>NC_140779.1:62192039-63442039 GCF_044657685.1 Stegodyphus dumicola
GCTTGTCGTTAGCAGGAGCCTTGAGCACCATATAGCTGACAGCCTGATTTTAGATCAATTCCATCCCCCAATTTTGAAAAAGGACACGCCGGAAGGGAATAGATCCGAAGGTCTTCCACCTCTTCTCCCCTCCCACCGACCTCTCAAGAGGGCTTTCGACTCGCCACATATTTTGAGTGCACCCGTGGCACAAAGACATTATATACATTTAACAAACATTCATACCTTCTCCGGGATTCGAACCCAGGCTACTTTTGGTATGGCGATCTGTACTTCCTGTGTACTTTTCTGTTTATAACTATTTTTTTTTTCTGTTTATAATTACTTTGCGCTTAAAAAAAAAAAAAAGAGAGAAAGAAAGGAAAAAACCAACGTGTTTTAAAAACTGAAATTATTTTTAAGATTGTAGAGACACTGGGTTACTTCGAAGCAGGAGATGTGAAAAATGAGCAATGCCCTCGCCGGGACTCGAACCTCGTACCTCTCGAATACACGCCGAACGTGCTGACCACTATACGAAGGCATGATAAGAAGGCTGGAGAAATACCTTATAAGATAAGTTTAAATTCTATTCATCTTTGTGAAAATCAGAGTTGGATCCACACTAAACGTTCATTTTACTCATACATATTATGTAACCTAGAATTCTTCAGATTGGAAGTTAATATTTTTCATTTATCAACAGAAAAGCGCTGCCTTAGTTTGAAAAAGCTATAAAGCTCTATTATGCAGTATGGTAGTCATAGCAGTTATATCTGTCTTTCAGACAGACTGCACTGGCATTTATTTGATTTCTTTCATGTATAATATAAAAATAATGAAATATTTTTAGTAAGCACCTCCACGAAGCCTCGTATCTCTTCTAAGATAAATAATCCTAGTTTATTTGACAAATAGTTTGGATGTTAAATGTGAGCGAAAAAACTGAAAGATCAATTTGAGACGCTTTGGTATTCTGAAATCTATGCAAATGAAGACCAAAAGAGATCTGTTTAATTCACATTTGCGTAGCGTAGAAAGTTGTGCAAAATAAAAGCACACAAGATTTATAGATTCCCCTTTCGGTACAACTGATCTACATTATTCATTTAAATATGTTATAAAGTATCTCTCGAGCCTTCTTAGCGTGCCTTCGTAGTGTAGAGGGTCTACTAGCTCAGCGCGTAATTGAGAGGTCCGTAGTTCGATTCCCGGCGAGGACGTTGCTCCTTTTGGTATTCTCCTTCCAAAAAATACGTAATGGCTCTACAGTGGCGCCCGAACTAAAAGGGGGGTGGATGATGATTCTCCACACCCAGGATTTCGTGATTGGGTCCTCTAAAATCTCAGTCGTCCTTTAAAAGGGGGAGTATATAAGGTATTTCTCCCGCATTCTTAGCGCGCCTTCGTGGTGTGGTGATCTGCAGGCTGGGCGCGTATCCAGAGGTCCGTGGTTCGATTCCCGGCGAAGGCATTGCTCTTTTTTCATTACTCCTGCTTCAAAAAAAAAAAAACTAATGTCTCTGCAATGTGAATTTTACGAAACTTTGATACTTTTTACGCAATTTATGCTATTAAAGTTTATATTCTTCATCAAAGGTATTTATCAAAGGTACTTCAGTCTATCAACGTTTCAATCAATTCTGGAACTTTATTTGCCTGATTGCTCGACACAATGATTGAAGTCTTATAGCTCCTGAGTTCTTTACAAGTTACGAAAATTTTGCCTGTCGTGTTGTTTTGGTAATCATTGTCAAAGTTTTAGCATTCGTGGATCTGTACAGACAACTGAGGCCGAAGGAGCTTAAACAGAGAAAGGGAACAGAGGCTATCACCTGCAGTATAAAAGTGGTTGCATGAGAAGCAATAAATCTCATGCTAAGTGTATGGTAGGCATAGACCGTTATATCGACTAGAATTATGATCTTGCAAGGTATGGAGAGGTTCTCTTGTAATATGTTAGGTGAACGGGATGCATCTTTCCTCAATGTAAGAAGGTCAGATTCTGTACAAATCAACTAAGCCAACACCATTAATTTTTCTTAAGATGTGAAATGCTTTTAGATATTTTTCAGTCTTTTATGAACAATCGAATGTTAGGATTATTATGTAAATGAAGTGACTAACGTTTCAAATACCAAAACATTTTGCTTTTATGAATTGTATGCCAGCTTCATTCCCAATAGTTATTCTTTATTCAAAAATAAATAACTCCAGATAAACTGAAAGAGATTAAAGAATCAACTTGATTATAATCTATTTGATCCTCTAATTATTATGGTAACATGTAACCAACGAAAGCTTAAATAATTGATGCCAAATTCTTAACTGGCGGTAGGCGATAAATATCTCTAAATCACAAAAATATATTGAATGTTTATAACAAATATAAAATACTTTAAAATTTCAAAACACGAACACTGCTTCTTTCATTCATTTTACCATAAAACTCTTGTGCTATTTCTTCTACTTTTTTAAACATGAAACCAACCTAAAGTTTCAGATTCCACAGTTGAATACTCAAAAATACTACCTTGCTTGCACCTTCTATTAAAAGAAATAAGGGAAAAAACACCGGATATAAGCAATCGAGAAAGATGAAAAGATACGCTGCATGTCTTTCTGTCCTGTTGATTCAGCTCTGAAAAGACCCTTTGCTTCAAGAGGTGACGAAATCCGTCGGGAGGCCACAGACATCTTCCCAACATTATTTGTGCAATCCCTCTTTTTCCCATTTTTACCGGTCCCGCCCAGGAGGTTTTAGATCCTACAGCGTTATGAAAAGTGCGGGCTCAATTACGCTATCATTACGCCATCGCGGGATGTATCTGATCCCCTTGCTGATCCCCTGAGCTGGTGGGGAGGGCGTGATTCTCGTCACCTCTCTCTCCTTTTCAGGCAGGCGTCACATTAGATATTTTACGTCTCATTGCTTTCATGTTTCGCTCCCCCCCGCCGCTTTTCATGTTCTCGTATACCACCATTGTCCACTTCACACAGAGCCGACAAACGGAACGAGGGGATATGTCACGCACTCCCTTTCATTCACCTCTGATGGGAGGAGGCGGCACTATGACAAAGTTACCATCTCCACTGATTTCGGAGCACACTTCATTTATTTCTTTTTATATCCATATTTACCAAAGGAAAGCGTTAAACCTCAGTACACAAGAAAGGTGGTAACTTCATTGTTGTCGACGCTGCATGTATCAAGAAAGGCAGTGGCGTAAAAGAAAGACATGTCTCTTCAACAAGCTCGTACAATCGGATGTACAAGTTGGAGATCCCCTTTTACGCGTCAAAAGAGCTCGGTTTTTAGAAACGACTTTGCGCGATACTCAATAGCTAGAGAAAGAAACACGACCGCAGAAAAGAAGTGGTTTTCTTTCTTACTATATTCCGTTTCATGAAACGAGATCTGAGCGTTTGACAGAAGATTCCCTGGAAAGAGCCTAAAATATAAATCTGAGTTGAGAGAGTGAGAGAGAGAAAGTACTTGCCTTGCAGGCATAAGATGCCTGAAGCCGTATTGCCTTTCGCTATCTGGGGGCCATGAAAAGTGGGTCCGTGAAATAAAGCTACGGTCCAAATAAAGTCTCGACGAGTGTTATTTTATGTGACCGGTCTCATCTTGTCGGCGAAGGACTCGGCAGTTATATTCTCCATGGTGCGAAGGCAACTTTTAGAGCCTCCCTCTTCTCCGACAAAAGAACTCCAAATTGTGTCTCGAACTATAAATTCCCCTCCAGAAGAATATCTTCTCTTTTTTTCAGTTGTTTCTTTTCCCTGCCCCGTTCTCGGCTTCCCATAGACTCCCTAACGGCCCCGGCATCATCTCCGTGCGCTATTTCCGAAGGTTTTTATTAATATTTTCAATATTTTTTCCTAGCCTTGGACCTTATCATGCCGGCGCATCACTGGTAACGATGTCTCTAGGGGGTAACTAGGAGGGTAACTCCAAGATAGGGTCTTATTTAGGCCCAGAGGGTGCGATTCAGCGGGCGCTTTTGTATTTTATTGGTCCGTCGCAAAACTTCACTGATGACCCGAAAGAGATAGACCAAGGGAGAGATTTTTGCAAATGTCTTAGTCCCCTGTTCTCTTCTTCCTCTCTCTCTTTCTCGCTCACCCTATCTTTCCGATAGCCCCCTCTATTCAAAGGCTAATATTCAGGTGCGCCAGCCACAAAAATCGTTTGTCTTCCAACAGGATGATGTACACTTATCAAATGGAGAGAGAAAAAATGTGTCCTCTGACGTTTTTATCGGCGACGGTGTGTCTGTGCGGAGTGGGAATTGATGACAGTGAATCCTTTCTTTTCAACAAAACTGGCATATTTTTTATTCGATTACTTAGGCACAACCCTCTGCGTGGCATACCTTGGTTTAAACTTGGCGTGGAAGAAGGGTGGTAAAGTGGGGGATCATTATAATTATTCAGATGGAGCGTTACAATCCATAAACACTATCGCGCGCACGCCCGGGTTGAGAGATATTATGGCTGCCCCAGGGCTTTCTGAGGGAGATAGAAGTTCGGTAATGGAAGCTCTGTTCAGAGCCTTTCAGATAAGGCCTTAAAAGCGACTTTTTCCTTTTAATACGCACTCTGAAAAATGACCCGACATAAATGTCTTCCGTCATCAAACTCTGAAATAGAAGGTCTAAAAGGGGTTCGCTAAATCGAGATCTAAACGAGAACTGCTGAAAATGGAGATATCGAAAGCAAACGTTCGCATTTCCCTAATTTTTCTTCCCCCTTTCTACCGATAACTCCGGTGTGTATCATAATGGTAATTGTAATCGCGTCGCGGAATTCCCCCCCCCTTGCTACGCGCGCACACGATGCCTTGTTTATTACCATTGTATTTCTACCGTTATTATCTCGATTGAGTGGTTTAATTTGAGGGAAATTCGACCCGGGCAGATTACTTTTGTTCAAACCGCAAGCGCGAATTTGATGAGGGCTGGGAGAAAATTACTTAAAGCTCATTTTTCGCTTTCTGATAAGACGAAACGTAAAGGGTTTCGACAAATTGATAGGAAATGAATTCAAAAATACCCTTTAAAGTGAAGAACGGATATTTAATTTCTTTTTAATGAATAAACGTAAAACTTCATTTCTTTTCCGTTCTGAAAGAAAAAATATTCTGCATGTGATGAAAGTATTGAAAGTAAATAATGCGCATTTTTAAATATAGAATATTTTGTAGAAAATAAAATAAACAGTATTTCGTAACTGGCTCGATAATGCGTAAGTAGTATCTGCAGTGTTTTAAATTAAATAAAAACATTCAAACAAAAAACTGCAAATTAAAAAAAAAACTTTAAAAAGGCTTTTTAAGTTTTAAATGTGGTAAGAAAGAATTCTTAAAAATAAACAACATCATAAACACCTATTCATTTAGAAAATATTTAAAGATGTTACATCGTAATTAAATACTATTCAGATTAAAATTAGATCCGAATAATTTAAACTTCGGTTAGATATAATTTAAACGACTTTAAATAAAGTTGTAACCTTTTATTTAAATAATCCATCACCTTTAGATTAATTCTTTTCTACACTTTCTAGTTTTCTTTCGGTTTTCACCGAAACGCAAACTAAAATAAACTTATATCTAGTAAGTATTTTGTTAGCTTGTATTGGCAATAGTTGGTATTGTTTATCCTGCGACCAATGTGCCCCTTGCTGCCATCCATTGATGATATACTGTTACAGCTTAGTGATTAATATGTCAATAGTTTTTATATTTTATAGACTAATGAAAATTAACTGTTTAAAAACTAAACATTAAGTGGTAGTTATACACTTCCACGCTGATCAGTTTAAATATTTAGTTTAGCGTGATACTCGGCAAGCAGCAATGATAAAGTTTTGTTAATTTTTAGTTTTAAAGTTTTGTAAAATTCTACAAATTGCAAAGTGTTCTAATTAATTTTATTTGATGCGTGGTTACTGAGGCAACAATAAAGGTTTTGGATGAACTTTTAACAAGCCTGTCCAAAATGAGGCTGACTGGTTACTTAGGAATTAATTTAAGCCAAATCTTGCAACGTTTGTGATGTATGGGTGATTTCAGCCAATGAAATGCATAGAAGGAGCTAGCTCTCAATCTGAGAGGAACCAAAAGTTTAGTTTTGAGAGAAAGATCTGAAGAGAGGCTGGAGTAGAGAAGGGCTCATGGGAGTCGGTAATTATAACAAATTGCATTGTAAATACCTAAATTATTGCATTTAGTTCCATTGACAATGGTGCAGTTTAGTGAATTCATACCTGAATAAATATTAAAGATATGAAGAGATACTAATTTTTGCGTCGAGAAGAGATAAATATCACACAGAAGCTCCGCTATGAGATTTACAGTGCAGATTGCTCAGTATAATGCAAGCAATATTTAAAGATGAAAAACTATATGATATAGTAATATATTTTGATCAATATTGTAACTAATTAGTAAATTTAGGGCAATAAATACTAAATTTCCGTTGAATTTTCTAAGCTATGGAATACAGTAGATAGAACTTCGGAGAAATTCTTATGTTTTGTAAAGCTTTTAGAACCGTAGTTCTGAACCTTTATTGCCCCATGCACCCCTTTCACCATTGCTAAACAATCATCACCCTTCCTTCTTTCCAAAATTCGAAAAATACATGTGTAAATATTTATTTAAACTTATAATTTATTTATTTGATTTATTTAAACAAGTTTTATAAATTAAAAAGAAAAGTATTGAAAATGTTGATAAATACCAAAATGAGAATAAACATAGCTTTGCATTTTTACAAACTAAAATACTTAAACATTTAAATAAACGGCTCATCGCCTTCTCGGCCCCTGAAACTATGAAATTCCCTACCATGGGGAATTCCCCCTAATGAGAGCCTGTGTTTTAGAATGAAGCCGGTCAATAAAGAGAGCAGCCGTTAAATGTTAAAAAGCATTGCAAATAACATTGCTTTATATATAACATCTTGCAAATATAGAACGTTTATCTCAAAGAAAAAGCATCAGTACCGCAGTAAATGTATTCAATAGTAAAAGAAATATGCAGTAGCACTTCCCTGTTTTCCTATTCCTTAGCCAGTCATCATATCACTTCTTCATAGAATAGTATTGCCTGTAAAATTTTCAGGCATTATACTCTCATTTATACTATTGCAATTAATATAATTTGTAGTAATGTTTTATTCAAACAGTAAATGATATTTAGTTTAATAGTGAATGAAAGCAGTATTTTAATTTCAGTATTAATTGAAAGAAGGTGTATGAGCGACAAGTATCTTAATCAAGCTTTGTCTTATCATGGACATTTTCCATCTTACTAACGAAAGGTTATCGATTAAAAATTGTGCTTCTCCTTGTGGCATAAGAAATGCTAATTTAGAGCCCCTGTTATTTAGTTGTTCCTCTATGAAAAATATTGTACAAAGATTTATCCCTAATATTGTTAAATTTAATACCTTATTTAATACTAATTTTTTTTATTTAGAGAAAGACTAAAAAAATATTACTGCGAATTATTATATAAAAACAAAACTGCCAAAAGCAATTCATAAAAAAATTGAAAGATTTGTTTTAAAGATCGTCCAAAAGGGTTTGTCAATTTTTTTTTTTTTTTTTTTTTTTTTTTTTTTTTATGTATGAGCTAGAAGTCTAAAATCTGGTGTTACGCTCACTCCTACTAACTCTTTTTTCTCTCTTTTTGCCTTTTTAGCTTTATTATTAAGCATCATTTTCTTCGCACTTACGCAATATACGATTAAACAACAAAATTGCAAAAATTTTAACACCATTAGATTATACGTTTAGAATTCCCGATGCTGCTTTAAATATTGGCATACATTTTTCTGTTTTCTTCGGTCTTTTAGTATTTCATCATAACAATGTTCAATTTTCTTACTAGGATAGCTTTATAAAACTATTTGTCTTTTTTATTATTAAAGTTTTATGTCTTTTTTATTATGTTTATTCAACAGCAAAATCACAAAATATTTAAAAACAGCATATCTTTAGGATTTCCGACAAACAGTTTCGCGCACTTGAGATAAAAATGTCTTATTCCGTACAGTGTTGCCACTACTCGCTTTGAAACTCATTGAGTTGGTTTATAAAATTTGGTTAGCGTTTTACAAAATATGAAATAGATAATAAAACAAATTAGAAGTCCAGTTTTGGGCTTCCAGATGCACAGATTCAGGTGGAGGATTACGTTGTTCAAAATTTAATGGCTTTAATGGTTCAATGCCTTTTTTTTTTTTTTTTTTTTTCAGATTTTTCATTATTTAATTTGTCTGAATATAATACAGGGCGATGATATTTGGTGGCAACAATTTGAAAAGCGATACGTCCTTTATAGTGATTCCAGGCAAAATGCCGTTTCGAGGCGAATATCCTATTTGGGACTAACTTCCCTTTTGGGCTATTAATAACACTGAAAGAAGAAGACATAATATTTGGAGTTGTTTTTAATGTAATAGCCCGGAATTCAGTTGCACGTGATCCGAATGCATAAATATTGTTGAATAAAAAAAATATTGCTACGGTATTTTTATGCGAGTTTGAACGCAAAAATTTCATTCAGATTTTCTTGTAAATATTGTCTTTTAATCTCATTTATAACGGACTATGGCGAGCAGAGTCCAAACTATTGTATATAGAAGAGAAGCGGGAGACTTTTATAAAATTTTTAAGTTACTAAATATATACTATGCATGAGTCTATATAAAATCTGTACCACTGTCAGAAATTTTTATTTTTGGCAAATTTTACCTTTCGTTTATTCTTTAGGGATTGTTTTTTTTGCAAATTCCTGTGCATTTAATTTTGTTGCGCTATGAAAGGGTAAGTTAGTAATGTCAGTTAAAGCACGAGAATTAAGAGGCAAAAGAGCCATATTCATATATATTTACACATTAAGAAGTAGCTCTTCTTCAAGGAATACCTCTTTTTAATACAATAAAAAAATTCGGCATTGCAGACTTGAAAGCATTTTAAAAGAGTCTAACAAAAATTACATTGATGACAAATTAAGATGTATATCTTCTTTGTTATTCAAAAACTTCGGATAGTACAAGAGGTTTATTTGCTTGCTTATTATAAGTTTTAACGAAGCTAAGATTGACATTTTTCTAGCGCGTTACAAATTCTGCACCAATAACAGACAAAGGTTTACGAAGTATAATATCCGTCCTTTTTATGATTGCTTTTGGAAGAATATCTGCTGCAGAGCATTCAAGGACGTTATTCCTGAGGGATCTGTCTGATTAGCATAAAAAGATGCACCATGCGAAACAATGCGTATCACTGTTTTTATTAACATAAAAATAATAGGTCTCTGAGATCCTGCTCGAAATCAAATATGTTTTTTCTATCAGTTTTTTCAGCAGAGAAAATCCGCGTCAAATTCATTTAGTTCTACCAAGTACACCGGTATTGTTTGCACCATTTTTTAACACACATTCGTATTTATGTGTACACAGACACTAGCACCTATTCGTGCGTATTTTTATCATAAAAAAAAGTTCCCCCTTCCCGGATTTGCATAACGCATTTTTTAACACTGCTACTTCCATTCCTATTCATGACATCGGTTTTTCATTCAAAAGAATTCCCCTCCTCCTTTCCAACTCTCAGCTCTGACGAGAAACGGCGGAATAATTTTTCGCGAAAGATTCAGCGGAATCGTGGATAGGAATATTCTTCTCCTTAAAAAATATGAAAATGTGTAACGGAGTGTTAAAAAAAGGGGGGAGGGAATGAGAACGGGTTTTGGAGCTCTTTGTAAAGAGGGGGGAGGGAGCTTTCGATATACAAGCAACGAATGAGTAAATGGGGTGTTGGTGAAGGGGGGGGAGACAGAAGTTCGAAGCTGGAAATCATACTCTGTAAATGTAAATTTTGTTTTTCTTCTGAAATTTCTTTCCGATCGAAAATCTATGATAAAGAAATCGACGTCCATGCATATGGATACATGAATTATGCAAATCTTAGCTGCATTTTAGTATCTGCTTCCTAATTAGGAGCTTAGTGGGAGATGCAATTTTAAACATACAGCTATTTTAAAACTATGAATTTTAATTGAAATTTGTTATCTACATCATTACATTGGCAAACAGTAAATTTCGAAAGTGTGGTTTACATTTATTATAATAAATAAGCTATAATCAGGATAAAATAAGCTTTGATACAGGGATATTCCATTTATGCATATGTATCATCATTCCTTCAAATCTTTTAAAGTCCACTAAAGTGTTTTTCAAAAGCAACTTCTCAGAACATTAACCAGAAGCTTTAAGAATCTAAATATTAACTATAAATTATTTCTTTGGGCCTTTTTGGGCGTTATGTAAAATCTGAAAGCTTTCAGATTTTTTTTTTTTTTTTTTTTTTTTTTTTTTTTTTTTTGGCGTGTGTGTGTATTTGTATATGAAATACCTTACTACTGTTTATAGGCAGTTTCAACCTTACATTTTAGATTGTATTATTTTGAAAGCAAATATAAATTATTTTAATATAAATATATGCTTTTAAGCTGTGATTTGGGGGGGAATTCCTAAATTGCTGACTAATGAAATGACTGGAGATTATTGCCCCCTGATGAGGCAATCTAAAGTCATAAAATTAGCAACAATTCACTTAATTCTATTTTATTTTAGCATTGCAGTTTATTTTTAGATATTTTAACACAGCTTTCTTTCGGTTGCGTTTAATTCTATATTTAATTTTAAAGTTATTTCCCGCTCCTAATTTAATTTCCAGAAAAATATTTGTCTTCTTTGTGCTAATTTAATTCATTTGTTAAATTATATATATATATATATATATTATATCTTTGATATATGTATATATATATATATTAAAGATTGAATCAAAGTAAATATATTAATAAATCGTAATAAATTATGGGAATACTCCTATCTGAAATTCCAAAAAGTGAAAATTAAGAATGCCAAGAAAGAAAACTAAGTTTTAATAGGAAAAGGAAGAAAATAAAAATTAAGAATTGATTTAACGAAAACCAAAAGGTAAAACAAAAGTTTGAAAAGAATTTTTAAATATTGTGCAAAATAAAATAACAGATGGAAAAAATTGCTTTACAATCATTAGCTAATACTTTTGGAAAAGCAAATTAAATTTGATAAATGGAAAAAAATTTCCTTACAGTCACTAGCTAATAGTTGTGGGAAAGCAAATGAATCTGAGATGCAAAAATTGCAAATAAAAATTATAGCAGTATCAGAAAAATTGCCAAAAAATGAACAATTGAATTAGATAGCGAAATAATGCTGACACTTCAGGGGTATTTAGCTTACTTCACCCTCTTCCCAACTGCTCAGACATCGTGTTTCGTCCTTTACATGCATATGTAATTTTAAATTTTTATACTGAAATATTCAATTCCCCAAATTTCGCTAACTCATATGCATATCAAGAATTCCCATACAAGATGTAAATCGATTTAAAAATTATTTGAAACGTCCATATAAAATGAAAAAAACATCATTTAATCTTCTTCCCCATAAAGAGGGTGAAATAAGCTAATTCCCCCTGAAGAGTCAGCATTATTTCGCTAATTTTTGAATTGTTTATTTTTCGGTAATTTTCCTCGGATATTGCTATAATTTTTATCTGCAATTTTTGCATCTCAGTTTAATATTTGCTTTCCCACAACTATTAGCTAGTGGTTGTAAGGCAATCTTTTACTTCTGTAACTTTTTCTTTTACAATATTTCAAAATTCTTTTCAAATTTTTATTTTACCTTTTTTCTTTTATAAAATCAATTTTACCTTTTGGTTTTTATAAAATCAACTTTTAATGTTTGCTTTCTTCCTTTTCCTGTTATGACTTAGTTTTCTTTATTGGCATTCTTAATTTTTACTTTTTGGAATTTTAGAGAGGAGGATACCCATTTCATTCATTTGATTTTGTTTAGTTAAATCATTGCAGCCTAGGCACAGGATTCTTAAATAATCTCTCTTTCCTTTTATTTACGTTATTATACACATATACTATGAATTATATATAAGAGTTACATTTAAAAAATAAATATATAAGTAATATATACTATCATCCAAAAAGTAAACATTCAACAACCTGATATTTTTAGCGTTATAAAAATGAATTATACCCGTCAAAAGTCAAAATAAGTTATTGGTTGTAAAACTGTATTACATGAGTTATATGCACTGTAAGCATCATTGAAAGACTTCAACTATTTACAGAAACTCACAGCACTATCGATTCTATTAGCGATTCTCTAGCACAGGGGCGGTCAACATCTCTCTGTATATACCATATGATCGACTTTTGATTTGAAAAATGACACAATGCAAAAGTGAAGTAATGAAAAAGTTCCACCCATGCTTGGGCAATATGCAGAGAAACCAGCAAAGTAAGTATGGAACTTGCATTTCGAATACTCTACTTGATCGCAACACTTTTGTATTTTATTAATAAAAGGATTAAATACATTCTACAATATATTTACACAATATACAAAATGTACTTTGTAGATAACCGATACCCATTAAAATTAAACCAAGAATGCTTTTACAAACAATTCTATAGAATATTTCGCCTTCATCTATTAAGTTAGGAAGTAAATTTTTTACAAAAGTAAATAAATAATAATACACTTTTGAAGATGTCCAACAAAAAATGTTTGTTAAATGCAAGTCTAGAAGTTTGGCACTGGAAAAGTATATTGGCTTTATGAATGAGAAGCAACTTATCTGTTCCATTGCTTTAAGTAAAATTGTTAAAGCAAACAATGCTTTCAAAAGAGTGGAGGTATGTACATCTCAGATGTCCTTAGTTCACGCTATCGGTATCTTTATCGATGCCCTCCGTAAATTATATATCTGCAAGAAAGCACTGCTCTCCAAGAAGGTCTCAAAAAGAGTTGCTTTCTCCCATCGAAAAGTCTCAAAAATACTTTAAATCCGGCCGACTAAAAGGTGTTCCCGCCGATTTATTTGGTAGCAACAGAACGTCGTGGCGATTGATCTGCGATGCTCTCTTTGCCTCAGAAGCAAACGAAGGGAGAATAGGAGAAAGGGGGTTGTGCAGAGAGAGAGGGAAAAAGCGAGGAAAAGAGAAAGCAGTCGGGGATAATTCCGGAATATTCGGTATCCGAGTTGTTATCTAGTGCCCCCGGGCGCGCGCCACATACAGCAGCACAAAAATTTTTCCTCCGATACGCGAACATGGAAAACTCTCTCCCCACCTTCTCTCCAAGCGCTTTGGGCCGTGGGCTTTGTAAGAAATAATTACCGTTTATTCAGGTGAACTATTGTGATGTCTATACTGCTGATAAAGACGTCTTCGCGTGCAATTAGCGGAACCCTCTCCTCTGACTTCACTTTCCATCACTCGGAGGCATGTCCTGACAGAAACAGGCGCTTTTTTTTTTTCGGGAACACGTCCCAGGACAACTTGTTTGACAAAAGTGCTCCGGGCGCTCGCATCCAATCCTGGCACTTGTCACCGACAACTCCCCTTCCTACTATTCCCCTTTGCCGTCTTTTCTGCTCTTCTTACTCCTCCCCGTATGTGCCTTTCCCCTTTACTTTTCTCGAAGTACAAGACTTTTCGCCGTTCCTCGTTTCTTGAGGATAGAAACAGACGTCGGTTCTCTCTTCGGTTTCTCCAACTCTGCTGGCGTAAACAGAAAAATGCACAAGCAGGGTTACGTGGGCCGGAAAATATTCGAAAGTAAGAAGTGGGTAATGATGATAGTGAAGAAACTGTGAAATGATTCCTTATCTTTGCTTTCTCATAGAAAACTTGAAGTTGTTTGGAAGATTCGTGTCCAATAGCACATTCTTACAAAACGCTGAAAGTGCAATGCATCTTTAGATTATCGAAAGTGAAATAAAATGTCAGTGTGACTCCAGATTATATAATGGTCAGGTTTTTCTACATTAAACAGTTATCTTGAATTTTGGAAGCTAGAAGGAAAAGTCTGAGAAAATATTTTCATGATCGATATTGGTGAACTTATAAGCTGGTATTTTTTTAATATCTACCTTTGAAAAACTGGAAAAATAAGAAAGCTATTTTAGTGAAACCTTATAAAAAGTTATAACAACCCCACCTTTACTTGCTCTTGCGGTGCAAGTATAGAATAGTGCACAGCCAAATATAGAATCTTTAAAAGAGGAACTTCAAAGCACTTCCGACCCCCCCCCCATTCGCGATCGTAACGCATCTCGATATCAACCCACAGTACTTATTTTCTCCACCTCATATGAGGCTATAGTTCAAGTCAGTCTTCATTCTAGAGCTTTTCACGAAGTGAAACATGCTAAACGAAAATAAAGTGGGAAAATACACTTCGACTATCTGCCATAGTCGTCGTTACAATAGTTACGAGGCAACTCGGACATTGATATGAAGCTGAATTACAATTCTAAAATAACAGACTGTAGAATTAGGAAATTTTTGACTCTAATTCTGTCAAAAGCTCAGGTGGTTTTTTGCGTTTCCTGCTCCGAACACCTAATAGTCTTAAAAGTGGCATCATAACTAAAAATGTGATAGACGGTAACTCGGCAGCATCTAGATTTCTTCCGCTGGATCTCGCCTTCTTTACCATCTCGCCCTTTAAATGAGAAGTTCATGCCATACCTTGTAAAAGTAATGAAAAAATATCATTACTCAGTTTTCATTCTGTACTAGAACAAAATCATGCCTCCAAATTTTCTTCTGTAATATGAAAAATTAAAATTTTAATAAGCGTGAAGCCCTACTGAGGCTTTATACCGCCAAACACTTTAAATATGTGGATAAAATAACTGCAATTATGTAAGAAAAAGTTTTCAGTAAAATGCTAAATTTATTGAAATTGGTAAACCCATATCAGTAAAAATAGAAAATATTTTTGCATTTCATTATTTATTATTTCCTAAACGTTTATTTTACTTTCATATCTAAATACTCTTAAATTTGTGCTGGTTAATTTAACACATATGAAACTGTGAAGTCTGAGTTTCGATTATAATTCCAACTAATAGTCTTCTGTTAGGTGAAAGAATAAGTCATCCAACATTTCCAAGTATCATTTCATCTTCTAATATTTTCTTCTTGAGTTGATCATCTTAATTATCATATTCTTCTATCTTTACCTTGCATTTGACTTTAAATTTAACAAGTTGCGTTCTTGCGAATAGCATCAATGCATTTGGTACAGAAGAACAAACCTCATTAATATTAAAACATATATTGCAATTATTACCTTTAGTAATAAACACAAATATGCAACTGCATTACTTCATTTTCCGATAACGAAAGACATTTCCATCAAAATAGCACGTGAAAAAATGCCTTTATGTGTATAATCAATTATTATTTTTGCCTGACATATATTTCTCATAGTAACTTAATATACCATATTGTGTATTATAATATAATTATAAAACTTCTCTCATGAAGTTCGATAAATTTAAATTTTTTATGGTTGTGAATTGTTTAAAGAAAGATGAAAAGATAGTGGGTTTTTCACTTCGTCATGCAACTACGCATAATAAAATCGTATTGCTTCATCCCAAGCCTAAATTTCTGTGATTTTTCTTTTAAAAAATATGTTTATTTGCTAAAAGTTTCTTTTAGCGTTGGTCTGTACCTATTTTGCTTTCTTTTTGGTACGCAAAGGCATCGAATCCAAAGAGGTACAAATTTCATTTAGTCAAGAGCGATATTTAATGAGATTTGAGTCGTTAACTTCGATAATTTGCTTTCTGTCTCAACAATCTGTCATGTCTTATTGAATATTCTTTCTTTTGAACTATTAGCGACAGCGAATTATTAGATGTAAAAAAGTTATCTATATAGGATTTCAAAACATATTATAACTATGGCGCCATCTACCAGGGAAATTTAAAAACATGGGAATTTCAGTTAGCTAGTATCGAACAACGAACCAATGTGAGTACTTTAGCAGATTGCAATAAAAAGTATGCGCGTTAAATATGCCCTGTCTTTTCTTCAGGTATTATGTCTAAAAATATAGTTGCATCACAGCATTAATATTTTTTTATAAAAATTTAAAAAAATTAACAGACGTGTGGGCAACAAAAAAAAAATGACAACATCTCGAGATACTTGAAATTCAATTGATAAAAGAAAGAGATTTATCTAGAAAGAATATGATGTGTTGATTCTAAAAAAGGGTTCTATTTTCTAAGGAGTTATTTTATTGTATTTCTGAGCCTCTGTCTGTATAATATTTTTCGGTTTTGTAGAGGTCTCATTTGTTTTATTTTGACAATATTTTGATAGTATGCTTTCAATGGCTTTGGTTTTATGTTTATGCCATTCTTTCAAAAGTGTATATGCATCAGATTTATAAGTGTTCCAATACCGTGTTGCCTCTCTAATTGCAGTTTTATGTTCCTAGATTTGCAATTCGCCGAAAATTTTTTTGTTTTTTATGTAATCTTCTATACCCTACTTATGCTTTCATTATTGTCTAAATCAGCGGAGCAACAAAAGCAAACGAAATTGCCACAGAAATTTAACATGAATTTTAATCTCAGTTGCTAGATTATTCTCGATATCTATTTGATTTCGGATATTTACAGAATTTGTTTGTTAACTGCTTACAGCTGTTCATTACTATTTTGAAAGTTAGTAAAGATACTTTGATCTTAGCCAAAATCTCGTTACTCTGCTGGTCTGTAATTCCAACGGCTCATATAACAAATAGCGGTAAATAAAATTTTATTTATAAACTACATTATATTGCAGGCTGGCGATAATTATTCGTGATACTGCGCGTGGTCTAAGATGAGTCGTCAGAATTTCAGGGATTTGAATTAGAATTCCAAATACATTTTAAATATTTTGTTTTTAATGCCCAAATTGCAGATTATGGCCAAAAATTTCTTTATGATCCGTGATTAATAAAGTTTCTTTTTCTTAGCTCAGAAGCTCTCAAAATACATGACGAAAACAACTTTTGGAAGTTTAACGGTCAACATATGAAGAAGTTCAAGATAATATTGAACACCAAATGCGCAAAATTTTACCATTAAACTGTAGTTTCATTAAATTTTGTCAAAACAGTGTTGTACGGTGTTGAAGGCAGTGGAAGCTGGTGTGCTTGATGTAGAAGCTGGAGTGGAACGGTTTGTCTTTTCACGTTTCTGGCAGGAAAGGTGTAGAAGCTGGATCATTCCGGAGTTTTCTATGTAGGAAAATTTCGGAAGCTTCAGAGAAATATAATCTAAAAGGCGAATCAGCTCGAGCAATTATTTCAAACAACGAATATTAAAATTTGCGATTTAATTCCATAATGGAATATTTTGATAACCTTTTTACATTCTTTTCTTGTAATATATCGAATGTACCCTACCTATCCAGAATTTCAAAGATCTGCAGGTTTGCAAGTTCTATACACTTGCAGGGCCTATATCCACAAAACTAGCCGAAACAATTTTGTAAACGCCCCGAAAATGATCTCTGATATTCCATCTTTTGCAGCTAAAAACTTTACTGAGAGGTTTAAAGCGCATCTGAAGCCGTGCTGACTATGGCATTTAGAAAACGAAGAATTTAATTTATAAGTGAATGGTAGATGAAGACAAGAAACTGAAATGTCTTTAATTTGAAGTTTTTTGTGAAGGTTAAAGAAGTTTATTAAACGCCACGTCGATGAAGGCGGAGGATAACCGTATAAGGCATTTTTTGCTTCCTTTCTTGAGGTAACGGTAGCACACTCGGCACGTATTTCGAGAGGTCCAGCTCGAGTCCCGACGAGAGCACTGCTCATTTTTAATTCCCGCATCAAAATAACCTAATGACTCCACAAGAAACAGAACAGGAAGAAGAAGATGGAACATAACCACTTCCCAATGGTTTTACTCGTACAGTCCCCATCGCATTAACTGTGCAATTCTGATCAAATTTTGATAAAGAGCACTTCGAAGACGGATGCGAGAGTCTCCCAACCTCTTGCCCTACCACTCACCTTCTCCAAAGAACTTTTAGCTCTCCATTATTTTAAGTTCCTGCATGCGCAGACATGCATCTGTCCCATTGCTACACACAAACATCCAAGCCTTCTACGGGATTTGAACATAGATTAATTGAAAACTTCCAAGCTATGGTTACCTTTTTTATTACGTTTTCCATTAACCATATAACCTTAATATAATACTGGTGTGAGAACTGGATAGAAGTATAAAAAAGATTTGTTTTCTAAAAATTCATATATATCTCTTCCGAAAAACACAAATGGAAAGACTATTGAAAACTCAATAAAAATTTTAAATGAAACTTTACTATTAAATGACTTACTTTTAACAATATTTTTGGCTTAAACATTCTAAAAATGCTTAATATTAGGAACTTTCAGCAAGCTTTTGACCATATATAGCTCTAAAATTCCACTTCGTAACTTAGCGTAAAATACAGCACCCGTAAGTTAAATAAAGTTTTTTTCTTTCAATGTGCTTTCTGAGTTCTGAGTTTCTATAATTATTACGGGGAAATAATTGGGAAGCTTACAGAAGAATACATTTCAGCGGAGTGAAATGTTTTAAAGGGAAAAAAAGTATCTGATCATTACTAGGAGATTATATGAAACATCATTATTTTGATGCAGCTTATTTAGAGGGGTGAAATATCCAACTAAAAATACGCTTAATCTCATACATAGTTCCACGTACTGCTATCGCAGGTTTTTTTCATTGCCAAATGTCAAACGGGAAAGGAGCTATT
Source organism: Stegodyphus dumicola (assembly GCF_044657685.1). Taxonomy (NCBI): domain Eukaryota; kingdom Metazoa; phylum Arthropoda; class Arachnida; order Araneae; family Eresidae; genus Stegodyphus; species Stegodyphus dumicola. The sequence goes on from NC_140779.1 coordinate 62,210,740, forward strand.
TGAAGAGATTTTAATACAAAATCTTAAGCAATAAATTTTATTTTAGGTACGCTAAAAATGAGAAAAAAAAACTGTATTTTTTTTTAATTTTTTTTATATATATATATAATAAAAGTCATTTTTGACAAATAACAAAACAAATATTTTGGAATTTTTCTTCATTAACACAGAAACTGGCACCTAAGCATACCCCCTCCATGAATTAAGGGAGAAATATATTTCCGCAGGAAGCGTTTCGTGTAAAAAGATATGAATTTATAATTAATTTCTATCTAATAATTAGATAGAATATTTTAAATAGAATATGCTCAGATTTTCAAATAAAATAATAAATAAAACAATTTCAAATGTTACAGAAATATATAAGTTAAGAAAAGTATAAGTTTAAAATAAAGTAATAGAGAAAATAAAGTTTCGTTAATGTAGCTAGTCCGTGATAAAAAGACAGCAGAAAGTGATAAAAATTGGTAGAATAAAGTTACTTAAACTTTTTTAATATTGTTGCAAGCATACGGGTTCGCAATAGATTCTATTCATACAAGTCCGATGACAGGATGATAAGATTTATTTTATCAAAAGAAACATTTGAGAGTTCTGGAATTTTCCACAAAAATACTCGCAGTATCATACAGTCCGTAGTTACACTTCGAACTACTAAGAACATTAAACACAACGGAATGCAAGACGCATCTGAAGAGAAAGCTAACCCGGAAATATCTCAGCACTCCGATCTCACGCTCAACTAACAACTCCACAATAACAATTGAGAGCAGACGCTCTCTCTCCGACCCTATAAAGCTTTCATCCGCCCGCCTAAATATTTCTAATACCTTCTACTTCTTCGAAATTACTGGAAGACAATAAGAAGGTCGAGTTACGGTTACAGCTAATATAGTGATCAATTACATTTATTGAATTACAATATCTATTACTGTGATACAGATTGAACCAAAATGTCGCCACGTTTGGCGACTTTTGGCAATTTATCATTAAATTTGGCGACAAAATAAGTCCTCAATATCGTTTTCAGCTTGGCGATATCTCTGCAAATTACTGAGATACCCATTTACTCAATATTAAATGGACTTGCTCCTGTATTCTTACGTTTCTGGTATAGCTTATCTCTCTAGATTTTATGCAGAAAAATATAGCTTCACATATAATTGTACTAAATTCATCTCTTAATGCACAAACTCCTTAACTACATTGTGTATGGTCGTTTTCGATTTCAACGCATGATTGAGATTTGGGGCGCAGATTTTTAACAAGATTTTTCAGAAAATCGTTAAGAGATTTTGCCATTTCTATTTCTAAACCATAACTAGATGCTTTTAGTACATTCACAGTAGGATTTCGTTCCGTATTGCTTGTTCAAAAATGGGGCATTTAAGGCCTTCTTATTGTGTATTATAATTAAAATATATAGTTTACGAACTATACAACTGAAAACAACGATGACTAGAAATTAATTCGTAAACATGTTCTAATGGATAAAAGAACGTTTCGGAATGGATAAACTAATAAAATTTTTATGTTTTGAGTGACGAAGAAATCATTCATATATCCGGATAATAATAAAAACTACAATAACGCTGAAGATAACGTTGAAACCAAACAAAATGGGAAAATTAGCCATTTTGATTGTGACAAACCACAACAGGGATCTCTGCCCAAAGGAAAGAATGCCTTGGTGGAAGACATTTTTAAAGGAAATAAATTCATGTATATACTAAATGTGGGCAAAGTCATAAAACTTCTATGCGACCATCTCATTCCCTGGGATTTAAACTGGAGTCCAGTTATAAATATTCATTGGTTTTGCCGCTCGGGTACCAATAGGCGCGGAAGCCCTAAATAAAATACATTGAATTTTAAGAAACAAATTGACGTTTCTCCTCTAGATATTTGTTAATCAAAAACTGACATGATCGTGCAGCAGCTGATGTAATTAATTACAAAGCTCTCACAAAAATGTGTCTGAAAGGATTCAGATTTTAAAGTCATCCCAGGAGGTTTGTTAAGGTGTTTTACTCTCTCGCTGAGCATCGCAAGTTACCACTCTGCTCTTGAACTCAGTCAAGTAATAATAACACAATTTTTCTTATCCTTTTATCTGTAAGATTATACATCGCTTTCTTCGCATTTACGCTAAATACAATTCAACAGAAAAATCACAAAATTTTTAATAGCATTATACCAGCATAGAATTCCTGATACAGTGTTAAATGTTGGCATACATTTTTCTATTATGTTAACATTCAGTTTTCATACTAAGATGGCTTAAAAACTTTTTTCCTTTTAATTATTAATTATGTATATTTATTTATTGTGTGTTTAACTAAATTTATTAAATATCATGTTATTCTTACTTGCGCCATATAAAATTCAACCACAAAATTGCAAACTATTTAACAACAGCATAGAATGTTCGATAGATTGTTAGGGATTGCCACACTTTTTTATATTAATTATATTATTTTTTTTAATACTAGCCGCTCTCGGGGGGCAACTGTCTAAAATATTTAACATAAAAAAAGCATATAATGATTTCAAAAAGCCCATCTAAATCAATCATATTAAAAAGTATAAAAATATTCTTAAGAACTGTGTTTGTTGTTTTTAAATCGCTCATTTTGTGATTCAATAACTTTCCAGATTAAATCTGAAAATTAAATATCTCAGGCTTATCAATGGCAACAAGCTAGGGAAAAGGTCGAAAATAAATGTATTTTAATTTCCAGCACTTTGGCAACACATTCTTTCAAACAGCCGATTTTGTGGATTAAAACTGAAAGATAAATATATTATTTTTTGTCGAAAAAGCAAGAATCTAGCTCACTGGAAGGGAAAAGAAGTGTTTTATTTCGAAGAATGTTGCCGTTTCTAGCTTTCAGATAGCTGAGTTTGTTAGTCAAAAGTTCTTTAAATGTGTATGAAATATGGAATAAATAAAATAAAAATTCAGAATTCGGGCTTCGAAATGTCCGTTTTCGGATGGAGGACTACCTGCATCAAAAATTAGGCAGCTGTAGCATGCGTTTCCCACAATGAAAATGCATATATACATATTATTTTTTTTTCCAATGGTGAGCACTTTCCTATAACAGCATTGGCCACTACTAAGGCCAGAAGTGGTGGCCATTTTATTGTGGAGGCACGCGGCCACCGTTACTTCCTATGAAAGGGCAGACAATTTTACACCCACGCCTTCTCCGAGATTCGAACCCGGGATCTTTGATAACGCAGTTAGGGTCCCCTAACCACTATACCGTCTGGAAGGCATATACATATTCTTCATCATTTAATTTTTCTTAAACTATAAGTGGCTATGACACTTGCTGACAACAGTTTGAAAAGTGAACAGGACAGAAAGTGAGTTTCGAGACTAATACCATCTCTGATGCTAGAAAAGTCAACATATTTTTTAAGGATTTCTCATAAAAAGGAATGCATGAAATTTAAATAAAATTTACAGTTTACATTAATTTTGATGGAGTTCTTCTATTTATTTTTTTCATGAATCTCAGTTTTTTCCATTAATGTTTTCTTAAATATTAATGGGCGAAATAAAATATCACATGAATTAACTGTTAGTTGAGGAAAGGAAATTTTTTCTAATGACAAAATTAATTATTTGTAAAAACATTAATAATTGTACTTGCGAGCTTATTTTTTTAATTTCAAATTAACGATTTCGAAACACCTTGCTGAACGAAAAACTGGCATAATTTAAAATATCTCTTTTAGTCGAGTTTTCGATAATCCGAGATAATTATGGCCCCAATTACCTCGAATAATTAAGGTCCTATTGTAATTCTAATTTTGAAAACATTTACTACAGACATTTAATTACAAATTTACAAATTTTAGTGTTAATTTATTGAGCAAATAAGCTTTTCATAAAAAATAAAAAAAAAACGTTCATTGGAGATAAAAACCCTTAAAAATCCCATTTCTGCAAAAATAAACTCCAAGATAAATTTTCTTTAATTCCCTTCCCCTATCTCAAAAGTGACAGAAATTTCGTGACCACAAATTGTACCTATTCATCTCTTTTTAAATCCATCGCCTTCTTTATAACAATATATATATATTGGTTAATAAAATATTGGTTATTTATATAACCAATTATAATATATATATAATTGGTTATATAAATAACCACATTAAAAAAAACCATAATACTCTCCCTTTCCTATCACGCTTTGCAGCAGGCTCACTAGCTGATGCTTACAGGGGCACCCATTATGATTATACTCAAAAGGAGGGACTGGGATAGAATGTTTAAGCATGGAGTACATTAAATACATATCCGGACCTTTTCACACTTTGCCACAAAAGAACACTAAGGACTAGAGGACACTAATTAAAGACCAGAAGTGACGACCAACTCAACTCTCGCCGTGTTGCTGGAAGAGGGGAGAAAATTTCTTTCCCCCCTGCTTACTTTTTGGGGACAGAGGGAACAACACAAAAGAAGTAGTATTTGTTCGGCGAGGATCACAGACTTGAAAGGACTCCAGATTGTTTGTTCTAGAATGGCTGTTGAGGCTAGGGGGTAAGATTGTGACAAAAAATAAATAAATATAAAAAAAAAAAGTCTGTTAACAGCTGGCTGACGGTGATCGCTGTGAACTAAAATAACTCGAAAATTGTACTAAACGAGCAGAGGTTCAGTTGCAAAGCATAACGTCCAACTGGAAAAATCATACGAGTTTTCAGTCTGTGCATCTGTTGACTCTGTTCATATTAATCAGTATAATTTTGATGTTAACTAGTATTGATTATTTACAAATGAATATTATTGAAATTTGCTTTTCTAGGAAGACAATTCTACAAACAATTAGCATTGAATTCAGGCTTGGAATATGTCAATTGGTTATATAAATTTAACAATGAAAAGAAATAAAAATTCTAAACAAGCCAAAGATAATCATTTCGTGAGTTATTTTAGCTTTATCCGTATATAATGTGCATGATTAAATCGTGATTTTTTGGCTTCTTAAACACTTAGCTTTGCAATAAACATTTGTTTATTTTTGAAATATAATATGAAACAGTTAATCTTGATACGGCACCTTTTTTAACTAGTTCAGAACAAACCTGAATTCGTTTTTGAAATATAATGTGAAACAGCTAATGTTGATACAACACCTTTTTTAACTAGTCAGTAATTTTAATCATCATTTTAACATCTTAATTTTAAAAAATTTCAAACTCTGCAACTTGAGATATTCATCAGATTAAGAAATAAAGGATAAATGATTTCGTTTCTTTTACATACTATCGTATAATGTAAAACAGTTAATGTTGATACAACACCTTTTTTAACTAGTCAGTAATTTATTTTTTTACACTGCATTACGTGCATTGTAATTTTAAAAACAATTTCAATCTCTTCAACATGGGATATTCGTTAGATTAAGAAATAAAAGGCAAATGATTCCTTTTCTTTGACTTTGTGGTTTGGTTTGGTTTGTTTGGTTTATTGATTACAGCAAAGCACTCGAGGGCTATCTAAATAAGGAGATAGATGCCTTCGTGGAGGACTTTCTGAGGGAACTGACTCTTATACACGTTACACATGAGGAAAACCACGAAAACTTCCATGCAGCCAGCCCGTTTGCGAAATTCGAACCTCGGACTGGACTGCCAGTATTCAGCGACTTTACTATTCGGCCACTGATGGTCCTACTTACTATCGTAGAAATGCTACTTTAGGTGAGATAGTTGCTAATGGAATACTAGAAAATATACTGACAATATTTAATGCTGTATGCTCATTATTTACCTCAAATCTCAACTAAAGGCACTCGAATATGTATGTTAACTTCCATTAAAAAAGCAAAACGAAATATAGCTGCGGATTTATTTCCCAACTAATGAAATAATTGCGTGATATAAACCTGGTCCTCACGTTATAGTCTGTTATTTCAAAGTAGTCTCTTCAAGGCCCTTTCTTTCCTCCCGACTTGCCTCTTAACAACGACAACCCTAACAACGACAGCTGAGGCAGATGGTCAAGTTCCTTAACTTCTTCCCCTCCGTACTTTACTTCAGTTCTACGTGTTTCGACTTCCAGAAAGAGCCACCAATGAAGGCTGACTTGGACTACAGTCTCAAATGAGGTGGGGGAAATAAGTGCTCTGTGGCGATAACGCTACACATTACTCTCGAAACTGTGGGAAGGTAACTGCTTATTTTAAAATAGAAGGCTATGTTTGTATAGGTATGCAATTACTACTTTTTATGCAAAAACCATTGTAAGTTAGCAGATTATTTTAAAACAATTTTCGTACCTGACACCGTAGTTTATTCGCAGTGTGTATTGTCCCGTCTCATTTGTTTAGATCTTTCAAGAGAACTTCATTTAATTGTAAAGTAAAAATCGCTTGTCCTACTTTTCAAATTATCGCGTTACTTTTCTGTCAAACGGAAAGCTTTTTAAATTATTGTATTATTATTTTTAAATTATTACTACCTTTAACTTCTGTTAAAAATTATTGACAGTTATGATGGGGAAAAGAAGGGGAACTGAAAGGCAGAAAAACGCTTATTTTGCTAAACATTTGCTTTAGAGCATTATTTAAGCGCATTTACAATTTAATATTCATTATTCATTATTCATTCTTTGTTATATTCTAATGATCTTATAATTCAACAATTAGTTACCTGTATCTAAAACGAGATATTAAGAAATGCAATGAAATCTAATTATTAAAATGAAATATAAGTTTTTAACTTTCTGTTTATTCAGCCTGCAAGTTATATTGTATATGGTGTACTTCAGCTACTCAACAACCCTACTACGCATGTACTACAAAGACTTGCGAAGGTTTTAAACAACCTTTTTATTAAACTTAACTTTTTACATAAAGGGTACGACTCGTGCTACGGATAGCCATGGCTTGTGATGATGCAAATTAAATAATAACAGTCAAATAAATTTAAATGGTGATCAGTTGTGTAAGATTACATCGGCAATAAGTAAGTTATAACATGGCTCAAATAATTTACCGTGGCATTAGTTGAAATCAATTGGCTGCGAGATAATGCAAAATCCGAGATAATTATAAAATATGATTCGAAATAATTATAAAATCCGAGATAAGCTGTCGAGACGGTATAGTGGTTAGGGGAGCTGACAGCGATACCGAAGGGCCTGAGTTCAAAATCCTGAGAAGGCATGGATGTAAATTATCAGTTCTCTCATAGGAGGTAACGGTGGGCGTCTGTTAGGTGTCTCCAAAATAAAGTGGCCCCCTCTCCTGGCCTTAGTAGTGGCTAAAGCTTGAAAGCCACTTAATATATATAGATAGATAGATAGAACTGACAGAATTCTAACAACGCTATACGAGTACCAGAAACTTTCTGTAAGATCCAAAATCTCTGAGCATAAATAGTTTTAAAGTTAATTTGCATTCTAGTGAAGAACACGGAAAGAAGAAGTAGTGATCAAAATCATTAATAACTGATTAGAACATAAGAGACTCACAACAACATAAAACTCTTTGTCCTCAGTAGATATAAAACTTCTTTAAGATACTTGGCTGTATGATCCCATGAAAAAGTTATTTATTTTTTAAATTTAATAAATTTATTGCTTAAATAATGAATATTTATCAAGTAAGAGTTTTGCAAGCATCTCTGCTGCCTCTTTTTCAATCACATACCACAAAAGACTCATCTTCAAAATGCCATTCCATAATTGAAAAAGTATCAAATAAAGGAAAGCAATCTGCAAAGATTCGAGGCATCGCTATTGGAAGAACGAATTGATTATCGTGATGAGAAATTTAAAAGCGAAAAATTAGACTTTCCAAACCTAATATAAATGCAGATGCGACTTGACTTCAGGATATATTGTTAATACCGCTACTCGAAAGGCAGACATATAATACCGAATTCCAATTTGATTATTAAGTCAAGAAACTACCTAGATTTCCTTAATAATGAACACTGAATGTGATATGATGCTCTCAAAGAACGGTATTTCGTATAAACGCTTCGGGAAAGCAATTTTAAACTATCGTCTGCGTTACCGAAGGGAATTAAAAACCCAAAACTTTGAGAATATCTTCCAAAATAACAATTTCGTCTTACATGTTTCAAATCTTACAGGCTTAAATACATTTCTTCAATTTATATACCACAAACATCTTGCTTAGGGTAATCTGTTTAAGCAATAAATATTCTAAAAGGCTAAATAAATTCAACTTTTTTTTTTTTTTTTTTTTTCTGTAAGGAACCAAAACCGCGTTCTAATATCGATTTTGCGTTTTTTTAAACGGAATAATTTCGGTCTTTCTTTGATGAGCAAAAAGGGGAAAATCAGTTTTAGGCCAGTTTTCTTCCTCTAAAACTTCGCCGTTTATGAATATTTGAGAATTTCCTCTAGAATCTTTGGCAGAAAAAAAACGCCATATATATTTTAATAATTACTCCGCCGAGTTTGAAGCACTCGAAACCGAGTTAATTCAATAAAGATTTTTGAGCGAATGCGTTTTCTTCATTTTCAATTCTCTTTATCGTAATACTATTTGTTTCTCTTTCGACCAAATTAAATTATTCGTTACAAACACGCTAAGACGAGGAGTTGGAAGGAAAAAAATATTAAATGAATTTTTATTGTAACGATGACTCCGGATACCTACGCGAAGCAAGATATTTTTTTTATGCAGGTTCAATTGAGTTTGTCTTGTTTTTACGTTCGGAAGTGATTTTTTTTAATCTATTCTGTAAATACATGATAGGACTTTTTACAACGTTAAGCTGGAGTGTCAGTTTTTTTTCAACTGTAGCTTTTTTTTTTTTTTTTTTTTTAGTAACTCGTTTTTTTCCCTTCACGTTGCAGATATTATGTACACTTCTCATTTGTGCGTAATGCGTACGCTATTTTTTTTAAATTTCTTAGTATTTTAATATTCTGAATATTGTTTTATAGCAATAAATTCAAATATTATTTTAACAGCGGATATTGGTAAGCATTTGGTATTTCTTTAAAAAAACTTCAAGATATTTTTTCGATTTAAAAAAATAGTTATCTTTTCTAAATTTAATATATTTTGGAAAAATGTTCTATTTTAAAAAATCTTGGATATTTTTGACTTCCGCTCAAAGTAAAATGCGTGTGATAAGAGAGGTAATATACTTTTCAAATTTCAAAAGAAACACACACGAGTTTTTTTTAAATAATACTTTAAAGACCTGAACCATTTTCCCGTTCCTGTTCTCGTTTAGTAAATGGTTAGAACGTCCAACTGATAATTGAAAATTCATATTTTTTCTAGACGAGAAACCAGTTGATTTTTCATGTATCCTGCGAAGAAACTTAATAGTGTCTTTTATAGCACTATAATTAAAAATGTGGTACACAATAATTCATCTCCCACTGGATTTGATCGTCTGTTCCGCATGTCTCTCCCCAGTCGTTAAGAGAAGAGGAATGTAGAGATTTATCGAATCTTTTCGTGCGTAATGTCATGGTGTAAGTGATTAGCCTGTCTATCTAGTATCTGTGATTTGAATCCCACAAAGGACACAAGTGAATGTTCATGTTTCCTGCTTTAAGTGAATCTAATAATCTCAACATTGTAAACAGGAAGTAATATAACTAGTAGATTTAGGAAGCTTTAAATACGTATGAAAGTCTAAAAACGTACACTCTGCGCAGAAAAAAGGGAAAACAGTCTTATATCTCCCGTTCTACTGGGCTGATTGACGAAATATAATTTTCATTTTTCATGTCTCGAAAGTACGATTTAGGCTATATAGTATTGTCTGCGTACGGGTTCATTATGAACTAAATTAATTTTCTAACGTAGGTGTGTTGTCGTAAAATCAGATTTTCTCTGAAATGACATACCATTTTTTATCATATTTTAATTATTAAATAATAAATATGCCTAATAATAATAAATTATGCCCAAATATTAATTATTGTAAAATTTGGTGAGAAACTTACCGTGAAATTAAAAATATTATCTTGGTGCTCTTTTTTCAGTTTGCGCCAAGAATAATTCGCTCGGTTAAATTCTTAATGTATGGTAACCTATTTTCCTTTCTCTTTCATTGTGCACGAGAGGAAGAAAAGGTGCATCGTTCATTCTTTCAAATAATTTTAACAAAGTGCATAAACCACATTTGGAGTTATTATCGCTTATATATAAATATGTCTAATTTCAAAACGGATCGAAATATAAATTCATGTATATCATGAGAAATTTTGAATGAAAAACTCTAATTTTTTACAGGTTTGCCTAGAAACACATCTACTGTAAGATTATCAGGTTCAATGTTTCTTCTAACCTTCTTCGGAAACATACAATGACCTGACTAGAACAGAGAGCTTACTAAAGCTATGTTCACTAATTGTAGTAAGTAGACAGGATACAGACGAAGGGTATACAAAACCCTTTATTTTTTCTTTATATACAATGACTTCCGTACTTCGGAATACAATGACCCTCCACTCGGGGTCTAACTTAAAAGATATCAAAATAAAATTAAACTCTAATTTAACTTTAGAATAAGATTGGCCTTATAATAACAGAAAGCGTATGTAGCACAGAGACTGTGAACACTACAATACGTTTAATTTATCAAGAGGATTAAAACCTCTGGCCTGGAAGGCAAAGTAGCAACTGCGTAACTTCTAAGGTAAGCGGCCTGCTTCGAACTCACGGCTTCCTCTCCTCTCTGCTTGGCAAAAAGGCCACACTTAAATACTTGGCGTTCGCCAGACAACTTTGCATAAACTCCTTCACGCTTATAATTCTGGCCGGAAGTAGAAAATAAGAAGTGATAGTAAAGATTTAAAATAAAATAAACGTTAGTAAAACTTAAGATCCTTACATACTTCCCGCCAGAGTTAATTAGTTTGAAACTGAGGTCTAAAACGACCTTGTTGAAAACTTTTAGCTCTAGAAACTAACGCGAGGCCAAACTTTTACAAACATAACTTAGCTAGAAACTAGAAAATTTTAAAAGAAAGAAATTTGTTACAATAGCAGCTCCCGGAATATACAACAATCTTTTTTCTTTTTCATCTGTACTGCATCAAAACAGGAGCTTTATTCAATTCTGGTTCCTTCCAGAGATCTGGAAGGAAAACTAGTTTAATGAAATGTTACAGAATGACATTGCAAATAACATATAGAATATACTTTTCTTAACATTCTTATTTCATTCATGACTATTTTAATTATCTCTCCCCGTGCTCTCTGACATGTGTTGTAAAAACACCAAACACGAATGTGTTTCTGTCTATGTGTTCAACACTTCCTCCTACAATCAAAACACTAACGTGTTAAAATTCAACATACGAGACCTCTTAACACACCCTAATTTCAACTCTAGACCCTGAGGTACTATTCTGAAAGTGGCTAACTCTAAAGTGTAGCATCAGAGAGCCTAACTACATCATTCAACCTTTAACACATATTCACCATGATTTAATCTTTACAGTCACACGAATAACAAATTTTTTAACATTACTTTCACTTTTACCATATCACGTTATTTCTAAACATTCAAAATAACAGTTCACATGTATACAAGAACATATCAAGATGCCGTTAATTTTACACATTTGAAAACATACATTAGTAGTACATTGTTAACTTCTATTCTTTTCAAAGCAAGTGCCAATTCTTTCTACATTGAAATAATACTACATTTCAAAAAGTCTTTCAGACTAAAACTTCTTTCTTGTTAGAATGTTTTAAATAAAATTTATACAATAACTTTTTACAATATTTAAGTCTTTAGACAACGCTATTATACATCAACTTTAGTTTTACGCGCGAGTAATTGAAAAACATAATAAGAAAATCGGTCACAACTCATTTCTCGCCCTTTTGGCGATAAAGGTAGACCTCGCATGAGGTAAAACTTCTTCAAATCTGCCACTTGCAGTAAGAATGAAAGATTAACTTAAGTTTGTAAAGTAACACAAAATTTTACTTATCTTTGTAATATTCAGACATCCTTTTCTGGGCCCAGTCTTTAAAGGTGCTGCAAACCGTAGCTTGGTTGATCCTCCTTCTTGTACGGGCTCGCCCTTCAGTGCTTTCCTCTGGAAGCTTCCGTTTTTCACCACTACGGCCACCCTTGAACATCTTCCTTCTGTCCTCTGCTTGTGGTCTTGGCCGTTTGAAGGCAGCTGGTCTTGGTGGAACCGGGAAACTTCTGTCGTGATCCTGCTTGGACCTCGTTGTTGGCCGTTCAAATTTTTTTTGTACTTTTTCCTCCGCCGCTGATGGCCCTTCCGCAGTTCGGCGACTTTTGCTGCGGAGAGTTCTGTCGGATGAGTCAATCTTCCGTTTCACAGCCGGGTTATAGTTGCCGTCCTTTCTCCCGGTCTTTTCCACATACGTCGTCCTTCTCCCTTCTTCATTCTGGGGGTGTTCGTGAACTCTGTTTTTTTGGACGGTGGAACGGCTTCTTTTTCTTTGTACCTTCAATTTTTCCGCGGGGCAATTTTCTTTTCACTTGCTTCTGTCTCTCATTGGCTTGCCCTTGTACTTGTCGTTTTCCCACCTCTGGAACTTGTACCTGCGGTGTCTGCCGTACCGGATCCTGCAAAAGATCTGAAAAGATTTGCATTTTATTACGGTCATAGAATGGTTTTATCTGGTCAATGTTTGCGGAACAGGTTTCACCATTTCTTGCCTTTAATACTACAACAGCGTGAGTTATTTTTTCTATAACATATGGTCCTTCAAAGCGTGGGAAAAATTTGGCAGTTTTATCTTCTGGTGCTGAAGAAAGTGAATGCTTAATTTTTAGTACTTCATCCCCTACTTTATAAGTTACTCCCCGTCGTTTCAAGTCATAATACAATTTTTGTTTTCTTTGTGCTACTTCTGTATTCTTTTTTGCTTCTTTTATTAGTTTTTCTATATCACCCATTTTAAATTCTGGGGCTCTTTGTTGCACATAAAATAGTTTATCTAACGGTGTTATAATCTTTCTGCCTAGAAATAACTCAGCAGGAGTTTTTCCCGTTGTATCATGTTTTGCGGTCCTAAGGGCGAAAGCAAATTCATTGACATAGTTATCCCAGCTTTTATGAAAATTTTTAACATAACTACGGATAATTTTCACTATATTTCTGTTGACCCGTTCCGCTATATTTGATTGCGGCCGATACGGGACCATTTTTAAATGACGTATGCCCAGTTTTTGGCACATGTCTTCAAATATATTACTTACAAATTGAGGACCATTATCCGATATAACTTTTAGGGGCGCCCCGTATTTTAAAATATATTTATTTAAAATAGAATCGGTAACTAATTTCGCGGAGGCTCGTTTTAAGGGAACAATTTCGGTCCATTTACTAAAATGATCAACTATAACAAGGAGATAGCGACTTTTGTTTAACTGACTTTTTGGGAAAGGGCCCAATAAATCGATGCCGATTATTTCATTTGGAAATTCGGATTTAATACTATTTAGAAACCCGGCCGGGCGGAAATTAATATAATTAACGGCTTGACATGTTGGGCAGGACTGGACATACGCCCTTGTTAACTTTTGCAGTTCAGGAAAGTAGACTGCCTCGCGTACGCGTTGAGTAGTTTTTCGAATACCAGCATGAGAAGCTAAAGGGCTGTCATGGAGCTCTTGCAGGATATTTAATCTAAGACTAGCTGGGATAACAGGTCGAAATTCGTTGTTGGAATTCGTAGTTTTTGTATAAAATAATAGACCATCTATTAGTTCGTAATGGGCCGCCCTATTTCTTACCGCCACAATATCTTGGTGGCTAAAATTTTCAGGATTCTTCAAATACTCATAAATACTTCCAAACTCAGGATCCTTACCCAGTTCGGTTATTACAGTTTCTCGGGAATTTATTGTACACGCTGTCAGCATTGCAACTTTTACGGTATTACCCTGTTCGTCTAATTTAATTCGTGACAGGGCATCTGCTACGATATTTTCCTTTCCGGGGGTATGCTTGATTACCAGATTATATTCTTGCAGCTTGAGTGCCCATCTTATTAACCTTGGGGATAAATTTTTTCCAGAGTACAATCTAGTTACCGCCGCATGATCAGAATATACTGTTATCGGCGCCTTTCCAAAATAGACTCGGAACTTTTGCACTGCTAACAGAACTGCAAGTGCCTCTCTCTCGGTCGCGGAATAGTTTCTTTGTGTTTGATTTAAAGTTCGGCTAAAAAATGCTACTGGCTGCTGATTTTGCGAAAGTATCGCTCCTACCGCATAATCCGAAGCATCCGCTGAAATTTCTAAATTTTCATCCTTTTCAGGAAATTTCAACACAGGGGCTTGCGTTAATGCTTGTTTTAATTTTTCGAAAGCACTATTGGCTTCGGCCGTCCACGAGAATCTTGCCTTTTTCCTTTTTAATTTTAACAATGGCTCAGCGATAGCCGCAAAATCTTTTATAAAGGACCTATAATATGAACAAAGTCCTAGAAAAGAAGAGAGCTTCTTTGCCGTGTTTGGAGTCGGATACTTTTGTACAGCGATTATTTTTGATTCATCTGTCTCGATCCCTTTTTGCGATATTTTGTAACCTAAATATTTTAATTCAGGGGCTGCAAATTTGCATTTTTCAACATTAACTTTTAGACCGGCCTCATTTAATAAAGAAAACACCTGTCTTAAATCCTGTACATGTTGGTCTAGATTATCACTAGTAATAATGATATCGTCTAAATAGATAAATGTGGACTTTCCGAGAACAGGTCTTAACACAATGTCCATGCATCGCTGAAATGTTGCTGGGGCGCCTGAAAGGCCAAACGGCATTCGCAAAAATGCATAAGTGCCAGACTTGGTTATAAAAGCAGTCTTAGGCACGTCCTCAGGCCTGATCCCTATTTGAAAATAACCATTCGTTAAGTCTAAAGTTGTCATAAATTTGGTTGATTTTATGTTCCTTAAAATTTCTTCTATAATCGGTAACGGATATACCGGATATTTCGTTATGGAATTTAATTTACGGTAATCAATAGCGAATCTCCACCTTTTTGGATGCTCCAAAGGATAATCATTATTTTTCTTACATAAAACCACCGGACTAGCATAACTACTTGAGATAGGCGTTACGATCTTTTTACGTAGCATATCGGTAATATGCCATTCTATAATTTTTTCCTTATTCTTATCATACCGGTATGGTTTTTGACGAACCGGCAATGCATCTCCGGTGTCAATACTATGGTTAGTAACCTGGGTAAATCCTGGAATATCACTAAATAAGGAAGCAAATTCACTTACCACTTGTCGGATTCTATCTTGCTCGTCATTAGGCAGGTGGTCGAGATTTACCCTTGGCGGTTCAACCTTTTCTACACGCACTGGTTTCATCGTCAACTTAAGAGACGCTTCATTAAAATCCAGTGTAGCTTGTGCGTCTGAAAGAAAGTCTATTCCTAGTATTAAGTGTGCTTGCAAATTCTTTACTATAAAAAACATCACCTTTACTTGTTCGTCCTTGATACGGATGTACAAAGGTACTTTACCTACGCACTTACATTGTTCTCCTTGCGCCGCTAATACTGTTGTATTATCCGCATTATATATGCGGTATTTGCGAAAATACTTTCTAAAAAAGACTTCTGCCACACAGGAACACTGCGCGCCGGTATCCAGGAGTGCGGTGGCCGGGATATTATTTACCAAGACTTCAATCTTCGGAAGAGTTAAATTTTTCACCATTACTGTATTTAACTTGTAGGAAGAGGGGTTTTCGTGGCCTTCGGATTTCCGCACCCTCTCGTCAGCAGAAATCCGTTTTAGTTTAAAGTATTTTTCCTTTCCGTGCTTTCCTTCTTTTTCCCCTGGCCTTGAGACTTTTTTCCTGGGTTGCTATTGAACTGTCGACGTTCGCCGGCTGTTTTTGAATGCTCGGGTTTCCTTGCCCACTGATTCGCTTTTTCTCCGTAGCCATGTGCTTGAGTTTGCTGTAGTCTTGGCGTACCAAATTGGTTTCGCTGTTGATATTGGCGTCTTCTTTCGACGTCCGCCGTTCTTCTACTTTCAAACTGGATTGCTAGCTCAAATAATTTTTCCAGTGTAGTCGGATTTCTCAATTCAATAAAGTCTTGCACTTGGGGTAGTAACCTCGGCAAAATCACTTGAATTATTTCAGGATCCGGACGGTTTCCATACAAGAGCTTGAAAACGTGAATTTTTCTTAAAATAAACCTGGAGAGGTTTTCCATTCTTTGTTGATATATACTGAAAAGTTCTGTTTCTAATTTCGCACGATCCCTTACAACAGGGAAGGCTTTTAGTAGGGCAGTCTTGAAATTTTCGTAGGTATAGGTGGGACTTCCTGCTTGACCCAAGAGACTTCTGCCGATACATTTGAACCAGTTAAGCGCTTGGCCCCTCAAAGCGCTGGTAGCTAAGGTAACTTTTTGAAACTCGTGCACGGGGTAGAGCATGAAGTGGTCATCCAATTTTTCCAAAAAACTGGTTACCTGTGAGTTTCCATTAAACGTTGCTTCTGGTTTCATCGAAGCGCGCATGGTCTGGACAATATACCCAAATCCTTCCAGGGCGGCAGCTGGCATTTCTGGATTCTGAGCTGTTTCTGCAGGCAGCACAGGTTCTTCTTGAAACTCGGCCATGGTTATTCTTCGTCGGGCGCCACTATCAGGTTCAATGTTTCTTCTAACCTTCTTCGGAAACATACAATGACCTGACTAGAACAGAGAGCTTACTAAAGCTATGTTCACTAATTGTAGTAAGTAGACAGGATACAGACGAAGGGTATACAAAACCCTTTATTTTTTCTTTATATACAATGACTTCCGTACTTCGGAATACAATGACCCTCCACTCGGGGTCTAACTTAAAAGATATCAAAATAAAATTAAACTCTAATTTAACTTTAGAATAAGATTGGCCTTATAATAACAGAAAGCGTATGTAGCACAGAGACTGTGAACACTACAATACGTTTAATTTATCAAGAGGATTAAAACCTCTGGCCTGGAAGGCAAAGTAGCAACTGCGTAACTTCTAAGGTAAGCGGCCTGCTTCGAACTCACGGCTTCCTCTCCTCTCTGCTTGGCAAAAAGGCCACACTTAAATACTTGGCGTTCGCCAGACAACTTTGCATAAACTCCTTCACGCTTATAATTCTGGCCGGAAGTAGAAAATAAGAAGTGATAGTAAAGATTTAAAATAAAATAAACGTTAGTAAAACTTAAGATCCTTACAAGATGATGATAAAAATTTTATAGGTTATGATTGAAAAATTTATAAAAATTAATAAAAAATACAAATTTTAAAAATAATTCAGAAAATATCAGCGCATTTTATTTGGATTAAATCTAAATTTCGTCCTGTAAAAGAAGGAATCAAGTAAATTTAATAAAAATGAGATATTAATAAATATATACCAAATACAATTAACACTGAGGAGCTAAAATTCTGAGAGCTAATTTTTTTAAAATTACTTGTGTGCTTTTTACAAAACTTTGCACTTTGGCATAATTTGAGTTGTAGAATCTAAATATGGAAAAAAAAGGGTCTTCCGTTTCAGAAAAAGTCCGATTTTGCGTGAAAATACCGTTATATATAAATCTAAATATATATTTTAAGTCTCGCTTTCGAGACGTGCAAAACGCAAGTTAAATTTCAATTGGCCCAGCAGAATGGGAGATGCAGGACTGTCCTCTTATTATTATTATTATTATTATTCAGGATATACAAATACAAGAATCAGTGTTATTTAGTATTTTTTCCATTCATCGGCATATTATTCTTCGAAAGTAGGAGATATTTCGTCTGATGACCTGTAGTCTTTCTCCCTGCTTTCGTGTTGTAATTGAAAGCACGTCAGACTAGTAGGCGAAAAGTCCGGAATTCAAATTCCGGCAAGGGCACAGCACATTTTTTACATTTCCTGCTCCAAAATAAACCTAATGACTTTACAACCTCTTGAAGGCAGTAGCTATAAAAAATGGCATGCGATGCGTCGCATTAGGCATAATAAATTATTGCTATTTCACATCGTTGGAAACGTGTTTTAATTGCCTGGAGATAATATAGGGCAATAATAGGGCTTTCATAATTCAATAATTAGCAGTTTTCTGATTGTACTTTCAAATATAGATTAGCTTCAAATTTACTAACAATTCCAAAGTCCCTTTTTTGTAATAATACAACAATAACTTGATGTTGATGATAATGTAAGGCATTATTTAATTCATAAGATATATCTTAGCTTTAAATTTAATAATAGATAAAATTCAATATTTCCCGTCATTGGCTTTAAATGTAAGCGGGTGCGAAAGGTAAATGATAGAAATTTTCGACCCCTTTTATTTCAAAAGTCACATACTCTTTCCATTCTATAAAATTCACTTATGCAGAATAATTTTCTCCTGAGGAAGAAAAATGGCATTCTTTAGCTTTCGAAATCAAATAGTTATAATCATTTATATCAGCGACAATCAGAAATAATTTCACTTGCCAGCAGGTTAAATATATTAAAATAATAAGAAATAGTTTTAGAAACTAAATATTACTTAATAAAAAGTAAAACAATACAGGATACAAAAAAGAGCAAAAATGATGTTGAAGATTCTTGTCAAAAGCTTGCGCAAACCAAAGAACAAATTAATTCTTTTTTAATTTTCCATTTTTCCGTTTCCTTATTTCAGTAAATAATCATTAAATTTTTATTCATATTATCTCAGTCCTTCTTCAGGTCTATAGGAAATAACCACTACAGTTGGTGAGGGAAAATGGAGGATGAGAATATTTTTAAATTACGGAAGGTAGGCTCTCCAAAGACTTATTGAAAACACAGATATTCAGACATAAAATTGCAAAATTTTTAAAAGCATTTTTTAAATTTCTATCAGTATTATTTTTATGTTATAGCTTTTACACTACAGTTTCTTTTACAGTAAGTATTTGCTATCAGCTACCAGTCATTTTCATTACCATGCAATAAAACTTCTTCTCTAGTACTTCTAAATGATGGATTTTAAACGCTATAATGCGTCGTTAAAGTGATCATTATCTTCATATAAAATGCAGTCAAGTAAGTCAGCAAATTCATATGTTAGAGATGCTTCAGAAATCTAAAACTGACAGCTGCAGTACCATGGGGAAAATTTAGAGCAACAGAAGCAAAAAAGTCTTAACAGAGTTTCAGTTACATAAACAATAAATGCAATAAAACATTATTTCGAAATAATGTTACATCAAATTGTGCATCACTCATCACTCAACAGCGTTTAGAATAAAAGAGAAATGTTACTCAAACTGAAAATCGATTATCATTTTGTTGTCTGTAACTGTAATTGCGGAATGTTGAAATTTCGGCTGGATCTTTCCATCAGAATTCTTAAGCTCCAAACTGCAACAACAAAGGCATATTGTTGCAATCATTATGATAATAACGCTGAAATTCTGATTTCATTTCTTCTGTGGAATGTTTTACTACATACAGAAACGGAACTAAAAGTTTTCGAATAAACATTTGCAAGCGATCATTCTTTTTGTCCTTCTTTAACAGACAAAACTAAAGCTTCTAAAAAAATTGCATTTCAGAATGAGCTTTGATAGCAAACAAAAATTTCGTTCATGCCTAAAAATGTCCCTCAAGACAGATATTCCAATCCCTATTAAACTGTCATTTATATTGTATATACTCCAACAATATATAATTTCCTATAATATTCACAATATATTTTTAAAAAAGGACTTTTTTCTCTAAATTCAAATGACCTAAAAAAATTACGTTATAGTTTTCTTAATGGAAAGTAAAAAAACAGAATGAAAACGGTTCGCTAGTTCTTTCCTTTGCTAGTGCCGCCTCTTCAAAGCTGCCGCCGCTTAAATAATGTTTCGCCGAAATAAATACCCTTCAATTCCATTGCAAGAATGTTGACACAAGTGGAGTGCTTTTAGTTCCCGAAACACAAACCGATTCACCCCCACCATGTTCCACAGTTCAGTACTACGTGTTAGTAGATTATGTTATTTTATAATGAAAGATAAATTCGACCTCGAGTAATTATATTCAGTCCAGTTTATTTCCTAATCCCAGTTTGAGAAGTTATGTACCCATTACAAACTGGGAAGTTCATTATTCCACGTGCTAAGGTAGCGAATCTATGATATTTCTAAGAAAGAAGATTATAATTTTAATTGTTATTATGATAATTTTATTTTCTGAGGCATCAAATCTACATTAGAAAGAAAATTTTGATTTTAACCGTTACCATATTTTTAATCGAGAAACCTTTAATGCTAAATGTTGAAAAAAATACATAGATTTAAGCTAGCAGCTTCTTCCAAAATTTTAAACATGATTTTAAAACTTTTATACTGAAGTATTGTAACAGTTCTCAAAAATATAACGTTCTAATAAAGCATGACGTGAGAGCAGAATTAATCCATCGCTGTAACATATGTGAAAGTTTCTTCAATTTAAAAGTTGAGTACTTACATAGAATGAGAGGAAAATATTTACACAAGTACGGTCGACTTCAACAGATAGAAACTGATAGAATCAGCAAAATATTTCGAATGATTAAATACTTTACCGAACGACAATTTCACTAAAATAAATCGCTATAATTTTACGTATTGATATAAATTCCAAATAAAAAATATAAGTGACGTTTCTTAAATTAATGACTATAATTT
This sequence comes from Stegodyphus dumicola, assembly GCF_044657685.1. NCBI lineage: Eukaryota > Metazoa > Arthropoda > Arachnida > Araneae > Eresidae > Stegodyphus > Stegodyphus dumicola. The sequence goes on from NC_140779.1 coordinate 62,231,398, forward strand.
ACAGAACATATTTTCAAATACTCACAAGTGCATGCAAGAATGTCTAAATAACTAGAGGACGAAGGAAGAGTAAATTACTTCTCGTTTAAGATTTTCTACAAAGAAAATTTGGTCATGTTATTTATAACTCGAGAGATGACACTCAGCTTAGGATTTAACTTATTGAAATCGTTCATGCTTTATATTTTTCGTAATTTATTACGTTTCTGCGAGCTGTTTTAGGACAAATCACATTTTAATTGAAGTACATATCCTATAAAAAATTATAAATACTTAAATAGCATGTCCTAGACATAAATTTCACCGTCTTTTGTTTTTGTGTATAATAAATTATAATCATTCATTTATGTTATGAAACATTTATTTACCCTATCAGGAATTTCAAGCTGAAAAAGTTAAAAATGACTGGTTTTTGCACTCATGCACTTTACCTAATTTTTCCGATTATGCGGGATTTCACTTCCAATAACAATACATTGTCTATTATTCCTATAGTGCCACGTTTGTCAGATTAGCCTGAAACGTTGTCTGCTCCTTTACTTTGCGGGGGGGGGAGACTCCCTAAGAGCGTTGTCTTTTCACACTTGGTCCATCAGAATTATTTCACAAAACTTTTTTTTATTTCCAGATGATGTAACAGATTTCCGTTTCAGGATTTTCTGTGAAGTTTCATATTTTTCGCGATTTTATTTATAATGAATATTTGAATCTTAAATCATATAAATAAAAAAATCGTGGCCTGCAAATATGTTAATAATGTCACTACTGTTATCTGAAGAATTTGATCTGACTTTCGCTTTTGAATAACAACTAGAGCAAAGGCTTTCAACCTTGCCCCATGCACCCCCTTTTACTATTGCTGTACGATCATTCTCCATCCCCCTTCTCTCCCAAACTCAAAAAGTACACATACATTTATTTAAATTTGGATTATTTTAATGTGTTTTATAAATTAAACAAAACCCATAGAAAATGTTCATAAGTATTAAAACTTGTATAAAATTACATTTTTATACTCATAAATTACAACTAAATACTGAACAGGTAAATAAAAAGCTGACCGCATTCTCCCCTTAAACCTATGAGCTCCTCCCAAGGGGTGGGAATTCCCCGTGGTTGAGAGTCCCTGAGCTACAGCTTTCCATTTGGAACACAGCATTAAAGCTTGACCAAGACAGGACATCTGTTGCATCTTCATCATCACTCTCTGACTCGTAGAAAAGCTACATAACTTGTGGATGATTTCTTTGCTGAAATAAAAGTAAATCGTACTCGCTGCCATCTCACTATCGTTAAAATTTTAGCTATTTTCCCAAATGTGCTCATTCATAATGATCGTTTTCAACACTTGAACTGAACATGCATGCATATTCCATGTCTCAAATATATCCTTTCAAATCATTTTAGAAGTCTCAGGTATGAAGCATTTGCAATAGCACTCATCCGAATGCAAGATATCCTGAACTCCAATTACCAGGACTTTTCGAAATTATATTCGAAATATTAATTTATATTAATATTATATATTATTCCAATTATTATTATTTATATATATCCGAAATTTGTATATATATTCGAAATTTCCGTTCGCTGGATCCCTTATTCTTTTTTTTTAGACTAATTAAATTTAGTTGCTAATTCATTTATTCATTATATTTGCTTATATGTTATTTTTATAATATTAATTTACATAAATGAACTTCTGTAGCAAAACAAAGAAACCCTCTTGAAATTATATTGTTAAAGCTTTAGATTTACTACAATTTGTTAAGAGCAAACACTAAGAGATTGTATAACAATGTAAGTTTTGTTGTTTTATTATTTTGCATCATAAAAGCATTTTTAATTTAATTTTAATTGTATAGAAATAGGTTATATATTTCGTTTAACACAAGGTGCAAAAAAAAATCTTTATTCAGTTTATAAGAAAAATAACAATAAATTGCTTTAGTTTTTTTTATTTTCTTTTTTATTAAAAGAAAGGATTATATGTTTTGTCAAATAATAGGTAAAAATGAGATTTCATTGTTTAATTTTATCAAAATAGGTGCTTTATATTTGTTTCGTGTATATAAAATAACATCACATCTTTTGGCTTTTTAAAAATAAAATACCATAAACTAAAAAGTAAAGTCTCTCATTTGAAATGCAGTAACTTTGGCCTACAGAAAAACGATAACGAAGCTGTCAAGACTTTTCGAACAACTGCATGACATTGTTCCATTTCATATTGATATATTTTGATCATGTTTTATATCTACTAAGATTATTCTACTATCATGTTTATATCTACTAAGATTTTCCAGAACTTTGGATCCAGTGCCATTAAATTTAAATAAAAAACACAAAAGCTTACTCTCATCTGCAGATTAATTAATAGGGGTGTTGGAACCTAAAAATCTTCAAAAAATGGTAATTTGAGATTTTTGACTTTTTGATTCTCTACACATTTAGCTTTCTAAAAATACCATACTTTAATCCCTGTGAAAATCAGAACTGTAAAACCCTGGGTTTAATTTATCACGCTTTGAGAAATGAGGATTTTTACGTAAAAAAGCATTTTTCTCCAAATGTGCTTATTTTAGACTCGATGTACCTTTTCTCAGGAACTACTGCTCACAGGTATGTAAATTCTTTATGGCTTATTTATTATGTTTCCTAATATTTACTAGGGTTTTTTTTAGTCCAAAGGGCAATTTGCTCTGAAGGACTATTAACTTCGTTTTCGTTCTGTATCATATTTAAAGAAATCAAATAACGAAGCATCTAGATGAATGTATGTACTCGTATGTTTCTCGCATTGTGATAAAACAACGGTACCTAGAGTCACCAAAATTTGAATAATTTAATCTTCCATAGAATATGGACATGTAGAAGCCCTAATTTGAATTTGAAATTTGTTTTATTATCGATTTCATGTTTTGTAACACTTCAACGAATTTTTGATTAAAAAATTAAACGATTTCAAAGCGAGCAATGGCAACACTGTACGGGAAAAAAAAAATCATTTTATCTCCAGCGCGCGACTCTGTATCAGAAATTCTAAAGAAAGGCTCATTTTAAAATGATTTTCCGATATTGCTGTTGAACTGAATTTTATGGTTTGAGTACGTAGAACATGGTATTTAATAAATAAAGGTAACACACAAAACGTTAAAAAAACGCCCCTTTGGACGTCATTTAAAACCTAAATCCTATCAGATTTTTTTTTTTTTTTAATAGAAAACTGCTAAATTTCACTATACCTAATACAATATTCTATAAATTATATCAAAACTCAAAATGTTTCAAAAGCTCATTTATAATCAGATAGGTGTACTTCAATTACACAAAATATTTCAAAAGTGTATCTACAGTAGATTTTGAGAAAAGGTACATCGAAAATGGCCAATTTAACATTGTCGGTATAAGGGGTACGAATACCCTTTTAAAGAAGAATTAAACCTTAATTTATGCGTGCTCAAGGAATCGTTAATCTATTCAAAAACTATTAAGCCCAATAACTATTCATATCTACATATTTTCATTTATAATTTAAATTAAGTTTACGATTATAAACTGGCACTGTTATTTAAAAAGACAAAATTCCATTGTAACTGCTGACAGGTTGTTAAAAGTACGCCTCTCTGATTGGATGAAATTTATTTGTCAATCTATTCTCCTGTGCAAGGGGTCTAACTCTATTCTCACATACAGTTAGAGTGGCTGACAACAGACGATATACGCAGCGCTCTTCTGTAGCAGTAATTCTGGGTTTCCGTTTACAGAAGGCAAACTTTCGCTTTGTACAGGTTGCACGCACTAGTCAAGAGGCTTTGAGGTAGGAAGAGAGGGGCAATCGAACTATCCCCCTTCCAACTCGCTTTCATCTACCTTCTGACAGTCTGAATAGTTAGCTTGTCGCTGGAGTTGTGGTGGAAGAGTGGGGAGTGTGCTCGATGGATAACAATATCCAGAGGATTTACTAGAAGTAGGCTTAGAGCTCCAAATACCGTTCCAGCCTATTTTAGGCTGGAGACCAAATTCTTCTTTATACTTTTTTTAGAACCGGAACAATGATCTTTGCGTGCACCCAATTTCATAAAAAAAAATTACAATAAAGCAGAGGAGTTTAGGGGTTGGTAAAAGAGACTGGATCGGCGACATCCAGCTGACATTGTGGAGAATTAAAACCGTGTAACGAGAATTTTTTTAAAGCATAAATCCTCTGACGGAAAAAAAAATAAAAAAAATTAACTATGCTCGAACACCCCCATAACTGCAACCGTGAGAAGGGTGTTAATCTAGGAGATCTGCGAAGGATGATCTTTTTGAAGCGCAGTATGCACAAGCGATGGGTCGAAATCTCCATTTAGTTTCTAAAAGCGGTGAAGGAAAAAGTATATTTTGGTGACAGCTCAAAATAGAACAATTTGCTGTATCAAGGGCAATAATAAAGCTGCGTTAGCCCTTTTTTGTGGGGGGGGGGCGATTTCAATTACATCCGGGGAAGTGCTGCAGAACATCATTACGCTGGTGAATGAGAGCGAAAGGATATGAGAAAAATTCTACATCACTAAACGATCCTAACAAAAATTTCATTTTCCTTTGAGTATTTGCATTTTGTTCAATCATTTCATATGATAAAAATGATTTTAAGTTTTCATAGCTTTTCCCTATGTATGGTGAACTCTTCTGCATTTAAATTTTTTACACATCACTGAAATAGTAGTATTTTCAACTCGACTTATTAATTTTTGAAATCCGTTAATACTTATCTACAAATAAAGTAACTCATAATATTTTTAATGAAAAAACTAATCTGCAGGGGATAATTAGTTTTTCCAAGACTGGAACATGAAAACTCATATTTACCGAAATCTAAGCCACAATATTCTTCTAAGTGCTAGATGGATTTAGTAAACACTTACACCACAGGGACACGCATGGCTTGCTGCAATAACACATTTATATGGTATTTCCAACTGAATGATGATCAACATTATTTTTTTTAATTTTCATTTGTAGCCAAATATTACATAAAAAGAAATTAAAAACAACCTTAATACATAAACAGGACCAGTAGCAAGACTACAGGACTTCTAGCTTAGAACATCCATTCCAAATAAATAACGTTATAATATAATCCAAGAAGAATCTTATTCAATTCTGAAAATTCGCGCCTATGTGAAACCGCAAACAAATTTAATAAGTAGATCTCTTAGTCAAACTAACTTTTTTTTATCCTTTTTTTTTTTTTTTTTTTTTTTTTTTTTTTTTGGATATCATTACAATTTTTTTACAGACTTTACTAGAGTTTCGTTGTTTAATGTTATTGTAGTTGTAGTATACTAATGTTTTAATGTTTTATATACATGTAAAGTCATCTATAGATAAGAATAATTTCTATGACTTGATTGTGGTTGGACTAAAACAATTACCCATCACTGAAAATGCTTTGATATCCATGACACGATTATTTTTTTTTTTTTTTTTGTTCAGAAGGCAATCTGTATACGATAGTTTTGCATTCTTTCGCATTGCAACATGTCGTAAAATTACTCTCAAGTCTTTACTACTGTGAAAAATGCAAACAAACAGATTCATAAACATTTTCCTTGTTAATTAGCGTAAATATACAAGTTTTCCAAGAATGAATGGTAAAAACCCGCAAACATTCTGTGGAGTATGTGAAATGGAGTGAACCTGATTTAACTTTAATTCAGTGACTCAAAATGACCATGAATAAAATTAATAAATTTCAATATGCACTCTATTAACAGTGCGAGTAGATACCATAGAGATATTCAGTTTTGGGCCATACTCTTTCAGTAACGTCCGATAAAACACTTGCAAATGCTTATATGATTCTCTTCTCGAAGCGGTCCCATATTATCACCTCGTTTTCTACAATGTCCCAGAGGAAAAATTCTAATGAGTAAGATCAAAATTTCTTGTAGGCCATGTAACACGTAAATTTCTGCCATTTCATCACCTTGGGAATAAGCGATTCATCTCGTCTTGCAAATGATTCTCAAAATAAAACATTGCTGGTTCTTTCTGAAGAAAACATCTGTAACTCAGCGAATTCTTCTTGCGTTACCACCATCTGAGAAAATAAGTTAATCTACAGCCTGCCCCAAACGCAAAAAGAAGTTGATTGTCTATTCTGAGAAAATAAGTTAATCTACAGCCTGCCCCAAACGCACAAAGTTGATCGTCTATTGGGGCTCCGTGTACACAATTGAAACAAAGGCACATAACTTTTGTAAGTGACTGAATTAAATGAAGCATTTTCAATCCACTTCATACAATGCATACTTCTTAAAGATCTTCTGAATTCTAATCATTCATTCCCAGACCCTTCACAAGTACATATTCAGAAAATAAGTATTTTGCGAAGAATAGTTGTCTCGCCAAATTCAATTTAAAAGCCTACGAGCTCAAATATTATATATTCAAGCTTTGAAAGTAAGAAACAAGGGTAAATGACTGTGTTTCAAATATTTTTAATTTCTGAACAATCCCGAAAGTAATCCCCCACTACTTGTGGAATCCTAAAAATAATATTATCTGCATCCTACGTGTTCGTTAATTCATGATAGCACTTGATGAAGAATCAAAACACAATTTATTCGTCAGTATTACACAGGACAGTTCTAAAGACACCTTAACAGTCATAGAAAAACTACGATAAACACGCTGAAACAATCAGCAACACAGCCTTCAGGCTATAACGGTGAAGATAGCTTCATGGCAAAGCACTAAAGTACAGCTCCCGACTCGGTGGATCGCTCTCAAGTTAATCTCTGATCTCAAGACACTACTCTGTCTCCGTACAGGCAGGGTGTATATATATATATATAGTTTTAACCTACTTTCGAGAATATTTCCGAGAAAACTGCCAAAAATACGTTCTAGAATGTTCTCGCTCAATCTGCGGCATAACGCCAATTTTGTCCCCAAATATCGCAAAATGGGCGATTTCGCACCAAACTGGCAACTCTAATATCGCTTTGCGGGGAAGCTATATAACCGCTCAGCCGCTAGGCATTTCGCAACAGTATTTATGTTTCAAGGGTGCTCCTGTTCGATATAGAGGTTAATGATGCTGATTGCCGTACAGCTGGGCCTGAGTTCGAACCCCGGAAAAGGCTTTTTTGTAATAGTGTTAGTGTGGCATGCGGGCACTTAAAATAATGGCGATATGAAAGTCCTCCCGATAGATGTGGTGGTAAAGAAAATGGAACGAGAGCACTTCGGATCCGTTTCCCTAGTGCGTTTTTCATTAAAACTGAGACAGAACTTCTTCATTTTGGTGGGTGTAATTAGGTCGTCTCTTGAGGTGCACTCGGGCCAACGTTCTTGGTGACGAGATGGCTAAATTAATGATGGCAAATGCAATAAATTGCAAATGTCCTAACTTTTGCAAAACATGTCTTGGGAAACCCCCTACACGAAAATTACACATTACCTAATAGACACTTTTCTTGAGCAATTCTTAACGATCTTTTGCGTAGCATTTGAAATTCGGAATCCCGAATGGAAAACTTTCATTCAGAGAGACATATCATTATTCCGACGCAATCGCTTGAAGAAATTCTGCAATTATTGGATTTTTGGGGAGACGTGAAAAATGCCCTCGCCAGGATTCGAACTCCGGACCTCCCGAATACGCGTCGAGTGTGCTTCCAGTTACACCACGAAAATGTACAGAAAAGAGGGAGAAAATACCTTATAGATCTACATCTTAAAACTTTCTACGATTTATCTAATTGAGTAGTAATACTCAGAATATCAATTTTATAGCAAGGAAATACTGAAGAGCCGGTTAAATTTAATTGAAAATTGAAACGGGTTTAATCTTCCTTTGATATGATTAACGGTGATAAATCCTACTTTATACAGGAATAAGTTTTAAATTATAGAATTAAAAAACTGAATGAAAATTAAGAATTAAAAATTAATACAGAGGCAAATAAGAAGGGTATTTCTGAAAGAGTCACACCGCTAAGTATCTCTCGAAAGACAGGTGTTTTATTCGGAATTTCGTTTTAAAAAAATGAATCAAAGAATAGCTATCAGACTATTGCAGTTTGAAACATGTAACAAACACCCTTTAATAAAATAACATAAATTTTATGCAGCTCTTTTACAAAGAAAACTTCTAATTAGAAAGCAGTGTCTGATCCTACTAGTGGTTTCTTAAAAAAAAAAAAAAACTCTGAAAATTGTTATTATTTTTAAGTATAAAATTTTGATTTTAGGATGATAAAAACCTTTTTTTCTTTGTTTAACTATTTGACTTTATTTCTTTCATTGCTATTCTGTTTATGAGGAAACCAATATAAAATTTTAGATTTTCTTATTATTATAAAAGTGTGTCATCACAGTCTGAAAGCGTATTTTACTTAATTAATTCCTTGAATTAGAACCATCAGTCTCCGATCAGTCTCTCAAGTGGTCATCTTTTTGCTGAAATGGATTAGATCTTTGGCAAAAATCCTAAAGCTTTCAGATTTTATATTACGCCCAAAAAGAATTTTTAACGACTTTTGCGTTACCTTTATTTATTAAATATCATGTTCTTCGCACTTAAACCACATAAAATTCAATTCAACAGCAATATGGCAAGGTAATTAAAAACAGTATATCTTTAGAATTTCCGATAGACAAACTCGATCGCTGGAGATAATTTTTTCCCGTACAGCGTCGCCATTGATGGTTTTGAAATCGTTGAGTTCGTTAATATAAAATTCATTAAAATTTTACAGAATATGAAATAAATAATTAACCAAGTTTGAAATTCGTGTATCCAGGTGCCCATCTTCGGGTGAAGGATTACGTTATTCAAAATTTGATGGCTCTAGCTACCGTCGTTTTTTCACAATGCGAGAAACATACATACATTCATGCAAGATTCTTAATTATTTAATTTCTTGAAAGTAATACAGGGAGATAACATTCGGTAGCAACAATTTAAAAGTGATTGGCCGTTCATAATGAAACGCTACAAAATGCCGTTTTGTGACTAAATCGCCTTTTGGGCTGCCGCCCCTTTGGTCAAATAAATCAATACGCAATATTACAAAAATGCAGATGAATAAACAATACAATCAAAAAGAATTTAAATATTTACAGAAATTTAAAATAAAATTTGTGATTAATTCTGTGTAAAATATTTATCTTGAAAACTGTACGTAATTGAAATAGGCAAATCTTCCAAAATGTGTGTACCAAAAATTTACTGTTGTACTTGCGTTCAAAATCAAAACTATAAATAAAGCTCATTTTTCTGACATTTCAAATTCAATCAATTTCTTTAATTATTAAATTTTATTTATTTTCTTACTGTGATTAAGAGCACTGACAGTTCCCTAAATCAACTAACCAGAAGTACGAACTTCATGAAATTCCCATCCCCCTTTTTGGATGGAACAATCGAGCATGATCGATATCAGTTTCAGAAATCACGATCAAAATCCCACCTCTCACCAGGGATACATACCATACCCAGTGCATAATCTCTAGGAGAGAAGACTCTTCAGAAACCCCATCAACCACTTGAAACCGACTTGGACAAATACTTATAAGGGCCCCATCTCGGCGAACGACGTTGTTGTAATAACAACAACGCCACACGCCAACCTCGACTTTATAAGGCAGGGCAATGGATCTTTCTGGAAAATATGAAGCTGTGATTTTCTCACGCTTATGGAGTGGGATTTGGTGCCACAAGTATTGGCTTTTCACAAGTGTGAGATGCTTCCATAGATAAAAGCGCAACATGACTCACACACAGTTCCAAAAGCTACTATAATTTGGCATTAGGCAATACTGAGACTAATTGCCATTTTAAAAATTATATAAAAGCGATTTGGTTTGTTATAACTAATAAACGTTTAGAACTTCTTATGTTTTTCCAAGTGTTTTGTGCATCTAACAACTGCATACTTAAAGATATCTTCAACGTTTTGCGAGGCGTCCAGTATCATTAAATGTTCTCATGTTAAGTTTCGTAAAGTATTTAGAACAGCGGTCGCAAAACTATTAACTGAAGCAGTATTCCTAGCTTACCATAGCTTTTTAGGTAATTTTACTTTTAATAAAATATAACTTTAGACACAAAAAAATAGGTTAGTTTAAAATTTTATTTTGTAAACAATTTTCTCCTTCCTTACCGCGTCTTTTTGCAGTATCATTGAAAACACAGCCACCGAGTAATAGGCAGACCCTAAGCACGAATCGGTTAGAGCACTGCTGATTGTTCATGTTTCCTATTCTGAAATAAACTTAATAATCATACAAGTAGCGCCCGAATTAAAATTTGTTGGATGATAATTCCTCACAACGTTATTTTACGTACAAGTCCATTTCTCCTTAGTAGTTTTTTTTTAAGTGAGAAAGGATATAAGATTTGGTTTGGCTTAATTGTTTAACGACAAAGTACGCAACGGCTATCTTCCTAAGGGTAAGGATACCTCTGTGGAGGACTTTCTAAGGTAAACTGGCTCGTATACACCTTATACACGGAGGAAAAGCACCAAAATGCCCATGCAGCCAACCCATTTACTGGGATTTGACCCCGGACCAAAATACCAGTATTCGGTTACTTTGAACCGCTGGTGTGCGAAAGAATGTAATAAATTTTTTCCGTCATCACCGCCCTTCGTGATATAACAGGAAAGAAGTCCGGCTGAGGATGGGAAAATACGAAATTCTAATCCCGGCAAGGGCATTATTGATTCTGCACGCTTCCTGTTGTAAAATAAACCTTATGGCTCTACAATTTCCATTTCTTCTTTGATGTTAATACAGAATTGTTAAGTTTTATTTTATTCAGTCTGTTATTTCTTATGTTGAATGTTTCTTGCGCTTCTAATGTTTCATCTATTTTACCACAAAAAAAAAAATAAAAAATAAACAAATAAGGAATGAGAATATAAATTTAGGAGAGAGAGTTGGCAACCTTACACTGTAGTGCTGAAACACTTCTTATATTTCGTATGTGTCGCTGTGCTACGAGTTAGGGAGTTTGTACTTAATTGAAATTTTGTTAAAAATGGCGGTGAATCGAAATCAGGCTCTTATGTATTACATTTATGCATTTTGAACCATTGTTGTCTGCTGTCTTCCCATTCCATAAGAAATTAAAGTTAATTTTGTTAATTCTTTTACTTTTTTTTAACTTCAAAGTGCAAATAAATATTTTGGCTGTCATTTACGCTAACTTAAAATATTTATAACATAGATACGTAGAGGTTTAATTTTTTACATATTTCAATTCTACGACTCAAATTATAACAAATTGCCAAGTTTTGTAAAAATCGCACGAGTAGTTTTTAAAAAATTAGCTCTTTATTAAATGTCTCAATTAATCAAAATTAGCCCAAATTTTAACTCCTCAATATTTATTGAATTTGAAACATATTCAATAATATCTCTTTTTACTTCCTTGTACGAAGTAAAAAGGAAGTATTGTAATCGCGAAAAGTTTTAGGCAGCATATTTCAACGAAAATATCCATTTTGACCGTTATCGAATGCAATTTAACGATGTTTTTGCGTGATATCTGTACGTAAGGACAGAATAAAATACTCTTTTCCTTCAAAAAAAATTATAAAACTGCTTTAAAATTAATTCTGAAGATAATTTTTCGTGGCGTCTGTACGAACATATGTACGTACGTATCTCGCATAACTCAAAAACGAGTAGCCTCAGAACGTTGAAATTTTGTATATAGGACTGCTATAACATGTAGATGTGCACCTCGTATTTTGGTTGCAATCGGCCGTACCAAACGTATATAAATATATTTATATATATATCCACTCTGTTACCCGGCTCAGTGATCTCAGTTTCTTTACTCTTATATGTTTGTAAATTGTACATTTTTTGCTTTAAAAATGATTAAATTATGTTGTTTTTATCTTTCGGTTAAGGATTTTATGCCTTTAGTAAATCTGTGTGCAATAGTTTTAGAATTATCAGCAATTTTAAAGTTGTTTAATTGCCGCTAAGCCTGTTTTTAATGGCGGCCATTGATGTTTACATTTGAAACAGGAGACTAGTGGATTTCTTGCCAATCTAGAGAAACTTAGCTTCGCAACAACAAAGATAACGCATTCATTTATTATTGCCAATTAAATCATGCTTAATTCTTTCTGGAATTTTTTCGAGGAAATAAGTGTTTGAGATTTACTTCGTAATTTTTAATATAGATATTTTGGATTTTTATGTATTTTTGCCTTCTCGCGAAGTGAGAACTGAATTAATTGAATGAGAAATACTCAATCGTCTGTGAAAAACTGTTTCTTTTTTGTTTTGTTTGTTTAATTTCTTTTATACATCGTTCTAGCTTTATTATAGTACTTGAATAGAACATGTGGCAACGATTAGATAATTCTATTCTTTAAATGATATAAATTTTGTGCATTATGAGTTATAATATATATGAAATATATAAGTTAACTGTTATATATAATTATTGGATTATATAACAGTTAACTTAGTTTCCGTTATATAATTATTATACAAGAACTGTTATATAATTATTAATACTGTTAAGTGAATCTAGCGCCAGAGTGTCGCTTTGGTAAACAAATACTAGAGTGAATTTTAAAGAATGCATTTATTCTATTGTGGTTTATGCGCTGTCGGCAAAGTAGATTTAATTCAATCCAATAAGTTTAAATGAAATGCAAGAAAAATGCGTATAATTTAATATTCCAATTCAATATTCCAATACAAGGAAGTCATGTGGTGTACACATCAGATTTTTTAATTAAACTTACTTGATTCCTTCTCCCAGAATTCGAAATTTAGGCTTAATCCATATATAATTCGACTTTTTATGATTTATTTTTATAATTTGTATTTTTAAATATTTTTTATAAATTTTTCGAAAACCGTTTTGTATTATAACCTATAAAATTTTTATCATCTTAAAGTAGATGTATTTCGAAGCATACCTGCAAAATAATAGCGTTTTCTTATTCAAAATTTTCTAAGACATGCATGAATTTATATATTGGCGCGTTTTGAAATTTGGCATATATAGTATAAGCGATAATAACGCCAAATGTTGTTTAGGCACTTTGTTTATTTGAAAGTATGAACGGTGACTTTTTTTCCGTTCGGTGTATAATGAAAAAAGAAAAAGAAAGAAAAAAAGATAAAGGAAAATAGGTTGCTTTAAATTTAGATGTTCGCCAAGGGAATTATTCTTTGCGCAAAGTGAAAAAAATTATAAAACCGGGATAAATATTTGAATTTCTGCGTAAATTTCATACCAAATTTTGCAAATTTAATACTTAGGCATAATTTAAGTCGTAGAATCGATATATGGAAAATGTTGCCCGTGCTCCCCGTTACCTATACCTATACCTATATATGGAAAATGTTGACAATAAGTCCGATTTTGTGTCAAAATACTATATTAGAACAATACACAAATCTAATATATATCCTAAGTCGGGCTTTTGAGACATGAAAAACGCAAATTGAACTTCATCAATCGGCCCAATAGAACGGGAGATATAGAACCGTCTTTTTTTTTTTTTTTTTTTTTTTGTAAGCCCAAAGGGCTAAAGGGCGTTAGCTCAGAAGGGTTATTAATTTCGTTTAATGGCATTTTGCGTTGAAAACTTTAAATGTCGGTTCACTTTTCAAACTGTTGCTACCAAATATTACAGCCGTGTATTATATTTAAAGAAATTAAATAATGAAGAATCTGCATAAATAAATGTAAATTCCTCGCATTGGGATAAAACAACGGTACCTAGAGCCATCAAATTTTGAATAACAAAATCTTCCACCGAATAGGGGCATCTGGAAACCCAAATTTGGAATTCGAAATTTGTTTTATTATCGCTTTCTTATTTTGTAAAACTTTCATATTTTGTAAACGAATTTTTGATTAACAAATTCTCTAAAGATATGCTCATTTTAAAATTATTTTGCGACATTGCTGTTGAACTGAATTTTATGGTTTAAGTGCGAATACCATGATATTTAATAAATAAACTAACCCACAAAACTTTAAAAAAAAAGCCCTTTGGGCGTAATGTAAATCTAAAAGCTTTGAGTTTTTATTTTCGCAGTGTATGTCCAATATATATTTCTTTAAACACTGATGTAGAGCATGATAAATTTTGCATAATTTGTATATTTGAATCCGATAAATATTTTTTATCGGACTCAAATATTTAGTCCGATAATATTTTTCCTTAAATCGAGAAATGTTTAAAAAAACATTTTTTTCTGAACACAAATTTACTTACATGCTTTTGCTTCAGTCTCTCTAATTTCGCGTTTGTTAAGGTAAAAAAGTAATAAATTCATCTTGGATACATTCCTAACAAAGCAATTTATAGGTGTCTATCTCTTATTAGATAGATACAACATTGTCAAAAACTGCAAACCATGGAAAGAAGAGTCTGTCGTTTTTCAGCATACAACTGCACAGTGGTCCCCGAAGCATATAAGTTACGTACTACATATCGTTTGAGAATAAGAGAAAAATTTAAATGGTATATTTTATGTATTATAAAGTACAATAAAATTAACATATGCTGTATTTAAATTGGGGAGCTCTGATAAAATAAGACGAAAGAAGGAAATAGGCAACGAATACTTGGGTTAGAAACAAAAAGAATCAAAACAACGAATATTCAAACGTCGACGACTTTTCAAGAATAAGGCGTATCTGTATTTGATGAAATTTAAAACTCTTTTTGTCTAACTTTTTGTTATTGAAAGGAAATTTGATGCTATTTTTAACAGGGAGGCGTTTCAGACGAATGCACATTTCTTAAAAACAGTTTATGACGAACGTGCGTTTCTGACACTTCTGAAGTAAGAATGCACCGATTAAGGAATTCGAAGGAAATCACAATATTTTGCAAAGTAAGTGATTTCCAAACTGCATATCGCGCCACCTTCGGCGCCGTGGATAGGTAATAATATGCTACTAAATATAATATTCTAATACTTTCATAGAGATGTTAGTCTATGCGGAGACCACAGATGCATTGGTGAGATAAGAAGAAGGCCTAACAGGCAACGTTTTTTAAAAATGTCTGTCGGCTTGTCAACTAGTACTTTCAAGAAAATAACTTTGAAAAATTCACACAGATTTAAGTCTCTTTCTGAGATAAAACTCCGTTTCAATCTACCTCTGTGGAACAAAATCTTATTTAGCTGCCTATCGACAATGAACTTAAGTGAAAATTCGACTACAGCAAACTAATCAAATTTGAATATTGTTAAATTGTTCATATGTTACCTCACATTATGTGCAAAGCACTTTTCTTTGATGGTAGCTGTGTTGAAAACGATAATCATCAGAAAAGTCAATGTATAAGATTCCTATCTTTTAAGTTACAGCTAAAGTTGAGGAACCTTAAGAACTGATAAGCTAATAATCGTTTTAGTTCGGTAGACAGAGAACAGATATTCAAGAAGGGTTAAATACCCTTTATTATTACTTTATAACTTTAATTTAAAATTAACTGTTAGATAAATTAAGATAAGCCTTACAAATGGGAAACAAAAAATAAAGCAGCTCTGAACGATTTTGTGTCCAGACTTGGTGCCTTTTGTGCCTAGTCTTCGAGGAAGTTTTGAAATGTTTTTTGACTTCAAAAAAGTAGCTAACCCTGAATTTGGAGAGTTCCCATTTATTGAAACGGGATTTCTCTCCAAAAGATTGATATTTTTTACTTGACTACTTGATTCATTTTCAGATCTTTTCAGAAAAATCAACGTTTCTCTTTAATTTTTAAATTAAGATTAATTAAATTAAACTTGACTTAATTAATTTTAAAAATTTCATTTTATGTTTCAATGTCTTGTAATATTTATAATTAACTTTTTTAATATAAATGTTTCCATTATATATGCATCTTCATCCTATAGCTCTGATGTTCGTTTTCTGAAGATTTTATGATGTTTATCATCACGTAATTTTTATTTTCAGAATACTTTAAAAGCATTGAGAAATTAAACGTTTAAGTAGAAGGATTTAAGGATATTCAAGTATATTTCGAAAGCCACAACTCTCAGAAAGTTTATGCTTATTACTTGCAACTAAATAGTAATTTCTGTTATTTCAGAGCATGCAGAACATCGTACTTCTCTTTATAAACCTGTTAACTTATTATTCTAAGCCACAAAGCTGACTTTTGATTGTTATTTTCCAAATGAAAAAATTGTTTTTATCAGATGAAAAGCTAGAAATTTTCAACTTATTATTTTAGTTTAAAGCATTACTTATTTCTAACACTTCAGCTTACACAGAACCTTTGTATTTCTTATTAGAATCCTGCCACAGCATTGCTATGACCGACCACAGCGTTGAATTTTGATTATTTTTTTAATGAAATAATGATAAATTAAATTTACTTTATTAATTACATATTACTTTTACTTTTTATTTCTAAAAAACGAGTTTTTATTACCATATTAGTTTGCTAAGAGATTTTCTTCGATGAATATATGAATTATATTATATTCTTTGCAATCTTCATTTATGAGATATTTATGATCTTCTCTAAGTAGATTTATAATGCGCGACACAAATGTGAGACATAAAAATTGTTAATGTGAGACACACAAATGTGATACGTAGTAGTAGTAGTTTGTAGTAATTGGCTACTTTATTTTAATAATTTAAAATTAGGACCCTTTTCTTCCTTTGGAATATTATAGTATTCAACATTTGAAGATCATTTAAATTTTTTGGTGAAAAGCATTAAAAGCTCAAAGCAAATTTTCAAGTAGATTATTAGAAATTATGTTTAATTTTCAGAAGTCTGAAACTATAAATAGTAACTCCAGATTCACTCAGTTGTGCAACATTAGGTGCAACTTCGCACAAATGATGTTAGAAATTGATCTACTGACATTAAGGTTTCTGTCGTTCCTAATTAATCATGCTCATTTAAAAGACAGCGGTCAATTTCACAGTACCTAAATGTTAAAGGAAATTATGAAAAGAATATCGCATAAAAGTGTCTACCGATATGAATTCATGCAGGTTTTTAATTCTGAAAGGAAGCAAAGGCATTGACAGTCTCCTCAGCTAAATTCTAAAGATTCTAAGAATTCAGGATAAAACATTATTTACAGAAATACTATTTGGATAAAGAATTATGTGTATGTATGGGGGGAAATAATAATAAAATAAAAATAATCTGAAAGCTTTCAGATTTTATGTTAGGCCCAAAGGGGCTTTTATTATCATTTACACACACATACGCGTTTCGAGAGCATTTTGCTAATTACCCATTCGGCTAAAAATATTTAAAAACTGCATATCTGTAGAATTTTCGATAGACAGTCTCGCACGCTGGAGTTTAAAATGTTTTTTTTTTTTTTTTCTTCGTACAGTGTGTTGTCATTGCTCGCTTTGAAATCGTTGAGTTTGATTATCATAAATTCGTTAAAGTTTTACAAAATATGAAATAGACAATAAAATAAATTCAAAATTTCATATTCATGGTGCCCATATTCGGGTGGAGATTCATTATTCAAAATGTGATGGCTCTAGGTACCATTGTTTTATCACAATGCCAGAAACATACATGCATTCATGCAGATTCATCATTCTTTAATTCCTATTACATATAATACAAAAATGCCGTTTCGAGACCAGTAAGCCATCTGTACTAACGTCTCTTTGGGCTAATAATTCTAATTCTAAGAATGTTTTTGAATTGCTATATTTTTTTGCATTATTAGGTGACATGGGAACCCGGGCACCTAGGGTAACCCCTCTGACTAATTATCTGAACTTACGGCTTTTATCATCATGAGTTGTTACGAAGTAGGCTTCAGGATTCGACAAAAAATTCTGATTTTCCAAAAGCAAAAATCACTGTCATAAGGTTTATTACTTTTCACTAGTAGCTTCAGTTTAAACTTTCCTGTTTTCATCACTTATCATCTTAAAGAGAGAGAGAGGATGAGGACGTTTCAGTCAGCAAAATATGCAGAGTTAACTATTTAATATGTGCAGGAATAAAATAATATAATATATTATAACCACAATTGCCAGTGCAATATTTCTTGCTTTTAATAAGAAGTTCTTGCTTGGGGAAGAAATGTTTCCAAGAAGTTGCTTTTCCTGAACCTTTCCTAGACTAGATGTGAATAATAAACTTTTCGGCAATTCAAATATGACAGAGTAATTATAACAGCAAGTTTGTAATTTACGTTTACTAAAAAGTAACTAGTTGAAATCCCATATCCACCATTATGTTGTTATGCACATCGTTATTGACTGACAGAAACAATTATTTTGTATTTAAGTTCTTTTGCTTGACAAGTAACTGTTGCATAAATCACTACTGCTAATACTTGAAAAACCGTCAGTAATGTTTGTAAAATTCACTAAAATAAATTCAGATAAATAATAGTAAACGTTTATTTGAACTGGAATAAATTACAAGCATACTTTCAGTTAATTTTTAACCTGTATTTTTCTTAGCATGCCGAATATTTCTAGTTGCATTTACTGTAATAATCAGCTATGTCTCTGGTGTAATGTTTTGGTATTTAACAAAATGAAGAGTAACCATACCTTCACAATGTACTTAAGAAAAGTAGAGAAATTTGCTCCCCTTTCTGAAAAATAAATTGAATTTTCCTCTGCGAATGTCAAATTTTCAGTGAAATAAGTTGGCAGAATGAATCCACCGCATTCATTTTAAAGTTTCTGACTGCAAGAAATGACATCTTGTTGGAAAATGTTCCATCACAATGCCGCAGCATTTATCCACTTTTCCGTGAAATTACTCCAACTTTCGTCTTTTCTTATACGATCGCGATTCCCTGAATCAAATACCAAAAAAGTAAAAAATAAAATAAAAATGAAAGTCACTTTTTCGGTTCACTTTTTTTTCCATTTTTGTTTCTTACGTTTCCTTTCTTCCAAGTGACTCTGTTCAATTCGGATCTCTCATCGTTGCTTCTCTCCGTATTTTTTCCACTCTGCCGAATCCCATCGTTCCGTCCGAGCGCAAGCATCACTCATCCAGTGCTTCCCGTCGCCATGGTTACGCAGCATCAGCAAGTCGGGGGACCGTAATGACGAAGCGGGACCGGCCAACGTGCCCTCCGGCCATCCCTTCGCACCTACTACCTATGCATTTTATACTCCGCTAGGTCCACCATCCCCTTCTCTGGATGCCCTTCCCCAAAAGGGGGATGGAAAGGGTGCGAGTGATCCAGTGCCTAGTAATTTACGCAGGAGGGGGGAACACACGCTTGTGCCTGTGTATATGCGTATGTGTATACCGTGTCGCATTCCATCCCTCCCCTTCATTTCCATCCGTGTATTTACGCAGGCTGCAATTTCCCACTTAGTTTGACAAGTAAATTGATTTCTGCGACGCTCCTGTAACTACACTACACCGACGGGAGTCCCTCATGTCTGTCTTCGAGGAAGGCAGGGGGGAGGAGCTGTGCAAAGGATCATCTTTGGGATTTCATCGCGGCTGCTGATGTCGTCCTACCCTACGGTCACAGTTACGTGATTTTCGAGCCGCCGCATCTTTTCTGCTACAACAGGTGTCGCGAGAAGCTGCGGGAATAAGTTTGGACCTCAGGTGGTATATGAGAATTTGTTGCCGTGGTATGCACAACAAGTCAGCTGCGAGTGCAGTTGAGGGGGGAGAGGAGAATTACAATCTTTTGCGGTATCAGCGAGAATAATTGAAGGTATTAGAGCTGAATCGAACCGGTGTGACGTCATCTGTGAAGGCAGACTTGTTAAAAATGACGAAGTAGAAAATTTGACGCGGTAGCATACTTAGAGAAACTTCCTGAACTATTCTTTCCCCCTTCGACACCCGCAAAGTAGAATCATGAGTGAAATCCGATAACATTTTCTACATTTTGCCCTAGTCATATACGATGATTGTACGATATAAGGAGAATATCATAGCATTATATCTAGTATTAAGTTTGAAATCGTTTTAAACATCCTTTAAATATGCTTCTGATTTAGAAATGAGAGTCTTTTGAAGCAGGACTGCCAGATCGCAGGATTTTTAGAAACATTTCTACTTTTGGTAAACCTGAGCTATTAAATTTCATGCCTAAGCAGTTTTGCGAATTTCAGCTGCCTTTTCCTTATGCTAGTTTCCGCTACTTAATTTTTTTAGTGTATCAGAAAATTCGTACATGTTAATATAATGTGTCTATTGAAGTTAATTCATAACGCGACACATTCCGATGACCTCAGAGATCACGTGACTTATGTGTAGCTGATGTAAACAAACAAGGTAGATAAGCTCAGAGATCACACGACTTATGTATAACTAATGTAAACAAACAAGTCATTCTTCCTCTTCGTCTCTTGCAGAATATAATAATATTTTTTGGTTTAAATAAAAGTTGGTAACTGGCAATTCGAGGGCATGTGTACTTATTGTCGGCACTAGTACCTGGTATTTTCATGTGTTTAATGTGAACTGATTGTTATTTTAGTGATTTACAAGTAAGATTTTAAAGTCAGGTTATATATTGGTTTAACTATACAAATTATCAGTAACCTGAAAAAATTCAGAGCTACCTTTCAAAATGCTTGACTTGAAATACCCGTGTTTGAGAATTAGCTAGAAATAATGAAAATAAACAACACAAAAGCTTATTGCAAGTTATGTAAATATGAAATGAAGACACATGCAATTTATTTAAGGCAGTACAATACTTCTTTAAAACATAAACAAAATTTTATGTTTGAAAATGGATGGTTGTCTTAGTGTTCAGTGTTTATTCTGTAATATAATTTTAAAATGAAATATTTTTATAATACTGATACATATAGTCTAAACAAAACAGAGTCAAACTTTTAGAAGCTAAGCCAAGAATGTCTGTTTATAATCGAAGTTATATCTTATTGTATCTAAAACATTCCAAGATATCATTCAATATATATTTACAATCGTTTAAAATTGCTTAGAAAAACTGAATATAAAGTTCTAAGGATCACATACTTATTTAATATGCAAGTGAGCAATTTTTCTCTTTTCCTTGCTAGCGTAGGTATCCTATGCAATATTAAAAAACGTACAGTACATATATAAAGAAATCGCTTATATATATATATATATATATATATATATAATTTCAAAAATGGAAATAGCAAATGGATCGTAAAATTTGTACTCGAGGTGCATAATTTTTGTATAACAAACGATTTATATTTTTCTTTGAATTCGGGAACCACATGTTGTATTTATTGTATTACTGATAGTTGGGCCAGATTTGTAAAATAATAGTAATAGGGAAAAGAGGGAAATATTACACAATGAGTGTAAAACAAAATTATGCATGTTAATGTTAATTTTGGGGATGTTACTGCTCTATAAATTTTTTTTGTAAATCAGTTCCCCTCCAATTCTAAAGCGATCACGTATCAGTTTTTAGCCCGCATACCATATTAGCAAGGAATATGAATAAATGAACCGAAAAATAACAACCTAAATTACCTGAGAATTAGTTAAAACAAGAAACTGAAATTTAAACTGTAGGGTTTATATTTATTTTAACTAACATTTATTTTAAGTTTAAACTATCTTTCCTGTCAAGCCTTACTTTCCCCTGGAACTGCCAATGCCAGAATATGTAAATTTGAGTAGAACGCGCAAGCATTCAAATTATCAGCGGAAGTATTATGATTTAAATAGAAGGAAAGGAGTTCGGTGTGAGATTCTTACTTAGCGAGCGCGGAGGTAGTTAGCGAGAATTTTGAAGAACCCCGCGTTTCGGCCTATGTGCTTGGCGGGAAGTAGTGTTAATCGTTCCAGTGAGCTTCAAGTCTGCTGAATTAGCAGCGGTATTGTAAAACGCGGTGAGTTAGTTATTTTAGAGAGCCTCGTAGTTAGAATCTTGTCTTTACTTTCTTTTCAGGTTATTATTTTTATTTGACTGCCAAGTTGGCACAGTCTGTGAGCGTCAAGAGCACGATATTGTAATTTATTACGTTGAATAAAAAGGGACTTAAACCCTTCACAAGGCTCTATCTTTTATACAAGTTTTCACAGTCACCTCTTGGTTGCGTGCAAGTTGGAGGCGCGCAACGTTATATTGGCGCCCGAACAATTATCGAACTGAAATGGCCGAAAATTGGATGGAAGCCGCTGGACAACACCAAGAAATGACAACTCAGTTAGAAAAATTTGGATACCTGGTCCAGACTTTGAGAGCGTCAATCAAGCCAAACGTCTATTTCGACGGAAGAAATTCGGTGGCGGTATTTCTCGAAGGTCTAGAAAACCACTTTCAGCTCTACCCTGTGCCTGAAAGACAAAAAGTTGCCATCGCCACATCACCACTAAGAGGACAGACCGCGCTATGGTGGAAGAACATAGGCAAATTTTTATTAGGGGAATTTGGAAGCCCGACATATATATTTGAAAATTTCAAAAAATCGTTAGTAAAGGCCTTCCCCATAGTGAAAGATCGCGCACGGCTGGAAGCCGAGCTATATAGTTTCTATCAACGGGATACAGCAGAATTGACGGACTTTATTCTACGAAAAATCAAGCTAACGGATATGCTGTATGGAAAGAAACCCGATGCGGAGATTATTGAAATAATATTACCAAGATTGTTACCCGCTGTCCAAGACTACTTTGAAATTAGAAACCCAAGCACATTGCAGGAACTTTTCGAATTGGCGGTGAAGTTTCAAAATCGCAGAATAGCGGAAAAAGCGAGAGGGGAAACATATTCTCAAAGTACCCGAAGGAAGGAGGAAACCAGAAATGGAAATCGCTCTTATGGGGGAAAGAACTATCAAGCTAACGCATCGAAACTCGAAGGTCAAGGCCCAAAAAGAAAATTTGAAAATAAGCATCCGCGTACCCAGAAGACACAGATTGAAAAGAAAGCTTTAAACGAGTAGAGGGGCCTGTGAAAGGGAGGGTCCAGACCCCGGAAGTTTTAAAAAAACCCTCAAATAGACATTTAAACACGGTCATCGTAAAAAACTCACAGCTACCAATTATACAAGTCCTGGTTGGCGATGTACCAGTAGAAGCCCTCATCGATACAGGAGCAGAAGGAAATTTTATGAGTGAAAATTTCTTCAAAAAGAATTTTTATAGGATACGATTATTTAAAACCAGAAATACGGAAATTATAGCGGCGCAAGGAAAAACATGTCACTGCATCGGGAAATTATCATTAAACTTACAGGTAAAAGAGGAAAATCTCAAAGTATTAATTTTTGTGGTGAAAGACCTGCAACACTCTCTTATTTTAGGTATGGACTTTTTAAGGGCCGCGAGGGCCAAATTAAATTTTCAAGATAGTTCCGTGGTGTTGGAGATGGACCAGAGGGTGGTGGAACCTGTGGAGACACCTGAATTGGACCTTAGCCATCTGAATGACCATGAAAGTAAAGCAATACAGCAAGTGGTGAGTAATTTTTCTCATTTGTTTTCAGAAAAACCAGGAAACTGCCAAATGATAACTGACAAGACTCAATTAAATGCCGAAAAACCTTGTAGGACTTAACCGTATCGTGATGATAAACAAAAAGACTTAATCATCGAAGAACATATTCAGGAGATGTTAAAGAATAAAATAATAACGCCCATAAATAGTGAGTACGCGAGTCCAGTCGTACTATGTAGGGAAAAGAACGAGTTTCCTCCTTCGGATAAAAGGGCTTGGAGGTTTGCTATTGATTACAGAAAACTAAATAGTATTACCAAATTTCCAGTTTACCCTTTGCCGGTTATAGACGAGATCATTAGGCAGATCAAATCGACAAGATATATGTCTACTTTGGACTTAACGTCTGGCTACTATCAAATAGCTATGAGACCCGAAGATATACATAAAAACGCGTTTATAACAAAATCGGGCACTTATGCATTTTTACGCATGCCTTTTGGGTTGTGTGGGGCCCCATCAACATTCCAGAGAGCTATGGACATTGTTCTAAAGCCTGTCCTAGGAAAATCAACTTTAATTTATCTAGATGATATAATTATAACGAGTAGTACGTTGGAACAACACATTAATGACCTCGAACAAGTTTTTAAATTATTAAAAGAGGCCGGTCTTACAATTAACGCCTCAAAATGCAAGTTCGCAACTAAGGAACTTAAATATCTCGGTTATAAAATTTCGCAAAAGGGTATAGAAACGCAAGATTCAAAAATAAAAGCTATTAAGAATTTTCCACCGCCCAACACCGCCAAGAAACTTTCTTCTTTCCTTGGATTATGTTCTTACTATCGATCTTTCATAAAAGATTTCGCTAATATTGTTGAACCACTCTTAGTAATCAAAAGAAAAAGGGCTAAATTTACGTGGACAGCGGAAGCTAACACAGCTTTTGAAATATTAAAAGAAGCGCTTATTAATGCCCCTGTTTTAAAATTCCCTGAGGGGGACGAAAACCTGGAAATTGCAGCAGATGCGTCAGACTATGCGGTGAGTGCGGTTCTTATGCAAAATAACCATCCGCTGGCATTTTTTAGTAAAACATTGAATCAGACACAAAGGAATTATACAGCTACAGAAAGAGAAACATTAGCCGTATTAATGGCTGTACACAAATTTCGAGTTTATTTCGGCAAATCGCCAGTAACAGTCTTTTCGGATCATGCGGCTGTTGGTAGACTTTACTCGGGGAAAAATCTAACGCCCAGTTTAATAAGATGGGCTTTAAAACTCCAAGAATATAATATCACAATAAAATATAAACCGGGTAAGGAAAACAATGTAGCTGACGCACTTTCTCGTATAAAACTGGACGATGAAGGAAATGAACTTAAATGCGCTGTGTTGACTTCAAAAATTTTAGATTCTAGAGATACGGTTATTACTGAACTGAAAGCTGATCCTGAATTTGGAAATATCTATGCTTATTTGAAAGACCCCGAAAGCTTTGAGCATACAGATATCGATGCGATAAGAAATAGAGCAAAAAACTATGAAATAATAGATAATTTATTATTCTATACGAAAACAACAAACGAAAATCTTGAGTATAAGCCAGTCATCCCAGCCTCGCTTCGATTAAGCATTTTGAAGGAGTTGCACGAAAAAAAAACAGCGGGCCACCTAGGGGTCAGAAAGACTTTAAAAAGGGTACGCGAGGCGGTATATTTCCCGCAATTATACAAAATAGTAACGGCGTATGTCAGGTCCTGCAATCAATGTCAGTTAATAAATGATATTAATTACAGCCCGGCCGGGTACTTAAATAGCATTCGCGCTACATTTCCGAATGAAATTTTAGGCATAGATCTTCTTGGTCCCTTCCCCCAGAGCGAGTTAAATAAAAATCGTTTTCTTTTAGTAATAGTAGATCATTTTTCAAAATGGATAGAAATTGTTCCACTTAAACGCGCGTCAGCCAAAACAGTCGCAGATGCATTCTTACACAGATACATTTTAAAATACGGTGCACCGATAAAAGTCATTAGCGATAACGGAAAACAATTCATTAGTCAAATATTTGAAAACATATGCAATGGACTTGGCATACGCCATATCAAAATGGTTCCGTATAGACCACAGGCTAACATAGCAGAAAGAGTTAATAAAAACATTGTAAAAATAATTCGCAGTTACGTGAGCACACATCACAAGCGCTGGGATGGCTACATAGATGAATTAGCTTATGCCTTAAGAACGGCACATCATGATACTACGGGAAAAACTCCAGCAGAATTATTTTTAGGCAGAAAGTTAATTACGCCTTTAGATAAATTATTCTTTGTGCAACAAAGAGAGCAGGAGTTTAAACAAAAAGATGTGCAAAAGCTAATTGATCAGGCACTTAAAAGCTCGGATACGGCAAGAAATAGGCAGAAACTATATTACGATAGAAAACGCCGTGAAGCAGATTTTAAAGTTGGGGATAAACTATTGAAGCGGAAATTTTCTTTATCAAGTGCCGCAGACAATTTTATGGCAAAGCTAGCTCCAAAGTTTGAAGGCCCCTATGTAATTCAGGAAATCAAAGGAGTAGTCTTATATCTTAAGAACGAGAGAGGGGAAATCTGTAAAGCAAGTCCCGACCAGGTGAAAAAATACTATAATCCAAATGATTTTGAAATCCTTAAAAGTTTCTTGCAGGACTCAAGTCTAAACGAAATAGAAGGTCCAGAGACTACAACAACTATTCCACCACCCAAGAAACAGAGAACTGAAGAGAGACCTAGCACTTCTACAACCCGGACGTCGGTATCAAAAAGAAAAAATAATTTTCAAACTCCGGCGTTTAAGAAAAACAAAAATACAGATGCACCGGGTAAAGAAACCGTGGTAAAGAGAAAAACACCACCTACAAAGGATAGCAGGAGAAATTACACATCAAGGAGAACGCGCACACGGCCACAGAGTCAGGTGCCAGCAAGGCCGCCGTTCCGGAAACTGAAACGCCAACAGGAGGCACAAAAATACGAGGAACAGAAGAAATTCAAGAAGGACTCCAGACCGGAGGACGTCAAGACCAGCCGTCCCAGGGAGAAACGGAAAGGCCAACAACCAGACGATTACTCCGTCAAGAGGCCAGCATGTAGAGGACGCAAAAGAAAAAGTCAGGTGGACGACACTCGGAGGGCAGTAAGGAGAAGATTAACATCCATGAAACCTCTAACTTGGGACCAATTCTGCCAAAAACGAATGACGGAGTTTCAAGCATCGAAAACTCAAAGATAAGTTAAAACCTTCTATAAATTTTTTTTCTCTTTTGTTCCGAAATGTTATGCATAAGTACGAAGTTCTATGTTTTGACGAAAGTCAATATGTCTCGGTTGAGACTTAGTTTTGTTTTACTTTATTTAGCTAAGGCAAAAGTATTATTTTCTTTAAGTGTAAAAGCTAAAAACAAGCATTTTCTGTTGGTCGAAAGACTAATTCTGTTATGTTAAAGCCAAAATTTGGCCGAAGATAAAAATAACTTCGTATTCTTGTATTAATAAGAATTTTACTTTCAGTGCCGCCAGCTTGGCGAAGAATGAGTAAAGTAAAAATTTATTTTCTCTTATTCATTTTATGGTAAATTGTAAAAAGCATATGTATTAAACTTTTGTAAATGTATGTAAATACTTGAATGTTATGTAAAAGTAGAATTTAGTCTAGAAACATAAAATTGTAGATGGTAAAAGTGAATGCTTAAAAGCAATGAAGTCAAAATTTAAGTATTAAACTGTAAAGTCATGCTTTAGAGCGAAAGCCTGCATGTTTAAAGATGAATGAGGGGGAAGTTAGAATGAATGTGTTTTGTAGGGTTCTCCACCTACATTTGAATTTTTAAGAATATTAAAGTAGCTCATTGAGTTGTAGAATGTCGAGTAAGGTGTGTCTATTTGGTTGTTGAATTCTAACACATCATGGTGGTTAGGGGAAGTGTTGTAAGACTAAAACACGAATATTCCCGTTTGACACCACACACAGTGGAGAGCCAGGGTAAAGTTAAATTAATGCTTGAAAAATTGAATGAATGTGAAGTAAGCAATAACTAAGAAAAACGAAACGTTAAAAACAAAAATTTATTGTGTCAAAGTGTAAATTATAATGTATGTAGAAAGATACTGATACTTATTCCTTCCAGATGCTGGAAGGAAAGACCAAGATTGATTGATGAAGTCCAGGAAAAGTTGCTGTAAGAAGAAACCTTTGTAAAGAGTAACAGAATTTTAATTGTTACATAAGATTATTTTTGTGTAAACGAGGCTTTCGCCAGTTAGTTCAGAATTAGATAAACTTACAACAGGTCGTTTGTAGGACCTGCTTCCAAGTTTTCCAAATTCTGGCAGCGGCAAATGTAGGGTTTATATTTATTTTAACTAACATTTATTTTAAGTTTAAACTATCTTTCCTGTCAAGCCTTACTTTCCCCTGGAACTGCCAATGCCAGAATATGTAAATTTGAGTAGAACGCGCAAGCATTCAAATTATCAGCGGAAGTATTATGATTTAAATAGAAGGAAACGAGTTCGGTGTGAGATTCTTACTTAGCGAGCGCGGAGGTAGTTAGCGAGAATTTTGAAGGACCCCGCGTTTCGGCCTATGTGCTTGGCGGGAAGTAGTGTTAATCGTTCCAGTGAGCTTCAAGTCTGCTGAATTAGCAGCGGTATTGTAAAACGCGGTGAGTTAGTTATTTTAGAGAGCCTCGTAGTTAGAATCTTGTCTTTACTTTCTTTTCAGGTTATGATTTTTATTGGACTGCCAAGTTGGCACAGTCTGTGAGCGTCAAGAGCACGCAATTGTAATTTATTACGTTGAATAAAAAGGGACTTAAACCCTTCACAAGGCTCTATCTTTTATACAAGTTTTCACAGTCACCTCTTGGTTGCGTGCAAGTTGGAGGCGCGCAACGTTATAAAACAATGGAAATTTAGAAGTTTTTTCTTAAGATTTTCGTCACAAATTATATACGTAACATAAAAGCAGGTATCGAATTACGATCTATTATCTATGGAACCTCAGAGGCTGAATACATGATGACGTCAGTACGAGCTTGTGAACTCACAAATTCGCATAACTTATGATGCCACGTGCTTCGTTTCGCGACTTTTCGATTTCTCTTGCTACTTAATTTCAAACATTTCTGTCAACTCTGCATGAAGTCTCCACTAAATGCCAAACTTATCATCATAAATTGCTACTCTCTGCGTTCTAGAAATAGAATGTTTAGCTACATGGTTACATATTTCTCGGAATCGCTTTTAATTTAAACCAGTTTCATTGATAAAGAATTGGTTTTTAATTTTTTGTTTACAGTAGTTTTAAAATATTCGCTTTTAATACGATGAATTGATAAATTTCAACTGGCTATTTTATCCTAAGCTGCAAAAACATTTCTATGTATTCTGCTGGCCATTAAAATTTCAACACCAGGAAGGAAAGATCTGACGAACATCAAAATCACATGAAAGGAAGAAGTTGAGGTATGCAAATGCATTCAGCGCATTTAGACGATGTAGGAGGAAGAAACGACGTCTGAAGCACTGCATAAAAGAAAAATTGTGTAGTAAATTTTCTCATTCGGAAGGTGCTTTATAAGGTTGTGAATTGCTCAGAATATCGTGTTATATCTCGAATAATAAGAGGAAATGCTTACCAGCAAGTTTCGGAATGCTATAGAGGCAGGATGGCTGCTTATTGAGAGTTAGGATTATCGTTCCGTGATATCGCCCGTCGCACTGCTCGACATCCAACCACTACCATGCGAATATGGAATCAATGGGTTGCTGAGGGTCATACTGAAAGGCATGCAGGATCTCAACGCCCTTTCCTGAATAACGCTCGAGAGGACAGACATACTGTGAGATCAGCTCTGCAAAACCGTACGACCACATCATGGACCATTAGTCAGGAAATGGGTATGTTTGCAGCACGCCCAGTATCAGCTCGTAAGGTACGTCGACGATTGCAGCAGCGTGGTCTATCAGCAGGGTAACCATTACTTCGGCTTCCCTTGACAATGGAGCATAAAGAAAGACGGGAACTCTGGCGCGCCAAATGATAAATTTGGGTACAGGAGTGGTACAATATCGCGTTTTCAAACGATTCCCGGTTCTGCATGCATCATTCTAATGGCGTATACGTGTCTGGAGTGTCCGAGGAGACAGCACGTCGCCTGTTTGCATTCCATATTGGCATAGGGGCCCTGAACTTGGCGTGATGTTTTGGGAAGCCATTGGGTACACGACACGCGTATCTCTTGTTCGGATCGACGGTAATTTGAAAGCAGACATGTTACGCCTAGTAGTTGTGCCCTATCCTCGAGGCCTCCAAACGCCATGTTCCAACAAGATAATACAAGACCACATGTTGCACATCGTGTTCTGACCTTCCTAGATATTCAAAGTATTCGATTGCTGGCCTGGCCTGCACGGTCTCAAGATCTGTCACCTATTGAAAACATCTGCTCTTGGGTTTCTGAGACTAATTTATTTGAGAAATTAGCTGAATTATTTGAGAAATACATGAAACTGTAGTTAAAGTACCGTTTCCAGTCGCTTTGCATGATATGAATCGCAATTAGATTACGGACTGTAGGTTAAAGGCTAATTTTAAAGGTTTATTTTATTAACACGTTTTTCTGGTAAGCCTTTCTCACAGTTCTATTTTTTCCTTCAATTCCACAAAAAATGTAAAATATGTTACAATTACTCCCTCCTTCTTAGCATGCCTTCGTAGTGTATTGGTCTGCCCGCTGGGAGCGTATTCCAGAGGTCCGTGGTTAGATTCCCAGCGAGGGCGTTACTCCCCGTCTTCTTAGCGTGCCTTTGTGGTGTAGTGGTCTACAGACTGGGCGCGTATTCCAGATGTCCGTGGTTAGATTCCTGGCGAAGGCGTTGTTCATTTTTCATCTCTCCTGCTTTCAAAAAACACCCAATGTCTCTACAATGTGAGTTAAAAAAAACATCGAAAATATTTTATACTAGAAGTCACAAGTTTTAAAATATTCATAAATAATTAACCATATTTTGTAGAAAGATGATATTTTCACCGAAATTCATGACATTATTTAAGATTTTTTACAGAATTCTTGTGAAGTTCGAGCAACTGATTAATCGCTCATTCCCTGTTGCTAGTCTCCTAAATTTTGGCAGACTTGTTGTCACTTTCATGAAGTGAGGTCTCCACTTGTTAACCAGCGGAATTTATGTTGTGTGCTGTTTGAAGTACTGGCTGTACATCAGTGACTCATCATCTATAAAGATGTCAGACATGTCAGGATGTCAAGTGCATGAAGCTATTTTCATAAACATAAAAGTTCAACACATCAAGTGAATATGATCATATGCTTCCAGTATGTGATTTTCTGTAGTGGGGAATATAATGAACACGTAGCATGAAACACTGATTTCAGTGTAAGAAATTGTACAGCATTTGAGCAAGTTCTGCAAACTCTATTCTAATACTGTCTTGTTCAACTTTTATCAATTTTCAAAACGTCTTGTGGCTTTTTAAGTACCTTATGTATAATATTTATAATGTATAACAGTCTGCCTCTACCTAAATAAAAGATTTACAATTCGATCGTGAAAAGTTTACCAGTTTTTTAAAGTATCATAGCAAGGTAAACAGAAAATAAAGCGCTTAACGTCATTTTATTTGGTAAATGTTCTTAAATGGGCAATACTTCTGCCTTTAATGTATGCAAGTAATCCCGACGAAAATTCTAAAATCTGACTTTAAAAGACTTCTAAAAGATCTAATTAAACAAAACCAATAATCTTCGGATGGAAAGACGGGAAATTCAAAAGCATTTAGCGGAAACATCTCCTAAAGGAAAGATGATGAGATTTCCTGGGAATATAACGAACTTAGCGCTCATTCAAAAGTTGCAAGAATTTCCACTTACATTCCTATTAGGAAAAATTAACGTTCACATTAACTTGCCTTAATATCTGTAAAGACTAAATGTATTTCGACAAGAAATAGAAACAAATGTATCTGGATAATTTTCCGGGAAAGAACTCTCATGCTATTATTTTTAAATTTTTATTTAAACTGAAAAACTTATTAATGTCTGTTTTTATTTATTTTTAAAAATAAATCGCTCAGAGTTCTTTGATCACGTTACAGCACTAAAGATTTAGAAATAAGTTCCTGAAAATTGTTTGATTTCCCGTATTAAAGAAAATTCTCTGAATTATGCTAGGTTTTCCAATCGGTTTTTCCGCGTTTTCGAAGGGGTGGTGTGGTCAGTCGGTATTATTAAACAATGATAAATTCTAAACGCCAAGAAATTCGTTAAGGAAACACTTGTCATTTCACTAAAACAATGACTATAATGGTTAAGTCTAAGCAAAGGAAGTAAGGAATTGATTCGCTTTTATTGTTTTCTGTACAGTTTTACTTGTTTCCTTCATATGAGCAATCAATTACAGGACTGGAAGACAGTATTTGAAGGGATCCTACCTTTTGTTAATTTTTTATCCAATAATATATTTTCATCCAATTTATCCACAAGTTATGTTTTTATCCACACGTATATATGTGTATACAAACATACACACACACGCGTACACACAGACATATTTGCAAGATGTGCTTTTCTGAATCCAGTCCCGATAACAGAAAAGTATCAATTATTTTAATGAAATAATGTTTAGTTTACATTTTATTATAGTTCCTTTAATGAAAGAATGTTTATTTACTAAATTGTATACTTCCTTGTTTGTTTCTTTGACAATAAAAAATTTATTTTGTTATAAACTTTTATTTATCTTACATTTTTAACCTACTTTCTTATGAATTCAAGTTTTTTAAACACACTGTTTGTCAATCGAAATTTCTTTATTTAATATTTAAAACATTTTTCGCGCACATCTTCGTTTATTGAACAAACTAAGCATACCATAATTTTACTTTTTGCACCATCGAATACAGCAGAAAAAAGTCTTTTCAATAAAACTTGCATGGGAACTGGGTACTTACGTATTAGCCTGCCGACCGGATACGTAGCGCGATTTTGCGCCGATTATGGATGACCGTGTGCTTTATAATTCCGCAGAAACGACTGACGATCGCTGGTTTAATGCTTAAGTATTGCATAATAAAACTTAATTTCGGAATTTTAGGTGAAATCGCAAGAAGTTTTAGACTATTTGACGTTTATAGTTTTAAAGGTCAACATCTAAAAATGTTGCAAGAATGTGTCGGATATAGAGCTTTGAAATTTTCACAGATTACAAAGCAAACTTTACGCCCTCTTTTAAAACAAAAATTGTAAAAAAAATATGTGATTTTCCATATTTTTTAAAATATTGCTGTCTGAAGCAGACGGGATAAAAAAAATCTCGAGAAAAATTTGCTTTGAGTTTGCCATCTTGACTCTGTTGATGACGAATTGGTGATGCTTGTGTTTTCATTTTAGCTACAAGTAAACTGAATACATACGTGTCTTTTGTAACGACCTTGACGAGAAAATGAATGGCGTTGGCGCAATTTGGACTTAAGAAAGTACAATTTGTTGCCAGAAGTTATTATAACATTCAGGGTAATGAAACTGATTAACTATAAATTGGTAATTCATTTATTATCTATACACCCCAATTTACTTAATATACACATATAAAAAGAATCTGATATATATAACTTTGGGTTTATTACAGTATTTAATACAGTTTTATCAGCAATTGATTTAAAATAATAACAAATTCAACAGAACTTGTTTAACAGATACATTAATAATCGTATTTAATATAATTATAGAAGGAAATTTTTTGATACAGCAAATGCCGAAAAATCTATTTATTAAATATATTGTAAAATTATATTTATTATTTTATTTAATATAATTCTGGTAGCAATTTACTAAAAAGTACATATATATAAAAAAATTCTTTTTTTTTTTTTTTTTTTTTTTTTTTTTTCGACTTTTTCTGGTGGCCACATTTCGCCATTGCTGCTAATAATGCTTCAAACATCAGCTATAGCATTTCTTTTCTCTCTACGGAATATTGAAAATAGTAAGTGTAACGAATATATTTTAGAACAAAAAACAGCTATTTGCCACAATTCCATTACGAATAAACCAGTTAGGTCGTTAACCGTTTGTTTCTCTCAAATGCAGAAACATGTCAAATTCACTTCTTTCTGAGGCTGTTGCAGAAGATAAGTACCGTAAAATGCTTATTGTATCATTATTATTACATCCAATTTCCGAAATTGATATTCAAAACAATTGCTTCATTCCTTGCATGACTTTTATATTTTATATTATATTTGCATGACTTTTATATTTATATTTTTATATCATAATTTTCTTATACTTCATTACTTGTATTTTAATGATGACTAAAAATTTCACCATTGACACCATGTAATTGAAACAAAAAGCAGAAGATAGAATACAGTTAAAAAAAGGTTTTTATAGGAAAAGCTCCCTCCGTGAAAAGCTTCTAGTAATTGCAAGCCAGTTTCGAAATACACTGTACAGCAGAGAACAGAAAAGATATAAGCTAATGTTACAATATCAAATATTCTGTTTCCTTTTAGATCTCGAACATTGTTTGCAGTCATAACAACTGTAAACTCAAAAGTTGGAAGGGCTTGCAGTTGTCATATTATCACAAACATTCCGAGTTCCTATTGTATAGCGATTATCATTAAAAGATCGTTTTTTACTTTTCTTAGATCTTGCTTTTGGCATCTTAGAATAATTAAAATAATGCAACAAATGTTAAAAAGAAAATAAATACAAGAATCAAAGAGATAAATATAAAAATTAAACAAAAAAACTGAAAGGTTTCCGATTTTAAATTACGTCCAAAGCGGCGATTTCTTAACATTTTGTCTGTTACCTTTATTTATTAAATATCACGTTCTCCGCACTTAATTCATAAAATTCAGTTCAAGAGCAATATCGCAAAACAGTTTTAAATTGAGCATATCTGTAGAATTTCCGATACACAGTCTCGCGCGCTGGAGATAAAAATGTTTTTTTCTGTACAACGTTGACATTGCTCGCTTTGAAATCCTTGAGTTTGTTAATTAAAAATTCGTTAAAGTTTTACAAAATATGAAATCGATAATAAAACAAATTCCAAATTTCAAATTTGGGCTTCCACATGCCTATATTCGCAGTAGCATTACGTCATTCAAAATTCGATGGCTCTAGGTACCGTTGTTTTATCACAATGCGAGAAATATATATACATTTATTCAGATTTTTCATTATTTAATTTCTTCAAATATAATGCAGGGCTCTAACATTTAGTGGCAACAGTTTAAAAAGTAAAACGGACATTTATAGTGGACCAACGCAAAATCACAAAACGAAAACAATAGTCCTTCAAGGACAAGGCCCCTTTGGACTAATAAAGCATAAATAGGCATGTAGGAAACGAAGAACAAGCTTAGAAGAAATCTAAACAAAAATCGAATGTTGTCGGTCATTAAGCCAGATAATTCTTGCCAGAAACAATAAAAAGTGCCTAGAATTAAAAATTAAATGGTTTAGCACAATTTACACACAAACAGGTAAAAAAAAAAAAAAAAAAAAAAAAAAAAAAAAAGAAACTTCCCGTCTTTCTGGTTTCACTTCCAGAGCAGTTAATTAGCTATATCTTTTCTTATTATCATAAACTTCCCTCTGAGCGGCCAGGGTTTTCGCTAAGAAACACAAATTTCCCAAAACTACTATGAGAACAATTTTTTTTTTTTTTTTTTTTTTATTTTAATGTAAAAACTCTCCTGGTATTTCATACCTGGATTTGTGTACTTTTGATATTTTGCCTTAATTTCTTTGACATATTTTAACATGCACGTATATGTACGTTCTTACAGATGTCATAAAATAATTCTAGGCCGTATATATACGGCCTTGTCGCTTAGAGTGTGGGTATAACAATTAGTTCACTAGCAGGAGAAAAATAGTTTATCATACAATGTGATGGGGAATAGTAGATTAAATAATCACATTTATTAAGACACAATAACACGCCGAATAAATACTAATTCAGAATACTAATTCATACCTTCGCGGTTTTGCAGCTGAGGATGGTGGTTCGGTAAAACCATCGAAACTAGTCCTGTGGAAATTTTGTAAATATAACGCTGATTTTTGTTGTTTGTTTTCTGAAGGCGGTTTTGCAGCTGAGGATGGTGGTTCGGTAAAACCATCGAAACTAGTCCTGTGGAAATTTTGTAAATATAACGCTGATTTTTGTTGTTTGTCTTCTGAAGGCGGTTTTGCAGCTGAAGATGGTGGTTCGGTAAAACCATCGAAACTAGTCCTGTGGAAATTTTGTAAATATAACGCTGATTTTTGTTGTTTGTCTTCTGAATCGCATTTATGTTTGGATCTACTATTTTATAACACGAATAATAAAAAGGTAAGACACCTAAATAACGAAATTTATCAAATTAATTACACAGCTCACCATTAAAATTGCATCACCATGAACGAAAGCAAATACAAAAAAGCTATTTATTGCACGTAAACAGTATGGCATGAAGACAAAATGGTTAAATTTTAAGCATATTGGGGTTTATAAGGATGCGAAATTAGTAGAAACAGCTGCCATCCCTGGCAGTTAAAACGGCCCTAACCCCATTAAGAATGGAGTCAAATTGAACTTGAAAGACAGAAATGGGCAACTCATTCCATGCTGCTTTAAGTCTATTCCAACTTTGTCAATCGTATCAGCTGGAGAGGAATGGCGGACCAGTTTCTCAGTAACCCATGACAAGAAATGTTTTCAATGGGTGACAGATCTGGAGACCTTCCAGGCCAGGGCAGCAATCGAATACCCTGTGTATCGAGGAAGATCAGAACACGGTGTGCCGCGTGCTTGCGTAACGATTGCGGAACACGGCGTTTGGGGGCCTCGAAAATAGAGCGCAATTACTGGACGTAAGATGTCAGAAATGTACCCATCTGCGTTCAAATTACCGTCGATCCGAACTAGAGATATGCGTGCCGTGTACTCAGTGGTGCCCAAACCATCACACCAGGTACTGTGCCGCCCCTATGCCGATATCAAATGCAAGCAGTCGACGTGCTGTCTCTTCGGACACTCCAGACTCGTATTTGGTCATCAGAATACTGACGTAGAATCAGGACTCGTTTGAAAAGGCGATATTGTGGCACTCCTGTACCCAGCTTTGTCGCTTGGCGCACCGGAGTCTCTATTTCTCTCTATGCTGCATTGTCAAGGGAAGTCACCCTGTAATGGTCACTCTGCTGCAAACGTCGACGCACTTTACGAGCTGATACTGGGCGTGCCGCAAACATGCCCATTTCCTGACTAATGGTCCATGATGTGGTCGTACGGTTTTGCAGGGCTGACCTCACAATATGTCTGTCCTCTCTGGCGTTAAACATGGGAGGGCGTTGAGATGTTGCATGCTGTTCAATATGACCTTGAGAAATCCATTGATTCCATATTCGCATGACAATGGTTGGATGTCGACAAGTGCAACTGGCGATATCACGGAATGATAATCCAGACTTTCGATAGGCAATGATCCTGCCTCTATCGAATTTCGAAACTTACTGCTAAGCATTTCCTCTTCTTATTCGAGGCATAACACGATATTCTGAGCAAATCACAACTTTATAAAGCACCTTCCGAATGAGAAAACCTACTACACAATTTTTCTTTTATGCAGTGCTTCAAATGTCATTTCTCCCTCCTGCGTCATCTAAATGCGCTGAAATACTAATCATTTGCATATCCCAACTTCTTCCTTTCACACGATTTTAATGTTCGTCAGATCATTCCTTTCTGGTGTTGCAATTTTAATGGCCAGCAGTGTACATTGTCAAATTTATAAGCCATTAGTTTTTAGAATTTTCTATTAATTTAATTGCATTGTCCAACGTATAAACCATTATCTTTTAAAGTTATCATGGGCGCCCCATGCTTCTTTTATTCTCGGTATAAAACTGTAGATGAATTTTGTAAATAGAATGATTTAATATGTTATTCCCGTTAAGCTATTCTATAAATTATTTGTCTCCTTTTAGGGCATAAATTATCATATCTATTTTAAATCCAAACTTCAAACAAAAAAGACCTTATTTTTTTTAACGACGGAATAAATATAGATCAGAAAAGTCTTACCTGTTTATGTTCCAGTTATAGGTCTTCTCTCTCTCTTTATGTTCCAGTTTATGAGAAAAGAAAAAGAAAAGTAAAGGAAAAGGGAAACTCGGGGTGCCGAATATTTTAGTCCACCTAGTAACAAATGGAGCTTTTCTAGGAATCATACAAATGAAACCAACTGATAATGCTTAGGAAAATTAAATGTGGGTGCAAAAGACAGAAATTAAGTATGTAAGTTCATTCAAGGAAGAACTTTATAACAAACCGAGCAAGCCAAACTTTATGCAAAGAGATATTGATAATAAGATGCACTACATTTTTACATATCCATTCCAGATGCCATTCCTACAAGCTTCTGTTTATTGGGTGATCTGTGTTTACTTACTGAAACAAATTTTAGGCGATAATTAATGAATTCTGGGAAACTTATTATTGCAGAGTGAAAGCAATAAGAGCTGCCGTTTACCTCAAAAGGAGACAGAAGCCAATTATGATGTGGGCTATGCCGTGTTTTCCAGGTAGGTTTTTAGTCTTCGAAGCTCATTAGCGAAATGTAAATCAGTACCTTTGTTTCAATAATAAATTTTAATGCTAGAAAATATTTCATAGAGTATTGTGAAATAACAGCACTTTTCAGGACTAAATAACTCCTTAATTCTTCATCTAATTCAACTAGAATATTTTTAAATCAAATTTCTGGAATAGCTAATTCGGCAACCTTTCTAGTTATGGCACTTGCCTCACCCTTGTCCCGGCTGCGCTGTTTACCACTTAAATAACGCTAATACCACATAAAAATCTTAGAACTTAAATTGACTTTTATTTCTGACCACTTTGGGGTGAATTGTTTTTCAAATAACGCTTGGACACTTATAATGCTACGAAGTATCATACTATCGAATTTTGTTTTCGGACATTAACGCATACCGTTTAAACCGCTGGCGCAGCCTTTTGAATCGGAAGACGAGCTTTGCTCGCTAAACAGGTCGGATTGCGCCCTGATGTGACCGTTTATAACGCTTATATGCAATATATAAATGACATACAGGTGCTCCCCATTTAACGAACTTCAGCAGTTACGAACAATCATGCTCTCAAACAGTGAAAGTTTTTCGGAATCAAAAAATGTTCGGAGCCTCACTTTTTTTGCAATACCAAGACCCAAAATCTGAAAGGTTTGCTAAAGTAAAATCTGCTGTGCACAATGCTGTACCCTGTTATCTTCTTATTTACGACAAAAGGGAAAAATTTACTCATACAAGCTTACTCATTTTCGTATAAAAGGCACTTCAGGAACCGGTATTTGATAGACCATCTAATCATGCCGGCTCCCTCCACCGCTTGTAAGTGTCGTCATCACAAATGTTTCCTTTCTTTATGAATGAATCCTCAGAGGGCGAATCAGATGTTGGTTAGTCGTAGGATCGTGTTCTCTTTGGCCCATATGAATTCTACTGCATCCTGCTAAGGAACTTAGCGACTTTTCGCACAGACATAAAGAAACCAATACGAAAACCTCTGAACAGAAAAAAGGCACGTACTCTTAAATAAAACGACAACTTGCGGTGGAACTTTAGAATCGTTACGCGATAAATTCGAAGCTAAAGAATAGTGATGGACTAGCACTATTTAGTGATGGAATAGTGATGGACTAGGTTGATTCAACAACCTTTAATGACTTGACTCAACAACCATATTAAAATGGCCAAAAAGGCGTACCAGCAACTCTGCGTAACAGCAAGGACAGACACGTAACGTGCGCTGGCTAACTAAAGCACGATCTGAATAAACTACAAGATTAATCCGTTTAAATACTCACTTCACTTAACTTTAAATTTGCATCCTGGCCAGGAAATGTGACATTCCTTTAATACAATAGTTTATTGCAATATTCACCTATTCTATTTCTCTTTCGGCAAACTGAGTGTGATATTTGAATTTGCTTTCACTTTATTTGAATTTAATACATACATATTTATGATAGATTTATAGACAGATATTTAAAATCTGAATCCTTTTAAATTTCTACCTTAGCATAATTTGCATACTTAATTTCACATAAGCACAGAAGTATTATAAAGTATTTCTCCCGCCTTCTTAGCGAGCCTTCGTGATGTAGTGGTCTGCACGCTCAGTCCGTAATTGAGAGGTCCACGGTTCGATTCTCGGCGAAGCCGTTGCATATTTTTCATCCAGCTTACTTCCAAAAATACCTAATGTCTCTACAATATTATTCCATCGTAAGTATCTTTCTCGTAAGTTTAAATGATATTTTTGAAGAGACTGCTGTACGACTGCTGTTCTTCTCCATTAATTACCTAAGCTCAGAATATTTAATTTTTTTAATTCAAATCCAGTATTTAACTACATTTACTTATTTTTAAGGAAACCTAAGAATATGAATAAGAGGATAATCAAACATAATTAATTAAAAACACAAAATATTAAATTATTTTGATAAAATTTATACCAAATGAATAACCAAGCCCTCAACAGACTAACAACAAACAGTCAAGCCCATGGTCCCAAAAGATTAGATCAGATTCCTTTATCCAATCCATGGGGGGAAAAGATAAATAACTGACTACCGTAATCGCATCAGAAACAGCCAAACTGCTGGGTCCAAGCAAGAGCTTAGTACATAAAGGGTACATCGGGGGTCATCGGACATCGAATTAATTTGCCCAAAGTGAATTAAAGGCAGGGCAGCAAGGGTTGGAAGCAGCTGCCCCGTAGGTTGGGTTATTACCCTTTCTTATCAAATCAGGCATCGGAATGCTACGGATTTTATTGTTTAGTCTCACAAACATTGGAGAAAAACACTGCATTTGCTGTAAGGGACTATCTCCCACAACTTTTACCAAGCAAGAGTGATCTTCCATTTAAACAACTACTGTATTGTTCTTTCATTATAGACAATTGAAGATATATGCATGTTAATTAGTTCGATTTAATTAAAGCCTTCATATATAAATTCAGTACAAAGACTCGGGAAATTTAATTCTTAGAGTTGTAAAAATAAAACAAAAGAAAAGGGGGTTGATCAAGTTACTTTTCACCTGAGAAGATTGATGAGACGTCGTGTATAATTTCAGTTCTTCTATCAACGGAAGTGTTTTCAACTTCTAATTACCTTTAATCGCATAAATTAATGTTTTTGAACAGAGTTCCACAGAAATCTGAGTTCTAAGACATTTATTTGCTTCATTAAAAAAATTGCCTTATACAGCCTATATAAAAATTAAATCCTGTCCTAGGTAGAAGTTGCTGTTTAACAAGGAGTTATTTTTTGCCTTACGCGTTTTAAGCGTTTTGCAACGGAAAGAGTATGATTTCAAACAAAGCTATTTAGATATTAAAAAAAAAGATAGGTAAAGAAGCCTTTTCTAGGTTTTAGCAGGTAACGAAGTACCACAATTTCATATTCTATGCTTTATCTCATGGAGTAGAATTTAGGATATTATTAGCTTATTTATTGAGAAATATATGCCTTTTTTGAATAAAACTTTTACATGTGTTAATAAGACTGCGTATTATTATTACGTTGCTACTTTATTATTCATAGAAATTCATATTGTGCAAATTATTATAATAGTTTACATTTGAAACATTCTGAACTTTGGAAAATATTTCCTGGATTCTTATAAAGCAATAGCAAAAGTTTGTTTTAAATACTATACTAGAGAATAAGATATGAAAAATTTATTATTATTTCATGCTTTAAATTTTTAAGGCTATATAACTATAATTATAAAGAGAATAACCTGTTATTAAGACACAATAACACGCCGAAAAAATACTAATTCAGAAGTCAAACAACAAAAATCAGCGTTATACCTACAAAATTTTCACAGGACTAGTTTCGATGGTTTTACCGAACCATCATCTTCAGCTGCAAAACCGCAAATGAACAAGATGGTAAAACCAAGATGGTTTCGATGGTTCGGTAAAACCATCGAAACTAGTCCTGTGAAAATTTTGTAGGTATAACGCTGATTTTTGTTGTTTGACTTGTAGGGTTTATATTTATTTTAACTAAACATTTATTTTAAATTTAAACTATCTTTCCTGTCAATCCTTACTTTCCCCTGGAACTGCCAATGCCAGAATATGTAAATTCTGGCATTGGCAGTTCCAGGGGTAGAGTAGAACGCGCAA
The DNA here is from genome assembly GCF_044657685.1 of Stegodyphus dumicola. NCBI lineage: Eukaryota > Metazoa > Arthropoda > Arachnida > Araneae > Eresidae > Stegodyphus > Stegodyphus dumicola. The sequence continues at coordinate 62,273,085 of NC_140779.1, forward strand.
GCATTCAAATTATCAGCGGAAGTAGTATGATTTAAATAGAAGGAAACAAGTTCGGTGAGAGAGAGTTATTCTTACTTAGCGAGCGCGGAGGTAGTTATAGAGATTTGAAAAACCCCGCGTTGCGGCCTATGTGCTTGGCGGGAAGTAGTTGCAATTGTTCCAGTGAGCTTCAAGTCTGCTGAATTAGCAGCCGTATTGTAAAACGCGGTGAGTTAGTTATTTGAGAGAGCCTCGTAGTTAGAATATTGTCTTTAATTTCTTTTCAGGTTTTTATTTTTATTTTGACTGCCGAGTTGGCACCGTTTGTAAGCGTCAAGAGAACGCAATTGTAAATTAGTACGTTGAATAAAAAGGGACTTAAACCCTTTATAAGACTCTGTGGTTTATACAAGCTTTCACAGTCACCTCTTGGTTGCGTGCTAGTTAGAGGCGCGCAACGTTATATTGGCGCCCGAACACTTATCGAACTGAAATGGCCGAAAACTGGATGGAAGCCGCTGGACAACACCAAGAAATGACAACGCAGTTAGAAGGATTTGGATACCTGGTCCAGACTTTGAGAGCATCAATCAAGCCAAACGTCTATTTCGACGGAAAAAATTCGGTGTCCGTATTTTTAGAAGGTATAGAAAACCACTTTCAGCTCTATCCTGTGCCCGAAAGACAAAAAGTTGCTATCGCCACATCAGCACTAAGAGGACAGGCCGCGCTATGGTGGAAAAATATAGGGAAATTTCTTCTAGGTGAATTTTGAAGCCCGACGTATACTTTTGAAAATTTCAAAAAATCGTTAGTAAAGGCCTTCCCCATAGTGAAAGATCGCGCACGGCTGGAAGCCGAGCTATATAGTTTCTATCAACGGGATACAGCACAATTGACGGACTTTATTTTACGAAAAATCAAGCTAACGGATATGTTGTATGGGAAAAAACCCGATGCGGAGATTATTGAAATTATATTACCAAGATTGTTACCCGCTGTCCAAGACTACTTTGAAATTAGAAACCCAACCACATTGCAGGAACTTTTCGAATTGGCGGTGAAGTTTCAAAATCGCAGAATCGCGGAAAGAGCGAGAGGGGAAACATATTCTCAAAGTACCAGAAGGAAGGAGGAAACAAGAAATGGAAATCGCTCATATGGGGGAAAGAACTATCAAGCTAACGCATCGAAACTTGAAGGGCAAGGCCCAAAAAGAAAATTTGAAAATAAGCATCCGCGTACCCAGAAGACACAGATTGAAAGGAAAGCTTTAAACGACTAGAGGGGCCTGTGAAAGGGAGGGTCCAGACCCCGGAAGTTTTAGAAAAACCCTCAAATAGACATCTAAATACAGTCATCGTAAAAAACTCACAGCTACCAATTATACAAGTCCTGGTTGGCGATGTACCAGTAGAAGCCCTCATCGATACAGGGGCAGAAGGCAATTTCATGAGTGAAAAGTTCTTCAAAAAGAATTTTTATAGGATACGACTCTTTAAAACCAGAAATACGGAAATTATAGCGGCGCAAGGAAAAACATGTCACTGCATCGGGAAAGTAGCATTAAACGTACAGGTAAAAGAGGAAAATCTCAAAGTATTAATTTTTGTGGTGAAACACCTCCAACACTCTCTTATTTTAGGTATGGACTTTTTAAGGGCCGCGAGGGCCAAATTAAATTTTCAAGGTAGTTCCGTGGTGCTGGAGATGGACCAGAGGGTGGTGGAACCGGTGGAGACACCTGAATTGGACCTTAGCCATTTGAATGACCAGGAAAGTAAAGCAATACAGCAAGTGGTGAGTAATTTTTCTCATTTGTTTTCAGAAAAGCCGGGAAACTGTCAGATTGTAACTCACAAGATTCAATTAAATGCCGAAAAACCTTGTAGGACTAAACCTTACCGCTATGACAAACAAAAAGACGTAATCATCGAAGAACATATTCAGGAGATGTTAAAGAATAAAATAATAACGCCCATAAATAGTGAATACGCGAGTCCAGTCGTACTATGTAGGAAAAAGAACGAGTTTCCTCCTTCGGATAAAAGGGCTTGGAGGTTTGCTATCGATTATAGAAAACTAAATAGCATAACTAAATTCCCAGTTTACCCTTTGCCGGTTATAGACGAGATCATTAGACAGATCAAATCGACGAGATATATGTCTACTTTGGACTTAACGTCTGGCTACTATCAAATAGCTATGAGACCCGAAGATATACATAAAACCGCGTTTATAACAAAATCGGGCACTTATGCATTTTTACAGCAAGTCCCGACCAGGTGAAAAAATACTATAATCCCAATGATTTTGAAATCCTTAAACGTTTCTTGCAGGACTCAAGTCTAAACGAAATAGAAGGGCCAGAGACTGCAACAACTATTCCACCACCCAAGAAACGGAGAACTGAAGAGAGACCTAGCACTTCTACAACCCGGACGTCGGTATCAAAAAGAAAAAATGATTATCAAATTCCGGCGTTTAAGAAAAACAAAAGTACTGATGAACCGGGTAAAGAAACCGTGGTAAAAAGAAAAACACCACCTACAAAGGATGGCAGGAGGAATTACACATCAAGAAGAACGCGCACACGGCCACAGAGTCAGGTGCCAGCAAGGCCGCCGTTCCGGAAACTGAAACGCCAACAGGAAGCACAGAAGTACGAGGAACAGAAGAAATTCAAGGACTCCAGACCGGAGGACGTCAAGACCAGCCGTCCCAGGCAGAAACGCAAAAGCCAACAACCAGACGATTACTCCGTCAAGAGGCCAGCATGTAGAGGACGCAAAAGAAAGATCAACGGGGACGACAATTGGAGATCAACAAGGAGAAGATTGACATCCATGACACCTCTAACTTGGGATCAATTTTGTCAAAAACGGATGACGGAGTTTCAAGCATCGAAAACTCAAAGATAAGTTAAAACCTTCTATAAATATTTTTCTCTTTTGTTCCGAAATGTTATGCATAAGTACGAAGTTCTATGTTTTGACGAAAGTCAATATGTCTCGGTTGAGACTTAGTTTTGTTTTACTTTATTTAGCTAAGGCAAAAGTATTATTTTCTTTAAGTGTAAAAGCTAAAAACAAGCATTTTCTGTTGGTCGAAAGACTAATTCTGTTATGTTAAAGCCAAAATTTGGCCGGAGATAAAAATAACTTCGTATTCTTGTATGTACTAATAAGAATTTTAGTTTCAGTGCCGCCAGCTTGGCGAAGGATGAGTAAAGTAAAAATTTATTTTCTCTTATTCATTTTATGGTAAATTGTAAAAAGCATATGTATTAAACTTTTGTAAATGTATGTAAATACTTGCATGTTATGTAAAAGTAGAATTTAGTCTAGAAGCATAAAATTGTAGATGCTAAAAGTGAATGCTTAAAAGCAATGAAGTCAAAATTTAAGTATTAAACTGTAAAGTCATGCTTTAGAGCGAAAGCCTGCATGTTTAAAAGATGAATGAGGGGAAGTTAGAATGAATGTGTTTTGTAGGGTTCTCCACCTACATTTGAATTTTTAAGAATATTAAAGTAGCTCATTGAGTTGTAGAATGTCGAGTAAGGTGTGTCTATTTGGTTGTTGAATTCTAACACATCATGGTGGTTAGGGGAAGTGTTGTAAGACTAAAACACGAATATTCCCGTTTGACACCACACACAGTGGAGAGCCAGGGTAAAGTTAAATTAATGCTTGAAAAATTGAATGAATGTGAAGTAAGCAATAACTAAGAAAAACGAAACGTTAAAAACAAAAATTTATTGTGTCAAAGTGTAAATTATAATGTATGTAGAAAGATACTGATACTTATTCCTTCCAGATGCTGGAAGGAAAGACCAAGATTGATTGATGAAGTCCAGGAAAAGTTGCTGTAAGAAGAAACCTTTGTAAAGAGTAACAGAATTTTAATTGTTACATAAGATTATTTTTGTGTAAACGAGGCTTTCGCCAGTTAGTTCAGAATTAGATAAACTTACAACAGGTCGTTTGTAGGACCTGCTTCCAAGTTTTCCAAATTCTGGCAGCGGCAAATGTAGGGTTTATATTTATTTTAACTAAACATTTATTTTAAGTTTAAACTATCTTTCCTGTCAATCCTTACTTTCCCCTGGAACTGCCAATGCCAGAATATGTAAATTTGAGTAGAACGCGCAAGCATTCAAATTATCAGCGGAAGTATTATGATTTAAATAGAAGGAAACAAGTTCGGTGAGAGAGAGTTATTCTTACTTAGCGAGCGCGGAGGTAGTTATAGAGATTTGAAAAACCCCGCGTTGCGGCCTATGTGCTTGGCGGGAAGTAGTTGCAATTGTTCCAGTGAGCTTCAAGTCTGCTGAATTAGCAGCCGTATTGTAAAACGCGGTGAGTTAGTTATTTGAGAGAGCCTCGTAGTTAGAATATTGTCTTTAATTTCTTTTCAGGTTTTTATTTTTATTTTGACTGCCGAGTTGGCACCGTTTGTAAGCGTCAAGAGAACGCAATTGTAAATTAGTACGTTGAATAAAAAGGGACTTAAACCCTTTATAAGACTCTGTGGTTTATACAAGCTTTCACAGTCACCTCTTGGTTGCGTGCTAGTTAGAGGCGCGCAACGTTATAGACTTCTGAATTAGAATAACCTGTTGTTGAGAAATCACAGTAAATGCTGACAATAACGAATTATTTATTCAAGATATCTATTAAATACAGTGCATGTATGGCTGCCACGAAATTCATTGAATAGCAATATTACGTAGATTCTGTGGAAGCGATTTCATGATTATCATCTGTGCGAATTCTCTGCGTCGCGCTTTATTTATATGAGTGAAGTCAACGTATATTTATTGTTTAAATTTTCTCGTTATACAAGTCGAACTGCAGTGTATTATAACGGCGGATGAGAAGATTATATTATTTATCTCTAATTAATAATCGCCATGAAATTTTGTGTTCAACTATGAAAAGTCGCCAGAAAGCCTTTGAAATGATCAAACTAGCTTACGGTAAAGAAGGAGTAGACAAATAGATTGTATTTAACTAAAGACAGACGTCGGAAAATGAACACCTTTTAACTTCTTTAATGACAGGAGAAATGAAGAAAGAGTTGTTTTTGAAAGAACAAAGTGTCGATTCGTTAACTGTCAACTAAACAAAAATTAGTGCGATGAAGCACCCCGATATTTTAAAAAAGCACTTTCAGAAAAGGCAAAATCTCTTGTTAATTTAGAAGTCAAACAACAAAAATCAGCGTTATATTTTCAAATTTTTACAGGACTCACTTTACTCATGATTTCCATATTTCTTCTGCTCCAGAAAAAAATCATAATTGTAAAGATTGTTTTAGTAATCTTAATAATATTCCATTGACCTTTTATAAAATCCAAAAGAGCACCGTGTAAATGACGGTTCGGTAAAACCATCGAAACTAGTCCTGTGAAAATTTGAAAATATAACGCTGATTTTTGTTGTCTGACTTCTAAATTAATATTTTTTCGGCGCGTTATTGTATCTCAAAATCTCTTGTATTTGTACAGGATTGTAGATTCATTAGATTTTTTTCGTATCAGGAAACAGGAAAATATAGCAATGCCCTGACCGGATTCAAACTCCATACCTTTCGACTGTCAGCCGGAAGTGCTTCAGATTACATCCCGATGACACGAGAACAAGAAAAAAATACCTTACAAAATTAGTGCAACATTCATTCAGCGGAAAACGAGTTCAATACTTCCAGGCTTTGGTTTTTCGAACGGAAAAAGAGCCTTGATTCTTGAATATAATAAATTCTGAAAAATTCTGAATCCTATTTCTAGTCTCAAATCAAAACAGTAGTCCAGCTCAAGAATCATAACGATTCGTGGCATTCCGAGAATTTACTTGTACCTTGTTCCTCAAAAAGTTAATTTTATTTAAATACCCGTCAAATAGTATTGCAGCTTTGGGCTCCAAAGAAACATACTGTAAATGGAGAATATAATGCTAATATTTTGCTAGGAACAAATCGCACAGAATGTTCTGAATTGCTTCCTGAGAGAACATTTTACTTCAGGATAACGCATCGGCTCACCAGCGGCCGAGCGGTAAAAGTCGCTGAACACTGGTAGTTCGGTCCGAGGTTCGAATCCCGCGAACGGGCTGGCTGCATGGGTGTTTTCGTGGTTTTCCCCATGTGTAATGTGTATACGAGCCAGTTTCCCTTAAAAAGTCCTCCACGAAGGTATCCCTCCCCTTAGGCAGATAGCCCTAGTGTGCTTTGCCATAATTAAATACACCACATCACACCAGGATAACGCATCTGTAGCAGAAGAAGCTATGAACGTTTTGCAGGAATTTGACAAAAAGTGTCTCTGTAGCCCAAACATCACAGAATCACACCCTGCGATTTCTGGACTTTTTCAAGTCTTAGGAAAGTGTTAAGAAGAAGTAGTTTAGCAAAGACCAAGAAGAAATAACTGCCAAATCTACCATGTTGTATCGACTTTCAGAAAATGGCCTGCAACTTGTGTTTCAGAAGGTAGTGCGTCTTCGAAAATGATGCATAGAGTTTGAAGACAGATATTCAAAAACGAGATCCTGCAACAATCTTCTAAGACTTTGAATATTACATGGACAGGTTCTCTGTCCATTAACTTCCGGAACACCTTTCTAAATGCTAAATCTTTCAACCATTTTCTGAAGAATGTGTCGATTGCACATAAATATCGTTGTGGAGACAAGCAAAATTAGTTAAAAGCATTTGATTGCCAATTATTCCTGTCAAAATTTACCGAAATAGTGTTTACTCATGATTTCCATATTTCTTCTGCTCCAGAAGAAAATCTTAACTGTAAAAAATTGTTTTAGTAATGTTAATAATATTCCATTGACCTTTATTTAACCTTCCAAAAATATGTCATGCTGAAATTAACAAACCAAATTACATTGTAAATGGTTTTCCTTATAGCTTTCTAAGCCGGAGCTTAAGCACGTATTAAAAGCATTCATTCTTTTACCCTTCAGAATAGCTTTCACAAACTTTCCTTTAAAACATTTTATTCACAGCGATATTTTATTTAAAGTATTCTCTCAAAATGTCAAATATTAATGTGTGGACTGAAATATGCAGGATAAATACGAAAAATTACAATCTCTTGAAATCAAAGGGTTTTCTTAAACACAAATGGGAAAACTGAGCGTAGAATTTGCCTTGTATCTATCTGTTTCGGATGTGGCAGAATTTGTAGAGCTTATGTCTCGTCTAGTATTGCTGAATAAATTTCGCAATGAGTGATTGCATTGAAGCGTAAGAAAAATTCTCGTATATTTATATAGCTGTGGATAAAACTGCAGTATCTTAAAGCTTGTATAACGTCGTCTTAGTAATTAACTAATCATTAAAAAATAGTTTGCCACAATTTTTATTTATCATGATTTCCATACCGTACCATTCTATATCTAATAAATGAGCTCAGATAATACTGAAGAAGCGATAAAATTATGTTATTCAAACACATAATCAAACTATAAAAACCAACAGACTACCGTGCAAATGGCGGACGAATAAGTATTATTAGGAATGAAGACATAAATGGTGTTAAAGAATAACATTAACAAGAGAACATGAACAGTGCCATTAAGTTCCAATTCGAGCAAATTACATTTTCTGGCTGTATTTTCTGTGAGCAGTTTTTTTCACCCTCATGATTTGTTCTGATAGCTGTCTTTCCCATTCTGTCATTTGTTCTGATAGATGGCTTTCCCATTATTTCTCACTAAATAAACTTAATGTTTTTAGAAAGGCCCGTTTAATCGAAAATTGATAGTATTATAGATAATTCGACACCGCATTTTCACATTTGTAAATGCATACTTGAAGCATGAAACTTTACTATAATACAAGGTTTTTTTCCCTTTAGTGACGTCACTGACTCATAGTTGGCTCAAAAGCAACTAATTCCTACCCCTGTGTTATCGTTTCTCCCACTTCTGTACATCAAGTGACATCGTTGAACTCGAGCATTGGAAAAAACAGTCTAACTTTGCTATCTATTTGTATTCGAAATGCTATTTTTAAAGAGAGATAAAAGCCCTTTGCAAAATTCTAATTTCGATTCTTTCGTATGAACTAAAACAAAGTGCGTATGCCAGTGGTCTGAAACTCAGATTTTACGCGGGCCAAATGCACAATCTGAAAGTATCTGACGAACTGCAATAAAAGGAAAAAAGGTTTTTTATTAACGAAACAAAATGCGTTAACTAAATTTAAAAATATTTTACTACATATTTGTCAAAGCATGCATGTAAAAATAATGCAAAGAAAAAAATTAAAATTCAGACTCTTATTTTCTGCATGAAATCTAAAATTCATATCTACAAGAAATTTTTACTGGCCACAATATGAAATTCAAATGCATTGACAGTTAAATATTAAAATTTTCTGATTGACATTTATTCAAACAATTGAAATAAATTGAAGCATTCCATAAATAACTTATTTTTAAACTAAAAAGAAGTATACGGAAATTTCCTAAGGGGGAGAAAACTTGAGAATAAATATTGAGAACCTATTCTCTTTCTGATATTTATTAAATTTTTCTATGACGCATATAGGAAAAGCAATATTTTGTATGTATTTGGTTTCCAAGAAAGTAATTTTGGTTTGCACAAATAGATAACGTTATATTCGTTTTGTTATACTTCAGTCATCCTTATAACTTTTTGAGATTTGGCAGTCGATATTTTTAGGTTACTGTAGAAACAAATTCTTTTTGTTTATAATGTTAGTTTACGGTCAGTTTTAACGTGGGTTCAAAAAATAAACATTTTTGACATATTTTACTTTTTTATTTTCATAAAAGAAAAATTCGGCTAAGGCTCATAAAAAGATATAAAGTTTATGAGTTGATTGCTTAGAAGAAAGCATATGTCAGAATTGGTTTAAACAATTCTGGAGATTTTTCACTTGACGATTGCCAACGAGTTCTGGCCGACTTTCTGAAATTGATGATGACATAATTAAAGCTATAATGAATCGAATTGTCAAATGACTGTGCGAGAGATTACAAAAAGGTCAATTGTATCACACACATCAATTTAAAATCACATAAGATGCCCTGGACTCGTTAGGAAGCTCCATATTTGGGTTACGCTTGAATTGAAAGAAATTCACTTAACACAAAGAATCAATATTTGCGATACGCATTTGAAACACAATGCAGTCGACTCTTTTTCCAAACGAATTATCAGTGGTGATGAAAAATGGATCGTTTACAATAACATTAATCGAAGTCCAAAAAAGATCATGGTCTAAGGGCAAATCACATCGAATGCTAAATTGCATCAGAAAAATATCATCCTGTCAAACTGATAGGATTATAAAGATGTTGCGCATTTTGAGCTGTTTCCAAGCAACCAAATGATAAACTCAGAAGTTTACTGCCAATTATAAAACTGGAGGAAGAAATCAAAGAGTAAAGGCCAGAATTGGCAAATCACAAGGGAATCGTGTTTACCTTGATAATGAGATGTCTCTCACATCTTTAGCAACATTATTGGAGCTCACACTCATTTAGCAACATTATTGGAGCACGATTGTCTCTCACATCTTTAGCAACATTATTGGAGCTCACACTCATTTAGCAACATTATTGGAGCACGATTATCTCTCACATCTTTAACAACATTATTGGAGCTCACACTCATTTAGCAACATTATTGGAGCACGATTGTCTCTCACATCTTTAGCAACATTATTAACGAAATTATTGGAGTTTGGTTGGGAAGATATGTCCCCATATAGCCCGGCCTTGCACTTTGTCGGATTATCATTGATTTCGAAGTTCACAAAACTCCTTAAATGTTAGAAATTTCAGTAATAACGATAACTTTAAATCGCACTTGGTTGAGGTTGTTTTTGCTATTAAAGAACAGAAATTCTATAAGCGCTGAATCATGAAGTTACCAGAAAGATGGCAAAAGTTCATCGAACAGAATGAAAGTGATTGACTAAAGTTATTTTTTTGTATAGAAAACATTGAGTTTTAATTCAAACTAAAAAGTCTAAATTACTTTCTTACTAACACGATAAACAATTATGAACTTCTTTGTTTCTTACTACACCTTTCTGCTATAAAACCTGTATGATATTTTCTCCCTCCATTCCGCATGTCTTCGTAGTATAACTGAAAGCACGCTCTACGCGTATTCGGAAAGTCCAAAGTTCGAATCCCTGCGAGGGCATTGTGGATTTTTTCAATTTCCTTGCTTCGGAAATTCTAATAAAGATTCTACGTCGCCACCAGGATTTGACGACTGGCTTTCGAATCCGCAGTTGCCCTTTAAAAGGGGGAATATGAGCTATTTTCTCCCTTCTTCCACATGCCTTCTTCAGGTTACTGGAAGCACACTCGACGCGTATTCGGGAGGTCTGAAATTTGAATCATGACGAGGGCACTGTGGATTTCTTTGCTTCGACAAATTTAAAAAAAAAAAAAGGATTATACAAACCTTATGTTGTTTCGATTTTCATAAAAGTTTATAATCTTAGAGAAAATTTACCAGAAAGTATAGTCATCACAAATTATTCATCGGCACTCTGATTCTTTTGGTAGATTTATTAATTTCCTAATACGAAACAAAAAGCTGTTCACATTTAAATGTACTCCCAAATAAAACGAACATTCTTATTGCAAAAATTCGTAACTGAGGATATTTATCTTTTGACAAGTATTAATAAATATTAATAAAATTTCTTTCTTCTGCTCTTTAAATAAGTTTTGTATTACAGTGTAAATTAATCAGCTCCATTTCTAGATTTTAAGAAAATTATTCTCGTTCATCTATGGTTATCAAAATAACGTAATACTGGGTTCCAAATCATTAAAATCTTAAACATTTTCTTCGAAATCTTGTCATAATTATTCTAATTAACTTACGGGAAATGTATTCGTTCGCCACATAATATTTCTTTGAGGCTCCCGGCACCACAAAGAACGCCTTCTCCGATGGGCAGGCGTTAGAGGTACACACCGTACAGGGCGTCGTGCAAACAGACCACCACCGTGCAGTCTTCTGGCCACGGTAAAACGCGATATCGGTCGGTCCAGTCGCCTGTGTCGTGTGTCTAGCGATTTCTCCCGCTGTCTGCCGCCTGTTTCTTATGGCCTGTAAGGCAATATACCGGTCATCTGCGGGTGTGGTTCCTCGTGGACGACCACTACTAAACCCCCGGATAGCTGTTCCTGTAGTTTGAAATTGTCTCCAAAGTCGTGAAACGATGCTGGGAGCAATTCCGAACTCTGCAGTGACACTTGTCACACTTCTTCCAACTTCCCAATGATTCGACCTTGGGTAAAAGCATCCAGATGTCGTCTAACAGATTGATTATTCTCCATTTCTCGCTGAGGCAGCAACTGGGTGTGATTTTAACTGCTATACGGCATGCAATCTCTTTGCCAGAAATACTGATCTTACACCGACAACATGCTTTATACTACTCAGACACTCCCCCATTACGTCTACCTGCATATCTGCGCATGTGCTACCGTACATCACCTTACTTAATCTCCTGATTGGTCTTTCTGTCCGCTCTGCCTCTTCGTTCAGCTGATATGCTAATTTTTCTAATTTTTGCACACCAGTATTTACTAATTGCTTGCTGGGCTGCCTCGAACTTCATGGCGTACAACAGAGCGCTTTTTATGTCCCTCACATCTGCCATTCGAAGAGCTTTCAGTATTTCAGGAACCCGGATGCCGTCGATGAAGTACTGTAGGGACAGGATTTCTCTCGTTTCTGTCGGGCACTCCGAAAAGGCGTGACGTGACAGCCTTTCAACATCCGTGGTGAACTCCTGAAGTGTTTCGGCGGGCTTCTGTTGACGGGAATTTAGTTGAAGCCTGCTGTAGTCTTTTAAACATTTCTCGCAAAAGCGCAGCTCCAATGCGCCGGATAGAGCTTCAAAGTCTAATCTCTGGTTTTCGGGAAGAGTCTGCAGGATATCCGCTGCGTCTGCTCTTAAAGAAGCGGCGAGATAACAGGCCTTAGCTTGGGAATCCCATCCATTCGCATCCGCTACGATAGAAACCTGTGTCGTATACACCTGCCAGGAGGTCTTCCCATCATATGTCGATGGCTTCAGAGAGGGATGAGCAAGCATTGGTAAAAATTTAAAACCATCCGAATTGCTCCCTGCCGTCGTTACGAATTTCTTTAAAGTATCGACTTCTTTCGCAACGGCTGAAACCCTATCATCAATTTGTTGCTCGACGGCAGAAACTCGCTCTTCTATATGCTCTTTTACAGAAGAAACTCTTTCTACTATTTCTTCTTTTACGGAAGAAACTTTTTCTTCAATTTGCCCAACTTTATTTTCAACCACATCTGGTCTGCCTTCCATAGCATCGAATTCGGTTTCTATTATGCAGGCAATTTCTCTTTTCATTTCTTATTGACTTTCTTCAATCTTTACTTGTACGGCTTTTATTTCGTCTTTAAAAGTTAATTGACCAGCTTGAATGGCCTGCATCTCTTCCTTAACGGATTCTTGGCCCAATTTCATCTCGCCTTTAACGGATTTCATCTCTTCCTTAACGGATTTTTGCCAGCATCTATTTTTTCTTTAATTTCTTCTTTAAAAGATGTTTGGCCAGCTTCCATCTTTTCTTGGAACGCAGCAAAAGCAGTAATGAGTTGTCTCAATTGTTTTTCCATTCCTCTTGTTATTGGCATTCAAATCCCACTTCTAACACCAAAAATTGTTGCGTGCGTACGGGTTCGTTACGAAATGAATGCACAAGTCCGATGAAAAATGGACAAAATTTTATTATTATCACAATAAAAATGATTAAATGCCCTCAAATAATCGTGCAGTATCACAATATACAACAGTAGTTATCTTCTAACTACTCAAACGTTCAATAGAACTTAATTCAAAACAGCTAAAGAAAGCTAATCCGCGAATTCGCTACAATCAACAAGAGCAGTTTTCTAAACAACAACAAACTAAGCAACTACTACAAACTGAGAGGTTTTCCTCCTTTTATAAGATTTTTAAATCGCGTGCGAGAATTTTCTCGTACTTTCTCGAAATCAAAAAGACATATTTATTTATTTAATGTTAAATGCACGTGCTCTTGTATTTTTAATTTTCCGGCTTAGCTTTCTTCTTTTAATATTCATCACGCGCTGCACTGCGCGGGAAATAAAACCATTTAATTTATAATTGAACTAACATTAGCTTTTTAAATACCAAATTCGTAACAATATTTTTGCAGAAGAATGAGCACGCGATGCACTCATTCAAACTGAGAGGCATGCGTTGTGCAGTTAACTTTGAGAACTTCACTTTTATTATGGTAGGAGATATAAAAGTATCAAACGTATCAAAGTATTTGTTCAAAAACTATTTTTTCTTTGTAAAATCTTCAGATGAAGAGTGGGCAAAAACTATTCGTTTACACTTAAGAGTTTCAGTATTCAAAGAATATTTTTAGCACTATTGATTATCATCTTCGGTTAAGTTTCCTTTATAGGGATACACAGAGTACATTTCGAAGATTCGCAAAAGTCTACTTTTCGGAGTCTTAATGAAAGAAACTCCCATTCCATTCGTGTGGGCTCTTCTATTATTTCGCATGTAAGGAAACAATGCCATACAAGTGGAGAACAGTTTGAAATATTAGGCTCTTGTGCTTTTTGATCAATATATTCAAGTTAAATTGTAACAACCAGGAGACAATCATCATATGGTAACTAAGAAAAGTACATTTCTACATTCATGATTTTAGCTTCCTCATCGTTCCAAATATTATTTGAACGTCGACTTCTTTAGCGCGAGGTGTTGAAGCCATACCCATAAACACTGCTTCACTTCTTACTTAACATTACACACTCCCAAAGGTGATTAGTATACTGTATCTTTATTAAGTGTTTCATTGCACCAGTTCTATGAATGTAGTCGAACTTGAGTTTGAAAAATATCAAAATATTCGTAAAGAATTCTGCGCTCTCTTCTCGTCTAAGAACACTAATATTATTAATATCGTTTATTAGGAGCTTAATTAAACTAATTTGTAAGTGATAGTATGCATTTAGTTAAATTTACAAAGATCTTTACATCAGTATTTGAAATATTTAAATTTGTTCTTTGGTACTGTAATTGTTTTACTTGTTTTCCAGTATTTTAAATTGTCTTTATAGATAGATTAAAATTATGCGGTAAACGATTATTTTTGGAAAAAATTTTTAAAAAATCTTCTACAGATTCCCTCAATCAACTATTTTAAAAAGGCTTAAACGAAAATTTCATTTTAATTAGTATAGTCTAGTACAATATACAGCTGAAAACTTTATATTTCTAATTCCGGAAAGTATATTATCATAACGCAGAAAATCACTAAGACGCCTACAGTTCTTGTCTTAATGGCTTTACGAAGTCTGTAGTTCTCACAAACATTTTGTATCTTATTTGCGTAACAGTTTGCTTTACTATTTATTTCAACTTTACTTTGCTTGATGATGCTTACTTTGATGATCCTAAGAACTTGCTTTACTTTGATGATCCTAAGAACGATAACTAATTAAAAAATAAATAGAAATAAGTGGCAATATATTAATTGAAAAAAGGAGATTTACGACTGCTATCATTCTTAGAATTCATAATTTCAATACCAATAAGATCTTAACGTTCATCAAAGCCAGTTACAGTAAAAACAGGTAGCTTTATCCTCAGTAAAATATTTCTACTAAATCCATACTGAAAAATTCGCTTAGTCCGAAGGCAGAAACACTCCAAAATAATCTTAGAAACTAAGTCCTAAACATAGCTTTCAGGGAACGTTCAGTGTCTTGAAGCCGAAATGAAATCTAAATTGAAATTAACTGATTGAAACTGAGGAGTAAAAGTAACTGAAATTCAGGAAATTCCTAAATGAAATTCGGGAGAAAGATTCGTCCAAAAAGCTCCGGTAAAGTACTTTAATTCAGTAAAATTCATTCATCGTTTACGCTGTCTAAAGAAGTTCAGCTTCTAGAATACACATCTTTTGTATCAGGTAACTGCAAAAGAGGGGGAAAGTTTCCTATGGGAAATATTCCCTATTTTAGTTATTAAATCGCTGAACTTATTTCTAAGATAGAATTACAATTTCTAATCTGACTTCTAAATGTAAGATCTCGCAATTTTTTGCAATGAAATGGCTAATATTGCCAAATTTTCAGGGAAAGACAGGTAAATTGCAAAATGTGGTATCGCCAGCGCGAAGCTAATTTTTAGCTTTAAAATTGGGGTATGATTAATATTTTTTAAATTACAGTATCACACAATAAATATCTATTATATGAAGCAAAGCTGTTAAGAAATATTTACAACGATATTGCGAGTCAAAAATGTTACCTTTTTTAAGCAAAAAATTATTTAAATTATATTGTGTCAAGATAAAATTCTTGAGTAATTTACTATTTAGAATTCCGTCAGATATATCTGTCATCTGTGAAAATATGGTCTTTATTATGGCTTTCGTTTAGCATTACTGAATACAAGAAAACGCTTAAAAAGTGCATAGAACGTCACTCCATTTCAAAAATCATAGTAACCCAACCGAAAACAGCATTTAAGAATCATTTGCGAATAGGATAATTTACCCTTAAGGGAAGAAATGCATTCAATTATATTGTAGAAAAAATTTCAGAAAAATTACAAAATTAAGAACAGAGCAGCGGATATTTGGGTTCTTGAGTTATTCTTAAAAGAGTAAAGAAAGCTCAGCCTTTAAGCATTTATCACAGAAGGAAATGTAGAAATCCACAATGCTCTGATTAACATTCGGACTCTCGAACCTCCCGACTACTTGCCGGACAGGCTTCCAGTTGCACCACTAAAGCGTGCGGGAAAGAAGGAGAAAATTCCTTGCATTCTTCTCCACTCAAAAGTGATGGGGAGAAAGGGACTCAGTCGCCAAATCGAGGTAGTAACGAATGATTGTCCCCAGCATTTTCGTTTGGGCGCCACAGTAGAGTTATTAAGTATTTATCGGAGCAGGAAAGGAAAGATATATACAATGCCCTCATTAATATTCGGACTCTGAATCTCCCTATGCTAGTCAGACATGCTTTCTGTTGCATTACTAAGACGTACGGTGAGGATGGAGAAAATTCCTTGTATTCTCTCCCACTCAAAGGGTGACGGGGGAAAGGAACTCAGTCGCTAAATTCAGGTAGTGATGAATTATCGTCCACCGCATTTTTGTTCGGGCGCCACTGTAGCGTCATTAAGTATTTATCGGAGCAGGAAAAGCGAGAAATCAACAACGCCCTCGTAGATATTCGAACTCCAGACCTCTGGATTTCTATCCAGACCTGCTTCAATTCATCGCAAAGGCACGCAGTAAAGAAGAAAATTCCTTACAAAGGAAAGAAAGTCTCGGAAATGTTAGTTTAAATAAAACACAAAACCTCTTCATTTGCAGTGTTGTCGTTCCTTTTGGAAGTTGTATTGGTACCATATTCTTTATTTTTGAAAAAAAGGATCTTCTGATCTTGCTTTTGAGAGTTCATGAAGTACTCAAACTGCAAATTATAGGAAGTTGTAAACGCAATCATAAGCAAGCTACCGTTTTTTTAAACAGAAATTGTACGCAGTTTTTGCCTGATTTGGAAAATGTTCTGTATATTTATATTTTGAAAGAGAACTATGGTTTAATCATATACCTTCTGAACTGGAATTCTTTCACTTCTTAACATATATCACGTAAATTAGATCGATAAAAACTATAACGAAATATAAAAGTAATCAACCTTTTTATTGAGTTTCGGAAGCTTGAATTCATCAAATGAGTTTTTAAGTAATTAACATCACAAGATTAATTAAAAATTCTTATTTCCTCAGGAAGGAATCTTACTTAATCTAAAATGTTTTTCATTGTTTACATATTTTTTACCACATTTTCAACTGATATGTATGCAAGCAAAAATCGCATCTTACGATAAAGAACTAGGTTTAATTTTACCAATGAGTTCAGAATAAACAAGTAGATAATCTAAGTTCTGAACCTGAGTTTAATTACACAAATTCTTAAAAGCTTTGAACGGGTATTTAAATTCGTAGAATATTCACTAGAATAAGTTAAGTACTTCAACGGGAAAAAAACGGTGGAATACATATTTAATCTCATCAGAGAATCCAAATGCTGCCACTCACGACTGTAAACATTTTAAAAACTCTTGCTTTCCGATTTTGTTGACTTTCTACATTTTCTTTGCGAATAATTAATAACCTTAGATGAAACTTTTTCAGCGTCTGTGAAAACCAAATTTGAAGAAACATTTTGCCAGCGCAAACATACGAGAAGAGAATAATAAAAGATTGCATTTAAAAAAAAGAAAATGAAGAAGACGAAGAAAACCGGAGGAAAGGGAAAAAAATTGAAAGCGGGAGAAAATGTCCTCCTGCTTCACGTAACGCATTTAAATCGTCGCTGCTCCGTACATACTTAGCCCTGGGCAGCAATGGCGTCTCATAATAGCGAACAAATCTTCTGGAGACTAGAAACATCCTTTCTTGCTTTCTTAATTTTTTTTTTATTTTTATCACTTTTACTTCATCTGATTCTTCGATTTAGTTCATTTGCTTAAGACGCTCGGAACATCTTAAGAAGGGAATCTTAACATCATCTACGGGAACAAAATATAAATGTGGATTATACGATTTTTCTCCTTTCGTCTATTCATTCCATTTTCGTTCTTTCATACCATTTAATATATATATATCCACACTCGACTTTTTCCTGCTATGGTTTTATTTTATTTTATTTTATTCTTATTTCTTTAAGATTTCGTTTCACCTTTCTGTTTAAGAAGATCTTGTCGAGGACTTCGAATTGTTTGCCCCTAGGAAATGTTAAGATTCGAACCTCGTTTTCTGTGTTGTTCTGAATCGAACGGAGTGTCACTCGATCTTTTCTTCTTTATTATCGTTTTGTTCCTTTGCGATTTAACTCTCTTTTCTAAGAGAAGGATGTCTCTTTTTTTCTTCTTCTTTTTTTTTTAAGTCTGTAAATTTTTAATCAGTCGCCATCCATAATGGATGTGTGTTTGTCGAACGTCGTGATTACATTAGGGCATCAGCGGAGTTCTTTCTTGCCCTAAGGGCTTCGGGGGCAAACGCGGTGGGCTTAAAAAGATCAAAAATGCGGAATTTTTCTCGGGTGTTTTACTCCGCAGAATCTGTCTCACCTGTCGCTCCAAACAATTCGGGGAACAATGGTCGAATTGGACTGCAAATCTGAAAATCTAAAATGCTTTTTAAAAGTAAAAGAGAAACCTAAATAAAAAATCATTCGTGGACTGTGTTCTCTTATATGGCCGTTAAATTCGCTTTTCAAGATTATAATGTTTAACTAAATCATTCCGCGAATTCCTGAGAAGGAAGGAATTTGGGTTATTAGCCCAAAGAGGCAATTTGCCTAAAAGGGCTATTGATTTCGTTTTGGCATTTTCCGTTGATTCACTATAAACGGATAATCCCTTTTTAAATTGTTGGCAAGAAATATTAGAGCCCTGTATTATATTTAAAGAAATTACATAATGAAAAATCTGCATAAATATATGCATGTTTCTCGCATTATGTTAAAAAAACGACACCTAGAGCTATCAAATTTTGAATAACGTACGTCTCCATCCAAATACGGGCATCCACAAACCCAAATTTGAAATTTAGAATCTGTTTTATTATTTTTTTCATATTTTGTAAAGCATTGAATGAATTTTTTGATTAAGAAACTCAACGATTTTAAAATGAACGATGACAACACTGTATAGGAAAAAAAAAAAAAAAAAAGAAACGCATTTTTATCTCTTAGCGCGCCAGACTGTGTATCGGAAATTCTAAAGATATGCTCTTTTATATATTTTATGATATTGCTGTTGAATTCAATTTTATCGTTCAAGTGCGAAGAACATGATATTTAATAAATAAAGGTAATACTTTTGTGTATTACCTTTATTTATTAAATATCATGTTCTTCGTTAAAAAAATGCCCCTTTGCGCGTAATATAATTTGTTAATATTAATTTTATTTTATTTTCAACCTCTCATCTTTTACTGAAAGCATTTAAATATACTGTATTGGCTACAGTATAAGGTGACCTCAGTTAAAAGACAACCTCAGAACATAAGACCATCCTGCATTTCTGATGGTCTGTTAGAAAATAAAAATGCTTTTATAAAAAGGAGTTCTACATATATGAGCTTGATATGTTGAAGGAGTTCAATATTAAAGATATTTTATCCTATATCGTAGCTTGAGAAATGTATAATATCTTGAGGTATCATGCCTAGATATTTTAGATATTTCATAAACCATCCTGCATTTCTGAAGGTTTGCCGGAAAAAGAAAGGCTTTTAAATACCAGTTCTTCATATATAAGCTTGATATGTTGACGGCTTTCAATATAAAAGATACTTTACCATATATCGCAGTTTGAGAAATGTATCTTATGTTGAGGCATGATGCCTAGACCTTAAGATGTTTCGTGATATGCTTCATGGTATACTTGTGGATTTAAAATCGCTTTATAATTTTATTTATAAGATTAGATTTATTATTTAAATTAACCATTTATTTATAATTTCAGCCTTTACTATAATTTCTCTTTTCCATTTCCTCGTCAGAATGTAAATTGAATTAGACATTACTTCAGCTTTAGAATTGTAAGACGGAGCGTTTTTCTGCCTCTCGTGGTCACGTTGCGTTATTTCTGCCAGTTCTGATAAGTTTGAAATTATTCGGCTTTGCGTTATTGCTGCCTATATTTAAATTTTATACGTCGGTTAAAGTTTTTGAGCCAACTTAGATATAAATTTAATTGTGTAGTTTTCGATTATTAGCTTATGTTTTAAATTTGAAATTGACTGTTACTTTAGTTACCTCTCCACAAGTGGTGGTTGGTTCTGTTAGCACAAGTGCGTTCATGTTCAAAGCTATGCTTTAATACAATGGTTGTTTAAATCTTTTCAAGTCTCTGAAGTTAGTTCAGACATAATGATAATTCGCCTTACGTCTGTTAGGAATTTGGAACTAGTTTATGCTTCTAAAATGAGTCAAAACTCTATAAATTTATAAAATTGTTACAAGCAGAAAGAAATTTTCTGTACACGTCTTTCAAATATAAGCTTGCTATATTGATGGCATTCAATATGAAGGATAATTACCATAATCTGAAGTACAAAATTTAGATCAGTTAGGTACTTAAGTGCAATATTCAAGCGGCTTGGGATACCATCTAGACCTTAAGGTATGGGAGTAGGTAGTAGGAATCATTAGTAAATAGTTTAAATTACTAATGCGCAGAATGATCTGACAGTTGATCTGAGTAAAGCCAAAATTTAATATGCTTAATTTGAATCTGAAAATTGGGGAATTCTTGACTTATGGTAATAATTTTCACAACTATATTTTCAGTGAGAAATAAAATATAAATTAAATTTAGAAAATGGCTTTTATATAAATATATAAAATAATTATTTTAAATAAGTGGTCACGTTGCGTTTTAAATTTAATGCTTTTGTATTGGGAAATGAGCTGAAAAGTAAAAGATAACTTTTAAAATGATGGAATCAAGATGGACAAAATATTTTCAAAGTTTTTTAAAGTTTATACGATATTTTTTGATGTACAAAAGGCTTTAAATCAGTTAAGTGCTTTACAGCCTTTTGTTTGTTTCAGGAGTACTGAAAAATTCTACAATTCAAAACCTCGTGTCCAAGACAGAAATCAACATCGGGTCCAAGGAAATTTTTTAAAGCTTTAAGAAGATCCCTGAGATAAAATTTTACATATTAAAAAATATAAATTACTTAAATACTTTTGTATGGAATTTTTTTGGAAAAGTAAAAGCTAAAGAAAGCACTATGACAGATTAAGGATAGTGGTATTTTAAAAATACTAAAACGTATATTGCCAGTGAGTTTCACTTTAATTTAAAAATTTCAGATCTCCGGTTTAAGTGAACTGATCTTTTAAATTCTGAGATTTGATGTCAAACAGATATATGAAACAAGTTAAATGAAAGCATTTAAAAAACACTTTGATGTTCGCAAGTACACGACATTTCTCATTTGCAAACTTGCATCTTCTTCAGTATTTAAAATGCTTTATTTAAGTTAAATCAAAGATTTTTCTTCCAAGAATGTTAATATAATATGCTATTTCTTAAACGTCAGGTTTTAAGATGAAAGAAGTAAGAATACGAAACTACAAAAATAGATGTTTTAAATATATCTGAATTTTACAAGAAGTTTACTTATTTCCATACATGATGACAGTTTTTAATGAATTAGTGTACTTAATTTTTATAGTAAATTTCCAATATTAAATATTGGAAGTCACTGCTCATTTACAGTATTTTAGAATGATTCCCGTGAGGAACACAGCTGAAATAAGTACTCATTCTTAAAATTTGTAAACTATAAACAAAGATGCAATGATTTAAATAGCTTTTCAAACCAAAAATTTGATTTAACAAAGGTTTTGCTAGGAGCTCATATTAATATTAATGCCGAATTATATATTTGATTGTTTCCTTTGAAGTGACCAGTAAATTTGTAAATGTTAGTAGTTCCAAAATTCGCAAATTTAATACAGTTGGTTCACTAATCATCCTTCACTTGTTTTCAGTACACAAAGTGATCACGTTATATTGAAAGCTCTGCTTCCTGAATTTAACTTTAGGCATTTAGTTTCCGAGGCAGCCAAGTAAAGTAAAATATTTCGTAAATGAAGAGCTAGTGAATTATTATATGCCAGCGGTTTAAAAATTCTTCTCAAGGTAATAAGATTAAATTCAATTTGGCTTAATCTAAATATCAATCTAACCTTCTAGATAAATAAGGCGACCAATGGTTGTGCACTAAGATAGATAAACACTGATAGTTCGATTTGAGTTCAGACTCCGCCGTACGAGCTGGATGCATGTATGGATTTTCTATTTTCTCTACGTGCAACGTGAATATGAGTCAGTTTCTTTTAAAACTTCCTCCAAGAAAGCCTCCCTCTAGTTAGACAGATAGCCCTCATGTGCTTTGCTATCACACAGATAATATAACCTAACTTTCTAGATTAAGAGATTAATTTTGGCCCCATCGTTTAACTATCTGCACCAGAACATCAAGTAAATACAACAGTTTAAAATAAATACAAATTTATTTTAATTTAAGCTCGAAATATCGAACTACGTAAAATAACCTAATGTGAACAAACAATGATGAATTAAATTATTTAAAGTTTAAATCTTATCCACTTTTTTTCTGCTGTTTCCACGACTACTGATCAACGAAATTTTCAATATAGGAAAATTCGAACCTGGGTCGAACTACCTATGTTCAACGATCTTAACCACTCGTCCATTGATGGGGCTGATATATCAGTGAACGAAATCCACATGAAATGGCGCGCTGAGTTGCCCAAGAGGTGAATGCTGAGTACCCAACTGTGTTACTGACGTTACGAAGTCTCGGTAACATAAAAAAAAAAAAAAATATTAAAAAATCTTGATAGATTGGTGCAAAAAATGCAATAAGATAATTCTTGTTACAACAAGACCAGTTCCTTTAAAGATTTAAACTTCTCTCTTAAACATAAAAAAACAGAGAAAAGATTCTATAACTGGTTGTGGCTACCGACGAGAAATGGGATAGGATTCGCAAAGGCAGAGATTAATTTCAAAGCAATCGCTAAAATGGTAGAGCCAATACTGCACCTATAAGAAATTATGTTTTTAGTAGACATCTGTTGGCATCAGCCATCACATTCTTTACTCAGGTGAGTCACAACACTATGCCCCCAAAATTTAACTTCTTAAAAGTTAAACATTATACCTAAATATTAGAGTTCACTTAACTCACTAAATGGTACTTCCTAATTGAGTACAAGATAAACTTACATTGATTTCAAATTCAACAAACTTTATTTTCGCATTTCTGAAGAGTTACAAAGCTGAAAATTACAAACTGAAGGGTAGATTACTCATCGATTTTGACTGGTAGCACTTTAGACAAATTGTCTTGAAATCTACAATTATCTTAATCAAGTTCTTTAAAAGAAGGCACTTGGATTTTATCCTTAGCTAATCACTGTAAAAGAAGGGCATATGCAAATCACGAACGGCAATATTAAGTAGGCAATAGGAATTAATATCGCCTTCGAACAATACTTACCTTTTCCAAATAGATCGGCGTTAACAGAGAATAGCAGAGAGATCTTTGCTGAGTAAGCCATGAGCTGCAGTTACAGCATTTAAACTCGCTTTGCGCGTACTTTGGCTTGTAGAATCTTCTAATTTGAAGGTTATATGTGCGTGAGTCAAAGGGAAGGTAAAATAATATTTAAATTAATCTTAACTCTTAATAAAATTATCAGAAAATGCTTTTATTAATATGATTCAGAAATTCAGCAGATATTCACATAAAATAGCCTGCACTTGTTTATAGAAATGACACCTTGCAGTTTTAAAATAATACGTAATAGCAGCAATCCGTGTAGAAAGTTAAATAATCGGGATACTGAGACTGTGGCAGACCTCTATCTTTCCCTTTCTTCGTGATAAAGTACACAAATAGACTTTGTTTTCATCAACAGAATTTTTTCCGCATGCAAGAAACAAAACTAAAAAAAATTATAATTAACTAAATAAAATTAAATAAAAACATTCATAACTTTACATCATCTGAAATCCAACATTCTCCCAACAAAAACAGCTTAACCTTCGGCAAATATTTATATAAATATATTAAACATATGTAGATAATATTAAACAGTAAAACTTTTAAAAACAAACACAGTATTTCAAAATTAAATTTTTAAAAAATCCTCTAGCTACACTAAATTTGCGTTCTTAACAATTACCGAAATAAAGCTCTAGGTTTGCCACAAAAAAAAACATACAGCCGGAAACCACAACCAAATCAAAATCGCGCCAAATAAAAAACTCTCGCCAAGTTGGCGCCAAGCGATTATGGAATATTAACCGGATAAAGCACTTACCTGTAAAGCAGAAAATTTTTAAGCATAGCATGGAAACTAAAAGAACGTTTTAGCCTTTATATTCCTCAAATAATAAATAATGCAGTACAATATCAAAGTAACGCGAAATTGAATCAAAGTAACATTAATTAAACAGAAGGTTAAGTGGAAACGACCTTTAATAACCTTTTGAGGACGGATGTAGCATGTAAGATACTTCGTTCTCAAACTTCGCTTACTGTTTCTGAATAAAAAGGATGGACTTAATAAACAAACCGAAATATCCCTTCAATAATTTATTTCCTGGATAAAAATTGTAATTACAATGCAATATAGCGCGAATTGTAAATAAATCTTATTTAATAAAATACGGATTCTTTTTCTTTTTATCCTTTTTACGCTATATTTTTTTAGTATTTGTCATTGGAAAGTTTATTAAGATTTGAACTTGACAGAATACTTGTCTTCAAAGAGTAATTAAGACTTGAAACTCTTAGAATATACATTCTTAAAGAATAATTACCTAGAATTTAATAATTAAACTTTTCCAATAAACATGATCTATTACGTTTTTTTTAAAAAAGGTTTAAATGGGGTTATCTGAAATTTCGGAAAGTTTATTTAATATTTCTAAGTGATCATACATAGGCTTCAATTACCAAGCATGCATGTAGAATGCCCTCGAATTAAAAATACGGAATTAAACAAAAAAATATTGATCAAAAGGAATGTTAAGGTATCGAAATTTCCTTCTGAATTCTTTTTGCGTCGAATAGAAGGAAGTTAAATTGTCGTTAAAATATTTCAGCTAAATTTAGTTAGAATTCAAATACCATACAACCCAATAAATTAATTACTTAGCAACTTGTTTTTATTTATTTAAAACCGCATCATTTGTAGACTGATATTTTTGCTAGAATTCAGAAACAGTAGAATAACAATATTTTAAACGATATTTTAATTAACGATGAATTGATTCGACAATTTTTGACCAAAATGTAAAGTTTAAGTTTATAGTAGACTTCTAACTTCGGGGCTGTCTGAGTTTCCGAACTTTTAATTTGTTGTTGAGCTTAGTGTTTATAATTAATGAAGAGTTTGAAATTTTGATAGCAATTAATTAAAAATTGAAACATTAATGAACTATTAAAAATTGGACTGCAATACGGAGTATGTCTAATATTTTTGTGAAATATTGATGAATTCATCACAATATTAAAAAGTCACTAGCTTCTGCAATAGAATTTAAAATATCAATGAGTCATTGAAAATAAAGAATAATTGCATCTAAAACTAGCAAGATCAAATTATTAAATGATAGCAAAGGTTAAGACTATATTCACTTGTTTATCCATCAGCATTTGATTTTATACAATGCTATTCATGTGTTTTTAAGTAAGTTATAATTTTGTAGTATAAAAAATGGTAAATTACACAGTCAGTCTTCAATATACATGTTCCTTCAAAACATAGTCATCATAAGCATTCCACAAAGAAGTCACTTCCCCCATAGAACTGAGTAAAAAGCTTGCTTTTATATTTATAAACGTACAGCATACATATAATACACTGGTATTTAAGATTAAGAGAACATCCTTTTCTAGTTTTTTTTAAAAAGATACTGAACTAAGATTAGGAACTGTAGGATATAATGCTAACTTTGTTGTAAAAAGCTGTTCGGTTATTGTTCTGTTATTGCTTTGTTCGTATACAAAAACAATAATCATTGCGTTTATTGTAAAATTTTATTAAATTTCATTGTCAGTGAAGTAGAACGGGTAACTACCAGTGTTAGACGGCAGAATGAGGCAAATCGTTGATAAATTATAGACAAGACTATTTTAAGTCAGATTACAAGAGAGCTCAATATAACGCTTAGTATAGTAAGTAATTTGTGGAAATAGTTTCAGGAGCTGAACCTATATCAAATGACCTGGGAAAGGGTGTCCGTGAGCCACGACAACCGATGAAAATCTATATCTGCCACTGTTGCCCGGCACCAGAAGATTGTTCAAACACACGACACTGTCTTTAGCTATGTTATCAGGTTCAATGTTCCGCCTTACTTGCTTTGGGAACATGCAAAGACCTGACGCGGAACAGGGAGCTTACTAAAGCTATGTTCAATAAATGTGGGAAGTAGACAAGATACACAGGAAGGGTATACGAAACCCTTTATTTTTCACTCTTTACAATAATTTCCGGACTTCGGAATACAGAGACCAACCACTTGTGGTCTGAACGTAAGAATATAAAAATATTAACTAAACGCTAACTTAACTTTGGAATAATAAACAAGGGCCTACGTGGAAGATTGGCCGTATATTAACAGGAAGCCGTATGTAGTACAGAGAACTGTTAACACTACAATACGTTTAAAATTATCAAGAGGATTAAACCTCTGGCCTAGAAGGCAACCAGCAACCGAGTAAAACTGCTAAGGCAAGCGGCCTGTTTCTACTAACTCCTTCCTCTCTCTCGCTTGGCAAAAAGCCACAACTTAAGTACTTGGCGTTCGCCAGACAAATTTGCATAAATAAGTTAAAGCTTTTAATTCTGGCCGGAAGTAGAAAATAAGAAGTGATAGTAAAGATTTAAAATAAAATAAACGTTAGTAAAACTTAAGATCCTTACAATGTGGCCCTCTGGAAACTTAGTTTCAAAAATTAGTGTTTGCCGAAATTTTCATGACAATACGCTTTTTGCCAGAAAATCCACTGTTTACGTCCTGCTTGTTTCTTCACACAGGTAAGAGTCTGGCATAGTGCAGAAAACATGAGCCTTTAAAATCCAACATCAGCAGGACGAGAGTCTTTCCAGTGATGAGACTAAATTCATATGTCCTGATAAATTCATAGGTCCTGATTCATAGGACCTTCACCTGGAGAGAGCCTGGGAATCGATAAAGTACCTGTGATATAAAAAAAAACAACTATGACAGCGGAGGTGTCATATTCTGGGCAGCCATCGTGTTTGAGGACCACATCACTTCCCGTGTTTGATAGAAGCTCGTTGAGTACTCAAAGATATAAAAGGAGATTTTACAGCTATATATCATATTTTTCAAGGATGCGGTTGGTTCTCAGTTCCTTTCTATTCAGAAAAAAGCTTTTCCACATAGGATTCAACTATTTGACAAATAATTTCAAAGCGGAAGGTTTGGCCATTCATATCCGATTGAGTACGTCTGGAACGCACTTAAGAGAGTAACTGCTATTCGCCAACCACGTCCAAGAGTTAAGGACTGCGTTTGTATAGCAGTGTATGCGGTTCTAACTGTGCTTTTATTAACTTCAATTAAGTATCATCTTGTAACGTAGTTTTCGAACATTCCATCTGTTATGTGCATTACTCACAAATATGAGTGGGTAATGTCCCTTTGTATGATAGTAACTGCTGTTTCATGTATATCAAATTTCAATAAATTCTGCCGTAATTTTTGAAAAATTCGAAAAACCATGTTTCTGTCATTCATTTTAAACATAAGTACAGTAAGACCCCGCTTAACGCTGTTTCGTTTAGCGCTGTTTCGGTTTAGCGCTCTTTTATTTCAACCCGGGGATTCTCCCAAAATTGTGCGCAGCGCTAGGTTTCCAAATAACATATCCGAAACAGTGTAGTTGTGTTTCTTGCTTGGTGGACGCATTTTTATCATTTGAAACATTTGTTGACATTATTGTAAGTTTAAATTTGTATAATACTATAACGATTAATACAGTGACAAATATTATGATCTTTAGTTTTTATCATGGGTGATAATAAAAAACAAGAAAAGAAAGCAACCAGAAAAAGCATTTCACTGGAAACTCAAATGCAAGTGATTAGAAGACTAGATTCTGGTGAACGTCAATCTCAAATTAGTGCTGCATTGATTTTGGCAACTTCAGCAATAAGGACAATTCTTAAGAATAAAGAAAAAATACTGTCATCGGCAACTGCAACTACGTCAAGCTCTGCAACTAGAATTACCCGTTCTAGAAATAACATTATAGAGGAAATGGAAAAACGACTGTCTATATGGATTGACGACGAAATTGAACGCAATATGCCATTAAGCCAATCTATCGAAAGCCTTCTTAACAAAAAGGCAGAAAATTGGAAACCCAGAATAGACTGAATGATCTGACTGAGAATTTTATTTGTTTTTAAAAGTATATGCGTTTATATTGTTTTTATTTTTGTAAGAAATAAATGTTTGATTTTATTTTTATTAAAAAAACATTATTAAATTTAATGCCTAACCATTTTTTATCCGTCTTCCCCTAACCCCATTATTTACATGTTAAGATAGCCTCGCTTAGCGCTGTTTCGCATTACGCTGTACTTCGATGAAACGTATCCCCCGCGTTAAGCGGAGTCTTACTGTATATATGAATTTTATTATAAATGTAATACTTTATTGTATCATATAGATGTGAAGCCTCTAAATGAAATTATTAAATAAAAATTTATATATGTTATTATTAATCGCTTATCTTTATCCTCTCTCAGTAGAAAAATTGTTGTGGAAATCATGGGAATCATTTCTAGCATTCGCTAATTCAACAGTCTCAGTTGTCTATGGTTTACCGCTATCCAAACCAAATTTCCAGAATTAAAATATCAACTCTGAAAATTGTTTTTCCCACCAAACTGTGCATATGACTTATAGCCCCTTGATACCGCATAGTGGTTCGATTTATAATACTCGATATACTGCATTTCATAATTTCAGTACTTCAATAAGACATGTCATAATTTTTATTGTATCATAATGCATTTAAAATAAAAAGAAGAACACTGAAATCGAAAACTACGACAGTTAAAAGCAAATCGTTTTCATGAATAGTCGTTTCATTTAAAATCAAATCGTTTCATCATCTAGCCCAGATTTGTGTATTTAAAGTCGTCAAATAGATCAGCAATTGCTATAAAAAACGTATTCCATTGTAAGATACAACCAAGTGCGATCTGATCAACTCATTAATACACAGAACTATGAAACAAGCATTGTTAAAAGAATGGAATGAAATTTCACTGACATATGAATTTTCAAATTATACGCCGTCTATCCGAGAAGTTCCGAGATACACTTTCTGTGCTGTGTTGTGACTTATCTTACTTGTCTTATCATCATGGCAAGAAGTCAGATGTTTCTGTCGTTGGCAGATGCCTCGAGTAGCATATATGTGACAACCCAACTTTAGCTCAGCTCCGCCCCCAATTTTGATGGAGAGCATCCCTGACGGGCGGGTCCGAGGGTCTCCCAACCCTCATTCCGTACCATCAGCCTCTCGAGAGGATTTTCGACTTGTTTGGCATATTTACAGTGTCTCCATGCCGCACAGATACTATACATTTACAAATATGTATGCCCTCTCCGGGATTCGAACGTAAAAGGAGAGTTTATTATTGTTGAACGCTCAATCAACTGGAGTTTGGTCCAAGTTCTAGTAAAAAAAAAATTACCACTTCTTAATTATCCTCCATATTTATCCCATTTTGGCTCAGGTGACTTTTTTTTAATCCCCGAAAATTAAACTTCACACGAAGAGTCAACGCTGTGGCGATGTACCCGATATTTAAGCCACAGTTACACGCAAGTTGAATAACATCCCAAACAAGGACTTTTTGACAATTTTATACAGCTGTGTGAACATTCTGTGCGTTGTATTAACGTGGGGGGTGATTATTTAGAACATATGAAGCAATAAAACTTTCATCTTAATTTTTTTCTAGTCTTCATTAATCCATTCTCGGAGCTTTTCGTATAGATTATATATATCAGTCGATTTCACAGTGCTCACGTTGCTACAGAACTCTGTTTGATTATAACGATAAGATTTTATTTTGGATATCTCAGAAGCATCAGGAAAAATATGCTTGAATTTTAGAAACTATGTATGCTATATACAACTATATACGCTAGTTTAATGAATGTGGTAATTTTAAAACAAATACTATTATTTTTTCAACATAACATAAATATTACATAAAGGAACCAGCTTCGATCAATCCGGTATTTTTTAGCTTTATTTTTCAAGACTTTTCTTCTTTTTTAGATTTTTATTAAGCAAGTCTTCTTTTATTTAAAATATTTTTAAAGATGAGAGTTTTGGGAAAAAAATCTCAGGAAATGAACTAATTACTAACTTAAGAATTTCAGAAATTCAAAAAGGCAAAAAGCTCGAGAAAACACAATTCTTAGTTATGAGTTGGGCAGTCTTTCTCCTCACACCATTTTTCTGCGAAAAACTTTAAAAGCAAGGCTACGTTCGGCGTAGAATTCGCCACATGCATATTTCATGCATGCAGTGGCACGAACATTGCGCCCAATAGGCAAAGGGGAAACGAAAATTCAATCGCATTCTCCAATGCAGCCACTCACGACACAATGGTTGACATTTTTTAAACAATGTCGGGGTTCGAATTGGGTCGGAAAACATCAAAATTTCATTTATTCGGGAAGTAAATACACTGTCTGCCTCTCTCTCTCTCTTTCTCGCAGCCGAAGAATCAAAAATTCCATTTTGACTGCGAAAAATAGGAGTTGTTTTGCTTTGATACTTGTTTGTGATGTGATTGTTGACAAACATTTTATGAAACAAATCTAAGGAATCTGCACGGATATGAAAAGGAAATAGAGGAGAAATAAATTTAGATGGGTTTATCTATAATAACTAACAATATCTTCGAAATCTACTTCAAGCATGAAAACGAGGTTATCACAAGTATGGAAATATCATTATACTGTTGGAGCATCAAGCAGTGGTAGTCTTTGCGATGAATGCAGGCATACTATGTTTTGCTACCTAGGATCATACAACTGCTATAAACGCTTATATTCAATTCTTGATTTTTGATTAAATTCATCCCTTTAATCAATATTTCTAAGAATAGGAAACAACAATGTCTGAAATTGAAAGAAGTTTACTGAAGAAAGTTTCAACCAACAATATAAGAAAGACAACTATTTTGGATGCACAATGTTCCAACACTTTTGAGAAACATTCTCAGACCAATAACACCCCATGTAATACTATCTCGATTACCTTGATTCACTGTAATGCGATTTCTACGAACTCTGAAAACGAGCTAAATGTGAAATGATTAGTTAACACAAGTCTGTTATTCGAAGATTGTGTGGTCGACTCTGGATAATAGTGGAGTATATGTTTGAAAGTTCCTCTTTTTAAATCTGCTATATATCTCAATACAGAAAAATTAATAATACTTATCAAAATAACAATAATTAAGTTATAGTTCTTTTTCAATTTATTAAAAGCCATTTATATTCAAAGGTCTTTTTACCAAGCTTTTTTAATACCTGAAATTAGGGGTTATTGTTTACACTAAGGGTACACACACTCCATGCCTTAGCAAAATAAAGTATTACAAATTCTCTTACTCTTACTGTCTTAGTTATTTGTTGCAGGCTTCGTAAGAAGGAGAATTCAGTGGAAAAAAAAGCTTCACAGTCGGTTTTTGATAATCATATTTTTATTAAATAATTGCAAAAGTCTTCTTGTGGTTTTAATTTATGATGGAATATCGTGCCAAAGTAAGTGTTTCCCCCTTCGACCACTTTCAGTGCTACCTTGAATAACTCATTTTTAAATACAGCATCTTTAATTTTGAAAATTAATTCATAATTTAAAAGACCTTTCATAATTGTTAACAAATTTCCATTCCTCTTGCGCAGTGTTAATGAGAATAAAATGTACTAAATCATCACACGGCAGAAGCCAATACTGTGTGTCTTCCTGATGTGGGTATCTGTGGCGTGTGCCGTGACTGGCACTTGTGGTTATCAACGTGGCCTGTTTGTCGACTTGGCCAGTAGTCGTGATTCTCTCCAGTGTGGTGTGTGGCACCGACCGGGAATAGAAATCTAGAGTGTCCGGGACAGCATCGGCAATGCATGGACTCACAGCCAATTTTCCTGCCAACCTAATGAAATGCCAAATAGATCCAACTCAGCAGTTTACAGAAGTCAGGATATCACCCTGTTATCCATCTTATGTTTTTTCTCCTATTTCATAGGTTGACGAGCCCTGATCATCTATTTTGTAAAACTCAAGAAAAGCATCAGATAACACATTTGTTTCACTATATCTTATATACTTCTGTGGTTGGCTACCAAAGTTTACTTCTACGTTGGTTGGCTACCGCGTTTAGTTCTATGTTGGTTGGCTAATACGTTTACTTCTACGGTGGTTGGCTGCTACCACGTTCATTTCTACGTCTAGTGATCAGTTTAACTCTCAACAACTTAAAACACAAAAAACAATAGTTTATGAATCTAGGTGCTCAGGAACTCCATTAAAGATGTACATCTAAGGAGTTAATCGAACGCAAGAACCGAACTTAGTAGAAAACAAGACAAGCAAAATTACTCTTTTTTCTTCGACTTTAACAACATTGTATGTAACTACTGAAAAATCCGCTCAGAAATTTATGATGTCACGAATGGGCAGTTAATCAAGCCAGAAACTTCTGAAATTAGCCAAGCCAAACTTGACAAGTGGGTCTTAAAACATCAGAAAGCTGTAGCAATTATTTCTCTGAGCATGAAATTATCTGAAATAGTGCATATTAAAAAGTGCCAAAACTTTGCATAAAATGTGAATGAAATTTCAGGAAATTAAACAGCCGAAAGACCCTATAAATAAAGCAAGCCTAATGAAGTAGCTTATGTCGAAAAAGATTAACGCAATAAAACAATGAAGAATTACTTAACTTCCTTCTTAGAAACTGTGGATAATCTTGCAGAAATAGAATCTAAAATTTCAGAGGAATTATCTAATTATTTTATACTGTATAGTTTAACCGAAGACTTTGAGAGTTTCAGAATCACGTTAGAATTCATGATGAATTCCTCGACTTAAACGCTCTAAAAGAAACTGAAAATACTTCGCAGCGATAATGTGAAAGAATTCAAAAACGACAAATTTGATCAATTCTTAGAAAAGGACGGCATTAAACTCCAGACCTCCGTCGAGTATAGTTAGAATGTCCTCCATAAAGGCACCCTCCCCTTAGGCAGATACACTAGTTTGCTTTGTCGTAATCAACTAAACCAATCAAACCATTCGAGTATTGATCGCAACAGAACAGAATTGCATAATGCGCCAATCATACCTTAATCTCGGTGGCTAGGTGCCTGCTGTTGAAGTCAAGACTATCATAAGGATTGTAGCCAGAAATGGTATAAACATTATTTTTTGTAGGACATCGGTACGTAACCGATATCTTATAAAAAGCAGATCAAAAACTACTGAAGAAATTTCGTTTTAAAGAAATAGCCTACAATATCGCATTTCAGGATCACAGGAAGCAAAGATCTTGCATTAACCAATTCAAACAAGAAAAACAAATTTTTCCTGAAAAGTAAATAATGCATTCTCATTGGATATTCTGACGAAACAAAAGCATACCGTCTACCGAAATTTGGAATTTGTGAAGTAACACAAAGCAGTGATGTTCGATTTTTGTAACTGCGGAATACTGAAGTAAGATTGGAAACTTCAGCAGCTAGCGAAGAGGATTTCATCGGATTTGTTATTACTCAAATAAATTCGGAAGCAGAGCCGCCCAGACGGTATAGTGGTTACGGAGCCTGACTGCGATACCAAAATGCCTGGGTTCGAATTCCGAAGAAGGCATGGATGCAAAATTGTCTGTCCTTTCATAGGAGGTAATGCCTATTAGGTGCCTCCATAATAAAATGGCCACCACTTCTGGCCTTAGTAGTGGCCAATGCCGTTATAGGCAAGTGCCCGCCATTAGAAAGAAAAATCGGAAGCCAACAGTTCAGAAGAATTCCGAAATGCCAGATGAAGGACGTAATTCAGGGTCAAAGCTCGGAAAGAAGACAAGGAAAACCTACATTTCTGAAAACGGAAAAACCGGACCACTACTTCCTAAGAAAGCCAGGGCACTGAAACGAGAGAAAGCTCTAACGTCACAAGTAGTCATCTCGCAGGCTCTTTCAAGCAAGCTGAAAGCCCCTATTCGGCGAGAGACGAACGTGCAGCGATTCTTTTCATTTGCTATATTAACTGTACTTGTGACTTTATAATATCATAGCATGCCCCCATAAATGCGCTGCAGCCAAATGTCGTGGGAATTAAAAAAATGATTCAAACGTTGCTGTTTTTAACTGAGCCTGAACCCAGTCTTAATGAATAAGAAGTCTACGAAGAAAATGTGGCTTTGAGTTTTTGCAGACTCCAAACGTTTTTTGTGATGCGTCTGCAAGCTGATGAATGGTCTCTTTCTAGCAATTCTACTTTTAAATCCAGCTTATCTATTTACATTTCGCACATTTTAAACGCTTACACATCTGCCAATAATTTGAGAAGTTTCGGCAGCAAGTTTGACTAGGATTTGGCTACTTTAGGATCAATGTTGATAGGGTTTGACTACTTTACTACTTACTAAAAACGTCCCTTTGTATGTAATTTAAAATCTGAAAGCTTTCAGATTTTTTTATTTTTAATTTATATTAGTCCAAAGGGGCTTTGTCCCTGAAGGACTATAGTTTTCGTTTTGCGATTTTACCTTGAATCACTATAAATGTCTGATTCACTTTTCAAACTGTTGCCACCAAATGTTATTCTTGCCTTATATTTGAAGAAATTAAATAATGAACAATCTGCATAAACGTATGTCTATTTCTGGCATTGTGATAAAACAACGGTACATACAGCCATCGAATTTTGAATGACGTAATCCTCCTACGAATATGGGCATGTGGAAGACCAAATTTGAAATTTGGAATTTGTTTTATGATCGATTTCATATTTTGTAAAACTTTAACGAATTTTTGAGTAACGAACTCAACGATTTAAAAGCGAGCAATGGCAACACTCTATAGCGGGGTTAAAAAAACCTTTTTATCTTCAGCGGGCGCGGAACTGTGTATCGGAAATTCTAAAGATATGCTCATTTTAAAATTATTTTGCAATATTGCTACTGAACTGAATTTTATGGTTTAAGTGCAAAGAACATGATATTTAATAAATAAAGGTAACAAAATGTTAAGAAAACGCCGCTTTGGACGTAGTTTAAAATCTGAAACCTTTAAGATTTTTTTTTGGGGGGGGGGGGGTATGTGTGTTGTTGTTGTTGGTTGTTTTTTTATTTTTTATTAATATTAATTCAATTACTATGTGTAAAAATAAAAACATGTCTCCGCTTCTTGGTAATGTGTTGTGCATGTTGAAAGGTACATTTATCAAGTAAAAGTAAGGTCTAGTCCCAATTCTTTGAGCCACTGTAGGTGAGCATATCTTTTGTAAGAGCAGCCTTATAGGCGATAAATTAGCAGTTCTTAAATAGGCATTTCTGTGAATAACGTATTAACTCTCAACACACCAAGAACCGGAACACAATAACAATTTTGCATAAAATTATAATCAAATTGACACTGCAATCTGAGTGTAAAGATAAAATAACGGTAGTTTCATTTTTTCTTATTTTTTAATTTATTGATATCTTGAAGAATCTCCTTCGAGGTGTCATTATTTTCAATTTCGAGAAAATAGTAGCCGATATATATAGGTATTGTTTCCTGTCGATGAAGAATAAGATCATTCATAATTCATCATAACTCATCTTTAATATTATAAATGTTTGTAAATAAGATATTAAGTTAATCATTAAAAATCTCTTTTTATCTGTACTTCTTAATAATATTCTTTAAGAAACATTGCTTTTATACTATGTTTATCATAGATAAAATAGGTTTCGAACATCCTATAACGGGCAGAAAGCAAACTTTCTATCTTTACCTTTTGTGTGCTTTGCCATGTGCATTAAAAGTAAAATCTAATGGATAAAGAAATTAAATGTTTATTTCGCCTAGAGATCTTCGCAGCCATTATTATGATAGCAAGTGGCAAGTGGTCAGTTGAGAATTAGCAGCTACAGAAAAATATAATTCAGTGTTCTAAAAATAAGACTGATGCCTCCATTTCTAGTTTAAACTGAGAAGCTAGTTTAAATTAGAAACTAGTTTTTCTAGTTTAAACTTCCTTCGTTTAAAAGAATCTGCTTTTTGAAGAAAGAGAATGTTTCTCAAAAGATCAGTGCGAATATTTTAAGCAGAAAAACCTTTCAAAACAAAACATATTATGCAAGAAAATTTAGCTTCATAGAAATAGGGAAATATTTGGAACAAACTTCTTAAACGGGAACTTAATAATTTTATTGCATACTGTTGTAAATATCTATAAATATTTAAATTCATTTCACTGCACTGTTGTTTTTATGTATTGCTGTAAAAAATTTACATTGTTTTTTTAATTAGTTAGTTATTTATTGCTTTTAAGATGACACTTTTTGGGTTTATTTTGTATGCAATTAAAATAGGGGCCACATTTGTTTTGGTATATAAATCTTTATTTCTTGAATATAATTGCAGATATTTAAATTTGATGTCTAACAGTGTTTAAATTATAAAAATAGCTCAAGTAAAATGCATATTATGAGAAAAAACTTTCCTGATGGTCCACGGTGATAATTTTTGTTGCCAGTTTGCGACATTTAGATATTTTTCGCCAACTTTGCGACTTTCTAACAAATTTAAGAAATATATTTTCGAAGCCTTTTGCAACCGATTTTTTTTTTTTTTTTTTTTTTTTTTTTTTTTTTTTTTGAGCCCACCAGTGGCCGAGCGGTAAAGTCGCTGAACACTGGTAGTTCGGTCCGAGGTTCGAATCCCGCGAACGGGCTGGCTGCATGGGTGTTTTCGTGGTTTTCCCCATGTGTAACGTGTATACGAGCCAGTTTCCCTTAGAAAGTCCTCCACGAAAGGCATCCCTCCTCTTAGGCAGATAGCCCTAGTGTGCTTTGCCATAATTAAATACACCACCACACCACCACACCACACCGCAACCGATTTTTTCCGAAGTTTCCAGAAGCCCATGCAACATTATATGAATATAGCTCTAAAAGCTGGACAAGTCAGCTGCTAATCAATTCTGAAAGTCGGCAGTTCAAACAGAGTTAGCCAAATTGTTTTAGATTTTACTTTGTGAGTCATATGGGAGATTTACTATATTTCTCGCGCATTAAGGACGATTTGCTTAATATCCGCATTTTCTTTGAGTTAGCTGTAACTATTTATTTAGCTGTGAGGCCTTATTATTTATAATAAACTGTCAACTCTCTGGTGGTTTGGAAAGATTAAAAGAGACTTTAACGAAACCTTAATTCGCAAAGAAATATATATATGTGTGTGTGTGTAAGATATAACCAAAATACGATGGCTGCTTTAAGAAATGATTAGTGACCTCAAAATTAACAATTCTAGATTTTATGTTCTCCCCCTAAATTCATCTGTTCTCCCAAATTCGAGATCTTTCCATGTTATATAACGACCTAAAATTAGCCAATCATAGCTTAGAGTACTTTTTGCATCTATTCGGTATAAATACCTGCTTTTCAAAACAACTACGCTATTCCTTTCCCTAACTTCTACTCCACCAACACCGCACTGCTTCGCCTTTCTAAACTGCCTATGTCATAACTTTTAAAAACCAGTGCACACAAAAATTATTTCATTTAATTATGATTGGAGAAAGGCTTTGTCTGCAAAAAAATGAGCTGATGTAAATTACCATGGAATAAAGTTGTGTTTGGAAACGGCCACCTCTGAAAGCTACTGGTTTATGCATCCTTCTAACTAACTGCGCATCGAAAATACTACATATATATATATATATATATATATAAATGTAAATAAAATTTTGAAATTATACTTTACCGCTTTTTCTTACAAAACAAAAAATCAGAAATGAACAATTGTTCTTTTAATTTTTTTAAATGTTAGTGTATTGTTGAATTTTAAGTGCGGTTCAAAAATAAAAATTTAGTTTTAAGAATAGGAAAAACTAGATCTTATTTTTCTGTAAAAAGAAATGCAATGAAAAAATCTGGTATAT
This sequence comes from Stegodyphus dumicola, assembly GCF_044657685.1. NCBI lineage: Eukaryota > Metazoa > Arthropoda > Arachnida > Araneae > Eresidae > Stegodyphus > Stegodyphus dumicola. The sequence goes on from NC_140779.1 coordinate 62,310,966, forward strand.
TTTCTTAAATTTAATTTTTTATATATATTTTCACCTCTTATAATTTTCAATGATAAACTTTTCATAAAAATATTATTATGAAGCCTAGAATTTTCAAATCGCATTTCCCCAGCCTCTCCCTCAAGCTTTCAGTATTTATCTAAAGATTTTTATTTATATCTTCTTGGCATTTGCCAAAATTTTCTACTTTAATTACACATTTGGTAACAATCTACTTCATAAGTGTGTTTTATTCCTTTTGGTAATTTAATAAAGTTTACTTAATGATCAACTACATTGTTGTCTAAAGTTAGGAAAAATGTAAGGTATTATCATTTTTGGCTTAAATATTTGCGCTACTTTAAGTAAAAAATCAAACGTCTAAAAATTAGAAAAAACAGCATGACAAATAAAAATTCATTTTTCATTTTAAATTGGATAACCCTAAGGAGATTAAATGTTTTTATACTCAAAGTCAATAAAAAATGGAAGTAAGCAAACAGTGTTTAACTGAATTGATTCTTAATTCATCAGGTTAAATAAGGGACAGAGGTAATATACTAACAAGATTACCGAATGCAAATATTTATACTTTACTCAAATTCTCATATTTAATAGGATCATGAAAGTAATAACTAGCATAGTTTCCTGTATGTATGCAGGGAGGAAAACTTTAATTTTTAATTACATTTATAAAAAAATTTCAATAGTATCCTATTGCAGGATTATGAAAATGTGTGCTTGGGAGAAATACAAATGTTTAAATTATGCTGAAACTTTATTCCTAAAATTGTGAGCATGAAACAGTTTGCTTTTAGAAAAGCGAATAAGCACTAAAAATATAATAAGACTCCTATTGTTTAGCAAGTAAGATGAACATGATTTTATGTACTTCATCAGAATTTTTATTTAGATGTTAATTTTCAGATTTTTTGTATTTGTGAGTATAGTGTTGCCCCGCATAATGAATGTGCTGGGAAAGACTGAAAAGTGTTCAGCATAATGAGCATAGCAATGCATTACAAACCATACTCAGTCTCCTTAAATACTAAACGCGGAGTTAGATTCGTTTCACATTCTGATCTGGAGATGTAAAAAGATACAAAGAATGAGTCTGGGCATAAAAAAACAGCAAGCAGAAAACGGGCAAGTAAAATTATATCTTAATGTACAGGATGGAGCAGGAATTGTCATATCTTTCAGTTATCTCCATAAATGTTTTAATAATATTATGTATTGAATCTAAAAACATGTATTTGAGTACTTTTATGCATGGAAAATTCGGTAGAGATCAGGTTGCCGAGAAACAGCAATTTGAAAGATGGCGGATATTGGCCTGTTAAGTGATAAATAGAAGGTGAAAGTTGTAAAGTTTCTTGAAGAAAAGATGAGCTGGTGGTAACAGAAAGATGTTTTCATGCATACTTTGGTACAAAATGGGTTCTTTGCAAAGAGAACATTCACAGATCGTGTCAGAAATTGGAATCCACTGGTTATATGGTGCAGCCCTCAAATGTCTGCACACCTGAAAACGGCAATAGGTCTATAGTTACACACTCTGATTCTTACAAAACAGAGCTCATCCACAGACCGCAAATGTTGTTTTTGATTGCCGATGTGAAATGTTTCATGTGATTGCAATGTCACATCGGTATTTTATACATTTCGAAGGTTGGAAACAGAAGCTTCGTTAGAGCTCTGCTATTAATCCACGTGAGTTCTTTTTATGGAATTTTTTGAATGATAACGTATTCGCAAAGACTCTGCAAATGTAACGCGACTTGGAGCTCTTGTGCAGTTGTGCCTTGCAATTTTGAAAAACATGTGCCAAAGGACGTGAAAAATACAAAGATGTGCTTGCAAAATATCGCGAAATAAAACTATAGGCACATTGAACATGTTGTGCTCTGAACTCACTTTTCATACTCAGTCACTTAATTATGATCCTCTTTAATAATGCGGTGATAAATAAATGTGTAATTAATAAATAAGAAAAAGCATGACATCTTAGTGTGCGACTAACTGAAATTCGCTAACACTCCTAGAACATGAAGAAGCTCAGAAAGAAGTTTCTTCTGATCAGTGAAGGCGAACATGAAGGGCCCATACGTACTGCAACTAATAAGAGTATTCTGAGGAAATGGAGAAGAGACCCCAAACTTTATTAAACTCTCAATCAAACAGCGAGGAACAGAATGTCTGATCTGTTCAATGGCAACGTCATGCATTATTTCAGAACTACACTGAAGAAGAGGGAGAAGCAAATTACACTCAGACAATTTCTTGGACTTTCAAAAAGCCAAAAGTAGAATGTGCAAGTAGGTAAACTTCCGCCTGTAGTGGAAGGTTGGTTTGGTAAGACCCAGATTAAACTAAACTGAGAAACTGTGTTTCTGGTAAACAAACTTAGTGGAATGTAAATATTTTTAACTAATAAATTAACAAAAACTTAATATTCCCAACATTAGCAGTGATTTTTCATTATAAGGTATTTCTCCCGCTTTCCTAGCGTGCCTTCGTGGTGTAGTGGTTCTGCCCGCTGGGCCGATATTCCAGAGGTCCGTAGTCCGATTCCCGGCGAAGGGTTTGCTAAATTTTTATCTCTCCAGCTTCCAAAAAAAAAATCCTAATGTTTGTACATCAAATTTTCTTTGAAATGTGTTTGCGATCATTTGTGATATTTTATTGCCCTTAAAATTATTCTCATAGTAACCCATGGGAAACAATATCCCTCATAATGGATGCCACCGCGAAATGTATTGTTTTCATTATACGAGGAACCACTGGAACTTAAAAACAGAATTTTGATTGAAATACAATGAAATATATAAAATGCTTTAACGATCTTTGAATAATGATCCCTTGAAAGAATATTGTAAATTTAATGAAGAAAACTTACATAGAAACGGAATTATTCGTTGCTTACATTTTCTTCGTTCATCTAAAAGAAAAAGGACTGGTTTCAATGTTGCTTTCATTTCATTAAAAGCTTGTTGTTTTATATAATCATTTATATTCTCACAGAAATATTATCATCACTGCAGTTTTTCAGTTAGTTACAAGTTTAAATGCGCAATCTTTGCTAATTTTCTGAAAACTTCGGCTAATATATTAGATAAATGAACAATTATTAAGTAAATAAGAAAGTCAATAATAAGCTACGATATCATTTTAAATTTTAATTATCAAGTGCTAGTTGTAAGCATATAGATTTTTTTTTTTTTTTTTTTTTTTTTTTTTATTGATAAGAACATTTAGTTTTACTTTCCGACCATTATCTTCTCCGCATAGCTCACTTGCTTCAGAATTATATAAATGAGTATCTAAATGTAGAGCTGGGACAAAAAAGTGATGTCATGCTTTTTAGTTGCTTAATTAATGAGCGAAAATTTATGTAGCCCCCGGTCTGCTACTGATAGTATTGAATTTTCATTTTATTTCAAAAAGTAGGAAATTCCTCATATTACTAATTTTTATTTTTTGGGCTCATAAAACTTTTGGAGCAGGAAATCATCAACAGCTGTGTCCATGCCAGGTACTGAACTCGAATCTTTCAGTTGTCAGCTAGTTTTTCTGACTACTATAAATGTAACACCAAAAGGATATATGACTATTATCCTTACGTCCTACCACGAATAACAAAACACAAAAGGCGACTGAAGAGAGATGATAGGCAGTCAGCCAACACAAGTATGTAACGGATTATTGTTCACTGCATTTTACTTCGTATATTGTATATAATTCTTTTAGCGCAGAATATTTTGGAAGACTTAAATACATGATCGCCAGAAGCCTCACTCTTCGAGTAGTTGTTGGAGACGCTGAGCAAAAGACACCCTCATTCCAGTACATTCCTCAAACGTCAATTATTTTTATACAAGTCGGCCAGTTTTCGCCAGAGCAGGCGCTTGCTTTCACAGTAGTATTCTGACATGATGGCTTCAACCCCTTTATGCAGAAATACTATTGTGAAAATTTTATGCCTGTCGAACATCAGTTGGTTTGCGTAAAGGTGCTGAAACGTTTATGACAAGGCAGTATTATGCGGTTTTTCCCGAAAACTACACACAAAAGCACAAGAGGGAAATGCTTCAAAGATAGGCGTATAATCAGAGCTATAATTTAAATAACATTTTTATTGCATTGTAGTTTTTCGTTTTCGAACTGTATAGCCTACTTTTAACTATTTTATGATGAAAAGTTTGTAAGAAAGTTTCGCCTTCTTTATATGGTGCCTTCATTCAATAACTGGAAGTAGATCCAGCTAGCATCGGAAAGGTTCGGAGTTCGAATCATGGTGAGGGCATCACTGATTTTTCATGCTTCCTGCTCCAAAAATCCTAAACAGATTCTACAAGTGGCGCTCGAATAAAATATAGTGGACAATGACTAGTTACCTCAAGGAGTTGGCTACTGGGTCCACTCCTCCTATATTTCCCTTTAAATGGCAGGTTTCCCCTTCATTACCTCATGCCTTCTAGTGTACTTAGATGCACATCAAGCAAGCAATCTGGATTCCGGAGTTCGAATCCTGGCGAGATCATTGCACATTTTTCATGCTTCCTGTTTCATGTTAATCATATTAATTTAAACCTAATGGTCTTATAAGGTTTAAATTAATATGAAGAGCAAGGACAATTTAATGTCAATCAAATCTTATGAAAAAGGGCCCCAAAATAAAATCAAGAAAGTCATGTAAATGGTTAAACAGAAATTCCTCTAGAAAATGAATATTTCTATCCATCGAATTTCATAAAACCTTGAAGATCTAAAACTCAACCTTCCATAGAATAAGTATCTCAAAAACCTACACTAAATCTACGGCCAACTTCATTAATTTTATCGTGGCGAGAAACGCAGGATTGCATCGCATCCTAATCAATTTTCGACTATCTTATTAGACGTATAACAACTTCTTTCCATTAGTTTAGTTTGTAAAAGGCGAATTGTGTCTTAAGTTTATTTACTTTTCTACACTTACTTAAAACTTCAATTAAATCAAATTAGTTATTCATAGACAACAATTTACAGAAGATACGGTAGTTACGTCTATGCTTTAATTAGAAGTTTAGCCAAAAAAACCATTTTAGCCACTTTTATGCTTTAATTAAAGGTTTATTTATGGAAGCATTTTATTTGAAACGCGCGTTCATATTGCACTAATTCTACTTAAACAACAAGGCATACAAGGCTAGTTCAGATTTTAAATTTTTCGTAATTCTAAAATATTTGGCCCTGTGATTAGTGTATAACTATAACACTATTCTAATAAAATTAAAATGGAAAGCAGGTATATAAGTTGAACATTATCACCACTATGCAAAGAAATACCAAGCAACATAAAAGCCACTTTCTGACACATCCATTACTATCTATCATCCCAGACGCTATCCTCGGTATAATAAAATTAATTATCCATAATCTGAACAAGGAGGTTGGATATCGGGAAAAGGAAAACTGTAGCAACCGACCTCTAGTAGTGACTTCCTAAGTTGGCTACTCTATGGCAACATTCTCCCAATTCCTGTTCTCCTTGGACAGCTCCAATGTTCTATTCTCTCTGGGGAATCCCAGGAGCCACCATCCCGATGAGGAAGCAAGAAGAAACGAAGAAAAGAAGTGAAACAGCAAAAAGAAAGAATGAGACTAAAAAAAAGGAAAGAATCCAGAGGTACAAGGGAATAAAATAAACAGGAATAAGATAAGAAGGGAAAGTTGCCTGAAGGCCTGTGATGTGGCCAGAAAGCGTACAAAACGTGTAATTTACTGCGAAGGCTAACCCGAGGTCATTTGATTGGTAAATAGGCCTGAGGGGTACGACGCGTAACTTATGCCCAGGGAATTCAGAACTAATGTCTGGAGTAAAAATTATTATTCACCAGTTGTAATCTCGGAATAAAATATGGCAGCAATATTTTATTGTGGATTCATCGGAAAAGGTTCATTTAAATTTAAACAAAGTTATATATTCTCTCATTTAGTGTAAGTTAATGCAGTAATTATTGGGAAATTTTTCATCTTTCATGTCTTAAGTCATCATGAAATTTCAGTTCACAACAAGCGCCAGACATTTTTGAACACAATCTTTCTTTCGATGTACGCATCTTTTTTGCCAAACATCCGCATTGCTAATATTTTCATCTTCAAAAGCGATAAGTAGAAACACACAAAATAGTAACGTGAAGAAAATGTTTAAAAAAAAGCACTTTCATGATTCATATCTTTAATCCTGTATCTTGGCACTATTTTATACATACGCAGGGCAGTTGGTCATTTAATTAGCATTTACCATTAGGCTGTAGAGTTTTTTAGAATTTTTTGATGTGAAGAAACTGAAGAAAACTGCAATGCAGTCGCCGAGATTCGAACTCCAGAATTCCCGAATATACATTGAATATACTACCAGTTACACCACAAAGGCATGCGAAAACAAGAAAATACCTTCTATGCTCCTCCTTTTACAGGGCGACTGGGGATTAGGGGACCGAGTCGCCAAATCCTGGTGGGAATGAATTATTGTCCACCATCTTTTAATTCAAGCGGCAGTTTAGAGCCATTTAACTTGTACAGTCATTAGGTTATATCGATGGAGGAACTTGAAAAAGGTGTAGTGTCCTCGCGAGCCTTAGAACTCCGGACATCTGAATACGCTTCGAGCATGCTTTCAGTTATGGAGGTATGCGGAAAGGAAGGCGAAAGCGCTTTATAAGGCTTTAAGGCAAAAAAGTTACCTAAACTGCGTAGAACAGAAATAAAACTCTGTCGATTTTCAAGACGGTTAGACATAAATCCTTTTTCTTCAGATCCAAAATTCTTTTAAAAATTACAAAATTTATAGGCCCACCTATGGCCTAGTGGTTAAGACCGTTAAATACTAACAGTTCAACCCAGGTTCAAAATCAGGTGATGAGGCAGGCTCCATGGTTGTTTTTTGTGGTTTTTCCCGATTGTACGATTGAACACGATTTCCCGATTGAACACGAGGCAAGAAGCCTTTAAAAATCCTCTACAAAGGCATATCTCCCTTTAGGCAGATAGTCCTCATGTGCTTTGTCATGTTCGATTAACCTAACTAAACATTAAAACTTGTATGTTTCTATTCCAGTTAGACTAATATGAATGAATTAAAAATATTTAAAATTAAGTAAAAATAAACCTTAAATTCATACTGATTCCATAGGAAATCTGTGCGCATTTTAGAGAGAGAAAGGCTTGGAAAATAAATTAGTTATGGGTAGTCTTTTCAAACTTCATTTCACGAAATCATGGGATTCAAATGCAAACTCGCTTAGGAATTTCGCAAATCAGGATTCGAAAGAATTTTTGAATGCCAAGTGAGCTACAAAGCTAAACATAAAAAATTATTAATTAAATAACGTTTTTTTTATTTCTGATGTATTCATAAATTAGTTTTAATATATTAATAAACTAGTCTATTAATTAATAAAATAATAAATGCACTTGTGAAACTTGTCTTCAAATTATTTAATAAAAACTTTATAACGGGATTTTCTTTTTTTATAGCAGAATTTCCCTTTTTCACATAAAGTGCAAGACGCATAAATACATTAATAAACTATTAGGCTATTTATTGATAAATTAAAAGCTTATGAAACTTACTTTTCAATTTAATGAAAAACTATCACAAAATAATGATTTTACTTTTCTTTTTACATAAATTGCAAGAAACATATATTTTCAATGTGTCTTTAAAATTTACTTTTCCGAAAATTCTAGGCGTTCCACAAAAACAAAAGTATGTTTTTATACACCAACAAAATTTATAGAATTTATACTCTACACTATAAATTTATATTCTACACCAACAAAATTTATAGAATGCTGAATAAGACTGATGTTAAGGGTGTAAATTTTATGGAAATTTCAATACTGAAACTGCGTGTTTCTCTTTACTTCCATTATTTTTCAGATGCACGAGAAGTTACTAGGTTTCTAGCGAAAGATTATGAGCAGATTACTACTGGCAAGGACACAAGGGGGAAATGTCTTTAATTCTTTACAAACTCTTTGGCTGTATATGATAAAAGACTGATGTTTAAATTATAAATCTCTAAAATGAGCGTAGTAGATAATATTTATCACAGTATAGCATTGCATGGCTTAAAGTAGACAATCTGATTTCCTTTGCTTGCATACATCCTTAGGGAAATTGCTCATATTTTAATTACATATTTAAAGATTAGGCTTGAAATACGAGTTCCTTTATAAGCTGTATGCTCACTGTTCATTGTTTACTTAATATATTCGTTTTCAGTACAATCTTTCTCGTGATTCATTTTATTATTTTTATGTTTGTACTACTCGATTGTGACAAAGCGTACTTTTACGAAATGCCCAGATGCGGTAAGATAGCTTCCCCGCAGAGCAGGGATAGGATTACCAGAAAGTGACAGGGAAAAGCAGGGCTGCAAGATTTGGGGCGAAATCGCCCATTTGGCGACAAAATTGGCGATATGCGATCGACCGAGTCGGGAGCTGTACTTCACCGTTATAGCCTGGAAACTGTGTTGCTGATTGTTTCAGCGTGTCTATCGTAGTTTTTCAACAAGTGTAAACGTGTCTTTGGAATAGTGCTTATTGGCGAATAAATTGTGTTTTGATTCCTCAAGTGTTATCATCAATTATTCCAAATCCATGAACCCGTAGAGAGCAACAATATTTTAACGAATTGCGTAATACTATAGAGAAAAAAACCTAATGCACTTCACTCTTTCAAATTTTTTTAAATTTTTCAATTTATTACATAAAAATAAAAAGACTTTGCAAGTTAGAACTGTACAAAATTTTGCTGCTAAACTCAGTGTTAGTTTAATGAACTGAATGTAATCATTTTCTCTTAAATTATCGGTCTGAATTACACAATTTGAATACAGACTCTGTTGAAATTTTACTATGTTCAATGCACGTATCGTTAGCAAAACTCTCAGCTACTATATTCCAATCGCTACACATTATTATTTCTTTACACACCTGACTGCAACAGACTCCGACACAGAATATGTAGTCAATTACGACAAAATAAAATTACCATTCTGAAATTTTGAATATTTAATGCAGATACATTTACAAATTATGCACATCTACAGTAACATAAACTGTACTTATCTGCATGGCGATAATTAGCCTGGCGTGACTTTTCTAACTGACTTTCTATAAGCTGACTGAATAACTAATAAACTGATAAACTGACTAGTAATATTTTGTATAGTAGTGACTTGAGTTCAAAGATTAGCTTGAGAGTGATCGACCGAGTCGGGAGCTGTACTTTAGTGCTTTGCTAAACTTTCCTAAACAGACTAACATGACTTTCCATTCAAAATGGAAACGTTTGAAACTCGAACATCGCAAACTTAATGACACAGGGTACCTAATTTTCTCAACGCAGCAAATTGGAAAACACTGCCTAATATACGCAGCGGATTTCATTTTATAAGTCACCTTCCAAAGCAGAACTCCATTTCATAATGCAATGTTAAAAATTAAAATTCACTTTTGAACGAGATACTGTCGAGCATATAAAAGCTTTTTAATGCTCACGCAAAATTCTGTAATCATAGTTACCACTGCTGTTGTTGCCAAGCTCACTCTCGCATATACGTGACAGACACAACATCATGTATACCATTCAAAAATAACAATGCTATTATTAATTAAAAATGTACTTATTCTAGTTTAAATTAAACAAAAGCAGCAAGAAATGCGGTATGATCTGTACATACAGATTTGAATTTTACATATGAAAAGGAAACGAAAAGTTGGGTTTAAGCTTCACCAGATCATTGATAAGTGTACGCTTCATTTTCCAGAGAAATTCGCATAATTTTACTAACAGAAAAAAAAATTATAACAGACTTCTGTGATGTTGAGTAAGGTATTGTAGGATGTAAGAAATCACTTAAGGAAAAATCTACACAAAAAGGAAACTTGTTCTTAAAAACTGTCACAGTATAACTAAGAATATACTGCTGTTAAATTATAATGTTTCAGAGATTTTGTTTCGTAGAGAGGCAGCAAGTAATTTTGAAAATATATATGAAGTAAATTAAGGACATCTTTCGTTTGTTCAATACCAATATTTACCAAAAGGAGCGATGATTAATGCATAGAAGGGTAATGTAACGTTACAGACGGAAATTTTTAGAAAAACTCTGCTAAGGCTGCTTTTAATATCTGACTATAATATATAACCTAAAAAATTTTGTTCCATAACAAATGGCACAATTGTATAAACTCTGAGGACTGGCTAATCGGCAGCGACATCAGATCCTTATATTTCTTGATGAAACTGAAAACGCTTCCCAGGCCGCATGCGTAATCAATGCTCTAATAACGTAACGTAACCAATGGACCTTTAAAAAAACTGTAAGCCACGACTATAAAAGCCTTCGGCATCTAAAATTCAATCCAAATACCAGCACTATCCATCTATCCTTAAGGAATCAAAACCGTCCTTTTTCAAATCATCCAATAACAGCCACATCGTCAAAAGCATCTGTAAATAAACAGAATAGCCCAAAAGGAACAACGCGCGCGTGCTGTCGAGTGCATGGAGAGGGGCAATTGTGCATGTCATCTACACCTCTTTTGGGTGATATCTGCTTTTGTGTCGGCATCACACCGCTGGACTAATGTGGCTTTAAAACTCTATTATGGCAGCGCTGTTCTGGGCGGCTCAAGTGATTCACAGAAAGCAACCACTTCATTTACATTTGTATGGACTTCATCCGCATGGGAGAACGACAGACTTGCGCCGGGAGACCCAAGCGCATATATTATCTTCGAGGCGGATAAGTTGGTTACGGGACCATGTTTCTAGCCGTAATTGTGTGTTCCTAGACACGGGAAGGATCAGGAAACGACTCATTTACATTCAAGGATTGAAAGGGATGTTTCACAAAAAAGTACGGAATCTAAATCGAAAACTTACACGCTGTTATTTTATAATGAGCACAAAAGGAGAGTTAGGTATGGATGAGGCACCGTGACTCATTTTGTTATGCAGCTCTAACTAAGTTCCCATACAGCTATGAAAACATTATATAAGCTTCCTTTTTTAATCATTGTGAAAAATCCTGAGTCAGTTTAGGACATCTGCGATAGCAAATTTAGACATTTCTTTTGGATCTTCATTCTGTTCAGAATAATTTCAGTACTTATCATCTCCAATTTACATTTCATCAGAGTTGGTTAGTTCGCATAAATTAATTTACATCTGAAATATAAAAAATATCACCTTCCTCGATGTAGTATGCAGGGAAGTGTATATGAAATATGTAGAAGATGGGTGAAAAGAAATTCAAATTTTTTATAATATTTTCAAAACGCATAACATTTAAAATTGCAGCAGGTCAGAACCACCTAACGGTATGGTGCCAGGTCAGGATCAACCGAAAATATTACGGACAAAAACATCATCACGGAGAAAACAACTCGAGAAGAAAATATCGTCATATAAAACATCACGGGGTGGGGAAGATCAGGATGAAATTTCGCAGCTCTGAAACATAGCGGTACAAAACATCGTTGCAGAAAATAAAGCGACCTCAGTTTCATCTTGGAATTATAGTATTTGATTTAAACTCATTTACTTCCAGAGCCAACTATTCTCCCTCGACTGTAGGCAAGTTCTCAATGGAACTAAAAATAGCTGCGCAGGCGGCATTATTACTGCCTGCGCAACTACTGTTGACACGATTATAATGTTAGTTTAGCTGTATTGTATTCTTAACGATTTGTGCCTTTTATTCTAGGCAGATTTTCCTATCTTCTGCAATTGGTATAGGAAAGGAGGAAAAACTTTACTTAAAGTGACGTATTAAAAATATCTACTATTAAAACCTGTGCGCTTCTGTTTGTTGGTTTGTTTGCGGCATCATCTCCTCCGGAACGGCGAAGAGTTAAGTTTCAAGAGCGGTTACCGCCGCCCCCGACTCCATAATTCGTTGGACGCCATTTCGACCGCTCTCATCTTTGTACGACTTTAATCAGCCGAGATATTAATTAAAAACTCTGAAAACGCTAATTTTCGATCTCACTTTTGCGAGTGGCAACAGTTCCGCGTGCTGGAGATAAAAATATGCTTTATTTCGAAAAGTGTTGCCACTGCTCGCTTTCAAATCATAGATTATTTCTTAATAAAAGATTTGTAAGTTTTACAAAATATTAAATAAAAAGAAATAAATATCTGAAAGCTTCCAGGTTTTATATTACGCCCAAAAGGGCGTTTTCTTAGCGTTTTATGTGTTACCTTTATTTATTAAATATCATGTTCTTCGCACTTAGACCATAAAATTCAATTCAACAGCAATATCGCAAAATAATTTTTAAATGAGCATATCTTTAGAATTTCCCATACGTAGTCTCCCCCCGTTGGAGATAAAATATTTTTATTTTTCCCGTACAGTGTTGCCGTTGCTCGCTTTGAAATCGTTTAGTTTGTTAATCAAAATGAAGTTTATACAAAATATGAAACAGATAATAAAACAAATTCCATGTTCGAGCTTCCAAATGCCCATATTCTAGTGGAGGACAACTTATCGAAAATTTGATGTCCCTAGGTACCGTTGTTGTTTCGCAACGCCAGAAGAATACATACATTCATACAGATTCTTCATTATTTAATTTTTTTAAATATAATACAGGGCTATAATATTTGGTGGCAACAATCTGAAAAATGATCCCATATTTATAGTGAATCAACGCAAAATGCCAAAGTGAAATTAATAGTCCTTCTGAGATACGCCCTTTGGGCTAAAAATATTGGGCCAAACATTAAATATATTATAATTATATAAGAGCATATTCTGACATTAAACAAAGCACACTATTGCATGTGACGTCATTGTATGTCGAACATGGACCTTATAAGAAATAGACTAACCCAAATGGGTTTTCTCCATCGTCTGAGGCGTTCCCGGCTGTCACCTTGATAACATCCGGAGGAGTAGGGACGACTTGCAGAAATTTAACAGTGTTTGCCTATTGCAGCGTGTATAATTGTCAAGAAAAAGCTGGTTGTAGCGACTCATTTCACAAATTAGAATTTCTACACATTTTTATTTTTGAAATTGAAATTGATTTTTAAAAATTTAGCATATTTATCAAGCATAATTAACGTTCCAAATAATTATAAAGCTATTGCATGCTATCAGGGCTGGATATTTGTTTTAGCTTTTCCTATGCTGTAAAGAAATTTGTAACTACTTCTTTTAGAAAATAATATTTTTAATCTGAACTAATAGAAAATTTCAAACAAGCAATTTTCTCCTGCAATTTTTATGCTTTTTATTGGTGTAAATAAGTAAAAAATACTAAAATATTTAAAAACGAATTTTTGAAAGTTTTGTTTAAAATTCTAAATTATGCTGCTTTTTTAAAATTATAGCTGAATATTATTGCACGATTTCTATAAAGGAATTTTATTTCAATTATATTTCATAATACATCATAGTGATAAACACTTTTGACTCCTTAAAAAATTTTATATATTTAATTTTAATATTAAAACTGTATTTAACCGTAATAATTAATTTTGCTTGTATTTTATAGTGATTATTTTTTAAATTTATTTTTAGTTCTGCATGAGATCTTTTTTATTTACTGTTAATTTAATTTATTAGCCCAAAGGGGTGGTAGCGTAGAAAGGCTGTTAGTTTCGAAGCGGCATTTTGCGCTGTTTTACTATAAATATCCGTGTCTCCTTGCAAATTGTTGTTACCAAATTTTATCGCCCGGTATTATATGTAAAGAAATTAAATAATGAAGAAGCTGCATGAATACATGTATGTTTCTCGCACTGTGACAAAAACGACAGTATCTAGAGCCATCAAATTTTGAATAAAGTAATCCTTCACCCGAACATGGGCATCTGGACCGCCGAATTATGAATTTGTTTTAATCTATTTCATATTTTGTAAAATTTTAACGAATTTTTGATTAACAAACTCAACGAGTTCAAAGCGAGCAAAGGTACGGAAAGTAACAGTTTTATCCCCAGTGCGGAAATTCTAAAGATATGCTGTTTTCAAATGTATGTGGTTTACGGGCGAAGAACATGATATTCAATAAATATAGGTAACACACAAAACGTTAAAAAAAGGTTCCTTTTGGGTGTAATATAAAATCTGAGTGCGTCTAAATTTTATTTTACCTTTTTTTTCCCCCTTCATTACACTCAGAAAATTTTATACTCCGAATTTTATAAATAACTAAAATAAATATTCCACTTTAATGTTAATAAGTTAATGATGATATAACCAAATAAATGATAGTTTTGTAATGTTATTATAGTTTTGAAAATCACTGCCTGAAAATGGTCATTAAATTTTTTTTAAAAAAAATATCAGATCTTGTTTAATTTTACCTTATTTATTTCAAAGCATCACGTACTATCAAGCTTATTTAATTTTATGTTATTTGTACGCAAAATTAAGTTCATAAATTTTGTGCTTTTACCGTTTTACCAAAGTAAAGATGTTTGTACAAGAATTATGCGTGAAAAAAATGCGCGAAATGCAGGAAAAGTGCTTTAAAATGCAGTCAAAAAGTGCTATTTGGAAAAAACTGTGGCTTTCATAATCTCATCACTATTCAACGAATCTCATTTAATAATTAAAAAGAGTTAAGTGATACAAACGCCATAGGTTTCAGTGGTTAAATTAAACCAGATCGTCCCTACTCTTTCTTGCCGACATGTCGGTGACGCGCGTCCCTCCCACTGAGTTAGTCTTATCTCTTATAAGGTCCATGATGTCGAAAATGTTTCCTTAGTGTCAGCATTTTAAATAAATAGCTGCTGTTGGCAACTTTTTAGTTTCAAGGTTAGGATAATTAATTGGCCCGGTATGTTATTTCCACTTTAAACGAAGACGTTTGTTATAGAAAACGTTTGTTATATTACATTAAATTTAAATCATGACGTCATACGTATACGTATTAACCTAAAGTGTCTAAAGTTTTAGTTCCCTGGTTTGGCAACAAAACAATTATTTACAAATTTGTTGTTGCTTGGAAAGAATGAACAGATATCATTCACACTGAAATGTTGCGATTTCTTTTCAGGTGTACACAAAACCCATAAATTTTGCATTGATCGCAGCTAGCAACTTTATATACAGTACATTAAATTTATAGTTCATTTTATTTTCAGTTTTCCAGTAAATTGTCGCTAGAACATTAATGTTAGCTACATGTGTAAATTAATTAATGCTGGTTAAATAGTATTTTTTATGGAAGCTTGAAAAGAAAGTATACAGCATTATGCATTTTTACTTCCATACCCAAAATATTTCATAACCCTAAAAATTCGAATAAACAAATTAAGATTATTTAACATCTGTTGTGCAAAATAATTCACTCACATTAGCAAATCAGATGCATTGCAACCGGATGAAAAACCGACCATTCCCCGATGGACCTGTATCTAAATGCTTTCGAGATTGTTACAGTAAGCCAGTTTGAAATTGCTTTTTTTTTTCGGGGGGGGGGGTAATTTTAGTTTTTTCACTAGGGAATTTTTCTTGCGGTTTTAGATTAAGTAACTGATGAAGATAATTTACAAATTTAGTGCTGTATTTTTGTACTTTATGACACTAAATGTATTCTGTAGCCTTACTCTTAAACGTATCTCTGTAGCCTTCATTTCTTTTTGCAATCAAGGATGAAGAAAAGTTTTCTAGAGGATCAATGATTTCTTAAAATGCATCCTGACACAACAGGTTAAAATCAGTAAACTTATTTAAATTTTAATGTAATCGGAAAGGGCTGCCTAACAATGAAAATTAACGCTTCGCAGAGTGCTTAAACATACTTGAAAAGAGTAAAATAGGAAAGATATTAATAGAAAAAAATTTATGAACATAATTATCTCCCTATTTTCAACGCTTTGAAACAAAAGCGTTTATACCTGGTTTCTTTTTCTTTATTTACTTTCTTTATTTTGTTCCAAGAAGGGGATATTCTAAAATTTTCATTTTGTTAACTGATATTATTAATCGACATTCAATAAAATTTTAAATATTGCAATGTTTATTACAAAAATGCAGAAATAAAGTCTAATTGTAGAATTCTTTGCAGCTTATTCGTTTCTCACCGCATTTATTTGACCTTTCAAAGTATTCAAAAGACATTTTTAATACCTCTGGCTGTATGCTCATTGTATTAAATAAAAGCTAAAGTAGATTGATAGCCACAGTGTATTCTTTAACAAGACCACACTTTAGTAACTCTGAGTTTTCTCCACAATAGCTAAAAATAAAAATTTTACTACCATCTCAGCTTACCACTTAAACTAGAAGTGGAGCGTATTTAACACAGCACCACACGAATGAATCATTTTCTCTTTTTTTTTTTTCGTAGTCTAGTCTCTCCTTCACTTGAAACGTGTTATGTTTATATTTTTTTCCCCGATCCTTCTTTTTAATTCATAGACTCTAATGCACACTCTAAAGATCACTGGACTAGTTATTTTTCAAATCCCACTTCCCACGATGCTCTTTCACGGAATTCTGTCGTTCAGAAAACGCCGTAGCCCGCAGGCATAGCCGATCCGTCCCGCTGTTTGTCTTGCAGCCCTGCGAAAGCACGGTCGTTTGATTAACAATGATTCACCCGAGATACCCCGCGCGCCGACCTACTGCTAGTACCGCTGCTACTGCAACAGCAACTATTGCCGACTGCCGCCGCCACCTCTGCTGCCATGCTACGTATATACTATAATGCTTAATCATAGAAGGACCCCTGGACAGTATTTTATGCCCCCGAGCAAGACGGTCTTTGCGAAGGCAAGAGGCTCTTTCTAATGATTCTGAAAAGGGGGTCCTTAAGGGGAGCTGAGAAGAGCTAGCTCCCAACCTGCCATGTCACGTAAAGCCATCTGAGCGCGTTCCCTGGCAAAGCGCAGTAAGTCACGTGCGTAGGTGCAGGTGCCCGAAAAGTGACTTTAACTTGATGTTAAAAGGGAACAACCAAACGCAACAGGAGTAAATATAGCTTCTAGTCCAATTAAAATATTACACGAAACACATAGAATAATTATTAAATCTATGCACGTAAAAAAGGGAGGACATTAGCATGGACTTTGAATAAACTCTGTCGATCTTGAGGGCGAATTTACACAGGCCCCTCTACTTTAGGAGAAAAAAAAAATTCTAAGCCTATTTTACTTATGTCTAATCGCCCTCAAGATTGACAGAGTTTTATGCAAAATCTGGGCTGATATAAGATAATCTTTTTATCTAATTTTCATTTCTACATTTGTGTGTTTTTCTTCCAATCTTAGTTCAACTACCTGGTGAAGATAATTTGTAAATTTACTGCTATATTTTACTTTATACAGTATACTTATTATTCTACCCTTACTATTTCTATGATCTGCCCTACTGTCATGCAGTCAAAGATATTTTAAATGAAAAAAATCAAAAATCACCCTAAATCAGTAATTTCTGAAAATGTATCCTGGCAAAGCAGATTAAGAGGCTCACTTAAATTGTAGCATAATCAAGAGGTTCTATCTGCCGATGAAAGTTAACGCTTCGCAGAGTACTAAAGTATACTTGAAAAGAATGGAATACGAAAAATATTAGTACAAAGTGAACTTATGAACACGATTCACTGATACACATATGAAGACACTCACTGATAATAATTTAGAAGTCAAACAACACTAACTGATATTTCAACGCTTTCGCTCGAAAGCTGATATTTTTTACCTTTCCTTTTTTTTTTTTTTTTTTTTTTTTTTTTTTTTTTTTCGTGAGGAGGAGGGTATTTTGAAATGCTCATTCTATTTATTGATGTTATAAACGGATACGATAAAATTTCATTGATTTTTTTTAGTGTTAGATGTTAATTCTTGTCATTTTCCCTGACAAACTAGGAAGATATTTATTCCATTTTAGCTCTGTAGCCATTTGATAAGAAGATTATAATTATAAAGCTAACAATATTAGGAACACGGCTTAAAGTAAACGTAGATGTTTTAATTTCCAATATAAATACTTTAATACTTTAGATTCCAATATTAATATAGAATAATTAATTTTAAAAAGTGTTATCTTACACCCCTACCCTTTTTTTTACTGGGTTTTCTTTAAAAACATTTTTTAAATTATACGTGAAATTACAATATCACCTTTATTTTTAATCAGAAAAATCTCAAGACTTACCGAAAACGATAATTTTCGTGGGATTCCATTTAAAGAGAGCAACTATAACCCATTTTAGAAAAGTTAACAGTATACAGGACGTTTAATCGCTTAGAGGTTATGTGGTCAGTGGAAGTCGGCAATATTTTATTGTTCCAGCTGTGCCTAGCCACGCCTTTTCAGTTGTATTCATTTGCATACGCACTTCTGTATTCAAGCATTTTTCTGGAGGTAACTTATGCTGAGCTGAAGAAAAGATCAAAACTAATAATTCTATGTAAACAATGCTAACTCTTCTGTAAAACGTTGGTTCTTGACTTATATATAAATAATATAACTTTATAAGAAAATAATATAACTTTATCCCTGTATTAAAAAAGTTCTTCCGTAGAGAAATAAATTTGGAATTCAAAGACCATTAAATGTTATTTCACGTCTATTAGCTAAATCATATGTAAATTATTGGTTTCGAAAATAAAATTGGCTAAAATTCGAAAATCATTTAAATCTTACAAATTTAATGTCTTTCAACTAGACCATATGTAAGACAATTTTTTTTAAAGACATCATGTGTTCATTTTCATGTCTTACAGTAAAGTCTAGCGTAAAATAATTTTTTTGTTTTAAGATTACCAAATATTTATTTTTATTATTTCAGGCTGATATGAAGTATAATTTTTGAATATGAAAAAGGACAAAATATGCATACATATCTGGCATAAAACTTTCAAGTTTGATTTCAAAATAATGATTAAATGTGCGTGTTTGTTACCTTATGATTAGTTAGTTTGGATAAATTTCACCTCATTATTTATGCTTCCTTTCATTTTAATATATTCCATAATGATATTTTTAGAAGTTTATATTAGTTTTTCAGTTTATCTTTAAGAATGTTAATCTACCTTCGAATTCTTTTTAAATCTGCATACAGAGACTCAAATCTTTTTTCTAGTACCTTAGAATTATCCCGTAATTCCTCTGCATGCACGTTCCACGGCAAACAAGCCGTATATCTATTGTTCTGAAATTTTACGGATTCTCAAAATTTTCTAAAAGCAAATTCGTCTTCTAAACTGAGACTCTCATCTGATTTATTAGAAACACCCAAAGCTTACCGTTTCCATAAATTTCATGCCAATTTGCACGTCGAATCAACTTCTAAATTATGTTCTCCTGATTAATGAAGGCTTCCAGCACAGCAATTCGTAACTACTCCGGTCAATAGTCAATGGTATACGGATTGCCTGACTTCATGCAGATGTAGGTACACCCAACATTCCTTTTGGCCGGATTGTCAACTCATATTGGTCGGTACAGCACCCCCGAAAAGAAATAAATCTTAAAAGGTAAATAAAATGTAATTATTTTTGTTACTCAACAAATAGGGATTAATAATCTGCTTAGGTCAAAATTTAAAAACGTACATTTCTTAGAACATTCTTTCACTCAGCTTCATCTCAACTTGCACAGTGTATCAAAAACTTATGGGAATAAAATCTCTTCTACAGTATGGGACGACGTTTCCTTAGGTTGATATGGAAATCATTTTAATCCTTTCTCGAGGTCAATCAGGTCTTGAAGCATTAGAAAAATGTTGCAGATAATATTGAAAACATAATCAGTCTTTGAAATGCTAGGAGTTGCTAATTAATTAGTTATATTAATAATATATTTGCATATTGTGTATCTACTGAGTGTCATATATTGTATATAAAAATTTCAAATAACAGCAGAACGACAATGATTGCTTTTCGTAACTTTATGTGGTTGTAAACTGAGACTATACAGATAGACATTAAATTTAGTGTATAATACGAACAATACAAAGAAACATCAGTGAATATTGAAACTATTGTCCCCTAAATACCTTCCTTCTGCTTCGATGTATCGTTCGGTGCGATGCGGAAAGGCTTCCATGACGAATCTTGGCATGTCCTGTGGATTAGCATGTACTTCGTGTCTGACTGCAATCTTCAATTTGTCAATGGTCCACAAAGGATGGGTAAAGATTCCCTTTTTCGGCTAACCCCAGAAAAAGTTATCCAGTGTTATAAAATCTTGGGAGCTGAGCAGCCAAATAAGAAGCATGAAATCAGACGATTTGGGAATGTCTATTGGAAAACAGCAGCACTCGTCTTAGTGAAACAAAACTATACTCACTAACTCTTGCCCATGCTCTTGATGACCTTCATTCTTCCGCCGCAGTTCCCGGTGAGCATCTGTGGCACAGCCTATTCGAATATGTCTTCCATCGCCATAATACGCAAATAATACTGACCTTGAAAACTTAAGAAAAGTGTGTAGAGAGGAGATAAAAGGATAAATTGAATCTTAGAGAGTAGGACTAGCCTCACAGAAAAGCTTTTTCGAGAGAGTCCGATGCCATTCTCTTTTGTTCAAGGAATGAATACACAGCAGAATATTTTGCTTCTTCAAAAAATAAGATCTGTTTCAGATTCTATCTAAATGCCTAGACCTTTTTAATAACCAGTCTGAAACTGAATTTTGCCTTATCTTTCTTTAAATGTCTAAACTGGGACTTTCAACATAAGAAAATGTTTTAGTACATAGGAAACGTAGACAAAATTAACTACCAATAGCATTTATTAGCTTTTGAGTTAGTTTAGTGAGTGGGGGGTCTCTACGACCTTGGAATGTCATTTCAGTGAAACAGACTGTAATGGAATTCTGTTACGCAGATAATAATTAATTGGATACTCTGTGGCAACAAGCAACTGTATTCGCATTTGCATATTTATCCTGAACGTTACTTCGAATCTGAGGTATAAATGTTCTGTCATGATAATGACAGATGATTATGATTATTATGATCTGTATTTTATAATAAGTTTCAGTCCATTTTAATTGAAGTTTAAACAATCAGCAATAATATTATTAAAAAATCGTGCCATCTTTTCAATATACCTATTTTCCCACAGCTGCTATGGAATATTTTTTTAATTTTCTTGTTCCTGTTACTATAGAATATAAATGATTTATACACAGTCATGGGGACAAAAAGAAAAGAATTGAAACTAATGCAAAAATTACTAGTGGATATTTCTGCGCAACTTCAATTCATAAATTTTCGGAAATATTTGAGGTGTCCTTGAGTTAAATCAAATAACAATAAAATATAATCGTTGCTCAAATTTTTCTCTCTTTTCTTTTCCCTTACCTACATATGTAATCCAGATATTTTATTATGAAAGTGCTAAACCGATTTTGCTACGTTTGCAGAAAAGAAATGAACTCGTAGCGCCATCTTTCGCTTGAAAGAAAAACTAATTCGAGTACTTAAGCGCCAAAGCGTAAATGCTGCAAAACCTTATAAATATATAAACCAAGAAAAATTCAATATAAGTTTTAAGATGTAACAAATGAATTTTTCTCTTATAGATTCTAATTTCAATGCTACAAAATTAAAGTGATTCATTTTACCATACAGTTAGATATTTTACAATATTCTT
Organism: Stegodyphus dumicola; assembly: GCF_044657685.1. Classification (NCBI taxonomy): domain Eukaryota; kingdom Metazoa; phylum Arthropoda; class Arachnida; order Araneae; family Eresidae; genus Stegodyphus; species Stegodyphus dumicola. The sequence continues at coordinate 62,332,579 of NC_140779.1, forward strand.
AAAAATAACACATTGTAAATAAACCTGCTTTTACAATGTGTTTTTCCAAATGTTAATACACTGATTAAATATAATGAACAGATTGTTCAATTATATATTAATTAAATGTTAATTTATCTATAGAAATTGAAATTGAAATGTATAATTGCAGATTTATTAGAAAATTATATATATGTGTATTATCAAACAGTAATCGGTAGTGTGTCCGTTGAGCGATATTTGTGCAAGCAGTTCATTGTATAATTATAATTACATCTTTATGTTTCAAATTCCATTAAATGGATAAAAATCGGTTTTATGGGTTGGTTGACCACAGTGTCAAAACTCCTTTCTTTTGTAACAACAAACGGCTAAAGTATAGTTTCAATCCCTTTCGCATCAGGAAAACAGTCACTTCTGTATACTTTTAAATAAACTGCAGAAATTTCTTCATAGATATTTTTAGGTAATTATTTTTTTAAAAAACTTTTCTCATACCTGACTTGCCTTTTTACTCACGCATTTTACATTTAACAATTGGATTTATCAATTAAGCATCTAAATAAAATTGCAGATCTGTCAGCAGCAGTGGTTTAAACCGGATAAAATGAGTCTACGGAAGAATATTCTGGATTATTATAAATGAGCAGATATTAGAGACATTCCATATCGCTAAAAATTACCGAATATTCAGCTATATGGAAAAGATATAATTGATACCATACCAGAGTTAAAAAAAATAGTTAATGGCAAGTAACGGTTTCTTCCTAAAACTTTAAAATATTAGCTTAGTAGTATGCGTACATAATTAATACTATGCATTTTGAATTCATTTATAACAATAACAAAGTAAGGTGCACTAATTCCGGTGGAATTCAATGAAATAGATTGACATTAAATTAAATTATTACAATAAACATACCTCTGGTCCATATGCAAAGTGTTATTCGTCTTGGAATTGATTCGTAGAGTTGGCAGATGACCCGCGAGATTTATTACCAAATTATCTCCAATTGTTGAGTTAGCTCAGCAACATCCCGGGATGATCGTAAACGTCTGCTCATCAGATCTTAAGCTTTCACAGCGGGAGAAAAAAAAATCTGTTGATCTAGCTAGCCAAGGACTAAAATATTTAATGGAAACAATTGCCATAAGCGGCCATGTATTATTCTGCCGAAATGGAAGTTCAGATTGTGTAGTCTTTCCTCTGGAGGCATGATAGGAAAGGTAACACAACGGAAAGTAGAATAATACAATACGTGTCGCCTTTCTGTAAGGGTGGCACGGATGACACCAAAGAGATTATCAAATGAAATTGTACCCCAGATCATACCTCCCGTCTTCGTACATTGTGATCAGCAATATTCAGCTCATTATAACACTACTGCCTGGGCATCTTTAGATAAGAGTTCCCAAATCATTGTGTTTCCTTTTCAAGCAGGATATCTCTGAAGATAAGGCATCTCTGAAGACAGCTTATTGCGATTCCAGGTCGAACGAACTCGGCACCACTGCAGGTGCGCTACTCAATAGGCATATAAGCGAGGGGTAGTCAGTGTAACGGGCGTGTTGAGCTCAGATCTCGTTCTATGTGGCCCACAAATAGTTCTTACGGCTATTAATGCACCAGTCTCAAGTCGGATTGTTGATATTGACGAATCAGCTCTGTTAAGGTTCAACCATTCCTACCAACATCCTCAAATGGCGGCATCGTTCTGATCCGAATGTCAAGTGATTGCTTCAGTCTGACCACCCTGCTTCTTTTAGGCTAATTGCACTCCTTTCTCAACCGGTAATATATGATCATATTGTGCTCGAACCCGGTAGTGAGGCATTGCTACAATCGAATTGAGCAGATAGAATCAAAGAATGGCAGTTATGCCCTAGAATGGAATTTATCCTTTTTCTAAACTGTCCATGTGCTTAGGTGGGATGCTCTGAAGCTCCAAGCTGCTTAGGGTATTAATTAGTAGCCATTTTTTAAATCTTGTTGCATCATTTTTTCCCTATCTTAGAGTTTAAATGTTGTACTGTGATAAATAAAGTTAGACTTCGTAAATAATGATATGCTTAAGAAAGCGCTCAGATCAGAGTCGTAAAATATGGAAAATAATTTAGCTTTAGATTAGAGTACTTTTTACCCATTTTTGACAATCAAGAAATGAATCTAGTTTTCAGCTAAAACGATTTATATAGCCTTAACTTGTAGGGTCATTAGGCTATTTTGATGCTGGAGACGTGAAAAATGTGCAGTGCCCTCTCCGGGACTCGAACCTGGACCTCTCGAGAAATGTGCCGAGTGTACTTACCGTTACACCACGAAGGCATGCAGAAAGGAGGGAGAAAGTATATATATTCTCCCCCTTTTAAAGGGAGCCTGAGGATTAGGGGCCATGTTGCCAAATCCTATGGTGAAGAATCATCATGCACCACATTTTAGTTCGGGCGCTGGCGTAGAATGTTTTTTTTTTTGGGGGGGAGGGAATTTTTTGATGTGAGGAAACTGAAGAAATGTGCAATGTCCTCGCCCGAACTCGAACCTGGACCCCTTAAAATACGCGCCAAGTGTGCTAACCATTAAACCACGAAGGCATGAAGAAAGGAGGGATAAAATGCCTTATAAACTAAACAAGCATGCTTAAGGAAAGGAAACGCATTTAACTTACATTAAAAATACAATGAAACTTCTCTTGACAAACAACCTCTTAAGAAAACTATCTCTAAAGTGACCTGAGAACATACACATATCTTTCGAATATCAGTTTTCTAAGATAATCACCTCCTCAGAAAAACAAAATAATGTGGAATTATTTTGTTCGCAACTAAGAATTTATGGTAGGAGATCGTCTTGCAGAGACATACAGTACCAAATTAGAGGGAAGCTCTTAAATTACGTTTTTATTGACAATTATTCTTTGTGAAACTGAGCACTGAAATCTAGATTAGTTTTAAATCATTGATTGCCATACATACAGCAATTTTATTTCCAGTCAAGCTTTCCAAAGAACTGACTTTTCTCTTCATAATTTTAGACAGGACAGGTACTCCTAATAATAGATTTCTGCTAAATAGCCGAAGCGGTGCTTGTCCTGACAACATTTTGCTGAATTTATAAATTTATAATTGTTGTCATCTAAAGAGGTATGAAGAATTCAGCATATTAATTATTTAAAAAAAAAACAGCCGTGCTTGAAAAATCAAATGATATATTTACCTCTATCCTGATCAAGCAAATTACAAACTCATTAAAAAAAATTTCCCTTATGCTCTCCGAAGTATTATCTGAGAGGGGAAAATGGTAAAGTACCATCCAGCCCTTAATGGAAAAAGCAGAAGAGATGGCATTGTTCGCGTATTAGTGTTTCGGTAGCACACTTGAATGGTCCTGAATAGATAGTACTCGCTGCAGAGGTGTTGCCACTATCAGGAAACTATAAGCTGAAGGATGATCACGAGTTTGTCATTCTCCCTCTCGTGTTCTGTGTAGAGGGTTTTGATCGCTGCAGGCGAGTACTTTTTTTATCCCTTTCTTTTTCACTTCCTTTTTTTATTCTCTTATTTTCTTCGGTCGAACTTTTTTGTAATAAATACGAAGAATCAAAAAGTTTCATTTTGTTTGTTACCAGAAAGCTGGAAAGAAAATGGCGTTAAATATAGCGAGCACGTTCTTTGTTGAGGAATGTTCAGACCAGTGGTTCGAATAAATTAATTTTACTATTTTCGGAGAATATGAGTCATCTTCAAGATATCGATTTTTTGCATAATAATAAAATTTGCCCAAAAACAAAAATCCTGCATGTGATATAGCTTTTGGTAAGTTTTGAAGCTTTCATTAGAGTTTTACTATTTAGCTATTCCAACCTAAATCTTTCTCAAGGGAGTAGCCCAGCCTGTATAAGTCTTCTTTTATTTAATAAATAAAAAGCACGGTTATATTTCTGATCGTATCAAGGTAATTCAAGGTAGTTCAGAACGCGACAATTAAAAAAGCAAATTTTCTAAATACGAAACAATTTTTGTAATGATTATTTAAAAATCTACTTTAAATTAAGCGAGAACAAAATAAAATTTCCATTAGATAACAATTTAATATTTTAATTTCTAATTTAATAATCAATTGATATTATTAAAAAAAGAAAAATAAATTAAGTGGTAGCTTATTTATCAAAATTAGAATACTAGAGGGAAAAAGAACAATGGAATCATAAGACATATTTCAAGCGCAACAAGAAGCTTTCTTTGGAATTTCATTTTTTTAATTGTATCTAGTTAGTTTAATGTTATTTATTATTAATTTTTATACATAGTTATTTATTATGATTTTAAAATTTTCTCTCTTTGCTATTCTAGTCTTCTACAATATTTGCGCCTTCTACAATAACTCCACAATAGCATTCTTCACCTTCATAATATGTGAATTGCAATGGCTTGCACAACTACACTAAAATCTCTTTATTTAAGACGATCACCCGTGGCTCTAGGCGATATAGATAATCTGTGAAAATGGTATCAATCATGAATGTAGTTATCAGTGATGTTCAGAGCAGAGTTTCGCCGAGATTCGAACTCTGGACCTTCATATTGTCAGTCGGGTGTGCTTACACCACGAAGGCGCAAAGTAAGGAGGGAGAAAGGGTTATATTCTTCTCCACTTAGCGAGGATTAGGCAGAAGGTAACCCAATAGCCAACTCTTGCTCGTGACGAATTACCGTCTGCCAAAAAAAAAAAAAAGCATCCGTATAAGTTACTGCACGAATTTCAGTGCCGAATAGTGAAAAGAGCTGTCCTTTCTATTACACTGAATTAAACAGAAATTCAAACAATTTTCATGATATATACAATTAAAGACTATTAAAGATTCGTTATGGCTTGTTTAGTGGTATATACAATTATTAGTGGAGGTATTACAATTATTAAAGAATGTTAGTGGTATTATAATTATTAGAGATTCATTACGACTGGTTTAGTGGTATATACAATACTCCAGGCGAATTTGGTCCTCTCGCGATATGTTCTATAGCATGTTGGGCGTTATTATTTTATCATCAAGCCATTGTTTAACTTTAACATTGTTGCATAATATGTAGTTTAAGCCCAGTCTTTTACAAATTTCCCACTTAAAGAAACTTGTGGATATTATGTTAGTCAATCTTCTCATACAACGCACTAAGATTTCATCATACGAGGATGCGTAAAACAACAGTTTTTCAGAACTAATTTGCGAGACACACTTGAACTTAAATAACGAATTATAGAAATCGTTAGGCCAATAATCCACGACAAGAGTTTAAAAATCTGCTGGAATATTGTTCGCAACAGAAAAGCAGCACTTACTGAAGTGTTTTAAGTTTTAGCATACTTTCAGAACTGCCTGATTGCTATATAGTTTGATATGCATAATGTAGCCGGGTATGTCTTGTAATTCACTTACTATTCTTCAGCAAAATGCAGTTAATAACTTATAATAGTCTTATACTGCAATTTACTATAATCCTTTAAATCTCTTCATTTAAATTATGCACTTTAAGGTCATTCTCCCTCAATTATGATCGTAACGCGTGTCGTCATCACCGTACAACATTTCTCGTCTTCGCCTGATCTGAGACTGCAAGCTAAATTCCCCTTCCTTCATGCGCTTTCCACAAATAGAAACCCATTAAACAGAAATAAAGTAGAAAAGAAATTAATTAGGAAACTCAATCGTCTGCCACAGTTGTCTTTACCATGGCTACCGGTGAGCCGGAGAAAGAAATGACCCTGAAATGCCTAATCTAAAGTAACAGATTATACGAATGCTAAAAACTCAATTATAGAAGGACAAATAAAACTTGTATTTATTCACCCCGCATTTTATTCACCCCGTTTCGCAACGGCAACGTGATATTTGGAAGCTTTGATTATATTTCCGGTGGCAAACTACCCACATATAATGAAGTCTGCTTGATGAAACTCATTTGCATACATGAAGAACGTTTAAAATATGTATTAGATACGTCTAATTATGAATAATCAGATATAATTATATTCGAAAAGATTTGTGAAGATAATTTAATTAAAATGAAAAAAGAAGAAGAGTTTCTTGAAAGCAAAATAAACGAAATATAAAAGCCTAATTACAGATAAAGTCAAATTCAATCTCAAACTATTGCATCTTACCTTAATTTTCACTTCAGTTGTCTGGTGGTACCTATAAACATCAAATTGGCATATCTACTTGCATTCAACGAAGCAGAATAAAGACTATAAGTGGAGTATGCAGCCAAATTCAGATAATTCCCCTGTCCCTAGAGTAGTTTCGGCGATAAACCTGTGGTATAAAAGGGAGGAGAGACCCTTAGGGTGGCCAGGACTCGAAAAAATAGGCTGATGCAATGCCAAAAAACGGGGAAATGAGCTCCGATATCTAGATATAGTTAAGAGAGGACTGGGGCATGGAGCGTATAAATACAGTGATGACACCGGGAGGTATAAAAAAGTTCCAGCCTTCTGATTAGGCCGCCTACGCAACGTCCATCCGTCCCAGCTCGGGCTTAACGATGTCCTCAGGCTTTGGTGTGAAGATAGGCTAACGACTTCAGGATGGAAGACGCAGAGAAGCGCGATGAGAAAAATTGTTCCAACTTGTTCCTAAGGTCCTGTTGTGTAATCTTCTGCTTCATGCCTTCTCGGAGAATGATATATAATATTTCTTTTTGTAACATGGGAAAAAGAACTTCTGGTTTCTCTACAGTACAATTATAATTCATCATGAACGCAAATATTCTACTGTATTTGAAAATCTGAAGCGTAATATAAAAGAAATTTTGATTATGGTTAAAATGAAAACATAAACTGAAATTTAAAGTTTTTAATATTTTATTTTCTCATTTGATAAAATTCAACATTTTTTTAAAGAAGTTAAAACAAACTGTTTTGGGAAAAAGAATTCTTCTTGAGAAATAAAAGTCGGCTCTTTTTTAAAAAGAAAACTATTCGCTTTCTAGTACGCAAATTAAGTAAAAATTAATTTATTCATAATCAAAATTAAGTTATATTTAATTCAGCATTGCTAAACATTTCTCAAAATATAGTGATTTCAATAAATTTTTAAATTATTGCCTTTACTTTAGAAACTTCATTTATATGCAAAAATTTTACTTTGGAAATGTTGACACATAAATAAAATTTCTTAAAATATTCTTTTGTAGATGAATAAAATTTCAACCTCAATTAGTTCAAAATTGTAAAATTTGCACAAAAATAGGTAGACTGATAAGTAAATTAATTAAATAAAGTTAAAAATAATAATGTAGTAGTAATAGTAAATTTATTAACATGGCTTTTAAAACAAAAGATGGTGTTGATAAAATGTAATTAATACGTATACATTTAATAAAACGTAAAACATGAATGTGATAATATTCAATAGAATAAAATTGTTATCCTTGTTTCTGCTTTTCACGAAGGACAGCCATTGTATTGAATATTTCTATGTTCATTAATTACCTTTTATGAACATATATATAAAAATATCAAAATATTGATTCTAAGTTTAAATGTAATAGATATAGCTAGATACAGATATAGTTTTAATAGATATAGCCAGATACAAATATAGTTTTAATAGATGTAGATAGATACTATATAGACAGATAAAATTAGAATGAATTAATGGAAAGATAAAGTAAATCCAAATAGATGTAATTTAATATAAATTAATAGGTATAGATAAATAAACAAATATAGATTTTAGAATAAATTAATAGAAATTGTACTTTTATAAACTTTCGATGGCAATTTTACGTTATTAAAAATTTGTCTTTCTAATAATCACTTATAAAAAAATAAGTAATTAAAAAGCTGTTACTTTTAAAAAACAAGGAGCTAATTAAGTTTAAAAAATACCGAAAATTGAAATGATTTAAAATTAAAAAGAAATTTTTTTGAAATTTCACATGCACAAACATAAATTTAAGTGTATTTGTATTTTAAATTTGATGGCATAAATAACAAAAATTGTACGTATCTGTAATTAATCATAAGATTTAATACAATAAAAGTCAACTCCTTCATGTAGATTTTTAGGAAGTACTAAAAGTATTTAGTTCCAAAAACATGCTGTTTTTATCCACTATAAATGTTTTCCGTTGGATAATTATCATATTTGAAAATCACTCAGATAATCTAGCTTTTTTATCTGGAATGAAAATCTGGGACATGATGGCCTATTTTTATCAAATATTCAGATCCTTAACTCCTTTACAAAATTTTACAGCTGAAGACTTTATCATACTAAATAAAATTATTGAATAAAACTCTATTTTCGTTTTCGGAATTTAAAACGATAATACAAATTTATCAAAAAACAGTATGAAGTCAAAAACCTATCACAGATTAAAATAAATTCATGATCTTTAATGCTTATTTGTGAATATATATAAATTTGCTTATAATATGCTTAAAAAGTAAAAGATCTTGAATACTCAAAAGCGTTTAATATTTTAACACGAGCAGAAATACTTGGATGGCATTAAAACCCAAAAATTTCAGATGACAAATTAAAACCAACAAATTTATATCCTCTCTCCCAATGGCTATTTCCTTATGCTATAAACTATAGGAGATCAAATCATATTCAACGAGGATTAATCAAATCAAAAAACAACTCTGGTTATAATCTAGAAAAATCATTAGTCTTAGCCTAGTTAGGAGGGGAAGGGAATGTTAATATTGGACAGTCTATACAGTTTTTAGTTATGAAAATATCATCAAATCTAATTCATTATATCTAAAAAGATTCAGGAATATTTGAAAAAATTACTTTTTAAATTTCTTTTTCCAAGTACGGAATTCTGGGAGTTATTGAGATAAGAAATATTTCAATTAAATTAAACCCTTCGATCACAAATGCTTTAATTTAGTTTGCGCTACTAATCTTTCATTTATTTGCCGTTGAACAAGAAAAAAAAAACGCTTTTGCTAACATAAAATTGATGCCAAGTAACATTATGTTAATCTCACTCATTTTAAAGATATTCATATAGAAGTTGAAATTATTCTGGAAACAACTGATTTTGAACAAAGTTGCTCTGTCAATAATCAGACCATCTCAATAAAACTGTCTAAGATAATGAAGTATAAAAATGTATTCTAAATGGATTGAAAATGTGAAAACAGATTGAACTTAATTCCCAAAACGCTTTCGTATTTTAGGGCACTAAAAGTATAAAGCAGTTTTTAGATTCAAATGTGGAACTAGCGTCATTGGTTCTTCTGGTACATGACAGAAGGATCAACTGAGGCTTAAGATTCAAAATGGCATTAATATAAAAAGAAATTTTAGTATAACAAAATCTGCTAACATTAACAAAAATAAATCAATATTTTTTTTAAAACAAAGTTTTCCTCAAATATTTATTTAAATTTTTCAAAGTCTGCCATTTCGCTGCTTAACAGCACATAGATGCAATTTACAGAGATGAAAAACATAAAAACTGTGAAATGTCCTTTCTGACAAATAAACACCTTATTAGAATTTTATTAAATCTTTAACTACTCATGCCAGTAAAAGTAGTGGCCGATATTACATTAATTGAGAGTCCCATCTAACAACGAAAAATATTATAACAATTTAACTTTATTTTTTTACGTAACACTCTACCACTTTTATTATGAACTTTCCTAAAGAGCATAATTAATTTTAGACTAGAATTTTTTAACTATTTAAGTGGCTCTTCAAGCGAAAAGGTTCATTAAACCTGTATTAAAACTGTTCTACAAGTCAAGTGCTAATTACTTAGTAAACTTTTCTACTTTTTCAAGTTGAGTGATTTTGTTTTGTTTCGACGAACTTAACTTTAAGAAAATTTACTTCTTTAAAATTTTAAACCTAACAATATTTATTTGGTTAAACTAAAGCTAAAACTTTTACAAATGTTTAAAAAATATTCTCTCGGACTGCTGATTTCTATTCATTGCTCATCCTAGGGATATAAAACATGAAATTCCACTCCTATTAAATATTTTATTTTGGAAGTTATATGTGATACAAAGACAGAGGCACTAAGTAGCTTTTTATTAAACACTCTTAACTTATAACACAGAAATCTGAACTTTGATAAATATGTTTTCACAAAATTTGAAATTTTAACATAAAGAAACAAATTAAGTTTAGAGATAATTTAACACTACCATTTTTAAGCATATATCATAATACAACAAATGATGACACAGCGATCATCTCGGAACGCAACCAGTATTTCTGAGAACAAATATAAGTTATGGTATTGATAGTTAAAATATTAATTACAACATATTTTGAATACGACCATTTTTAACTCTTTAGAAACCATCAAATATGTACTAAAATGCTCACCATCATTCTAATTTCGCCAAATATTTTACGTGTTAAATTTGACTCACTAAACTAACCTAGAAACTGCATTTTCAGTTCTTAACATAACTGCAAAACTATTTTCGCGTAAATAAGTAGTTAACTGAATAATTAATTTTACCCCTCGTTCTTCGTTTCTGATTAATTAATTTTACCCCTCGTTCTTACAGCGAAATTTATCATATAGGCTTAATTCGAAGGTTAATATACAACATTCTTTAAATGATGTATCACATACCTGTATTAATTTTTCATTTGCAGTTTGCACAGCCGGTAGAATTAAACAAAAATATGTTTAGGTGGCACCAAGAAGCAATTCATTTCTATTTTAGATGTTAGTGAAATCGGTCGCGAGTCTGGCTAAGTTAACAGTTCAGTGTATGTATGTGGGGGATTTCTTATTTAAAATTTCGTAAATCTTAAGTAATTAACCTTAACGTATGAAATGTCAGTATCCTTGTATTAAGCCGTCTGCAAAACAACTATTAAAAGCATTAAATTTAGGAATAAGACTAAAAACTTTTGAAGACGCTTTTGGTGGGCTGCTCTGAAGAAAGTTGAGAAAAAATATGTCTAATAAAATGCAGATTCAGAACAATTTTAAAAAAAGGAAGAAATAAAAGATACTTAAATAAAATACTTTTATAAAATAAAATAATTTAAAATTAAATAAAAATACTTTTTAAAATGCTATTAGAAATGCAAAAAAAGTTAAACATTTCATTGATTTACTTTGGTTTGAAATTACCTGGAATAATCAAATCATTCAAACTTCAGCATCAGCATCGGATAATGACTACTATATTAGCTTTTATGTGTTAATTAAAAATATAGATGAACTGATTAAGAAAGTTTGTAGATGAGGATTACAAATCAGCCCATGAAGTCGAATATATAAAAGATGTGCGGAATAGTGTAGATAATAATACGTTAAAGTTTCTAAAGAAAAATTACATTAATTACGATTTGCATAAGAATGAAGTAGAAACTAAAACATGTAGTCCAGAAAGTGAAGTAGCAAAATTAGCTCAACAGTCTATTATTGACATTGGCACGAACTTCAAAGACGACGAACAATATGTGTTTGTAGATGATTTTCCACTCACACTCCTCAACGTCTAAAGAAGTGAAACAATTTCTGTTAGAGGGTAAAACTGAAGAAATTCCATTTGTTTCGTTATATGAAGCGCCAAATGAATTAAAACAAATTAAAGCAGTTAAGTCGTAATCTATAGGAACAAAAAGATAGTTGATTTGTGTTAAAAAATTAAAACTGTTCTAGGAAGAGAAATATATAGTTATTTTTTAATTAAACTTTCTGTTAAAGGTACCTTTTGAAGCATTTAAAATGAATAATAAGAATAGAAAATAATAATAAATAACAGAAAATACGTTTTATCTGCAACTAATAAAATTGGTCAAGTGCAGCTAAAACTAAAAAACACGAAGCTGCTAATAGCAGCAAATTTTAAGCGAAAATTGTTAATGAGTAAGTTAAATGAATCGAATATAATTATTTTCAGATATATCACTTCCTATATTCTCAGTTGCATTGTTTGTTGAAATTCTGTTAATGTTTAAATGATATTCTTCATGGGTAATAGCAATTGTACTTTTAATCGCATATGATCAAGAATGTCATGACAGCTAAAAATTATTTTCAGCTTTGTTTTAATCCATTTCTCTAAAACTGTACAGTTTAAAATATTTTAATATAATTTTATTTTATACTCTTAATATACTTTTATTTTATACTCTTTAGTCTGTTATTCTTATATTAAATAAAGGAAATGCAATAAAGTAAACAAAATCACTTCTTCTGAATGTAGGAAAATTATTCTCTCTAATCAGAGTGGCGACAACGAAAATACACACACTGGCCAATGAATTGGAAACCTCTGACATTTTCATTTGAATGCGTGCTAGGTATGAAGTATGCAAATTCTTTTATGACGTGGGTTATACGTGGTTAGAATGCTACTATAAATAAGGTGTAAGAGTGCTTTTTTACGATGAATGAAGTAAAGTGGGAAAAACGACAGATCTTTCACCATTTGAAAAAGGGCTTATTGTTGATGTCTGTTTACCAGAGGCCTCGATTTCGAAGATAGCAAATCTCATTGGGTTCTCAAAAGCAGTTATATTGAAGGTTTTCAAAAGTTAGAATTAAAACCCCTCAATCCTTCTCTAGAAGACGTAACTACGGTTCGAGCACAGTTTTCCAAGAGAGTGATCGGGGCCGTCTCCGACGAATTGTACGGCAGAACAGGGACTCTACTGTGCTTCATCTGACACAGATCGTCAACCAAGGCTCAGAGAATTGTAGAGGATAAGAATGCATATTCGGCTGCCTCTGAGAAAACCACTCGTTTTTGCCCGATATGCAAGAATTCGTTTGCAGTGGTGTCGGGAAAGAAGACACTGAACACCTGAGGACTGGAAACAGATCATGTGGTCGGATGAATCACGCTACACTTTATTTTGCACTGATGAAAGACGTCGAATTTGGAGAGAACCCCATGAAGCCATCTTGCCTGACTCCCATTGTGCAAGTATCTGGTGGGAGTACTATGATTTGGAGCATGGAAGTGGTGCCCTGGTATTCCTCGAAGGCAAACAAACAGCCATGAGATACCTAGATATACTGGCAGATCAAGTGCGCCCTGCAATGTTGCATTTTTACTCTGATAGCGACGGATACTTCATGGACGATAATGCAACTATACATCGTGCCAGAAGTGTTCAAACTTGGTTCGCTGAACATCAGTCTGACTTCCAACACCTTCCCTAGCCACCGCCTAGATCTTAACCCCATAGAAAATGTGTGGGATATACTGGAAAGACACATCCGACAGCACTCTCCTCTTCTATCTAATTTAAAAGCTCTAAGAAGCTGCATAGCCAATGCATGGTATTCTCTGGACCTAAATGCACTCCAGAACATGTAGACTCGTTGCTCAAACGAATCAGAGCAGTTATCCGTGCAAAAGGATGGTCCAATAAAATATGATCTTGGGTTTTTAATTCATTTGCCAGTGTGTGCATGAAATATGACATTCCTTTTGCTAATTAGATGATGTTCTATTTTCTATGTCGCCACTCTGATCAGAATGGAATCATTAGATAAACAAAAGCGTAGATTTTGGTTACTATTTTGCTTCACAAATACGGCATAATAATTGTTGAAATAGTACTCAATGACATTACTTCAGGACTTAACTAAATGTTAAGTTTTTCTTGTATTTTGTTTTATTATTATCAGATTTTTCGCTATATAGCTTTATAAACTCTCATTTTATTAATGCAATAGTGTTAAGGGGAGTCATCACCTTTACACATTCAAAAAATCGATTTTTTTTTTTCATTTTTAGAAGCTGTAGACATTTCTGAGTCTGTTAAAACAAACGGCGTTAAGATATTCGAATTAGAACCTTAAAAATTATGAAATAAAGGAAACGATTCTGAGATAAATATTGCCAGATCGGGCATTTAAATCATCACCTGACGTTTGTTTACATTTGTACACGCAGTTTCTTACGTTACTTCTTACGAATGTTCACTCGTAGATTGCTTTAATTTTTACTGTTAACATCATGTATATTGGTAAAACTGAATGTATCGGACCGATTCAGAAAAGAATGGGCACTAGATTACGTACGAAAGCGAAAGCAAGAGATGAAGGGGAAGAAACTTAGTGACAATAAAACTCTCAGTGGAAAAGGTCACCTTACGGAGGATAATATAACCGAATTGGCAATTTATTATGGAAATGCTATTAGAAAACTTTGCAATTCTGTAAAAGATATGAAAAAGGCAGTGTGGGTAATATTTTACCACAAACGTTCAATCGACGTGGAACCTACTCACAATTTTTGCCAAACAGGAGAGGATTCGTGGTATCAAAGAGTGAGTGCGAGTGAAAATCTGAAATCGTTCAAGCATAAAAATTCAATTCCACCACCTGTAATGGATGCTACCAAAGATATATTTAAAGATTTTATCGTGCGATTATTACTAAAAGAGTGTTTAGGAGGACATACACAGAATCCATTGGAAATTGTGTCCTAAAAACTCCGGGTGTGGTTATAATATTCTTAAGACAACATTGAATGAGACAGTTATTATATATAACGATGGTCAACCTAGGCGATTACATACTATGAATGAACTTGGATACCAAATTGGTGATAATGCAGTAAAGTTTGCAGCAGACACTGATCACTGTCGTATTCAGTCAGCCGAAATAAAGGCAGAGACGTCTACAATACATGTTCGCAGAGCAAGAAAAAGAATCAAACTTGTTGCAGTAACAGCTATTGAAGAACAGAAGGATATGGTGTTTGCAGCTGGGCAGTTTTAAACTGTTTTAGTATTATATGAGAGAACATATATTAAAAAAATTTGAAACTTTAAAACCATTTTTCTCAAAATGGTGATTTTCATACTTGCGCGCACTCTTTAAAAAAATCTATCGTAGCTATTAATTAAAATATTTCAGGGTAAGTACATGATAATATTGCTCAAAAAATGCACCTACCGTTTTCTTTGAAAAATTATTTTTTAAGTATCTATATAATTTTACTTAAAAAAATTTTAATGCTTTTTCTGTTTTCTAAGATCTTATTGTAATGGTGTTAATATTCTTTGATATTTTAAAACTTCAATAGGTGAAGAATCATACCTAATGATATTTCACTACAAAATTATAAATATTATTACTGTAACTAAATTTGTATTACTGTCAGTTTGCGCGCAGTGCTTCAGTACAAATTTAAAATTTTCGGAAAATACAGTTAGTTTTTTCTTTATAAAACAAATTCTTAATCACTATTAAATAAAATAAATCAAGAAATATAATCATCTATGCATAGAGATGACACACTGAAAATTTCATATATGTATGGCCAAAAAAATTTGACTTATTAAAACTCGAAAATCAGCTAAAATTCTCACTTTTTGTGTTGCACAAAAGTTATGACTTCCCTTAATAAACTGACAAACTTCAGCGTTCTTCTCAACAGACTGTAAAGTCTTCGAATAAAATATGCCCATTAGGCAAACCAATTATCTGCTTCACTGACGGTCAACTTCTCTAAGACAACCACCTGCGCAGAAAACCACAATCGGTTAAAATCGTAGAGAATTCACCATATATTTCTTTTTCTTCTCCAACCATTCTCCTTTTTCACTAGAAAAAGGTTTTTTTGTGTCAGAAATGGCATAAAATAAAAAGTAAATACTCGTATAAAGTATTTTAATGTTGTCTCGTTTTCCTTAAATTTAAATTTATTTGCTGCGTTTTAATTAACATATTTTTTCCCAAAAAGTAAAATTAATAATAATTCTAACAGAAAGAAAATCAGAACTGATCCCATATACTCAGTTTTTAATAACCGCGGCTTTGAAAATCACGTGACGCAGCATGTGACCAGAACCAAGAACAGAATAATGAGGCATCTGCAATTACGTATGATTATTCCAACGGTAATTTGCCGTCGGGGTATTTGCTCTGGGTCTTTCCTAACAGACATAACCAACCACTTTGTTTCCGCAAGAATTCTTAAATTTTTCGCTTTTAATCACAGTATTCTATCCGAAAAAATATATTAAAAGTCTTTTTTTTTTTCCTTCTCTCTTTATCTGGAAAATAACTTAGCATTCATTTTTAATTAGTTCCAAAAATGAGAAAAGTAATAATGAGGAATACGGAAATTAGAGAAAGGTGATTGTTTGAGAGAGAGGGAAAAAAATCATCTCGTTAAATTGAAATGACTTTTTTTTTCCTCTTTTAATCCGATTCCATTTATCTTTTTAGTTCAGATTTATAATCTTTAATTCTTTGAGCGATAAAAAGAATTAAAATGTACTAATACTTGTCGCAACTTATTTAATTTAGTTAAATGTTTCTTCGTGAAACTGTTTTACAAATGAAAATTATAATTTTACTAATCTTTATAACGTAATTTTTTTTCTTTTATTATTATAACAGTATTTTGAGCTCAAATTATAATAGCAACCAAAATAATAGATATTTTTTTATTTCTAATTATCTATAACTAAAAAGCAATTCTCTTATTAATTACTAACTGAATCTGTGCTAATAATTCCTACAAAAATTCTTCAGTATCCATTATCTCCATTCAATATCCATCATCCATTCAGTATCCATCCATTTTATTCTACATCTTACGACATTATCGCTAAACTTCTTTTAATTTCTTGATCTTCTTCGATCATGAAAGTTTCGCCAGTTTTTGTTGCACCAGTAGAGAGAAAAAAAAAGGAATTCGCTATAGATTTGATATATATGTAACTGCTGCAGAATGATTATCGAATGTTTAAAAAAAATAAAGAAAAAAAATCTAAAAGCTTTCAGATTTTATATTAAGCTCAAAGGGAAGGTTTTTTTTTTTTTTTTTTTTTTTTTTTTTTTTTTTTTTTTTTTTTCCATTTCTATACACATAGAAGCTTTGAGTTTCGAAAGCTTTGAGCTAAAAAATATTGAACAACAGCCTATCTTTAGAATTTTCCGATAGACAGTTTCGCGCGCTGGAGATAAAAATGTAAAAATGTTCTTTGCGTGCATTGTTGCCATTGTTCACTTTGAAATCGTTGAGTTCGTTAATCAAAAATTCCTTCACGTTTTATAAAATCTGAAATACACAATAAAATTTTTAAAAACGGCATATCTTTAGAATTTCTGATAGACTATCTTCCATGCGCTGGAGATAAAAGTGTTTTATCCCGTACAGTGTTGCTATTTCTCGCTTTCAAATCATTGAGTTTAATAAAAATTCGTTGTTAAAATTTTACATAATGGGAAATACACAACAAAACAAATTCGAAGTTCAGAGTTCGGGCTTTTAGGTGCCCTTATTCTGGTGGAGGACTACGTTATTCAGAATTTGATTGCTCTAGCTACCGTTGTTTTTTCACAATCTGATAAACATGCATACATTCATGTAAATTCTTTCTTATTTAATTTCTTTAGATATAGTGCAGGACGATAATACTTGGTGCAACAATTTGAAAAGTAGTTCAGACTTTTAATAATGATTCAACGCAAAATCTCGTTTTGAGACCAATAGCACTTCTGGGCTAAAGCTCCTTTGAGCTAAAAAAAA
Organism: Stegodyphus dumicola; assembly: GCF_044657685.1. Taxonomy (NCBI): domain Eukaryota; kingdom Metazoa; phylum Arthropoda; class Arachnida; order Araneae; family Eresidae; genus Stegodyphus; species Stegodyphus dumicola. The sequence goes on from NC_140779.1 coordinate 62,350,055, forward strand.
GTCGGTCTTAGAGCTAACATCATTATTAATATTAATTACTTTAAAAAAAAGAGAGAGAAAGGGAGATTATACCAAAATAATAAAAATATAACTAAGTTCTGAAGAAATGGAATTAGCAGATCCATATTTTCGCTTTCTGTCCATAATTAAACAATAAGATACTTCTAGGCACAAAAAAATGAAATAATATGTATAAAACCATGTTAATAAATTATCGCAAATATGCAAACAATATTTAAGAGGACAGCTTCTGTTTTCCTCGTCAAAACACTACATAACAAAGTTCTCTTAAAATCAGTTCTTTTTGGTTCTTTTGGTCCCTTTTATTCTATGCAATTTTTAAATTTTAATCTATCGCGCTGGAAATCATAAGATGCGTGCGTGATTATAACAATGTGCGCGTAGAAATAACACATTCATTGGTTTCAAGAACCTTTTAAATATAAAATTCGTTAAATTCGCATGTCTCTTCGCGCTAAAAATAAATAAAAAATTTCAAAATTTGGTCTTCGAGGTGCATGCTTTCGGGGGGTAGGATTGCTAGTGCTCAGAACTTGGCGGCTGAAAGTGCCATCATCTTTCCACAGCGCGACAGACTCGTATCAAATTCTATATTGTACTTAGATAGGTAATTTTAGTAGAATTATAGATAAAATTGTTGTATTCTGTGCAATGTAGCGCGAGACATATTTTAAGAGAAATCTATGACAGAAATGTAAGAATACAGGAGCAAGTGCATTTAACATTAAGTAAATGGGTATCTCAGTAATTTGGCGAGAAATACCCAAAAGTCGCCAAATTTAGCGATCATTTGGTGACATTTTGGTCCGGTCTCTGTATCACCGTAATATGTATTGAAATTTAATAAATGTCGATATGTTAACTGTAGCTATAATCCCCCCCACTCTGGATAGCAGTAACCGGAAAGTAGTTACCGGAAAAAAGTAACTGCTTTCCGGTAATTTCGTGACGCAGAAAGTACTAGAAACATCTAGGCGGCCCGTTGAAAACTATAGAAGCCCGGAGAGAGAGCATCTGAGTACAGTTGCTTTGTTGCTGCAAGTTGTTTAGTTCTGCCTGAAATGAAATATCTGAGTTAGCTTTCTCTTTAGATGCGCTTTGCATTGCGTTGTGTTTAATGTTCTTAGTAGTTCGAAATGTATCTACTGATTATACTGGATGATACCGTGAACACTTGTACGAATATTTCTGTGGAAAATTCCAGCGTTCTTAAATATTTCTTTAGATAAAAAAAAAAGATAGAGAGATATATTTACTAAACTCAGATTATAGTGCAAGGTACAATGGAAATATAAACCGTGTTAGGATAAGGATTTAACATTACAACCCACTTCCATCACAGACTATATCTTCATTAAGTAATACGTCAGAATCCTATCAGGACAAGTTAATTTCAGTAGACAATAAATCATTTTAAATTATATGATTAAAATCAATCCGACTTCCACTAAACTCTAATTTATCCTTCTAGACTCTTTAAACGGACTTTCATCTTACTTCAAACTTTCAAAACTAAAGCACTAATGGCCAACACACGCCTACTGCTAAATATTAAGTCAAAGGGGAAAACTCAGTCGGATATAATATGGTTACCAAATGGAAGCAGTAACACTCAGTCGGACAGCAGCAAGGCTTTACTATGGCCGACTGAAGTTCGTAAAAATTTGATGGCTCTAGGTACCATAGTTTTCTCACAGTGCGAGGAACATACACACATTCATACAGATTTTTCATTATTTTAAAAGTAATACAAAGTGACAATATTTGGTGGCAACAATCTGGAAAGTGATACAGCCATTTATAATGGAAGACACAAAATCGCATTTCGAGACTAACAGCCCATTCGGTCTATCCCCCCTTTTTGGCTAAAAAGAATTTTTTTTTTTTTTTTTTTTAAATAAAAAGCTGCATTTTTATACCTCACTGCACTGCACCTCTCTCTTAGCGGATAACATTTTAAAGTAAACTCTTTGCCCAATATGGCCTTTGCGGATGTATGTCATCGTGCAAGATGGCCTAAGGTAAATTAGTGGTAATTTTATATTGCGCACATAGAAAAGTCATTTCAAAGAATTTAATGACACTTTTTTGCTATAAAAGTCACTCACATAGCTATTAGAACCAAATTAAACAAGAACATGCTCGACCAAATTAGAAAATTTAAAATTCGATTTAGCCCCCTTCGGTGGATCTTTAATTAACATGTTATAAATTCTCAGAATTTCCTTCTGATTATACAGTTAGATATGTGCAACGTAAGAGACTGAATACTAGCCGAAGTTGTTTAAGTTTTTCGAACTCTTGGACTCAAAGAAGAAATGTCTGTTGTGCCGCATTTCTTCTTCAGTCCCATGTGCAATCGATTTCTAGTGTCAGATGAATTTTTGTTCGACGAATTTCCATCTCCAAATGTGCAATGATTGGAAACAGTAAAGGCAACAGCAATGCTATTTCCTTCGCATTTTCTCTAGAGCTCTGCAGTTGAATATGAAATTAAAGCAAATTTTGTGGTTGTTATTAGGTGGGTGATCAACTGTTCTGGCGAATAAATTCATTCAGTTCTATATTTGGTAAGCAAAATGAGCAATTTGTTATTTGAAACTTCTCTTGATTACATATTCTGGCGAAGTAGACGATGTAGGAGAAATTTTGATGTAAGAAATAACATGTTGATTAAAATAAACCATGTAATATAACTTTGAAGAATACAAAGCACTAAATCACTCAGCAGAGGAGATCAGCCAGAAGCAATCTGCACTTCTGGTAAATGTATTCTGAGTTATATTTATCCATAATCAGAGAACATTAATTTGCAATACAGAGAAACCTTTCCTTGGAATTGCATTAAAAGAGATGACTATTTATTGGAAAATAAGCTGATGAATCAGTTTACTAAAGCTATAATAGTTACCCATTCTTTTTAGTCTTATTTTTAGAGAAGACAATCTTCAATGTTGAGCCAAAACTGCATAAGTTTACTCTTTGGCAGAGGACATGGAATGCTGAAGGCAAAGCAAAAATAAATCGCAATATCTTCTTTGACTGGACCAAGGCTTTTCTACAAGACTCATTTCGAGACTATTACTGACCTATTCATAATATTCGTATCAGGACCAGTTTGGTGAACAGCAGAATTTCACGGCTTTAGATGTGCAGTTAAAAGCAACAGCTTGCTGAAAAATAAATTCTTGCGAGAATTCTAAGAAAAGGTTCAGCGATAGAAAGTCATTTTGTAACGGTGTCAATATACACCGTAGAGTTGCACAATAATAGAGCTCAATAATAGAGCTAAAAAGTAGATTAGTAGAAGGCAGTTCAGTTCGCCAGACTGGTAAACTGCGAGCACTTTTTGGGTGTCCGTTGAAATCTGAAACCTTTTGGGTTTTTTACTTTATTTTATTTATTAATTTAAATCTGAGCTTCAGATCGTTAGATCAAACATTTATTTTCATGGCGTCATATCACCTCGGGAAGGTCTCGGGACACCATTTGTTCGTTTCGCGACACATTTTACTGCCTTTTACATTATGTGTTTATTAAATCTACAGAGAAATGGAGTAAATGCAAGCTGTTATTTGAAAACATAGGGTGTTTTGAAAAATACGTGAAACTGCATGCAGCGGAATATAATTTTAGCATGCAATAAAGACAAAGTAAGTGGATTCATACTAATGAGTTGCATGCGCTTCTTTTACGACAGGATGCAGCGTTAAATCGTTTTTAAAATTCGATTTTTTTTAATGGTAATGCTGAAAATCGCGATTTGTATAAATAAATACGTAGTATAAAATATCAGAAATACGTTTAGTTCTATTTCAGAAAATGTTGGAAATTCTGTCCTAATACGAATTACGAATTCAAAATTCATTAAACATTTTTTTTGGGGGGTGGGGGGGAATTCAAATTTTAAACCTGTGTTTCTCAGAAATATTCTAAATTTTTCTCCATATTTTAACTGATGTTGATGAGTTCAGTTGAGTCTATTTTCCAAAAATAGTTTTCAATTTCAACATGAAAATTTGAAGGATAAGTATCTTTGAAATTATACCTAATCTCTATAATCACTTGAAGAGTTTAAATGATTAATAGCTTTTAGAATAGTTTTTAGAATTAAGATATAGCTTTTAGAATTAAGTTATTGGTTTTATTGGTTTGATTGCGGTAACTCGAGCACGCGAAAGCTATCTGCTTAAAAGAAGGATGTTTCGTAACAATCTTTTTAAGAAAAACTTATTTGTATCCATGTTACCACTTGGAAAAACACAATAATGCCCATTCAGGCCAGCCATTCGACAAGATTTACTACCAAGGTTTTCCAGCTGGCAAGCTTTTAGAAAAATTATTTAGAAAAATTATTTCCAATCACAAAAGCACCTATAGCTGTAAACATTTCTAAAGTTACATTTTCCAATCTGCTTTTCATATTATTACGGATTTTGTATTTAATTGGCTATTTTTAGTAGAAATGTAATTATAATTGTTTTATCTTCCTGTGCAATGCAGCGCGTGACGAATTTTAAGAGGAAGCTAAGCCGGAAGAACAAAAATACAAGAGCACATGCATTTAACATTTAATAAAAGTTTATCTCCGTAATTGATATTTAATTTGAATAAATGTAATTGACTATAATGTTAACTGTAACCGTAATTCTACACTTTTTATTTGCCAGAAACTTCTAGAACTATCTCGCGTGGCCGATTTAAAAAGCTATAAAGCCGGAGAAAAACATCTCAGTTCAGTTGTTTACTCATTTGTTGATATTCACTTAGCTGCTGTAATTTTGAGAGAGAATTAATTAGCTTTCTCTGAGCTTTGGATTGCGTTCTATTTAACGTTTTAGTAGTTTAAATATATTGTTAAAGTATATATTAATAATATATTGTTAAAATATATTGTTATAGTTAAAATACACTATTACTGCGTAATAGTGTGTTATATTGCGATAGTGTACGAATATCTTTGAGGAAAAACCCAGCGTTTTGTTATATTTTTCTTGTGATAAGAATACATTCAATCTGTTACGAACTCGTACGCACGCCACAATATCACTTTTATTACATAACTTTCAATTTTATATTTTCATGTAAATATGTTAATTACTTTTTGATGTTAAATGTGTAAATCGTTCAAATTTCTAAAAATAACTGACAAATAATGCACTTTTAAAAACCCCAATTCCTTGTGGGGGAAAAAATCAGCAAAATCAGATTTCTGGTAATTACTTCACCTTTCAACTATAATAATCGGTATAAAAGCTAGCTGTATGGTCAAAATCGTAAAAACAACCTTGTATTTAGCGTAAGTATATTGAAACACTCAATCGATTTCGAGGGCAGCTAAAGGTCCCTCCTCATCAGGAGAAAAAATACCTAGAAAGAAGAAAAATAAAGGGGAAGGAGTTTCAGAAACACATGGTCCTTATCAGCATTGCACGTGGTTATAACCGGATTTTTAATCAGAGTTACACGCATATTCACAAAGCCTACAGACAATTTCGCTACGGGCTACTCTCATTGGAGGAAACATCTGCTTGGCGGTTATATTTGAAATGGCGAGTTATCGCCCTGTAGGAGTAGTAATTAACAGTAAACAAACGGAAACAGCGTTTATTTCATTCAATATTTTTTAAATTTATGAATGAAAGCTTAGAGGAATTGTGTGGAATATATCTTAAATAACCTACTGATCTTATTAATAGTTTATTTGTATTTGAGGTACTTACGTATTTTAAAAGTAATTTAAACTTTTAAAAGTACGTAATTGTTTTACAAGAAAAGGTGTTTATATCAAGACAGCATATGCACTTTTTCGTTATTTCACTTAGGAAGAGTCTGTTGTGTAAATTTTCATAGCGCATTAATTTATACAAATAAAGGAATATTAAAAAATTAACCTAATGAAAACATTCAGTAAATATTTAAGGGTGTCGGATACCTATTCTTTTTACGAGTAAGTATAACTAAAATTATATTTTATTCCATTATGCGCTATATCTATTGAAACGCTTTTCGGGATCTTGGATCGTAATCTTGCTTACTGGTACCTACTACAAAGAGTACAAACCAGTAAATAAAAATAAGAAAAATTAACATTAACAAAAATAAAGAAAATAAAGGCGTTTAATTGTTAACACCGTACTCGAAGGTGAAAAGACAAATAATGACAAAGTCATTCAATAAAGTTAAAAAAAAATAAATCCGTATAAAGCAGAGTTTATGAAAGTTACGAGCGGGGATAGAACCGGCGACTTAGAAGTCTGAGAATTATTCTCGCGCTCGTTACCACTGGGCTGCGGTTTCTCTGGCGGATTATGCTCACTTTTTGGTACACCACGCTCAAATACAAATTGTAAAGGCGATGAACCAAAAGTCGCCAAGCACTAGATTCTGTAACCCTACCTCTTTTAACCAATCGGAGCAAACAGCAGAAGAAACGGTCTGTAGGCTTTGTGAATAAGCGAGTTACACTGGCCGCCTACTTTTACTGAGCCAGGCTATCTGATCAAACATGTAACACAAAGGACAAGAAAAATTAGCGAAGTTAAAAATAGGGAACGAGGGGCAACTGTACCTTCACGCTCAAAATCTGAACTTCGAATGATGGAAAGCTTAGACTTAGACTCTATAATAGACCGAGCTATAGCAAAGAGCAATGTTGCCGGTTCCAGAATTAAAGCCCAAGGGCACTTGACATAACGAAATCGGGACGTGGAGAAAATCTCAGATGAGAAAACGGAGATAAGGAGAAGAAGAGAAGTACCAAAAGGAGCAAGACAATCCAATCGGACAAGTTCGCAAAACGTGACGAGCGATCATAGCTTTCAACGAGGACTCAAGACAATGTAAATCAATGACAACAATATGAGAAGATACACTACTGCAATAGTTCCAATGACAAATTCAAATACAATTAAACAACCTCAATCAGTAGTGCTAAATACAACACAATACAAAACAACTGTACAAGACAATTTAAATACAACAATTCAACGAAGCTACAGAAGAACTTCAATCAAAATCAGATGCATTGGAAGTATAAACAGCTACCAATTCAGGATCTAAGTGAAAAAGTTGTCGTCTCCTCCCATGAAGGTGTGAGCTGCAAGTGGTTTGACGCTTCTATCTTCGAAGAGAATTTCATAATTAAAGACTTGGGAGTAATTAACAAAGTCACATTGCACAGCTTTGTTGAAGAATTTTTCATTAGATCTTCTGATGTAATCTGGAATCGTCTCAAGTTTTAAGTCTCTATGTAAAAGTTTATTGCGGATAAGATAGTGTGCATCAGTAATAATGCGCAGAAATTTGTTTTGCACTACTTGTAATTGATGCAGTTGAGTTTGAGTGACCGTGTTCCAAGCAGGAGCAGCATAATAAAGTATCGGTCGAATGCCAGTGGTATATATATGTTTTTTGATACGCAAGCTAAGATTTGAATATTTTCCAATGACCGGGAGAAATTTGCATATTATGCCCATGGCTTTGCTCTTGACAGTATTAATGTTGATGGAAGCAACCACTGAACGAATTTTTATACCCTCTGGTAGTACCAAAAGCGAGGAGGTAACGCCATCTATCGTCAAAAATAACTCAATTAAGATAGTAGAACTTTAAAGGCACCAGGAAGGACTGAATCTTATGTCAGAAAGGGCGAAATTAGCAAGCTTTCAATAGCGTATCATAGTTGGACATTTAACCATAATTTTGACTTTGGGTCTGCAAAAATTATCCAAAAGGCTTCTTCCATAGGTGAATTGGATTTTCTTGAGGCTTTTCATATTCACAAAGATTTAGCAGGTTTAGTTAATGATTTGAAGTCCAATCCAGTCCTTCCTGGTGCCTTTAAAGTTCTACTATCTTAATTCAGTTATTTTTGCGGATAGATGGCGTTACCTCCTCGCGTTTGGTACTACCAGAGGGTATAAAAATCCGTTCAGTGGTTGCTTTCCATCGATTTAAAGAAGAAGTTAAAAAATTTTCACTTTTTCTTATTACTCTGAAGAAAAATGAAAAATCTAAAATTTCTAAAGAAACCAAAATTTGTGGATTACATATCAAAGTCGAACTATATAAAGGACGCTCTGGCCCAGTCCAGTGCTTCCGATGTCAAGGATTTCACCATTCACAAGCTGCTTGCCACAATGACTTTAGATGCGTTAAATGTGGTGACAACCATGGCTCAAGAACCTGTCAAAAAGACAAGAATGCACCTGCTAAATGTGCAAATTGTGGTCTAGACCACACAGCTTCATTTAAAGGTTGTGAAAAGTTTCCGAAGCAAGCTAAAATCGAACAAATCAAATCATATGCTGATATGTTTATCATCAATAAGTCTTTTGCTGAAGCCATCAAAACTAATAACAATCCTTCTCCAAATCTTATTGCAGAAGCAAAAAAGATATTTGATGACCTTAATACTCTAGTCACTTTCCTGAAAAACTCAGGAATACAACTCCTTGCGCAAAACATCCGTCAAAATGCCACTAATACAGTATCAGATGAAACTAATTCTGACCAGCATATTCAATAAGTCAGATTCGCTTAAACTTTGCCATTGAAATGCTGCTGCCATTGTTAACAAAATTGATGAACTTTCGGACTTTTTTATAGAATATAACATAGATATTGGCATGATCTCTGAAACGCATGTTGTTCCTGCCGATAGACTGTATATTACTAATTATCGCACCTACAGAGGTGATAGACTTTCACAAAGAAGAGGAGGAGCCGCAATTTTTGTTAAAAACTCTCTGCAATCCTGTCTTGTCTCGACAAACTCTGCTTCTGGATTCGAAAGTGTGATTGTTGTTGTTATACTCCCACAATTTGGTACCATCCATTTTACGACTATTTATAATCCAGGACGAAATCGACTTTCTCAAAATATGTTAAAAAACTTACTTCCTGAAGATCAGCAAGTTATTATTGCCGGAGACATGAATGCTAAGCACCTCGAATGGGGATGTCGTCGTTCTAACACTAATGGACGTATTATGCATAATTTTATCTGCAATCATCCTATCGCATCCTATCTACATGTACCTTCTGAAGCCACTTATCGTCCTGCCTCTCCAAATCTCTCGGACATCTTGGATATTATCCTTACAAATACTTCTATCCCTATTTCCTTGGAAGTCAAGGCAGAACTTACATCTGATCATGTACCTGTCATTGCTTCTCTTGGTGTTTCTAAAGAAGACCCTCCTATTACTAGAAATAATACTGACTGGATTACTTTTCACAATATCTTAATCAAAAATCCTCCTATTTTCCCTTCACTTTCTACCAAAATATCGATCTTGCCATTCAAATCTTCACTGACAGTATACTGAAAGCTTTCAGAGATGCTACAGTTACCATTCAATTAACTAACAATAATACGACTTCCTCGCAGTATCAGAGACATTATCAAAGAAAGAAACCGATTGCTGAAGCTTTGGCACCGTAACTGGGACCCTGCCCTTAAAAGAGAAATCAATATTTTTAATAGAAGAATCAAGAAGCTTATCACTTTTAAAAAGGAAACAAGAGAAGATTTTATATCTAAACTTAATATTAATGCTGGTTCTCTGTGGAAGTATCTTCAAAATGTTAAAAGAAGTAGTATTAATAATAGACCTATTCATACGGATACTAAAATTGTCTACTCACTTAAAGATAAAGTTGATATTTTCGCTGAATACCTGGAAAAGCAGTTTACTCCTAATATGGAGCCCATGAATCAGACCTTTAAAGATGTTCTCGAAAACTATGTGTATTCCTGGCTTCATTCTTCTTCGGCTCATAACATCCCAAGGCTTACTTCTCCTATGGAAATTACTAATATTATTAAATATCTCAACATCAAAAAAGCTCCTGGAAGTGATCAAATTACTAATAAAATGCTTCGTAACTTACCTAGAAAACTTATCAGTAAATTCGCTAGTATTCTCAACTATTTCCCTGATCCTTGGAAGCAAGCCAAGATCTTTCTTCTTCCCAAACTGGGTAAAGATGTGACCAAGTCTGATGGCTATCGTCCTATCAGTTTGTTATCCAGCCTTGGTAAAATTTATGAAAGACTTATTCTCACTAGATTGGAACCTTTTCTTCACCTGCTACTTAATGATCCTAATGATCAGTACGGATTCAGAAATAAACTCAGTACGACTCGACAACTAGTAAGACTTGTAGAATTTGTGGGATCTGCATTCCATAACAAGCAAAGTGTTGCGCTCCTTATGCTGGACGTGGAGAAAGCCTTTGACCGCTTCTGGCATGAGGGGCTCGTCTTCAAGCTTATCAACTTGGGACTTCCTAGAGAACTCATTCTTTTGATCTTCTCCTTCTTGCAGAACCGCACTTTCTTCGTCGCTCAAGGAAATGAAAAATCCAATTCAAGACCCATAAGATCCAGCGTCCCACAAGGAAGTATTCTCGGCCCAGTACTATATCTTTTTTACATATCAGATTTTCCTTACCCTGGTTTGGACAATTACTCTCTGTTAGCATGTTATGCCGAGGATAAGTTCAGATTTTGAGCGTGAAGGTGCGGTTGCCCCTCGCTCCCTATTTTTAACTTCGCTAATTTTTCTTGTCCTTTGTGTTACATGTTTGATCAGATAGCCTGGCTCAGTAAAAGTAGGCGGCCAGTGTAACTCTGATTAAAAATCCGGTTATAACCACGTGCAGTGCTGATAAGGACCACGTGTTTCTGAGACTCCTTCCCCAGGTTGTTTTTACGATTTTGATTGTCACATTAGCGTGTTTCTTTTCTAGTCTAGCTGTATGGTTTTTTGCATGTGTAACGTGAACGGGAGAGTTTCCCTTAGAAAGTTCCACCCTGAAGACAGGCAGGTAGCTGTTCCGCACTTTGCCATATTTAAATAACCTATAACCTAATCCATCCATTCCCTTGCTCTGATCATAAATAAATACCGGAAAATAAGGTTACAAAGAGTTACAGAGTAATTTTGGTCCCCTAAGGGTACGCTATCAGTACCCGCGAACTTTTGCAAGTAAATGTAAAGAATCGTTTAGTTTTATTTAATTTTTTTCCCAAGATGTAGAATTAACTAGCTTTCTATATATTAACTGTACAAAATCCGAAACTAGAAGTGTTGCAGGAATCGCTTTCAGTGTTAATCGAGAGAGAAACTAGCTTGTTAAAATATGATGAAATTATTAATGCTCAAAGCACTGTTAAGGAATTAGAGATAGAAGTAGAACATTGTTTAGAATACAGCGAATCCATCATTAGATGTAAATCGAAAGTCAATAGATATATTCAAAATGTGGGTAAAACCGGAACAACTTCACAAGTTTCGGAAATCAAAACCAGTTATAATAATACTAAATTACCTCGCATTACTGTAGAAACTTTCAGCGGCGATTTATGTAAATTTACTGAATTTTGGGCTCAATATAAAGCTGCGATTCACGAAAACAATGCGCTTCAAAATGTTGAGAAATTTAACTATTTAAGATCTTTACTCACCGATTCAGCTGCAGAAGCTATAAGCGAATTGCCATTAATAGCAGAAAACTATAAAAAGGCCCTCGAAATCTTGACTGACAGATTTGGGAAAAAAGAAATCTTAGCGTGCATATGAACGTTCTCCTATCTTTGGTGCCAGTAGGTCCTTCAAGTGATGAATCCAGTTTAAGGAAACTGTATGATGAAATAACGGTTCAAACAAGAAGTTTAGAGACATTAGATATTAATTTTAATTCTTGTGGCCAATCTATTACTTCCTATTGTATATAAGTGTATACCGCAAGATTTAGTATTACAGTTTAGTATGGAGCAAAAGGCCGGCACAGAGTCAACAGTGTCAGATTTATTGTTACTTCTAAAGAGAGAAGTAGAAGCGCGCGAAAAGTCATTAAGTCTGGGTTTTAATAAACATTTAATAAACAAACACTTTCGAAATCAAGCGAAAGAAATACCTACAACTATCGTAAGAGTGTGTCTCCAATTAAAAAGAAAATGGTATCAGCGGCGACGCTTAACATCAGTCGAAAATTATATGTGCGACTTTTGTCTTAAATCTCACCTCTCGAAAGACTGCGACTTAAGTATTTCAGAGAAACACAAAGCGTTATATGATCAATTTAAGGGCAAGCGCTGCTTAAAAAACGGTCGCAAAAAACCGTTTTGTAAGGCGAAGTGGGTTAAATGTAATATTTGCAAATCTATGTCGCATTTAGAGAGCCTGTGTGATGCAAATGTGCAAGAAAATGAATCCATAAAAAATACTGCGCAACAAAAGAGACAAATGTTAGTTCACTATTCCTCGAAACACTCGGCCAGCCAAATACCATGGACCTTATAAGATATAGACTAACCCAGTGGGCGGGGCGCGCGTCACCGACATGTCGGCAAGAAAGAGTAGGGACGATGTGGTTTACTTTAACACTGAAACCTATAGCGTTTGTATCACATAACTCTTTTTAATTATTAAATGTAATACGTTGTATAGTAATGAGATTATGAAAGCCACAGTTTTTTCCAAATAGGATTTAATATATCTCATTAAAGCACTTTTTACTGCATTTCGCGCATTTTTTTCACTCGTAATTCTTGTACAAGCATCTTTACTTTAGTAAAACGATAAAAACTCTAAGCACAAAATTTATGAACTTAATTTTGCGTAAAAATAAAGTAAATTAAATAAGATTGATAGCACGCGATGCTTTGAAATAAATAAGATCTGATTTTTTTTTTTTTTTTTTAATTTAATGAACATTTTCAGGCATTGATTTTCCAAACAATAATAACATTACAAAACGATCATATTTATTTGATTATATGATCATTAAATTACTAACATTAAAATGGATTAGTTATTTTAATAATTCATAAAATTCGGAGCATAAAATTTTCTGAGCGTAATGAAGGAAAAAACAAAAAGATAAAATAAAATCTAGAAGCACCCAGATTTTATATTACGCCCAAAAGGAACTTTTTTTTAAAGTTTTGTATGTTACCTATATTTATTGAATATCATGTTCTTCGCCCGTAAACCACATGCATTTGAAAACAGCATAAACAGAATTTCCGCACTGGAGATAAAACTGTTATTTTCTATGCAGTGCTCGCTCTGAACTCTTTGAGTTTGTTAATCAAAAATTCGTTAAAGTTTTACAAAATATGAAATAGATTAAAACAAATTCGAAATTCGGCCGTCCAGATGCCCTAGTTCGGGTGGAGGTTTACGTTATCCAAAATTTGATGGCTCTAGATACTGTCGTTTTTGTCACAGTGAGAGAAACATACATGTATTCATGCAGCTTCTTCATTATTTAATTTCTTTACATATAATACCGGGCGATAAAATTTGGTAACAACAATTTGCAAGGAGACACGGATATTTATAGTAAAACAGCGCAAAATGCCGCTTCGAAACTAACAGCCTTTCTACGCTACCACCCCTTTGGGCTAATAAATTAAATTAACAATAAATAAAAAAAATCTTATGCAGAACTAAAAATAAATTTTAAAAAATAATCACTATAAAATACAAGCAAAATTAATTATTACGGTTAAACACAATTTTTAATATTAGAATTAAATGTATAAAAATTTTTAAGGAGTCAAAAGTGTTTATCATTATGATGTATTATGAAATATAATTGAAATAAAATTCCTTTATAGAAATTGTGCTATAATACTCATAATTTTAAAAAAGCAGCACAATTTAGAATTTTAAACAAAACTTTCAAAAATTCGGTTTTAAATATTTTAGTATTTTTCACTTATTTACACCAGTAAAAAGCATAAATATTGCAAGAGAAAATTGTTTGTTTGAAATTTTCTATTAGTTCAGATTTAAAATATTATTTTCTAAAAGTAGTTACAAATTTCCTTACAGCATAGGAAAAGCTAAAAAAAATCCAGCCCTGAAAGCATGGAATAGCTTTATAATTATTTGAAACGTTAATTATGCTTGATAAATATGCTAAAGTTTTAAAAATTAATCTCAATTTCAAAAATAAAAATATATAGAAATTCTAATTTGTGAAATGAGTCGCTACAATCAGCTTTTTCTTGAGAATTATACACGCTGCAATAGGCAACTAATGTTAAATTTCTGCAAGTCGTCCCTACTCCTCCGGATGTGATCAAGGTGACAGCCGGCAACGCCTCAGACGAAGGAGAAAACTCGCTTGGGTTAGTCTATTTCTTATAAGGTCCATGGCAAATTCCTAATGACGCGATTTATTATCAAACATTGAGAGGTCAACTGGTAGGAAATAATTCCACATTTAACGTTAGGTTGTTATGCGATTCTGCTTTCGAAAGATCTTATGTTTGTCAGTCTATTTCCAAAAAAGCAAGTTTACCAACTATTAGTAAAGAAAGATTAAGAATTCATACATTTGCATCTTCGAATCCGCCAGTGCGAGAATTGAAAAGGAAAAGACTTTCTTTAAAAAATAAAACCGGGTTCACTCCAATCATCGAAGCACTCGATGTAAAAACCATACGTTCCAATGCATTACCCAGGCCATTTGCAAAAATTATACACAGTTACAAGATTTGACTTACCTGACAGCTGCGAAAGTGAAGTGGCAGAGGTACAGATTTTAATTGGGAATGATTATTTGAACTGCATTTTAACGGAGAAAACACAGCGTTTAACAAACTATTTAGTATTGCACGAAAGCATATTCGGTTGGACGTTGAGTGTAGTAGGGGGAGAGAGGAAGAAGCTAAGTTCAGAGTCAGATTCCACCGGTTTGTTTATACACATCGATTCGGAAGAGGAATTAAAAATATCAGAACAGATGCGTCAGCTTTGGAAGATAGAAAGCTAGGAATATCTGAGTGCGCCTCGGAAAGAAGCGCCGATAAGCGAATAATTAAACAATTTGAAGAGGATTTGAAATATGTAGACGGGAGGTATGAGGCTCGCTTGTTGTGGAATAGGAGTCCAGAGCATTTGGAAAATAATTTTGGTTTAGCGAAAAGGCAGTTCGAAAGCGTGCGGCGAGAGTTAAAAAGTAACAGCTTTGTGAGGGAACAGTTTATGGAAATAATTAAATTTCAGACACAAAACAACATTATTCAAGAGTGTGAGGATACGAGAGAGAGTTACTTTATGCCATTCCGAGGAGCGGTACGTAAATATAAAAAAATCATTCGAGTTCGAATGATATTTAATTGCAGCAGTTGCGAGGGAGGAAAGCTATTGTTAAACGATTGTTTAGAAAAGGGTCCAGACCTAAATCCGAATATTTTGGATATCATTCTTGCTTTTCGAAAATTTAAAATTGGATTCTGCGGTGACATAGAAAAGGCGTTTTTGATGATTGGGATAGCAAGGGAAGATAAGCAATATTTAAAATTTTTTTGGTATCCTGATAATGACAGTGAGGACTTTAAAATTATGCAAATGAACAGAAATTTGGATGTAATTGTTCAATGTTTTTATTGAGTGCAACGATCAAATATCATTTAAAGAAATACACGGAAACAAAGAAAAACTGTGTCGAGATGTTAAATAGCTCACTGTATGCAGACGATTTGTGTTATGGAGGGGAAAGTAGTGTCAGCTTTCAGTCTTTCATCAGAGGCGGTACCTATTTTGAGAGACGCGAATTTCAATTTGAGAAAGCTAAACACTAATTCTAAAGAGTGGTATGACTTGTGGCTTCAGAAAGGGTTGTGTGAAGAAAGTAGGTTTGAGAGAGATAGTAAGTTGAAAGTGTTAGGCTTGGCGTGGAACTTAGAAGAGGATGGTTTGAGAGTAGACGTTACATCATTGTTGAGTAGTTTAGGATCGTTGAGACATAGTAAAAGATTGGTGTTAAGCACAGCAGCAAATAGATAAAGTGGCGCGCTGAAATTGTGGAATTAAACGCGTTGAAAATAGAGAGGTACTACTTTCCAGAAGTAAAGGTCATTCGGTTGAAAATCATATTTTCAGTGATGCATCAGTAGTGGCATATGGAGCGGTGGCATATTTTAGATATAAGAATGAGAGAGGAGAAGTATGTACGTCGTTTATAATGTCGAAGAGTAGGATAGCTCCGTTAAAAAAGTTGTCCCTCCTTAGGTTGGAAATGATGGGGGCTGTAGTTGCAGCTAGGTTAGGGAAATATTTATTGAAAATGTTTCAGGATTTGGTAGGTAGGTTAGTTCTGTGGACGGACTCAGAAATTTGCTTGTGGTGGATAAAGGGGTCAGCGCGTGAGTGGAAGCAGTTCGTGTCGAATAGAGTTGCAGAAATACAAGACTGCACTTCGCCTGATAAGTGGAAATATTAGCCAGGGTCGGAAAACCCAGCAGATAAATTAACTCGTGGTGAAACAGCAGATGCATTGGTGAAAGATAATAATTGGTGGCATAGTCCATCATGATTGAAAGATTCTGAAGATCAATGGCCTGAGAAGTTTAAAGTAGAAACTGATACTCAAAATTTGGAACGTTTAAGCACTTATGTTCAGGTGACGATTCCAGAAGGAGAAACTGCGTTAAACATTACCAAATTCAGCAGTCTGGAAAAAATGTTGAGAGTTACAGCTTGGGTAAAGCGGTTTGTCGCCAAGCTAAGACAACGTACCTGTGAAGAAGGTCCTCTTACTGTATTGGAGATCCAAGAAGCTGAGGAGTACTGTATAAAACAAGTCCAGAGAGAGAAATATTTTTCGGATACTCAACAGATAGAGAGGAATAAGCTAATAACACCAGATTCGAAGCTTAACAGTTTAGCACCATATCTGGAGAGTAGAGGTATTTTGCGTGTCAGAGGTCGTTTGGAACAAGCAGAATTAATAGATGACGAAAAACATCCCATTATTCTGCCGAAAACGAAGTTCACCGAACTAGTGATATTTAGTGAACACATAAAAGTATTTCATTCAGGTGTCATGGCAACGTTGTCCAAAGTCAGGAATAAATTTTGGATACCTAAAGGAAAACAAGTAGTAAAGACAGTTATTAACGCTTGTCTGGTGTGTAAAAAGTTCTCAGTGAAGCCCGCCAAACAGTTAACGGGTCAGTTACCAAGAGATCGTGTAGTCCAAAGCAATCCTTTCACAGTTGTAGGCACTGACTTAACGGGAGCAGTTACTATTAGAGAAAAAGCAGATATCCACAAAAAGGTGTACATAGCCTTATTTACATGCGCCGTTACTCATGCTGTACACATTGAAGTGGTCTCAAACATGTCAGCAAAAAGTTTCATTTTTTCATTACGACTTATTAGCAAGAAGAGAGAGCTGCAAAGTGATTTATTCAGGTAATGCCAAGAATTTCCGCAGCACATGTGAAATACTTAAGGGATTTCAAAGAATCAGAGCAGAGCCAAGTGTAAGAGATTTCTTGACATCCAAAGAGATAACATGGAAATTCATACCTGAGCGTTCCCCATGGCGGGGAGGGTTCTGGGAGCGTCTGATGAGAAGCATCAAGGAACCTCTGAAGAAAATCTTAGGGAGAGCATTGCTGACTTTCGAAAAGCTCTCTACAATATTAACTGAACTCAAGTGTGTGTTAAATAATAGACCTTTAACATACGAGAGCAACGAGCTGGGTGAAACTCGCCCGCTCCCACCTTCGCAGTTTTTATTGCCAGGACGTGATACATTTAACTTTCCCGAGCATTTTTTGGAAATTTTTAACAAGGTGTCCGACAAAGAGACTTTAACTAGGAGGAAGCGTTACCAATCTAGGCTCTTAAAATTAACATGGATGAAGTGGAAAGAGCAATATTTACTCCATCTTAGAAATGCACATAACTTCGCTAATCCTAAAACTGAGCGGAACCTTAAGACTGGAGACGTTGTGTTGATAGAAGGCCCAAAACAATCCAAACTACTTTGGGACATGGGCGTAACTGAAAACGTGATTATAAGAAGAGATGGATATGTTCCAGCGTGCCTCGTTTGCACGCCTAAAGGACAACTCAGAAGATCGATCCAAATGTTATATCCTTTAATTTAATTTAGAACTTTTGATATTATTGAGTTTTTATTATTATATTACTAATTATTATGTTCATTTGTGGCTTTGATATGTACTAGTATAGATTATTCTTTTATATTATTCATTTATATATGTCGCACTGTTTAGTATTAATCCATTATTAATTAATGTTGATATTGTTATGTAGGTAAGTTTGTGTACTCTTATTAAAGAGTAAAGGTGGGGAGTGATGTAGAAAAAAGAGATAGAGGGCGCTGCCCCGCCCGTGTGTTTAGCTAATTAAGAGTTTTCAGCAGAGAGAGTTGAGAGATTGATGAGAGTGGTAGGAACTAGATATCCTGTAATCTGTATATAATACTTGTACATAGTCTTCTCTTCATTAAATAGATTTAGTTAAAGAAAAGTGTCATTGTTTGGCCAATAAAACCACAAGAACCACCGATAATAGAAGATTAAGTAAGTTATTACAACATAAGACAGCGCATTTAGCATGGTGCCAAGAACATGCACCTTGGAGCAGACTTCAGCAAAGCACTGTGCTTTTTACAGATAAGTCGAGGTTCAGCTTGGATACTGATTCTTAGCGTGCACGTATTTGGAGAGAACCTGGAACACAATATAAGTCCTCCTTTATCAGGGAAAGGGATCATTACGGTATGGACATGTAATGGTTAATGCGCGTATAGTAATTTGTATTTTCAGTTGTATCGTTTCCGTGATATGTAAGTAATGTGAGGATAAAGATTTAGTAACATAAGTGAAGAATATGTCTTAAAGAAAGTAGGTTAAGCTAACACTTGGCTGTTTTAATATTTTTCCTTTAGAACACAGTAAAAATGTTAATGGCTTATTGGTAGATTAAACAAATTTTAGTATTCAAATACTTTATTGTGAAAGCTGCAATAGTAAAAGTACATATAAAAAGGTAAAACAATAAACATTTTTTTTAATGAGGCGTGTTATGCTTTTCCTCGACTAGAACGTTCAGGTCTACAAAAAAAGATGACAATTTTATTCTTAAATCTAGTTCACATCTAATTGGTTTCTGCACTTTTTTAGAACATCTAAGTATCGAGAAGGCTGTTCATATTTGTAACTTGTAACAAAAGGCATTAGAAACTTAACTGCAATTTGTGCCAAAAATTACACCCAAATTTTATACTCGATACAAGAGAACCCAAAAATCTATCAATGGTTTATTTGTTGAAGCTGTTTTCAAACGCTGTATTACAAGACATTTCAGTTATGGGTTCAATATCTGAATCCAATAAATTATGTCTCTAACTCTACGTTCTCTAATGTCTATTAATTGTGAAAGGCTTCCTTATCCATGCTTTGTTGCTATGAATTGGAAGAAAATATTCTTTCAGATTTGTAGATTTGTTTGCAATCCTTTGAGATTTTTCTTGTTAGCAAATGAAATTTTATCAAGGCATGGAACTAATATTATATGTTTCTTGCCCTTGAGTTAGCTTCATAAAAGCACTGAAATTTCCAGCTTCCACTTAAAGGATCCAGAAACTAAGCTTTTTCATTGCAGCTTCCACCTATTCTTTTGCATTTTAAAACAGTTGCATTATTGCTTTGTAGCAAAAGATTTAAATTATTTAAAAAATAAAAATGTCAGAAAGGTAAGATAACTTCATCAAGCAATTAACATCACTAAAGATATCTTTAAATTAAAATATTATATCTTCGGCCACTGGGATGGATATAAAAGTTTAAAAAAAAATTAAAAATTGTTCTCCCATTTCCAAATTTCAATTTAAAACATTCCATCTGGATGACCATCGTACTTCCCAATATAAAAGAAGGTTTTTCATGTTCCTTCTGACATAACACACTGAATAACATGGAATTTAAGGGATGTTTTATAAAATCCATAAACTTCATACTATCTTGCATAGCAGTTTGCAAAAACATTATTAGTTCTTTTATGGCCAAGACTTCCCTGTGCATGTGCAATGCAAACTCACATTCTGGTGCCATAGCCTTTATTTTTGGACGAAGCACAACCCCCGCCACTGCAGAAGCACTATCGCTGCTCCGTCCTAGGTAGTTTTTTTCTAATCAATGTCATTTTGATTAATATAAATATCAACAAAACTAAAAAAATTTCTTCTACTGTTGTTTTTATGTTCATTGGTTTACAAAACAAAAATTCTTTATTAGACGTATTCTCAAAATTCTATCTTACAAAGCACATTAAATTGGCATTGTCAAATATGTGTGCACTTTTACCAACTTGAAAACAAATTAACTGTTTTAATCCTTTAACTGTCATAACGAGCTATACTCACATTTCAGTTACACTTCACAGTGGGCACAAACAAACACAGCTCGCATTACAAATTTACAACTGACAGGTATCATGCATATTTGGAGACAAAGAATTGCTTAATCTCGTACCCACTGAAGGGTTAAGGAAAGGGTTTCTTCAATATTATCTGGTACTTCCATGATTCTACATTGCATTGTGTTATTGAAAAAAGGCAACAAATTTATCTGGTTTTGCTGTTTTAATCACATATACGGGAAGCTTACATTTTCATTTCAGAAACTATTAATTTTTTTTAAACTGTATGAGGCTATGCAGTTTGCGCAATTAATACACATATTTCATAATAAGCCATAACGAGATTTTCAAACAAAGTCCCAGAGAAAAATGTCAAGATACATTTTGTTTACTAAATATTCTTTCTTTATATTTGTAAAGAAATTTTTCGGCTTAATTCCAAGTGCGGCTTCAACTTTAGAGGTCTGAATGGAATATGGCAGTGATATCCCACTCTAGTTGAGAGTCGGTGGCATCACTCTCATACAAAAAAATTAGTTGGGTTTGCTGCTGCATTCCAATCAAAACTAATTAAGTTTGGTAGCAGTGCAGATTACATTAAAATAGGTACTGAACTAAGAAATAAATAAATAAAGGATAAGCTTCAGTATCATACATTATCTACAGAGACATTAAATTATTAAATGTCAATGGCATCTACTGACAAAATATGATATAGTCTTATGTCACTGTAATGCATAAGGCAATGGTCTCAAAATCAAACTGCATGTGGGCCAAATGCACAATCTGAAAACTGCTGACAAGACAGATTATTTTAAACAAAATGAAAATTTTTATTAACAAAATTAATATTTTTTAGAAAAATCTTAAATTTTGCCTACTAAATATTTATCAAGACATGCATAAACGATAAGACTTACATTTATTTCAAATAATTTTAATATGTTAAATTAATCATTAAATAACTTACTTTAACATTAACTAATAAACAGATTATGAAAACTTTTCATGTGGAACAAAACTTGAGAGTAAATAATGGCCCATCTTTTGCACTTCTTAAATTCGTCTTCAGTGTATAAATAAAAATATGCAAGTCCATACGTAATTTTCCCCCTTAACTATCACAATTTTTTCCCCCTTACCATAGTTTGACATTCAATGGCATTTCGATTTTGATAAAGCCTGTAGCCTTGAGGAGATATTAGAAATTATCTTCATCGCAGATTATAGATGCTTATCAATCAATTTTTTTATTAATTTTCAGCTGAAAAAAGAAGCTGTTCATATATACAAATGCATTCCCAAACAAACCGATTATTCTTAGCACAAAAATTTGAAACAGAGTGTTTTCATTTTCTGACAAGCACCACTATTAATTAATTAGTTTTGTTCCTAGATTTTTTGGTGCATTATTCACGTTCATTTTTAATGGTAATGAAAATAACGTAAACTTCGAATTCAAATAACTAAAACCATGAAATCTTTGCAACACTGTATTTGCAACCAATGCAAACTTAAATGTATTTGTGAGCTGCATGCAGTCCACAGGCTGCTAGTTTAAGACTACAAACCTAAGGTTTATAATTTAATTAAGTTTATCTCGTATCCAGCATTTTGCTTTTGTGATCCAGTGATGGGTAAATACCTGGCATTTCAGAAATGCTGCATTAGACAACATGCATTAGAGCACGTTGAAAAATTACTTTTGTTCTGGATAGCACAAAACATTTATGTACAGTATATATTTCCTACACTGCATTTGTATTTTGGTATTAAAGTGTTATAATAACAACAATAGGATTTTCTATAAAAAATGAATTATTATTTTCCCTTTATTTCTTATCAGAAAGTTAGTTTGGGGTACATCTAAAGATCTGGAATTCATTAATGATGTATATCAAGATACCATTGTATTAATATTTTTTGTCATTTCCACTAGACACTCAGGTTAGGCTATTACTTAGCTCTCTAAAATGGATATCATCAAATAGGATAGGAAGGACTATCACAGATAGCATTACAAATGAATACCTCATTAGAACTAGATAATTATATAAAATATTACATATTGGATAAAATAGAAAAGAACATCACTATTCTAGATTCTCAGCCACAGTTGAAGACAATGATATCAAGAAAGCAAGTGATGTTATTACCAAAATAATTATCAGTTGATCAATCGCTGAAAATCAACATCTCGCAATGAAACGGCATTTCCTAATTTATTGCAAGACTGTTGACTTCTTACAGTATGTCAGCAAATGTATTAATAAATTTCGATGAATCACACAAACACTGCAGGTCTCCTTTATTAGTTAGTACAGGCAAATCAATCATAATCATTGCCAAGAAGCACATTTTTATGCATTTCCAACAAATACATAATTAAAATGTATTTGCAGGCTGCATACTATATACTAGGCCACAAGTAACACTATGCAAAAACTTAAGACTTGGTCTAACGGCAGGAGAATTCATAGAAAAGAAAGACAGTGAAAGTGTAAAATATCCAAATATTTACACCTTTCCACAAGATGTAACCATATTACCAAATGGCAGAGACATGTGTATAGTTATGACTTTAGTTAGTGCTTCTTTACTTGTCACTGCTCCCATATTTTTATCTAGAGACCATAGTAAGAATTTTCAGCTTCATGGTGAGTTTAACACACTCTTAAGAGACTCTGACTAGGTCAACTTAAATTCAACCTATATATTCCGTTTAATTTTTTTTTTTTTTTTTCAATAATTTGAAACCAGATAAGGAAAATATTCACTTTCACAATTCTGAATTGCTATTGTTACATTTTCTCCATCAAAATGAATCTAATTTGATTTTATTATCTGGAAGTATGAAAATTGTATTGTGTGATGTATTATTAAGGTATTAAATTAGAACTGTCTCAAGTGATTTTATAAGATTCCAGCACCATTTTCATCCACTGGTTGAAATAATTACTGCTACAGTTTTAGGTATAAAAAACTGGTGAATTTAATCACACTTTACTGTATATTTTGAAATTTTATGTTTCGCATATTTATGCATTTTAATGAAAAATCTTGCAATTTCACATTCACACTTAAAATAGATTTGCAGGTATAAAGCATAAACTCATGAACAATCAATTTACTATTTAAGCTTGCATACAGTTCTCACACATGCTAAAACCTCTTGAAAATAATACTCTATCTTTCAAAAAGGATAATGAAGAATGTGTCTGTATTTCATAAATAACATAATTTATAATACGAAAAAAAAAATGTTTTATAAACATTTTATTGCAAAATGTTTTAATGGTGATGCATATTTACAATAATGTATGAGATTTGTGGTTCAACTTTTGATTTATTTACAAAAAGTGTTAATCCTCTCAGATAAAATTTGTCATACATGCTGCAAATCTACGATATTAAGAAAAGAATGCATTTTCCTTCCCCCCTTTTCCTTTTCCAAAATGATCTACAACTACTGGACATGCAAATACTATATAAACAAAGTAATAAAAGTTTTGATTTCAGCACCTTGAATATAGACTGTTATTTAATTTCAGGAAACAAACATAGACTATGTGCTTTACATTGGCACAAAATATATTTGCTAAAATTTAAAAACTTAAAACTTTAACTATCTTATCAGTAAAAAATCATATAAAATATGCACCTAACATCAAAACTCAAAATGGTCAAGAAATGATTCAACTTAATTATACTAATAATACTGATTTAAAAAAAAAAGATAAATACAGTTCTAAGTTCTAGTTTAAAATATTTTCTCCTGATTTTCTATAAATCCCAATATAAAAACACAAAAAAGGAAGTTTTATACAAATAACATCATAGAAATAAGTTTTGGACACAACAATTTAATTGTATTATTTTGATTTTGCTTTTTGTTAACTTTGGTAGGTATTCCCTAATAATCATCCAGTAAAAACTAAATGCCCTTTAAATTCAACAAATACAAAAACATTAAAAAAACAGTAACTTGGAATTTTGTTCCAAGCTTAAATTTAACAATACTTTGAATTTCAACATGGACAACTTTACCTCAAAAATAAATACACAAAATACATTCAAAGCAAAAAAAGCAAATTTTTCCACATTTGGAAAATAAGAAAGCTGTAGTTTTAATTTACATATTTCATCTAATATAAAAACCTAAAGATTCGCAGGTAAAATTATTATTAGCAAGAATATTTACATTCTATCCAAAATATCCAACAGGCGAGTACTGTAACTTAAAACATATAAATCATAAATATACAAACGCATATTTTATGAAACTATGCTAATTACAAATGCCAATCATATTCAAAAAGGAATATACTTTAACATAAAAACTATAAAGCTTATAAATAGATTACTAACACAGCAATTAAATATAACTTAGAATTCAAGATTAAAATTGCAGAAATTCATGCAATAGAAAGAAATAGCATAAATTATAACTAAAAATGATACACAGTAAATATCATTTAGAAGGCCATAATTTCTCACCAATTTTAAATACTTAGAATATTAGAATTTTATAACATTTACATATTATAAAACTTCTTATAAATACATAATAATAGATTCATCATAATATTATTTGCATTTCCTTCTTAAAAAAGACTAACATGGCATCTTTTAAATATTTAAACCTTTGAATATGATACATTTTTCTCTGTACAGTAACAATTTAACAAGATGTTAAGGCATTTTACTGTAAAATAGCTTTGATTTTCTTTGCACCAACATGAAAACAGAAAATCCCAACAACCAGATGTTTTTAACTACAATGAAAGCTTCCTCTCTGATGAAACAAAAGTGCTCTATGAAGGAATATATATGCATATGAATACAATGTACGAACAGTTTTTTATCTTTGATCTTATTTTCTCCAGCATTACCGCTTTCGTCGACATGTACGTTTATGCTCCTTGTGCCAGTGAACTTGCTGACATTCGACACTACAGTATGATGTATTCCAGCAGCAATGATATATAGCTTCAGCCTCACAGTTGTAACACTAAAAAACAAATAAATAATAAAAGTGTTTCAATCCATCATTTAATAAAATCAAAAATGCCATTAAAATTCTAAAAATAATTTCCATGTACTATAAATTAGGATGTCTTTCATCCAAAGTCTGGAACCTATGGTCATGTAGATTTTAGAGTTTTGTAGAGTTCAGATCATAAAAAAGAACAGTCATTAGATTTAGTTTGAAAAAAATAAAAAAGGGGAAGGGGAGTAAATAAAGATAAATTTTAAAAAGAAAGCACATAAAACAAATTTCCTTTTTAAGTTTTTATAGAGAAATATATGTTAAACAAATTTTTATTTTATATGTAAATAAAGTGAAAAATTGTATAATATTTTTTAAAAATCAGTTTACAGCAGTTTGGTTCCAAATTTTATGATATCACAATCTATTGATTTCGAGGGATCTATTATAGTTCACATCTTTTGGATATAACTGCAGCTTTCCATTTGTTGCAGATTTCTTTACTCTTGATGAAGTGGGACCTGTACCTGTTTGCCCTCGAAATCAATAGAACCTTGACTAAAATTTATGCAAAACACAAAGTTGTTGCTTTATCTGATTTGATGACATCTGAGTTCCCATCCCTTTCAATTATTCATCCAGTACTTCCTGAACAGTAACACTGTTTTGTTATTCTAGATCAGAGATGAGCAAAAGCTAGCCTGCGGGCCAAATGCAACCCATCTAAATGCTTAATCCAGGCTGTAATAAAATCTTGTGCAACGATATTTTATCTTTTTCCTACCCAATTTCAATCGCAGACTACCGAACTCAGCAGTATGAGTTTGGGTTTATTGTTACAGTGTGTATATGTGTATATATATGCATGACTATACTAGCCAACAACTTAAGATGAGTACATTACATATGCTAGAAAATATGTGCATACACCAAAGAAATAAAGTCCTATAATTTCTAGCAGCTTTAATTTAAAAATTGAACAACAACATATCAATACTGTTGAGATAAAATGAATGATCAGAAAAGGGGGCTTAGGGAAACACTTCTAAATTCTTTTTTGAAAATGAAACAATGTACATATCAGTCATTTGATGACCAATGAGAACAGATCACATTTCTGGCATATTCATAATTTTTAAAATTCTAATTGTATTTTTTTATTAAATTTCTATTCGGGAGAAGGTGTTCTCTTCCTTCTCGTCACATCCTGCAAATAATATGAACATTGTTGGGGATCATCTTTGTCCTGCCCAAATGATGGATGCAGTAAAAAAGACTTTTTTGGCAAAGTGTTAAAAGTATTTGCCCAACTCTGTTGTAGATTCATTTTGTTTTCACTAATATTCCCAAGAAAATCATAAGGTTTTTTCTTAGAACTTGCCACTCAGATATGATAAAAAAGTACTTTTTTTTTACCTCTCTCTCTGGTATTTTTTCAATAACACACTTGAAATCAAAAATACATGTTGGTGTGAAATATAATCTGATATAATAATGACAGCTTATACAATTCATTCAAGGTATACAGATGCTTAAAAATATCATTATAGTTATATGAACAAAATCTTTCACTACACGTAATTAATTTTCCTGGAAGAATTTAATGACAGACTCTTAATTGCTTCTGCTAAATCAAAATAACCATCCCAATTCTTTCATAAAAATCTTGCACATACACACACACATGCCAAAAGAGTTTTGGGAACAAAATATGTTTGAGTTACAAATCTGATTCAATTCATGGTATGTAAATACTACTTTTCACATGCTTATGCATATTTTGGTTGCTGGTGTGTTAACAGAAGAGTACCAAAATTCCAGTTACTCTGCTGTTGTCAACTGAAACAGCAAGGATTAATCTTTAGTTACAGGTAGAAGTTTAGCTACTATTCGCAAAATATTTGCTGAATTATAAAAGCAATTATCCATACAATATGGCAGTTTGCATTAACATTAAATACAGAAACCTGTCATCAATAATTCCAAAGGTCAATAAATGTCATCTTTCACTATTAAGAGACTGTATGGATATCAGGAATTAGCAGATTTTAGGTAGGTAGGCTTTAAATAAATATTCTGCTATATAAATAAGTTAAAATCTGCATTCACAGAATGACTGTAATCTCAAATATCTATATTATATAGGTCTTCTGTTGATTTTGTTATATGGTAAAATTTAAACATATTATACTATTCACAAGCACAAACCTAACAAAACAATTAGAAATAAAAATACAGAAATAGAACTAAAATCACTAGTGCATATAAAATTTCTTCACCTTCAAAATGGCTAATAAATAACCTTAAAATTGTTGGTTAGGAAACAATCTCAGAATTTTAAAAATGAAACAAAATTCTTTGGCAGCGGTTTCAGAGAAAAGTTCCACGCACATTTGGAAATTCACAAGCATGTGATAATGATTGTTCCCTCAATCGTTTTTTTAATTTACTGACAAAAGTCAAAACTCATACACCAGACACACATTGTAAAAAGAACAACAAAAAGAAAATGTTAAAATTAATTACTGGTCCCCCATTTAGTTTAATCCTCTGGCCTGCGTTTTCAATAAAAGAGCACGAATTTCCCAAAGCTACAATGAGAAAGAAATATTTTCTTGATTTTAATGTCAAAATGCCTCTGGTACTTAATATGTGAATTTGTGTACTTAAACACACTGCCTTAATTTCTTGGACATATTTTAATATTTATGTATGTATGTATACATTCTTAGACATCACAAAAAATATTCTTGGCCGTATATAAATATATATGGCCTTGCCGGTCAGAGGATTAATTCTATCAAATACAAAATGCAGCATTGGAGCAACACTGAATACTACATAGAACTGACAACTTCTTTGTCTGCAAAGGATTAATATGGCAGCTCAAAAACCAGTTTTGACTTTATGCCAGTGTTGATTTTTAGATACATTTTGAAATGCCCATTGCATGCCAGTGTCATACTCGGACTGCATCAATGCTATGCAGGTATCGACCCTATGCAGTGTTAACCATATCGCTATAATAACTATACGAATGTAACAAATGAGAATTGATCTCCTTAGTCATTTTTACATTATTATCAAAATTTCTGTATTATCGTGTCAGTTGTATGGCAGAAACTAGTCTAATAGTAATAAATAGTAATTGTGTCAATTTCAATTCAATGTCATTTTGATTCTATGCAATATAAATCCTATAAATGCAGCCATTTTAATGCACCTTTGGATATGAACTCTAGATCACTGCTTCTTAAACTTTTTTTCATTCCTGACTTCTTTTTATTGTCTCTTTTTATTTCATTTTATTGTCAAATTCTTTTGCAACCCCAGATCAGTCCTGCCAAACGAATAGCAGAATGAAAAGTAACATGTGACATCAGTGATCACTTGATTTTTATAAACTCATTGATGTACCAGCTCACATGACCTATGATGTCATCACAAATTCAGTCACTGTTAGTTCTGTAACTTAGCCTGTAATTTGATTCTTGGTGGTTTTATTACACATATTAGTTTTGAAGAAAATCCTAAAACTATCTTAAAACATGCAAAAGATGAACCCCAGATCAGTCCTGCCAAACGAATAGCAGAATGAAAAGTAACATGTGACATCAGTGATCACTTGATTTTTATAAACTCATTGATGTACCAGCTCACATGACCTATGATGTCATCACAAATTCAGTCACTGTTAGTTCTGTAACTTAGCCTGTAATTTGATTCTTGGTGGTTTTATTACACATATTAGTTTTGAAGAAAACCCTAAAACTATCTTAACATGCAAAAGATGAACAAAGAAAAAATTTCATAGCAGAATTAAACAAACACTTTCTTTCCTTTAAGTAGAGTTGCAACACATGACGGGTAACAGCTAGTATAATATAACATTATACAAGCCTACTCGCACATCACCAAAATAGTAAACAAAGCAATCAAACAAATACATGGAAACACCAATGACTAGTGTTGACAACTGAGTGCATATGCGCTATTGTCACAGGATTGCCAGTTTCCAACTTTCATTTAAGCCTAAATAGGTTATTACATTTTATTATACATTAATTTTAACAGATACATTATTTTAACATACAGACATCTGACATTATATTAAAAAAATTTTAAGCAGCAAAAAGTAGTAGAAGGAAGTGATGGACTAACAAAAATTCACAAAAGCATGCAAGTATAAATTTCAGTAGCACAGGTTTAACAGAAAAATAGCAGATTTGTAACAAATTGCATGATCTGTCAGCACTGATTAAAAATATAGATATTATTCCATAAATAATTTATTTCTTTAGTAAACAATATAGATGTGAAAAGAAGAGGTTCTGGAATTTATTTTAAATATTAGAAAATTAATGAAAAAAATCTCAGAATTTTGTCTTTTAGCCCAAAGGGTGTTCACCCAGCAGGGGTATTAATTTCATTTCGGCAACTTGCATCGCAAACTTTCAATGTTCACTTCACTTTTCAAATTGTTGCCGTCAAATATAATCACCCTGTGAATTAAAGAAATTAAATGATGAAGAATCTGCATAAATGTATGTATGTTTCTCACATTGTAACAAAACAACGGTACCTAGAGCCATCAGATTTTTAATAATGTAATCCTCCACCAATTACGGGTATCTGGAAGCCCTATTTTGGAACTTACTTTATTATCGATTTCAGATTTTGTAACACTTTAACGAATTTGTGATTAACAAACTCAACGATTTCAAAGCGAGCAATAACAACACTATACGGGGGGAAAAAAACTTTTATCTTTACAGCGCGCGAGATTGTGTATTGGAAATTCTAAAGATACATTCATTTTAAAATTATTTTGCAATACTGCTGTTGAATAGAATTTTATGGTTTAAGTGCAAAGAACATGTTACTTAATAAAAGATGAATAAAGAAAAATTTCATAGCAGAATTAAACAAACACTTTCTTTCCTTTAAGTAGAGTTGCAACACATGACGGGTAACAGCTAGTATAATATAACATTATACAAGCCTACTCGCACATCACCAAAATAGTAAACAAAGCAATCAAACAAATACATGGAAACACCAATGACTAGTGTTGACAACTGAGTGCATATGTGCTATTGTCACAGGATTGCCAGTTCCCAACTTTCATTTAAGCCTAAATAGGTTATTACATTTTATTATACATTAATTTTAACAGATAAGGTAATACACAAAACATTAAAAAAAAAAAGCCCCTTTGTGTGTAATGTAAAATCTGAGAACTTTCAGATTTTATTTTATTTAAATTTTTTTATTAGCCCAGAAGGGCTATTAATTTCATTTTCACATTTTGCGTCATTTCACTTTCTGCACCGATTCACTTTTCAAACTGTTGCCACTAACTATACAGCCCTGCATTATATTTAAAGAAATTAAATATTGAAGAATCTACATAAATGTATGTATGTTTCTCGCATTGTGATAAAACAACGGTACCTAGATCCATTAAATTTTGAATAACATAATCCTCCAGCAAATATGGGCATCTGGCATCCCTAATTTGTAATTTGTTTTGTTATCTATTTCCTATTTTGTCAGACATTAAAGAATTTTTTATTAAGAAACTCCATGATTTCAAAGCGAGAAATGGCAACATTGTACAGGAAAAAAAAAAAAATTATCTCCAGCGTACAAGACTGTGTATTGGAAATTCTAAAGATACGCTCATTTTAAAATTATTTTGCGATATTGCTGTTGAACTAATTTTATGGTTTAAGTGCAAAGAACATTATATTTAATAAATAAAGGTAACACACAAAATGTTAAAAAAATGCTTCTTTGGACATAATGTAATATCTGAAAGCTTTCATATTTTTGTTTAATTATTATTAATTTTTTTAATGCATAGCGAATGAAAATTTTGGTAGAATATTAGACATTACCAGACATAAAGCATCTTCAACATTCTTCAGCGTTGAACGGCATAAACTCAACAAAATTCAGCTCTAGCTCTGATTCAAAACTCAGTCAAGGACTTTTGTGGAAACTCAAGATTTAAGTTAGAATCACACAATAATTCTACGAATTTCTTTTTGGTTTCATATGGCAGATGATTAATTTCATCAAAGAACTTACATTAATGTCAATTAATATAAGTTCTTTGATAGTTTCCTTAATATAATTTTAAATTCTAGTACCTGAATTAAATTTTTGTGATCACCATCATCATCATTTAGGAAATGCTGCTAATTACAGTAAAGCACTTGATAGCAATCTGCCTTAAACAAGATATCTTCATGAAGGACTTTATAATGGAAATTGACTTACCATGAAAACCCCAAAGAGCCAACATGTTCACTGGGAACAAAATTTGACACAAACTGTCAGCATTTTCCAGTCATCTTGTATCTTTACTCAGCCACTGAGATGCTTATATGTAAAACTGTCTTTTTATCAAATTGGTTTTAATTTAGCTCAGCAGTTACTGATTTTGCACAATTTTCTTAAATTCATAATTCCTGTCACCTCTGAACTTATATTAGCATAAAATATCATAAATAACTTTTCAGTTATTATTAGCTTAATAAAGGTTACATATGTGCATTTTCTAGTTCCAATAAAGTAGCAAAAAGTAACCAATTGATTTTAATGCAAATAATGCAAATATGGTATTCAAATCATGTTATTATTGCTCATGTAGTACATCTTCATATGAAGCACAGGGTGAAACAGATTGATTCAAGACTACTTAGAACACTTTTTTAATATGACTTGGAGCTTTATTCTGTCACTCTTATAAAGGAAAACTTCTATATGTGTTAAGATTCCTTTTCGATTAGCAGGGATGAACATTACTTCCACCAATTATGGAAGAATAATACATAAAGCCTTAAAATTTATCACAGAGACCATAAAGCACACCATCAACTGTCACCTCATAAATTTTAGTGGGCTTGGAATCTTTAAATATACGAAAAGAAAATGAAGTTTTGAAAGTATCTGAAAAATGTAACAGATACATGATGAATCACTAGATCAATTACTCACCCTGCAATAAATTAATATCCTGTAATACAGTAAATGAGTGGTCTCAAACTGGTGGTCCCTGAAGCAATTTTAGGTTGTCTGTGAATATATTTCAATTATGTACTTGATGCAAATACGATGTTATAAAGATTTCAAGATTTTAGTTGCTTGAACTCTGAACTCCATTATTTTCATTTGCATTAAAAATGAATGTGAATAAAGGATTAGAAAATCTATAAAAAGAGCTGACTAATTTAAAGATCTGAAGATACAGATTTGATTTACTTTCACTGGTACTTGTCAAAAGACAAATAGGCTCTGTTATGAAATTTTGCACTATGAATAGAAAATCTATAAAAAGAGCCAATTAATTTAAGATTTGAAGATACAGATATGATAAAATTCCACTGGTACTTGTCAAAAGACAAATAAGCTCAGTTATGAAATTTTGAATTAAGAATAATCTCTTTGTTTGGAAATACACTTGTATATGTGAACAGCTTTTTATCACAGTTGAAAAATAATAAGAAAATAAACCAACTGACTAATGAAGATCTACGATTCACAATGAAGATAATTTCTAGCAACTTTTCTCCAATGTTATAAACTTTTATCAGAACTGAAACGCTATTTCATGTGAAGTTGTAATAAAAAAATAAATAAGTTTATAATTAAGTACACAAACATATTTTTACTTACATGCCCCCCCCAAAAAAAACTTAATGAATAAGAGAAAGAAACTAGGTTATCATAAGTAAAAGTAAATTATTTATTGATTAAAAATTAAATTATTACACATATTAAAATTATTTGAAATAAACGTCAACTTGAAAATTTAATATTTAGCTGTCAATACGTTTGAATTACAAAGTGCAACCATTGTGGGCAACAAACTTTAAATTTCAAATAGAAAATAAATATAAACTTTAGTTTTTTTGTGATGTTATTATCATTGTCTATGTATGTTTAGATAAATATTTAGCAAGCCTAATTTAAGACTTCGTTAAAGTATTTTTAATTTGTTGATAAAAAATGTTCATTCTGTTAAAAAAAAAAGGGGAGACGAAAGAAAGAAATCTGGCTTGTCAACTGTTTTCAAATTGTGTAATCAGCTTGCACACAGTATGAGTCTGAGAGTACTGAAGCAAACCATTTCATTAAAGCCACTACTGAAAGTGACCAATATTCCTTAGAAAGTAAGAAAAAACACTGGCAAAAATGAACATCTCTCTCTCTAAAATCAAATCTCCAAATCAAAATCACCTAAAATTGTGGATCTTAGAGAGACTTGGTTGGACTTAAACATTAAATACACCCTAGACCCTGATAATAAACCTTTTAATTAAAATAACTGTCAGCCTATAAAATTCTATATTTTTTCTTTCTTTCTATGAATACTTAAGGGAATGAGACCTTCCCAGTTACCTTCAATATATTTTTAAAATATCCTTCAGCAGATAGGCTGCATAACTACTATTGATGGTTCAGCTGAAATGTGTAATATTTAATGCTTTCTATGAAATAAAACAAACATTCCTTCCAAAGAAATTACAACGTCCATCAGAAGTCCAATATTTTTCCTTTTATTTTTTTCAATTCTGATCATAAACTCACTTGCACATTCGCATAAACATCACAGTACATGCTTTTTCAGCTTTTTGGAAGTACTTTCAATACCTACAGGAATTACTCACCACTTCTCACAACCATGGTATCTTATGGCATTACCGCCTACCATCATACACACACTTCCAAACGCTATTCATCTGAAGTTATTATACAGTGCTAATCATTCTTGAATAAATTAAATAAAATATTTAATGCATTGAACATTTAAAACTGTATTGTGAAATTATGTTACAAAAATTTCTTACCCATTGCTTTTTCTTGATTTCTGAAATTTCTAAATTGTGCTGTTCAATTAATTTTCTTATTTCTTGCTGATGAGCTGTCTTCTTTTGTTCTTCCATTTTACGTAGAGCTTCCTTGTGGTCTTGCTGGAGCTTTTCCACAGCTGTTGTTAGATTTTTCTGTTTTTCATTCTCCATTTCAATTCGAAGCTGCATTGAATTAAATGAAAAATCAGAATAAATTAAAACTCTATTTTAACTCACTTACATCCTATTTTTTTATTACTTAAAAATCTAAAAGGCTACAAAATATTCAAATAATAAGAAAGCCATACATTCCTAATTATTAATTAATTAAAACTTTTTTCATATATTCATACTGAAGGTTCATTTTGCCTAAATTCAGCAGAGATTTGATTATTTGATTTAAGGCAAAGCAAACCAGAGTTGCCTGCTTCTTGACAAAAATGCTGTCATAGAGAATGCTCTGCAGGAATTTGGCACACATTCATATTATGTTGCAGAAATACAACAAAACTTACTGCACCTAGAGTCGAAACATAAACTGTGTACCCGTCTGGCATATAGAAATAATTGAAATTAATTTTATTTTTTTCTTATTACTTTTGTTTATAACAAACATTTAAATTAGTTTTCAAATAAGCTTTTTATTCAAGAAATACAGATATCACAAATAAGTATTTATGTATTTGAAGTTAAAAGCACAATGTTAAAAACATCTTTTACTAATCATGCTAATAATGCAAAAACTTATAAAAATTATTAATTTGACTTATATAAATTAGATTCTAAACTGCATCCTTTTGTTGTACATATATCACAACTAAAAAATTGCAAAAATTACTTTTTTGCTATAAATTACATCAATTAATGCATTATATATATATTTATATATTTATTATTATTATTATTAAAATATACTATATTGCTTTTAAATCAGTTAGCACATTAAGTAGTAATGCCCTATTTTACAAAATTAATTAAAAATCTTATGTCATCCATCTGAAATGGCAACATCTCTCAAAAAAACTTTGAATTTTTCAGACAGTAAGAATTACTTGGTAGTACTTGGTCAAATTTAACCGAGAAATTTCAAACTTTCTTTCCCTTTTAAGGTGAATCAGTATCAAAATTCTTATATTAATGAAATCAAGATAAAAGAACCATAAGAAAAAATAATTTTATTTATTTTTATTATGCAATCAGGTCCATTCTTGGAAAATTTCAAGTTCAGAAATGATCCTTTTCCTACAGTTTTGTGAAATTTTACATATTTTCTATTATTTAATTAAAGAATTATAATAGAAAAATGTCTTTAAAAAACATAGCATGATTATGACAACAAATTGTGTAAGTCTTGTTTTATCTTTCAATTTGCATAAAATGGTTAAGCCAACACTCATTTAACAAAATCTTCTTACAGATTACAACAAAATGCTTAGACTCTGACATAAAGTACATAATGAACAGATGAACAGACAATTCCCATTAAGGCATGATAAGACAAAATTTTCTTTTGCAATTGATAAAGCTCATAAGCATATAAGCTGTAAAATCACTGAACATGGGTTGTTTGACAGTAAACAATCCAAGTAAACAGGATATCTGTGTGGGAATGTTCATGGTTTTCTTCATGTGTAATGTAAATACTAGCCAGTTTCTCTTAAAAAGTCCTCTAAAGCATCCCTTTGCTAGGCAGATAGTACTTACATGCTTTATCATAATGCAATCTAATATTCATTTATTAAACTGAAATGAATATTTTATACTAACAGGCAACAAAAAAATTCAGATTTTTTTAAGTTACCTATAGCTAAATTTCTATCTATTTCTTCTGTATCCTTATTAATAATGTGCCTAACAAACCAAAACATACAGTTACATCACCATTCCTTATTTTAAAATACATGCAATATACTTCAAAGCCAGTTCTATAACAACCAAAAAGAGGAACAGCTTTGAACTACATATTACAGGATTTTTTATAAGAATGAAATGTATGAAAGAACAGACATCTTTCCTAAGCAATGAACAGTAACACTTTATCAACTGAAAATAGCACTAAAATTCCTTTTCCAAATTCTTATGTAATATTTCTTAATATGCTATTTAAATATTATCTTTTCAGCATTTTTAATTAAAGATTATGTATGGACAATTGTTAATTCTTTCAGAAATGTTAACATCAGATATTAAAATTAAGTCATGATACAATGATGTATGCAAAAGTTCATATCCAACATGCTGAAAGTCTTCAAATAATAAACATTTCTTTCTACACTTAATTACTACTTATAAGTTCTGCTCTAGATTAGTTCTCTATAAAAAGCTTGGGAAATATTGTGCTTTCGGTATAATCTAGAAACCATTATTATATTATACACATCGGTACTTAAATATACCATATTTCTAAACTTAACAATTAAAACTTAAAAAACAAAAATAAATATTTTACAGTGTTGTACTAATATGAATAATTTCACCATTTTCACTTTATTTTTATTATAATGTTATGCATACTGCAGAAAAGTAATTTTCCACGATATAAAATAATTATTTAAATAATTTTACTATACTTATATAATCCACTTTAATGTGATACCTTATCAGAAAATTCTTTCAAGGCTTTGGCTTTATCTTCTTTATGTTCCTCATCTAACTGACTGCGAAGATCTTTTAAAAGTTTATCGTACCTTCTACTACAATCACATGCTTTTTTCATTTTATCATTTGAATCTTCTTTACTCTTTTCAGGCATCTCCACATCAGAGACTAAAAGCTATAATGTAATATAATTAACTCATCATATTAAAGATATTCCATTTTACTTCTTTCATTTTATGAAGCTAAAAATACCTTGAAATACAATTAAAATAAGTTCAATACACAGAATAAAATAAAAGACTGACAGACAACATGCTTGGCATTTTACAAATAATATCAATGCTCCAACTATTTACTAATGTATTAAAATATATTTTCATGACTATTCACAGTTTTATGGCTTTTATACAAAATTATCATTTCTGATAAAAATTACTTTTCTCAACTAGTTGGTTTGATGAAAGCAACAAATATTCTGACATCTTTTATTTTTTAAAGTACTATTTTGATTTTAAAAAAGAATAAAAATATAATAGATTTAAACTAGCGATACATTTTACTATTTTAAAACAAGGTACTTTACTGTTAACAGGGCCCTAGTCACTAAACGCGGTTAAGCAGTCGTTAAACGTGCATAATGCAATTTTTTTTTTTTTTTTTTAAATAAATTAAACCAAATTACTTCACATACATGGGAGAACAATTTCACTCACGTTATCGGTTTTCACTTAATCAGCTAATACAGCAATCGGTTTTTACTTAAAAGGACATCAAGGAATTGTGTGAATTCGACATCATGCACAGCCTAAGCATTGTATACATTATTTTTGATTTGTCTTTATTTTGCATTTATTCTGGATTTAATAAAATAGCCATTCTTTTCATTAAGCATTATGGTTGCCACCAACTAGTTAAATTTCACACCAGTACTTGTGTTTTCCTGTAAGCAGTGCCCAGTTAACAGGAAAGTACCTATAACAATTATATAAACATATGATTTTTATTTTACTAAAAGGCAATAAAAATAAAAACTTATATAAAAATTACCTTCTTGCATACATACAGAATATAAATAGTTTTAAAGACATTACAAAAAGGTAACGAACATAAAATTTTTACCTCTTCAGTTGTTTGAACAGCAACAGAGACATGAAAAACAGAAGTGTCTTGACTCGATGATGAAACTAAATTATGGTCCTCCGGAATTACATCCTTTGGAAAAACATCCAAAAAATTTCAGTATTATAAAAATGCACCAAGATAATAAATAATGGATAAATTTTATATTACGATAAATTTGCATAAGCTTTAGCTTTCAAAATATTTTAATCCTCACATTCAATATGTGAGGATTAAAATTCATAGCACAAGTTGCTTTGAAAGTTATGACTTTTCTCAATTCATATTTGCTAAAAACTATAGAATCAAATTTTAAAAAATTACATAACTAATACAGAATCAAGACAAGGTTTTCAAAATATTAATACTTATTTATTATTATTCCACCTGCTTCACCTCTCAATGGACACTACAGGTCAGTCATGTTATTCTGATTACTGCACCAGCGACCTTTCTTGGTTGTTTATCTTTTCAACCTTATTATTAATAAACAGATTTAACATTAGTGTATTACTTTTGTTGGGTGCTCCAACTTACAATGTTTTTATTATGTTAGCATAAAATTAGCAGAAAGAGTTAGTTTAGATATATTTACATATGAATAGACCCTTGCTACCTTTACATTTCGTCAGCTGCCTAAACCGGGTTATCAAAATATGAATATAAAGATCTTCATAATATTGTTACAAAATGCCCAGCCACGGTAAGGGTAAGATAGCTTCCCACAAAGCGTTTTTAGAATTGCCAGAAAATGGCAAAGGAAGACAAGGTTGCCAGATATGATGCAAAATCGGCCATTAGGCGACCTCTGGTGACAAAAATTGGCAATATGCCATAGACAAAGTGAAAACATTCTAGAACGAATTCTTACCAATCTGCCACAAAATGATCTCGAAGGCAGGCCAAAGTTTCACATTTACCCCCCCCCCCAAAAAAAAAACTCGCATAAATTATCGTTCCTATTAACCACCACAATTCAACAACTGAAACACAACCATATAATTAACAACAAATTTTTTTAAAAAATCAAAGCCCAAAAAAATATTGTTAATAACACTAAACAATTTACTATGCCAAAACCTGGCCATTTTTAAATAACTAGACTAAAAAATCTGTCAATAAAATAACTAAAAATAAGACATATTTTTAACCAATTCAAAATAGAAACTGTACCTACACACAACAGTTAATAATCAATCAGAAAAATAAAAGCACCTGAGTTGATGAACTTTTTGGCGATGATGATGTAGGAGATTCTTGATAAAACTTTTTGTTTTTCTTAACAGGAACACCGACAGGCTTTTTAACACTTGCTGGTTTTACGTGCACAGAAGCAGACTTACGCTTCCGTGATGTTGGGATTTTTGATCTAGAGGAACTGTACGAATCCTGTGTTGAGTCACTTTCTGTATTGTTATTGTTCTCATTTAGTTTAGCAGTCTGTAATTTAGCATTTGAGGGATGTTTCTTCAGGAACTTGGCAATCAGTTCCTGGTGATGGCTGAGTTCAGAATAAGCTCTATCAAATGATGCAGTTTTCTTAACATTTAATTTCTGATAACTAGTAGTGATAGGTTTCACAAATTCTTCATTGACAAGGGCCCTGAAAAGAAATTTAACATTAGAAGTGAAAAATAATTCAAGGGCTTATTTACTTACATTATATTTTGTACAGCAAAAGAAATTCATTAATAGTAGGATTGGAAATTTTACATACATTATTCAAAATTTGACCTGACTGTATGAATTTGATTGGATCATTGCAATTTATTTTATTGTAAATCAGTATGGATTTGATTGGATCATTGCAATTTATTTTATTGTAAATCAATCTTCTAAGTTTTTATAACAAAATAATTGAAATAGATCTAAGCTTTCACTGAAAACAGGTGCCTACAGGGGCAAATAAGGTAATCATGATAGGCACAGAAAACTTGGGTTAACATAATGTCACCTTCTTAAACCAGTCAATTTGCATGAAGATGGCAATTGTAAAATAAAAAGGTGCAACAA
This sequence comes from Stegodyphus dumicola, assembly GCF_044657685.1. Lineage (NCBI taxonomy): Eukaryota > Metazoa > Arthropoda > Arachnida > Araneae > Eresidae > Stegodyphus > Stegodyphus dumicola. The sequence goes on from NC_140779.1 coordinate 62,389,864, forward strand.
ATTTTGTGGAAAATACAACTTAAATCTGTTCAATGGGATTTTCAGCAAAGTTATGAGGCACAGTCACCTGACTATTAGCAAAATCATCATTTAATATTAGTGTTACAAACAACCACATCAAAAATGATCCACAATATATGGATAGCACAAATTACCATTTTGATATCTGCAGAATGACCAGTGGAGCTTATACTGAAATTTACTCAAAATATTAATTTTTTTGGGGGGGGCAATATAAATTGATAAGGTACCTAAAATATCTTTTCTAAAAAAACTGTTTCAATTCAGATTGCCTTTTCTGATTACTGTGTTGTCTATGATGACTTCATATTGTACTTTTCTTAAAACTCTTAAGTGAAAACAATTTTTTCAAACTTTGTTAAGAAGAGAAACAATACAGAACTACATATATCTTCTATTTACAAATATAAACTGATCCATGTATAAGGCGAGAATGAGTTTCTTAAAAATTTACCCAAAATTCCAAAGCCATATATAAGCCAAAATGATAAAGATATTCCTGTAATGTTCAAACATGTGAGCATGTGGATGAACATGCTGCCAAGCAGGTAAAACAGATATTTTCCAATCAAATCCCTGTAAAGTAAAATACTAGACGCCAATGATAATAGTTTTAACTCTGATATCCCTATCTGAAGCTAGTACATTTTTTCCATTCATTTGCAGTCTTGTAAACTATCTGTAATATCGTGTTAGTCTTATTTTCCATGCCATTTAACTTTTTGTTTGGAAGATGAGTGATAAAAGAAATTCTCATATGGCACAGTTCAAACTACAGGTGATCATGGCTGTTGAAAATTCTAAGAGAAGCTACTCAGCATTTTTCATAAATGAAAAAGCAAGGTCAAGAAAAGAAAGCCAGATGCAAATTCTGTCAACATCAGATTTTTAAATAGCAAATAACTCCTTTTGTTCAAGATTAATTTTTTCCATAAACCTGAGAAATAAAAGAGGTATAATATTTGGTGATTTATCACTTGTGTCTGACTAAAGAAAAAGTACCTACTATTTTGAGAGATTAGCGAATCCGTATATACGCTGACCCCCAGCTTTAGGAAAAGTTCTAAAAATTCTCAGCTTACACATGGAAAAATAAGGCAATTAAAATCGGAAGGGGAGATGGAATGAAATATTCAAATAATTTTTTAAACAATAACAAAATAAGATTTAATACATGTACCTTTGATGAAAAGCTCCAAAAAAACGAACATCATATGTATTTTCATGCTTTTTGATAACTTTTGCTGGCCAATAAGGAAAACCTTTAATTTTTGCATATACCAATTCATGTGGTGGATCCTAACCAATAAAAAATGAAATGCACATGTAAAGTACCACTTATAGCAATAAAATAAAGTCATAAAATTGTCAAAAGCAAATTTACATTAAGGGCAGTCAGTATGTAAATTAATGAATTACATGAGCATGATGTAAGTTAAATGATTACTTATGTTTAAAATTAAATTACAGTAAAACCCATAAGAGTTTTGTAATCTTAAATAATTTTTTTTTTTTTTTTTTTTTAATCTGAAAGCATTCAGATTTTACATTACCCCCAAAAAGGACCTTTTTTTTTATGTTTTGTGTGCTACCTTTATCTATTAAACATCATGTTCTTCATATTTAAACCATAAAATTCAATACAACAGCAATATACCAAAATAATTTTTAAATGAGCATATTTTTAGAATTTCCGACATACAGTCTCGTACATTGGAGATAAATCTCCCCCCCCCCCCGGTACAGCGTTGCTATTGCTCACTTTGAAATCGTTGAACTTCTTACTCAAAAATCCGTTAAAATGTTACCAAATATGAAATCGATAATAAAACAAATTCAAAATTCCAAACAGCGCTTCCAGATGCCCAAATTTGGTGGAGGAATACATTATTCAAAATTTGATGGTTCTAGGTGCCATTGTTTTATCATATTGAAAGAAACATATTTTTATGTAGATTCTTCATTATTTCATTTCTTTAAATATAACACAGTGCGATAATACTCAGTGGCAACAATTTGAAAAGTGAAACGGACATTTAACGTTTTCAATGCAAAACAAAATTAATAGCTCTTCTGGGCTAACGTCCTTTGGGCTAAAAATAGTACTGTATCTCAAAAAATGCATAATATTACATTTCACAAGTTTTTATTGAGCAAAAACTTGAATCACAGTACAAGTAACCAATTGTTAGACCTGTTGATTATTTATATCATACTACAACTTCTCTAACAATATATGACCTTTCATGATATAATAGCTCCATTTTCTCAATTTAAACTGGGTGAAAGTGCAAAAAATTTTAATGTGGAACTAATATTTTGGTAATTATTCTCATGAAACATATCATTTCAAGTTACAAATTGATGTAAAACCAAAATTTTATTTCATACAAACTTAAACATTGATCCATAACACTTATTTTAGTAACATAAGGAGATTGCCCTCCCATATAATATTATCAACATAAAATTTAAAAACTTATTCAGACAATTTTAAGAAGTACATAAAATACTCTTCTTTAAGATTTAGTTTTTTTATTCTGGATGCTGCAAAAAAAAAAAAAAAAAATCATTTTTAAATGTCTAATTGTTTTAAATGACCAGAAAAGTGACAACTTATAAAGCAAAGAATGAATCAACTGAAAATTTATCCTTTTACATAACACAAAATACAAAATAAAAAAGGCAGATAAATGTGAAAAATAATATGCAAATCAATACAAATGAAGTACACATCAGAATTTCCAACACAAACAGAAATACTTTTTAAGCTCAGAAAGTAACGGTTACTTACACATGGTTCACAAAACCAAGAAGGGTTGTGCTTCATATTGGACATTTTATAACAACTACGGCACTGGATAATTTCTTGTAAGTCATATTCACAGTCACCTAGCATTTGGCGTGCCATTTTAGCAATTCGACTGTGCACTGTTTTAAAGAAAATAAGAAAGTGTACATTATACTAGCAGTCAAAAATGTTTATTTATATTTCTATTTATATAATATTTATATTTACTAATGATTTATTTCATCATTCCTTATAGGAGCATCAGTGTCACCTATATTGGCTGAATCTCCCCCAAAACCAGTTTTTTTAGAAGAGGTAAGTTAATTAATATATTTTTGTGCTATGAAAACATTCACATGATAAACTTAATACTCTTGTACTCTTTTTATTTATTTCAGACAACTTCCCCAATTTACAGGTTACAGTTAATAAAAATAAAGTCAACAATAATATTCAGTTTTTCAATATCTTAATTTTAAGAAATGGCAATACTCTTCAGACTACAATCTAGCGCAAACCATCTTGGAATCCAGCAATAATTCCATTCCATTCTTTTTCATTTCAGCTGCATTAAACAGATGCTTTTTATTTCTACTTAAAATATGCCAGATTTCTGTTCTACTTTAGAGTTTTATAAAAGTGAATAAAAATACAGACTATAAATTTCAGAAAAACTAAAAAGATCAACAGACAAGCTTTTGCAATTATTTTTCGAAAAGTAAAGTTTTTATCTACACAAAAATCAAATAAAAGAAAATCTACTAGTACTTCCCTTTACTATCTGATCACTTCATGCATCAATCACACGTTTAAAAGATTTGGTTATAAATTTGGCAAATTCAGCCCCATCCATCTGTTGTTCAGATCAACACAAAGTCGCCACAACAGATACTTCAAATGTATATATTATCCTAATATGTATTGAAATTACAAACACAGAAAACTCAATATACAGGTTAACATCTAGAAAACTATCAGTAAGAATTCCTGAACATGGGGAGGGGGAGATATCTATAAACTCTCTCTGCCAAATCAGTGAAAATACAATAAAGTCCTAATTATCCAACCAAAATAGGCTGTGGCTTATCAGGTGATTAGGAATGTCAGATGACACAGAAAGTAACAAATACACATTTAACGCTCACAATATACATTCGTTATTTCAAAAATTACATACTAGTAACTTGAAAAAACTACAAATTTATATTTTATGTCAAAGAAGAATCAAACTTGATGAAAAAGCAAGTAACTGGCTTTTATTTGTTAGATGTTTGATGTTTTCACCCAGCTAGATCTTGCAGTTTCTGCAGAAATAAAATCAACTACTTAATGAATGAATAAATGATAGTTTTCAGTCAGGCAGTGTTTTGCTCGAAAACACTGCCTGACTGAAAATCTATCAAAGCTGCTCTAAGAAAAGTATCATCACTACCATACTAGAACCTGCAACCAAAGAGACTGACAGCAGCACCAATCCAGTGCGCAGTGGCTGCGCTTTAAAGTGAAACTCTTGCTCCTCCACCACTCCACTTCAGTTACATGATACGAATTATTCTTACAGCAACTGTAATTTACTTTGAATACCAGCAACTTTTAATTGTTGTTATTAACAAACTAATGGAATTACTAGACTACTAAAACACCATTACAGCAAAGAGAAAAAAATTAAATTGGCTCTGAAAAGAGCCTTTTGTGATTAAAATGTATCCAATTAATAAGTTACAAATAATACAAGAAATGCACATTAGCAGATTAGCATGACACCAACTTAGGTTGAATATCTGGAGTCGATCAGAAAACAACCAATGACTGAAAAGAAAGGAACGTGTGCAATTTTACTGATTGTATTTTCACAGCACAGCCGCTGTGAGCACTGTGGTTGCTCCAAAGTGCAAGTTTCTCTGATTAAAAAGACGATGCTTTACTTCCGCTCCCCCACATCCCCGCTCCCACTACCAGAGATGTATCAATGTAGCAGCCAACGTATATCAAGTCAATTCATTCAATTTAGAATGCTTTAGTTTTATTATTATTTTCATCATTTTGCTGAATATTTTATGTACGTTTATGGAACTCTTCAGAACACTCTGTGGACATCCAGGGTTCCATGAAACACAGTTTGAAGACCACTGCCATAAGCTAAAAAAGTCAGTTAAACAAAACGGTTAAAATATAGTAGCTATTTAAAGAACCCAAGATCATTTTAAAACAATAGCTCAAATTCAAGAATATTACTGAACCACAATAATAACTGTTGTTCACATTATGGCAAGGCAACGAAATTTACTCATACTAATGTTACACACGGAAGGCAGGGGGGAGACATGTGGCTAACCCATCTGCCAGAAATCAAACTTAAGACAACATTAATTACATCATGAAAAGGTCAGATGATATATAAGTGTATCTAAATATATACACATACATGTTATTGTGAAATTAAGGAACTAAACTTGGACAACACAAAAATAAAATAAAATTAACATATTTAAAATAATTTTAAAACATATGGGTTAAGTTTAAATTATGTAAGCAATTTTAATGAAATTTACATCAGATCTTTCTTAAAAATTCATTATAATAAAGCAAACAAGGATAGATGAAAAATGCTTCAACTTACTCCCAAAATATATTACAACATTGTGAACTATCTGTTGGGCATCTGTGTAGAAATCTCCTAATGAGGAATATTCATTAGCCTTCATTTTGTCCTCCATAGCAACTAAATCCATAGGTTCATATATAAGGAAATTATAACGCCATTTCTCATCATCTGGATGAGGTATTCGATGCAATTCCCTTGTCTGAAAAAAATTTTAAATATTTAGTTTGAAGGACAGAAATAATAGCAAATATATAATAACTATGTAACTAAGATCAACATACAGCTCTTAAACACATATAAACTTTAATAGATTAAAATATGAATTATTTTCAAACAATGCTACTTAAAAAATAATAGGAGGACTATATATTCATAACATTTTTAAGGAATTTTAAGATGCACAGCTTTAAAGCAAAAAATGAAGCTCTTCAGTATAAATAACAAGACATAATTTAAATTTTGTATCAATACTGGAAAGATAAAACCTAATGATAACTTCATCCTAAAAACAATCTATTGCACTCAGAAATATCTAACATTAAACATTTCGGTAAAAATTTGCAATTAGATGCCCCTTAAATTTTTAGCAATTTTTTTTTTTTTTTTTTTTTTTTTTTTTAAATGCCAAGAAGCAAATTTTTTCAAGATTGCTCTCATCAGTCTTCACAATTATAACCATGACCATCAAACATTTCACTCTTTTTCATCCATACACACTTCTCTACAAAAATTCTTCCAATCAACGAAAGATTTATTCAAACTGACATTTACTTTATTTGTAAGCAGATTTTTCCAGGTTCATATACCTACAGATAGGACAAGAAATAAAATACCAATTATACTCATCTTACTTTCTTTGAACAATGTATCCTTTCTTACAGACCTCTTACACTGATGAGCATTCACATCTTTCTCACTATAAACCCACAGCCATCCAGTCGATCCTCCCCCTCATACAAACTGAACATTCATACCGAGAAATAATTAAACCTTCATTCAGACATCAATCAATAATAGATTTCTTAGCCTTTTGCTACAAATCATGAAAAAAATTATTACTTATCTTACTAGACATACTTCTTTGTAGAGGCGACAGAACAATGATCAATTGGGAACAAGCCATGGCCAATGGAAAACAACTGTCAATTAGTGGAAATTAAAATTTAAGGAATACTCTGACACAACTAAACAAAGCATCATGTAAGTGATCACAAGGTGAATCATGTAGGCCTTGTTTAGTGTGCACTGCACTTAAACACATGTGCACTACATTTATGCAATTAGATTTATATATAATGTAATATACCTAAATTGCTAAGAGGATCCACTCATGGAAAACTTAAAAAATACATAAGGTCACTTGACAAAAATTGGTTGCCATAACATTGGGGAGATGGTGCCCGAAACAGAGCCAATTCAAGTTACCAAAAATCTGGTACCAACACCAATATTTGGTGCCAATTCAAGGGGCATTCTCTTTTAGACTAGAACTTACAATTGCAAAGCTAAACAAATGTTATCATAAACACCTACATTTTAAAGCTCATTATTTATTTTGTTTACTGACTCACTGCTTTCTTATAAATGGACACAATGAACTTGACTTCAAAAGAACTAATTATTTTTTCTTTTACAGTTCATCAAGATATAATTCACAAGAGTGGTTCTGCTAATAATTCTTTCCACTGCCCTTTGGACCAACTTAATTACTAAGGAATTACCAACTTTTATTTTTTATTGAACTGTTGTTTTCTTTTTGTATTAATTTACTTTTATTTCAAATTTGATTAAAAGTTTTTGTTCAAACTATTTTTAATTTGTACTTTTAAGTTAGATAGTATAGTACTGTTGATCCATATATATTCTATATAATTTATCTTTCTTATATGCATATATAGGTAGCTACAGACTTTTCTTCCAAGCAAATTACACAAAGAAAACTTATTCCACTACCTGCTTTTTAAAAAGAAAATGAAAGAAAGAAGGGAAAAGTTGTCTATACTTAAATTTCAAATATGAATTTGAATTTACACTACCTGCTTTTTAAAAAAGGAAATGAAAGAAAGCAAAGAAAAGTTGTCTATACTACTGCAAATATGAAGACAAAATATAATCAAATTTAGCTTTTTATATTATCTGATTTCTTACAATGAAGAGGTCAATTGATTAGTAGGATTCAGAAATATAACTTGGTTTGAAAACTCTATATAGAAAAATATATACAAGATATAATTTCGTATTTGTAGACTATTTGCTTTTAGTCAGAGATGGCCCAATCAAAGGCCTGCATGGCAAGATTAATAAAATATTGCTGCTATTATCAGTCAATTACACATGTGAGCTTTTATTCATATTTTTAATCATCTTTATTCATATTTTTAATCATCATATCAAAAAATATTCCACAATTATTGAAAACATCAACATTACTGAAATTTAGCTTTATTATTATAAATGCATTATTGAAAAAAAAGGGGGAATTCAAAACAGCATTTTAAATTTCTTGCTTATTAATCTTACAAAATTCCTAAAAAATTTAACTTAAAATAACCTATTTTTATTATTATACAATACATTTCTAAATATCGGCTAAACAATTCATACTAGCAACACATTTTAATGGGGTCCTTGTACATACAGTAGTTGACTATCATTGTGCTTAATGGTGAAACAATGTACTAATTTAACTCTAAAAAAGCAGTGATGGTTTTATAATTGAAATTAATGTCAAGTCGATGCTATATTTTGCTCAATTTTTAAGGTTGTTGAGTTTCTACTTACATTTATTTTAATGCAACACCTTTTTAAGTTAATCAATTTCAACTAGATTATAAAGCTGCTAAAACTATAGCATAAGACTTTTAAATATTTAACATATCAAAATGAACATATTTAACTTAAATGCTGAATAGGTTTAAATTAAATAGCTGCTTGAAATTACAGAATGTGACTTTTGCATATTTAACATATCAAAACGAACATATTTAACTTTAATACTGAAAATGTTTAAATTATACCCACATATTAATAATTTATCAGCATAAAAATATATTAAGTGATAATTATCAAAATCAGGAAAACCAACAATAACATGCAAATTTTAAAATTTCCCAAATTATCAGATTTTCTGCAATTACAGACAAAACTGAAGAATAAAATATGTATGTCCTACAATGAATTACTACAATTACTTTTACAGAAAGCCTAATTAATCCCCTCAAAAATATTTACTACTACACATGGCAAAAACTATCATTTTAACAACAATTTTAAATTTAAATATTTGTCTATACAGCATTAAAAAAATTTTTTTAAAGGTTTCAATGCATAATTAAAAAATTAAAATTATGATTTAAAAAAGTACACTCACATCACAGTACAATCTTGTTTCAATGATGTACAGTACATAACAAGTTTGTTTTAGTTTATTACTATTAATAACTCTTTAATGTAATATTGCATTTGAAATTAACCATATGCATAAGTGTTACAGGCATATAGCAGATTAGTTGGCCAGCTAATTCTGACAAAGCACTTGTGAATTAACTATCTAAGAGAAAGTATGCTTGGAGAACTTTTCAAAGAGAATGTTAGTATTTACCTTATTAAAAAGGAAACCGCAAAAGCACCATGCAACCAGCCTATTTAGGCACCAGCAAACGAACCCAGAAGAACTATGGCTTTAGCTACTTGGCCACTGGCAGGCCTCAGTAAACCACAGAAGCAAAAATAAACTCTTTTAGCTATTGATTTTAAATTCTATATGACCTGAAATATCTTTTAAAAGGAACATGTTAAATATATACCTTTTCTTTTAGTCTTATACATGTGAAACCTAGTAAAATGTTCAATTCAGTTTTCTTCAAATCCAAATAAAACTTCTCAGAATTCTGCTATGAGAAACAAGAATTAGATGCAACAAACAAGATGTTGCCAAAAAAAAGCATAGTTTAAAAAAGTAATATTTTGTAGACAAAATAAATTAAAAGATACTATATATATGAAGATTAAACAAAATCTTTATGGTAATTAATTACAAGATAAATATATGTATACGAATTATTTTAATACAAAAGCAGATATATACAACATACTTTACAAACAGGGCAAATAAAATTTCCAGAATTTATATCATCAGTTAGGCAAACTTCATGATAAACTCGGTGACAAGAAGTGCATAAGATAACTTCTCCCCCTCTGTGACATTCAAAGCAATACCAATCATGTCCATCTTTTTCCTTAAAATAAAAATTTCACTTTCATTTACAGATTCATTCTATAATACAATCACTATAAAAATTATTGGTACTTACATATTATACCCCTGACCGTGAAACTGTAAGAAGAGTGATTTAGCATCAATTATACATAAGTCTGATGTAATAACAACTTACAACATCTGCGCTTTCTTTGGAGTAACCCAGATTGGTCCTTGATAAGCCAGGTTTTGTTTTTTATAAACAAAATTATAAATTAACTGTTACTGACATATTTTTGTTGCATTAAAAAATTATTAAAATCCAGAATCTGGCTTCTGCAGAACAGTAAGAGCTTCGAGTGAAATCGGAGGGCTAACAAAATAGTAGAAACCAACGAAAGCCTTTTTTACGAAGCTCAAAAACAAAGTGGGACAAATGCTGTTTGTCTATTAGATGAAGAAGTATTAATTCCTTCTGAATTCTGCAGGACAAAAATGGTGCAACTTTGGTAGAATCTCTGCCAACTTCTATAATAGCTAACATTCATGTTGATGAAATAATTCAGCAGTACCAAATTATTCAAGTAATTTCAAAGGATTTTGGTCTTTTGTAGTACTAGTGTTTTTAGAAAAGTAATGCACAAAATATCCGTTTATATTCTCAGAAATTCTGGTCACTTTCAGAGACGGGCATCTTAGAAAGGTGGTTGCACTGAAAGAGTTTTAACTGCATATGTAATCTAAGTTCTGACATGACAAAAAGCTACTGGAAAAATTAAAATAGTCTCCTTCTGTTTCTTTGATATTTAATAATATTTTCAAAAGAAATAAAAAAATGGCAAACCAAACATATGATAGTTAACGTCTCCATAAAATTCTGATAAAGAATAAGACAAAGTACTGTAGTAATTAAATACAATTCAATGAAAAAATCAAGTGAAACTCAGAAAATCACCAAAATACAATTATAAGTAATTAAAAGCAAGTATTAAGTTAGTAACTTATTAGCCTTCCAGCACGCTCGCTTGGCAATTTTACATGAGCACGCACGCGTCATATTTTTTACGACATCTGTTATTTTACCATTTTTGGCAAGAAAAACGACAGAAATGAGAGAATATTGATAATAAATTTATTAAGAAATAAAATATTAATCCTATTATTGCAAAATACAAATGATATCACATTCAAATAAGTAAATTATTTTTAAGTTATTATGTTAGTGAGATGGAAATGCAATGACGTATTTTATTATAGAAAATTTTTAATTTATTATTTAATAATTATATTTTAAAATCAAAGACAATTTTAATATTCATCAGAGGCAAGTATAGACAATAAAAAAGGAAAACACCTTGGAAGTAAAAAAAGTAAGTTTAGCATTACTTACTTCTGCAAAGAAATTTAATTCTTACTGGTTGCAAAAATGCACTTTAAACTATATTTTTATTTATTTCTAAAAAATAGAAATAAAAGAAAATAAGGAATGAAAATCGCTATTGTTCTCCCATTCAAAGGTTTCCTTGTCTTTCTTTTCTTCATCAGATAATTCTTGAAGAATGCGAGCAAAATCAGCTGGTTGCACATTTTTTTGCCATGAAAACCGATATAAAATTTACTGAGCCAAATGCATTCAAATTAAAATAACACATGGCAATTAAACACAAAATATTTAAGAAAAAAAATATTTTCCGAATTTTCATCCACGACCGTGCGTGTGTCATAACGTTTACGAAAAAGCTGCCACATAAGCACAAAAGCCCAGTAAAAAAAATCAAATGACGTCCTGTTGGCACATTCCATAATGTGAATAAAGGTAGAAAGGAGGAATAAAAATGACCTTCAGACGTCTCAGCTTCGATATGCGAAAAATGTGCATTAAAAACTGAATTTGTCATCAATTTTGCGCATATGCGCGTATGGAAGGTTAAACAAACTATCCCACTAAGAACCACGATATGAGGGGCCTAAAATATTTAGGATATTCCTTGAAAGACAGAAAATTAACTTTTATGAATGTAGACATACATTTCCAGTAAAATAACAAATATTTTTTAGAAGTAGATTATGGGCTCTAATGTTATTGAGGGAAGGCATTTATCACATTTCTCAAAATTCTGTTTTTAATACCATAACAGTACTTACATACTATTGAAACCAAACCATCTTCGCACAATCTGGTGATTTTTTTATGGATGAAAATGTAAAAGTTACTTAGCATGTTCAAGCTGGTGGTTTCTGTGCCTTCTTTTTTAGAAAGACTCCCAAACTATCAATATTCATAGTACGTTTGGTAAACAATATCAACTTAGGAAAGGAAAACATACTTTAACAATTTAAAATACAAATTTGAATTATTAAATAAGAATTATGTCATGCATTAAAAAATAAAACACATTCTTCTTCAAATCTTTCTGTAATTTTTTTCGTTACTCTTCTCCCGAAGTTCATAGCGATCTATTTTCACTTTTTAAAAAAATCAGAGAATTGTGGAGACTTGGCTTCATGCAATCTTTGGGAACAGCGGCTATCAAGAAAACGAATTTCCTCATTGTTCCCTTTACAAATTCTTTTCATGGGAGACAGTCTACTTTAGAATCAGTTTTCAATTGAAGATAAGTTATAGAAAACTAATTAATAATTATTAAAATAAATATTTTATTACTCTATTGTTTAAAAAACCGTAATAAAATATTAAAAATTCATTGTATTTCACAGATGAATCATCAGCTAATTATTCAAAATTTTGCTCTTAATTCACATTTACATCTTAAGAACAATGAATTACTATTTTTTATTTTAATAGTCATTAAATTAACATGATTTTTTTGTCTTCTTTAGTAAACAAAGTAACTTTTTGTGGAAATCATGATAAAGAAAAAATATATATCTTCATGACATGTACATCTGTTGATATACTGCATGATTTTACCTACTTTTATTTCTTCAGGTACACGGTAACCATCTTGCTCAATTCCAACTTTTGAACCTTTGCAACCAACACTCTTTTTTACACGTATAAGTCCATCGTGAATAGCAAATTTTAGTTGCCGCTCTAGATCTGTTTCATTTAAATTGTAAACTCTTTTCATATAAGCTGCCAATCTGTCAAAATTTGGAATCTGCTTTTGCTGCCGTATATAAGCAATAGCATCCCACAAATGTAAAGCAGTTTGTGGACACCCTTGTCGTCTCTTGACAGCCATTGGTTTAGTTATATTTTGATTACAACCTGAAAGTTGGTGGTATATTACAATTAAATAAATAAATATTATACAACTAAACACAATATCAAATAAAAGAACTTTAAACAATATATACAGTACTAATTTTTTTAAATAAATCTTGTAATTTATCAAAATAAAACACTGCATTTGCTTAAATCAAAATGTGATACATTTCTAGTCTGGAATTTTTTTATACTCTTTAACAAATGTAATGCAATTCAAAAATGTAATCAATATTTAAATTCCACAAAGACATACTTGTAACAAAACTTATATTATAATGGAAAGAAATGCAAGAATTAAAAATATTACAAGATAATAGCAATAGAATTTTTTTTTTAAATATATCTCCTGCTAAATAATTACATTTCTAAAATTATACCAAAATAAAACTGATTTTACTAAAAATGCAATAAAGACATCTATGTGATGATGAAATTCCACTTGAAAAATGAGACTCACAAAAAAAGTTATTATTATACTGATAGAATAAATATTTCAAATAGGGAACATTTTATATTCCAAGTGGGGGAAAATAAGACAAACTTTCATTTCCATAGCTGAACTTTAATCCTGTGTTCATTTCAGATTTTATTTTGAGTTCTCTTCCACAGAGCTAGCTATAACTTAAATAATACACTACAGCATGCATATTCTTCTCTACAGTTAAAAGTAACTTACCCTGTTAAGAAAGTCAAGGCTGTGTTAATTTTTTCCCCCCTATATCTAGGTACAAAATTACAAAGAACTATAATCTTACAAACTAGAAACAGAGGTTACAAACAATAGAATTAACTTTCAATATGCTATTGGTTGTAAGACTCTGTGGTAGATGATGTAGTCATGTCAAATTTCAGTGATGTGGTTAAGTGTGTATGTTCCATGCAAGAGGTTGTAGGTTCAAATCTCAGCTTTTTAAAATTCATGGAAAAGGTATTATTATTAAAATAAATACTGAAATCAATAACAAATAAATATTGAATAATGAGATGCTCAATTAACAATAATTCCCTCAATTAAAAATAATTACATATTAAATAATTAAAAATACTAAAGGAAAATTAATTAAAATTGATGTCCTCCCACACACGTGGTTCAAGAGGTTATTGCCGCAAAAAAATAAGGGGGGGGGAATTGTGGTTGGCACAAAATGAAACTTTGAAAAAGCATTACGTTGTTCAAACATGTCTCTGTCACTTCTGGCAGTCTTATATGATCTAAGACAGGGGATGATGATGTCACTTCTGGCTGTCATATGATTGATCTAAGATAGGGGATGATGATATCACTTCCGTTACCACACCCCTCTAGATATTACCATTTTCATCTCCTAGTTACTTGCAGTTACTATTGATTTATGCATTCAAGACTACAAAACAAATTATTGCATACAACAGAAAAAAAAATATATTGTTCTATTATTATATGCTGTACTGTGTTGATGATGTAAAGTCAAATTTTTTATAATTAACTCATTTTCTATTATTGTTCTTTCTGAATAAATACATTAATTTTCTGTTTTTATTATTATCAAATGAAACTGAGTTCTTAAATTCATTCAAACTCACAAATGTGAAAAGTCCCCCCCCCGTCCTATCCACTAGCAAAATCGAAATTGAGTCAATGGCTAGGCGGCAATTAGTAGCCAACCGCTACTTTAACTGTCTCTGTTGGTAAATTACCCTAAGGCGTTGGTACTTAAGTTTTTAATTAAGGCGATTTACACCTCGCCAACTAGGCGAAACTTGTCAAATTTTGTGAAATGTAGGTGGAGTGGAGGGAGATGATTGGCAGGAGCCTGTCACGTGGGTGGTCACCCACCCAAGTTCAGACTCCGAGCAAAGCAGCTTACGCGTGCAATGAGAAATATTGGATATATTAATAATTATCAAGTTTTGAAACAGGTTATCCAGATTGGAATAATTAAACTAATATCGCGATCTAAATGAAGACAAATGGCACAACTAAGTGCAACAGATCAGCTAAACAAAATATTCAAATTCATCCTTGCTGTAAAACACAGATTGGACAGTGGTAGTCGCGTGAGGGTCACCCTCCCGTGAACTGTCCACAGCCAATGCATCTTGAAATAGTAGATATCACAATTCAGTGAAGTCTTGATCTGAGAAATTAAACACTAAAGTTCTTGTACAACACTAAGGCACATGAGTTACTGAAACTATACACTATGTACATATAGGGACGGCGGTATTTGAGCGAAGTAGCAAATGGTGAAAAACATTTTACACTAGCAATAAATAATCAAAGCTTTGAAGATCCAGGTACACGGATCATGTCCATAAGTCCACAATTATCCACTAGCAGGCACTTAGCTAACTTAGGCTTGGCCACTACTAAGACTGGAAGTGGTGGCCACTTTATTGTGGATGCACCTAATAGGTGGGCCACTATTACCTCCTATAAAGGAATGGACAATTAGAGCCATACCTTCTCCGGGATTTGAACAGCTATGTAGATTAGACTAAATAAATAAACAATAAAAATACTTGTAACATAGCTGAATTCAGTAGGATTAGAACAAATTTTCTATTCTTTTGAATTTATCTACTCTAAGCTATAAAATAAGATTATTGTGTGCAATAGCAAAAAATTTTGTGTCTTTATACATTGTTTTTACTGTGATGTAAATATCCTTTATAATTTCCTTTTTAATTCAATTTTGTTTTCTATTCTTTCTAAATAATCATATTATTTTGTTATTTTTGCTGTTCATATGAACAGAAATTCAGTTTCAGAATCAGTCTAAATCCACAGCTGTGAAAGCAGATCTCATACATACACACGAAATGCAAATATATATACCACCAAAAAATGCCACCACAAGCATATAAATATGTTATGTTGTCAAAAATGAAAATATTTACATTAGGCAATACAACAATGTGATATACGAATAAACTATAATAATATAAATAAATTTTTTAAATAGTTTCTTCTGTTAGAGAAAACACCAGTTCCTTCCATCCCTCCCCCCCCCCAATTTTTCTCAAGTAGAAATTGACCAACTACAGAATGCATGCAAAAAAATGTGTATCAATCTCATAAAACTGTTAGAAAACCTGATTACAAAAGGTATGAAGAAATAAAAATTTCTATCACAAAGAACCATTCTAAAACAGAAGCACTTTTGTGAAGTCTTATATATATTCTAATGTACTGAAAGCTTCATGTTAAAACTGAAAAAGATTGCTTACTGATGTTAAACAGCAGTTTTGAAGCTTAATATCACTGCATTAAATATCATTCACAGACAATTCAATTTACAAAGAACTATTTGCATGGCAACCTTAACCATCTTCTAAGACACAACTTTCATATTACAATATATTTATTGTTAGGAAAAATTACATAGATGCATATTTTAATGGAAGTATTCAAAGTGCTTTAAAAATAGAATGCATTTCATTTAATTCTTTGAAAAAAATTCACAGCTGTAACTTTTTATCAAAATAAATATAAAATTTTAAATAACATTATAATAATCAAACTTAATTAGAAATTAAAGTATGTAACTTTAAACATATCAGAAACTTTTGTAATATATACACACAAAAAGGACAGATAACTGCACTTGACAGGGTATTCAAAGTAGCTTTAGTATTCAAAGTGCTTTAAAAATAGAAGGCATTTCATTTAATTCTTTGAAAAATTTCGCAGCTGTAACTTTTTATCGAAATAAATATAAAATTTCAAATAGCATTATAATAATCAAACTTAATTAGAAATTAAAGTATGTAACTTTAAACATATCAGAAACTTTTGTAATATATACATAAAAAAGGACAGATAACTGCACTTTAATAACAGCTAAAATGTAAACATAAAATTTTAATTTAATTCATTTTGTAAATGTCAGGATAAAAATCACTTTTGTTGTAAACTATGATACACAAATCATTATAACTTATCATTTCTAATTAAACTCACTAGCTAAATCAAGTGGTGCCTTTAGAAATGAGGCAAATGTCAAAAATTCTAACAAAAAACACAGATACTATCTATTTCTAAAAATTCAAATTAATTTTGAATGATTCCTTCTAGATCTCAATTTCCTCATACTACCAGCTTTCCTCTGATAGTTGATATGTAAAATTAAGCTATAATCATCTATACCAATAATAATAATTGAAAAAAAATGATTTCTCTCACAATGAGAATATTCATGCATTATTCAACAGTTCATATTTCAGCAAGCTTATTTTTGATCCCCCCCCCAAAAAAAAAGACTTGCACATCTATTTTCAGTAACTGAACTTTTATATCCGCACTTCTTGGAAATCAAATATTCCAGTAATTACCATGGCATTCATGTTCAAATTCTGACAAAAAGGGATAATTTTCCCAGTTACAGACTACTTTATGTTTAAGTTTTGGACTTCATTTCAGTTATTTTTTAACAGAAAATAAATATTTTATATAATACCATAATAACAGACATACTTTAAATGGATATTTTCTGGATTTGTTTAGTAACATGATTTTTGTCATTCTTAAGGACTTCTGGAATAAATGATATTTTTCATCTCAACTACTTTAATTCTCTGGCTCATTAACACAATATAGTTAGTTTTCAAACATAATTAGTTTATAAGACCTTGCAACAAAGAAGTAAAAACAAAATAGTCTGGAACTATGTCGTTAAGGAAAGAGTTACCTTTATGGAGAATTTCCTACGAAAAATAAAATATTTATAAAAGAACTAATAACCAGTCTTTTATCAAGCAAGATCTCTATTAACTAAACCAGCATTTTAAAGAAAATAATTATTTAAAGCAATCCCTGGTAATAATGTCATTAGAAAGAGAAAAACAAAAACCAGTTATATTTTAAAATTCTCCTACCAATAATTGATTTTTTCCTCCTAGTTGGTCACTTAATTGCATTCTTATTGTGCATTATGATAAAAGCATCTGGTTTACAAATATTAAAAATTAAGTCAGAATAACACTAATACTAACAGATTAATAGTTAGACACCAACCAGTGATAAATTCATAGGCATAATTCAAAAGATAAAAAGATACAAAACAACAGTCAATATGAGCTTCCAGAGCATAAATGCAAAAAACAATGAACCAATTTTGAGTGATGAAGAAATCATTCGTGCCACAGATCCTGAAAACAATAAAAATTGCAGTGATGAGAATAATGCTGGGGATGACGATGAAATGGAAAGAGATAATGTGAAAACTAGCCATGCTAATGGATTTTGTGTTGATCAAATAGTGGCATATGGTGGCTGATAGCTATGGGATTACAGCAAAGAAGAAGAAGAGATTTTTAATGCCTGCCTCATAAAAATGACTAAGAAATTTGATGAAATTTTACATTTTGCATAAATTTTGGTGGAGTTTGTCCCAGTTTTTTTAAGAATATTTTTGTTGAAAAATAAAATCTTACAAGGATTATTTATTCACATCAAGAAAACAAGTTCTACTCATGAAATAATTAAGATGTTAGTGATAGTACTTGTTCATTTATTTTTAGAATTCAAAAATTTTTTCAGAAAATCTTGTCTAAAGAAAAATGGACATGATTTCATATTTAGTCTTTAGTAGCTGAATTTTTCAATAATCTGAGGTGGTTGCAATCCCAGTTAGCTCAGATAACTAATGTTCTACCGTACTTCACACATACAAAAACATATTTTTTTAAAAAAGAAATTCATGAAAATCCTATACAGTCAGCCTACCCTGTCAAATTTAGGGTACAGTTAATTTATTTAGGACATAACTTTTTCTGTCAAATTTAGGATGCTTTTGCAGTCTAACTAACTAAATTTAGGATGCTAAGCCACACAACCACTGGTGGTATATCATTCTCTAATCACACAAAAATTATTCTTCATTTTTTATTATTAATTCAGCTTTTTGACTACTAAAAAAAAAAAGAAATTTATACATTTTTAATAAAATTTCCATAAAGAATTTAATAAAAGCAAATGTTTTAGAACAAAATTTTTTTGTCAACACATTATTTGAAATAAGAAATATTGACTGCTACTGTTATTCTTTAAAATGTTGCAAGTAAACAAGCTGTGAATTGAACGATATGTTTTTGCCTTTCTGAAGAGAAATATTCCTATTCCATAATTTAAAAACATAGTGAAATGGATGGTACTAAAATTTCTATGTGCAAAATAAGCAACGTTATTAAAAGCCATCAGTCATTACTTCTACACGGAAAGGAGACTACAAGCATACACCCAAAAAAGGTATTTACCGTTTCTAATGTTTTTAAAGTTTAATCATTAGTAAGAAGAGAAAATCTGCCGGTTTAAAAATTAATTACAAAGTCTGCAACTTCTGTAGCAATAATAAAAAAAAAAATTATATATCAAGATTTAAAACTTAAAAAAAAAAAACTAATGTTCACCAGCTTTTGCCAAGGCAGGTGGCTCGATGCAGAATAATTTATAGAATCCAGTATGAAAACTGTTTAGCAGGAAATAAATGGAAATACATTCTGACCTTTGATTAAGCATGGGTTTAACTAAATGACTGCAACAACAACAAATCAAAAGGGAAGAGGAAAACAATTATACAAACCTGGTTTTGTCAACACAAAGAAAGTTTCAGTAAGGGGTTTATGATTGTGACAGAATTCTCTTATATAGGGAAATTAAGAAGTGTGGGGGAAAAAAAAAGTGTTAAAAACATCAAGAAAAAGTTTGAAGTCCAATCAGAAGAAATTCCATTCCTTTATCCAAATGACTTGAAAGAGTGAAATGTCTTCAAGAAAAATAAACAAGTTCTACTTCAAAAATACAACTGCATTCCTTACAGAAATAAAGATTACAGATATAAGTATTGCCCATACACCTTTTCCATGCATTTCTACGAAGCCCTAACATTTCATCTACGAAATACTGTGCCTCTAGTCTCCTGAAAAGAGCTCTTTTTAAGCACAAACTCATGACCTATGGACATTGGAAAGTAATGGAAGAAGAATGGAAATCAATACCCCTGGAAATTTCAAGAAAAGATTTTCTATTGTGGAAATCATGGTTCCAGAAAAAAAGGATATCAGATGAAATATTTAAAAAAATACTTTTTACATTTTTAAACATTAGTTAAATGGCCTTAAAAATCATTCTAAAAATGTGTAAACACCCTTTGTACAGTTTTCAGCAGTAAATATGATAAAAATGAATAATAACACACTCTAATCAGAATTTTTAACATTGGTGCACTTTTTAATAAACTATACATCATTTTATAACATCCGTTGTCAAGTGCATTAAAAAGTCATCATGCTTTTCAAATTATTTACTTTACAATTTAAGAATTTATGTTTCAGATGTTGACAGAAATTAATTCTCTTGAAATTAAATCTCTTGTTCATGTCAATAACCATTCCATGCTTAGAGCACCAATTCTTGTCCAATCACTGATGTTCTTTCAGACTCCAGCCCCATTTTAAAACAAAGTATAATAATATCCTAATCTACATAAACTCAAAGTTAAGTGGTTTCTTATTTTATTCACATATTTAATGCTTGCAATTAATTTGCATTTGAAATTGTCAGTAATTCAGAAAATGTTCATAAACAAAACATTATTCGATATATTAGAACTATACAGAACTAATATTCATCAAAGCCTAATAATTTTATTATGAACTGAATTCTTGGATGAGTTTGTTCCAAGTTATGAAGCTAACAGCATCGAAATACTTTGTATAGCCCATTAATTTTTTATATTGTGTTTAATATATATATAAGCTGCATTTTTATTACATACATTTCTTATAAACAAGAGTTTTCGCTCTTATTTAACTAAAATTTATATGTATTTATATGCAAAGTTAGATCCTGACTTGCATATTTTTTTTTTGGTCGCGCTTATCACATAACTTTGGAGTTTTCATATATATAACATACCTTATTTATACTGTAGTATTTTAATCATTGAGCTTCGCAAGTCATGTGCGATGACTTTTTTATGTAAGAAACATACTTTACAGAATTAGTTGCATGCCTATATTTTAATAACCATTCTAATAAGATTATGAAACAAGCATTCCCAATTTATATATCTGCAGTCATTATTCTTATCATTTTATAACCAATTATTCACTATATGTATAGTTTCTGCCAAAGCAAGGGAAAAAATTAATTTAGAAACTACATTTATGCTTATTTTTAAATAATTAACACCTGTATCAATTTTAAAACTAATGGCTGAACAAAATGGTTACTAAAACTACATATCTGTTACAATTTTAAAATTAACTAAATCCCAAATGCTGAATAAAAGTTAACAGTGCATAAGTGCAAAACTAAATAGCAGACTTAAAAAAGATTACCAAGTTTAAAAACAGAAAAGCTGAAGCATATTTATTTTCAAAATCCAAGAGAAACAAAGCTAAATTTTCACTTACATGCAAAGAACACTGGTTTATGCTTGCGTCTAATCTGTTAAATAGCTATTATTCACAGACATCTATGTGAAAAATCTGGAAAATAGCATGCATTCTGCTGGTAGAAGGTGAAAAGAAATACAGCCAGTGCAAAAAAGCTTTCAGTATAAGACCCATATCTACTCACTGAATTTTTGTTTCGGGTTTCGTTTTCCAGAAAGTATCTGTAAAGCTTCATTATATCGCCTCTGAGTTTTGCCTCTTGGTCTCATCAATGATAACAGTTAAGTGAATGTAACAGTAAACACATTCTTGAAGCTCAAAAATCAAAGAAATAGAAGGAATTTCTTTAGTTTAGAAGTAATTAGACACTGAAAGTAAAAAGAACAGTAAAAAGAACATAAAAAAATTACTAATTTGAAAGTATAAATGGGATGAATACAGCAGATACTTTTCTTAAAAATACTTAAGTATTAGCCAACACTCCAGTGCGCAATGCCTTTTGGCAATGAAATATATTTCTGACATCAGCAGATTGATTAAATATATTTTTTAATTTCCAGCATATACTGTTAAGCAGTCACCATAAAACAGATTATTATTCTCTATAATCTATCTCTGCTTCCATATGAACTCTGCTAAGGCAAATTATTTCCCTTAAACCAATTCCAGTTTCTAGTCCTTATTCTGACATTTTGTCAGTTTTCACGTTATATTTGCATCATACATCTTCTGTTATGCACATTTTCATTGATTGAGAATTGGAGCAATCATGATTTTTTGGCTAAATATCATAAATGGATGACCAGAAATAATGGATTGCTTTTGCTTTATTTCCAGCAAGTTTAATAAATGAACA
Organism: Stegodyphus dumicola; assembly: GCF_044657685.1. NCBI lineage: Eukaryota > Metazoa > Arthropoda > Arachnida > Araneae > Eresidae > Stegodyphus > Stegodyphus dumicola. Next base: position 62,411,946 of record NC_140779.1, read on the forward strand.
ATGCAAAATATAGTAAAAATTAACATGAGATGATTAAGTATTATCCCTATAACTTTCAAGAAATTCATTATCTGATACAAGACTGATTTGAACTTGCTAGAATTGGTCTACAGTTGATATTGATTTAAAAAAAAAAAATAGATTCCTACAATCACTTACCCCCTCCCCTAAAATGCATCTTTCTAAAAAAATCTGAAACAGCCTGTAAGGTTGTGGCAATGCTTGCAGGAAATTAATCAAGGCTGATATACTTAGTTGGCAGTGCATCAGAGGGTAATGGGTAACACCCAAGTACCTTTAAAAAAACTGCCATTACGAATAGAAATGTTAATCTATAATAAGTTAATCTTTGTAATGAAATTCTAAAAAATATTGATTACCATAGCCATTATTTAAAAAAATTAAATAACTCCATATGTACAATAATAAACCTATCTGAAATACTAGGTAATGAAAATATTTTAGTAGAAAACTAAGAAAGAGGCAAATTTCAACTGTACTTCCTATCAGAATGAGAACTTTCTCACAGATTATCAATGCACATGAAAAAATGATTGTTTAACAAAATTAATTATAGATACACGTTAATGAAATTAAAAGCTTTCATTAACATGTATCTATAATTAATTTTGTTATAATATAAAATAAAGGAGTCCGTATCCCATCAACCACAAAATTGACATAAGTAGCCAAGCAGCCCAATTAGAGCTAATTATGGGTAAGTGTGACATAACACACTCATATCATCTATGCTTTAGTTTGATACAACCCTGACTGATTCTCAATAAATTACCTTTTGGTTTTTATGAATGAGATTAACTGTTACTGCTGCATTTTTTTCCTGCATTTTGGTTGCATATGGTTGAGGGTTGTAAAATCATATTTGTGGTTCCATTCCGGTTCATTTACAGTTTCCTGGTTGAGAGAATTAACTTCTGGTGAATGGGGAAAGAACAGCTTGACTAAAAAATAACAGATTCGAACAATTACCTGCAGGAAATTTGCACTTAGAACTTTCTAAACCAGAGCTTCCAGTAAAATCAGAGGGCTTAGCAAACTATTAGAAATCAACAAATGCTTTTTTTAAAAATCAAAGTGTAAAAATGAAGTTGGTCGAATACTGATTCTTTACTAAAAAAAGAAGCATCAGTTCCTTCAAAATTTTGCAGTAGCAATTGGTGCAACTCTAGCAGGATTTCTGCCAACTTCTATGGTTTAAGGGTAGTCAAGTTTCACAATCAATAGAATAATACATAAATACTGCATTTGTTCTTTTAATATATTTTTGATAACACAATGCTGTGATGCCTTGTTTTCTATAATGATTTAGCATTCTTAATTTCATAAATAAAGCCTTATAAAACTAGAGCAATATCTCATACAGTCAAAAGTCTTTAATCTGGACGTCCATAATCCGGAATGATCTATAATCCGGACCTCAAAGCTACAAACTTTCTGCACACCTTTACCCATGCGCATATTCGTCTACGCATGCGCGTTTAATGTATAATGGACGGTATAAGCTAAGCTAAAATTATCTAATTATCTATTTCAGTTAATGTTGCAGATTGCGTTGTTCCTCAATCTTCTAATTGGATCCGGCTTATTATTTTTTGCAGACTGTTAGAGCAATTTTATAAAAGTAAGCTTGAACTTTCGATTATGTCAAAAAGAATTTCCGATTCTGGAGCTACCAAAGCATCTACAAAGCGAAAGCATGTTTCAATGTCCATCAAACAAAAAGTGAAATTGCTGCAAAAAATGGATAAAGGCATATCCTTTGATTCTATTATCATTCCGAAATATGTTTATCCATTTCACGCTGCTCTGCGGAAGGGGGGACGACGAATGAACTGGAAGTTGATCTGTCAGCACTATCCTTATCTTCAGGGCAGATGGCTTTTGGTTTGGTTTATTAGATTACGGCAAAGCATTCGAGGGCTATCTGCCTTAAGGGAGGGATGCCTTCGTGGAGGACTTTTTAAAAAAAACTGGCTCGTATACATGTTACACATGGGGAAAACCACGAAAACACCCATGCAGCCAGCCCGTTCGCGGGATTCAAACCTCAGACCGAACTACCAGTGTTCAGCATCAGGGCAGATGTTTTTATTTTATTTGGCTTATAATTCCTTACTAAATGTAGTATTTCATCTCGATGTACTCCGTCTTTGATATGATTTAAATCAAATTCCTCGTCATTATAAATATCACGAATACACTTCAAATAGTTTTCTGGTTGCAATTTTCTAATTTCAACAATGCGTAATGTGCGTGCGTTGAAAGAAATGTTTAATAAAGTAAACAAATAAATATATAGCTTTTTTTTTTTTTTTTAAATTTTGATACCCTTTAGATCATAACTGCTCTTTATTTCATAAATTATGGTTTCATATTTTTAATTTTATAATTTCTGCATGCTATCTTACCAGATTTAAACTGATGATCTATAATCCAGAATAGCCGAAGTCCCGACGAGTCCGGATTAAAGACTTTTGAACGTATAAATAAACTATTATTTACTTCGCCTAAACAAGCCATTACTTACATAAAAACTAAATTACCACAAAAGATTTGCAAACATTTTGGTAATATTTAGAGTAATATAACTGTTCAAATATCTTTTACAATAATTAATATTATATCTCATTATACTAGTCATAAATTTAATAGGCACATTTTGTCTTCGACAAAGACAAAATGAAGTTCTTTGTCTTCCACAAAGAACTTCATTTTAATAGAACTGACCCCTCTGAAAAAAATTATGACAATAAAAAATTTGTTATTTATATAGTTTTGTAAGAAATTTACTCCAGAAAAAGAGCAATATATTCTAATTTTGTTAAGATATAATTTATTATATCACTGATATACAGTGCATTTGTAAAGTCATGGTGTACTTTTGATAGGCCACAGGAAGACAACAAAACAAGATAGAAAGGCAAAATCTTCACAAACAAAAGAAAACCTCTTAAAGTTTCATACTGATTCAGTGCAGTTCGATTTGTTGGGCTCCATTTGTTGCCCTACAAACATCTAAGCATCTTTCCACACATGGCTAAAGACATCTGGTGTAACAGAGTGAACAACATCTGTGATTCTCTGTTTTAAATGATTAATCTCATTGATATGTTCACTGTACACATGTTGCTTCACATAACCACACAAGTAAAATTCTAAGGATGTCAGATCCGGGGACCGTGGCGGCCATGGCTTGACAGAACCCCTGCCTATCCACCGCTGTGGGAATGTTGTATCCAGAAACTCGTGAACAATGTTGATGTAGTGTGGAGGAGCGCTGTCATGTTGAGAGATGACACCTTCTGGAAATTGTGGCACTGCATACAAATCCAACATCATCAAGGTAGTTGTCTGCAATCACAGTCTGCTCCATAAAGAAAAATGGTCCTATCACTTTATTATGCATCAGGCCACACCACACGTTCACTTTAGGGCTGTTACATTTGTACTCTATATAGGCATGAAGAGTTTCAGTAGCCCACATTTGGACATTATGGCAATGAACATGTCCACTAATATGGAATGTCGCCTCATCACTAAACACAATCTTCTGCAGATATCGGCTATCACTGCCAATCTCATGAAGCATATCTATAGCAAATGCTAATCATTTGGGTCTATCCGTCAGTTTGATAGCGTGCAACAGCTGTAGTTTGTAACCCGTTAAATGTAGACGTTTCATATGCTTTTGTCTTGCTTAAGTATAATTTTCGAGCACACACATGCACTGGTTTTTTAGGGCTTCTTAGGTAACTCTCCTGTATAGCCTTAATAGACTCATGACTGACCAATGGCCTGTCAGAACGGGGTTTGTCCAACAAACTGCCGGTATCCTTCAACTGCTTATCCTATTGATTAGTGTTATTCCTAACTGGTGGCAGTTTCGTTGCACACACAACGATATTCATATTGCACTTTAGTCACGGATTTGAATTTGGCAAGCCCCAAAACACACTGAATTTTCCTCTGTACTGTCCATATCTCGACTGGCATGGGCGTGGCTGGGCTGATCTACTGCTTCACAGTTTGCAGTTTTGCATCCCCATTTGTGTGCACACATGCTTGCACGTCATACTATGGAAACTTGGAAAATTTTCCTTTTGTTTGATGAAGATTTCACATTTCTATCTTGTTTTATTGCTTTCCTATAACCAATCAAAAGTGCGCCATGACTTTATGGACGCACCGTACTTATGTAACTATGACTTCCGGTTAATATTTCTGGTTACTATAATATTTAGCATAGTAACACGAAATATCATAAACTGACATTTCTATTGAGAAACTTTATCTTTTAATCCTAAAACAATGTTTAAAAATTTCCAACTCATCAAAAATTTAAATTTCATTTAATATACTAAAATGTAAATGTTGACCTGCATTGTACAAAAATTACTGATACTATACGGCAACTGATGCTACATTGAAGCATGCATATAATATAGAATTCTAAAAAGGATAAATGTCTTTAATGCTTAAAATAACTTTTTTTCTCATAGTGGATAATATTTTCTCTTACTAGAAACTAGCAGTTAACCATCCGGCATAATAGGCATCAGGAACTTTGATATCTCATTTTTACTCCACTTTTTTAATATTCTAAGGGAATTCACATTTCATTGTTCTCAGGAAAAACAGGTTCAGATGAGAATACAGAAAGTAAATTTTCAGGTATATTCTGCCTCTTAGCTTACAATAACTGTGCAGGAATTCTTTAACCAAAAATCAGCAATTTTCTGTTTTATTAATTCCTAAAAACAATCATGCACAACTTCATCAAAGATGCAAAAAGCACCTACTTCATCGTGGTTTAAATTCCTAGTAAAAGTCTCTAAATAAAAAAGACAATCAATCTCCCCTCTCCCAAATTTCTGTTTACTAAATTCTAGATAGTATTAACTTCCAAGGAAAGCAAAACCTCCTCCATTCTTGTTCAAGGCCTCAACAAAGATTTTCATTAAGCCTAATTTTATCTAGACAAATGGCAGCAATATGAATTTATTAACCAGGGAATCTGAGATTATATTGTTCTGACATAAAGAATTCAGTCAGTAGCCAGTCTTTGATGGCAGCGCCTTCTTAACAGCAATACATGGCCTCTGAACAAATCAGTATGCTGGATCCCCTACAACAAATATATTTTTATTAATGGTAAGGAAAGTCAACTGATATATGTAAATTAGAATGGGGCCCTTATGCTCGTGGAGCCCCAGGTATGCCCTGAGAGGACGGCCTATGCATTAATATGGCACAGTTTCACAATGTAGCATGATGCACTTTCCTTAATGAGCATGCAAAGCAAATAACAATATTTTGTAAATTTTCCTTGTAGTAATAACATGACAACAGAATTTTAAATCACCTAAGATCTGAAGCTTTACTTGATATAATGAATCATGTCTAATGATGGAAAGAAACTTCCAAATGTATCTTTTACATAATAAAACTGCAGTGAGCTAGACAAATTTACACAAATTTATAAACAGTCTTCGCTCTGTACAAATATACCAACAATCTAGCTTTTTCTTAAACCAATCATATTTTCTTTTCATCAATTTTTTTCAATAAATGTGAAACTTTCTGTACTTATTGAAGTAATTTTTAATGCATCCATATGTGTATAACTTTCATAATAATGGGGCCTAAAATTGCAAATAAGAGATTTTGTTTAGTTTTCTCAAATTTTCCTTTATTTTAGCTGTGCTATAGCTTCCAATGATTTGTGACTGACTTGAAAGTATGTTTCAAAACAAATAAAATGTGTAATTTATTATTACATATTTTTTGCTACAGTAACAAACTATTATGCAGATGTGCATAACTTTCATTGGCAACTTCTGAGAGGGAAAAGGATTTTAATGATTAACTGTAAAATAAGAGACTGATGAAGCATTTTCACATTCATATTCTTCAATAGCATACAGAATGGATTCGAGTCACCTATCTGAAATCATATGACAAAAACATTTTTAACTAATATGACAATTCTCTTTCCTGTGCATAAAATTAAACTCTCTGAAATGCATCATTCTTAAATTAATAATTGTCAAATGATACTTTTATACTATTAATGATACATAATTTTAAATCAACCATAAAATATCAATTTTAAAATTGTGCGCATATGTACACCTGCATTATTCTGTTCGATTGTTATATGATATCTGCAAATTTATTTTCCATGACTGCTACTTCAAGAAAGAAAAGCTTCTAGAAATATATCATATATTTTATATCTAATAAAAAATTTTAAAGATGGTCGACATAGAAATAACATTGAATAATATTTTTAAATGCTAATGTCAACAATAAATGAAAATGGAAATATACATAAAGATGATATAGCTTGCACATTTTATTTAAGCTAAATTTTAGAGATAAACATACTGAAACAGACAGATTCTTCCACATATTCACAGAATTATATATAGTGTTAGAAGCGAAGCAGACATTAACATTTCAGTTGCATATAAAAGCAGAGAAGAATTACATATATTCTAGTGTGAAGGTTAAGAATGTATAGTTATAGTTTTGCTTTATTCCTATTAGTTAGAGTTCTATTTTGCAAAGTTTACAATTATTATTTGTTAAAAGACTTTTTGCATTATGTAGCATATGCATTATACAAGAATTATACACTTGCCATTAATTTTGAAATGATGCAGGTCAGAGAGGTTTATAAGAAGCATGTTACAATTTTTAAGATCAAAAAAATTTTTTGTGCTTTTCTGTTATGCACCTGCAGTGCATTTGGCACTGTTCTTGGCACAATTTTGTTCCATTTCAGGTTTTACATTTTCACCAGTTTCTTTTAGTCCAGACCGAAGTTAGACCCGAGGTAATGTGCTACCTCTAAATGCTCTCAAATGGCCCACTAGATTTAAGAAATGTTTGTCAAGTAATAATTAGACACTAAAAATAGCCCTCTGACTGGCAGGGAGTTTTGTGAAAGTCCAAATTTCCAAAAAATATACACAATCAAAAATTCGAGTCAATGAAAAAGTTAACATCAGTTGTAATAAATTTCATTGGTGCAAAAAAAGTAACTTATCAAGTTCAGGTGATCAAAGTGTCATGGCAACTTGTTTTCAAATACATTACAAAGCAATTTACTACTCAATTTGGCAATTATTAAAGTTGAAAATTCTCAATCATCATATATCATGTAGAGTTTGGTCGTCCTAGGTAGCATAAACAAGTATCAAACTCCTAACAGGCATAGAGAGAATTATCATTCGTCTATGATAACAACAGAGTCTTGAAAAGGTTTTTAAAATCAGAAATTGAAATAAATGCTTGTCTCATGCCTATATAACCAAGCCACTACTTTTAACAATGCAACGTAAAATAATAGATTTAAATGTTAACTTAGTAGTCAAAGATTACACAATTGATTTAATGCGAAGTTTGCTCACAAGGGTAAGAATTTAAATGTCAACAGCAAAAGCACAAAGCCGAAAAACTGCAATCTTAATCAGAGCTAGCAAAACCTAGTAACAGGTCCTCAAGTATCCGAAACATGCTCTGTCTTACAATACAGTAATGCTTTAAATCATAAAGTAACTGGTTATGCAAAATAACAGTAATCAATAATAATCTTACAATCAATAATATGGGAGCATAGCACGATTCTTTAAAATGAAATATTTGAAAACAAGCATCTGACATCAAATATACGAGGGTTGGGGCAAAAGTCATGGCAACTATTTTTTTCTTGTAGATATGTGAAAGGATCATAAAACGTATATGTGTCATGTGGCAGTTCTGCAGGCACAGTGTGTATGCAGAACAACAGATGGCTCTGTGATAGCTGGCTCTGTGGTAGCGAAGGCTCTGAAATCAGTCAGTTGGTGAGTGTCGTGCAAGATGGAAGTAACCCATGTTGAGCAGCGCGCTTACATCAAAATAGCTGTTCTCCGAGGAAGTGCAGGAAAGTTTCAGCAAAAACGTGTGTCAATCAGTGATGAGCAACATTCGGGACTAGGTGAGAGTGCAGACCGACTTGGCCCGTGCCGTCATCGAGCACCTCATGGATGCAGACAGACAATGGATGTTACTGGAGTTAGAGAGGGCAAGTGGCATCGAGAAACACACCGTCCACAGGATATTGCGTAATGAGCTACAACTATGCATAATCACTTCGCAATGGGTACCGCATGCACTGACGGAAGTTCAAAGGTGGGTGCACTATGCAATATACTCCGACCACTTTGCACGCTGGCAACAGAACGGCGATCAATTCTTGTCACGAATAATCGCCATCGATGAATTTTGGGGCCATGGCATACGAACCAAAACTGAAACGTCAGTCCGCGGAGTGTCTACATCCATACGCGATGGTGATTGTCGCGTATGACATCAGGGACACAGGTTTCATTGTTTGCCACTTTGTTCCTCATGGCAGAACAGTGACCGCACAGTACTACAGGGACTTCCTGGTGCGACAGGAACGACGTGGTTCGGGATAAACGTTAGAATATTGTGGACAGTGCAATAATTCTCCACAACAATGCAAGACCACATAAAGCAGAGTGTGTACGGCAGCTACTCCGACATTGGGAATGGGAAGAATTGGAGCACCCACCGTACTCTCCTGACCTTTCGCCCTGTGACTGTGATCTCATTTCCAAGATAAAGGAACCAATACGTGGTAGGCAGTTTGCAACACGAGAGGACATTGCTAATGCTGTACGCTAACAGATGACCCGATTCACACATGGTGCGGCAAATGCTGAGGCTGATGGTATTCAGCGCCTCCCACATCGTTGGCAGCGTATGGTGACAATAGCAGGAGACTACATTAAGGGTCTTTAGGCCCAGGTTTGTCATGTCAACTTTATGTGTATTGTGTTATCATTCTTTTGCATGGTGAAAGCCATATTGCACTGTATACTACCGTAATAAATTCATGTGTTACAATATTTCAGTGCTATTCATTGTCCACACATGTAGTTAAAAAAATGTCCTTTCGTCTCTATATGCCACATTTTCCAACTGGACTTCAAGAAAAAAATAGTTGCCATGACTTTTGCCCCAACCTACGTATATAATAATTATGTTTTAAAAAAATCCTTTTTTTCAAAGTATGATCATGTTACAGTTAATAGAAACTACTCCTATTTTAAGTACACCACAATGAGATATCATCCTTCCTCCTAAATTGTAATTTTTCCACTCACAAGTAGAAATGCAATGATGTATTTTCATCCCTATTATCAGATGTCATATCCTGTCATGTTACCTTAAATTTCATATATTTTTATTTGACAGTTATATCTGATATTAGCCAGGTATAACAAATGCCAGCACTAGCTTCAATAAAAGCTAGATGTGAAAATAGCTTAAAATTAATTTTCATTTATACTTAAATGCAAGCAAAACATCAAAAATATGCCCAAAAAATAAATAAATAAAAAATAAGTAAAATAAAAAATTACAAGGTGAAGAAAAACACAATATTAAATTCTGTGTTGAACAACAACAAATGTGGAAATGTTTACTATTTAAACTTTTTCAACATATATCACTCGCATATAATTAAAATTTGCAGATATCAATAACACAAAAATGCTTACATTTCACATAAATCAAAAGATAAAAATAGAAGCATTATAATTTTTTAAAAATATATATGGAATGTATTTTCTCAAATTACATACTATCATTTTATTTGGATGATTGCAATTTAATGCATATAACTGACTACTATTGTATCAAGAAAAAATTTATTTTTCTATAAATCAAAAATGGGTTAGAGAGATTTAAGGGTACCCCTTGGATTATCACCAAATTGTTGTTTCATTTCTGGTACCCTGAGTAGTTGAATGTTATAGAAACTCTATTATAACGTAATACGTGAATGCGGTCAATTTGAATGATAGAAACAGATTTGTAAGGGCTTCTGGTGTGTGTTGGTTAGGAAGTTCATTGCTCGTTTTAAAGTTTATACAGTAAAATATATGAATGTGGTAAGATTAATTTGAAGTTTCTGTACGATTTGGAATGAAAGGGAAAAAGAGCAGTAATTGACTAGCATGTAAATGAAGGTTTACTTAGTAGCCATTATAACTGTCCTTGTTCATAGGAAGGAAAGGCATATGATTGAACATCGGAGGATACCAGCACTACGGAAGGTTTTTTTACTCTTATCTTTGCGAATTTATGTGGCAACTTCAGTTTACACATTCTAGTTCAGATAATTTTAAGAAGTTTTTGGATGTTGTTAAAGAATTTCGTTTGACTGAAGACACGAAATTCGTAAATAAGGTAAGTGGATATTTCCTTCATGTAGTGCTAAGGTGAATTTCCTTTTTTATGTTATTTCATTGTTTAATTTAAAATATAGTTTATTGAGATTACATATTTTTTGTTGGCTGCTCCTTTGACGTTTTTGAGTGAATATAGATTTGTATACATAGTCAAAGTCAAGGGAGTGCACAATGCCTAGTTTGTGCAATTTCTAATGTTTTTCTAAGTGTGTAGTGTCTCTGCAGCATAGAAACACTTACAATACTGACAAATTGAAAGCCTGAATCTAAAGGTTGTTTGTTTGGGAAAGAGGAATAGGAAACTACTGAATCCATTCTCCGAAATCTCCTCCACCTAAATAGGGATTACAGCTGGATGACTTCCACTAGCCACACTTCCCTCTAAACCATAATGAATTTGCAAACCTAATCCAGACAGAGTATATTTTGTAAACCTGATCCAGAATGTTCCAATAAGAAAGATTAGTAACAAAAACAGGTTGAGAATTTATTTTACTCCAAGTTTAGTTCATTTGAATTTTTAAGAGTTTGCAGTCTCTTAATCTCTTCTAGAAAACATGGAAGAACTTTAAGAATTCGCTCAAACCCTATTTGATATATGTCATTTCTATATACTTCAGAACTGGGCAAACTACCATGCATTTTTGTAAAACCTAAAAGTAATATTATTTCTTGAAGAAGTTTGCTTTTCTGTCTTTTGATGCTTTTTTTAAGTAAAATAAATATGGTACTTGGATTACCCGTACTCATTTACAATTATGCAACTAAAACAATAAGCATAAAGTATCTATGAGGCAACATAGTGCATCATCAAAATTTTTATGTGGAAACTCTACCAAAAAATATTTATATGGTAAAGCAGATGTGCGCATAGTACAACCTTTTTTTGACGCAGTGCAATGCCAAAGTTGAAAGCAAATTCTCTAACATTCTATTTTTAAGCAAATTCTCTAATATTTATTTTTTTTTTATTTTTTTTTTTTTTTAAGCAAAAACAGATTAGCACATAGATGGTGAGAACAAGGCAAAAAAATTAGATGGATTTTTCAAAAAATGTAGGCATTTTATCATACCTTGCTTTTTTAATTTTATTGATGGATGCTCTTATGGAAATCTTAGTGCAGAGAATGACTCTTGCCTTTGGCACATTAGCTTGGTGAAAAATTTTGAATCCCGATAAGAGGTATCCTGAGTAGAAAAAATCCTATTTCTACAGAAAGTCGCCAATGAGACAGCAGATGCTCTCCAAAGACTGGAACAAGTTTGTAACTTTTCACTGGGGGCACAGATAACCAGAAAACATCATAAAATTGACTTTATACCACATTCTGAATTTGTCAGTTTGTGAACTATTTCATAGAATCTAGTTATGTTCAAATCAAGAAAAAATTTTACAGATCATACTTTAAACAATAAAACCTGAGAGCATGCTGAATCAGAACTATCAGCACTCAATTTATTATACGTTTGAAGTGTTACACCAATTTGAGAGAAAAAATAGTCATAATGAAATCATAATACAAACCATAATCTTAATACAAACATATTCGGCAAGCTTGAGTATTTTGCTAAAAAAACAATCCATTATTTGGGATCAGCTTACGCATATGAACAAACATATTTTATCAACTATCATTTACAAGCAGTAAGTATCTTTACTACAAAATTAACATCTGGAGGTTATTTAGATTTTAGAACTCACTTTCCTTGATCATAACAATTTATATATAAATATACTATTTTATTTGAAGCTTACATTTTTCAATGACAAATGTGGCCCTTCGGCCAAAAACTTTTTGCATATGATCTAGTTCTATATTCACAAATTTCTTTATGTTAATTTTTAAAAGAAATAATATTTGATCAATAACCTGTTTTATACAGCCCCATATCTTATTTTTATATATTCAGATAATGGCCTATCTTTCAAATCCATTAAAATGTTTTTTCTTCAGGTTTAATCTGCAAATGTTTCACAGAAAACACACTTTAAATTATTCAGTTTCTTAACTATATTCATCTCCTAAATCTCATAATCACTTATAATGCCATATCTAAGACGCTGAAATTAAAACACTATTTCAAAGACTTGATTGAATGGGTTATCTGCCTCAGAGCCTTTGCAAAATGACTTTCTAAAAGAAACTGAGGTTAATCTTTGGATTATGGTAACTTGGCGATTTTTTGGCAAAAATTTGGCGACCAACCCTGCTACAGTAACCTGCTAGTTTTTGTTTGGATGCCATTTTGTTTTCACGAAGTAAAGGTTTTTTTTTTTTTTTTTGTTTTGTTTTTTTTAACAAAATTTTCAACATTTTTTTCCAACAATCTGCTAGCCAAATTACGCTTATGCTAGAACTTTTATGGAACAAAAGAGTTTAATCATGACGAAGATTAGGTGCGAAATTGGGAGAAAGTGCAGAATCGCAAATTGCTTGCCGCAAATTTTTAAGAATTTCACATACACGGTATCCATGTACAGGTCGACCTATTTTCACTTTAAAAAAATCCCAGAATTGCACAAAAATGGCATTGCGCACACTCTTGACTTTATCCATGTACACTGCTTAAGTCCTAGCTAGTAACCTTTATCGCCTTATCAAAATGTCGCCAAACTACCTGTTACCATATTCCAAAGATTAGATGAAACGGACATTACACATAGGGAAAACTCATGAATACAATAGGTCTATGCAATAGGTCCCACAGCCAAGATCTGAAACCAGTTCAAACTACCAGTGTTCAACTGTCTCATTCAGCCTCTGGTGGGAGTCAATTAACATTTTGGATTCAGAGCTTACATTTATATATATATATATATATATATATAATGTTGTATGATCTTAAATTCATTTAGTGCAAAACCTTATAACTCGAGTAAAGATGAAACACCTTCATATTTACGTATTTTTTTTTCAATTATTGTTCATTGAACGGGAGTTGGTTTTTTCCCCTTGAAAAGTCAACTAATTTCTGATCAATGACAATGATTACATGTTTTTAATTTTTCCTTTTACAAATGAAATTTTGTTCTTCCTGATGATTTAACTCCAGTCCCCGTTAAAATATTAACATTTTGCTTTCAAATTACTTCAAAACATCTTTCAAAATATAACTTACCAGTATGGATTCACTCTTTTAAAATAATTCTACTTTAATTAAACTTAGGAGATAATATAATGAATTAATCAATATTGTTTAGGAAATAAATTATTATATATATATATATATATTTATTTAAGTCTTCCTTAAGAGGTTTTTAAATTTGAGCAATTCAAAATTGCTTAATGTAACTTGTTTCACTTTTCTGTATAATTACTTAATCATCTGAAAATGGTTTTATATTAGAATATGCTTTGGTTTCAATTTTTAATTATAATTTAATTTATTGTAATTTTTCATAATTCAGTATCACTGCATGCATTAAAAAGTAATGGAGATCAACAGCAACTTAATCATAATTTATTAAAACCGTTCTCTCAAACCAAGAAATGATACTATATAACTGAAAATACTTGACAGCAAATAAAGCTCTTACTTGATTTCATCCAAAATCATGTAATAAATGTTAAAATTGTTTCTTTTATCATTTTATACGGAAATAAAAAAAAAAAAAAAAAAAATTAAAACCAAAACTTTGCAGCCGTAATTATTGCATCTTAAATACATCCGTGAACTTTAACGAACTTTAACTTAAATTCAGTAACCTGCTAACATTAAAAACGATCTGTTTTTTAAGTATAAACTAACATTCAAAAAGGTATATAAAATACACTCTAAAACTTTTACATGCCTATTACCTCATGGAAATGATCCGTTCATAAAAGTCACACAATGAAAGATTTACGCCGATACCCATTAACAATTCAAACAATACTCAACCAGACTCAAATACCCTAACCCAACTCTTAAAATCCCTACAAAGTTCAATTTTCACCATGACAAATATGAGCTGAATTTAGTTGTTTAGCGTCGCTCAATGTTTTGATATATTTCAACAGTTCACCGCACTTCATTGAGGCAAAGATTCTTTGATTTCTTTGAGGCTTAGAGATTCTTTGATTGAGGGTGGAGACGGTACCCATTCCTGTATGAAGGGATTCCGCCAAGACAAATTAAATACTTCAATAACGTTAAGGAAATAGCGGTAAATTTCATGCAATTCGACATGAAATTTAACCAAAAAAGTTAAATAAGTTTTCTACCAATATTTTTGGAGTGTTCGCCTTTATAAAATTTATGCCAAATTCACAACACTATTTACTTAAATCAATTTTTTACACTATTTACTTAAATCAATGGTACCAATCAAATGATAAACTTTTCAATAATTTCAGTCGAGAAGGAAAAGGAAGAAAGAAAGAAAAAAGAAAAGTATTGGACTAAATTTCGGTATGATAATATGTATTGTAATCAAGAATTACTGTGAACGAGAAATAACGTAAAATAACTATAAAACGTAGCTAATACTATATTAGAATCTGCATGAAGAGAAATTAATGGTTCTTTCTGAATATTCTTGCTCTCACTTAAGCTCTCCTGTTTTTCATTTCTAACCTTTCAAGTAATTTTCATTAAATGCATGGTCACCAATAAAGTAAAGATCAAGTACATCAAGTAAGTGAGCAAAGAAAGTAAATTTTTATGATCAAGTTTCAGCCTTCCCATGCCTTATCTGTCGAAAGTTTAAGATTTGAACAAATAATTCGAGAACCGTCTCATTTTCCTAATTTTTTCCATATAACAGCTCGGGTTCGAATCCCGCAGAAGGCATGGATGTAAAATTGTCAGTCCCTTCATAGGAAGATAACGGTGGCCGCTTATTTAGCTGGCTCCACAATAAAATGGCCATCATTTCTGGCCTTAGTGTCACTTCCGGCCAATGCCATTATAGGCAAGTGTCCGCCAATTGGGGAGGAGAGACTTTCTTCCGTATAATGGAGCAACATTGGAGTACCTGGTTGATAGCCTTCCTTTATGGATAAGTATCTTATTTTGAAGTAATATCACCGGGAAATGAAAAATTAATACTAAAAATTTCAGCAAAGTTAAGTGAAAAGCGGAATGAACGCAGAACTGCTTAAGTATTGAAGCATCTGTTCCTGCTAAAGAAAAGACTGGACAAGTAGCTTCATCTGTTGGTACGTATATGAAATAGAGTGATATTTCATGCTGTTATCGTACATTATTTTAAACATTGCTAAAGCCTATATATTCAATAATGTTTACCGCCCTAAGTCCTACATGCTGTTTTACACGGGCCTCCGAGCTTACTGCCAAATGTCAACAAGTTGCAGGAATTCCTGAAGATATCTTTTTAACGTTTTGTCGTTGAGAATACCAGTCTGAGAAGTTCCTTCACAATGTCGGTTTTCATTTTGGCAGAATCCATCTAAGTCCTGGAGAGTAAGTTTTGGTCCTTCAAACTTTCGGCATAGAAATCTTGATATCCTGTGTTTTAAAGAATTTTGGATATAACTTTGATGCAGCTAAGTGCTCGTTGACGCAAAAAACATAGCTTGGCGTCTCATCTTTCTTCAGGGGGCAATTATAGGTTATATGTTCTTTTGAATACTTCCCGCGCCTTAAGGATTATAACTTGGAAGGACTGGACGTGTCTGAAGCGCTACCACGGAAAACTTTCATGCGTTGAATGAGACTACTATATCCTTTACATGAAAAAAATATTAGCGCTGACACCGAAAATATTCATCATTTAACCCTTTGACGCGCGCGATTTATTTTTATAATTTTTTTTAACTACAAACTCTAGAAATTGAATATTATGATCCTAGAGACAAATAATATATGAATTAAAAAAATCTACTCTTGCCCATTGTTCTGTGGGTGGTGGTCGCACTGTGAAACCACCGCGCGTCTAGAACTTTGAAACTTACTGATGTAGTAAGAAAAAAAACTTACCATTTTCCGCCCGCGTTTCCAATAAATGACGAAATTTACGGATTAAAAAAATGTATGTAATAATTGCATTATATATAATTTTTTTACATTATTTTACAAAGTAAATCGTCAGAAAAAATTAAAAATAAACATTTATGTAATTTGTCTATAGCAGTGAAAATATAAGTACCTACATAATGAGGACATTTGGATAAATGGATTAAAAACTCAATAAAATAAGGATAAAAAAGAACTCAGTGTTTTTTTTTTTAATTTCAAAGAACAATTTTTTATGACACTGTTCAAAGCATGTTTTGTCTTTTTGGCACATGCATAGACCCACACTGCACGTTTCCCACATACATCTTGTTCTATGAGGTTTCTTCCTTGTGCTACAAAATGTACACTGCCTGGATTTAAATTTCACTGGTATATGTCTAGCGTTATTTAGTTTATTTTCATCTGGCACGTGAAATTTGTGTTTTTTTTATGTTAATGGGAGGGGGGCTCTGTGATTTTGTCTTTGTACGGATCGTTCGTTTCCCATTCATACTTATTTTATTCGTATTTCGTCCTAAAATATTCAGATAATATTTTTAATTTAAATAAAACTTTTACGCAATTTCTATTTTTAGTTATAGCAAAGTATATTTACATTAAATTTAAACCACAGGAAATAATTTATAAAATCACAATACTAGCTTGGGGAGCAAGTGTGATGATGTCAGAGAAAGGTATTTGGAAACGAAACACCTTTTTACTGGACAGGGCATGTATTGTTCAGTAATAAAATAACTCTGTGGTTTCAAAGCTCTTTATCTATATCCGGGTAAAAATAAACATTCCTATTTGAAAAGCAAGCGAACACCATTGAGAAGCAAACGCCAGTGGTTTCAAGCCACGATCACCGAGCCTCTAGAGGATTGTAAGCATTGGGACACGATGTTCTAGTGGCGCAGTGGTAGCGCCCTGAAACCACATAGCAAATGCCATACATATATAGGGTTTTTTAATATATGCAGTTTAATTACTGCAATTTTTTATTGCTTATGATAGAAATCATGATGTCCGATGGCTAACTTTTGAAATTTAAAGTTGTTTATATTAATAAAAGGAAGTTATTTTGTCTCATCGAAAACGAATTTTAAAAGTCATCCGATCTGAAGTATTAATACCTAAAACATATATGATTCTACAGACATTTTGTGTTATTTAGATGTAAAAGATCAGTAATCAATTAATTTTCATTCAAAAATTTCGGAAAAAAGAGGAGAAAAATAATTCGGAAAATGGTGGTTTCAGGGCGCGACCCCTCACATGATAAAAATATTCAAGCCTGAATATCTTTCTAACGTCGTCGTTTCTCGGCTCTTGCCTGGAGAAAACCAGAAGTCTTTCTTCACAGTATCATTTATTATATTATGCGAAAGAACAGTTACACCATTTCAATCGGAATACCTTGACCTTCAGATGTTTTGATAGAATCTTAGATATACTTTTTGCTATAAATCAGTATCCAGGCTTCTGAGAGAGACTTTAACTGGTATTTCTTTTCTGGAACGGAAGGTGTAGTGTACGTTTTCATTCAGCAGATAGTCAATACTGTAAATAGGGGTTTATAAGAGGGTTGAAGAATATCCTTAAATGTTTTGGCGTACTTTACATTCTCCTACTTATACCACTGACTGTCTATTGAATGAAAATGTAGCTCCGGCTGCTGCGTGTCAGTTACTGGCTGCTGAATAAAATGCACCATCCTGCCTAATGAAAATACAGCTTCAAAGTTTCAGGCAGAGCCTTAAAGTGCCCTTATCCTGTGACGCTGAATTACATTTGCATGTTTAAATTTTAAACAAGAAACAGCTTTTATAAAATATTTATTGATGCGATAAGGGATCCTTTGAAATGAAGAACACAAGCCGCACCTTTGTGTAAGATACATTATAAATTCAAATGAAAGCAAATTCTGATACGAAACAGAAAAAGCTCCCCATATTTGTTTTGATTCCCTACCAGAAGAGAACTTTCAAATCATTAATGATTATCAATCTGATTGTGAGAAAATTTCTAAATGTCTCGAAGGAAGTATGTGGCGAAGATACAAAAAAGAAGGTACCGGAAATCGAGATCCCCAGTAGTTCACTAGAAACAAAGATCGCCAGGAAGAGGAACTGAAAGTTCTTAGCTGAAACACCCAGAATTTCTACTTTTAGGAAGTGATTATGTATTATTGCTAAATGTCAAATTTAAATAAATAAAATAAGTTATCGTAATGTTAGTTAGGGTAATGTTTACAAATACTGATAATAAAAATCTTGTTCTATATAATTAATAAGGTAATTAACAATCATAGTAAATCTATTTTTAAACTGTCCCACTGGAAAAGGATACATTATAAGGAATGATCGGCAAGGCTTTCATAAGGTCACAATGATGCAATGACCATTTTAACAAATGTCGATTGTATTAACATTACCAGCAAACTTGACTTGAAATAGAGATGCACAGATATAATACTGATAAGAGATACCTTCCGGATTACGAAATACAAGATACATTCTAAATTAGAGAAAAATTAAAGGTAATAGACGAAAATTAAATATTTTGTATTCAGAATGCATGTTGCTCTGGAAAATAAAGAGAACCAACAAGATGTTCTAAGAATACCAAATGATTCTTGTTCACACAAGATTTTAACAGCTTTAGAAACTTGTCATAAATGATGGAGCCCAAATAAGTCCAAGAAGCTCACAGAAAAAACGAAGCTTTTCCTCAAGCTTTTCATTTATGCTGTTTTTAAAAAGGTTTTTCTTTATGCATTTGGTTTAGAAAAGTGACAGCGTTTGGAGCGCCCTGTAGTGCGATCTAATAACCGAAATGGCACAAAACTTGGTATTTAGACTAATCAAGACATGGGACATCAAGACATACAATCGTACAGTTAAATTATTAATGTTTATTTACTACATTAACTTCCCCGGTGAGGAATTAGACCACATTCAATGTGAGCACCGTTCTCAGAAATAACACCGTGCATCCTGTGCACAACGTACTCCACAGCCGTATGTAACATATCACGAGGAATATTCCGCACTGTCTTTGTAATGTTGTTCTTTAGAATAGACAAGTTCATACTCCACCAACATAAACTTGAGATTTCAAATAACACCAGAGCCAAAAATCGCATGGCGTGAGGTCAGGAGAACGAGGCGGCCATGCAACTGGAAAACTGCGACTTATGACTCTCATCAGTGAAGTTTTGGCGCAACAGCTGCTTTACCATATTACTAATGTGTGGCGTAGCACCATCCTGCATAAAGATTGTCTGTTGGAGACGGTTCTTTGCTGAAGTTGAGGAATAACAAACGTTTGCAGCATTTCGTGGTACCTTTCTGCATTTATGGTGCACTTTGGGGTCCTGTCAGAGTAAAGATCTCAAAAAAAGAATGGCCCAATTACGAATTCGGCTGTGAAACCACATCAAACAGTGACTTTTGGGGAATTTAATGGGATTTCGTGCACGGTGTAGGGCTGCTCAGAAGCCCAAATTCGGCTATTTTGTGTGTTTATGAACCCATTGAGATAAAAATGTCACTCATCTCCCCACAGAATGTGCCATGGGAAAGCATAATCAATTTCTACCCCGGCAAGAAACGATAGAGCGAATGTCACTCGCTTATCATAATCACTTGGTTTCAGTTCGTGCAAGCGGCTGATTTTTTAGGGGTAAAATCCAATAACGCGCCGCAAAACTCTCCATACCGTGGAATAATTCATGTCCAATTGTGGAGCTACACCCCGGGCGCTGCTAGTACCAGCAATGGTTCCCTGCGATCCTTCTACAATTGCAGTTGCCACATCAGTTATTACATTTTCTGACACTGGTTTACGTCCTCTCCCAGCGCGAATGGTCAGTGACCACGTTTCCTCGAACTTCTTAATCATTTTCTTAAGACCATTTAGCGATAAAGGCCCCTTTCGTAATTTTATTCTGGTTCGAAATTCCCGAAGAGCTGCGGATGCATTACATTGATTCATGTGATACAGCTTTACCAGTAACACACGTTCCGGTAACATGAGAGGCATGTCCACTGGAGCTCGTTTACTTCAGCTGAGATTATTTGTCAGAGCTGTCTACTACTTTCTTTATTACTGGCGCTGTCATCGCACAACATTTGCATTTTTCTTTGATACCCCTGTTTTATGCTAATTCTCGTTATTGTAAGCTACAGCAGCACCACAAAATGCCCTAGCGGCGATTTTTGGAACTAAATTTTTTTCACGGAATCCTTTTCCCCATATCTTGATTAGTCTAAATACCAAGTTTTGTGCCATTTCGGTTATTAGATCGTGCTACAGGGCGCTCCAAACACTGTCACTTTAAAAAAGATCACCCTGTATATATAGAGAGAAAAGAGAGTATTGTGGTTTTTTTTCCTTCTTAATTTCTCGAAAATGAATGTATTCACAAGAATTTTGTTCTATGCATGCTAAATTTGTGATTACAACTAATTAAATAAATAAATAAAATAAAATAAAATTTCGAATCAAATTCTGAGATTCTTCTAGATCAATGGTTCCCAACCCTATGTCCGGGGGCACCATGACGCACGCCAATCGTTTAACGTGTGCCCGCCGTTGTACGATCACAATAAGAATGCTTTTGTTGTCAATAAAATTCTATGTGAAAGTTTTCTTATTTTTAATGAACTAGAAATTGCGACCAACACAGATGCCCCACAAAACGAAGTGAGACCCTTCTCTCTTTTTTTACCTGCATGTGTTAACTCTATCCAACTATAAATTCACCTTGAAAACGTAAATGGTGCCCGCCTTCATAGAGATATTCTAGAATGTGCTCTTAGGGAAAAGAAGGTTGGGGACTCCTGTTCTAGATGAACCGAGACTGCACTTACATAGAATCGAATATATGAGTTTCCGATAACGGTTCGATGAGCTTACCGTTTTTTCGGAACAGCGCATGAGCAGAGTACGCTAGTTCTTTACATTTTCATTATTTTAGAAATGCTTTAACAACAGAATAATTATTAATTTTTAGATAATTTCATTTAACATCGATTGAATTTGCAAATTTTAACGTAATCGGAAAATTTAGCATTTTTAAATCATTGAAAATTATAATGAAAACGATTCTAACCTCAAAATATAAGTTTTGAAAGCAAAACAGACAATTTTTTTATTTCACTTCTATAAATTATGAGCCTGAACAATTTTTTATTAATTATTTCCAGACTGAAAATACAATAAGTAAAATTATTTGAAAGCTAAAAATTTATTCAGTGAGAAACCCCCAACATAAAATTAATTCGACCAGATCTCTGAATTGAATTTCCAATAAATCATCCCAGAATGGCGGAATCGCTTCCCTTTCTAAATAATTCATTTAAGAATTTACATATGTGGTACGAGAATTTCATGCTAAGTCAAAAACAATTCGCTTAACTATTTTCTAATTTTACAATATGCCCTGTGCAGTTTTTGACTTACAATGCACATGCTCTTACAATATTACTTTGCACACACAATACATACCCTTATGCATATGTATTGTATTATTTCCTTTTATTGATAGTGTTACGAAACGTCCAGGTGCGGTAAGATAGCTTCCGCGCGAGGCGGTTTTAGGGTTGCCAGAAAATTACAATTGACGGCAAGGTTGCCATATTTGGCGAGAAATCGCCTATTTGGCAATATGCCATAGACGGATGGAGAACCTTCTAGAACGAGTTCTTACCGGTTTGGACCAAAGTATTCTCGATGGCAGCCCAAAATCTATATAAACCCTGACTTCACGCTGAGTAGCAGTCAGTTAACAGTCAGTGAGTGAGAGTCTAGTCGAGTGAGTCAGTTAGTGTCTCGTCTAGTGAGTTGATCGTCAGTCTAGCGTCGAAAGAGTCTCTTAGTGCATGACGAGTTAGTGCATCCTCGAGTTTTATCTTAGAGTGCGTTGAGCTCAGAAGGACCGAGCCGAGTCGGGAGCTGTACTCTAGTGTATCGTTGAGTGCATCGCGAGTTGTAGCGTGGACGTAGAGTTCCGAGAACGACCAGCTGTACTCTGGTGCTTTGCCGTGAAGCTGCATTCACCGTTATAGCCTGATAACCTGAGGGCTGTGTTGCTGATTGTTTCAGCGTGTTAGTCGTAGTTTTTCGACGACTGTGAACCTGCTTTTGAAACTGTCCCTGAGTAATACTGGCTAGTAAAGTGTGTTTTCCTACTTCAGCGAGTGTTATCGTTAGTCACTCCAAATCCGCGAACCCGTGCAGAAACGCAATAACTCGTGCCAGCAGTGGGGTTTGCGAGTGAATACCAGGAATGTCAGTGAGCGCCTGGAGGAAGAAGCATGGCGGAGGAAGTGAAGTTTATGGACTTCTTAGCAGCTGTAACAGGCGGACTGGAAGAGATGAAGGCTAGCAGCTGTAAAATCCGGACTGGAAGATATGATGGCTGAGATAAAGGCCGGATATGACGAGATTAAAACTGGTTATTAAGAGATGAAAGCCGGATATGATGAGATAAAAGCTGGATATAAAGGTTGGACAAGGAAAGTTCGTGAGGGAAATAAAAGCCAGCCAAGAAAAGTTGCGAGACCAGCCCCACAGATGAAAGTGGAGCTTACAAAAGAAACTGGAGTTATAAAAGATGTGGAAATGACAGAAGTGACATCTGAAGAATCAAGAGATGAAGAAACAAAGAAAGTTGCTGGTGAAGTGTCTGAGCAAGATCAAGAAATGATGAATGAAACACCTAACGAGATTGAAGAAAGGGAACGAAAAGATGAAGAAAAGACTGGAAACAAGATTCTGATTCTCAAGTGTCTGAAGTTGAAATAGAAGAAAGTAATAATATTATTTGTAAAGATCAAGAAGTAAAAGAAGTGGATTGTAAAGCATCTGAAAAAAGGTGAAGAAATAATTCGTGGAAATAAAGTTGCTGATTCTCAAGTGCCTGAAGAATGTGAAAATGAGACTGTTAAGTTAGTAAAAACTGATAGTGAAGTTACCAAGTCGATTAACTGGTCACGAGGCAAGTCGTAGGTATAAAAATACTATATAACACATAACTGAAACCATTCCAACCTGGTCAAGTGCATCGTCGAGTTTTATCTTAGAGTGTGTTGAGCTCAGAACGACCGAGCCGAGTTGGGAGCTGTACTCTAGTGTATCGTTGGGTGCATCCCGAGTTGTAGCGTGGAAAGTCTCGAGAGTATGTAGAGTTCCGAGAGCGACCAAACCGAGTCAGAAGCTGTACTGTGGTGCTTTGCCGTGAAGCTGCCTTCACCGTTATAGCCTGATAATCTGAAGGCTGTCCTGCTGATTGTTTCACCGTGTTAGTCGTAGTTTTTCGACGACTATGAACCTGCTTTTGGAACTTAACTGAGTAATACTGGCTATTAAAGTGAGTTTTCATACTTTATCAAGTGTTGTCGTCAAACACTCCAAATCCACGAACCCGTACAGAACGCAACAATATATTAGCTTTTAGGCTTCAGTGTTCATAATGTTGTCAGAATCTTTTTTTATAAAATATTTAATACTAAACCCGCTGATCATTCAGGACCTTTAATTTAGTTCTCGAAATTTAATTTTATTTTATGAATTAAAAAAATCTCAAAGCTTTCCGATTTTTATTACGCCCAAAGAGACGCTTTTTTAACGTTTGTGTGTTACCTTTATTTAAATATTATGTTCTTCGCACTTAAATCACATAAAATTCAACTCAACAGCAACATCACAAAATGTTTAAAAACAGTAAAACAGCATAACTTTAGAATTTCCGATACACAGTCTCGCGGCCTGCCATTGCTAGTTTTGGAATCGTTGAGCTTGTCAATCAAAAATTCGTTAAAAGTTTTACAAAATATAAAATATGTAATAAAATTAATTTGAAATTCAAAATTCGGAATTCCACGTGCCCATGTTCGGGTGGAGGATTACTTTATTCAAAATTTGAGGGCGTGTTTTTTCACAATGCGAGAAATATACATGTATTCATACAGATTCTTCATCATTTAATTTCTTTAAATATAATACAGGGAGATAATACTTGGTGGCAGCAATTTAAAAAGTGATACGCCATTTATAGTAAGCCGACGCAAAATGCATCTTCAAGACAACAGCCCTTTCTGCCCTAATAATAAGCTGTCTCTTTTAAGTACTTAAGTAGATCAGAACTGACCTCTTTCTCGATTAATCGGTCACGAGGTAAGTCGTAGGCATAAAAATATTAAAGACATAACTAAAACCATCCTAACCTGGGCTAGCCTTACGCACCTGCAACAAGGCTCTCTTTAACTCTGCAATAGCAAAGTCACTTTTGAAAGGCTCAGATTGGGTAGAGTTGACTGTGTTGAGTACTAATTGTTATTTTTTTTAATGATTAACATGTTTTCAACGCATTTGGGGATATCTTGTTCTTAGCGTCAGTTCGCTAGAATGCCACTCATGTAAACTAGGCACTTGCAGTCTTGTTTTCGCCGATAGCGGCAAGCAACACGTTTACACTATAGCTGATCTATAGAATATGGTAACTGGTAGTTTGGCGACATTTTGGAGGCGATAAAGGTTACTACCTGGGACTTTGGTAATAATGTGAGCAGTACTCAGTTCCGATTACGCATTATTTTGTGTGAGGGAAATGAGAGATCATGGGATATGTCATGTGATATTAATGGACGAATTACGGTTCTTTAATCGGAAAGGGGGGGAATTTGGAAAAATATCTGTGGCTGTATATTATTTTGTATTAAGCTTCATTGTGTTGTGTGAAGTAGGGTTGAATAATTTTGGGATTGTATGGCGTTGTCTAAAGTGAATTCTAGATTTTTAATGCGTTTGTGCGATAATTCAAAAGAATTGGTTGAATGGTGCATGAGTGTAGGTTTAATTGCAGATAAGTAAGAAGTGTGGAGAAAAAATTCGCAGAAAAAATCGTTCAATAATTTTATTGAATCCATAATAAAAGTGTATCCACCATGTAAGCAAGATTCTGAAGAAGATTAGGTAAGTTAGTAGTTTTAATTATTTGAGGATATTATTTTTATGCATTGTTCTAAATGTAACGTGGAAGTAAAGTAATTTGGTATTATTGGGAAAATTGTTATTAGCAATGATTTAGTTTAAATTAATTAGGATTGTAAGCTAATTTTTATTAATTTAATGTATGTGCTTATTTATATTTTAAGTAGTGTTTTTGAATTTAATTATATTTTAATTAAATGATAGTTATTTTGTGAATTTTATGTTTGTAGGAATTTGGTATACGTTTTAGTTGAAGTAAACGTGCATGGAAATAATTTAAATATTTGACACTAAGTATTTGTAATGTTTGCGGTAAGAATTCGTTGGTGACGTTTATAATATAATAGATAATTTAGAGGTAAAAGTTTTTGGATATTTTATTTATTTTATACGTGTATAACGTTGCGCGCCTCTAACTAGCACGCAACCAAGAGGTGACTGTGAAAGCTTGTATAAACCACAGAGTCTTATAAAGGGTTTAAGTCCCTTTTTATTCAACGTACTAATTTACAATTGCGTTCTCTTGACGCTTACAAACGGTGCCAACTCGGCAGTCAAAATAAAAATAAAAACCTGAAAAGAAATTAAAGACAATATTCTAACTACGAGGCTCTCTCAAATAACTAACTCACCGCGTTTTACAATACGGCTGCTAATTCAGCAGACTTGAAGCTCACTGGAACAATTGCAACTACTTCCCGCCAAGCACATAGGCCGCAACGCGGGGTTTTTCAAATCTCTATAACTACCTCCGCGCTCGCTAAGTAAGAATAACTCTCTCTCACCGAACTTGTTTCCTTCTATTTAAATCATACTACTTCCGCTGATAATTTGAATGCTTGCGCGTTCTACTCAAATTTACATATTCTGGCATTGGCAGTTCCAGGGGAAAGTAAGGATTGACAGGAAAGATAGTTTAAACTTAAAATAAATGTTAGTTAAAATAAATATAAACCCTACATTTGCCGCTGCCAGAATTTGGAAAACTTGGAAGCAGGTCCTACAAACGACCTGTTGTAAGTTTATCTAATTCTGAACTAATTGGCGAGAACCTCGTTTACACACAAAAAAAAAAAAAAAAAAATATCTTATGTAACCATTTGTATACTAAAATTCTGTTGAACGTTACAAAGCTCTCTTCTTACAGCAACTTTTCCTGGACTTCATCAATCAATCTTGGTCTTTCCTTCCAGCATCTGGAAGGAATAAGTATCAGTATCTTTCTACATACATTATAATTTACACTTTCTTGACACAATAAATTTTTGTTTTTAAACGATTCGTTTTTCTTAGTTATTGCTTACTTCACATTCATTCAATTTTTCAAGCATTAATTTAACTTTACCCTGGCTCTCCACCGTGTGTGGTGTCAAACGGGAATATTCGTGTTTTAGTCTTACAACACTTCCCCTAACCACCATGATTTGTTAGAATTCAACGACCAAATAGACACACCTTACTCGACATTCTACAACTCAATGAGCTACTTTAATAGTCTTAAAAATTCAAATGTAGGTGGAGAACCCTACAAAACACATTCATTCTAACTTCCCCCTCATTCATCTTTAAACATGCAGGCTTTCGCTCTAAAGCATGACTTTACAGTTTAATACTTAAATTTTGACTTCATTGCTTTTAAGCATTCACTTTTAGCATCTACAATTTTATGCTTCTAGACTAAATTCTACTTTTACATAACATGCAAGTATTTACATACATTTACAAAAGTTTAATACATATGCTTTTTACAATTTACCATAAAATGAATAAGAGAAAATAAATTTTTACTTTACTCATCCTTCGCCAAGCTGGCGGCACTGAAACTAAAATTCTTATTAGTACATACAAGAATACGAAGTTATTTTTATCTCCGGCCAAATTTTGGCTTTAACATAACAGAATTAGTCTTTCGACCAACAGAAAATGCTTGTTTTTAGCTTTTACACTTAAAGAAAATAATACTTTTGCCTTAGCTAAATAAAGTAAAACAAAACTAAGTCTCAACCGAGACATATTGACTTTCGTCAAAACATAGAACTTCGTACTTATGCATAAAATTTCGGAACAAAAGAGAAAAATATTTATAGAAGGTTTTAACTTATCTTTGAGTTTTCGATGCTTGAAACTCCGTCATCCGTTTTTGACAAAATTGATCCCAAGTTAGAGGTGTCATGGATGTCAATCTTTTCCTTGTTGATCTCCAATTGTCGTCCCCGTTGATCTTTCTTTTGCGTCCTCTACATGCTGGCCTCTTGACGGAGTAATCGTCTGGTTGTTGGCTTTTGCGTTTCTGCCTGGGACGGCTGGTCTTGACGTCCTCCGGTCTGGAGTCCTTGAATTTCTTCTGTTCCTCGTACTTCTGTGCTTCCTGTTGGCGTTTCAGTTTCCGGAACGGCGGCCTTGCTGGCACCTGACTCTGTGGCCGTGTGCGCGTTCTTCTTGATGTGTAATTCCTCCTGCCATCCTTTGTAGGTGTTGTTTTTCTTTTTACCACGGTTTCTTTACCCGGTTCATCTGTACTTTTGTTTTTCTTAAACGCCGGAGTTTGATAATCATTTTTTCTTTTTGATACCGACGTCCGGGTTGTAGAAGTGCTAGGTCTCTCTTCAGTTCTCCGTTTCTTGGGTGGTGGAATAGTTGTTGCAGTCTCTGGCCCTTCTATTTCGTTTAGACTTCAGTCCTGCAAGAAACTTTTAAGGATTTCAAAATCATTGGGATTATAGTATTTTTTCACCTGGTCGGGACTTGCTTTACAGATTTCCCCTCTCTCGTTTTTAAGATATAAAACTACTCCTTTGATTTCCTGAATTACATAGGGGCCTTCAAACTTTGGAGCTAGCTTTGCCATAAAATTGTCTGGGGCACTTGATAAAGAAAATTTCCGTTTCAATACTTTATCACCAACTTTAAAATCTGCTTCACGGCGTTTTTTATCGTAATAAATTTTCTGCCTATTTCTTGCCGTATCCGAGGTTTTAAGCGCCTGATCAATTAGTTTTTGCACGTCCTTTTGTTTGAATTCCTGCTCTCTTTGTTACACAAAGAATAATTTATCTAAAGGCGTAATTAACTTTCTGCCTAAAAATAATTCTGCTGGAGTTTTTCCCGTAGTATCATGATGTGCCGTTCTTAAAGCATAAGCTAATTCATTTATGTAGCCATCCCAGCGCTTGTGATGTGTGCTAACGTAACTGCGAATTATTTTTACAATGTTTTTATTAACTCTTTCTGCTATGTTAGCCTGTGGTCTATACGGAACCATTTTGATATGGCGTATATCAAGTCCATTGCATATGTTTTCAAATATTTGACTAATGAATTGTTTTCCGTTATCGCTAATGACTTTTATCGGTGCACCGTATTTTAAAATGTATCTGTGTAAGAATGCATCTGCGACTGTTTTGGCTGACGCGCGTTTAAGTGGAACAATTTCTATCCATTTTGAAAAATGATCTACTATTACTAAAAGAAAACGATTTTTATTTAACTCGCTCTGGGGGAAGGGACCAAGGAGATCTATGCCTAAAATTTCATTCGGAAATGTAGCGCGAATGCTATTTAAGTACCCGGCCGGGCTGTAATTAATATCATTTATTAACTGACATTGATTGCAGGACCTGACATACGCCGTTACTATTTTGTATAATTGCGGGAAATATACCGCCTCGCGTACCCTTTTTAAAGTCTTTCTGACCCCGAGGTGGCCCGCTGTTTTTTTTTCGTGCAACTCCCTCAAAATGCTTAATCGAAGCGAGGCTGGGATGACTGGCTTATACTCAAGATTTTCGTTCGTTGTTTTCGTATAGAATAATAAATTATCTATTATTTCATAGTTTTTTGCTCTATTTCTTATCGCATCGATATCTGTATGCTCAAAGCCTTCGGGGTCTTTCAAATAAGCATAGATATTTCCAAATTCAGGATCAGCTTTCAGTTCAGTAATAACCGTATCTCTAGAATCTAAAATTTTTGAAGTCAACACAGCGCATTTAAGTTCATTACCTTCCTCGTCCAGTTTTATACGAGAAAGTGCGTCAGCTACATTGTTTTCCTTACCCGGTTTATATTTTATTGTGATATTATATTCTTGGAGTTTTAAAGCCCATCTTATTAACCTGGGCGTTAGGTTTTTTCCCGAGTAAAGTCTACCAACAGCCGCATGATCCGAAAAGACAGTTACTGGCGATTTGCCGAAATAAACTCGAAATTTGTGTACAGCCATTAATACGGCTAATGTTTCTCTTTCTGTAGCTGTATAATTCCTTTGTGTTTGATTCAATGTTTTACTAAAAAATGCCAGCGTATGGTTATTTTGCATAAGAACCGCACCCACCGCATAGTCTGATGCATCTGCCGCAATTTCCAGGTTTTCGTCCCCCTCAGGGAATTTTAAAACAGGGGCATTAATAAGCGCTTCTTTTAATCTTTCAAAAGCCGTGTTAGCTTCCGCTGTCCACGTAAATTTACTCTTTTTTCTTTTGATTACTAAGAGTGGTTCAACAATATTAGCGAAATCTTTTATGAAAGATCGATAGTAAGAACATAGTTCAAGGAAAGACGAAAGTTTCTTGGCGGTGTTGGGCGGTGGGAAATTCTTAATAGCTTTTATTTTTGAATCTTGCGTTTCTATACCCTTTTGCGAAATTTTATAACCGAGATATTTAAGTTCTTTAGTTGCGAACTTGCATTTTGAGGCGTTAATTGTAAGACCGGCCTCTTTTAATAATTTAAAAACTTGTTCGAGATCACTAATGTGTTGTTCCAACGTACTACTCGTTATAATTATATCATCTAGATAAATTAAAGTTGATTTTCCTAGGACAGGCTTTAGAACAATGTCCATAGCTCTCTGGAATGTTGACGGAGCCCCACACAACCCAAAAGGCATGCGTAAAAATGCATAAGTGCCCGATTTTGTTATAAACGCGGTTTTATGTATATCTTCGGGTCTCATAGCTATTTGATAGTAGCCAGACGTTAAGTCCAAAGTAGACATATATCTCGTCGATTTGATCTGTCTAATGATCTCGTCTATAACCGGCAAAGGGTAAACTGGGAATTTAGTTATGCTATTTAGTTTTCTATAATCGATAGCAAACCTCCAAGCCCTTTTATCCGAAGGAGGAAACTCGTTCTTTTTCCTACATAGTACGACTGGACTCGCGTATTCACTATTTATGGGCGTTATTATTTTATTCTTTAACATCTCCTGAATATGTTCTTCGATGATTACGTCTTTTTGTTTGTCATAGCGGTAAGGTTTAGTCCTACAAGGTTTTTCGGCATTTAATTGAATCTTGTGAGTTACAATCTGACAGTTTCCCGGCTTTTCTGAAAACAAATGAGAAAAATTACTCACCACTTGCTGTATTGCTTTACTTTCCTGGTCATTCAAATGGCTAAGGTCCAATTCAGGTGTCTCCACCGGTTCCACCACCCTCTGGTCCATCTCCAGCACCACGGAACTATCTTGAAAATTTAATTTGGCCCTCGCGGCCCTTAAAAAGTCCATACCTAAAATAAGAGAGTGTTGGAGGTGTTTCACCACAAAAATTAATACTTTGAGATTTTCCTCTTTTACCTGTACGTTTAATGCTACTTTCCCGATGCAGTGACATGTTTTTCCTTGCGCCGCTATAATTTCCGTATTTCTGGTTTTAAAGAGTCGTATCCTATAAAAATTCTTTTTGAAGAACTTTTCACTCATGAAATTGCCTTCTGCCCCTGTATCGATGAGGGCTTCTACTGGTACATCGCCAACCAGGACTTGTATAATTGGTAGCTGTGAGTTTTTTACGATGACTGTATTTAGATGTCTATTTGAGGGTTTTTCTAAAACTTCCGGGGTCTGGACCCTCCCTTTCACAGGCCCCTCTAGTCGTTTAAAGCTTTCCTTTCAATCTGTGTCTTCTGGGTACGCGGATGCTTATTTTCAAATTTTCTTTTTGGGCCTTGCCCTTCAAGTTTCGATGCGTTAGCTTGATAGTTCTTTCCCCCATATGAGCGATTTCCATTTCTTGTTTCCTCCTTCCTTCTGGTACTTTGAGAATATGTTTCCCCTCTCGCTCTTTCCGCGATTCTGCGATTTTGAAACTTCACCGCCATTTCGAAAAGTTCCTGCAATGTGGTTGGGTTTCTAATTTCAAAGTAGTCTTGGACAGCGGGTAACAATCTTGGTAATATTATTTCAATAATCTCCGCATCGGGTTTTTTCCCATACAACATATCCGTTAGCTTGATTTTTCGTAAAATAAAGTCCGTCAATTGTGCTGTATCCCGTTGATAGAAACTATATAGCTCGGCTTCCAGCCGTGCGCGATCTTTCACTATGGGGAAGGCCTTTACTAACGATTTTTTGAAATTTTCAAAAGTATACGTCGGGCTTCAAAATTCACCTAGAAGAAATTTCCCTATATTTTTCCACCATAGCGCGGCCTGTCCTCTTAGTGCTGATGTGGCGATAGCAACTTTTTGTCTTTCGGGCACAGGATAGAGCTGAAAGTGGTTTTCTATACCTTCTAAAAATACGGACACCGAATTTTTTCCGTCGAAATAGACGTTTGGCTTGATTGATGCTCTCAAAGTCTGGACCAGGTATCCAAATCCTTCTAACTGCGTTGTCATTTCTTGGTGTTGTCCAGCGGCTTCCATCCAGTTTTCGGCCATTTCAGTTCGATAAGTGTTCGGGCGCCAATATAACGTTGCGCGCCTCTAACTAGCACGCAACCAAGAGGTGACTGTGAAAGCTTGTATAAACCACAGAGTCTTATAAAGGGTTTAAGTCCCTTTTTATTCAACGTACTAATTTACAATTGCGTTCTCTTGACGCTTACAAACGGTGCCAACTCGGCAGTCAAAATAAAAATAAAAACCTGAAAAGAAATTAAAGACAATATTCTAACTACGAGGCTCTCTCAAATAACTAACTCACCGCGTTTTACAATACGGCTGCTAATTCAGCAGACTTGAAGCTCACTGGAACAATTGCAACTACTTCCCGCCAAGCACATAGGCCGCAACGCGGGGTTTTTCAAATCTCTATAACTACCTCCGCGCTCGCTAAGTAAGAATAACTCTCTCTCACCGAACTTGTTTCCTTCTATTTAAATCATACTACTTCCGCTGATAATTTGAATGCTTGCGCGTTCTACTCAAATTTACATATTCTGGCATTGGCAGTTCCAGGGGAAAGTAAGGATTGACAGGAAAGATAGTTTAAACTTAAAATAAATGTTAGTTAAAATAAATATAAACCCTACACGTGGAAATGTTCATATTTGGAAAGGGTATATACTTTTTCGTTATTAGGTAATTTCATATATGTTCTTTTTAACGGGTTTAAAGGTTCAGAAAATTGTCATGCATTTTCGTGAAATTTTTCTAATTTATGAGAAAAAAGCAGTGTACATGGATATGGTGAAGAGTGTGCGCAATGCCATTTTTGTGCAATTCTGGGATTTTTTGTAAAAATAAGTCGACGTGTACATGGTTTAGTGATATTTTAATTAAATGATAGTTATTTCGTGAATTTTATGTTTGTAGGAATTTGGTATACGTTGTAGTTGAAGTAAACGTGCATGGAAATAATTTAAATATTTGACACTAAGTATTTGTAATGCTTGCGGTATAAATTCGTTGGTGACGTTTATAATATAATAGATGATTTAGAGGTAAAAGTTTTTGGATATTTTATTTATTTTATACGTGGAAATGTCCATATTTGGAAAGGGTATATACTTTTTCGCGATCAGGTAATTTCATATATGTTCTTTTTACCGGGTTTAAAGATTCAAAAAATTGTCATGTATTTTCGTGAAATTTTTCTAATTTATGAGAAAAAAGCAGTGTACATGGATATAGTGAAGAGTGTGCGCAATGCCATTTTTGTGTAATTCTGGGATGTTTTTTTAAGTAAAAATAAGTCGAGGTGTAGATGGTTTACGTGTATGTGTTATTTTGAAAAACGCGTAAGGAGTATGGTATTGTGCACTTTTTCCCAATTTTGCAGTGAATATTTGTCATGATTAAGCAGTTTTGTTAGATAAAATTTCTAGCATAAGTGTAATTCGGCTAGTAGATTGTTGGAAGAAGTGTTCAGTAGATAAAAAGAAAAGAAACATGTCTTTACTTCGTGAAGACAAAATGGCGGTGGGAAAAAAAATAGAGGGTTGCTGTAAGAGAGTTGGTCGCCAAATTTTCGCCATAAAATCGCCAAGTTACCATAATTTAAAGATCAACCAAATAACTAGTTAAATATCAATTGTTTATGTTTAATTGATCATCGTAACCACATCGCATCCGCATCCACAATATTTTTTATCCGTCCAGTAGGAGGACATTATTTGAAAATCTCTGGATTACCGCAATCTGAACTAACAATCGTTCGAAAGGTTGGTAAGTAAAATTTTGACTTACTTATCAATATAACCGAATTAAAATCGGATAAATCAAATCATAAAGTGTAAAATCCAATATATCAAGGTTTAAAGAAAAAGTAAATTCAACTATTGAGGAAGCAGATACAGTCTTGCTACAGTTATATGAATCTAAAATTTCATGTTTCCAAACATAAGTAAAACAAGTTTTTGATTCTATATTCTCGCATTGTGATGATAAAGGCACTTTCGCATTCATAACAGAGAAGGAAACTATACTAGACAATTTAGACGAAATTAATTTGATAATTAAAAGGAAACATTTAAAATCCAGTTCTGTAAAAACTAATACCCAACGAGAACATTTCGCCTAAAGACATTTCTGTTTCTTAAGTAAAATTACCAAAGCTACCGCTTCCCACATTCAGTGGAAAAACTGAAGAGTGGATCGAATTCGAAGATTTATTTTCCGCAGCAATTCATACGAACAAAACTTTGATTAAAGCGCAAAAATTACAATATTTGAAAAGTCCCTGTAAATAAGACGCCTTAGACATTATTCATTACATATCCATTTGCGATGCAAATTACGACATCGCATGCAATTTATTAGTTGAAGGCTATTCAAAAGGATCTGATAAATTCGGTAATTTAAAGGTTACTTTCCTCAGCCCCTTTGTTTTTAAAATTTGTTGACATTAGAAGCTGGCGGGAAAGATTGCTAAAGAAGGATGAAATAAGAACAACAGGAACAGTTAACATTCTTTTTAAAGGAACAATTGCGTCCTTTGCAGCATAACAAACCTCTAAATCGCGAAACGAAGCGTTCCTTTAATTCAAAAGCATTGACATCTCTTTCAGCAACTTCGAAAACTTGTTTTTACTTCAAAGATGATCATATATTGATAAAATGTAATTTTTGAATTTATCGGTTAAAAAACGATTTAATTTTGTAAAGGCCACTTTGCTTTCATTGTTTATCATCGCATCATACGATTACTTCTTGTAAAAGCATTAACATGTGCAAAAATGCCATAAATGTCACCATACATTATTTCCTCTAGATAGAAAGATTGCGAAATCGCCAACGCAGAGTCATCGAATTCGTGTAATAAAAACCCTAATTTGAGCAAAAATCTTGTGCCAGATGCTAAATGTGTTTACTCCTTCTACAGAGAATTACAGGATTAACACCAGAGCTGCTATTAGAAGTGGATAAACAATCCACTTCTAATAGCAGCTCTACAATGACTACGACTTCCGGTTTTAATACACAAGTAATACTTATTAAAGTATGTTAATAAAAATAATAATAATATATAGTTTAGATAAGTTCTGGCAACAGTGAGTGTTGTCGTCATCAGGAGATCGTGCTTCGCGATACTGTCGTTCGAAAGAATAGCTATAGTTTGTAATTCCAATAAAAGCATCGTATTTTTGCTCTGCTATTCGTTTTTCTCTTTATTTTTAGAAATACCTTTTTAGGTTATGTATTTTTAAGAAATACTTTTTTAGGTTATGGGTCAAGCAAGCTCCCATATTGCGTCAAATGTTTTGAATTGATGTTTTGTCGAAGAAACGGAACTCGTTAAGCCTAATCAAGTAAGTGTTTTGTTTTCGTTATAGCAATCGAAAGTTGTTTAGAAATCAAAGTATGGAATTATCTAAGGTCCAAGTAAAGCCTTTATCAGGTGAAAGCGATTGGCTTATATGGAAATACAGGATAAAATTTGTTTTAAATTATCATCCTGGTGCTTTAGAAATTGTAGAAGGAACTATAGTGAAACCAGAAGTTCTTCCTGTAGATGCTCCGATTGCTCAACAAGAGAAATATAATGAAGCTGTTAAGAAGTTTCAAAATGCAAACACTAGTGCTATGATGGTATTAACGAATTCCATGACGGAAGAAACTCTGCAAAAAGTTATGAGATTTCAGACTGCTAGAGAAGTGTGGTTGGAATTACATAAGTTATTTGAAGCATCATCAGAAAATCAATTGTATAATATATGCATGCAATTTTTTCAATTCAAGTGGAATGAAAAAGATAATATGGCGGCTCATCTTTCCAAATTAAAAAACTTATGGAATGAGTTGAATTCAGGACTTGAAAAGAAAAATGAAAATAAGTTACCTGACATGCTACTCAATTGCAAGATTTTAGATGTCTTACCAGAACAATACCATTTGTCTAAGTCAAGTTGGTTACTCTTGGGTGAAGACAAAAGAACAGTTGATGAGTTATCAGCACAGCTTTGCTCTCATGAAAGAGAATTTAAAAGTCATGAGAAAGGCAATACAAATGAACAAGTGGCATTAGTAATGTCAAAATATGAAAAACAAAAGCAATATAAAAAAGACAAATTCAGAAGAAAACCAAGAAAAGAAGATATTTGCAATTATTGCAAAAAGAAAGGACACTGGGTAAAAGATTGTAAACAGTGGATTGCTGATGGAAGACCACCCAAGAATAGGTTGACGAAAACCAATGAAGGAAATACAGGCAGTGTAATACTGATGTCCATTGACGAAGAGGCTAAGACTGATCGAACATCTTTTTGGATTGATAGTGGAGCTACAAGACATATCATGAATTCTTTCACATACTTTATTGACTTTATGAAGTTTGATAGTCCCTGTAGCATCAAGGCTGCTGGAAAAGAAACTTTAGTTGCTCTTGGTAAAGGTACAGTATGTGTCAAAACAACTATTGGTAGTAAAATCCAAAGAATTTACCTTAAAGATATTTGGTATGTCCCTGAGATAAACAGAAATTTATTTTCTTTACTTGCTGCTCAAGATAGAAATCCGAATAGTAAATTTATTTCAACAGTTACAGAATGCTGGTTAAAGGTTAATGGTCAAGTAGTGCTCTTTGGAACTCGCAAAGTATATGGTACTTTATACAAGGCAGCTATCGAACCTATTATGCCTGATAAAATTATAGAAGTTCATGCTGCTGAAGCAGACAATTCCTTGTTAGAGTTATATCATCAGAGATGGGGACATCAAGATAAACGTCACATTAAGAACATGCTTGAGAAAGAATTAGGAATTAAAATCCCATTTGAAAGAAAATTGTGTGAACCATGCATTTTTGGCAAAGCACACCGTTTACCATTTGGCATAAGAAAGCCAGCCAGCAAGCCTGGTGAATTAATTTCAGCTGATGTCTGTGGACCTTTTGATGAATCTTTCCAGAAGAAAAGATACTTAGTTGTGTTTAAAGATAGCTACACAAAGTTTCGTTATGGGTATTTTATCAAGGAAAAATCTGCTGTTGTAAATATGTTACAACACATGCTTGCACACGCTAAAATTTTAGGACATCCAGTCAAAGAATTTCTCAGCGATAATGGAGGCGAGTTTGACAATGACAAAGTGCGTGCTATTTTGCATTCTGAAGGTATAACTCAAAGACTAACAGCACCTTATTCTCCTGAACAAAATGGCTCTAGTGAAAGAGACATACGTACAATAATCGAAATGGCAAGAACATTTAAGTACTCAAATTCTGAAGCTCATTTTCCTGCAGCAATGTGGGCTGAACTAGTCAACACTGCCATATATGTACTAAACAGAACTGGCAAATCATCAGTGGAAGGCATGAGTCCTTATGAGCTATGGTTTAAAAAGAAACCTCGAATTAAGCATCTTCGTATAGTAGGATCTGTGTGCTATGCCCATATTCCTAAACAAAGAAGAAGGAAAATGGATAATAAGGCTACAAAAGCTTATTTAATTGGTTATGATGGAGACGAAAGATACCGACTATGGATCAAAGAAACCAATAGTGTGATCTGTTCAGGGGATGTTATATTTAACGAAAAGCTCACAGATTGTGAAGAAAGGGTGCAGTTACCTATTCAAGATCAAGATAGCCTAATTTCTGGCTCTGAACATCAACAAAATTCAGAAAAAGATAAGTCAGAAAAGTTTCTTTGTGAAGAAGATAATTCAGAAAAAGAGTACAACAAAGAAATATCTGGAAATATATCAGAAGAACATTCTGAAAGAGAAGAATGTGAAGATATTAATTTGCAAAATAATGCACAGTCAAGATTCCTAAGAGATAGAGCTGACTTGAGAAAGCCAAAGCGTTTTGAAGATTATATAATGATAAGTGAAGCTTTTATTATTGATTCTGAAGAACCTGAATCTTATGAAGAAGCGATCAACTGTAAGCAAAGTGTTAATTGGAAAGAAGCTATGGATTCAGAGATGAAATCATTGATAGAGAATGAAACATGGAGTTTAGAAAAATTACCAAAAGATGCTAAAGTTATACCATGCAAGTGGGTTTATAAGATCAAAAGAAATCCTGATGGATCTATTGATAAATTCAAGGCTAGACTTGTT
Source organism: Stegodyphus dumicola (assembly GCF_044657685.1). Lineage (NCBI taxonomy): Eukaryota > Metazoa > Arthropoda > Arachnida > Araneae > Eresidae > Stegodyphus > Stegodyphus dumicola. The sequence goes on from NC_140779.1 coordinate 62,449,907, forward strand.
GCCAAAGGATGTACTCAACGTTTTGGAGTTGATTATGATCAAACGTTTAGTCCAGTAACAAAGTTAGGAACTATTCGTTCAGTTTTGAGCATCGCAGCCAATGAGAAAATGCATCTTTCTCAGTTTGATGTCGGTTCAGCATTTTTATATGGAAAACTTGAAGAATCTATATACATGCAGCAACCAGAAGGATATAGTGACGGTTCGAAGAAAGTCTGTAAGTTGAAACGCAGTTTGTATGGACTTAAACAATCATCACGCTGCTGGAATAAATATTTTGGAGATTTTGTGTCACAGCTGGGCTTCAAGACAAGTGAAGCTGATCCATGCTTATATATAAGAAACAATAACGGCAAGAAGCTAATCGTATGTTTATATGTAGATGATGGTTTAGTAGCATCAACAGATCTACAAGAATCTGAAAAATTTCTCAGAGAATTGAAGTCGAGATTCAGAATCACAACTAAACCAGCAGTATACTTTCTTGGACTTGAAATTAAACATCTTGAAGATGGAAGTATTAAAATTAGTCAGCAAGCTTATGCAAGAAAAATTCTTCAAAAATTTGGGATGGAAGATTGCAAGCCAGTGTCAACTCCTATCCTGAAGGAAGGTCTAACTGAAAAGAAAAAGGAAGATAAATCAAACAGAGAAATTTTTCCTTATAGAGAAGCTGTAGGAGCTTTAATGTATCTTATGTTAGGCACAAGACCAGATTTAGCTTACTGTGTTGGCATTCTATCACGTTACCTAGAAAATCCTTCGAAAGATGATTGGGAAAAAGTGAAACGTGTATTCAGATACATAGCAGGTTCTCTAACTAAAGGTGTTACATACAAGAATAAATACAAACCAGGAATTCTAGAATGCTATAGTGATGCAGATTTTGGAGGCTGTCAAGAAACAGGAAAATCAACGAGTGGAGTAGTGATATTATATAGTGGTGGAGCTATATCATGGATTAGCCAAAGGCAAACAATTGTTGCAACTTCGACGACTGAAGCAGAAGTAATTGCAGCTAGTGAATGTTCTAGAGAAGTAATTTGGTTAAAGCGACTATTTAGTGATGTAACCAAGTTACGTGAAACTCCAGTAATTCAAGTAGACAACGCTGCTGCAGTGAGACTGTCACAAAACCCGGAGTTTCATCGACGCACAAAACACATTGATATCAAGCACTTCTTCATACGAGAGAAAGTTCTAGAAAAGGAAATCATTGTGCAGCAGGTACCTACAGAGGCGCAAGTTGCTGACATAATGACTAAACCTTTATTTAAACCGAGACTGTTAATTCTTTGTGACAAGATGGGACTTTTGTGACTCTTTTCTTTTAATTTATTATTATTATTTTTTTTTACAAGGGGAAGTATTAAAGTATGTTAATAAAAATAATAATAATATAATATATAGTTTAGATAAGTTCTGGCAACAGTGAGTGTTGTCGTCATCAGGAGATCGTGCTTCGCGATACTGTCGTTCGCAAGGAGGTTAGAATAGAAGGAGGGAAGGTTCAACTCAAACGGTGAAGCTCGGCGGCCATGTTCCTGTTATCGCTGTGACTTGCGTAAGGGAATCTGTAATTGCATTATTATTTTTTTTCTTTTCTTTTTGAAGCATGTCAGCTTGTATTGCATATGGATGCACAAATAGATTTTCGAAAAATATTCCTAAGATTACTTTTCATTCGTAAGTATTGGTTTTCTTTTTCTATGTAATTTGATAAATATGTTAAAAATGTCATGTTGTTTTCTTTCCAGATGTGATAAAAGTACTCAATAATAATCAAAATATCTTAAATACATTTTAATGTTTCTGTTTATTGCTGGTAACTTCATTCCTTAACATACAATGATATATGCTAGGATTTAAACTGTATAATTTGAACGTTTTAGGTAATTCGTTTTATAATTTTCATTAAAAGTAAGAAATCAATTGTTAGTATTTTTATGAATTGTAAAGGTGTTAAATAAAGTAATGTTTTTCTTTATGTATTAATTATTATTCATTTTAAAGTTTTGTGAACTGTTAGGAATATAATTTGTGCATTTGATCAAGATAAACTTACTTTTCTGCTGTTAAATTTTTTTTGCATAAATTTACAAATTTGTGGGCAGCATAGCGATTCTTTATGTATTAATTATTATTCATTTTAAAGTTTTGTGAACTGTTAGGAATATAATTTGTGCATTTGATCAAGATAAATTAACTTTTCTGCTGTTAAAATTTTTTTGCATAAATTTACTAATTTGTGGGCAGCATAGCGATTCTTTATGTATTAATTATTATTCATTTTAAAGTTTTGTGAACTGTTAGGAATATAATTTGTGCATTTGATCAAGATAAATTAACTTTTCTGCTGTTAAAATTTTTTTGCATAAATTTACTAATTTGTGGGCAGTAAAGCGATAAAAGTAAGTAAAAATTTACACAACTGAACATGTGGAAAGATGTATCCAAAAATTTATATAGGTATATTTCTGTAATTCAGCTCAATTCAAGGCAATTTCTTTGAGATTCATATATACAAAACGCGCATGAATTGAAATCACTGAATTCACATAAATCTGTTTTATTTTATTAATATTTATTCTCTTGTTATGAAAAGAATTTATTTAAAACTTTCATTTAAAAAAATGCAACCTGTGACTATATTTTAGATGATTATCTGCTATTAATTTCAGGTTAAATTATTTTAAATGATTCTTTAATAAATTACACTATTGTGAATAAATCAGAAATATCACTTCTCAAAGGAAAAATTGGAACGTACACCCAACAGGTTGCTAATAAAACCTAAACAAATTTTTGAAATATGCAGAAACATCCTTTTTAAAGGCTTTAATGTTATGCCCATGCATTTAGATTTCGAACTATTTCTTAATGATTTTCTGTACGTAGTAAATTACGGATATCATCTTTATAACTTTAAAACAAAAAACTAACAATAGCGAAGCATTTTATTATAAATTTAACATATTTTTACTGGAAAATACATGCACGGAACAGCTTGAAAACACGTACGTTTCACTGCAGTAATGCAATGTTTTGAAGTTACAAACATGGACGCCACTTGTTCGGTAGAGTTTCATTCCCCGAGAGTGGAGGAAACTGCGAACCCTCCCTCCTTCTATTCTAACCTCCTTGGTCGTTCGAAAGAATAGCTATAGTTTGTAATTCCAATAAAAGCATCGTATTTTTGCTCTGCTATTCGTTTTTCTCTTTATTTTTAGAAATACCTTTTTAGGTTATGTATTTTTAAGAAATACTTTTTTAATACTTCCCACAGCTATAATTCACGTTAAAAACTTTGATGGGAATTACATCGGTGGTGTGGCTACAGCGGACGTGGTCAGAGCGGACACATACAAACTCATCGTGGTTAGAGCACATATTACACGTGGTTAGAGCTCCTGCACTTTTATTACAAGTGCACAGGACTTTTCCAGTTTATGGAATTTAACGAACTTTTACAGGTCCTTAGGGGATTGATAAACATGTAGTGGTAAAGGCCCTCGGGTCGAACACCACTTAACGAATGATGATCTCCGATCTCCTTCTTTGCTCGCGGTTAGAGCGGACACTTCGAAACTCATCGTGGTTAGAGTGCACACATCTTTTCTCCATCTTAGAAAAGATAAAGGGTGCTAATAAATAAGTAAATAAATACTTTTAAAAATCATAAATATAACTTAAAAGTATTTTAAGTGGCAAATCTGTTTTAAGTGGGACAACTTTTTTTTTACCGAAGTTTTCTCTTTTTGCACTCGATTATTGAATTACAAGGATAAATACATTTTTGCCAATCATATTTAATTATTTATATTTAAATTGTTATGATATTATAGTGCGAATGCATTTTAAACACAGTGAAACCTAATAAAAGTAAAAACTTTTAGAGAAATATTTAAAAATTAATAGTATGAACTATTAATTAAGTAAGTATGAAGGGTATGAACAAATTTCAGGGATTTTGTGGAAAATGTATTTTAGAGTCAAATAAATATTAGAACAGGTGCAGTTGCCATAAAATTAATTAGTTTTTTTATTAATGTAAGTAAAAATAAATACTAGAAGTAAAATATACAAAACAGATACAAGTACAGTAGACTCCCGATTATCCGCGCCTGCCGCACAGTTTTTTTTTAACAAGCGTAAAGCAAAGAAAATAAAAATGTTCACAAAACTGAGCGAAACGTTAAATTTGCTAACATCGTACTTATTTATAGCAAAAATATCCCAGGCCTTCTCGGAACCTTCCCCTCTGATGAGTAAGTGATTTCTTACTCACCCTTGCAGTGTCCGCTCCATCGCCCTCTCTCTTCTTAATCTTACTGACACTTTCACTTCCTCCCACTGTTAGTTTAAGACTGATAGTGTTTGCGAACCGGTCGGAGTTAATTTCTTATCTTTCATTGTGTTCAGTGCTTGTGCTTTTTGGTTTTGTGTTTTTCGTTACCCTTTTAAAATATCAGGAAAACGGAAGAAAGTTGTGTTGACGATTGCGCAAAAACTAGAATTAATTTTCAATGTAGCAAACGGCTCTACAAAGCAGCAGATGGAATTGGATTACGGAATCACGGAAACAACAGTGCGTGACATTCTAAAGCAAAAAGACAAACTGGTGAACTTTGCATCAATGTCGGACAGTGCTTCCGCAATGAAAACGCTAAAAACTATGAAGGGTTCTACCTTTGATGAGCTAGACACGGCATTGACAGAGTGGTTAGCTCAAGTTCGAAAAGAGGGCACTCCTGTAAATGGTCCTATCATTGCGGCGAAGGCAAAAACCTTTTTTGAGTTGTTAGGCCTGAAAGGAAATTTCGATGCGTCTTCTGGCTGGTTGACTCGTTTTAAGCAGCGACATGGAATTCGAGAAATTGGACTTCATGGGGAGAAACTTAGTGGTGACCAACAAGCAGCCGACGATTTCCACCGTAAATTTGAAGAATTTGTTTTAAAAGAAGAGCTATCTTTTGAACAAATTTACAATGCCGACGAATCGGGACTTTTGTGGAAATGTCTCCCCACTCGCACTTTAGCATTTGAAAGTGAAAGTAAAGCGGCGGGTCATAAAAGCAGCAAGGAAAGGTTCACTATCATGTCTTGCAGTAACGCTACCGGTGGACATAAACTTAGATTTGTTGTCATTGGAAAGTAAAAAAAAGAGATCTTTCAAACGCACAAGGACAGAAAATTTGTCCATTGAATACTTTAACCCCCCCAAAAAGGGGGGATGGATGAACCGAAACATTTATTAAGAATGGTTCGAAAAAATCTTTCAAGTGCGTAAATATCTTAAATCGAAAAACCTGCCTGAGAAACCTGTGCTATTGATCGACAACGCACCATCTCACCCAGCAACAAGCGTGCTAAAGTCTTCTGATGGACAAATTTTTCCAAAGTTTCTCCCCCCAAACGTTACTAAGCTAATCCAACCCATGGACCAAGGAGTCATTGCAACAATGAAGAGAACATACCGAGCCAAGCTGCTAATGACCGAAATTGAAGAAGTTTATGATCTGAAAGAGTTTTGGAAATACTACGCAATCTTGGACAGCATCTGCATGCGACTCAGTGAAACCGTCAACCTTCATAAAATCACGGAGGAAACTTATGCCTAATGTTGAAGCCAACAACAACCTAACCCCTTTGAGTTGTGAAGAAACGAATGAAGATATAGACACGCCCACGGCAACTCTTGCCGATATGGTGAAAACAGTTCCGGGTGGTGAGAACGTCGATGCTGAAAACATTAACGAGTGGTTGGAGTGTGACGTCAACGAACGCTTGACAGTTGACGAAATTGTGAAGAAAGCAAGGGGAGAGACTGAGAATGAAGGACAGCGAAGTGAAGGCGAAGAAGAGCCCACTGTGTAGATGCGGAAGACTCACGCAGCGGCTTTGCAACAAGTCGACGGACTGCTGAGCGATTTGGAAGAACAAGACGATGCGGAGTTGGCCGAGAAACTTATCCTACGAAGAATGCAATTTTGGATCAAGAGAAAATGCTTCCAAAGCAAAAAGCAAACACAAATGATTGATTTCTTCAAAAAGGTGTAGTTTTACAGTTATGTTATTGTAATTACATAATACATTACAGTATCAAAACAGTACATATGTATTAATTTTTCTGTGTATCCTTGACGCCTCTCGTAAGTACAAAGTTAACAAAATGCTGTTTTCATTAACAGAATGCATTTTAGGTTAGTTTTGAGTGATATACTAAAATATTAAGCGTTACTTAAACATTTCCTGCTCGTACATAAAACGATTGTTCAAAGTTGGAATGACTGTTTTCTCTTTTGCTATACCCGTTTTTAGCTTTTTTCGGATTATCCGCGGCGGCCGCGCCAAACAATTTCGCGGATAATCGGGAGTGTTCTGTAAATAAAAGAAAAACTAACCCCCTTATTATAAAGGCATAAATATCATTTACCATTGGATTTAGTCTAAAATCTTCTAGACATTTTCCTAAATTGTTCGATGTTTCGAATTCTTTTAGAGTACTTTCAATTCTTTCATCGAATTTTTCATATGCTTTTTTCCTTTTTATTCCAGGGTCGGCTGTTTTCTGCCAGTGATTGCATTTAATTTGGAATTCCACCCTTCAACAGAATTATTTGTCCCATGACGCTGTCCATATACATTCCATACTTTAATGGGCAATTTTGGATTGTCCATCCACTGCTCGACAAAATAATCAATGAATGTGGTAAGTTTGTCAATGCTAAAAGCTTTTTTCCATACAATGCTCCAAGGATCATCTATGTGTTATATTGGCAAGCAAGCTAATGCAGAAATCATTCTACAGACATTTCTTATACCTTTGTTCTCTTTATATTCCTTTACTAGACCATTTCTTGTATTATATGCTACAAACATTGATTAAAATGAAAATTGCAATCGGAAATAGTCAAACTGGGAAATTCTAACATATAGCTATGGCTGTATGTATGGCTGCGGCTTCAAAATCCAATTTTATAATGTCCGGTTTCCACTTAGGGCACCAATGTTTCACTTCCTGAAACATTGCAATGTAAGTTGCTTGTCTCTTATCAGGCAGAAATGCAAAAAGCGCTGGATAAACATTCGTCTCAGTTGCTGTACTCCTTAAGTTGATGTGAATTGTATATATTTGAGCAAATTGCTTTGGACAACTTTCAAATGTTCCATCTAAGAAAAAGGTCTTTTCATTTTCCGAAAGGTACCGAGATTCTTCTCCACCAAATACTAAAATCCTGTTATCTTGGTCATTTTGAAAGTCTAAAAGAAGAAAGTTTTCTCCATTAAAAAGCATAAGTGTATCGTTTGCAAACTGAATGTCGTTGGCCTTTCCCCTCTCTTTAAATAAAACAGTCTTGGCACTGGAGTATGTCGGTATTTTAGTAATGAAATCATAACTTTTCTGATATAATTCTGAAAGTTCTTGAAATATCTAGGGAACGGGAACTGATGTTTCTTCTCGGACTTTTTTTCTGCAAGTCTCTAACTTCCTTTTAACTTCGACCTCAGCAATGTTGGGCACTCAGGAATGTTCAGTTTTCTTCAGTACTTCGTATTGAAAATTTGTCTTTACATTTCCTTTATAACAATGTGGCTTTTCTTTTACACATACCCAACTCATTCATAATATATTTTTGGTGTAAACAGTGTGGGTAATCATCTACAACTAAACATTCTTTTCCTTTTTTTGTAGAGAGCAATTTTGTTGAAATGGCTATGGGTTCCATCACAGATTTTTTCGATGCTATAAAATGACATACACACTTCATAAGGTGTTAAAAATTTTTGTATTTGTTCTGCGATGCTAACACATCATCTGTGAGAATCGTCTGCGCGACTATATCTGTGCAGTCATAAAGAGTTAGCAGTTTTTTCCTTTACCGTTGTTATTGTTAAACATTTTTTAAAAATGGTTGTTCTAAAAGATTGAAATTGTGTTTAATTGCTTATTCGGAATACATTTTTTTATATATAAGGATCAAAGATCCGAGAAAATGAGAAAAACCTTTTCTCCTAAAAGAATGGGCTTATCTCTACAGCAGGTACAAAACTCGAAACTACACAACAGATGAAATGTAACTGATTAAAGAAACAACACAATAGGTGCAAGAATGTCCGCTCTGCCCACCCGGCTACCCTCAAGTGTCCGCTGTAGCCACTGTCCGCTCCATGTAACCATTACATCGCCTGCCGTACTTTGATTGAGAACAGTAGCCAAAATAACATTACGTATCTGACTGCATTAAGTACAATTAAATTGACAGATTCAGAATTTTATAAATCCGTAATAATGTAATCCATGTTTTGCTGTCAAATGAAGTTGTCTTCGAACTGTTAGGAAAAAATAAATTAAAAACGCAAGATTTGAATTTTTCATGAATCCGTCTTTGATGATACATTGCAAGTATTTCTAAGCACAATCCACAAGAAAAGAATTCTAGTAATTATTGTGGGCAAGTTAATTTGGTTGAGGATTTATCAACCGAATTAACTTGTTGATAAATCCTCAACCAAATTAACTTGTTTTATGTTGAAGATTTATCTAACAACTTAAAAGGGTTTTGGGAAATCGAAGAGGTCCATGAAATCAAATAGCCAAAAAGTAAAGATAAACAATTTTGAGAAGAACATTTTCTTCGTATGCGCTATAGAAGAGAGGATAGGAGATACATCTTATAAATGCCGATTAAAGACGATGGGATTACACAATAGGGGGAGTCGAAGAAAAATGCCCCCCAAAAAAGATTAAATTATTTACTTAAGCGTTTCTCACACAATTCAACTTTGAAAATTTTGTATGAAGAATCCATTACCAGGCATTGGGACACTCGGAAGAAATTTCTAAATTAGACAACCCCAGATTTTCGTATTATATGCCTCATCACAGTATTTACAGACTGTGCACCACAATTAAATTATTCAGCATTAAATGATCTCAAGCACTACCAGTACATCATAAACAATTTGGGAATAGAATTCCTCTATTTTAAACATTGAAGGAATTTCAGGACTCTCTAAAAAGTGTAAATATTGTGTGTTGTTAGCTGCTATCAAATATCAGCTATGACATTAGCAAATTGCAGCAAAATAAATAATTAAATGTCACATATATAAAATCTGAAAGATACTTAATTGGCAATAGATCTTTGAATTTCTAATTTTCAATTAAAATACAACCCCTCTTAACACATTTATACCATGTCACTGATGTCATTCTTTCTATGCAGTATCCACTTTGCTGTAAACTTTTGGCCAATCGCTATCCAGACCTAAAACAAAGAATTTCAAAGCATATAAATAGTACTTCAACTAAAGTAACAAATACATCCTCTTTTGCAACTTTCACAACTTTTAACTTCCAAGCTGGTCATGGTTTCTTCCAAAATTCTATTCGGTCATCCCCTATGCCGCATATTCCAGTCATCTACTCAGCAGCTTTCTCAACCATGACTAAAAAAGGTGAAACGTTTTCATTTTCTGAAACTACAACAATACACATACATATTTTTTATAATGCTAAGGATAAAGAATTAAATATTTCACATGGTGTGACAAATTTTTTAAAATTTCAATAAAGCAATTTTGGTAGTTTTTTCATATTAAAAGAAAAAAGGGAGCATAACAACTTAATCACAATTTTATTTCATTCATACAAAAAATTAATATTTTATATCTGTAGTTATAATACAAATTAGTTATCTATTTATTTACAAAATAAAAATAAATTGTGATAAAAATTACTTCAGCCGACAAACTTTGATTGGGCAGGATGCTTGAAATGTAAGGAAAAAAGGACCTTTCTGGCCAGGAGAAAAGGTGCTTGGAATTACATTGTAGGTCCCAGCTGGAACATTTCGTAGTTCCAAAATTGTAAAACCACTCCTATTTGAATACATACATAAATATGCATATTAAAATGTCTCATTTTTAAATTAACTTAAAAAATATAATTTTTCTCTACACAGACTAATAAATTTCACAAAATGTACAAAAATTACATTAATACATTTAGGACATATATTTCTGTAGTAGATTCCGAGAGTTCAGAGACTTGGTGCAAAGTTACTCATTATTATGATTTAAAATACAACAATTTTCAAAATAACTTCATCATGTAACTTTTGTAAGTTCTCATACAGCCTTCAGAAGTATTGCTCTAATCTCTTGAAATCGCCCATAATACTTACATTCTTTTTTCATTTATTTTTTAATCATCTAATTAGTTGACACTTATGCACATTAGCATAAATAAATAAAACTGCAGGTGGGCAAGGTAAGGTACTAAAGGTAAGATACAGAAGCATTTTAACAATATTTCTGGAAACTTTATAACTACAATCACCAGTGCACCTTTGCCAGCACAAACCACTGTTCACTATACCGCATCTTCTGTCTTGGATTGTATGGTGGATATCCTTTTGATGTAGCAGCAACATCAAAAGGATCCAGTCTAAACTTTGGTAAAAGGTACACAAATCTGTGAAAAAATCTTCTTAAAAATACAATATTGATTTCTCCCAAACTGTATCTTGGACAAAGTTCTGGATTGCCAAAATGGCTTGTTGGGAGAATTACGGTAGCTCCCGGCCGCTAGATGGCAGCACGAGTCAGTATAATCTAATGGCTTAAAATAGCATGGTAATATTGAAATAGTTTTATGTAACTAAAATTAATTAAAATGTATGTAATTTTTTTATTGTTTTTAAACAATATTTTGAAAAACAATATGTGTTATATTATCTTTGTATTGTATTACTTCTTTTTCTTAATTTAGATTTTCATACATAATATTTGTAACTGTGATTTGTGGGTTTCTAACTCTAACCTGATATACATTGATAACCATCTGCTTGACTGTAGAAATAAAGTGTTTTTTATATGTGCTAAGTTTCATTGAGAAGTTATTATTATCTAAATGGGCTAACCAGTCATATTTTATTTTATTTTTAATAAATGGATATGTAAGCAAATGATGTGATATGCCCAAACATATTATTTTGCGTAGTACTTGGGGAAATGCTGATATTTTCCAGTTGAGCAGAAGCGTGTAACTATATGTGGTGACCTTTAGGACTCTCTTCTGGAACATTTCGTTCATCATGTCTGACGTACAGACTTCCATGGTTGAGGATAAGACTGAGGCTAACAGAGATAGCGTAAAAATACCTCTTTTCTGGGTCGACAAACCAGAAATTTGGTTCTACCAAGTGGAAGCCCAGTTCGCCATTAGTGGAATAACCAGCAAGGAGACGAAGTTCAATTACCTCATGGCCCAGCTCGAACCACGATTTATCGAAAATATCTGGGATACAATAAAGGATGCTGGAACCAATAAATATTCTGCTGCTAAAGCACATTTGATGCAGACGTTTAAAGAAAGTGAAAAATCTAAAAATCAAACATCTCCTTACGGGATTAGATCTGGGTGATACGAAACCCAGCCAGCTAATACGCAGAATGAGATCATTCAGTGACACGGATGATATTTCCGAAGTGCTATGAACTCTTTGGCTTGAAAAAATGCTTGATGCGGTGAAACATGTGCTGATTGTAAGTGACAAGGACTTGGAAAAATTAGCTACGATGGCAGATAAAATATTAGAAATGCAACCACGATCGGAACTTGCCAGTGTTAACAAGAATACTATTCCTGTGGACGAGCTCATAAATAAGATTTCTGCTTTGGAACTTCAAATAGCAAATATGACTGCCTGTAACTCCTGATCGCGATATCGGAGTCCTGTGGAAATTGCAGTATGAGTCGCAACAGATCCAGGAAGAGTTTCGATCCAAATGATAAATACTGCTATTACCACTTCAAGTTTGGCAAGAAGTGTTTCCCAGAAAAATGTAAGGAACCTTTCAGCTGGAAACAATCGGAAAACATGAACCAGCAGTAGAATCGACGGCAAGTCCTGCTCCAGTGAGTTCTGATTGCCGCAAATTCAAATTATTTGTGTAGGACAGAAAAACGGGTTTACGGTTTTTAGTAGATTTATCTCTCCTGATGTATCTCTCCTTCCAGCAAATTTAAAAGCAGAAACACCTTGCTCCTACACATTGTATGCAGCTAATGGAACTGAAATTCCAACTTTTGGATTCAGAACTCTAGATCTAGGACTACGATGGTCATTTCAGTGGCCTTTTGTGGTAACCAAGGTAAGTAAAAGAATTATTGGTGCTGACTTCTTAAATAGATTTCACCTTCTGATTGATATTCACAAAAGAAAATTGATTGATGGTATTACCCAGTTATATGTCAACAGTGATATTATGTCTACAACTGATGAGCAGTGCATTAGCACCTTTGATCATTCTTCAGAGTTTTCTGATTTACTTAAATTATATCCAGATATCACAAGACCTAACATTTTGAGTACTTCTGTTAAGCATGGTGTTCAGCACTACATTACTATCAAAGGATTGCCTGTTCACTCTTGTGCACGACAACTAAGTCCTGCAAAATTGGCACTAGCCAAGCAGAAATTCCAATTTATGTTGGATAATAATATAATTCCTGATCGATATCCCATCCCTCAAATAGAGGATTTCAACTTGATCTTACAAAATACAGTTATCTTTTCTAAAATTGATCTTATTAAGGCTTATTATCAAATACCTATCGCAGAAGATAAGCCAAAAAAGTACCATCATTACGCCATTTGGTTTATATGAATTCAATGTCATGAGTTTTGGCCTACGAAATGCCCCATTTTCTTCATTTCAACATTTTATAAATGAGGTTTTTCATGGCCTGAACTTCCTATTTCCATATTTAGATGATGTTCTAGTGGCTTCCTCATCAAAAGAAGAACACAAAGAACATCTTAAGTTAGTTTTTGAGAGGTTGAATACTTATGGTCTTCGTATTAACGTAGCAAAATCTATAATGGGTGTTGACCAAATAGAATTCTTGGGATACCTCATCACAGCCAAAGGATCACAACCTCTCCCCGCCAAAGTTCAAGTGATCTTGGATCACAAGTTACCAAAAACCTTGCATGACCTACGTACATTTCTAGGCATGTTGAATTTTTACCGCAGGTATTTGAAAGATGCTGCAGAAACGCAAGCACTGCTACATGAAATGCTGAAAGGTGCAAAACAGAAAGATAGAAGGCCAGTTCCTTGGACAGAGGTTGCCATAAAACAATTCAAAAAATGCAAACGAGATTTAGCTGATACTGCACTCCTGAGTTTTCCAACACCTGGACTTCCATTATCTCTGTATACAGATGCTTCAGATTGGGCTGTAGGCTCAGTACTACAACAACATGAAGATGGAAGTTGGAAGCCAATAGCCTTCTATTCCAAAAAATTAAACGAAACTTAAAAAGCGTACAGCATGTATGATCATGAGCTGTTAGGTGTATACCTATCTGTGAAACATTTTAAGTATACGTTGGAAGGCAGAGAATTTGTTATCCTCACAGATCACGAACCTTTAACATTTACATTCAAACAGAAGAATGAAAAAGCTTCTCTAAGACAGTTATGTCAGCTTCAGTACATATCTCAATTCACCACAGACATCAAGCATGTTAGTGGGACGGATAACACTGTCGCTGATGCTTTATCAAGAATTGAAGCTGTTTCTGTCATTGATTATGAGCAAATAGCTCAGAAACAGTGTACAGATAATGAATTAAACAAATTTTGCACCAATAATACCTCATTGCATTTTAAGCCATATGTCCTTTCGTCTGGAAAAACTTTATAGTGTGATGTGTCACAAAATAAAATTCGCCCATTTTCCCTGCATAAGTTTTGGAGGATGATTTTCAATCAAATCCACAACTTGTCACATCCTGGCATAAAATCTACTGTTAAACAGGTGTTACATGGCCAGGAATTAACAAATAAGTTAAGGAATGGGCTCAAGCATGTATAAATTGCCAAAAGGCTAAAGTGATTATATACCCTAAATCCTAATTTGCACAGTTTGAGGAACCAGATGTTAGATTTAGCGTCATACACATTGACATCGTTGGACCACTTCCACCATCAAATGGTCAAATGTATTGCTTAACCTGCATTGACAGGTTTACTTGTTGGATGGAAGCCATCCCTCTGCCAGGCATTACTGCAGAAACAGTGAGCAATGCCTTTTATGCAAACTGGATCTGTAGATTTGGTTTACCAAGCAGAATAATCACAGACCAAGGGAGACAGTTTGAATCTGAATTATTTCAGAATCTGGCCATAATATGTGGGGCCAAAGTTTGTCATACAACTCCTTACCACCCCCCCAGAGGAATGGAAAAGTCGAACGTTTCCACAGAACACTAAAAGCAGCTATTAAAGCTCCTAACAGTGTAAAATGCACTGATGTTCTACCAACGGTGCTTTTGGGACTGAGATCAGCTATAAGGAAGGATACAAACCACTCCATAGCACAAATGGTTTATGGGGCAAACATTCGACTTCCTGGTGAGTTCTTTGATTCACCTACTTTCAAGATTGAACCTGATACCTTTGCAAGCAGGCTTCAGGGATACATGGACAGGTTGAAACCAATCAAAGTTCAACACACAACAAAGCAGACTATCTTTGTTCATAAAGACCTCAGCTCCTGTTCTCATGTGTTCATGCGAATAGACAGAGTTAAAAAAACCCTAGAACCAGCGTACGATGGACCATTTCTTGTATTGCAGAGACATGGGAAATATTTTGGCGTATCAATTAAAGGAAAGCAAGTCAATATTTCAGTTGACAGACTTAAGCCTGCCTACTTGTTGGGTACAAACATCAACTATGATAATACATCTGCAATATCAGTGGGTGAAAAAAAACTGAAAGCTCAAATTCACAAATCCCCAGTGGCGGCTCGTAGCTAAAATTAGTAGGGGTGCTGTTCCAAAAAATTTTAACCTTTGTTTTAAAATTGTGTAAAAGCAAACAAACATGTATAAAAAGAAAATTTATTTTGAAACTTCATGAAATCTTACAAGAACAAAATTAAACATTTCTTATTTACTTAACCTAAATTGTTACAATTTAATCATTATTTATTCATTTAAAAATGAAATCCATTCTTCTTGTTTTAATTTGGGCGAAAGGATCAATAATTTTCTCCTTGATCTCTGGATGAGAACTGAGGAAATTTTTCTCTATTGAAAGCACTGCAAGCACATTTAGTCTTTCCGAGTTCATAGTACTTCTTAGAAAAGTTTTAATTCTTTTCAATGTTGAAAAGCAGAGTTCTGCCTCTGATGTAGTCATGGGAACTGTCAAGAGAATTTTTATCAGTTTTGTAATTTCACTAAGAACATCGTCTAGATTATTTTCCAAGATAAATTTCAGTAGCTCAATTAATTTGCAGTACTCATGAATATCAGACCTACAATACAATACCTTTAGTTAAGTTGCAAGTTTTTCTTTGTCAATCATTGGATATGCTTCAGTGGTCAGTACCATTTCTTCTGTAGGATGTGCATTCCTAAAACTAGCAAAGCATTTCTTGTTGAACAATTTAGCTGCTGCTAAGTGTTTAGTGGAAGAATATCGGTCCATTATATCTATACATATAAAGTCACATATTTCCTTCGCTTCTGCCATCAGTGTCTTTGAAGAATTCTCACAGTACTTTGAGTTTCTTAATTCTAAAATAGCAGTTTTGAAATTTGTTACATATTCATTAACTTTAAACACACTAATTTCTCTGGATTGCATTTGCTTGTATATTATTTCAGCATGAGGCATAATCTGATAAAAAAGCTTTAACCAAAACTTGAAATTATCATCATTTAAATATTTTAAAATTCCTGTTGCTTCTGCAATAGTTTGATCTGCATTTGATGTTGACTGAATTTCAGTAAGGCAATTTTTTAAAGGTTGCAAATTTTCAACATACGGAACTCTGTTTATGGTCCGTATGTTGAAGTTCCACCTTGTGGAGGAAGGATGTGGAATGCTAACGTCCATATGCTTCTTTAGAATGGACACACGTTGCTGTGATCTTGAGAAGAATGTTGGAATAGCCAGAATGTTAGAAAAAAATATTTTTGCGTTTCGTGAAATACTTGCTGCATTTTTCACTATTAAATTAAGTTGATGTGCATAACAGTGAATGAAATGTGCATTAATATAAACTGCTTTTATTTTTGCTTGAACTCCTGCTTTTTTGCCTTTCATGACATTTGCACCATCAAATGTCCGAGCTATCAATTTTTGTTCATTTCCCTGAAGGATTATATCCAATTGTTCTAAAATGCATTTTGATATGCCATCTGCAGTTTGATTTTCTGGAATCCCCAGAAACGCTCAAATATTTCTCCAATCAATACATACCGTAGAACAAGGACCATCTGAGTGTGTTCCGAAACATCTGTTGTGTCATCAGCCATTAAAGCTACAAAAGAAGCTTTTCTAATTTCTGTCCTTATCTCCTCATGGTATATTTGAAACAGGCAGTCAAGTATCTCGTTCTGAATGGTCTTCGAAACACCTTTGAAGACTGCACTAGTTTCTAAGTGATTCTTCAAATCTGAATCTAATTTAGATGCAAAAATTTACTAATTCTCTAAATACCCCTGGATTTATTGAATCACCTTTTTCATCATGTCCACATAAGGGAGTTTCAAAGTTTCTGCAAAAGAAAATGCAGTCTATTATTTTGCACAAAATTTCATGGTTCTTTTTAACCTTTATGTTATGCTCATTGACTGAAAGTCTGTATCCCTCACTAAGTTTCTCCTTAATACTAACGGTTCCTAAAAGTGACAGTGAAACTACATTATCAACGTGCTTCTTTGACTTCTCATGCTTTTCAGTTTTTTTTTTTTTCATTTTGTTTATATTTCTGAAACCATCTTTTGTCCACGTTACATCACCTCCAAACAGCAAACACGGGAAGCAAAACAGAGCATTTTTTAGTTCACAACCGCAAAGCCAACTTTTTCGTTGGTACCATTCAGAATTGAAACTACGAATATATTTCTTATTATTTCTTATGCCTGGCTGACATATTAGAATATCAGGTGTTGAACGACCTCTTTTCTTAATTGTAACTTTTTCATGGAGAGACAGCTGTGAAAACGAAAGCTCTCGAAGTTAACTTACAGTCACAGAATTTATTACTTGAGGATGCAAGGACATGGTTAAAGTTCTCTGTAAAATAAAAGAATCGACAAAACGAATCAAATAGAATTGCTGAAAAATAATCTAATCAAAAATATGGTGCATGGTTTTTAAACACAGCACACATGGAGTAAAAAAGAACTACCTCCCAACGGCATGCCAGATTTGGCACTGGAAGAGCGACAGTGCTCTTTTCTCTCCCTGGCTGGTGTGTTGCTTCCTGTGTGCGCATGCGCAGAACAGCCAAACACGATGCCGCTGGAAACGTGAAGTGCGCAGTTCCAAACAAAGACTTTCATAACTTTTTCATAAACTGGGAGATGGCTATTGACATTAAGCTTAAGGATTAAATATTGTAGAAGTATAAAGAAAGAATTAAAGGCACATTATATTAAATATTAAAAATAATAATAAGTGGAAATAGGGGGTGCTGCAGTTCCACAGTGCTTATTACGAGCCGCCACTGAAAATCCCTCAGGTCATAACTAATGATAACAAACAAACAAGGAATAGTCGCTATGGTAGAAGAATAAAACTACCTGTACGGTTCCAAGATTAAGATATGTATATATACCATTGAAAAGTAATCAATTTTATTTTTTTAAATCCAGAATAATGCCTTGAAAATTACTTTCATGAATAGGTAAATGTGTTCTCAAAGTTTAAAGTATTTTTTATTACTGTACCTCATTGATATTGCATTTTATACGAGTAATATGTATACATCTCAATGGTTAAAGTATTTTCTATTACATGTCATTAATATTGAATTTTATACTAGGAGATTTTAGAAACAGAGTTATTCTGATAATTTTTATTAATTTTAGTGATTTGTCATGTTTGTAAAAGTAAAAACCATATAGTATTGACCTCAGAATACACTTGACAGTTCTTTTAAATAGTAGCAAATAAGATGTAAATTGTCATTTTAGTTAATGCATTTTGTCAGTTTATATAAAATAAGTATTGTGTGAAAGAGGGCAAGATTTTAGTTTCCTTTGATAATTTATCATTTAATAAGTTGTCGACATATGTATTACAAATGAAAATTGAGCAAGTTTTTTAAATAACTGATAAATTCATATTAACTTCTATATTATATCAAAATTATAGTTTTCATCACATTATATATTACATAATCATATGACATAAGCTAAAGTAGTGATGTGTATTTATCATTTGATATATGATTATAATTGTTTTATTTTATGCTTTATGAATAGTATACTGGAAATATAATGCCACATTATTTTGCATTTAAATCATGATGATCATGTCTCAATTTTACCCCACCATGTTCTCTTTGTATCGTAACTTAGTTACTGGTGGGGGAGTAATGCTGGGAGAATTATGGTAGCTCTCAGCCACTAGATGGCAGCATGAGTTAGTAAAATCTAATGGCCTAAAATAACATGGTAATATTGAAATAGTTTAATGTAACTAAAATTAATTAAAATGTGTGTAATTCTTTTATTGTTTTTAAACAACATTTCGGAAAACAAAATGTGTTATATTATGCTTTGTATTGCATTATTTCTTAGATTTTCATACATAATATTTGTAACTGTGATTTGTGGGTTTCTAACTCTAACCTGATATATACTGATAACCATGTGCTTGACTGTAGAAATAAAGTGTTTTTTTTTATATGTGCTAAGTTTCGTTGAGAAGTTATTATTATCTAAATGGGCTAACCAGTCATATTTTATTTTATTCTCAATAAGTGGATATGTAAGCGAATGACGTGATATGCCCAAACATATTATTTTGCTTAGTACTTGGGGAAATGCTTATATTTTCCAGTTGAGCTGAACACATATAACAATAGGCTAAATGAGTGATGGCATAATTTCCCATATATGCTTAAATATTATGTGTTCAGCAATTAAATGTCAAGGGAAAAAAATACAAATTTTCCCACATTTCACATAATTTAAAACAGATGGTGTATGGATAGATTACAAAGAGGAATGCCTTTTAGGCACTGTAACTACCTGCTTATATTATTATAATAAGTGTGCTACATCCCTAACACATATAACAATAGGCTAAATGAGTGATGGCATAATTATAATGAGTGATGGCATAATTATAATGAGTGTGCTACATCCCCAACACATATAAGAATAGGCTAAATGAGTGATGGCATAATTTCCCATATATGCTTAAATATTATGTGTTCAGCAATTAAATGTCAAGGGGAAAAATACAAATTTTCCCACATTTCACATCATTTAAAACAGATGGTGTATGGATGGATTACAAAGAGGAATGCCTTTTAGGCACTGTAACTACCTGCTTATACTATTATAATGAGTGTGCTACATCCCTAAACTTAAAGATCCTAAAACATAAAAACTCAAAAAACATATATAAAATTAATGCACATCAAGAATTTAAAATTTTTGAAGTAATTAAAACAAATGTAAATTAAAAAACACATTCTAAACATTATACTATAATAAAATAATGAGACCATATTCCATTATTTGAA
This sequence comes from Stegodyphus dumicola, assembly GCF_044657685.1. Lineage (NCBI taxonomy): Eukaryota > Metazoa > Arthropoda > Arachnida > Araneae > Eresidae > Stegodyphus > Stegodyphus dumicola. Next base: position 62,469,483 of record NC_140779.1, read on the forward strand.
AAATAAAAATTACAATTGCACATATCCAATAATGGTTAGAAAACATAAAACTTTTGAAATGTACCAAAAGACTATGCAAAAATTTAAAAGCATTTTTTATTTATAAACAATTGAAAGTTTACTTATGGTTACAGGGAATTGGCAGATTTAAAAAAAAAGGTACTTTTCCGTTTTGCCGGCGCAAGCGATAAAGTCGCCAATAATGGTACAACTGATGCAAAACGTAATATCCTCGATGGTAACATTTTACGCCTCATTTTCAAAACAAGTCACAGCCATTTCTTATCAGATTGATTGTTTCTCTTGTAGTACAATTACATAGAATTTTTACCCAGATTGTTCAATTTTATGTCCTAAAGCTATTCCCAGTAATTAAATCAATTAGGATGCAATCACACCACTCACCCGAAGCCGAAAATATAGAAAAGGTAAAGTCAAGGGTTAAATTCATCAATTCTAATGAGAGTGCATTAGCGAAGTAAAGCACTGCGGTTTTTTTTACTTAATTTTTGAGTAAGCTGTTCGTACGAATAGAAATAATTCTTGCATTTAAACCTGTATTCTAAATTAAGATTTAACTTGAAATTAATGTAGATAGTTACTGAGAGAATTACTGAGATTTTTGTAGTGTAGTTTACGTGAGATGAGATAAGATCACTTGGAGTCATGTGATACGAGCCGGCGAGTCAGGATGTTGAACCATGAAAGCATAGTAAATTCTTAAATTAATGTCTTTGTACAAATTTATTGGCTTTTTACAAAATTTTAAACGATATTAAAATGTTAATGCCTTTAAAATAAAAAATTCTTATAACTAACATTTGTTAAGTGTATACTGTATGTTGTCGCCAATAAAGTCTGCTTGGCGAGATTTGCGCCGGCGAAATGGAAAAGTACCAAAAAAAGTTATGCAGTAAAAGTTATTGAAGAAAAACTTGGAGTAAATTAAACATTGCTTTCATCAAATGATAAATTCTATTCCAGCATAAAATATTTCAATAGATATCTTGTTCACCAAACAGTACAATACAGTATCAACTGCAAATTTAACAGACTTAATTAAGAAAAAATTAATGAAGAAAAAATTTTAGCATGGAGAAAATGTAGTTTTCTTCATTAAAAAATTTCTTCTTAAAAAGAAAGATGAAATGTTATGTTTAATATATTTTATTACACATATCATTCACAATTTTAAAAGGTATTATAAAGAATTTTTTTTTATAGAATAAAACAAAATAATATGAAACATAGCATGTATTAAGGCAATTTATGCAGCTATTAATGCAATTTTGGTTTCTTTACTCATGGTTTATTTTAAATATTATTCATATACATCTAAAATGATTGCGTATAATTGAAACAGTATACATTTCTTTTCTTTCGTACCTGAATCATACCTTTAATGTACCATATAATGCAACACAGATAACTCTGATAATGGTTTTAGAACACGAACCCACATGAGCAACCAGGAAATTTATTTTAAAATGTAGAGAATTATTAAAAGTACACTATAAACAGAGACACAATCCACATATTAAAATGATATTGTAGAATCAATGAGTGCACATTATAAAAGAAATTCCCAAATCACTTCGAAAAGGCACTTTCAAATAAAAAATTTGACACACCTGAATCTGTCAACATATTTATGAAGGTATTAAACAAGAAGCTTTAAACAATAACACAATAACTTCTTACCTAAAAGCACCAGAAGACTTTCTTGAAAAATATCCAGGACTACTTGAATTATTAACAGTAACAGTAACAACTTCAAAACCTACATAGAACTGCCTAAAAATCAAAATAAATTTAATTTTTTACATTAATCAAGCTTATTTTATACTTATTACATTATTATTAGAAAGCAATACTAATAGACTTACTTTGGGCCCTTTAGATCGACCAGTAAATGGTTATCATCAGAAGATGATTGCAGTGAGACTTGATAAACAGGATTTTTGTGGTAAGTTTGAGGATTATTTCCACAACCACCACATGTCTCACTTGTCCATTCACCATTTTTTATCTATAAGCAAAATATTGAACAATTAGGAAGTTATTTAACATTTTTTAAAAATTTATAACACAATCAAACATTTTATTCAATTCAAATTTATTCAATTTTCAAAACAAACATTTTATTCAATTCAGAAATGAAGTTTAATTTCTGGGCTTAAATGCTACATGCAGATGTGTGCATCTGCGTGCATGTCTCTCTTTCTCTCTCTCTCTATATATCTATATACATTATAGATATATATATAATGTACTTTACTTTTACTTTATATAATGTACTTTACAAATATATTTTACTTTTATACGTATTTGTTAAGAATTTAAATTTGTTTAAATTTATATCTATATACATAATTTATTTACGAAATAATATTGATTATATTATCTCCTAAGTTTAATTATAGTATAATTATCTTAAAAGATTGAATCCATACTTAGAAAGTTCTATTTTGAAAGATGTTTTGAAGTAACTTGAATGTAAATTGTTAAAAATGTTTTAACGAAGACTGGAATTAAATCATGAATAACAAAATTTCAATTGTAAAAGGAATAAATTAAAGGCAAGAATTAAATTAAATGCATGTAATCATTGTCATTGATCGGAAATTAGTTGACATTTCAAGGGGAACAAACCAACTCCCGTTCAATGAACAATAATTATCGGAAATTGACTTTTCAAGGGGAACAAACCAACTCCCGTTCAATGAACAATAATTAAGAAATAAATACGAAGGTCTTTCGTCCTTTACTCGAGCAATAAGGCGAAGCCAAACCGGCAATTCAAGTCAGGCCAAATATTTCCGCGAATAGAAGGGATGATGATTTTCGCACTAAATGAATTTAAGATCATACAACATCTATATACATATATTTACAATTTTCATGATGGCGTCAAAATGATGCTAGGTAATATAAAAACAAAACAAACTGGCACAGATGATGAAAACTTAGTACTTTTTCCTAATAAATACAGAATCATAGACTTGTAGATAATAATCTTATTCAAGCATAATTTACATACTGAAGCAATACACGCACTGAAAAGGATACACACGCTGTTTGATAATTTCAAGCAAATGTTTCATAACTTTACAGTATTAAACTATTGGTGTGAAAGAGAAGCTGCAGGCTACATGCTCGAAAAGTAAAGGTAAGTAGGAGAAAAGTGAAGAGATTATTAAAGGAGGGTGGAGAAGAAGAATGAAAAGAAAAAGAAGAAAGGAAGGATTCAGATTTTAATACCACACCAGAGAGTTTGTTGAGGCTTTTTAATGCTCTGAGCTCACAGTTTATCAATCAGCTCTTGGACTCACTCCTGTTGACACTAATGTTTTTGGCTTTTTATTATGAAATCACTTAGTTTGTTAATCAATAACAGATAGATTAAATGTAAAAAAATAAAGAAAGAAAGAAATATCTTACACTTCACCAAATAGCAACAAACTGGTGCATAGAAGATAAAAATATTTTACATTGGGTGGTGGAAGCACATTTTTTAAACATCCAGTTTTCTTATTAAATTTGAAATACAAATGCTTTGGCATTAATATATTATGATTTGCCAAGTGGCAATACACTGCTTTAGAATTTCCAATACAGCATTAAGTGCTACCATTCATTTTAAATTTTTTTTCGAGTTTTATCTCAGTTCATCATATCAACATTCTGTCTTTCTTAGTAAGATGGTTTGCACAACTTTTTGTCTTTTTATTACTGAATTTTTGGCTTTTGAGATTCATTTATTTAAACATCATTTTCTTTGCAATTACACCACACAGCTCAGCAGCAAATCACAAAAAATTTAAAAACAGCATATCTTCAGAATAACTGTCAAAGTATTATATGTTGCCATACTTTTTTATATTTGTTTATACTGTTTTTATGTTTGTTTCTTTAAAAATAATACACAACAATAACATTTAATGGCAGCATTCTTTTATTAGGGCTGCACTAATGGAAGAGTAGTTAAAACTACTGAATACTGGTGGTTAAACTCCAATTGAACAGGCTGGCTGTCTGAATGGTTTTCTCCCAGTGCTACATAAATATGAATCAGTTTCTGTCAGAAAGTCTTCTACAAAGGCATCTAGTCTTATGCAGACAGCCCTTGTGGCTTTGCCATACTCAAATAACTTAAATAACTATTTATTAGATATATGCAAAAGTTGATGCATAACTCTTAAACAGCTCTTTTAAACTATCTGAGAAGGAATACGAAATCCTGAAAGACTACATAGACTGGCACCAATTGCTTCATAAAAAATGAGTTCACACTTCATTTAACATAGCTGCTGACAAAATACACATTCATCACTGGATACTACACCTTTTCTGCCTCAAAAAATCTGCTGCAGAAGCTGAAAGAACAATCAATGAAGCATATGGGGAGGACATTCTTGGAACAAGTACAGTGAGAGAATGGTTCACCACACTCAAGAAGGGAGATTATAATTTGCAAGACAAACACAGAAATGGAAGACCACAATAATTTGAAAACAATGATATGGAACTGCAATTCAAAGATCCATTCCCTATAACCAAGAAACTGGGCGAGAAGCTTGCCATTGAACAATCGACAATTACCAGACATCTGTACACATTTGGTAAGATCCAGAAAGCAGGCAAATACATCCTATATGAGCCTATAGAATGTAATGCTGAGAGTTATCTGAACACTTCTGTATCAGTTCTGGCTCACTATCACAGTTTTTTCTGTAACAGGAGATGAAAAGTAGGCTTACAGTGATAACCCCAAATGACAAAAACCACTGGTAGATCCTGTTTAGCCATCAATTTCTGTTGTTAAAATGAATATTCATAGCAAAAAGATTTTGTTTTTCATCTCTTAGGATACGAAGGGCATGCTCTATTATGAACTGCTAAAACCTGGTAAAACTATCAATGCTAAATGCTACAATAATCAACTGATCTGTTTGAGTGAAAAAAATAAAAAAGAAGCGACCTTTTACTGGCCAAGGAATGCGACAGGTCGTACTGTTGCATGAAAAACTTGTCCATATGTCATTTTATCAACAAAAGAAACAACCTTTAATTTAGGCTGGGAAGTTCTTCCACATGCAGTGTATTCATCTGATCTCACTCCCTCAGATTATCAACTGTTTAGGACCTGTTAGGTTTGTTATCAGCCGATAGATGGCATTGTAGAAAAGCCGCCGATAGGGGGCGCACAATATCAATTGAGAATCGGGAAGCGAGAGAATAGGATTGATGTTAAGAATGTTCCCTAATGATATGTATATATGTATATAATTATTGTAATAATAAAGCATTTATAAAATGCAAGAGTTATCCCGATTGAATGAAAAGTGAAAGCCCGACTTACCCCTAGCTGTCCTGAGATTAATAACGGAGATTAAAGCTAACATTTCAGAAGTGGGATGATTGATGTAAGTATGCATTGAATGACTCGTGTACCAAGAACGTGGAAGAAGGGGTAAGTTTCGTTTTTAAAGATTTGAATGCATGCGAACTGTAGAATAATTCTAACAGAATTTAGAAGTATAGAATTATATTATTAGGTAATATTATGGATGAGAATACAAAGAAAGCTTTAGATAAAGCAAAAACGAAACGGAAAACTTTAAGAAGGTTAACAACACAAGTAATTAACAGAATATGGGAATTATTAGAACAGGATATTGTAGATACAAAATCATTAGAAGAATGTGATATGAATCTACAAGAAAAAGCAGATCAGATATTTAAGTTAGATCTAGAAATTGAGAATTTAATTCCTGAAGTATCTGATCTAGAAACAGAAGTCGAGAATAATCAGGAATACAGAGAACGTATTATCTACGCGAAATCGAAAGTTAAGAATTATCTTCAGAATTCAGATAGAAATAAGGCAGATTTGGCGTTGAAGAATAATTCTTCACTTATTTCGAATAGTGAACCAAACAAACCAAGAATAAATTTGCTGAAACTTCATGTAGAACCGTTTGAGGGTAATTTAGAGAAGTTTCAGGAATTTTGGTCACAGTTTGATAATGCAATTCACAGTAACGAACGCTTATCTAAAGTAGATAAATATAATTATCTTAAAGTTTTCTTGAAAGGCCAGCCTTAATTAGTATTCAAGGACTATTGGTATCAGAAAATAATTATGATTTAGCAGTTGAATTGCTTAAAGAAAGATACGGAAAAAAATAAATTATTGTAAGATCTCATATTAACCATTTGTTAAATTTAAATGCAGTAAAATCAGCTTCATATTTGAAACAGTTAAGGGAGTTATACGATACGACAGAAATCCAAGTATGGAGTTTACAAACTCTTGGTGTCGAACTGAATTCATATGATTCGATTCCTAACGCAACCGCACTGAGCACATTTCAGAAAATTTGCATTTTTTGCAATAATTCTGAGCATAGTTCCGAAAATTGTGATAAGGAACGTGAACAGAAGTTTAAAATGGAACAGGAGATGTTTTCTATGCTTCCAAAAATTTCACGTGGTCCGCTTATGTAAATCAAAAGAGCGCTGCACGACATGTAAGCGTAAACATTCTAGCTTGATTTGTGACGCCAAATGCCTCCCACGTCAGACAGAGAGTCGCGAAGAAATGAAGAATGACAAAGTGAAAGATCAAAATAGTGTCGTGATGAATCATGATGGATTATCTGATGTTTCAAAGTATTTGAAGAAAGCAATAATTAATGACAGTGAACCGATCGAATGTTTGATTGATACTGGAAGCGCTGTCAGTCTATTAAGATTTTTGGTCTTTTCTAAATTACGATTACCAGTGCAACCGGAAACAAAAAATTTTGTTTGGAATTGGGAGCGTAAATCACGCATCCACAACAACCTTGGGAAAAGTTCATGTTTCATTTCAAATCGGCGAAATCCAAACAACCGCGAATTTGTTTATCGTAAATGATGAAGTACAGCCATATGACCTAAGCGATCAGATGTTGGTTTATGGGAAAATAGGGGATTCGTTTAATATATGGTATGCTAATAAAATTCCATTCGCGCAATTGATAAACAAAACAGAGCATAAACACATTAAGTTATATTCTGAGAAACCAATAGAAATAAAATGTAACACGATAAACTTTGTGCATTCTGTAGCCCCATATATAAATAATGGACTGATTTTATTTCAAAGCAAGCATGGAAGTCCGGATTCAGTAATGGAGATTACAAATGGTAAGGTAACAGTCCCAGTTATGAACATAGGATACAATAACATCAGATTAAAAGAAAATCAGTGTATCAGCAGGGTAATAGATATAACAGAAGATTGGGAATTAGAGGAAGTAGACAAGCCCAATATAAACAAAGATGAACAACAAAATCATATATTTTCCATTTCTCAAAATATTCACCAAATAAAGATAGATGATATAAAATTTGATAAGGTAACTACAGATAGTGAAAGAACTGATATCTTAAAATTAGTAAATGAATTTAGGGATTGCTTTGCTCTTAATTTAAATGAATTAGGTTGCACGAACATAATAAAAATGGACATCAAAGAAATTGACGGGAGTAGGCCTGTGTCTTCTTGCCCATACAAAACGAATGCAGCTGAACGTAATGCAATAAAAGAAATTGTTAAGGAATGGAAAGATAATGGGATAGTTTCCGAAACTAGATCGCCTAACGCTAGTCCAGTGTTACTAGTAAAGAAAAAAACAGGGGAATACAGACTGGTAATTGATTACCGCAGACTTAATAGTCAGACGATAAAGGATAAGTTCCCTTTGCCTCGAATAGATGATCTTTTAGAATGTTTAGGAGGATGCAAAATTTTCACTACTCTGGATTTAGCCCATGGCTATTTGCAAATACCCTTAAGTGAAGAAGCTAAATTGAAGATGGCGTTCATTACTCCAGATGAAACAGGATAGTTCGAAAGGATGACATTTGGATTAGTAAATGCTCCTGCTGAGTTTCAGCACCTAATGTCATATGTCCTAGGCCCCTTGTTGAATACTAAGGTATTGTGTTATATGGATGATATACTTATTCCTGCAAAATCTTGGGAAGAGATGATTTTTCAAATTTAAAAAGGTATTAGAATGCCTACGAAAAGCAAATTTAACCTTGAAATTATCTAAATTTGAATTTGGGAAAAGAGAAGTAGATTTCTTAGGTTTTATTATAAACAAAGATGGTATTAGACCGGGATCTAGAAAAATAAAAGCCATAGCAGAATTTCCAGAACCAAAGAATGTGCACGAAGTGCGAAGATTTTTAAGCCTGACTGGATTTTTCAGACGATTTGTGCCGAAGTATGCGTTAAAGAGCGAACCATTGACCAGATTGACAAAGAAGAATCGAGACTTCAAGTGTAAGCAAGAACAAAAGAAGCCGTTCGAACTATTGAAGAAAGAACTGACTGATAAGCCCATATTAGCTCACTATCAACCACATGCAGATACTGAAGTCCATTGTGATGCAAGTGCAGAAGGTTTGAGTGGAATGCTAATGCAACGTGATGAAGATCGAAAATGGCATCTTGTTTATTGCATCAGTAAGAAAACAACAGAAGCAGAGAGAAAGTATCATTCCAGCAAATTGGAGTTAATGGCCATCGTATGGACGTTGGACAGGTTAAGACAGTTCTTAATCGGCATAAGATTTACAATTATTACTGACTGTCAAGCTCTAATATATATGAATGCTAAGAAGACTACAAATCCTCAAATAGCCCGTTGGGTGTAGTTTGATTCAAGAATATGATTTTGAGATAAAGCATAGGTCAGGAAAAAGACTGTCACATATTGATGCTTTGAGCAGAGGTCCTGTATCAGAAGCTGATGATACGACGACGAGAATAGCTGAAAATTTTGAAGTTTGCCACTCCCTAACCAAAGAAGAGCAAATACTAATGATACAACATGCTGACCAAGACCTGAAAAGAATTATCGAAATTTTCAAGAAGAAACAAGAGGAACAAACTGCTGAGGAGAAAAAAGTAATTATGAATTACGTGTTTAAGAAGAACAGACTGTTTTGGAAAACCGTAGTGGATGGAAAGGAAAGACTACTCTATGTGATTCCAAAAAGCATGAGGAAGAGTATAGTGGTGAAATTCCATGATTTATTTGGTCACTTTTCTGTAGATAGAACAGTTAGGAAAATTAAAGAATTATATTGGTTCCCAAGCATGAAACGATACGTATGAAGACACATATCAGCATGTATTGAGTGCCTTATGAATAAAGTGACAGGTGGCAAGCAACAAGGACTGTTACATCCCATAAAACCTGGTTAAAGACCGTTTGCTATTGTTCACATGGATCACTTGGGTCCTTTTGTAAAGAGTTTGAGAGGTAATCAAGAACTATTAGTGATAATTGATAACATGAATAGGTTTGTGAGAATTTTTGCAGTTAAGAATACTAGTGCTAAAAATGTTTTACAGTCTTTGAAGAATTTTGTTAATGATTTTGGACTACCGGAAAAAATAATAAGTGATAGAGGATCTTGTTTTACTTCTCACCAATTTAAGCAGTATTGTACAGATAACGGAATACATCATACTTTGAATTCTACCAAACACCCCCAAGCCAATGGTATGGTAGAGCGCGTCAACAGAACAATTTTAGGAACGATAATGACAAGTTTGATGGATAAACAACACAGAGATTGGGATTCAAAAATAAAAGAGACAGAAAGAAATCTTAACAACATGGTAAACAAAACTACGAATAAGACTCCATTTGAAATGCTACATGGATATTTTCCCAGATTTAATGATGGAATACTTAGGAAGTTAGCAGATGAAGATTCAGATGCATGGAAAGACCCGCGAGAAATCCAAGAGCAGGCGCGAGGAAGAATTGAGGAACAGCAAGTGAAAATGAAAAAGAGATTCGATGGGAAGAGGTGTCGTACACTAATATTCGAGCAAGGAGAAATAGTTGTGATGAGATGTGCTCCTAAGGCTACAGGTCAACCTACCAAAACACAGCCGAAATATTGAGGGCCATTTATAATAACGGAAATATTACCTAGCGATACCTACAGAATAACTCAACTAGAAGCGAAGAATCTAGGTCACTACTTCACTACCACTGCTCATGTGAGCCAGCTGAAGCCATGGAGGTGCGATCCAAGCTCTGACGATGATGATGACGACGGTGACGATGAAGATACTGATCAGTTATCAAGCTTAATTCCTTGACGGAATCCAATCAGATCTGTTCGTAAGGACTGATGGAAGTGCTCTACCCTGTGATTAAGGTGAGATCTTTCCTTTTTTTTTTGTGTATGTGCTTATCTACGTATGTTTGCTGATAGAAAACTTTAGAAACTTTGAACTTTTGAACATTAATTGACTTTGAACTTTTGAACATTAGCTGAAAGACTTTAATGCATTTTGAATCATTTTAGAACTGAAAAAAAATTGAGTATTTTCATTTATATCACGTATGTAGTAATGATTTACAGAAAATTTTCGATTATTATGCTAATGTATAAAAATATGTGAATTTATGTATGTGAAAATATTTTAGTAAGTTTGTCATCATATCAAATTTTAGTATAATGTGTATTCTTCTTAGTGTATTAGTAATATGTATGTTTAGTATTGTGTATAAGAGTCGAAGTAGAAAATTGTATTAATTATAAATTTGTACTTCGAACAATCGGGACGATTGTCAGGTCAGAATGACCGAATGTTATCAGCCGATAGATGGCATTGTAGAAAAGCCACCGATAGGGGGCGCACGATCGGGAAGCGAGAGAATAGGATTGACGTTGAGAATGTTCCCTAATGATATGTATATATGTATATAATTATTGTAATAATAAAGCATTTATAAAATGCAAGAGTTATCCCGATTGAATGAAAAGTGAAAGCCCGACTTACCCCTAGCCATCCTGAGATTAATAACGGAGATTAAAGCTAACAGGTTATCCTTACAGTATACACTTTCCAGTAGCACTTGCAAACATTAATAAGAAGAACCATTTGCACCAATGACTTTGTTTCCTCTAAACAGCAGTACTTCTTTTCACAGTCTTTAAGCAGAGAGTATAACACTACCTGATTTATGGACTCAGTAACAGAGAGTCAGAGCAAATACACTGATGATTAAAATTAAGGATCCATTGTTGAAAAAAAAATAATGTTTATTCCCAATAAAAAACACTGAAAGCTTTTGTACACACATGATATCTAAAAAGTGATATGGACAAAAATGTGATAACCAAAGTTAATAGCACTTCTAGTGCCAAAAATTAGATTAAGAATAGTGAAATCATAGGTACTCTATTTCTATTGGTTAATTCAGATTTTTAATTAGAAAAATTTAACATTATTATCAGCTAAAAGATTTAGATATATATGTCAGGAGTGTTAAATAAGAATATGACAGGAATAAATTTTGAAACCATGCAGTTCAGAGAGATTTATTAGCTGCATGTTGCTGTTTTTCAGATGAAAGAGGAAATAACCTAATTAAAAAGAAGATTTTAAAAATGAAAGTTAATTTTTTTGTACATATTCTTTACCTTAGAAAAAGACTATGGATGTAAGAAAATGACTAAGCTCAGAAATTACACCACATTGTAAATACATTTACTACACATAACATTTTACTACATGTGACATGAAAATGCTGCATCAAAAACTACTTTTTAAGTGATTCTTTTTGCACTTCAACTGAATTTAGCCTCAACAGATTATATCATAATATATTCCATAACGTTATAGAATTCCATATTTTTTTGGTATTCTATAGTATTACAGAAGAGAATAATATTATTCTATTCTACAGAATTATGCATTAATAGAAAATATGACTTAAAATTTTCCCAAAACTAACATGGCTTTGCATACACAAAAACATTTAAAATTTTTGCAAAACTTCAAAAGTCTGTAATACAGTCAAATAATACAGTAATAACAGGACCATGTGTAAAGCATTACTGCATCAATATGTATAACGGATTTGGTATTTAAATAGCTAATGTTAGTTGAATTATAAATTAAATTGTTTTATTCCCCGTGCAGGGTAGCACGTGACGAATATTGAAGGAAAGCTAAGCCGGAAAATAAAAAATACAAGAGCACGTGCATTTAACATTTAATAAATAAATAAATATCTCTTTTCGATTTCGAGAAAGTTCCAGAAAATTCTAGCGTGCAATTTAAAATCTTATAAAAAGGAGGAAAACCTCTCAAGTCGATGATTTTAGTTAGTTTGTTGTTGTTTTAAGAGTTTGCTTAGAAAACTGCTCTTGTTGACTGTAGCGAATTCGTGGATTAGCTTTCTTTAGCTGTTTTTGGATTAAGTTCTCTTGAACGTTTTAGTAGTTAAAAGATAACTATTGTGAGATACTGTAATATTGCATGAATATCTGAGAAAATTTAAGCACTTTTGTTGTGATAATAATAAATTTTCTTCATTTTTCATTGGACTTGTGCATTCATTTCATAACGAACCCGTACGCACGCAACAGTACTGTTAATACAGAACTTCAACGGCAACTAAAAAATACATGCAGGAATAATACATCAAGGTTAAACTGTATACACATAGCTTTTTAAAAATAAATATGCAAACTGACAAACATTTTTCTTTGTTTTTTACAATTAAGTCATTTGTAGTATACTATATATTTAACTTGCCCACGGCTAAAAGACATATATACGCAGATAAACACAGTCACTTTCCCAGTTAATGGTCAGAATATTTTGTTAAATGTGATCATTTTACCATATAATAGATAATACGGGAAACACGTCAAAAATTAAAGAAGGCTTCTATTTTACTATTTTAGAAAAACTTACACAGAAATAAGTATTAAAGAAAGGTATTTCCTTCGGGTTTTATATAATTTTTGAATTTTTGTGTGCACTTTAATCAAACTATTCATTTGCATTATGAACATTATACTTTGTAGAGCAGTAACTAAAGTAGACAACATTAATGTGATCATGGTTAATGTTAGAATTTAGATATTGTTATTGAATAAGCAAAGTCCCAATTTATTTTTGCATAAAAACATGGAAAATACATCGCTTATTATGATCAACAATTTGGTTAATGTTATCAAAATGTTGCAAAATGGATTTTATGTTGCAAATGTTTCAAAATGTATGGAAGTAAAATCATCAAATAAAAGATAAACTGCTTTAGTTTGCTGGCACAAACTATGGCTAATTTTTTTTAAAAATAAAAATTCAACTGTGCATTTATTTAAAATCACAATTTTATTTTAGAGATTTAAATTTTAATAGCCTGCAAATAATTTGCTTTGCGTGGAGTTAAAGGAAGGGGCAATACCTTATAAATTAGATCATTTATAAAAAGTATATTTACATAACACATTTAACAAATGCCAAAATGGTATTTGTAAGCTGACAGAAATTTCATATGTGCCATGAACACACCTAATGAATATATCTCAGCTGGCATATATGAATTATAAACTGGGATAAATAATGCAGATGACTTTAGAACAAAGGAGCATTTTCATTAAGCAACATGCAGACAATATTATCTATAATGTAAAATACAGTACTACATAAACTACTTTAGATTTGGAATAGACATCATTACAACACAAAAAACATCATACCTCATGTTTGTACTTGAAAACATTCTGAATATATGATAAGGTGAAAGGGCATGTAGCATAAGCTCTTAAAGTGTAATATATTGTATGGCTCTTTTCATATTGAGAAACGACAAGCGTATATCGAGTAGTTCCTCCTGGAGGCACTACTATTTTACATAAATAATGAGGACTATTGATTCTGACTCCATCAATATAAGGCTCTGGATCCGCTGAAACATTTAAAAAAAAGCATTAGTTTATTTAAGAATTACTGCATTTAAAAAAAAATTAGAACTTTAAAAAAAAATCAAATTTATTAACTCACTTGGAATGTATACTTTATTTCCATCATTTTTGTAAACAATTACTGCTATGAATTCCTTATTCTCGGCAAAGTCATCCTAAGAATAAAAGAAGTATTAAACGATTGCATACACTAAGCCAGTGGTCTCAATTCAAATTGTATGCAGGTAATACTTTTTTTTAAAACAAAATAAATATTTTTTTTATTAACAATGAAAGTATATAAATTTAAAATCTTGCTTATTAAATATTTAGCAAAACATACAGAAACAATAATGGTAATGTTGCAAAGAAAAAATTTCAAATTTATTTTCTATCTGAAATCTAAAGTTTGATAACTATAACACATTTTTGTTGGTTACGTATTATAATTCAAATATAATGACAGCTAAATATTAAATTTTTAGAGATTGATACTTTTTTAAATAGCTGTAATAGATTTAATTAATCATTAAGTAATTTACTTTAATTTAAACTAAAAGTAAACAAATTATGAAACTTTCAAAGTTTTCAGAGAAAATTTTAAAATTGGGATAAGTAAATAAATAATAACTTAGTCTTTCTCTTATTCATTAAATTTTCTTCAGCGCATAAATGAAAATACACACTTTTATATGTAAATAATTATAAATTTCTTTATTTCTTACTATAACTTGTCACTTGATGACATTTATTGGAAATTCATCTTAAGAATTTGGACAGGAACCAGTAGTAATTTTTAGAAGTTTGCAATAATAGTTTCAACAGTTCTGTAGTCAAACCTTTGAAACTCTTATTCCAAATTCATAAAAATTACTGTTGATTCCTGTTATCTGAGCTTCCAATAACTGTCATTTGGCATTAACTTGATATTGTTTCAATTCTGATAAAATTTATAACCTTGTAGAGAAATTATCTTCATCATAGATTATATATGCTCTTCAGTCTTTTATTATTAATTTTGAAAAGTGAAATAAAGCTATTCACATATAAATATACTCCCCCCCCCAAAAAAAAAATCTTAGAGCAAAAATTTAGGAGGTGGGGGAATTCATGTTTATTTTTTGACATGCATGAATAAAGTTGGTAAAATCTGTATCTTCCAATATTTTATACAGCACCAAGATTTATACAGCACTCTAAATTAACCATCTCCGTTTACAGATTTTCTGGTGTATTATTCTTGTGCATTTTTATTGGTAATGTAAATAATATAAACTCTCACTTCATATAACTAAAATTGTGAAATCTTTAGAACAAATACATAACTGAAACACACTCATCACAAGCTACAAAAAATTGCTTAGGAGATCACCAATTTGAGACAACTGCAATAAGCCATATGCATGAATTAGATGGTATATACAAAGCAGAAAATTCTGAAGACAGTGTATAGACAAAAACAGACTTTGTATTATCTCTATTACTTGCTCTGGCTGCTGGAACTTTTGAGTTCCATGATAGCTGTCACTTTAAGTAACAAATTCTGAACCATCATTTTGTAAATATTAAATTAATCCTTTACTACTAAACCCTTAATGTTGTCATTAATCAAAGCACTGATATTAAAATATTCATGGTGAAGAAGACCATCTCAAAAATGCTCCAACTTTCATATTCAGATGGTCAAGGTCAAATGTTTATAGTCTCAAATCACTTGACTAAAACCCAACCAGCATAACATACAACCCCATATTACTGATAAAAGTAAGGATTTTTCTAGTATTTCTTTAACCTTGGGTTATATATCTCAACAGTTCTTCGCTTGAATTATGTAGTAAAATTTCAAGCATAAGCCATTACAGCACTGAAACTGCTAAACTAGCAAAATTACTGCTGCTGTGGTTGCTTGTGAACGACTACTGCTGAACCATCGGACAGCTATTCTTGTAGTTCAGTACTTTGAAATGCTCTCCAAAGTCATGATATAATGCTGTGAGCAAGCCCAAACTCCGCAGCCACACTTGTCACATTTTGACTTTCCTCAATCTTTCGAATGATTCAACATGAAGTAAAATCATTCATATGTTAGACTGATTGTTCAACATTTTATACTGAGGTAGCAACTTTATGTTGTTTAAACCGACATACGCCATGCAATAGCTTCTCAGAAAATGCTGAGCTCACACCGCCAGTGATTTTTAAACCCTTCCGAAAGTCCCCCATCACATTTAGCATGCTACGGTACCTGACCCTAGTCAATCTCTTGACTGGTCTTTCAGTTCGCTCTGCCTCTTTCTTCCGCTGATAAGCTAATTTTTCAATTTCATCCTCAATTTTTGCACACCATTGTATTGTTGAACAAGCTGGGTGTTGAAGCTGACTCTATCTTCCCAAGATACTCCAATCACAGATGAACTACGCAAGTATAAAAAAGTGCAACCATCTCATAGATTACCTAGTAAAATGTTTATAATTTTATAAAATTGGTTAAATAGTTTTTGTCCTTTTTTTTTTTGTGTGTGTATGCATTTAATAATATATGAGATTTGAGAAATTTAATATGTATGTAAGTGTGTGTATATGCATACACACGTACAAGACAAAAACTACTTAACCAATTTTATATAATTATAAACATTTCACTGGGAAATCTGTGAGATGCTTGAATTTGTTTACACATTGGTTATCATTAATTAAGGAAAACTCACAAAAATGACGATTACTCAAAAAGTTACGTGTAGAATTTAATGAAACTGGCCTACAGTATACAACAAATAAGGTATAAAATAACATGAAAAGTAATTACCAAACAATTATAGTATTATAGAAATTAGCATATGTATAAAATGAACAAATCGGGTGTGTCAGTTCGTTATAGGAAAATTACCTTAAGTATGGAGTATGATTTCAGTATGGAGTAGAAGCACTACAACACATTCAGCAAAGTGCAGTGCTATCAATTACGCAGTCTATCAGTTCCATAGGAAGTGACAGTTATTACTCTTACTATATATATACATACTCTTGTGTGCGTACGGGTTCATAATATTGTCTGATAATTGGTTAAAAAGATTTATTCTTGTTACAAGAAATATAACAAAATGCTGAAATTTTCTCAGAGATATTTGTACAAGTACACAATATCATGCAATATAATGATTAGTTATTCTCCAAACTACTAAAAAAACGAGAATACAATGCAATGCAAAGAGAAAGCTAATACGATCTCGCAGCGATTTCAATATAATCAACAACATCAACTAACACAACTCTCTGGCTTTTTAAAGCTTTTAATCGGACAGACAAATAGACAAAGCAAACAGATGTCTTTTTTTGCACCAGCTAAGTCTTTCTGCACCGATGGGCGAAAAATCAAGCATAGGTGTGAAGGAAAGGTATATAGAAAGGGGAGCAATTTTGTGAGTAAAAAGGAACTTCGTATATTTTATATGAGCACGAAAGGCCAGGAAGATGGGACAAAATAAAGTAAAAAATAAATGGCCTAAATGTAATGGAGAGGAAAAAATAAATTATATTTATAATTTTTTTAAAAAAGGGTCTATAGAAAGAAAAGGAAAGGAAGTAAGAGAATTTTCTTAAAAAAAAAAAAAAAAAAAAAAAAAGATTGTGTCCATGAGTGTAGTTAAAAAGGGAAGGAAGTTATTATCATTTACATTAAATATACAAAAATTACATTAATTAAAATAAAATTACATTAAAATATAAATATTGGGGGTCCAGTCACATAACAGTATAAGTCTAATTTAGAAGTTAACTTTTGCTAAAACAGGGAAACTAAAATTTAAAAATTTTTTAATTAAAATTTTATTTTTTAACATGGGGAACAATATGTTAGCCTCTACCTTGAGACACAGTAACAAAAGACACATAAGATCAAAATACATATAATATCATGCAAAATTATACATTAACTAAGGTAACATCATCTATTGCGGTTTCCAACATATTCATACTTTATACAGAAAACACCATCAGATATAATCATAAATCTAAAACAGGGTGAGAACATATCAGCAAAAATAAATAAGTAAATAAAATAGAGTTTATTTTTATTTTAATATTAATTAATGTTTTTTTAAAAATAAGCATTTTAGTTATTTATTAATTTAACCATCATAATTTATTATATAGGTACAAGTTTATCAAGTTGAGGCACACAGTATTAATATATGCTTTTAATTTAAATAGATAGGAAATATAGATTAAAGGAACAAAAACCACAAATCTATACATTCAATGAGGCCCAAGATTGTGTTTTTTCCCTCTCGAGAAATTCCTCAAAGGGGCCCCAATGGGTAGTGCTAACAGACGACACTACTGATAAGGATAGCGTCCCTACGAAATAGTAACCAAAAAACAACAACAAATTTAATTACTAAGCTATGTAATTACTAAGCATGTAATTACTAAGCTGTATATAATGTAAAAAGCTAATTGTCTTCAGACTTATGCTGTAACTAAAAAAAATGGGCCTATTTCATAATCTTTAGTCTGCCAAATAGCTCTTTGACAGTGAAAATTCCTTTTTTCCTTTCTTAAATTCTTCATCGTTATGACATAAAAATTAGCCAAAAATTTAATTAATTTCCATTCACTAGTATTTTCAAAAAAATTTAACAGACGGTTTCACTCAAATAAGAACTCCACAGCATACGTCTCTCAAGAATTCCTAACCCCTCCCACACCATAAATTACTTCACACAAGTCTTACCGACTGATATAATTCAAAGCCACTGTTGCCGCTAAAGAATTTTCTGAAAACAACCCTTCTGAGTCAGACGCGAAGAGAACACTTTGCCCACTCCCAAATAGAAGAACGTAAGCTAATTAATGCTTTTTCTGGCCTTTATATCTTCATATTTCTTAATTATTGTTCATTGAACAGGAGTTGGTTTGTTCCCCTTGAAAAGTCAACTAATTTCCAATCAATGACAATGATTACTTGCATTTAATTTAATTCTTGCTTTTAATTTATTCCTTTTACAATTGTTATTCATAATTTAATTCCAGTCCCCGTTAAACATGTTTAACAATTTCCATTCAAGTTACTTAAAAACATCTTTTGAAATAGAACTTACTAAGTATGGATTCACTCTTTGCAGACCATTCTACTATAATTAATCTTAGGAGATAATATAATCAATATTATTTAGTAAATAAATTATTATTAACTTACTTTGCAGCAATTGCACAAGTAGTAGAATAACTTAATTTCGTACTAAATGAATTTAAGATCATACAACATATATATATAGTCAAAAGTCTTTAATCCAGACTCGTTGGGACTTCGGCGATTCCGGATTATAGATTATCCGTTTAAATCTGGTAAGATGGCATGCAGAAATTATAAAATTAAAAATATGAAACCGTAATTTATGAAATAAAGAGCAGTTATAATCTAAAGGGTATCAAAATTTACAAAAAAAAGCTTAATATTTATTTGTTTACTTTATTAAACATTTCTTTCAACGCACGCATGCGTAAAGCATACATTACACATAGTGGAAATTAGAAATTGCAACCAGAAAACCCTTTGATGTGTATTCGTGATATTTATAATGACGAGGAATTTGATTTAAATCATATCAAAGACGGAGTACATCGAGATGAATAAAGAATTATAAGGAGTAAGTAAGGATTAGTAATGAATTATAAGCCGAATAAAATAGAAACATCTGCCCTGAAGATAAGGATAGTGCTGACAGATCAACTTCCAGTTCATTGCGCGCCGCCATTGCTACCCCCCCCCCCCGCAGAGCAGCGTTAAATTGATAAACAGATTTTGGAATGGTTAGAGAAACAAAGGATATGCTTTTATCCATTTTTTTTGCAGCAATTCCACTTTTTGTTTGATGGACATTGAAACATGCTTTCGCTTTGTAGATCCTTTGGCAGCTCCAGAATCGGAAATTCTTTTTGACATAATCGAAAGTTCAAACTTACTTTTATAAAATTGCTCTAACAGTCTGCAAAAAATAATAAGCCAGATCCAATTAGAAGATTAAGGAACAATGCAATCTGCAACATTAACTGAAATAGATAATTAGATAATTTTAGTTTACCTTATACTGTCCATTATACATTAAATGCGCACGCGTAAAAGTATTATGTGCATGCGTAAACGTATTATGCGCATGCGTATGCGCAGAAAGTTTGTAGCTTTGAGGTCCGGATTATGGACGTCTGGATTAAAGACTTTTGACTGTATATAGTTTAGTCATCTTAATGTGACCACTTGTTAATATCCTTCAGCCCAGACAGCAGCTAGTCAGCTGAAAAATATTTGTAGGACTATGGAACCATGATGATTACAGTGCAGCTGGTTGTAGAGCAGGGGTTCTCAAACTTTTCAAATTTTGTACCACATAAATATGAAACAAAAACATATGTACCACCATAAAAGCATTTTGCCATTAAAAAATCAATGCATCCTAGATAGAATGTATATACTCAAAAAGAATAAAAACCTTTAAATTCACATTATTTAATTATATTTGTAAATGAAACTTTTACATTAAAATAGAATATAAATAAGTATACTATGAGCATACTGGAGGGCCTCTACAATTATTGTCAAAGGTTCCATAGAATGATTACCTTATTCGGTACTTTTCCGTTTTGCCGGCGCAAATCTCGCCAAGCAGACTTTATTGGCGACAACATACAGTATACACATAAAAAATGTTAGTTCTAAGAAATTTTTATTTTGAAGGCATAAAATTTTAATGGCATTTAAAATTTTGTAAAAAGATTATGTAAAGACAATAAATTTGTAAAAAGATATTAATTTAAGAATTTACTATGCTTTCATGGTACAACATCCTGATTTTCCGTTTCATATCACGTGAACCCAAATAATCTCATCTCACATAAATAACGCTACAAAAATCTAATCCTCTCAGTATCAATTACCTACATTAATTTCAAGTTAAATTCTAATTTGGAATACAAGTTTAAATGCAAGAATTATTTCAATTCGTACGAATAGCATACTCAGAAATCATGTGAAACTGTACTGCTTTATTTCACTAGAGCATTCTCATTAGAATTGATGAATTTAACCCTTGACATTACCTTTTCTATATTTTTGCCTTTGGGTGAGTGGTATGATTGCATCCTAATTACTGCGAATGGGCTTAGAGCATAAAATTGAACTATCTGGTAAAAATTCTATGTAATTGCATGCCAGTATTGAAAGAAACAATCAATCTGATAAGAAATGGCTGCGACTTGTTTTGAAAATGAGGCGTAAAAAGTTACCGGCAAGGAAATTCCGTTTGGCATCGGTTGTACTATTTTTGCTGACTTTATCACTTGCGCCGGCAAAATGAAAACGTACCCCTTATTCACATGGTCCAATATATTGTGGAACTTTATTTGAATTTTGGGGTTCAGTGAAGTACAGTAACGTCTACCACATGCTCTTCCTATAATTCCCTAGCTACATGACGCATGGCATTGTTAGGCTGGAAGATACCATCATTCCCAGAGGGAAAAAAAATTCTGTACAAGAGTGTATGTTGTCTGTAAGGATCCACGCACACTTAATGCAACCAATAATGCATCTACAACATTGAGGGGACTCGATGATAGTCACAAAAACATTTCACAAATCACATTGCTGTATTTGCCTATAAACAGTTCAGGTATGTTTATTCTTTAAAGTTTCTCACTGTATGTGCCAATGTTCCTTTGCCCAATAAAATGAGAAACATTACTCATCGAAGTCAGGAAATTTTCCCTCACAGAGGAATTCCATTGTTGGCACTATTGTGAAAGTTATACTCTCTTCTGTCACAGAATAGCTGTTAGCACAGGTTCTGTTACTATCCATCTGCTGTGGAAATTCATATTCATCAAGGTTTACTGAACTATCATTTTAGACAAAATATAGCAATCCCAATGATTCATCTGAGCTGTAAACTGCTCCACTGTAACATGTCAATCAGCCTACACACACTGCTAAAATTGCCATTTACCTCTTTTATCTAGAGCCCACAAAGCTCCACAGTTTCCATGCCATATATTTTATATAATGCCATTTTGCCATTCACGGCACACTTTCATCACAGCAACATATGAACACATCATAAACTGCATAGTTTCTGAAATACTATGTGATATGTGGCACTGTCATATAACACAGCATTTCCATTTAATTTTTGAAGAAAAAAAATTATAAACAATCAAATATAAAGGCTATTTTCAGTAATGATCTACTGAAGATGTTATTAATTTATCCACTCATAATTTCAGTTTATTTACAGATTCATCTTCCATAAATTTGCTTCTGGGCATAAATAAATTTGCAGGACTGACTACATAACATATGCATGGAGTAATAGTAATCCTATATTCAGCAAATACTTAATAACACTGACATGTATTTACTGATATCTTGTCATGAATTACTTTCTATATATTTACATCAGCATACTTATTTTCATGGAAAAATAGATTTTTTATTTATTATGCGCTTCACCATTAGGCACTACATTGAAAGGAAGGGATGGCCCTAAAGGACTTTTAAGGGAATTTAGCTTGTATCCATGTTACACATGTGAAAATCCACAAAAATGCTAAGAACCAAACATCAGTGTTCAACAGCTTTAATCATCTGACCGCTGGTGGGCCTCATGAAAATATATTTAAAGCAATAAGTTAACTATTATTGACATATATCAAACTTCAGAATTGTGGCATTCCGTTTAGAATATTAAATTACTTACTCTGTCAACAATATGCCGAGTTAAAAGCACCCATACAGCACAACCAGCAGATTTTAAATCCAAGCAAAATTGTGGATTTTCTCCTATATTGTATAAATCTTTAACAGGACCAAGCCCAGCTTTCCAGGTCCTATGAAAAAGTTAAGCACATTAATTAAATTACTGCTCTTAACATATTGAAAATGCTCAACATATTGCATTTATATGTTTAACATATTGAATGTATTAAAATTACAAATTGATTAATTAAATTATGTTGTTCTTATGTTCTTGTTAAGGTTGCCTTTAGTTAATCTACATGCAAAAGTTATAGAATTATCAACAATTTAAAATTTAAATGTCACTAAGCCTAATGAGGAAACCATTTGAAACTCTTAGTAGAACAGTGAATTCCGTTGGTGCACCAACTTCATTATGCTTTTGGTCAGTGGGACCAAAAAGTTCTCTTTCAAGTTTGTGCACCGAAAATTTTGTCTTCCTGCCTACTGGTCAAACTGGTTATTTTTGCATAAAAACTCTAATTTTAATAGTAAATTTAAAAAAAAAAAAAAAAAAAAAAAAAAAAACTGTTACTAACTGCATTTGGCTTTTTATATTTTTCTCTGTTTCACAATTTTTAATGAAGGTGTTTTGAGTTTTTATGTATTTTTGCCTTGCCACAAAGTGAGAACTGAATTTTGATTGAATGAGAAATATATTTCTAATGAAATTCAAGAAATTAAGTTTCAACGAAGTGCAGCAAAAAATGTGCATAATTTAATAGGTCATACAAAGTCATGCGGCATCCACATCAGATCTTTTTCTTTATTAAGCAAAACCACAGCCGCCTTTTTCGAGCATTCTGAAAAATATCCCTCTATGGAGCATTCATTTAAAATAGCCATGAAGAACTTTTGATTACAAATGAAATCTTCCAAAATAATTTCCTGAGACAGACCATCATTACTGGGGGCTTTACCATTATTCAACATAAGAAAAGTCTACTCAACTTCATCCCAAATCATTTGCCATATCAGGCAGTATCCTACATCTAGTTTGGGTATGACTAAGCAAGTCCTCATAAATATCATCTTCAGGAAAATGATAATTCAGAAAATAATGTTCTATCTCTTCTATATTTTGGTATATATCCATATCTCTTCTATAAGTCCCATCAGCATTTCTTACAGATGCCATTCGCAAAACTGCCTTACACTTGTTGGCAGGAATATAATAACGGAATACCAAATAGTTTATTAATACTCACTGCCTCCCACAGTTCTTCACGAGAGCCCTTTTAACTCATATTTATTTCATGTTTATATTCAGCAAACTTCCTTTTAAACCGAGCATTCAACATTACGCTTTCTGTTTGATTATGAATACATATCTGATATTTTCTTTGACTATGAATACATATCTGATATTTTCTTCTATAAAGTTGAGCTTGACTTCATAGTACAGACAACTTTTCAGTCCACCAATACACTTTTGTATTAGATACCACATACTAATTTACATAACATTTTCTTTTACTTCTCTTACAGATATCCACTTTTAATTTGTGATATCTTCAATAAAGAGATTCAAATCATTTCCAAATTCTGATTGGAAATGATTCAAATCTCTTTATTCAATGAACTTATATAATTCTGAACGGAAGCTCAACGAGATCCATCATATAGTAATGCTCACTACTCCTCTTCCCAATAATTTTATGGGGAATATCAATCTCAGTATAGCAATGATAATTACCACAGATGTCCTAAGAAACAGACCAGCTCAAAGTAAATGTCAGTCAAATCACTCCAAGAGTCAAATGTAGCCACTGCTAGGCTCTCTGAATCATTATGAACAATCAAATTATTAATTATACAAAACTCAATAATGACCTGTCCCTTTGGATCAATAACATCATGGTAATGATCCCACAGAGAATTCTTTGCCGTTAAGTCACCACATATGATTATTTCAGATCCTTCTTTCAAGTTAATAATATTAATGATACCAAACAAGTAGTCATCTACAGACTCACTAGAAGGATAGTATACCGAAACAAAAATAGCATCTTAATTAGTTACAGACATTTTTATTGCCACAATATTAGGAGAAGCAGAAAAAAGAAGCACTTCAGGAATTATATCAACAGTATTACTGAAACATAAGGAAATTTCTTATGATCATAGAATGCATGAAATTTCATTGGGATTCTCTAAATCTTATTTTCCACCAATATAAGGTTCCTGCAAGAAAGTAATATTACAACCTTTCTCACCAACTTTAACACACAGCTGATTAGTAGCTGCTTTAGCATGATGTAAATTGATTTGGACCATTCTTATGTCTTTATAAATCACAGTAGCAATAATTCATGCAGTTATCAAAAGATCCATTTGATGTTTTATGAGAAGGATAATATTTTTCCAAACTCAAATGATTAACACTAAGTTTCAGTTTGTCATTTCCTTCCTTACAATTAGTACATTTTGGAGCTGCTTTACATGTCCAATGTTTGTGCCCAAGTTACACCACATCTAGCACAACTCAGTAACACTTGACATTTTGTCTGAAAGTGTCCATGCTTTGAACATTTAAACCATTACATTACTCTTAAGTACTTCTTTATTCTAGGACGAGATCAATTTATGTTAGGCTTTCCAAACTTTATTAAATATCTATATTTTTTGTGCCTATACTGGCATTCAGTATACTTTATTTCGACCTTTCATTGAAAATTTCAGCTATCTTCAAAATCCGTTTTTTGATCTCTAATCATCACTGCAAACTCTTCATGAAAAAAATCAGTGGCCACATCATAAATAATAATAATTTTAGTATATTGTTGTGTCACAATTGCATTTTTAAATAACTCATTCGACTTTACCTCTGCTTCTAAGATTTCTAAGTCTGAAGCCTTTGATCATTCTATCAAAATATAACCTCTATTTATATATTTTTTAAAAATTTTTTTATTTTTCCACACCAATATGTAATTGGATAGGATTAATCAAATCCACAATTTTATTTTTAACCTTTTCAGAGGTTGTATCAGCCTTACTTGGATAAAGCAGCACAATGATCATCAGACCTAATTTTATTAGTAGATTTATCATGTATTGTCCGATAGATCTTTTGTGGAAATCTCTTTGGATTTGCAATAGTTACATAAGTTGAGTATTGGCAGAATCATATATTGCTCTTTCAGTCTTTCCTTAAGTATTGCATTTTAAACACTCTGTGTGACCAATGCATCAAAGATCTGCTGTGCCATAGATCTTATTTTTGCTCTTAATAAATCTATGATTCTACTTATGTCTTCCAAAATTGCATCAAGTGAGTGAGAAGTAGCTCATGAATCTTCTAATAAATCATCAGATTACACTGGCTCTTTCTGAATACTTTTTATACTGAGCCATTGCCCAGGCAGTACCCTAGCATTCACACTGGCAGAACAAATGGTTCTGCTGTTGAGTTTCTGTTGCTTTGCTTTAGGAAAAGAAGCACACAGATCTCGTCAAGGTACCCATTAATATTCTTTTACAACAGAAAAGATTTTGCTATATCAATATCAAGTCATTCAACAAGCATTTTGCCCTGGGGGCAAGTACTTGTTAAATGACTTAATATTCACATAATATATTGTATATATTGAGTCTATATTTACATAATATTTATATCTTATTAATCTTGACTCAATATTTTCATATCTATATTTTGGGGCATATTACATAAATTGGAGTCACGGAAATAATTGTTTGATTAGAGTTGTTGAAAATTAAATGACTCAATATTTATAATATATTGTAAATATTGAGTCTGTATTTATATAATATTTATATCTTATTAATCTTGACTCAATATTTACATAAGATTTACATTTGAGGGCATATTATGTTAATTGGGGTTGCTGTACGAAAGAATGGTTACACTAAATTTGTTTAAATTTTCTTTGACAATTCTGATTTAAAATCAGCCATTGATAGCAACTACATAATTTTTTAAAAATATGATCAAGAATATTTAGATGGTTAAAAAAATTACAGTTTCTAATTTTAGTGCACTGATAAAAATTCTATAATTAAAGATTTTTTTTCTATATATTTTAACTCAAGTTACAGATTTGAAGAAATTGTCATATTTCTTGAATGGAGTTTATTGAATACATAATTTAACCCTTTGTGGTCATATTATGTTTATATATAGGTATTGCACTGGTCGAAATTAATTTTGAATGAACAATAATACATAATACACAACATTATGAAGCCTGTCATCTTTCATTAATATAAGATCAGTATGGCTCTTTGCTGTGCTGACTGAGAGCAGACATATCACTGAAATGGTAAAAAAAGCTTTGGTAGTTGAAAATATATGATTAGAATGGTAAAAAGAATTTGTAGGTACAACAGCAAAGGCTGAAATACACTTCTTCAACCCCCCCCCTCCCCCCGAAAAAAAAAAACCCCTCAATGTCTGCGCAATGAAAATTTTGATTTTATCATTTCTTATGTAGAGTTTAAAATCATACACTTTGTAATTTCTAAGTAGCTGACAAAAGACAAATCACCAATACATAGTAACATTAACATACTCATGGTAAATAATCTTAAAAAGTAATTACTATTTATTTTTAAAATTATTTGCCATAATTTAATTCATAATTTGTTACAAATATATTAATTTATGTAGTCATAGTAAAATATGAAAGTGCCTTGGTAAACATGTTTTGTTTGATTTAAAATCAAAAATGAAGTAAGTAAATCCTATTTACATTTAATGCTGGTTCTGAAATACTTTGCTCACCATTCAGGATAATTTATCAGTGCAATTTCTCAAACCCAAAATATATATTCAACTATGAAATATATATTTTTCTATATTGCCAAGTCTGGAATACTTCACATACAGCTTACCTATATTAAACAAGTTTACATTTGCAATTATTACTTTTTGAGTTTGATTTATATAAATTATTCTTGACACAAGTTGATTAGAATAATTCAAATTAAATATTTTCTATATCAAACCACATGTACTCAATTACAAACAATTAATCTGATGAAATATTAAAGCTACATGGTGTAATAATAACATGGTAAACTCCATTCTGAGATAAAAACCTTTGCATTTAGTCATTTTATACATTAATGCAATCATTATTATTACTATCCTTAAAAACATGAATGGCCATACAAATACAGTACAAAATCTGATATCCGGAATAGTCAAAACATCAGTGATTTCAGATTTTAAAATCATTATTATTACTATCCTTAAAAACATGAATGGCCATACAAATACAGTACAAAATCTGATATCCGGAATAGTCAAAACATCAGTGATTTCAGATTTTAAAAATTCCCGGATTTTAGATCATCAGTTTAAATCTAGTAAGATAACATGTAGAAAAATGAAGCATTTATCATCTTAAGGGAATCAAAATTTATAAAAAAAGCTCAATATTTACTTATCTGTTTTATTAAACATTTCTTTTAATGCAATAGATAAAGTTGCTTCATTTTTTGTGTTAATACTCTTTCTCTTTAATGTTATTGATAGATATAATTTCTTATTTAGAAAGTTCCAATCTTCAAGTCCTGCAATTGCCATGTCGAGAATTTCAACTAAACTACCAACTGAAATCCTTTCAGTTTCCAAAACTTCTTTGTCATTTTCTTCACTATGAGTAACAATATTTTCTGAATTTAAAACCATGCAACAGATTTTGCTGAAAGTTAGTTGATTGCTGATTATTACAATGAAAAACTTTTGTTATACTGTCTTCATTCATTACCACTTCTTCACATTTGTTCACAAATTACATGAACTGGGAAAATGTGCCTTTTACAGCATTCAAAATAAGGTTATGTGTTTGATTAAATAGGAAATCCCACTTTCTTATGCTTGAATTATGGCAAGCCTGCTACAGAAGGCAACAGAGCTTAAATTGTGCTGGAGCCCATTGGAGCCTGGTTCTGGTACTTCTCAGCTTTTGAGATAAATTGTTAATTCTAGCCAAAGTGTACCATGTCCCTAAATAAAAAAGGTTTTGGAATTTTTTTATATACCTGAACCACAATTTCAGCAAGTTCTTTTCCCTTCAAAAATGTTATTTTAATAATAAGTATTAAATATCGATTTTAACTTCTGTGTTGGAAACTACGCATTCCTCCTCAAAGCTTTACAGTGCTGAAGATGATAAGTACTATAAAATTCCCCAGCAGACGGCAAGACTGCATGCCATCCTGGAAAATTCCCTACAAGCTATCCTCAGGGATAGCTCTGATGAGGTTATCTCGATGTGGCTGTACTCGATGATTCTTTTCAGCTTGGCATGGCAATGTGATTCATGGAATTCTGACACTGGTCAGATGAGTGGGCTCATTTGTTCAGGCAGCTACACTAGAAGCCTTATTCTGTGTCAAGCAATAAAGTAGATGAGTTGTATAGATTTCACATCAAACATGAACAATAACGATGCAAGCCAGCAATATGCTAGCACCTGAAGGATAAACAGTCAGATGTTGAAAAATTCTGTGGTTGAGAAATGTGTAGACATAGATGATAAAGCAATTATTACCATCCGTGAAGAAAATTTTCCGCAGTGTGCTCTGCAATGGCGTACATGTTCGGCGGTCGAAGCTTAAATTATGGACTTCTGTTCAGAAGGTTAGGCGAATGAAAAGTAGAAGGCATGTAGTCATGTAAATACCAGGAGTAACAGGAATGGCCATGGGGAGAATGTACAATACAAGCAATTCAAGTACTGGTGGGGAGAGCAAGGACTCTCTTAGGACCATACATTTTAGAAGGAATGGCCCAAAAAAAATGAGTTGTTAAAAAAATTAAATGTTAACTAAAGTAAATTAGGTATGAAGATGCAAATTAAGTACAAGAATAAAGTAATTAAATAAGTGTCGAGAAGCTGTCAAAGACAAAAATGGGCAGAGGAATCTAATAGAGTGTGATATTCAAGTTCCAGACGATATCCCCTATGAAGTAATGCAACAACTTGTAATCAAGTGACTGAGTAACAAATAAAGTGCTAAGTAGATCATATTGATATAACACATCTTACTATAGTCACTTACTTACACACAACTCTTCATATTATTATTAAAGTGACATACAGGAATCTTAGCCAGTTGATAGAAAAATCATTTTTTTACGGCACACCTTTTTTTTTTTTTTTAAAATTTTTTTTTCTAGTATTATATTCCTATTTCCTAGATTTTGTATTAAAAAATTGCTTCCAGATATTAGATCATTTTGTACATTGGACATCTGAATTTCGGACTTTACTGTATAAGCAAAAAAGATCTAGGTGCAAATACTAAAATCTGGATCAAAATTATTTTAAGAAATAATACTTTTAATTCTATCATATCAAACATTTATTGGAAGAAATAAATCAGCAGCAGTCAAGATAACTGAAAGAAACAGAAGGACTTTCATACTACAGTTTCCATACAAATAAAGGATGAAAATAATAAATGAGATCAATCAAATCTTACTGATGAAGACAATAGGTATACTTGAACATTTCAGGATTCCAGTTCAAATAAATTACACTGAAGAAATGCAATAGAGAGTCATAGTCAATCCAAAACACGCCTAAAAAATTATAAAGATTTTAATATGTAAATGAAATTAACTAAAAATTATGTATTAAAAATAATAAAAATAAATACATAGAAAATACATTTTGCTGTCAACACACATACATTTAAAAGATTTTATTGCATACTGAGAAATAACCTTAATCTAGAAATCCAATATAAGTATAATACAGCTTCAATTATAGATACTGATTTGCCTCACACTATTTGAAGAAAAAAAAAACAAAAAGAATAGTTACCATTATCAAACATTTGAGCATTTCGTGGATCATATCTTAAGGCTTCCTTTAACTCTGGAGTCCAGTTTTTCGTATCATGTTCAGAAAACCGTCCTTTCCATCTTAAATGACTCCATGGGTTTTTCAAAAGGCACAATCTTTTCCCCTGTGAATATCACGATGATATTATACACATACATTTCAACATTTAGGGCAAATGTTTGTTGAAGAAGGAAGAATTTAAGATGTTAACGTTAAATGTATAGTAGAAATAAGAAGCAACAGATACAGTTAAACATAATTCAACTATAATGAGTTCCTATATACTTATCTGCATATTATCTAGGTTGTAGATTGTCTCAAAGAAAATACAATACTTATGTATTATCCTGTCAACCACAAAAGTTGGCTACCATCAAATCATAAAAGTGGGCAGAAATCCCACGAAAGTTACGATAATTGTCCTGAAGGAAATGATGCCTGACCTTCTTTGTTTCTGAACACTTTCATTGATTGATATCATTTCGTTAGGTCTCCGATTTTACCAGTTTAGAACGATATGAGTGCAAACTTTCTGCAGGTAACACTTCAATCTATTATTGTTTTTGGTAGCCATATTTAGCTATTGTATTGTATTTATGATAGAACAATTCCATAAAAATATGGCAATAATAGCTAATTTACATCCTCGTTCATAAAAACAAAAGGTGGCTCGTGGGGAATCTGTCAAGGTTACAGCAAATAAAAGTGTAGATATTATGAGTGTGCAGGTATATCTCTCTTATCCATAAGTGTTAAATCATGCTGCTTGGTAACAATTTCATGATCAATGGATAATACATTAGTATTGAAAATAGTCTTACAAGAAAGTTCTCTAATACCCGAGGAAAAAGTTGCAACATTAGGTACGGAATTCATGGTTTCAGATGCAGTGAATGTCACTGCTGAACCACGGAATGAAGTTAAGAGCCTAACGCTTAGTTAAGGCTTAGGAAAGTGATCTCTGAGAGTGAAAACTAGGTAGCTTTGGGTGATAATGAGGTAACACATCAGACCTTGTTGAAGTTATTTCAGATGTTCAAGGATACAATGTTCAAATACCAATATAGAAGTATGACTTGAGAAAGACAAAAACAATCAAGGCTGCGAGTTTTTTTTTTATCAATCCAAGATATTCTTCATCCATTGACTTAGAGAGAACCTTGTTCAGTTCAATAGTTACTGCTCTGTTTTGAAACATTATCTCATAGTCAGGATGGCACTTGTGCTACTCTCTGCACTGGTAACCTTGGTGAAAGATCAAAATACTGCCTGTTAGTAAGAAGCTGAATACTGCATCTCATGGCCACACGCTTATGGCTTTGAAGCCAACAATTCAATCCCTTTTTCGGTGTGAGAACTGGTTGGTTGCCAGATTGCTGCAGATTTAAGAGAAGTTCGTAGAAGAAGACAAAACAGCAGAAGTGGTCATAACACATCAGAATATGCAGAATAGATTATCAGACTACATGGCTTTAAAAATTGGGTGCAAATTTAATGACATCGTAATTTTGGGCATTATTTGCCATACTGTTTGAAATATTATCCACAAAGTTATTAGACTTTTTCAGAAAAAAAGCAGAATATTTTTGTATATTTAATATCTAAAAAATGTTATGTCATTCAAAATTTCCCAAGAGCAGATTTTCTGGGGTCCATAAATTATTATTTTACAAGGTAAATTTATGATTATTTATATTTTAAATTAGCATGGTTAATTAATAATTCAGTGTAGATAAAATAAAGTATTTTGAATGTAATGATTTTAAATATTTAAATACAATTAAAAAATAAATAAAAAAAAGGATAATAAAAAATTTAATAAAATTAAAACTAAATACATTTTTGTGGCAGTTTATTTACAATTAAAATTCAATTAAACTTTTCGTTGATTATTATTAATAGAAGTAGCCGGAATTATAGCTTTACAAAAGTACATAAGAAAGTGCATTACTTACACACAATATTAACTAAAAATATGGAAAAACACATACATAAATTATTTAGAATAAACAAAGATAATTCCATATGCTTAACTTTACACATAAATGAAGTGAAAATTTTAAAATCTTTCATTAAAATACACACACTTCTTTGTTATTGAGTAGATTTGCTTCTAATTTTTCATACACTTAAATATATATAAAATGTAATCAGTCTTGCATAAAATATTTGAATAAAACAATATGAAAAAATGAAAGAAGAAGATGATATTTATTGACCTTCAATTACATATATATCAATAATAAAAAGAACTTTTCATATTTACCAACACTTCCTTCACATCAAGAAGAGCATAAGCATGTGTCGGCACTAACCCTGCCCTATCTGCTTCAGAACTGCTTAATTCTCCAGTGGCAACAGTAATTAAAACATGCCCTTTATTGTGCTTATCCACCATTGTTTTGAAAATTTTATCTTTAGCAAATGTTGGATCAGATAAATCAATTGAAATTCTATCTGGTATCCATCCTGTCAAAGCATGGAGATCAATATTCTGAAAAATTTAATAAGTTTATTATAAGACTTTCTAAAGTAAAATCTAAAGCTTTCATTAGGAAAAAAGAAAAAAAAAGAAAAAAAATCAGTGCCACTTCTATTGTGGAATAGCTGTTACACTAAGATGAATGAAAAATGGAATTTTCATTCTTAACACTGGAATTGCAAGAAAACTTACTGATATTAAATTTTATGATACTTGTTTGCTTCTAACAGACAGAAATGCAGTAGTTATCAGTACAGTCAAAAGTCGTTAATCCGGACTCGTCGGGACTTCGGCGATTCCGGATTATCAATTTTTCCGGATTATAGATCATCAGTTTAAATCTCGTAAGATGGCATGCAGAAATTCTAAAATTAAAAATATGAAACCGTAATTTATGAAATAAAGAACAATATGATCTAAAGGGTATCAAAATTTGCTAAAAGAAAAAGCTTAATATTTATTTGTTCACTTTATTAAACATTTCTTTCAATGTAAGTTGTTTAAGTTTTGCTTCGTTTCATGTGATAATACTTTCTCTTTAATTCTATTAAACAGACATAATTTCTTGTTCAGTTACAAAGTTCCGCTGTTCAAGTCCTATAATTGCTGTGCCGAGAACACCGACTAATTTGTCAATCGAAATTTTTTCGTTTTCACTAACCTCTGTCACTTTCTTCGCTATCGGAAGCGAATTATAATGACGAGGAACTTGTTTTAAATCATATCAAAGACGGAGCACATCGAGATGAAATACTAATTTGGTAAGGAATTATAAGCCAAATAAAATAAAAACATCTGCCCTGAAGATAAGGATAGTGCTGACAGATCAACTTCCAATTCATTACACGCCCCCGCTGCGGTGTTCCCCCTGCCGAGCAGCGTGAAATTGATAAACAGATTTCGGATTTCAAAACATACTTTCGCTTTAGATCCTTTACATATTAACAAATATATATCGGAAATTCTATTTGATATAATCGAAAGTTTAAGCTTACTTTTATAAAATTGCTCTTACAGTCTGCAAAAAATAATAAGCCGGATCCAATTCGAAAATTAAGGAACAACGCAATCATCAACATTAACTGAAATAGATAATTAGATAATTTTAGCTTATACGTCCATTATACATACAATGCGCACGCGAAAACGTATTCTGCACTTGTGCACACTCATATGCGCAGTCGTAAAAGGTCTTACGCGCACGCGTAAACGCCTATGCGCATGTGTCAACGCGGCGCATGCGCAGAAAGTTTTTAGTTTTGAGGTCCGGATTATAGATCATTCCGAATTATGGGTGTCCGAATTAACGACTTTTGACTGTAGTACAAAATTTAAAGTTGCTTGAGTCACAGAGCATGAGTGCTACAAGGTTAATTATTTATATTTATCCAACACAGGATTTGGGCCACTCTTTTTTAAAAATTCTTCCCCATAAACTTTCATTAAGAATTACTAGTAATATTTTAGAGAATTGAATAGTTAAGTAAAAAATCAAATTGCAATCACAATCATCTGGCTGTATGATGTATTTTACACTTTGCTCTCTTGTAACACAAACCTCAACCTGAAAACCTTTCTGAAAAAGTGGATAAACAGTTTAAAATAATTTTATTGTAATGAATCCACTCAAACTTAGGAGTTTCTTAGCCAAATATACATAGGTAAGTTGAAAAATAAGTTTCCCCTATCGACTGTGGTCAGAGTTGTGTATGAAAGTCAAAAAATAGAATGAGACATTAAAGATATGACATACCTTTTTTTTTCCACATAGGTACCAAGTACATTGAGACATTTGTCATATCGCTTGATAAGCTTCAAAAAGCCATCCAGGAAAAAATCAGGGCTTTGCATATGGAAGAAGCGTTGAACAGCTAACGTTTTCCTGCTGTGTTGGCGGCACAGCAGGAAAACGTGCAAGTCACCAATACACCATTGGGTAGAGATCGCTGCAAATCAAGCAGATGTCGCTGTTGCAGTGCCTGTGCAAAGCAGAGACCAGCCTCTCATTTGAGCCCCAGTAGGTATGGAGAGAAGGCGCATTTTGAATTCGAGGTCAAAGGAGGAAGTGAGAGCGGTTATCCGCTATGAATGGGCACGTGGAGTATCAGGAACAGAAATTCATAACCGCCTCGTGGAAGTCTATGGGCCAGGTGTGATGTCGAAGCAAATGGTGTGGAGATGGTGTTGCACATTCTGTGATGGAGGTCAGCAAGTGGAGGACATACCGAGAGCTGGATGGACGCGCACGGCCACTACAGATGCAAATGTCATGAAGGTGGATGACATTATTAGAGCGAACCGGCGTATCACCATCGATGAAGTAGCGAAAGAACTTGGAATCTCACATGAGCGAGCTCAAAACATCATCCACGACATTCTTCGATACAGAAAAGTGTCAGCACGATGGGTGCCCCGACAATTGACCTCGACACACAAGGAACAACGTATGGGGTCAGCCTGGAACATCTTGTGCGTTACCATGAAGATGGCAATGACTTTCTGTTTCGGATTGTGACGGGGGATGAAACGTGGGTCTACCATTTCACGCCAGAATCGAAGGCCACATCTATGGAGTGGAAACATTCGTCATCACCTGTCCGAAAGAAGTTCAAGACAATTCCCTCTGCAGGTAAAGAGCTCCTCACAGTTTTCTGGGATGCCCAAGGAGTTTTGTTGCTGGACTTTTTTGAGGCTGGAACCATCAATGCTACGCGCTACTGCGACATCGTGTTGAAATTGAAAAAGGCGATTCGGAAAAAGCGGCCTGGTCTTCTCACATCTGGTGTTCTGCTGTTGGATGACAATGCCAGACCACATTCGGCAACGGCAACGCAAAACCATATTGCAATTCTTGGTTGGGAGCGCCTACACCATCCGCCATACAGTCCTGATCTCGCACCAAGCGACTTCCATCTGTTTCCGTCTTTGAAGAAAAATCTCGGGGGATAGTTCCAGCACATGGACTAAAATCAAAATAGATGGCAAGCTCAAGGTCTTGGAAAAGATGTCTGTTGCATTGGATACACTTCGATCGGAATATTATATTGCTGTGCCTGAAAAGTATGCTACTTTTGAATTAGAAGAGGAATTATTAGATCTAGAAGCAAGAATCAACGATCTAGAGGTAAGTTTCAATCAAATGTTAATTGATAATGTTGCTAGTATTAATAAAGTTGATATCGCAAAGAGTAGTTGTAAAATAAAGTTACCTGAAATTCTACTTCTGCAATTTAGCGGAAAGTATGAAGAATGGAGCATGTTTAAAATTGAATTTAACAATATTGTTACCTCGAATACTCAATTAACAGATGCAAGGAAGATACTTTTTAATCATTATTTAGGGCTTTAGCAAATCGCTTTGAAAACAAGAGAATTCTTGTTAATATTCACATTAAAGGTATTTTCGAATTCGAAAAAATTATTCATGAATCATCAAAAGAATTAAGGCGTCTAGTAGATGCTGTGAATAAAAACATTAGAGCTTTAAATAATTTGGGTTTCGAACGAAACAAATTCTCTAATATTTTAATTACTCTTGTCATTTGAGACAAAATAGACAAGGAAACTCGAAAACAATTCGAATTATCGGTAAACGCTTCAGATGTTCCTAATTTCGATAACTTGATGACATTCTTAGAAAAAAGAAGTCAATTTTGGAAAGTATCCAAAAAAACACAATCAAATCAAAACAAATGAATGAAATAAAACAAAAAACCTTCTTGTTCATTCAAATAATTCGAAAAGAAATTGTGTTAAATGTAATTCGTCACATTCTCTTTATAAATGTAGTAAATTCCTTGATATGAATTTTGGCGAAAGATTTATGCTAGTAAAACGAAATAACTTATGTCTGAACTGTTTGCGAAAAAAGCACATTGCGTCGCAACGCCGATCGAATCAT
Source organism: Stegodyphus dumicola (assembly GCF_044657685.1). Taxonomy (NCBI): domain Eukaryota; kingdom Metazoa; phylum Arthropoda; class Arachnida; order Araneae; family Eresidae; genus Stegodyphus; species Stegodyphus dumicola. Next base: position 62,506,262 of record NC_140779.1, read on the forward strand.
TTTTGCAATATTTGCCATTTAAAACATCATACATTGCTTCATAAGGACGAGTCATCGAATTCGGATTCTGTTTCAAATAAATATCCACAGACAATAGAGCAGAAGACAGCTGGCAGGAAGGATATTCCTTCGGCGTCTAATGGGAAGGCGATGAGTCTTTCAAATTGTTTATTAGCTACCAATAAAAGTGCTATCTTGCCATCTATGATTGTTATGATGAAATCTTCAAAAGGGACATTTATCAAAGGAAAGGCTCTTCTTGACAGTTGCTCACAGATTAACTGCTCATTTTGCAAAACAATTAGGGATTTAAAAAACAAAGGTTTTTGCTCCGATTTCAGGATTAAATGGAACTGATATTATTTTAAATTATAAATTGAGGACTTCAATTGCCAATAAGGAGAAAACATTCTCTAGAGAACTTGATTTTTTTATTGTTCCCAAAATTACAGAAATGACTCCCCTTACCCCCATACCTATTGAAAATATTTATTGACATTCCCAGAGATATTTCCTTAACTGATTACAGATTTAACACACCTGAGGAAATTGATTTATTATTGCATGCAGAGTGTTTCTTTGACTTATTAAAATCGGGTCAAGTTCGCAACGCGACAAAAGACTTATTGTTCCAGGAAACGGTTTTTGGATTCGTAGTTAGTGGTATTGTGCATAATTCACCACTTGAATCACAATACTGTGGTCAGTTACGCAAAATGAAAAAATTGAAGAAACATTGCAAAAATTCTGGGAGGTAGAAAATATTAATTTTCTGGATTCAGCACTTAGTCCTGAAGATAAATATTGCGAAAAACATTTTAATGAAACTCATTATCAAACCTCGGAAGGTCAGTACGTCGTATGCATGCCCATGAGGGACTCTGAATTTTTGGGCGAGTCTAGAAATTTAGCAAAGAAAAGTCTTAATCAGGTTTGGCAGCGATTGGGTTGGGACTCAAATTTACAATGATTGTACTCAGAATCCATGCAAGAATACAAGGATTTAAAGCATATGGAGCTAGCTGAGGGATCTGAATCCATAAATGATTCATACTACCTGCCTCAGAATGGGGTTTACAGACCAAACAAAAGTAGTACAGTCAAAAGTCGTTAATTCGGACACCCATAATCCGTAATGATCTATAATCCGGACCTCAAAGCTACAAACTTTCTCTCGTCTCTTCATCTCATTGACGCATGCGCGTAAGACCTTTACGGCTGCGAATACGTGTGTGCGCAAGCACAAAATACGTTTACTAATGCATGTTTAATGTATAACGGACAGTATAAGCTAGGCTAAAATTATCTAATTCAGTTAATGTTGCAGATTGTGTTGTTCCTTAATCTTCGAATTGGATTTAGCTTATTATTTTTTGCAGACTGTTAGAGCAATTTTATAAAAGTAAGCTTGAACTTTCGATTTTGTCAAATAGAATTTCTAATATATATTTATCTACTAATATGTAAAGGATTTACAAAGCGAAAGCATGTTTCGAAGTCCATTAAACAAAAACTGGAATTGCTGCAAAAAATGGATAAAGGCATATCGTTTGTTTATCTTTAACGCCACAGCGTGCAATGAATTGGAAGTTGATCTGTCAGCACTATCCTTATCTTCAGGGCAGATGTTTTTATTTTATTTGGCTTATAATTCCTTACTAAATGTAGTATTTCATCTCGATGTACTCCGTTTTGATATGATTTAAATCAAATTCCTCGTCATTATAATTCGCTTCTGATAGCGAAGAAAGTGACAGAGGCTATTGAAAACGAAAAAATTTCAATTGAAAAATTAGTCAATATTCTCGACACAGCAATTATAGGACTTGAACAGCGGAACTTTGTAACTAAACAAGAAATTATATCTGTTCATAGAATTAAAGAGAATGTATTATCACATAAAAAAATGAAGCAACTTAAACAACTTACATTGAAAGAAATGTTTAATAAAGTAAACAAATAAATATTAAGCTTTTTTTTTTTTTTTTGTAAATTTTGATACGCTTTAGATCATAATTGTTCTATATTTCATAAATTACGGTTTCATATTTTTAATTTTATAATTTCTGCATGCCATCTTACCAGATTTAAACTGATGATCAATAATCCGGTATTGCCGAAGTCCCGACGAGTCTATATTAACGACTTTTGACTGTACACGTTTAAGTTTTTAACACCTCAACTGCCGCGACATCGGGATGTCATTAAAGGATATTTTGTTGAAAGGAAGAATTTCGCAGCAGGAATTATTTTCTATAATGGTTAGATTTAGAAAACATCGCTACGCCTTCACAGCAGATGCACAAAAAATGTATCGACAGATTCTAGTCCATCCTCCACAAAGAGACTTGCTCAGAATTCTATGGAAAGACAGTGTTGATGCACTAGTGCAAACTTATAAGCTCAACACAGTAACGTATGGGACATCAAACGCTCCCTATCTAGCAACTCGAGCTCTTAAACAGTTAGCTATAGATGAAAGCCAAAACTTACCTCTAGCATCGTTCGTCGCTCTTACTGACTTCTATGTAGACGACATACTTTATGGAGAATCATCACTCGAAAAGGCTAGAATTCTATAATCCCGATTAATAGATTTGTTGAAATGAGGTAAAATGGAATTGCATAAATGGCATGCAAATCATCCAGATCTGGTTGTGTCTGAAAATAAGATTACCGCTGATTCAGAATACACTTTTGAAGAGCAACAAGAATCTTTGTCCGTAAAAACTCTTGCCATCCTATGGAATCCTCAGATTGACTTTTTTGTTTACAATGGCTATTACTCACTCTAACAGTTATAGTAAACGAGATGTTCAGTCATAATTTTGAAAATGTTCGATCCACTTGGTTTAATTGGGCCAGTGGTCACAAAGGCCAAAATATTCATGCAAAAGCTCTGGCTTGCTAAACTCGATTGGAATGACACATTGCCAGATTCTATGGCCAAGGAGTGGATTAATTTCGTATTCACACTCTCTGAACTAAGTAATCTTAAGATCCCTAGATTTGTATTCCAGGAAGATCACATAGTGCTCCATGGATTTGCAGATGCATCCTCTTCGGCATACAGAGCTGCAATCTATGTTCAAGCTTCACCAGTTTCGAGATTGCCAATCGTTCGACTTTTGTGTAGCAAGTCACGAGTTACACCTATAAAAACCAAATCAATTCCTAGATTGGAACTGTCAGGTTGCCTTTTATTATCCAGATTGATGGATAAAGTGATATCTTCGTTGAATGTTAAAGTAGAAAAAGTAATTCTTTGGTCTGATTCTACGATTTCTCTTGCTTAGATTAGAAAATCACCACACTTACTAAAAATTTCCGTGAGTAACAGAGTCGCTTTAATACAAGAGCTTACGGGGTCAGACCAATGGAAATATGTGCCATCTGAATGTAACCCAGCTGATGTCATATCGCGTGGACTGGATGCAAACAACATTCTTATGTTTGATATCTGGTGGAATGGACCAGACCTTCTCCGTGAGGACATGCATTATCCAAAACAACCTCTTGAGCCTACCACTGATAATGACTATGTCAAGGAACTGAAATGTTGATCAGACTCTAATTTTGCAATATTAGAAAATAATTCTAGTTTAGCCTCTCTCTTAAATCGAACAAATAATTATATGAAATTAATCAAAATTTGTTGTTTTATTTTTAGGTTCTTCAGAATCATTAGGAATAAGGAAAGGGTTTCAGGGCCTATATCCTTAGACAAATGGAAAAAGGCAAAGTTAACATTGATTAAGGAAGTGCAAAAGGGTGATTTTTATTCTGATATTGAGTCACTTAAGAGGGATAGCCAGGTATCTTGTAGGACCAAGCTTAAATCGTTAAATCCATTCATCGATAATGATGGAGTCTTACGCATCGGTAGCAGACTTGCACAATCTCAGGTAAATTATGATTGTAAATATCCAATCATTTTGCCAGCTAGACATAGGTTGACTTATTTGATTAGGTACTATTATCATCTGAAATATTTGCAGAAGCTCTATTGAGTACTGTTAGACAAAAATTTTGGCCCATCAGCGGCAGGAATCTTGCTAGAAAAATAGTACATGAATGCATACAGTGTTTCAAACACAGACCTGTACCAATAAATCAGATAATAAGTGATGTGCCTGCTGAATGAGTGTCAGTTGAATCAACCTTTAACAAATGTAGACTCGATTTTTGTGGTCCGTTTTTTATAAAGGCAAACAAACAAAGAAAAGGAGTTTTTCAAAAAATGTATGTTGCAGTATTTGTGTGCCTTGCTACAAAAGCAATTCACTTAGGAATGTCTCAGACTTATCTTCGGAAGCATTAATTGTTACCCTAAAGAGATTTTTTGCTAGAAGAGGGAAAAGCTCAATTATATTTAGCGATGGTGCTACAAATTTTCGTGGAGCTCGAAATGAATTAAGCAAGCTGTTTAAATTAGCCACAGCACCAGAACAAGGATTATCCGACTATTTGTTGTCAGAGGAGATTGAGTGGAAATTTATACCTCCTAGAGTACCGCATTTTGGTGGGCTTTGGGAGGCGGGTGTTAAATCGTTCAAAACGTATTTAAAAAAAAAAAAAAAAAAAAAAAGTTGGGAATTCAAAATTAACTATGGAAGAATTTTTAACTTTAGCAACACAAATAGAGGGAATATTAAACTCCAGACCAATTTCTCCTCTCTCTTCAGATGCAAGGGATTTTAATGCATTAATGCCTGGACATTTTTTAATTGGCCGTTCTATAACAGCCCCTGTAGAACCAGAAATTATAATTAAGTTTGACAACAGATTGTCCAGATGCGAAAGAGTCACCAAAATGACTCAAAATATTTGGAAAAGGTGGCAACGGGATTATTTATCACAACTTCAAGAACGAACGAAATGGCAATTTAAAAAAGATAACGTTAAATCAGGAACTATGGTGCTCATGAGGGAAGACAATTTGCCTATTTGTCACTGGATTTTAGGTCGAGTTGAAGAAGTTATACCCGGATTGGATAAAAGAGTTAGAGTAGTTAGTGTACGCACGGAAAGGGTCTCCTTAAAAGGCCTGTCACAAAATTAAGTATTTTGCCCATACCAGACAACTATCAAATATAAAACTTCCATATTATGAATGGATATTATTACATTACTCATTTAGTGCAAGTGTAATTTTTATGTGTGACATTTTTATTTTATGATACTGAATTTCTTATTTCTTATTATATGATACTGAATTTAATTGTAATTGAAATAATTTGTGTTAAATTGCATTTCATTTTGTATTTCATATGTATGTCTAAATTTGAATTTGATTGTAAAACTTTTATGGCATTATTGAAACTTGTTTCAATGGGGGCCGGAATGTTCTGTTTAATATAACGCCCTCTAGGATTAGCGCGCTCTTGTGAGAGGAGCCAAATTTAGTTGAGTTGGTTGTTGAAGAATGTACGCAGTGGACCTATGGTGCGTTCGCTCATTCCACTTTGTCTGTGCTAATGGAGCACTTAACTTGTAACTTTGTACATTATGTAAATAATGAAATATTTGTGTGGCCTAACTTAGTTAGTTTTATTTTGAAACCAACGGCATTATCTCTCATAACTCATTGCATTTTATACCAAACAGATAGATGCCTTGCAGCACGATTACGTCCTCCAGGGAACACCCAACAACTGAAACAGAGGCTGATTGAGGAATGGGCACTCTTACCTCAAGATGTGTTGGACAATCTGGTGCTGAGTATGGAGAGACAGTGCGAAGCAACCACTGCAGTAAGGGGAGGGTATATCCCATACTAAGGAACATCCGCTTGTTGTTCTTCCTCTTGTACAGACAATCATTTGTAATGATACTGTGAGTTCAAAAAGCCCTTTTTTTTATTTGATTCCATATTGTATAAATCGTATTCATTTTTGGTCAACTATGCTTTCATCATCATTTAAATACAAAATGCTGTCTCTCATTTCTGAATTTCATGTCTCTCAGATGATTTCTTGTTGAGTTATGGCAAAAAGAATACCTGTTACTCAAGTTTTGCACACCAGTGTAGGTACTAATTTCCTACTATCAATTACTTTATGAATAAACTTTCAAATATGGCTTATAAAACCAATAGAGCTCTGATGACATATTTGAAAGTTGGTTCTTAATATCAGGATTAATTTTTAGTGACTGAAATGAAAGCAATTTAAAATTTAACAAAATTTAGCAAAATGAATACGAGCTCTGATAACATATTTGAAAGTTGGTTCTTAATATCAGGATTTATTTTTAGTGACTGAAATGAAAGCAATTTAAAATTTAACACAGAGCTAAATAATAAATAACCTCGAATGGTTCATTTGAGGTTCAGACTTGGTGCGTGAAGGAGCAGTTGCCCTCGCTCCCTATTTTTTGACTTCGCTGATTTTTTTTTGCGTTTTAGTCTATGTGTTATATGTTTGATCAGATAGTCTGGCTCAGTAAAAGTAGGCGGCCAGTGTAACTCTGATTCAAAATCTGGTTACAACCACGTGCAGTGCTGATAACGACCACATGTTTCTGAGACACTTTTGCCAGTCGTTTATTTTTCTTCTTTTTTCCCCTTTCTATTAATTTCGTTCTCCTGATAAGAAGGGACCTTTAGCTGCCCTTAAAATCAATTATTTCAATATATGTACGCTAAATACAAGGTTGTTACTGTGATTTTAACTTAGGTCTATGTATACTGTTTTATAATTTGAATAAAAAGAAAACATGCTTACTGAATTTGAGCCTGGAAAATCGTAACCACCCATTACTTTCATATAAGCCTTCTCTAAAAGTGATATCCACAGCTCATTACGATTACTTGAATATGAACAAAGGAGATCCCCATGAACACCCATAGGCAAAAAATCATCAATGATTACCTAGAAGATATTATATACCATTCTTACAACATATACACATATATATCTATAGACAATCTTTCAATTACCTTTTTTTATGTTAATTTGCACAGATCTTTACCTTTCTTTGAACACCATTGAAATGCATTTTAATCATATATTTTCCACAAGGGTTATACACAGGATCACCAGCTCTATTTTGAGGATATATGATGCTAAAATAAAAATATAAATGAAAAAAAAAATAAGTATGATGTTGGATACATTTTGCAATTTGGAGATCTTAAGCAAAAATATTTTATTACAAGAGAATTGGCAATTTCAACAAATGGCAATTTCTAGAGATCAAATGTGATAATTTGCCACATAAGATCATAAATGTTTCATCAATTAAGAAAATTTAATTACAGCAAGTTCAATAAATATTCTTTTAAACCTTATAAAATTAAGAAGTCTTAGGATTAAATTTCAACAAATGGCAATTTCTAGAGATCAAATGTGATAATTTGCCACATAAGATCATAAATGTTTCATCAATTAAGAAAATTTAATTACAGCCAGTTCAATAAATATTATTTTAAACCTTATAAAATTAAGACGTCTTAGGATTAAATTTCAATAATTGAACAAAACTTCAGTCAAACATACTTAGAATACCACTTACTTTAATATCTCAATAGCATATTACATACAATTATGAAATAGATTCAGATAAAAACCCAATTGCTTTTAATATACCTTAAAGCACTGTTTAAAAATTTATGATTTGTTAAGCCTCTTTTATCAGTTTAAAAGTTCTACAACTAAAAGATATACATTACATATTGCACCTGTCAAGCATTTTGGGATATGTACGTGTAACAGAAAAGTACAGCATGTACATATGTGCGCATGCATAATGAAAAAGTATCTTTTGTGTGTATGCCATCTGTAAACTATTCTTGTAACTGAAAATTATTTTTACATACACAAAACAAAACTACCAAAATTTTTAACATCATTGTATTACTAGTTATATTAATACTTTAATTTGCAGATCAGAATTGCAGCTTCAGAGCTGAAAGTATAAATAAATGAGGCTGCAGAATTAAAGGGGTTGCACTCATATACAAATTAACATTTTATGAAAAATTAGACATGCAAAAATAAAATACCTAACATTTAAATGGAAGCATCAATTTATACAAAAATACAAGGTAATCAATCACACATAGAACAAATGAAAACCAAAAGACTTCCAAGAGAGGCTTTTCACCTCCTTTAAAAAGGAATATTGCATTGAAGCAATCTACAAGAAGCTGAATAAACACCTCTTATGATAAAAAGAGGTTAATGCATAATGCTTGATAATACTGATGATTGTTTTAATTCTAGTCTTTAAGTCTCTTTGCCTATTCTACTTATCCAAAACTAATTAAATTGATTAAGATTAATTCTGGTACTCAGGAAAACAATGAAATTGACATACTGATATCAATTACAATTGAATCAGCAAGATATTAACAATATAGTGAAAACAACCATGATTACCCAGCAACATTTTAGGGTACGCATTATCAATTGACTTCTAGAAAATAGAATATCCAAGTAATAATAAATGAAAATAAAATGTACCTGTGTCATTAATATACTCAAGTAAATAATATGTAGTCACAGTACTTATTACCATTTAAACCCAGTATAAACACTAATGATTTATAACATCTTGAGAACATTTTATGATAATTACACAAGTCACCTCATACCATAACAGTTAGTTTAAGGAAATGGCAAAGAAGGCATAGTGAAAAGAACACAATCGAAATAGGAGAATGAGGACATCTGATGAGTAACTGTGACAGTTATTCTGATTGAAAGAGTCATGAAGCACAGTACAGTATAGAAAAGCTAACTACTGTAATACACGTTTGTCCAAATGTGCATAGTAAACAGCAGTTCAGTTTTAGACACACAAGATACTTCACTGACTTTGGCAAGAAACAGATATCAAAACATGCTGGGCTTCAGTGGGAAAATATATTTCAACTGGGAAATGTGTTGATAGCATAAGTTTTGAGTCCGACACTAGTAAACAGAAAAATTACTGTAGTTGATACACACATTAAGAACAGAAGGCAAGTAACACTGCAACAACTGTGTAATACACTGGAAGACAGGAACCCACACTGCACTGACACTATGTATTTATCAATCACTGCCCATAAAATTACTGACCGAGTGCAATATGGGTTCTGAAAATGTTTTTATTTATTTAAGCAAACGAATTACTGTAAAGAATTTCCTTGTTATATAACCCTCATGTTTCCAAGAAAGAAAGAAGACAAATAAATATGATTTTTGATAATCCATATGAATTTCTTCAAAAAAAATTTCAAATAATATAATAATTTTCAAGGTAGAATTCTTCAATTCTCCAGGACTTACTACACAAATGAAGCCCGGTTTAAAAAATTACATTAAATACAAAAGAAATTAAAACTTGAAATATTATGAAAGGAAAAGCTGAGTTATATCAAAGCCAATTAGTTGAAAACTCTAGTTTTCTAGTAACTATTTCATGAAAATTATCTTAAAATAAAATCTAAAAATTTAGTTTATTTAGTTGTAAGTTAGCTAGAGGAAATCAGATAGTAAAATTTTAAATGTTATCCAATTTCCTTTAAAAAAAGAATTGAATAAAAGTAATAAAAAGATTCAAGCATCTGTAAAAGCAGCAAAGGCATTGCAATAATCAAAATTTACCTAGTAATTATTTTCTTCTTGAATCTTTTCTCATAAAGGGCACTTACAGCTAATGAAGCAACAAATGAACAATCGGATACTATTGTCTGCAGAAGAGAAACAACAACAACAATGCATTTGATAAATAAAACAGCACAAAATTGCATGAAAATATATTGTAAGAACAAACCTGTCTTAAGCTGAAACAATCTATTAGTTCAATAACAACAGGTCTTGATGTAAAATCCTCTGGACGAACCCAGGCTTTAAAGACAGCTTTCTGTTTTGGACTTAATGTAAGTTTACCATCTCTGTCAGAGAATGGCAATGGATATGCAAATCGTTCTTTTAAATCAATAGGCATGAAAGGCACATATTCTCTGCCATTGACAATAGATGTAACTCTAACAAAAATAAATAAATAAATATTACCAATAACAATAAAATATATTAAAAAAGCATGTCACAAAAAATTATGCCATATAACTTGGCACTCAAATTAACAAATACTTTAGCAATATTCTTTTCAGAGTTCAAGAAATTTCTAAATAATTGAAATAACTCAATAACATTTTTAGCCAAATATGCACAAAAGTCTCCGATATTTCAAAATCAAAATTTATATATTTAGTTATTACATTTCATCTAAAATATCAGAAGATACCACTCCATTAAATTGTTGATTAGCATTATTGCATTTATTTCGATGATTTTATAGTAATAAATAAATAATTAAATTTATTTTAATTTAGATTACCTGAGAATTTAAACTTATTTGATCACTGAAGTGAAACTAAAAACTCAGCCCTTTCTGATTACTTGTATCTCCAATGAAAAGTCACGAAAAAGTATTCATTGGTAAAAGCAATATATAACTAGTAAAATAGTTAGCTGACAATCTACCATGTTGTCAAAATGTATTTATATAGCAATTAAGGCATGCATGTAGCATATGTCTGGTAAGCGAATTTGCATTTTTGAAATTCACCTGCCACTTTTCTGATGAGAGTTTCATTTTGCATCAAATGTGTTTTTTCCTAATGAATCGTAATGGGATTGTGAACTTTGCCAGCTGATGAAAAAAAAAAAAAAAAGCATTGCATTTTTTGCAAACATATGGTGTTTTGTCCAATAATAGAGAATGCAAAAATTTACATTTAATGAAGTTGTACTTTTTAAATAACTGAATTTTACTGATATGCAATTTGAAAGTTAGAATGTGAGTTGGAAACTGGTTTGAAGATAACCATATTTCATTAGCAACAGCTATTTTTCTTATTTATTGTTAGCCGATGCACAGCGCCTAGTTGAGTGTAATACCAAAATTAAGCAATTCTTTGATTCTTTTTTTTTAGTGAAAAGAAATCGCTTATAAATGAGAAGAACAATAGCACAAAAAATTATTGAATTCCTCTCAAAAAAGTAATAGTTTTATTACCAAAGTTTCTTGCTTTTTAAATTTTACTAATTGAATGATCTTTTAAGGAATTCAAAGTGCAATGCCATTTTGAAAACGGCTCTTGTCACTAGTGCATTAACTTGGTGAAAAATCAGTTGCCATTTGTTAGTAAATGCTCTCCAATGTGTTTGGGACATTTTGGTGGGAGTTGAATAATTACAAAGTAACAAAACTACTTTTGCATTTCTACGACTTCAGATGTAAGAAAAAAACTGAACTTTTTAAGGGTCATGATATATTATTAGATTTTTCAACATTGACTTTTATTTAATTTTTAATTAAATTAGCAATTAAAAATGCCATTTAAAAATAAATAAACATATTACTGTAAGACAGCTATTTCTTCTTTACTGTAGGTTCCCTTCCCAGATACTTGTTGCAGAGGTATAGGAGAACTAGCTCTTTTATTTACTAATACCTGATTCTGATTAGACTTTTCAGAGATATTCAGACTGGACAGACTTGGAGGTGAAACAGCAGATGGTGAAGGAACATTCTGCTGAGTTGTAGCAGCTCTTTTCTTTTTTAATGCTTCAGCCCTAACAAAAAAGGCATTTGTTTAAACAGATTACCTTCTTGAGCACTAATGACTTAATATCAATTTAAACAGCTTACTTTCACTATCACAAATTAGCTTTCAGTTAAATAAGTTCTTTTCTGCTAAACAAACATGACTGGCACTTTTTTGTTTTGGTATATTTCCTTAGCATTGATTTGGTTTGGTTTCTTTCCTAGTGATAATTGCTTTTATATTCATCATTAGTGCAACTATAATTTTTGCCTAATCATAGTTGCTGTTCTTTGTACTACAATGGATTTTTGTGATTTGGCAAAACAGAGAAAAATGTCATGGACACAGCTATTATTTTTTTCTGACTGCTGAAACAGACATAAATGCTTGATTTGCAAGCTGCCTGATATGAACATTTCACAGTAAAACATTCTTATAATTTCATTAACATAGGCACTAGATGTCATATTCAACTTGTTGGGTGCTTACGGGTTAGAACAAAATGATGCAATAAATGGCAAAAACGGACTCACCCATCATTTGGACTATGTTTTTGTTGTTCCTGCCAATCTCATTTGCCTAACAAAGACTAGTATAAACTCGCAGCATTCATTGTGGCAAGGTGTCAAATGCACCTGTCATTGGCAAGCCTTAAACACTATATAAATGATAGCCCAACTTTAGCTCAGTTCCGTCCCAAATTTTGTGAGAGGATATAGGTCTGCGGCTCTCCTACCCCTCCTCCTATACCACCAAGCTCTCGAATAGACTTTCAGCTCACTGCATATTTAGAGTACCCATATGCCACAGAGACATTATACATTTACCATGCTTTCACCAGGATTTCAACCCGGGCCCTTCAGTATGGCACTCAGAGTCACTACCCCAGTTGGGCTGCGGACTCTTACTGAATTCATGTAACCTGCATATTCCAAAGGCAAAATTTTCTTTTATGCTAAATGCCATTTTTCCCTTTTATGTGCTATGTTTATTCTTATATCATACTTTTTAGATAATGTTTATTATTTTTCTTATTGAAATTTTCCATATTTTATTAAATCATTTAAAAAAACACAATACAACTAATGATTTCTGCACTTGTTTTTAATTCCATGATTCTTTTTTGGAAGGAGATTTCAGGAATGAAATCAGTAGAATTTTTTGGGGGGAAGGGAGATTATCAATAGAAATTCGGTGAATAGGGAAGAAAACATGAAAAACATAAGACAAAAGTTTGGAAGAGGGAATGTTCTGCATCTAATCAAAAGTGGGAGGAAAGGAATAACTCTAAATACCTCAATAACGCATGACATGTTTTTCATGGAAGAAAGAGTATTGAATTTATATATCACGGTAGCACATGCAAATCTTTAATTATGCTATAAATACAGGTGCGTGGTGAGGAGGTGACCTAAAATCCAGATCTCTAAGTTCACCAGCAGACTTTCTTTTTTTTTAATACTTTACACTTTCACATTTGATATTTTTGCATAATCAAACACGTGAAGGGCACCAATTCTTAATTTCCCTTTGGCACTAACATCAACCTGGTGAATCATTATTATCTTTTGTTTTCATAACAGCATAACTATCAACACACTTCATTTTAAGAAATAACTCGTGTAGCAATGTCCAAACAATTTTTTTTTTTTTTTTTTTTTTTTTTTTTTTTTTTAATATTAGCAATTGAATACGAAAGAGTAGGTCTCATCAGAGTCTCTTTTCTTATACACGAGTATTACACTCAGTGAAATGTATTATTGTGATGATAACACTTAATAAATTTTTTTCTTTCTTGAAAATAACAGAATATTATAAATGTGAAAGAATACTTGATTGTGAATTTATTTTAAAACGCTTGTTGATTCAGTTTTAAGAATCTATGTACGAGAAAACTTATTCAAGCAAACAAAACAAGCACACTGGCATTTACACACGTATATGTAAAGATAAATGAGAAGTTTTATACAGAGAATATTAACTTTTGGAAACTTCAAGTATATTTTCAAAGCATAATGAAAACTCCTCTCTGACTAATAAATGTCTAAAGTGTTCCAATGTTAAGAAACCCAAACACTGCTAGTTTGTTTTGGATTTGGTTTTTGGCAAATTGGTTGATTCTTTTCCAATGCATAGTTTGAATATGGATTAATTTCCATAGAATGTTTTTCATTAAATGATTTCTACTCAGCTTTTATGCAATTAATAACCAAACAAATTTTCTATCAATATCTGCATGTCGAAGTTTTATTTTCTATAAAATTTCTTTATAAAACTACTATAAAATACAGGGTTTGATGTTTAATAACTCATAAAATAATGAAGATATAAACAAATTATGGTATTTATTGATGGACTAACTTATATATTTTCCTTTTTAGGTTTGAATATCTTTACTTTTGTAAATATCATCTGCGCATGTGGTTAATTTCAGATAATTTCATTTTCCAGTCTAAATATCTGTACGTTTCTAAATATCATCTGCTTATTAATTGCATTTTTCTATCTTTTGGTTTTGGCAACTATTGCAATGTTATCAACTTTTTCCTTTGGGGATTTGTAAAGGACAACGTTTACAGGAGGAGAGTGTCGAACATTAATGACCTAAAAGCCAGAATTACAACCGCAATAGCCTCTGTGGATACCGGTACCTGGCGTCAAATTCAATATCGACTTGATATTCTCTGTGCGACGACGGGGGCACATGTGGAAGTTCATTGACAAGGGTCATGAAACTTTTTGAGTCTATCTAACCATTTAGGCTATTAATTTTAATCTATATTATTTTATGAGTTATTAAACATCAAAATGGGTGCGGGACTTTATAAACACCCTGTATGTTCAACAGTTCTTTTTCCCTATTAATTTGTATGATACAATATCTAATACAGATATTTTATTAATATAAATTGATACTATTAGCACATTTTTCAGTATTATTCCATCAGCTTACATTAATCTTCTCTCTTTTTATAAAATGAAGAATTACAGTTAAAAAAACTATGGTAAAATAGAGCTGTGTCACTTTCTGATTATCCACATCTCACTCTCAACATGTAGAATTCTCATGCTTTTGACTCATTTCGGAGCATATCCACTCAGGGCTAAAGGGCTGATTCTTTGGCTTCAGGCACCTGAAACCGAAAGTACAGGCGTAGCTGGGTTCGCCTGCTAATTTTTTGCTTTGAGAGTGCCTTATTCGGCATTCAATTTCATGAAGTATTTGCTTGAAAATCAAAAATCTTTGAAGAATCGTATAGTAGACAATATAAGTCAAGATTTTTAGGTCATGAAATTGTATGTATTTAAACTAGTGATAAAGCTACGGCATACTGAATTATAGTACACATAAAAAATAAGCTTAATTTTTAAGATGAAATAGATGTTAAAAATTGTTAATTTTTTTTAAATAATTGTTTAAATATGTGTAAACAGTAATCTATTTCTTCATTTATGAAGAACTTATCTTTTTCTTTTGCGTTAAAAATATAAATATTTGCCCAAATAATGCTTTTGTAAATAATTTCTATAATGGGAATATAAAATAAAAATATTCAAGCACATTTTCAGAATATATGCTAGAAATGCCTTTTTCATCTACTTGATTAAAAAATACCTTGTCCTAATAATAGATTCCATAATATATTAAATCGAAAGAAACTTCGCTTTTACTTTTATGTTTCAATTAGCACTTGGAACAAGTTAATCAGATTTTGTGTTATCTTTTGCAATGACTATTATAAAAGCAGTATTATGGATCATCAGCATTATTACGCAGATATTATTTGGCAAATACCAGTTTAAATATATTCATGCACATATTCTTATATATTAAAAATATATATTCTGATAATAATGTATTTTTACGCAGAATTTGATTCATTCCATTTTCCTAATATTAAATTTCTATTCCTTTAAACTTTTTTCCCTTTTAGCCCAAAGGGACATTAGCTCACCAGAGATATTAGTCTCGAAATGGCATTTTGCTCGAATCATTATAAAAGGCTGTATCACTTTTCAAATTGTTGCCTGCCACCAAATATCAACGTCTCATATTATGTTTAAAGATAGTAAATAATGACAAATCTGCATGAATGTATGTATGTTTCTCGCATTGTGAAAAAATAACCATACCTAGAACCATCAAATTTTAAGTCTTTCACCAGAATATGGGAACCTGGAAGTCCAAATCTTGAATTTGTTTTACTATCTATTTCCTACTTTTAAACTTTAATGAATTTTTTATTAAGAAACTCCATGATTTCAAAGCCAGCAGCGGCAACACACTGTATAGAATAAAATATTTCTATCTGCAGCACATAAGGTCTATCATAAATTTTGAAGACATGCAGTTTTTATTTATTTTTAGCCCAAATACTCTTGAAATGTGTATGCATGTGTAAATGGGGGGGGGCGGAGAAAACCCGCCCTCTTGGGTCTAGTATAAAATTAAAAAAAAAAAAAAAAACTGAAAGAATAATTTTTAATGCTGCTTTCTCTCAGTGTGCTTTAAAAAAATGTTTTCTCAGAGCCTGTAATTACTCACATTGTTTTGGAGGTTTTAATGATTACAACATTGCATACTAATTTTGTAATCACTCAGTTCCTCATGGCTATTGCTGTTATCATTTCCAAGTTCCAGATATGCCTTTATAGAACTTGAATTCCGACTTCCATCAAACACATTTTATATTTTTTTTTTCTTTTCTGTTGCCTTTGCTGCTTGATGTTGTTGGTATGCAAATAGTGATGGACTGTTGTCAATAGCACGATAAACAATGTGATCTGGACACACTGCAAAGGAGTTAATTGTGCAGCTCGTTTTTCTTTTCTCACTCCTTCAGAAAAGAACAGTGATATGACACTCTCTATTATGTAACTATCTTTCGATATTTATTTGGAATAGTAACAAATCTTAGTCTATTTCCATGTATCAATAAAATGTATTTGTTATCTTTCAATTTCCGTCTACAACCTCCTTTTTTGGATTAAGTTGATTAGCTATGATCTCGCTGATGCTGCGCTGGATACAAGGTAAGAGGAATCATCTTACTCTCTACTTTTATTAATTTGTTGTGAAATAGCGAGGCTACATAAATGTTTTACAACAGATGTATTCTGATAACTAACCAAGTCAGATATATTAACAGTTTGGATATAAATTTTTTGTCGTTAATCCTAACAACCTATTTTTATATCATTCCCATAATCAGATTCATTGAAGTGACTCTTGCATATTCTAGCATTAGAGTCGTAGCTAGGGTTTTCAGCACCCAGGGACAACTGAAGATTTTGCGCCCCCTACTGCTTGCCAAGGATAGAAAACATTTAATTCTAAAATGTCGTAAAATCAGTTTGGCGCCCTTTGGATTCTGCGCTTGGGGACAGATGCTCCCCTCTAGCTACGCCCCTGTCTAGCATTCCTTGTGTCAACAATATCTACTGCTCTTTGACATCTGTGCAGCTATTCTTTCATCAACTGAATGCTTCTATGTGAAAAATGATGAAATATCATGTTTGTTTTATGATACATAAGTACTCCAGGTAGCAATGACACACAGCATGATTTCTCAATATTTTCCCATTACAAACATTTTCTAAATATAATTTCAATTTAAAAATATCCTCAGTTATACTTTTCAAGTGAAATGAATCTAAGAACGAAGAGATCTTAACTTTCACACTATGGAGCTCTGGTCAGTGGGCGAGGTGACAAATCCAGTGACGTCATGCTCCCCAAGAGGGTTTGTGTCCATCGTTTCCCTCAAAGGGAGGACACAGCTCTTCTCTTTCCTTAGCTACTACAATAGTCAGCCACTCAAGCATATCAATCTATGTTTCTGAGTACACATGGCATAGTTAACTTCATCATAGTACATATGGTATATTTAGCTATCATAAGGAATACGATGGCTATAAAAATGTAAATATTGGCCATGTAAAGTTTTAGTTTTTTCACTACATTTCTAATTTTTTATAAAATGCTTCTTTTTAATATTTATGAATAGAAAAGTACTTATGAAACTTGGAGATGGCCAAACAAATGTTTTTCACTGTCACAAATGAGTTGCTGACTTTTCATAGGGTGGGGGTGGATAATTAGTAATATTAAAAATAAATATTTAACAATATCGAGACAGAACATGAAAAAGCAAAGCATAAAATTAGACAAAGCAGCAAACCTTGTGTTTTATGTAGATTTTAGTCAAGACTATTGATTTCGAAGGCAAACAGATACAAGTCCCTCTTCACCAGGAGCAGATTTCTTTGCTCCTTATCAAAAGGAACCTATACGTATTTCCTCTAAAAAATGATAGTCTTAACTAAAATCTATGACAAACACAATGTTATTGCTTTGCCTAATTTTATGCAAACATAGTATGCTGAAGAATATTCTGTAATGAAGATGAAATCTGACACTAAGATTTTGAGATGTCTTGATAAGATTTTGCAGTCATCATGTTTTAGTTTTGGTGTACTAGATAAAAGGAACACAGTTATAGTTGAACTGACACATTGTACACAATTATAATTCAAGTTAAAAATTTAATCTTTGTATCCTTTTCTCTCATGGGCTGTTGTCTATGAAAATTAAGTGTATTACTAAATTATTAGTGATTTCTTTGCTCCTGATGAACAGGAACCTGTGCCTGTTTGACCTCGAAATTGATAGTCTTGATTAAAATCTATGCCAAACTTGTTGCTTTGCTTAATTTTGTGTTTTAATATACTCTATTTACTTTATGATATTATGGCATATGTTAATGTCTAGTTATCGGTTTCTATTTAAGACAATGGCACACCAGCGGCCAAGCGGTAAAGTCGCTGAACACTGGTAGTTCGGTCCAAGGTTCGAACCCCGCGAACGAGCTGGCTGCATTTGCGTCTTTATGGTTTTCCTCATGTATAACGTGTATACGAGCCAGTTTCCCTTAGAAAGTCCTCCACGAAGGCATCCCTCAACTTAGGCAGATAGCCCTCAAGGCTTTAATTAAATAACCTAACCTATTTAAGACAATGCAAGAAATAAACTATTGCAAGTGTTAACTAAGTTTCATTTAATGTTGTAATAACTATTTAATTAAACTTAGAAATCTGAAAATTTTGAAACGTTATTGATTTATGCAGCATTTTGGTTCCTTTATGCAATATTGATGAACCAGCTATTTATAATACCTATGTATTTTTTAAGATTGCTTCTATTATTATTATTATCTTTGGATGATTTCATTAATTTTTTTTATTCTTTGAACGTCATCTGCAGAAAACTGTAAGTAAATATTTTCATCTGGCATTATTATTTAAAGATATATTTAAAAAACATCCGGAAGGTTTCAAGATTTTAATGGCATCCCAAAAGGTTTATTAAGAACTTCGCTGTTCTCGCTGAGTTCACAGTCTACCAGTCTGCTGTTATACTAAAGCCTATTAAACTTTTTCTTTTTTTTCTGTCTCTTTAGTTTTATTATTACACGTCATTTTTTCCCCCACGCATGCCGTATACATGTAACAGCAAAATTGCAGAAATTTTAAAAGCAGCAAAGTAGTATATGTTTAGAATTCTGGATGCAGTGTTAAATGCTGGCATACATATTTCTGTTTTTTTTTTTTTTTTTTTTTTTTTTTTTTTTTTAGTCCAAAGGGGCAATTTGTTCAAAAGGACTACTAATTTCCTTTAACCATTTTGCATTGGTTCACTAAAAGTGTTGTTTCACTTTTCAAATTGTTGCCACCAAATATTATCGCCCTGTATTATATTTAAAGAAATTAAATAATGAAGAATCTGCATAAATGTATGTATGTTTCTCGCACTGTGATAAAACAATGGTACCTAGAGCCATCAAATTTTGAATATTGAATGCTTCCACCCAAATATAGGCATCTAAGAGCTCCAATTTGAAATTTGTTTTATTATCAATTTCATATTTTGTAAAACCTTAATGAATTTTTGCTTAACAAACTCAAGGATTTCAAAGCGAACAATGGCCATATTGTACAGAAAAAACATTTTTATCTCCAGGACACGAGACTGTGTATCAGAAATTCTAAAGATATGCTCATTTTAAAATTATTTTGTGATATTGCTCTTGAATTGAATTTTATAGTTTAAGTGTGAAGAATATCAAATTTAATATATAAAGGTAACCCACAAAATGAAAAAAAAAAAAAAAAAAAAAAAAAAAAGACCCTTTGGACATAACTTAAAATCTGAAACCTTTCAGATTCCCCCCCCCAGTCTTTTCTCAGTCTGTCAAATCAATGTACAGTTTTCTTATTATGATGGCTTTAAAAAACTTTTTTTTTTGTCTTTTATTATTAGCATTTTGTGTTTGTTTACTTTATTTATTGAATATCACATTTTTGGTACTTACGCCATATAAAATTAGATTCAACAGCAAAATCATGAAATATTTAAAAGCAGCAATCTTCAGAATTTCCGACAGATAGTCTTGTGAGATGGAGATAAAAATGTTTTATTCCAAATTTTGTATATAGGACTGCTATAGCATGTAGATGTGCACCTCGTATTCTGGTTGCAATCGGCCGCACCAAAAGTATATAAATAAGATAATTAAAGAAAGGAGAACAAACTAAAAAAGACCTTTGTGGTCAAGAACTTTGCACACTGAGCTGCAAAATTTAGAAAACAAGTTAAAAGAAAATTCTTAGAGCTTATGCTAAGAAGTAGCTTAGATAAAAAGTTATGCTAAAAGTAGTTAAAAAGTAGCTACTATGGTTCTGGTGACAAATTTTAACATAAGTAAAATAAAGTGCAATGAAAAGTGTAAACATTAAATAAACAATATTATCACAGAATAGTTACAAATAAAATTCAAATCTAATTGTAAGTAATATGTTAATCAAGGTAAGGCAGACTTTAAACAATAGAATAAAAGTGTGACATAAGACTTAAAAAAAATACAAAAACAAAAAAGCGGTAAATGGTAGATTAGCCCAATTCGAATCTCATTACTGACTCTTCAGGGGAAATATATATATATATATATACACTTTGTTACTTGGGTCAGTGATCTCAGTTTCTTTATTCTTATATGTTTGTAAATTATGTATTTTTTGCTTTAAAAATGATTGAGTTATATTGTTCTTATCTTCAGGTTAAGGTTTTTAATGCCTTACAATTATTAACAATTTAAAAGTTGTTCAAGTGCTACTACGCCTATTAAGTTTTTCCATGGCGGCCATTGCTTTTCACATTTGTAATAGCAGAATAGTAGATTTGTTGCCAATCTAGAGAAAGTAAGCTTTACAATAACAAAGATAAACCCTTCTTTTATTATTGCAAATTAAATCATGCTTCAATTCATTCTGGAATTTATTGGAGGAAATAAGTGTTTAAGATTTACTTCATAATTTTCAATACAGACAGTTTTTATGTTTTGAGTTTTAATGTATTTTTGTCTTGTCGTGAAGTGAGAACTAAATTAATTGAATGAGAAATACTGAATCGTCTGTGAAAAACTTTTTTGTTTTGTTTTATTGTTGTTATTTGCTTAATTTCTTTTATACATCATTTTAGATTTATTATAGTATTTGAATAGAACATGTGGCAACAATTAGATAATTGTTAAGATGATATAAATTTTGTGCATTCTGAGTTAAAAAAATGAATGAAATGTAATGCTGTTAAGTAAACCTAGGGCCAGAGTGTTGCTATGGTATACAAATATAGTGAATTTTTAAGAGTGCATTTATTCTATTGTGGTTTATGCACTATCAATGAAGTAAATTTAATTCAATCCAATAAGTTTAAATGAAATGCAAGAAAAAATGGTATAATTTAATATTCCGTACAAGGAAGTCATGTGGTGCACACATAAGATTTTTTAATTGGTGTCGAAATAACTGGGAGTTATAATAATTAAAAATAGCCCCACCTAGTGAATTAGAAAAGTTAAACAGTAAAACTATTTGAACTTCTTTAACTAAAATTGCAAATAAAATAGGTGACACATTAAAGGGGGACAACACTGATTATGACAATTTGGATGATTTAAAACCAAATCTATCAACTCGATTCTCCCACAGAAAGCATTATAAGTGATTTAGAAGTACTTGAAACAGATATTCTGACAAGCTGAATATCACGAAAAGATTACAAATTCCAAATTGAAACTAGAAAAGTACTTTAAGTGTAAACATGAAAATGAAAGTAAAATTGAAGCACAAGGTGAATCCTCAAGAGTTTCAGAGGAAAGGATAATTACTAACTATCCTACTGTCAAATTGCTGAAATTAAAAATAGAGCCTTTCAATGGCAAATCTGAAAACTGGCAGGGATTTCGGGAAAATTTCAAGGTGCAATTCATAAGAATAAACAATTATCAAAAACTGATAAATTGAACTATTTAAATCATTTTTAAATAATTCTGCATTAAAATGTACACAAGGATAGACATTAATGCAAAATAATTATAATTTAGCTGTTGAATTATTAATAGATCTATTTTGATAAAACCAAAATTATTATACATTCACATGTTAACAAACTGTTAAACTCCTGTGAAATTGTGTTGAACTTTAAGGAATTGAGAAAAATATACTACACAATTACTATTCATGTTCAAAGTCCCACAACAGCCAGAGCAGAACTAAATAATTATGGTGGCATTCTTGTTGCAATTTTAGTAAATTTAATTCCTGAAGATATTGTATTAGTATATAAATAAACATACAGAAAAACACTTTTATTCAGCAAGACAGATGAAGCCAATAAAATGAAAAAATACAGTACAGAAAATATAAGAATTCTAAATGTCTACCAGCAGCAGCAGTATTAAATGCTACAATTAAAAATGCATGATATTTTGTTCTATAGATGAACACAAGATAGATAAATGCCCTAACCTATAAGAGTGAATGGAAAGCTAGTTTATTACATCTTGGATATTGTTTTAATTGTTTAAAAAAAGTCTCATGTTACTAGATTTTGCCATAATCAAATACAGTGCAAGAAGTGAGGTAAAAAAACATAGCCATTATATTTTGAGAAAGGAATAGATATACATCAAATTATTCCATTTCAAGTCAAGAGGGTTGCAACATATATTTACAGCTGTGTATTTACATATACAGCTGTAACTCAGCTGTCTCAGCTAAATTAGAAGGTAAAAATTAAATCTTTATTCGACACTAGTAGTGCAAAAAAGTTTATTGATAAATATCTTTAACATTAATTTGGAAGTCAAACAAAAATCAGGCTTATATTTGCAAATTTTCACAGGACTAGTTTTGATGGCTTTAACCGAACCTTTATCCTCAGCTCCCAAAGTGCAAATGGCACTTTCTGTGGATTAACACTCTGAGCACAATGGCCAGCTTTATACAGTCATGAGATTTTTTGTTAATTGGTATATACTAGCTTATAATTTAAGATATTTTGCTTTCTTACTTTCATTAATAATATAAATATCATTTCATTAAAATAAATATCATTTTATCCTAAGTAACAAATTATATGTTAATGATCCACAGTCTGCAAGATGAAGAATTTGCCTCTGAAATACATTGACAGGTGAAAATCATTGTAGGAGAAGTCGGATTTAACATAAGGAAATTGGAAACAAATACAGTCAAAAGTCTTTAATCCGGACTCCTTGAGAATTCGGCAATTCTGGATTATCGGTTTTTCCAGATTATAGATCATCAGTTTAAATCTGGTAAGATGGCATGCAGAAATTATACAATTAAAAATATGAAATAAAGAGCAATTGTGATCTAAAAAGTATCAAAATTTACAACAACAACAACAACAACAAAAAAAAAAAAAAAGGTTAATATTTATTTGTTTACTTTATTAAACATTTCTTTCAATGCGCACATGTGCAAAGCATACATTACGCATAGTCGACATTAGAAAATTACAACCAAAAACTATTTGATGTGTATTCGTGGTATTTATAATGGCAAGGAAACTGATTTAAACAATATCGGAGTTCATCGAGATGAAACACTACATTTAGTAAGGAATTATAAGCCGAATAAAATAAAAACATCTGCGCTGAAGATGAGGATAGTGCTGACAGATCAACTTCCAGTTCATTGTGTGCTGCAACGTCCCCCCCCCCTCCGCAGAGCAGTGTAGAATCGATAAACAGATTTCGGAATGGTTAGAGAAACAAATCACTCCTCTGTCACTTTCTTCATGCCTTTAGCCATTTTCTGCAGCAATTCCACTACTTTTTGTTTAATGGACATTGAAACATGCTTTTGCTTTGTAGATCCTTTGGCAGCTCCATAATCAGAAATTCTATTTGACATAATCAAAAGTTCAAGGTTACTTTTACAAAACTGCTCTAACAGTCTGCAAAAAATAATAAGCCGGATCCAATTCGAAGATTAAGGAACACCGCAATCTGCAGTATTAACTGAAATAGATAATTAGATAATTTTAGCTTTAGCTTATACTTTCCGTTATGCATTAAACGTGCATGCGTAAATGTATTATGCACATGTGTAAAGGTATTGTGTGCATGCGCAAATGCATTATGCGTTTACGCATGCGCAGAAAGTTTGTAGCTTTGAGGTCTGGATTTATAGATTATTCCGGATTAAAGACTTTTGATTGGATACAGCTCTGTAAGATACTTGGATAGTGTCGGAATTCTGAAGAACACTGTATAAACACTGACAGCGAAAAACTGATGAATACACGAAGAATGGAAATCACTGAAAAGAGATATAAGAACTGTTAGAAAGCTATTTGACCCAATTGGACTTATTTCACAGTTCACATTTAGAGTGAAAATTATACTTCAAGAAATATGGAAGAGAAACCTGAACTGAGATAAACCCTTACCACTAGATTTGGCAAAAGCATATCAAGATTGGAGTGAAGAGCTGCATTACTTGAACAACAATTACAACATTTATTTGAACTAAAAGAAAATGACAAATAAACTAACTGGCGAATTATAGATGCAAGCAAAAGAGTCTATGGAGCTGTTATTTATTTATCTTACAATGAAATATATTTGATAGCTTCAAAATCAAGAGTTGCATGAAATTTCAATATCTAAGTTGCAGCTCTTATAAGAGCTAGATTATTTCAGTACATTTGAAACAACCTGGAACTTCTGAAAGATACTGAATTTAATTTCTGGTTCAATTCAATGATTATTCTTCACTGGATCAAAGGCAATACTCAAAAATTGAAAGTGTTTTAAAAAACAGAGTTGTTGAAGAAATAAGAACTCTTTCTAATTCAGACTGGTGAAATCACTGTTCTGGAATAGAATGAGGATTTGCTGTCTAGAGGAGACAACTTAGTCGCTCTTAAAGAGAAGAATTGTGGTGGAATGGACCATCTTGGATAAGAAAAGATGAAGAACATTGGTTGCAACCGAGCAGAGAAATTTCTGATTTATTTGAAGCTGAGACTGAAATAGAAAATTCTATTACTGTTTTTGTAGGAATTGAATCAAAAACCCTTTTCAATGTATAGAAATTCCAAAAACTTAGTCACGAATCTCAGCATAGATTCAGAGATTTATTTATAAAGATATGAATTCTCACAATAAGAAGAATGGATATTTAACTACAGAAGAACTTCAGCCAGCTGAACTGTACTGGATAAAAAGAATACAGATGAAGTATTGCCCCCAAGAAATATTGGCTTTAACTAAAGGCAGACCATTGGCAACAAAGTCCATCATTAGGCCAATTAATCCTATTTTAAATGAAAGAGGAATAATTTTAATTGGAAGGCGTTTTGAATATGTTAATTTCACATCAAGAAGCACATCCAGTTTTGATGCAAAGTAGTTCTCAGTTGTCTGCTCTTATCATTAAGGACTGCCATGAAAGAGTAAAACATGGAGGTGTAGCAGAAACACTGAATGATCTTAGGAAGAAAGAATGGATTTTAAGACCAGACAAATAATTAAGATTATTATATACTGTATAAATGCATTTCATGGCAGAAATTTGGGGTGAAATTCAGATTGATATGACCCATATTCCTGCACCGCTGCCAGCTGAGATAATATCAAAGCATATTATTTTCAAATGACTTTATTAGATTATTTAGGACCATTATACATTAAAGATCAAGATACAATGAAGACGACCTATGCGCTGTTCTTCACTTGTGCCATGACCAGAGCGATACATTTGGAATTGACTCTTGACTTGACCTCTCAGACATTTCTATAAGCTTTTTGAAAAGTAGTTGGAAGAAGAGACATTTGCAATGTAATCTACAATGATAATGCAAAGATATTCCCCAAAACAAACTGAGAACTGAATCCACTATGAAAAATCATAAAAGGGGAAGAAGTGTAAAATTTATTTGGGAAGTTATCTATCAAATGGAAATTTATCATTGAAAGGGTCACTTGGTGGAGTGGTTTTCGCGAACATGTAGTGAAATCAGTTAAAATGTCTCTGAGAAGAATCTTAAGAAGAACATCTGTTTCATTTTAAGAACTGGAAATTATGTTGATAGAGACAGAGACAATTATCAACCCCAGCCATCTCGCTTATGTTTTCAGTAATCCAAATGAACCAAAACCACTTCACCTGGACATTTTGACTGGACAATGATTACTGACTTTCTCTTGAGCAAGTAAAGGGATTCCTTCCTTTGAATCCCATCTTTTGAAAATGAGAAGATACCAAGAAGATTTACTTAACTGAATTTGGAAAAGATAGAAAGCATCATACCTTCTTCTGGTCAGCTTACCAGTCAACCGGCCCACAGAACTTAAGAGAACACTGTGGTTTTGATAAAAAATGACAATACACCTAGACTCTTACAGTGAACGGGCATTATGATTGAAATACATTCAGGACGTGATGGTTGTGTACGTGCATGCAACGTGAGGCTTTTGAATGGAACTCTTATTAGGATACCTGAACAACTGTTATGTCCTCTGGAACTCTCAAATAATACTTAATGAATGTTTTCCTCTCTTGATGAACTTTCAGCCATGCAGGATATTGAGAACTCTGGTTAATAGATGGTGCTGAAATGCCATACCTGTTTTAAAATTATATTAATGTTACGGATGTAGCTAAGATGTGTATCAGCAAGAGCGTAAAGTTGTCCCTGATTATGTTGTGCAAATGAAGGATTAATATCTAAAATTGGTTCAACTACTGTCTCTGAAGTTCATCAGATCAAGAATCAGGTAAGAACTTCCTATTTTTTTAACTGACTACAGACTAAATTATTTTGTTTCAATCATTATGCCAAGGCATTCCGAAATTATCGTATTAAATTATTTTGTTTCAATCATTACGCCAAGGTATTCCAAAATTATCGTATCTATTTTATATAATTTTATAGCATTAATTATTAATAGCAATAAATCATGCAGTTCTAACAATACAAACATCCAATTAACAACAAGTTTTAGATGTAAACCACTCTGCTTATTACAATATTTCATATTCATAAAAAAGAATATGAATTTTTGAGTTGTTCAGAAATTTGAACTTCAAATAGATTAAATATTTCATTAATCCAATAAACTAAAAGTTTTACATCAATAATATTTCAAATGATATAGGCAAATGCTTTCGTGATAAGAACAAGTAAAATTTTCAGCTGATAAATACCTATCCAAAGAATTTTCAGCCAGTTTTGATAGCTTCACTTGTAAATTTTTATCTTGAGTTAACTTCCTCTTTAGGGAAAAAAGAAAATAAATTATTAAAAAAGAAAGAACATAATAAAGAGTAAAAAGAGACAAGAAAAGAGATTCTAAAAATATAAATTCATCTGTACTTTTGCAGCAAATAAAGCAAAATTTGATTACTTTATCATATAAATAATACCAGCATCTTATATTAAAGATAAAAACTTACAGATTTTAAACATAGTTCAGCAGCCTGTAAGTACAATTCAATAGCTTCTTCTTCATTTCCAGCTTCATCTTCTTCTAAACCTTGCCGAAGCAAAAATTCTGCCCTCTCCAACTGAAGTTTGTGTTCATTTTTTTCAGGTTTTCTTTGAGAAATCTGAATTTCTAGAAAGGGGGTAAAATTGCTTTCATGCTTACAAAAACTTATGAGCACAGAACAAAACATATAATTAACCATACAGTTAAATATACCTCCACATATCTAGCACACACAGTATGCAGTACATAATTTCATTATTGAAAATATAGATACACTGGCTTAGATTCTTGAAATTTACTACAACAAAATTAAATGATTTAAATTAAAGCACAATAATAATGGGAAAATATATCAACATACTAGATTAGTTTCCAAATTTTTAGTAACTAATGCAAATCATTTAAAATTTTTAAATATTTTTTACGTCATGGATTGATTAATAAAGTGAACATGCAAATGCAATTTACCTATCAGAATGGATGTCTCCATAGAGAGCTTTTTAAGATTACATCTGCATTATGAGAGCAAAAAATAAGAAAGGCAAAAGAACAGATTTGACTACCAGGAAGAATTTCATTCATCTGCATTACAGAGAACTTGTAGGAAAATGTAGGCTATTATTTTACCCACATTCATGCTTTGCAAATAAATCATCAAAGTTTTGAAACTTTAGTAACTTGCATATTGGCAAACATTTATTTCACCAATATTATACATTAAGATTATTTAATACTTAAGAGAGGGAAAAAAAGAAAAACTTTTATTTTGTAACACAAAAATCTAAGTTTTCTTTTTTATTGTAAGCTACACAAAAATTGTAGAACATAATATATATTCCTTTTCTGGTGCTAGTATAGTGTGCCATCCATTTAATTTTTTAAAAGTTTTAATACTTATAACTAGTTATATTATTAAGGGTTTCTAAGAATTATATTAATAGTTTTATTAGGTATTTCAAAGTACTGGACCGTTCTACAGGTTCATGGATTTGAAGCAATTGATGACAACATTTGATAAAGAATCAAAATACAATATATTTGCCAGTATTACACAGGAGAGTTAAAAAGACATGCTTACAGTCATCGAAAAACTATGATAAAGATGTTGAAACAACAGCAACATAGCTTTCAGGCTACAATTGGTTTGGTTGCTCTCCAGCTAACCTCTGAATTCACGACACTACTACTGAACTCAAGATACTACTCACGATACACTGCTACAGGCAAGGTAAATATAGCCTGCCTTCGTGAACATTCTTGGGAAAACTAGAATTCGTTCTAGAATGTTCTCGTACTGACTATAGCATATCACCAACTTTGTGCCAAATCCGGCAATCCTACCTTTCCTTGCACTTTTTGGCAACCCAAACCATCTTACTGCAGCTGGGCATTTTATAACAGCATTTATGAAAAGAATAAAACATGGGGCAGTACATATTTTTAAAGCATTTCAGATAATTTATGAAGCCTAAATCTCTACAATATTGTTAAAAGAGTTTTACAAGTTACTTATCTTAAGTGAAAAAATCTGTTGCTGATTTTCTATGAGAACATGGTCTTTTAGGCTGCTATCACATGTCGGTTTGTTTTAGAAGAACAACTGTTTGAAACAATTTTTCTGCTTTGTCACAACAGCCAATCACCATAGATTGCTTTGTGGCTAACACCGGGGAAACTGGTTCTACATTACAAACAAGCTGATAGCATTCGAAGCTGATAGCTGATTGGTTGAAAATGAATAACTTGCAATTTTTTTGGAAAGGAAAGGAAAAGTCACACGTCTTTCTTAAAAAAAAAAAAAAAAAAAAAAAAAAAGACGACGACCAGTGGACTGTGCAATAAACTGGCCCCCACTTTTTAAAGATGGAACTCTATTCTCAGTTCATACCTTTGTTGCAAAAGATCTCCTATCCTTTATTAATAACAGTGTTAACATATTGCACCATTTTTACTGTTATAAACAGATTTTAAAATCTTTTAAAAATTCTGCACTGTCGCTTTAAAGAAGCTCAAGTATGAAACCTACTTCTATGTTCTGAGCTAATTCTTCATTTTATTCACTTCAATTTTTCTGATGAAACCACTGTAATCTATTTAATATATTCAGCTTCATTAACTGACTCTTAACTCCTCGCTTACTGTCACCTACAAAACTATTATTACACTTAGTTATGAGCTGGCTGAAGATGCTCTAGCAATAATGGTTTTTTTTCTGCTTATCTCTACACCTTGAAAAGTGCTCACAAGGCAATGCACTATGCTGCCCAAATAGGCAACTAATAAACGAAATCCAAATCTATTTATGTGGCAACCTATTATGCATGTGCACACACTAGATGGCCATTTTTTCTGGTTAGTGCTTCTTTTTGCACCAAGTACATTTTTTCCTTGTACGGAATCGTAATGAGACTATGGAGTTCGACTAATGGGGGGGGGAAATTGCATTTCTTCAGAAGTGCAGCTTATTGTCCAACAGTACATAATACAAAAATTCCCATTCCACAAAGTTGTACTTCTTAAATGATCAAAATTTGTGCACAAAACCAAATTTATGCAAATGTCTGATTGTTTTTTTATAGCAAAAACAAATCAATGTATGTATGGGAAGAAAGCATGCACAATGGCAAATTTGTGCAATCTCTGATTTTTTTTAAACAAAAACAGATTGCTATGCATGTGGGGAGAACAACGTAGGGCACATAAAGATTTCTTGAAGAAGGCAAATGTTTTTGGATGTTCCTTCATTTTTTAATTTTATTGATTCAATACTCCTTTATGGAATTTTCAGAAGGGCTATTTGCCTTTCAAATGTGGCTTTCGAGTGTTTGAACTTCATAATGAGTAAAAGTTCATCACAATAATAACTTCATTGCAAAAATTTAGTCAATGATGAATTGGCAACTTTTTTAAGAGAGAAGCAGATAATCAGGAAGTAATGAAATAACAATCACAAAAATGTCTGATGACTGAACATTTTTGTGAAGGTTTATTAGAAAATGTGATATTCCCTTTCATGTGAAGGTTTATTAGAAAGGAAGCTTGTAGTGCTATATTGCATAAAATGTAGTGAATTGCAAGAGCAGATTCGTTGGCTGCATCTTCAAATAAAGACTACATAAATTCCATACACACAAAAAAGGGGCAGGATTATTTTTTAGAGAAAGTAAATGGGCTGTCTTATCTTTTCTGTATATATACAAGGCAGTTTCCCTTATAAAGTTCTCCATGAATTCATTCTTCCCCTTAGGCAGATAGCCCTTGTGTGTTTTGCCGTGATCAAATAATAAAATGTAACAATGCAATACAAATGCTAAATTTCTGAAGATTTTACTGCTCTACAAAATTTGCTTTTACACTTTTGAATATTTTTCACTTCCAGATAGTATTAAAGCCATTTGAGACCTTTGGTGAATTGAATAACCCTGCTTCAAACCTAACATGCAGAATGAATAAATGTGGTCTAAAAATGATAGAATAAAACTCAAAAAATTTTAAGATTACTAATTTTTTTAAATACAACAAAATTCTGATAATCTGTGACCACTTAATTTTTGAATCCTATAATCTGTGCTTATTTTTGGAAGTAAGCAAATAAAATTCAGTACATTTTTTCTACACATAGAATTGAAGAAATTAATTTACTTATTACTGAAGTTATTCATCATTTTCTGTGCATAGTAACACTTTCACTTATGGTAAACACAGACTGTGAATCTTAAAATTTTTTTTACCTTAGATAAATCTATCCCTTGGCATACCTATTCCAGTGTCTTTTTAATTTAATTTTGAGTTGCACGGTTAGTTTTATAAGCAGTTTACTAGCCCCAAATTTTTCTGATTGGAGCTTAAATTGCACTGCAGCCCAACACAGCTTAGTTCTGATACTTCTTAGTTCTTAAATGAAATTATAATTCCTGTAGAAGTATAAAGTAAGACAAGGTGCAATATTTTATTTTATTACTAAACCACTTGTTATTTAATTGTTACTTTTTATTTGTTTTATTTCTCTGATGACCTTCTATAGGGCTCCAACATTTTTAATTTTGGAAATTAAGCTTTGTTCCCTATTTCAGATGATGTGCTCTTTTATTTATTTATATTCTGTATGATAAGCACATTTTTACTATCAACTGTACACAGGGATAGAATATTGAAAAAAGCATTTGTACTGACCTTTTTTGGCAGCAATATGGAAAACATGATAAAGAAAAAACAGCTAAAGAACATCAATAAATCCAAAATTTCAATTCTAGCTAGGCTTACTGCACACCTACGATTAGCGCGGACTGTCCCAGTTTTTTCCTGTTTGGGGTTTGAGAATTTCATGAATGGCAAGGACTTTTTATTAAATTTTAGACCCATATGTTCGACATCATGTTTTTAAACATTCTCTTATGGCCATGCATCTCTCAGCCAACTTTGGAGCCAGCGCTGACATCGATTTTGATGGCGGAATGGCTACTGGTCTTGCCACAACTTTTTACTTAGTCATTTGGTGACACAAGAGGGGTAACGTATTTACATTGTTTTCATGTATGAAATAACTCACCTACATGTGTTTAATCATTTTGTAACTCTATTCGAGAAGAAACTTCATAATTTTATACATAGCAATAGTCCCGTAAGCCTGCTTTTGCTAATAAAAGTTTTTTGAATCTGCCATTTAGATATAAATTTAGTCCTTGCTTTTGCAGCAATACTAAAAACCTTCTCGCACTCTGCATTACTATGGAGAATCGTCAGGATGGCCAACATCATTTTAGACAGCTCACTATACTTTAAAATTCAATCAGTAACTTTTCAATCAGTTTTCCAATTAAACTAAAAATTAAGTTAACAAAAAATTAAGTTTTCCAATTAACAATCAGTTTTCCAATTAAACTCCACTGGTTGTCAAACAATGTTGGTTTATAACTTTATCCAAATTTCCTAATTGTAAACTGCAAAACCATGATTGAAATTCATCAGTTGCAACATCATCATCTTTCAAAACTGAAACCTATTAAAAATACATTATATCAGAAAAAGATGCATTTGCTAAAGCAGAAAAATTTGCAACTTTAGCATGTAAAATCACTTCATTGTTGATTAGAAATTTATGTAGTATGTAATCTCTATAGAAGTAGCTTCTGTTGTGGAAATAAAACTTATTTTTGTCTTCCTCTGAAAGTTCTTCCACCACTTTGTTAGTTACCAGACCTTAATCTTTCTTCTGATTTTCTATTTCACTATAAATCACATCATATACAGAATTAGAAGACAAAACAAAGACTGGCTTCACAAACTTTGATAAAATGGCTTTAAAGAGATCATAAATCATTGATTGGAAAACATGAATTAATGGAATTCCACTTTGTAGAACTGTGTTAAGAGCACTGAATGATAGTAAAATGAATTGTACAAAAAAGGGAAAAGCTTTGTTAAAGTCCTAAGATAAAAACATAAATATTCGTTCTTCGGAAGATAAATTTACAGTAATTGGAAAATGTTTTCATTGTTGAGATATTTTTTTCGAGAGAAATTTATATTAGCTTTATGCTTAGATTTTGTAGTACTATTTTGGGAATTGCTAATTAAATTGCTCACTGGTGCAGAAAGTACTTTATTTCTCTCAAACCTATTTTTAACAGTAGAAGAAGTAACTACACCTAGCATTTACTTCTTTAAAAAATGCAAGAAGTGGGTTGCATTGGTTGAGGATTTTAGATAAACATTTCTTTAAACATGGCCAGCCTACATACATGTATCAAAATCTTTCTTTTTTCAGTATAATGCAGTTGTGGAATTGTTCCAATTTTCCCTTCCTTTTAGAACTCCTTTCAAGATAATAATAAAATATCAACAATGTGCTCATCCATGCTTAGTGGTAAAGAAGCTGCCTCTTTTTCAGCTGTTAAATTTAATAGGTGGACCTCATAATTTGCAAGTCTGAATTTTCCCCTTTTTAGATGCCTGCAATATCAGTCTTCAAGCCTACCAGTACTGGTGCATTAATTGGCACGAAGTGCTAATCAATTATCCAGAGAAACTGTATTTTATTTTAAAGTTTTAATAATTAGCTGTGCTCTATTTAAGCCTGTCAAACATCCTTCTAAAAAACCCACAGACAGTTTTTTCTTTCAACTTGCATTTTTCATGTCTCAAAAGTGCAACTTAGGATATGTATTAGATTTATATATAGCATTGCTCTAATACAGGTACTTTGACACAAAATCAGACTTTTTCTGAAATAACATACCATTTTTTTTTTCCATATTTCAATTCTACCACTCAAATTATGCCAAACTATCAAGTTCTGTTAAAATCGCACAAGTAGTTTTTAAGAAATTAGCTCTTAAAATTTGAGCTCCTCAATGTTAATTGAGTTTGGTATATATTTATTAATTTCTCTTTTTTTTATTAAACTCATTTGATTCTTCCATTCACATTTTGAAATTTGGGTTCATTCCAAATAAAATTCACCCCTTTTTTATGTTTTATTTTTAAAATTTGCATTTAAAATTTTTTTTTATAAATTTTTCAAAAAACTTTTTGAATTATAATCTATAAAATTTTTACCACCATCTTAAAGTAGACATATTTCTAAGCATACCTGCAAAAAATTACAGTTTTTTTATTCAAAATTTCCAAAGACATACGTGAATTTATATATCGGCACATTTTGAAATTTGGCATATTTGTTGAAAGCGATAAAACATTAAATGTGGTTTAGGCACTTTGCCAAAATTATTTGGAAGTAGTAATGATGTGACTTTTTTTTCTGCTCATGCACACTGTAAAAAGGTAGGAACGAGGTGCCTTTTTTCCCGCTCTAGCATAATGGAAGGGAAAGGAAAATTGGTTGCCACATATTAAGAAGTTTACGAAGTAAATTATTCTTTGCGAAAACTGAAAAAATTACGCCAAGATAAATTTTTGAATTTCTCCGTAAATTTCACACCAAATTTTACAAAATTTAATATCTAGGCATAATATGAGTCGTAGAATCGAAATATGGAAAAAATTGGAATGCTATTTCAGAAAAAGTCCAATTTTGTGTCTGCTATATATAAATCTAACATATATCCTAAGTCACGCTTTCAAGACATGAAAAATGCAATTTTAATTTTGTCAAAAGATGCCCAGTAGAATGGAAGATATAGAACTGTCCCTTCCCTCCCTTTTCTTTTGCGCAGTATACTTTACAAAAATCCTTTTTTACAGACATAACTAAAATGAAAGATCGTAATTGGTTACTTGAGCTTTACAATTAGCAGAATACCTGATAACCTGGCTTTTACTGTATTTTTAAAAAGCAATATTCTTGCATCTATAAATCTTGATTTAGAAATTCTTTAGATATCTATATGTTTTGGTAGTTACTTATATGTAAGCAATCCAAATGTAGTGTAAAATTTGCAATGGGAGAATAAACAAAACTCAGAAAGACATGCCACATAACCCCAAAAATTCATTAATTTGTGAAATCCTTGGTTCCAAGGTTTAAGATTATTGAAATTGTACTGTAATTAAGTCAATCATACTTATTTTGTGCAAAGCTTCAGCCCTTGAAATATATTCATCAGCCTTTTCTTTAATTCCAGCTACTTGTGATCCAAGAAGATATGCAGAATGTAGGGCTTGAGCTGCCACCTAAAATATTATCAAAAATATATTTCATAAAATATTTTACAAACAAATAATAAATTTAAATAAAAATTGGTAACTTCTGGACCTTCTCCAGTAAATTACCATTTATTGCATGTCATGTAAATTTAATTATTATACAACGTAAGTGTATTACTCTGGCTATCTGCTACATTATCGACATCTAAAATTTCTGCAGTGAATTTTTTATACATCGTGAAATTTATCATTGAACAACAGAAATTAATAAATGCATCACTAACTTAAAAGGTGATACTCTAGAAAGGGATATCACTGCTTTAAATTACAATATGTTAACAAGCCTTACAAAACACTAATTCAAAGTTGGCAGAAATTCTGCTAAGTGTAAATTCTGAAACTGCAGTTACTTTTTTATAGCTTATTTGAGAATTAATTTTCAAATTTATATAATTGCACAAGATCAAAAGATACATAATAATATTTTAAAAATAATTTTTAAGACAGTGCCATGAAAGTGGGTTTGAACTTAGACTATGTCTCTATGCACAATAGTCTAAAACACAATATTTTGAATACAAGATTGTGATCCAGTATAACATCCTTAAATATGTTGCAGTTTTACTCTAGTATACATACACTAGTATTTTGGCAATAACATGTGTCAAATGCAAAAACAGAATTGGACATGACATCTGCCATCTGACTGTACACACTACAGGAAAGATTAAGCTGAGATGAATCAAAGCCCATATTGGAACATATGGAAATGAGTTTATGGATAAATAAGTGAAAGCTGCAATAGCACATCCCAGTATGCATCACATCTCCATTCAAAATCCAGTCTCTCATATCAAGAACAAGACAAATGTTTTAGGCATATCAGAACGACAAAAGAATTGGGACAACACAGGTGTATGTTGAGAGACCTATAAATATTTTCCGAAGGTCTCCGCTGAAATCAAGATTAACTGCAGCTAAGCTACACAGCCATACACAGGTCACTGTACATCTACTAAACAAAACTCAGAGCCGCAACAGCCCCAGTGGGCCATGGCCTGCAGTGCACCGAAATCTGATTTCTTGACCTTGGGCCTCGGAGTGCATCAGCATGCCCACGGTGTTTAGTCCCCAAGTGGACTTTACTCATTTTATCGACCTATTCAAGGGATGGAAGGCCAGACCTGTGGTGCAGCTGCGCAATGCATTAGGCACTTTCCCACAAAGCGGTAATTGTATATCTACACAAGGTAAAAATATATTTATGGGTGCCCCTTGGTGAATCGCTGCTACTCAAAGCAAAAATAAAAAGGCAAACAATTGCACAAACTCCATATCCATGTACACATCAACCTATTTTCACTTAAAAAAACATCAGAGAATTGCACAAACTTGGGATTGCGCACTCCCTTCACTTTGTCTGTGTCTTTTAGTGTGTCTGGCATCAATCTATTTTCACTTAGAAAATCAAAGAAGCAGCATATTCTACACTAGAGCCAAACAAAAAATATATAATCTCAATAAACTATATTTTAAATTAAACAATGAAATAACATAAAAAAGAAAATTCACCTTAGTACTACACAAAGGAAATATCCACTTACCTTATTTATAAATTTCCGTGACTTCAGTCAAGCAAAATTCCTTAACAGCATCCAAAAACTTCCTAAAATTATCCGAACTAGAATCTGTATACTGCTGTCACCACATAAATTCACAGAAATAAGAGTAAAAAATATCCTCCCTAGTGCTGGTATTCTCTGACGTTCGGCCATATGCATTTCCTGTATACAAACAGGATACTTATAATGGCCACTAAGTAAACCTTCATTTAAACACCAATCAATAAATGCTTTTTTTCCCTTTCATTCCAAACCGTACAGAAACTTCATATTAATCTTACCACATTTCGCCATTTTACCATGTAAACCACAAAATAACCAATGTACTTCCTAATCAACATCATTAGATGTTGGTTAGGAAGTACATTGGTTATTACATTGGTTACACAAATCTTGGTTAGAGTTGATTGAAGGATGTCTCTTGTATTATCGTAAAGTTGTTTCATTTATCGCCAAGTTGTTGTTTCATTTATGGTAACCTGAGTAGTTCAATGTTATGGAAACCCTATTATGATATAATCGGTTGCATAATTGCGGTAAATTTTGAATAGATTTGTAAGAGCTTGTGGTTTGTGTTGGTTAGGACGTACATTGCTAGTTTTGTGGTTTTAGACGGTAGAATGGCTGAATGTGGTAAGATTAATTTGAAGTTTCTGTACGATTTGGAACGAAAGGGGAAAACAGCATCAATTGACTGGTGTGTAAATGAAGGTTTACTTAGAAGCCATTACAACTGTCCTTTTTGCATGAAGGAAATGCGCATGGTCAAACGTCGAAGGATGTTTTTTGCTCTTATTTTTGTGAATTTATGTGGCATTGCCCGTATACAGATTCTAGTTCAGATAATTTTAGGAAGTTTTTGGATGCTGTTAAAGAGTTTTGTTTGACTGAAGAAAGGAAAATTTCTAAATAAAGTAAGCGGGTATTTCCTTCGTGTAGTGCTAAGATGAATTTCCTTTTTTATGTTATTTGATTGCTTAATTTAAAATGTAGTTTATTGAGATTATATATTTTTTGTTGGCTGTTCCTTTGACTTTTTAAGTGAACATAGATCGATGTGTACGTGGATAAAGTCACGGGAGTGCGCAATGCCAACTTTGTGCAATTCTCTGATGTTTTATTAAGTGAAAATGGGTTGATGTGTACATGAATACTGAGTTTGAGCAATTCTTTGACTTGTTATTTTGTCTTTGTGTAGTGGCCAAAATAACAAGTCAAAGAATTGCACAAATTCAGTAGATGGTGAATCCTTGGGTGTTACAGGGAAGCCTCCCCCCCAGCTAAAACAGAATTTTTTATTTCTATTTAAATAACTACATTTGTTTGTTCTTAATCTCTTCCCCTCACCCGTCTCCCCCAAAAGTAGCAACACTGCTGTTTTAGTCCACAGGTTCGAATATTTTCTCACTTTTGTCATCAGTTGTGATGTTGACACACTCGAGAACATTTACTACCTAATCATTTCACTGTATTTTTACTCAATTATCAAATGTACTGGAGTGTGGTTTGTGATTCTTGTTGATAGGTGAGAAAAATCTGTAAAGTGTTTTGATTTACATAAGCCATAAGGTTTGATATTTGATAATTATGGTACGCTGGCATTAGTGATAAATGTTTTCGCAAATTTCTACAGTAGAATATAACTGAAAATAACATTTATCTAATAGCAAAGGATTTTTGAATCAGTCAATGCAGAGAAGTTTCATGTTTATTAAATGCTTATATTATAAACGAATTTAAATGTAATTAATATGTTAATTATTTTACTTTCTTGAAATTTTGGTACAATTGGTACAACTTTGATATACGCCCTAATTTCACCAAATGTGGTGATATGTGTTCTGCGCTGGTTTTTGGCACGATTGCATGTTGTATGGCAACCCTGTTGACGTTGAAAAATCTTTAGCTGGAGTTCGTTGGTTTGCGTCATGCTCCGTGTCTGAGAAGCTAAAATGGTGGAAGTTGTTGAATTGAAGTTCGGCAAAAGGAAATATCGTCGTGGCCATCCTGTTGAGGGGCAGTGGGTATTTGGAGGTGTGGAAAGAGGTTCTGGGAGATTATTTTTAGTGGCCGTGCATGATAGAAATAGGGATTTGTGATTATTTGTTATTTTATTTATTTGTAAACCATAGCATGAATTTTCTGGATAGTGTGTCTGGCTGTCATATAAATATGATAGTGATTATGTGGCGGCATGTTAAATGCGGTATGAAATTGGTATTTCTGCTGTTTGAAAAAGCATTGATTCATGGTAAGTGCATTTTATTTTATTCTTGTTCTTATTTTGTAGAATGTTATGTTTATTGTTTTTTTAGTATGAATTTCTGTCGTTATTGTTTTTTTTTGAATTGTTTGAAATTTATTTTAGTTATTTTGTTAATTAGGGCGTACCGTCTAAATTGTGCAATTCGTAGATGTTTTTTAAAGTTGAAATCAGAATGCTGTATACATGGCATTCTTTGAAATTTATTGTTGTTATGTTAATTTATTAAAGTGAGGTGTGCATAGTTCGTAGATTCGTTTGTTGCCTAAATTGTGCAATTTGTAGATGTTTTTTTAAGTTGAAACAGGACGCTGCGTACATGGTATTATTTGAAATTTATTGTTATGTTAATTTATTAAAATGAGGTGTGCGTAGTTCGTAGATTCGTTCGTTGCCTAGATTGTGTCATTCCTAGATATTTTTTTAAGTTAAAACATATCACTGTGTACATGGACTCTTGTCAAATAATTTGGTTAGAAACTTTACGGTTTTGCTATCTAAATTTTTTGTTTCGTATTTTTAGCTTAAATTGTGTGTTCAAAATGTGGTTTTTTGCATTCGCGAAAACCGTGTTTTTGGAGACATTTTAGGCTTAAAGTTCGAAATGTAGACAAAAAATTTAGATAGCAATATGGCAGCGTGGAGTTTCTTGCCAAAAATGTTTGGCGACTTGAAGGCGCATATCAGAATAGTTCCAAAATTTTTTGAGTGAAACATTAAAATTAGTTTTAATGATGAGTAGCAATTTATTTAGATAAATTTGACTTTATTAGTTTTGAGAATATAACACTTTTTTTTTTATAAACAAAAATTGGTAAAATCCTAGTATATGGTGCAGCCTTAGTGTGATTTTGAAAATTATCGCCAATACTAAAAATGACTTAAAGAACGTCTATGTTTTTACGATTTAATCCTAGTATCCGGTGCACACGGGATTTGGCTACTTTATGATGAGCAGTAAACGGGTCATTCAAAGAATATATATAGTTTTATTATTATCTATATACACACATAGGGGTTTTCATCCGCAGAGAACCCGTTGGCGCTTCGGGAAAGAACTCTTTGGCGCAGTTGCAGTTTTACTCACCAATGAGCCGTGCCGTAAGCGTGATATTTTGTAAACATGGTTTTTAGTGATGTAAATTCAAGTTAGCAGGCAATGGTAGTAAAAATTCACAGATAATAAGTATGTAGATATGAAACTAACAGGTTAAATGTGATATACGAAAATAAATTTCCATTAAATTCAAGTTAGCACAGAAACAATGTATTAAATTCATTTAAAAAATAACAATTAGTATTCTTATACTTACGTTTACAATATACTTATATGTATTTTCTCTAATTCATATAGAATACTAATATTTCTATTACAAATGTCTTTTTTCACTATTAAGTACTCTGCCTGTTGATTGATGTATTTCGGTAAGAGCCATGCCCATGTAATAAATTAATGAATGCATGACCTTTAATATATCCATTTTACATAGTTTTATTTATTTATTTTTTTTTTTTTCAAGTTACTTGCATACAGCTTAAAGCATTTTACGTTGAAACAAATACCTATCCTTTTTCATAATATATTTCACAATACAAATAACCTTCAACAGTAATCAAATTTTCTTCAGTAGCATTTTTAATAAAACTAGAACTTTATACATTTTAAAATTATTATAGGGGTTGGAAACCTCATGGTTCTGCGTGCTTACAGCTGTTAATAATTAAGAACATAATGTGAACAGCCATGTTACAAATTAGCATTCACCCCTCCCGCCATAATTTCTTCCTTTGATCCCGAACTGACGACCCGAGAACCGGCATCTTTCGACGAAAACTTCTTTAATTATGCGAAAATATTTCTATCTATTCGTTGTTAAAAAATTCAGAAAAAATAATAATAAATAAGAGAAAAATAATATAAATCTCCAAATGCGAACAACGACAACCTTCGCATAAGCGAATAGGATGAATTAGCTAGGTTACCAGGTTTGAACTATTATCGCCAAAGTTGGCGATGTTTACATTTACCGGGTTCTCTGCGGAAGTGCTTCCACACATAGTATATAGTGTATAATATATAGACGTTCATTGGATCATTTTTGCTGTTGGCGATAATTTTCAAAATTGCGCCAAGGCTGCACCGTATACTAGGACTTCACCGCATATACACTATATATATTCTTTGAATGACCCGTTCCTCATCGTGAATGACCCGTTCCTCATCGTATATGTCCCGTTTTTACTGTTCATCATAAATTTGCCAAAAGTAACCAAATCCCGTGTGCACCGGATACTTAGATTAAACCAAAAAATTTTCTACTTTATTGCATGCTTCACTCTCTAAACTTTCTTCGAGTAAAAAGTATCTAAAATTAAGCCCATGCCGAGAAAACATATTTTACGAGTTCTGCAATCAAAAAATTAAAATCTATTTTAGAAATATTATTAAAAGGAGAATCAATAAATACGTACTCGATAATAATATATTGCAGCGTTATACGTATTCTGTTGATCGAACTGTATTGCTCGATTTGCGAATTCTACTGCATCAGCTTCAGCCTTCTTACATTCCTCTGTCATTTTTTAACGAAAACGAATTTATTGAAGACGAAAATAAAAGTTCATAAAATAATGATGCACAAGGGATAGTTGCTTAAGTTCATATTATGACATATAATAAATAAAAGTTACTTAACACCACGTAGATAAACATAAGAGTACATTTTTTTGTCAAAACAAAATGAAAATTATATATATAAAATTACTGTTTACATAAAGCGGCACGACATCAAAACAAGACTCGTTTCGGTTTCAGTTACTCATGAGAGTAGAAGTAAACTTTCTTTAACCTATGACATTTATATAAATTCTTCAATATTATATTTTTTCGGAATACTTAAATAAATATACATTTATAAAAAGTAGCAACAAACATACTAATGATTAAGTGATTACTGTAGTGAAGGTATTAGAGATAAATTTATTAAAGGACGAAAAAGGTACTCAATCTTCTCATTTCTAAATGGCAACATTGATGGTAATTTGTGTTTTCAGCAATCGATCAGAATTTGAAAGTACGTCTTGTAGGGATTCGTGATTAGATGTGTGATGAATCAGTTCTGAAAAAAATTTTTTTTGAATACAGAGTGGCTGTTGATCTGAGTATGCAACGTGCTCAGTTAACTGGGTCTGCGGATGCTACAATGCCGATAAAATTTCTGCTGCTGTGGATTTTTGATTCCGTTATTAAAAATTTTTCGGGCATGTATTTTGACAGATGTCGGGTAGGAAATCTTCATTAAGGTATTTACGAAGAATGAAATCTCTACTGCCTATTTTGTATCATGAATTTTTACGTATTACATGAGTTCAAAAATTTTATTCAATTGCACTTAATTATTTCTATTGCGATTTAATGAAGAGGTAGCTCCGCTAAAAGTTTCCAACATCAGCTGATCACGTTGGCGGGATCAAAAGCTTACAGATCGAGTTTACGTCGCAGGCTTAATGACTGGAGGATTTTAAGAAGTAAAAAGAAGAGAAATTCGGTGGCTTTTGACAGTAATATTAGGTATTTCACGATTTTCATATATTTTTTCGCAACTTTTTTTTATGCAAGTTTTTATTTATGTAATTTCAAAACTAGGTATTTCACCATATTTGTCATGAGTTATTGCATAATTTTTTAATAATAATCTCATTCTAATCTTGATTGCATATTAGGCTATGTTTGAGATGTTTCAAATTATTATAAACTAATAAATGAAAGTGCTAACCTTTATTACTTTTTGGCAATGACATTTTGGTACTGTTCTGTTATTGAGACCAGATTTAAAAATGTATGCATGTGTGTATGTATTGTATGTACATATAGATGTATATGTATACACACATGTACATTCATAATACATGCATACGTGAACACATCCATACATGTATATATACTTAGATTTCTAAATCCAGTCCTGGTAACAGAACAGTACCTGATTTTTTGATGTAGTGATTTTTTTTAGCTCAATTGAAGATGTTCGGTAATTTGGACAACTTGCAATTTAAAACTATACATTATGTCAAAAAATAAAATTCAAGCTTTAAAATACTTTTCTACTAGATTGCCAGATCCGCCCCATATAATTAAATATGTACAAAATAATATACAATGTAAAGTACAATTATCATAATGGGTAATGCAAAAATATAAATGATACATAATAAATAAAAAGTATAAAGTTTATCATATTATAGTATATGATGAAAACTTCAACTTTCTCAGTTTGGGGAAAAGCCCTTTCTTCATCTGTTTTCATTTATTTCTACCAAGGCTTTTGTGCTATTTGTGTTTGGTTGGATTTATTAAGAATTATACAAGAATTTAAAAGGAAAGGGGGCCTTCAAAGAAAGCTTTATAGCAGTAATTAGTTCATATTTGTGTTATTCACTGGAAGAATCAGAAAAATTTTACATCTAGTTTATTCAGATACCAAGAATCAAATTTAAGTAAAGTATCTGTGTTTACTGTCTTCAACTACTAGTGGTCTTATTATTTTCTATAAATTCAAGTATTTATTTTTAAACAAAAGGATTAAACATTTTTGAATAAATGAAACTAACAGAGTTAAATATTTTTAAAAATATAAGTTTTTGGTATCAGTTTAAAAAAATATTTTTAGTATAATACATTTCTCATTTATATTGAACATATTAAACTTTTGTGCAAGTTGCATAATGTCCTTAGAGAACATTTTAGCTATACATCATTTATATGCTTTAAAATTTCATTACAGCCATTGAAGCATTTTTGTAGTTCCACTTAGCTTGTTTAAACAATTGCCTAGAGTTTAGAACATTGATAATAATAGCTTGAATAGATTAAAACTGCATAGTAATAATAATGATAACAGATTAATTAGATCAGCGCTCAGTAAAAAAGAGATTAATTAGATTAAAACTACTTGGGATTTGTAAGTGCTTTATTATTGTTATTTTATTACACTTTTTTTAAAAAATCCTTTTAGAGGAATACAACTTTTTGTAATGAACGTTTTCAGCAACAGTAAGAATTATTGTTAGTATACGTGATTTTATTTTAGAAGCATAATTATGAATGATGTAGTGTGGGAATTTTTATGTTAGATATTGAAAGATTCATTTTTCTCAAAACTACATGTTCTTAATAAGTTGATATGCTAAATTGTGGCGAGCTGATGGTTATAATTTTTAAAGTTTATTAACTTCTTGCTTTCATTTTGAAGACTTTTCTTAGTTTTTTTATAGTATCTGCCAGGCATTTTGGCTAGGGTTTTTTTTTTTTTTTAATCTGTAAACAATTTTTAGTTATAAGAATAGTTTATAGATAGACATGTACTCAATTATAGTCCAGATGGCATTATCATTGGGTCTTAGTGTGTGTTTTTCTTTCACAAATGCCCAAAAGTGTGATAGGTGTATAATGG
Organism: Stegodyphus dumicola; assembly: GCF_044657685.1. Lineage (NCBI taxonomy): Eukaryota > Metazoa > Arthropoda > Arachnida > Araneae > Eresidae > Stegodyphus > Stegodyphus dumicola. Next base: position 62,550,610 of record NC_140779.1, read on the forward strand.
GAAAGTACCCTTTTTATGAATTTTTTATTATAAAATCACGTATTATTACTTATCTGAGGTACTAAAATAAATAAATTGTTTAAAAAAAGCTTTCTTTTTCCATGCAGTACAGAATTATTTTTCATGGAGAAACTGACAAATTTCTTTCTTCTGTCAAACATATCCCCCCTCTAACGTGGGAGAAAGGAAAGTACATAAGATTTTTTTATTATATTATTTAAAAATTAACCTTTACTTTCACAGAATATAAAACGTATAGAAATGCAAATTTGATTTGCAATTAATTTAATGAATTTATAATAAAGCAATCTGTGTAATTTATATGTATAAAAACTATTGTAGAACTATTCAAATTGTAAAAGGCTGGAATTTATTTTTTCTCAATAGTGAATTCTGAATAAATAATTGATGAAAATTAAGTTTTTATGTAGCTGTGGGGCATTTCTTTTTTTGAAAAACTTTCAAGATTTTAAAAAAAAGAACCCTAATTATTGAAATAATTTTGGTACTGCTTGATTTTCACGTCCCCCCGGGATAAACCACCAAATTACATAAAAAACGGCTCAATACGAATTTGAAGACTCCCTTGATATCGTAAGTCTTTTTTCAATATGAACATTATAAAAAGTGTTGAGAGTTTATAATTTACCGAGGACTGAGGAAGATGCGGTATCTTTTTTTTCAGGAAAAAGATATATTACCTCGCAATCGAATATGCGTAAATGGCTACGAAATAAAACTATAGGATATTTACGTATTATCGCAACCATTTTATTAGGAAGCCGCCAAACTGTAGCCACCATATGCGTAACAGTTCTGTAGGTAACCATATCGATTATAAGCTACAACTGAAAATTCACCTTTTTCTTCTGTAAAAAATCGGCAAGGTGCTAATACTTAAATACCAACAAAAGTATGTGGAGGTGCTACGTAAAAAAGTTGGAGGAAAAAAAAAAAAAAAAAAAAAAAACATTCGATCCGACAACTGGTTTAGTGGTTCCAAAATTCCATTCCTCACTTCACAACGTTTCATCTACTGTTGGGCAGAACTAAGATGGCTTAAGTGGTGAAATAAACAGCTCAACATCTGTCAAAATACCACGACTTACTGGAACAATTACATGAGAGAGGTTTGTTTTCTAGATTTACTTCGACAATGTAAAAGACGAATAAGTGATCCTGGAAAAATAGTCTAAATTGACGAGAGTTTGTGCGGCGAAAAAATAAAGCTTGCAGAGTACTTCAACAGCAATTCAGATTCGGCCGGTTATGCTGAGAAAATGGCGAGTGCTTTTTTTGTCAAAAAGGTTAGAATAGAACCTCTTTGTTTCTTGTTCAGGTTCCAAATAGGGAAGCAAATACACTGATGCCAACGATTATAGACCACATAGTGGGAAGGATCAACAATATATTCAGATTGTTGGCAAGCCTATAAAACAGATGAGCTTAAAAAGGGCTGGTTACAGCCATTTAAATGTTTGTTACACATTTAATTTTGTTGATCTAACAACCGATGCTCACATTCAAAATGTGGAAAGATTTTGGGTTCTGTTAAATGGTGAAACAAAAAAGCAAAGGTGTACGGCACGACATCACCTGGAGTCGTATCTTTCCGAATTTATGTGGCGGAAATCCTTTGGGAAAGATAAGCCTTTTAATGCCATTCTAAAGGCAATCACGCAGACGTGGCAGCTACAAAGTTGGCGGTATTTTTGGCACCGTTTTGATAATGGAGGCCATGAAAATCAAGTAGCACCCAAATTTTTATTCAATGATAATCCTATCAAATTGGTTCTGAATAATAATTTTTTGAAAACGGGAACGGGGCATTAATCGCTAGATGGGCGCGAAAGCGCCAAATGTTGTAGCATGTTTGTATTTCGCGTAATGAATAACTATGCAATGTGCACAATGTAGAATTCTCGCAGTTCTCTAAAGGTTTTTTGAGTAAAAAATATGTCTATGTGCATGGGGAATTCCAGCAAATCTCTGATGTTAAATAAATAAATAAACCAGAGAATTGCGTAAATTCGTCATCGCGCGTAGCTTCCGCATTTCGCACACTAAGCATTATATATATATTACTTTATATGATACGGTAATTTTTTTTTTCCACGAAACTTTCCATATTGTTGGGTTTCGTTGCTTCGTTTATGTTTGGCGTTAAGTGGCGCGCACTTAAGAAAAATGTAGCCAACTAGTTTATGACTGAGACCTCAGTGAATTTTTTTTTTTTATTTTGGAGACCTTAAGTCATCATGCAAATAAAGCAAAAGCTTAAAACCTGTAATTAAATATGTAATTTTGAAAGGGCATTTATTTTACATTTGCCTGTATGTAACTTTAACAGCTATAAATACAAAAACATTAATTTAGCTAGTCATAATAGTTTGAACAGTTACACAGTACAAAGTGTTTTAAAACAAGAAGTGACAATATTAACAGAAAATTTTGTCAGTTCCTTTATTACGCTTGCGATTCAGGAGCTGTTCTTAGTCAGCTAAAAAGTCTGAAGCGAATTCGAGCACTACGATGCTGTTGTCCGTGATTGTCATACTTTGAAATTACTGTTATAAATCAAAATAATTCATTGTTATATCTTTGCGATCAACTTATAATTACTCAGGTCTAATCTTACGCTCCACTATGAGATACTGTTCTGGAATATAGCGAAGTTCTTTCTTCTGACCAAAAAAGTTTTGTATTTGTGATTGTTAAACAGATGTAAAATTATTTAATTTGTATTGAGAATTTTAATTGTTTGCCTCAGGGTTTAACACAAAATTGGCACTGGAGCCATTTTCACGAAACTTTACAAAAAAGCTTCTGGCACTAGCGGAGGCACTTGACATGTATAGACCCATTTCCCATTTCTGAGCTTGAACCTTCCCATTTCTGGAAAAGGAATTGTTTTCTGTGACTCGAGGCAATCCTGAATGGAAGCTTCCTGTGGATCCACTTTCGCCTAAACGAGCTTCAAAAGTTAGATAAGGTCTGCATTCTTCAATGCTTGCCTGCGCATGTCCACGTCACAGGTAATGAGAACGCAGATAAACTGGTAAAAGAGGCTCGAAATCTCAATAATAATAATAGCGTAAATGTCACCGTCTCGGACGCAAATGCCATGGCCAAATATAGATAGAAGAAACTTTCAATTCCAGTAAAGCACCAGCTCCATAATATCAATCATAATATCATAAATTAAGGAAAAATCACAAAAATCACGATTACTGAAAAAGTTATATGTAGAATTTAATGAAACTTATCCACAATATACAAAACCCAGTAAGGTATCAAATAACATAAAAAGAAATAGACAAATATGGTAGTATAGAAATTAACACATGTATAAAATGAACAAATCGAAGGTGTCAGTTTGCTCTAGGAAAAGGCGATATGTGATGCTTTCAATTTCGTGGCTAGACAAAAATACAAAAATCTCAATCTTCATTAAAAATTGCAAAAAACAGGAAAACATAAAACACCAAATACAGTTAAAAAAACAATTTTTACGGTTAAAATTAGAGTTTCTACGCAGAAAACAAGCGATTCGGCCAGCAGACAAGAAGTCAGATTTCTAGGTGCACAAAATTGAAAGTTTACATTTCACTTGGCAAAAAGACATTGAAGTTGGTGCACGAACTGACTTAATTCACTATTTTACTAAGCGTTTCAAATGTAAACAAATCTCGGCTTCCTTAGGCTTAGTGCCACTTACAAATTTTGAATTGTTAATAATTTTACATCTGTTATACGCAAATATATTATTAATAATATTAATGCGAGATATAGAGCACAGTTTCTACCATTCTGGACACCGTCTTCTCAAACGATGAACCAGAAGAGGACACGATAGAACAACGAAATGTCCGCGATAACACCATTCCTGCAACACCTCCCGATGTACCCTTCAGCGATAAAGAAATCAAACAGCTGTTCCGTTACCTTCCTCGGAAAAAAGCGCCGGGACCTGACGGCTTAGATTATTCAATCATCCATACAGCTTATAAAGCGCGCCCCTCCTTTAAACCTACTTCAGTCAGCTTCTTCACCAACAAATCTTTCCAGCAGCCTTCAAAAGAGGACATGTCGTTCTCTTTCTTAAAAAGAATAAGAACCCACAAGACCCAAGTTCTTACCGGCCCATCTGCCTCATCTCTGCTTTAGGCAAGATTTATGAAAAACTCCTCGTTAACAGGCTCAAGCACCACCTACACAGAATTAACTATCTCAGCCCCCGGCAGTATGGATTCCGCAGAGGATTTTCCACGACACATGCCCTTTACAATATTCAGGAAACAATACTATGCATTAAAAACAGCTACATGCACATAGCCTTCATTTCTATAGACCTAAAGAGTGCGTTCGACACCCTCTGGTGGCCAGCAATAAAACAGGCCCTCAGAGAGCACACTGCCCCTCCAACCTATTCAACATCTTCAATAGCTACCTCCAAAAACCGCCATATCCGGTTTTTAACGATGGTACGACATCCAAGACACAAGGAAAAGGCTGTCCGCAGGAGTGCTGTGCGGGACCGATACTCTGGAACCTCACCTTCAATTGAGTTCTTGAAACCAACTGGCTATAGCATACAAACATCACTGCTTATGCAGACGACGTAGCCCTGCTCGTAAGATGACGCACCAGGAAAGAACTGGAACGCAACAGCACAGAGACCTGCACCTTATTTACCACCGCATGCAACAAACTAAAGCTCACGATCTCCATAGGAAAATCGTCATCAATAATAATTCCTAGACGAGGTACCAATCCAACGCGTCGTCCATGCATCAAACTCTTAGGCAGAAACATCTAAATTATGCGGAATGTCAAGTATTTAGGGGTAGTATGAGACCAAGGTCTCACCTGGATTCCGCATATCATGAAAACTAGAAACAAGACGTCAATTATCGCCCGCATAGCAAGACAATTTCAAGGTCGCAACTGGGGCCAAAATGCCCATATCCAAAAGGTGCTATAACTCACAGTTGTAAAAAAAAAAAAACTTTATACGCTGCAGTGATCTGGGCGCAGCCAATGGAAACTCGCAAGATCACGCAACTTACAACGCCCCTTCGCCCTGCAATCAAGCAAAGCCTACCGCACAACCGCCACCAGTGCATCAACAGTTCTAGCCGGCATATTACCACTCCATATAAAAGCAGAGATGGAGGCAACTTTCACTAAACTGATCCACCTAGGCAAAGATGCAACTTTCGCAAATACCAGCTACGGTCCAGTCAAGTTCGAACGTCTCTCCACTTCTATTCATACTTATCCAGCTCTCAGAGGAAGTAGAATCCACATCAAAATTTACAAGCAACAGACTCACACCCGACACACGCACCACGGATTGGGAACCAGATCTACACAGACGGATTAAAGCAGGAGAATGGTGTAGGCAGTGCTTTTGTGCTCTATGAGAATGGCAAAATTGAATACGACTGGCAAGGACAACTTTGAAATCACAATAGCATCTTCCAGGCGGAAGTACTGGGAATTACTGCAGCAGCGCAGCATCTCATAGATTACCAGATCCCACGAGCAAATATCTATACTGATTGCCTTTCAACTTTACTTGCTCTTGAGAACCATCACCGCTCATACTCAGTCTCTGTCTCCTTATGCAACACCCTCATTACCATCTCAATCTAGTCTGGATTAAATCCGTGACCATCTCAATCTAGTCTGGATTAAAGCCCGTGCGAATAAGGAGGGCAACGAGGCTGCTGACACGTTGGCCAAAGATACAATTTCCAACCCGACAGCCCAACCCATCACCGTACCTGCGTACTCCTCTTATCTAAAATCTAAAGTGCCTCCTACGAGAGCAAGGAATGCACCAATGGCAACGAGAGTGGACCGAATGCGAGACAAGCAGACGGACTTTCACCCACCTCCCGAAAGTTTCCACCGACCGACTCTTTGCCGTAGCATCTCTCATCTACTTCATCACGGGTCACGGCCGTGTTATTACAATCGCCAAATGTTTCCAAGTTATTACAATCGCCATAGCATCTCAAATACCGATATCTGTCTCTGCGGACCAGATGGGTCACGACCATTACGTATTTTGAATGTCCTGTGACGGCTGCACACCATTTCCCGCTACCTACAAATAATAGGAACGCCTATCACCGGTTCCTTATAACGCATAAAGGAGCGGTTAATTCAATCTCTAGCATCATGAATACCATCGCGGCATTGGGCACAGACCTTTGCCTACCGTGCTAGAATGACGTTCTGGTGTACTGACGATAAGCTCTAAGACTAGTCCAATGGATTTTACACACAGGTGGGCTTCACCACACCTGTGTGTTTAAGCTCCCATGCCCACCAATCTAAAGTGGGAATACTAACAATTCGCAAGTACATAACATCTCCTTAGTGAGATGCGTTATGCCTCCTTAATGATATATGTGTAATCCCTTCAACAGCATGTGAACGAGCATCTTCTTGTGCAGTGTTAGTGAACGCTTGTGTGCCTCACGGTGCACTAATTGCTGGGGCACTGCCCAAAAATTAGTGCTACAACATCCTCGGGCTATTTTAATCAGTGTTTTTTGTCTATGTTCTTAGCGACGCTACAATAATCAACGCCTTAGTAATCTAATTGCACTCTTCTGCACACATGAGTAGGTGCTCATATTTGAGTGGAGATACGTTATTCAGAATTTGATGACTCTAGGTATCATTGTTTTTTTACAATCAGAGAAATATACATACATTCATGACTATGCTTCATCATTTAATTTCTTGAAGTATAATACAGGGCGATAATATTTGGTGGCAACAATTTGAAAAGTGATACAGCCGTTATAGTGATTCGACACAAAGTATCGTTTCGAGACTAAATAGTCCTTCTGGACTAACGCAACTTTGGGCATTAAATCATGAATAATTAATAGTAAAAATTAAAGAAAGAAAGAAATTAAAACATAAATAAAACATTAGTTCTAACTAAATCAATGATAAATAGTTAAATAATAAATTAGGCAAGCTAATCGTATTTGGGGTTCTGGCTGGAATTGCAATTTCACTGTAAAGCTAAGTAGTAGTTGAGCCGGGTTCTGGTGGCCTTCGGCTGCATTCATGTTTTCTTCTTCGGTAGTTTGAAATGTAACCTGTGTTTGAAAAGATGTAGTTTTATCTGTTTTTTACTGTTGGTCATGTTTAGTCACAAACCCGCTTGAAAAACAGACAAGAAAAAAAATTAATAAGTATGTTATCGTTGTGTAGTTTAAGGATCCCAATATCAGACTCAATAAAACTACGATTTTGTGCATGCAATGTTTTGTGAATGCAATGCACGCTAACAGTGAATCTTTCACGCAAGGCAATCGATCGCTGTAGGTCTGGCTATCCTTTTAAAATTCTTTATTCTCATGAATATTTGGCTAAAAGGGTTCTAGTATTTTTATTATTTTAGCGCGACGGATTAAAATATATTACAGATTATGCGATTTTATTCTTTTATCTTTTTACAGAGTAACTTTGGCAACGGCTGGTAATATTTTATAATAACGAATTTATCCTTCTTAGCATTTTCATTTTCAACGCGAGATAACAAATGCTAGATTTGCCTTTCAATGCAGTTAAACGTTTAAGTTTGCTTTTTATACGTTTTTTTTTTTTTTTTTTTAATTTTTTTAAATTTTATTATTATTATTTCAAAGAAATAATGTCGGTGAAAAGTCAAATACAGTCAAAAGTCGTTAATCCGGACTCGTCAGGACTTCGGCGATTCCGGATTATAGATCATCAGTTTAAATATGGTAAGATGGCATGCAGAAATTACAAAATTAAAAATACGAAACCGTAGTTTATGAAATGAACAATTATGATCTAAAGGGTATCAAAATTTACAAAAAGAAAAAGCTTAATATTTATTTGTTTACTTTATTAAACATTTCTTTCAATGTAAGTTGTTTAAGTTGCTTCGTTTCATGTGATAATACTTTCTCTTTAATTCTATTAAACAGACATAATTTCTTTTTGGTTACAAAGTTCCGCTGTTCAAGTCCTATAATTGCTATGTCGAGAATACCGACTAATTTGTCAATCGAAATTTTTTTGTTTTTCAATAACCTCTGTGTCACCTTCTTCACTATCGGATGCGAATTATAATGACGAGGAACATGATTTAAATCATATCAAAGACGGAGTACATCGAGATGAAATACTACATTTAGTAAGGAATTATAAGCCAAATAAAATAAAAACATCTGCCCTGAAGATAAAGGTAGTGCTGACAGATCAACTACCAATTCATTGCGTGCCGCGGCCTTCCCGGCGGATCCAATTCGAAGATTAAGGAACAACGCAATCTGCAACATTAACTGAATTAGATAATTTTAGCTTAGCTTATACCGTCCGTTATACATTAAACGCGCATGCGTGAACGTATTATGCGCATGCGCACACGCATATTCGCAGCCGTAAAGGTCTTAGGCGCACGCGTAAACGTCTATGCGCGACGCATGCGCAGAAAGTTTGTAGCTTTGAGGTCCGGAGTATAGATCATTCCGGATTAGGGGTGTCCGAATTAACGACTTTTGACTGTAATTCAAGGAATATATTGGATGCCTTTATAATATTGGTAAATACGTAGACACGAATGTTTCATCATACCTGAATTTGAAGGGCATTTTATTATGAAATTGCAAGAGAATAAATCAGATCTGTAGTCTTCAAAGAATCTGATAATGGAAAAGTCTCCTCCATAAAAATTCGTATTAAGCCCGTCTCCCAAAAATCCCATATCCCTTTAAGTGAATATTCCGGCTTCTAAAACGTTACAAATATATGTATATAAAAATTAGGCTACTAGCTAATAAATTGACTGAAACAACATTGATAAAACCTGGATCAGTTTATGCTTGTTCATCAGAGTAATATCACGCAAAACAAGCTTGAATGACAAGACAAGAAACAGACTTCAATTTGACGACCACAGACATTTCGAGCCTAATTTTGAGTCAGTGGCATAGCCAGTTTTTTGCCGCCTCTCTGAATGCAAACCAGAATATTTATAAAATATCAAAACGACATATGGAGATATAAAGCAAAGCTCTGTACTTATTTTTGAAACACCGTATTTATTCGCGTATTTCTCCCCCCCCAAGCTTTTTAGCACCAGTTTCTAAATATTAAAAAAAAATATAATAAATATAAGTTTTCCTCTTCCTTAGTGCATTTAGAGAAAAATGGATTCGTTAACGTAGTGATTGTTTGTCATCTTATTAACAAAGAAAAACCCTCACAAACTACCTACGAAAGCCACTTCGAACCTTTCTCTTCTAACTGTTGAACTCTGTGCCAGTCTAATACAAGAACCGCCCAATCACAGCGAAGCAAACACGAACTGACATTCAGGCTACGGTTTCGGTGAATCAGATGCATATTAACCTTCCTTAATCATTTATAGATGACTTAAGGTCTAAAGCAGTGGTGCCCAACCTTTGGCCTATCGCGAGCACGTTTCCAAACATCAACATTTTTGTTAAACATATTTCCAATCTTCTGTGATACATCTGAAATATTAATTTCGGCCAATGGGTTTGAGATTAATAATATTGGTTGAATTTAATGGAAATCAGAGAAGCGGAGTTCAAAATTATTTTTCTGTGCATTTAGGTTTTCCGAGTATTTCTCTGTTTCAATTGCCTTGTGGTTATTAATATGGTTTGATAAATTCTGAAAATGGGTGAAATTTTTTCTTTGATCTGATTTATCCACAAATTTAACTTTTATCTGAAAAGCAGTTACAGTCCCTGTCAATTGAAAAAGGGTTTTTTTCTTTTCCCTGGAGATCTTCGTTCAGTTTGTTCAGTTTAGCTGTTATATTCGTGAGAAAATACAGATCGGATAACCAATTATTATCGTCCAATCCTTTATAACTCGTTTCCGGATTCCAAAAACTGCTTTATTGGCGAAATAAGTTCTACAAATCGTTGAAGTACTTTTTCCCTGCTGAACCATCTAACATCGGAATGAAGCAATAAGATTCCATATTCGCTATCAAGTTCATCAGTCAGCAATCAATTATTTTATAACGTCTTGCAAGATATCTCGTATGACTATAAATGCTTACCATATTTTAACAATTAACAAATATAAATGAATGGTTATTTTAAAAATATTTTTTGTTCATAGTACCTAATCGGGATGGTAAGCACATACAAAACGATCGGCGAGCACGAGGTTGGGCACCGCTGGTCTAAAGAGTAGCAGAGGCAACAATAAGAAAGGCCATGATTCAAGTTACAGGGAAATAGAAATTAAGATATTACAACGTTAATATTATTGTGTTGTCTTATTGGAATGTAGGTTTCTTTTAAGGAAAGAATATTGTGATACTTATGCGTAGTTTATTCATGACTGCTTTTCATTTGTTATGTTGTTACTGTAATCGCAAAATCTGAAAGGGTTCAGATTTTAACGATCGTCCAAAAAGATTTGTTAAGGTTTTTTACGATGTCGTTGAGCTCGCAGTCAATTATTTTGCTGTTGCACTAACTCCTGCTAACCCATTTCTTTTTGTCTTTTTAGCTTTATTATTGAACATCATTTTCTTCGCACTTACATCATATACGATACAACAGCAAAATTACAAAAAATTAAAAAACAGCAAAGCAGCATATGTTTAAAATTCAGAATGCAGTGTTGAAGTGTTGACATACATTTTTCTATTGTTTTCAGTCTTTTCTCAGTTCATCATATCAGTGTTCGGTTTTCTTAGTAAGATAGCTTGTAATTTTTTTTTTTTTTGAACGTTTCGTTTGTTAATTTTATTTGTTAAATATTACGTTCTTCGCACTTACGCCGTATAAAATTCATTTCACCTGCAAAATATTTAAAAACAGCGTATTTTTTTTAGAATTTCCAATAGGAGTCTTGTACACATTGCACATGGGGAAAATCAAGAAAATGCCATGCAACCAAGCACGTTCACCGGGATTCGAAATTCATACTGTATTCATACTGGCCTATCGCAGTGCTGTCCACGAGACTACCTGCTATTCCCCATCTGAGATGCTCTTCGGTCGGGAGTTTCGCCTATTTTGGGATCTCTTATTTGCTCGCGAGCCCTCCAGCGGCCGAGCGGTAAAGACGCTGAACACTGGTAGTTCGGTCCGAGGTTCGAATCCCGCGAACGGGCTGGCTGCATGGACGTTTTCGTGGTTTTCCCCATGTGTAACGTGGATACGAGCTAGTTTTCCTTAGAAAGTCCTCCACGAAGGCATCCCTACCCTTAGGCAGATAGCCCTCGTGTGCTTTGCCATAATTAAATAATCCAATCCAATCCAATCCAACTTGTTTGCTCACCCTCCAGATGCACCTTCATCGCCTGAGAAGTACATTCAAGATCTCCACGGTTTGGTTCAATTTTGTACGACAGCAAGTCAATTTTGCGACGGAGAAGATCAAGACCCGATACAACACAAGAGCTACAGGACGTCGATGAAAAGGTGTGGTTATGGAATCCGATTTGACGGAAAGGATTTTCTTCTAAACTACCATCACCCTGGAACGGTCCTTATACAGTCCTAAATAAACGATATTATAATTCGGATTCGTAAGTCATCAAGTTCTAAGCCTAAAATCTTTCATAACGACAGGCCAACCCCTTAGTATGGCCATAGTGCCTCGTGCCCATAGTGTGTATATTGTAAATAATAAACTAAGGTTTTGTTTATTTATAGGTTTACGTAAAGCCTGTAGGATTATCTACGTAAGGAGAGGGATACCTTACTGAAGGACTTTCTAAGGGAAACTGGTTCGTACATATTTTACACATCGTGAAAACCACGAAAACGCCCATGCAAATAGACTGTTCGCGGGATTCGAACCTCGGACCGAACTACCAGTGTTCAGCGACTTTACCGCTCGGCCGCTGGTGGGCCACTAAGACTATGATCCTATTTGTTTATAAATTTATAAATTCATGCAATTAATTATTGATTTAGTATTCGATTACTTGTATGTTAATTATTGAAATTACCATTTTAGTATTGCATTGATTTGCCTTAGTTGTAAGTATAGCTTCCTGTCTAGGGATTATACTGCCTGGGACGTGGCAGTCCTTGGGAAAGATGCAATGTTACGAATTTTTTGTATGTGTAAAGAATTTTATTGAAATTGTAGTATCTTTTGTGTAAGGTAACATGAAAAGTCTGAAGAGACGAAACGTTGCCGGAAAAATAATATTACAGGGGCAAGTCTATTTAACAATGAGGAGGTAAACGGTGTCTCACCAAATTGGGGAGATATCGGCAAGCTTTTCACTGGTTTTAGCGGCTAATTTTTGTCGCCAAATTTTGCGAAAAATTGCCCAAACTGGTTCCAAAACTGGACGACATATTGGTCCGTTACCGGTATAATCGTAATCAGTACTGTAATTGAATAATTGTAATTGATTCCATGTATAGCTGCAACCGTATCCGGCCCTTAAATGTAACTAACCGTATATGCCTTCCAGTAATATCGAGAAACAGAAGGTGCTGGAAATTTCTCGGCGGCCGGTTGAATACTATATAAGACCGATAAGAGGATGATATTTATGAGGCTATTAATGATTCCAGAATTACCTTGAGAAAAATGAAAGCAAGTATAATTGAGAAATAGGCTCGGGAATGGAATGGTTCAAATAAAAATAAGGGTTACTTGAGGATTTTGACCATAAAAAGAAAAATGGATCTATTTAATAATATAGATACTATTCAAGTTATCACGGATCAGGGTAGATTCCCGGCCTATTTAAAACATTTTAATCTCCAGGGCAATGATCATTACTTGGCTTGTGGGAAGTACGGAAATGCAGCTCATTTTATGGAAGAATGTAAACTGGCCGAGAGTGTGAGGACGAGATTTTGAAAAAATAAATGAACAAAATGTAATTGAAAAAAGAAAATTCTTGAATAGCTATGCAACAAAAATTATGAGGATTCTGAATGAAAACAAGACTATCATAGGAATAGGACTTTCAATATTTTAATCTTTTATTTATTTATTTTATTATTATTATTATTATTTTGTTGTTGTTTGTCTGCGTCGGGTATTACATGAGGCCGATTATTGTCGGCCAGGAGGGTTGCAGCATACTCGTAAACTAAACTAAACTAAACTACACTGGTGTGCAAAAATTAAGGACGAGACGGTTTTTTCAATATAACTTTGTACAAAAGCTTTCCAAATCAACACATTTAATACCGTAAGATCCCCAATACATAAGGACATGAGTAATGTAAGCAACACTTACTAAAAGAGAAATCAGAGGGATAAAAAGAAGCTTTATTAAAAAAAGAAGCTTTATTGAAAAAGTAGCATGGAGCGCAATGCGACTGAAGGCCGAAACATCCCTGTGATGGGTGTCCAGCAAGAAACATCCGGTCTTTAATAGGGGATATGATCTCCCCTGACTGCTTGGCACGTTTCACAGCGTCTGCCCATGCTGAGAATGAGGGTGTCAATGAGTTGTTGAGGCATTGCTGCCCATTCGTCTTGCAGCGCCAATCGAAGCTCCGGAATCGTTACTGGTGGTAAGGTACGAGCTGCCAAGCGTCTGCCTAGAAAATCCCATACATGCTCTATGGGATTGACATCCGAAGATCGTGCCGGCCAACCCATACGTTCAATATCCTCACTCTCTAAGAGCTGTTCAGCAGCTACTGTGCGATGACATGATGCATTGTCGTCCATGAAAAGGAACTGCAGACCCATAGCGCATCTAAAAAGACGCACATATGGAAGAAGAATCTCGTTACAATAACGGGTCCCGTTGACTGAACCTGCGTCGAAGATGTGAAGGTCTGTACGACTACCAAGCATGATGCCTCCCCAAACGAGAACACCGCCACCTCCATACCTGTCCCTTTCAGTGACGTTCGAGGGATGGTTGCTGCTTCCCCGCTGTTTCCAAATGAGTATGCGATGAGAATCGCTACTCAGACTGAATCTGCTCTCATTTGCTGTAAAGAGTATTCGTTCCCATTCATTGTCTCTCCAATTCCGGTGTTCCCGGCACCATAGAGAACGCCTTCTCCGATGGGCAGGCGTTAGAGGTACACACCGTACAGGGCGTCGTGCAAACAGACCACCACCGTGCAGTCTTCTGGCCACGGTAAAACGCGATATCGGTTGTTCAGTCGGCTGTGTCGTGTGTCTAGCGATTTCTCCCGTTGTCTGCCGCCTGTTTCTTCTGGCCTGTAAGGCAATATACCGGTCATCTGCGGGTGTGGTTCCTCGTGGACGACCACTACTAAACCCCCGGATAGCTGTTCCTGTAGTTTGAAATTGTCTCCAAAGTCGTGAAACGATGCTGTGAGCAATTCCGAACTCTGCAGCCACACTTGTCACACTGCGGCCTTCCTCCAACTTCCCAATGATTCGACCTCGGGTAAAAGCATCCAGATGTCTTCTAACAGATTGATTATTTGCCATTTCTCGCTGAGGCAGCAACTCGGTGTGATTTTAACTGCTATACGGCGTGCAATCTCTTTGCCAGAAATACTGATCTTACACCGACAACATGCTTTATACTACTCAGACACTCCCCCATTACGTCTACCTGCATATCTACGCATGTGCTACCGTACATCACCTTACTTAATCTCCTGATTGGTCTTTCTGTCCTATCTGCCTCTTCGTTCAGCTGATATGCTAATTTTTCGACTTCGTCCTTAATTTTTGCACACCAGTGTATATAAGACCGGAGAGAGCAGATGCTCTCGGTTTTTAGCTCAGATTTGACTTCGGTGTATTGAAATCTCCGTGAGAGCTTCTCCTTTTCGATGCACTTTGCACTGCGTTATGTTTAATGTTCTTAGTAGTTTGAAGTGTAATTACTGATTGTGCTTCGTGATACTGAGAGGAGTTGCACAATTGCCTTTGTGGAAAGTTCCAGAACTGTAAAGTGCTTATTTTGGAGAAATAAATTTTATCAAGCTGTTAGGTTCTGTGTGAATTCACTAACATGTACCCACGCAACAGTATGATAGAAATTCATAACGCATTTAAAATTATTTCACGCTTAACTAAAGCTGTCATAAAAATTTAAGAAGAGATCAAAATTATTTTTCGAATTTTTGAAATCATTATTGCACATAGGATTCATAAGAGTTGAGAATATGCATGTGAATTAAGACACAAATGATGGATAAAAATGGTTTGCTACTTTTATTCGATAGCCGCGCACATTACAGAAAGTCCAAAATCTGGTAGGTTGCTTTTGAGTCTGAAATTTGTTTAAAAAAGACCTTGGTCCCCTTCCCCATATTAATGTACGTAAGCATACTAACAGCCCAGTATAGTGAGTTAAATTCCATTTGGTTCGTTGCCAAAAATGGTACAAAGTGAGAATATAAATGAGTTTTATATCCGACCTTGGTGAAGGCAATCTTCATCGTCGTGGTCAGGAATACAAAATCTGCGCTCTGAAAAATAAACAGATTTAACTACGAGATCGTCAATTAAATCTTTTGCAAAAAAATAAGGTCTTGTCAGAAAAATAATATCAAATAAGATATATTTTGAGGAGAAGATTTTGTTATGTTTTTATGTAAGGTTTTTTTTTTTGTCTCTAGAGAATCTTTTCAGTTTATGAATTCCTGAATTGAATTTTATGTCTAGGGTGGTTGTAATATTTTGTTGGAAAGAACTAAAATGGAATTAAACTAACTAATCTTTGTCGCCGTAATGCCAAACGTCACTCAGGTCGTTTTATGCTGTCATTCCGTATTTCTTATAATAAATAACTTATTTACATATTGAAAATTGCAGTAAACGAGAAACTTTGTGTTGTACAACATGAAAATTTGTTCAACACTCAAACGTATTTTCGTATTAAATATTAACATAGTTTCATAAGAATAATAAAGGGCACAGTAAGAAAATATACATACTTAATGAAAAATAGCAGAATTTCTTGAATTTTCAAGAATTGTTTTAAAGTACATAAGATTAAAACCTGCTTTAACGGGAAGAATTTATTGTGACGGCTTTAGTTGATTAGCAATTAATAGCAATAAGCTAGTAATTAGTATATTTGATGGAAAGGCATATGATTTTAAATTCGTCTGATTATTCTGTTTTGGTAAAAACTATCTTAATTTTTGCAAAAGCTGCCTAATGTAGTTCATGTAACTTTCAGCCATTCTAGCTGTTTTCAGGGATGCATAAATCCCTGAATATCGTATAAGATATTTCTTTATTTTAAGATAGTAATATATATTAAAACATGTATATTGATTATTTCATTTAGCTGGATACAGGTAAGCACCAGACGGCCTTTTTGTCTGCTAAGGGGGGATGTCGTGGTTGAAAACTGTCTAAGGAAAATTTGTTCGTGTGTATGCTACATACGAGGAAAACCAGTCAGGATTCGAAACTGAGTATTCGGTGGCCTTGGCTAGTTTTGTACTGATAGATTATACTGACTAAGTAGAATTCAGCTCATTATTGTCCGAGTTATAACAACTGAAAGTTGCCTAAAATCTTCGAAAACTTTTGATTAAAAATTCAGTGATTTAAATGCTTTGCGTTCCCACTCTGCAAAGCATAATATATAGTATATGTTTCAAATTTAATCAGAAAAAATAAAAAAAAATTGTGTTGCCACTCGGGAAAACGCAATTATAATAATTCGTCTTGGATTTAGTAAACACACTCGGTTATTTAAGAGAAATGTTTAGCCACTGCTCAAATTAAAGTATTTTAAAATATGTTTTCGTTCAGCAAAACATAAAATATTTAATTTTTCGATGAAATTAATTACGCCACTAAAATGAAAATCGGTCGCTCGATCTATACCTCAAGCACTAAAGAAAAAGATAGCACGAGCTTCAGAAACAAACGAGCAACGGAAAGCAAGATGGGAGACGTTTGAGTACGTACTACTCAAGCCTGTTCGTATGAAACAAACGAGCAACGGGAAGCACAGACTGAGAAACATTCCAGTATGCACTTCTCAGGCCCGCTCGTCGGATGCAGATGAGCAATTAGAAGCAAGACTGGAAAACGATGGAGTACGGCTTTCTCGATCCAGACGAACATTATACGCTGATTTAAATCTTTGTGCATTCCATTACGATGCTAATTATGATTAGTCTTCATCCGGTCGTGGGATAGATGGATAAATTTTGCATGTATTGAAGAGCCCTCAAATTTAAGAATGAAGCACCCGAAATGTGTTGCGCGGGTAGAAAATAGAAAATCCCGGCATTAAGTTCATAACTCGAACCATTAACCAGTTTTGGTATCAGGTAACACAAGCCAATCAAAACATGCAAAATACATATAGAGAAAAAATTCCATTAATTGAATTAAAACACAAGCACTTTCTTTTAAGTAGCATCGCAACGCATGCCGGGTAACAGCTAGTGTATGATAAAGTATTGTATCGATAGCTCTGTTGTGACGGCAAGTGATTGGTTATACCACTGAAATTCAAAAGATTTTTCTGTTTTCAAATGAAATAAAATTGTTGATAAAAGTTTATAAAATTGCGTACTTTTGGCGTTATGGGCTTAATTCTGTGGTGGGAAATGTTAATCGGAAACCTCATATCCGGGAAAGTAAGAGTACTTCTTATTAGTTTTATTTCGGAACTTTAAAAGCCAGTGTTCTAGCCATAAATGTCCTTATGATGAGACTTCGTATTAGAGTTCTATTGTAATTTCACCATAATGATTTTAATTTACTTTACAACTGCCACGATAGATGTAGAAGTTCATTCAGTCTGGCTACTAACATTGATGAGTGCGGCTTTGAATCCCAGAGGAGTATGGACGTTTGTGATTGTAAATCGCTGCGGAAAGGAATATTTAAAGTTCATCGATCTGAAAAACCTATCGGGAACCTTGGTGGCGTGGAAACAATTTTCTTTGCCTGTTTGTTTTAATTATCAGACAATATAGAATATTGTACGAGATAAGCCTCAGACTTATTTTCGAAATTTGTAGCGGTAACATCCTCGATATTCTTAAATGAGAAGAGTGCTAAGTTATGAAAATTTCGATATTTTCATTAACACTGTATTTATTTAGCATTTAATCTTCTTAGCCGCCACTTCTTGATTCAGGTATTGATCCTGAATTCTGATTTAACAAATCGTTTAATCATTGCGTGAATGCAAGCAAGAGTAGAAGTGCAAAAATGTTAGGGATCCCTTTTGTAGCAAAAACAGTACAAAATTCTTTCTCGGTTGAAGTTATGGTCGTACTGTTACTAAAAAATGTATAGCAATCTATGTACGTGATTGTTGTTTGTGGTGTCCAATAGTGAATTTCTTAGTTTGTAATTCACTCCTGTGATGCAAAATTATAAATACAGTAATTCATATCGTGTATACATTTTTTTTAAATTATAAACAATTACCATAGTGAAAAATTAACAGGGAAACTGACTAGTAAAAACAATTACGAGGCTTGTGAACGGCAGTTTCAGATCCTGAATACTATTCAGATTTGGAATTTGAACGTTTGTCTTTTGACTACAAGATTACTTTCTAACTTCCTTACCTTAATACTTTCAGATGCGTGAAAAATAAAACCGTACTTTACAATATTAATATCTATAGCTGCATGTAAATTAATTGCAGTCATGTGTCTACTCTTTTAACTTTTTAAAACATTTTCTTTGCAGCTTGTGGTAGTAATATGGGAAAAAAAAAAAAAAAAAAAAAAAAAGGACTTTTTGCCGAGGAAACATATTAATATGGAGGTTATTCATGTTATTACTTAATAATTGAATGCTAGGAGGAAAAGTTTCTCCAGTAATCTAGTGACCTTTTTTTTTTTTTTTTTTTTTTTTTTTTTTTTTATGAGCGTTTTTGCTGGATGTGAATAAAACTGGTCTTTTTTGAAAATTTTGAGTTAAACACTTCTTCGATTAGGATGAGTTCTGAGCGTTTAACAGTTTTGTAGATTAGGAGTCGAAAGTACAAAGATACAAATTTTTAGAGTCTCGAATCTTACAAAGTTCGTAAGATGTAAAGATCCCAAAGATCCATGCCCACTTTCATTTACAATAGAGAGGAATGAAACTGCTCTCTTAGGTAAAATGTACATCTTCGCTTCCCCTTCTCCCGAATCTCTTTTTTCATTTCGAAATAGAAGCGCAGGAAAATATATTTGCTCTTCCTTATCATTTAATCGTAACATTTATTTACTTTTGTATTAATAATGACAAAGTACCCTACAAAGATTGGTTGGTTGGTTGGTTAATTGATTCAAACAAGCGCACCCGAGCCTTCAGAGACAAAAGAAATAAAAAGATTTCATTGTAATAGATTTTTCTGAGATTGCTAAATTAAGAGATGATTGCATGCTTTTTAACTGTGAAACAGGTTTGGGAGCAATTCTTCAACACCTGCTCTTTACAACTATGCGATAAGACGGTACTGTCATTTTATTGTTAGTTTGGAATTAATGCTCTGCAGTGTTATTTAAACACTTTTCCGTGTATTTTAATTTGCTTATTCGTTCGATAAATATTAAGCTATTTAAGCAAAGGAGATTTATTTAATTGCTTTTTATGACCGGAATGCTAATTAACTCTGCGAAAAGAGAAAAAAAAAAAAAAAAAAAAAAAAAAAAAACACGATAAATATGTAAGAATTTTTAACATTAACAGTTTTGATTCATGGTTTATGATCAGAAGAATTTTTAAATGTATATGACAGTAAATCAAATTGGAAAAGAAAAAAAAAAAATTTTATTTGGATTTTATTCTTGCAGATTACGGCAAACAGGAAGAAAGTTTCAAATATTTAATGCAAGACGGTAACTTTCAAACCAGACGGAAGTCTCTCTTTCAGAATCGGAAATCTCAGTCCTTTAGAACAGTGACATACGACCGGCGACCTCCCTGTGCATGCGGTCATGTACCCATGTAATATTTTTGGTTGAAAATGTATTTGTGCACTAATGTATAAACTAAAGTATTAATAAAAATCAACCAAATTAAAGAGATTTTATTTTAAATCTGTCGAAAATAGCAAATTCTGCCTGATCAGTTAAAATGTTTTGATTTAATATGTTCAGATAAATAATATTGCAGTCATTGCGTTATAAGCATAATATAAATTTTTAATTTTGGTTACATTTAGGGCAAAACTTATTCATCATGTTTTAGAAAACTTGTTTATTTTATAATATACTAATTTAGGCTAATATAATTTATAATAATTTATTTTATATTTTAAAGCTTAGAATTGAAAAAATAACAAAAAGTGTCAAAAAGTATGAGAGAATCGGACTTCAAAATATCCAGAAAAATTAGTCTCAAACTTTGTGGCAAAAAATTGTTAAAAAATTCTTTTGTAGCAAAACCCAAAATGCCCATATAAATTTAATAAGTATTACTGAATTCATTCACAAGGCTCGGACCTTAGGGCATTAGGTTTAAAGTTGCCATAATAATCTTGTAACATCTATCATCAGTCATTATCCTGTCTCCCCCCCCCTGCCAGTAAGAACACTGTGCCTACTTCCTCGGGAATTCTTAATCGAGCCTTGATTTTATATTGAAGTAAACACTTCACATTGTAAATGTTTGGATTTTTGGTATTGTTTGGGATTCGACCCTAGACTAGGGGGAGCTAACACGAAAAAAACTGTAGATATCGATACTTATAAAATTTTCTATACAGCACTATGTAACGCTCATTCAAACTTGTAAGACTCATTTAAAAATGTTTTCATTGTTTCAGAGTGGTATTTTATTAGGTTATACTATAAGGTATTTCTCCCACTTCCCTAGCGTGCCTTCGTAGTGTAACGGTAGCACGCTGGGCCGGTATTCCAGACGTCCGTGGTTCGATTCCCGGCGAAAGCGGTTGCTTATTTTTCATCTTTTCTGCTTCCAATTAACCTAATGACTCCTACAATACGTGTGCGCATGCTTGAGTGAAATATTCCAAAAAATTTTTTTGATAATGGAAACTTTATTCTTTCCCACTTATTTGATTCTGTGATCTCGTAATACATGCAATAAATTTATGACTTTAGTCTTTGCCATTTTTATTTATATATATGTATTGCAAAATATATACCGCAGCAAATTTATTACGATCATTATGGTGGAGAAAACAACAAGTCCTTTTGAGTATCTGGATTTCACCGCTGTTGGAGACAAACATACGAAAACATATTTTAAAAATTGATATTCATTTTTGCTGCTTGGTTTACTCATTTTTATGTTTTTGAATACACGAGATCTTTCCGGAGTAGGCCACCAGTGGTCGAGGAGCAAAGTCGCTAAACACCGGTAATTCGTTTCGGGGTTTGAATCCCTGCAAACGGGCGGGCTGCATGTGCGTTTTCGTGGTTTTTTCCATGTGTAGTGTGCATACGAACCACTTTTTCATAGCATGTCCTCTTCAAAGGCATCCCTTCCCTTAAGGAGATAGCCCCCGAGTGCTTTGTTGTAACCCTTTGATGAAATTGAATATGTGTATAGCTCATACACAAGTTGTAATGTTGCACGCTTCCAACCTGCACGCAACAGTAGTGGTGACTGCTAAGAACTGGAAGGTAGACAAAGTCTTGAGAAGGGTTTAAATCCCTTTTTATTCAACTTTAGAAATTACAAATGCGTGCTCTTGACGCTCACAAACTACGCCGACCCGGTGGTCAAATAAAAATAAGAAACTGAAAAGAGATAATAACAAGTGACTAACTACGAGGCTCTCTAAACGGAACTAACCTCACCGCGTTCTAAGATACCGCTGATAATTCAGCAAACTTCTGAATATTACGTTGGAAGATTAACAAACTGCCGAGGCAAGCACACAGGCCGAAACGCGTGGTTCTTCAATTTCTAACTAGCCACCTCCACGCTCGTGAAGCAAGAAAGCACACCTTCGAACTCGTTTCCCTTCTATTTAACTCAGAATACTTCCGCTGACAATTTGAATCCTTGCGCATTCTACTAAAATTTACATACTCTGGCATTGGCAATTCCAGGGGAAAGTAAGGCTTGACAGGAAAGATAGTTTAAACTTAAAATAAATGTTAGTTAAAATAAATATAAACCCTACATTTGCCGCTGCCAGAATTTGGTAAACTTGGAAGCAGGTCCTAGAAACGACCTGTTGAAAAGTTTCCACAATTCTGAACTAAATTTTAAGAGCCTCGTTTACATTCTGTTATCTCACAAAAGGTAGAATAAATTTCTGTAGATACTTATTTAATTCTCTCTTCTTACAGCAACCTTTCCTGGATTTCAGCAATCAATCTGTTCTCTTCTGGAAGGAATAAGTATCAGTATCTTTCTAAATACATTATAATTTACACTTTCTTGACACTGAATAAGTTTTTGTTTTTGAACGATTTATTTTCCTTAGTTACTGCTTAATTCACATTCATTCAAGTATTCAAACATGAATTTAACTTTACCCTGGCTCTCCACCATGTGTGGTGTCAAACGGGAATATTCGTGTTTTAGTATTGCAACACTTCCCCTAACCACAATGATTTGTTAGAATTCAACGACCAAATAGACACACCTTACTCGACATTCTACAACTCGATGAGCTACTTTAACATTCTTAAAATTCAAGTGTCTTCTTGAGGGTTTTTTCAAAACTTCCGGGATCTGGACCCTCGCTTTCACAGGCCCCCTCTACTCGTTTAAAGCTTTCCTTTCAACTTCTGCCTTCTGGGTACGCGGACGTTTGTTTTCAAATTTCCTTTTTGGACCTTGACCTTCGAGCTTCGATGAGTTAGCTTGAAAGCTCTTTCCCCCATAAGAGCGGTTTGCATTTCTGGTCTGCTCATTTGAAGATTGCCTTCGAATACTTTGAGAATACGATGCCCCTCTAGCTTTTTCCGCTATTCTGCGATTTTGAAACTTCACCGCCAATTCGAAGAGCTCCTGCAATGTGCTTGGGTTTCTAATTTCGAAGTAGTCTTGAACAGCAGGTAACAATCTTGGTAAGATTATTTCAATAATCTCCGCGTCGGGTTTCTTCCCATACAGCATATCCGTCAGCTTAATTTTTCGCAGAATAAAGTCCGTCAACTCTTCTATATCCCGTTGATAAAAACTATATAGTTCGGCTTCTAGCCTTGCTCGATCGTTCACTATGGGGAAGGCCTTTAATAACGATTTTTTGAAATTTTCAAATGTATATGTCTGGCCTCCGAATTCCCCTAATAAAAATTTGCCTATATTCTTCCACCATAGCGCGGCCTGTCCTTTTAGTGCAGATGTGGCGATGGCAACTTTTTGTCTTTCGGGCACAGGGTAGAGCTGGAAGTGATTGTTGAGGCTTTCTAGAAATATCGCCACCGAATTTTTTCCGTCGAAATTGACGTTTGGCTTAATTGACGCTCTCATCGTCTGGACCAGGTATCCAAATCCTTCCAATTGGCTTGCCATTTCTTGTTGTTGTCCAGCAACTTCCATCCAATTTTCGGCCATTTCAGTTAGACAAGTGTTCGGGCGCCAATGTAATGTTGCGTGCTTCCAACCTGCACGCAACAATAGTGGTGACTGCTAAGAACTGGAAGGTAGACAAAGCCTTTAGAAGGGTTTAAATCCCTTTTTATTCAACTTTAGAAATTACAAATGCGTGCTCTTCACGCTCACAAACTACGCCGACCCGGCAGTCAAATAAAAATAAGAAACTGAAAAGAGATAATAACAAGTGACTAACTACGAGGCTCTCTAAACGGAACTAACCTCACCGCGTTCTAAGATACCGCTGATAATTCAGCAAACTTCTGAATATTACGTTGGAAGATTAACAAACTGCCGAGGCAAGCACACAGGCCGAAACGCGTGGTTCTTCAATTTCTAACTAGCCACCTCCACGCTCGTGAAGCAAGAAAGCACACCTTCGAACTCGTTTCCCTTCTATTTAACTCAGAATACTTCCGCTGACAATTTGAATCCTTGCGCGTTCTACTAAAATTTACATACTCTTGCATTGGCAATTCCAGGGGAAAGTAAGGCTTGACAGGAAAGATAGTTTAAACTTAAAATAAATGTTAGTTAAAATAAATATAAACCCTACAAGGTAATAAAATGATTAAAAATCAAGGTCATAGTACCTGTTCACGGCTCATAATCACCCATTGAGAGTTCAAATTAGTACTTGGTTGAGGCGGAATGCATGCTTGAATTCGTCAAGGCAAGGAGTAGTAGAAATTCCTAATGCCATCCTGAGACACATTCTGCCAGGCATTCACCGGATTTCGCTCCAGGTTTGCGATATTTTGTGGTGCCCGAATCTAGCGGCTTATCATGCCCCAGACATGCTCGATGGGTGAAAGGTCTCGATGGGTCTGGTGACCTTGCTGGCCAAGGAAGAGTATCAACCGCACGGAGACAGTCCAGAGATATGCGAGCGGTTTGTGGCTTGGCATTACCTTGTTGGAAAATAATGCCCCAGGATGACGTGCCATGAAGGGTAATGCAGCCGGCCGCAGGATGGTATCAACGTATCATTGAACTGTTTAAGATAAACGGAGGATGACTAAAGATGACCTGCTGTCATAAGAAATAGCGCTCCACACCATCACACCAGGGGTTATGGCTGTATGCATTTGTAAAACAAAGGCTGATTGGGACCGCTGGCCCCGTCCTCCCCAGACATGAACACGGTGGTCATCTGCTTCAAGAGTGCAGCAGGATTCATCGCTGAACACTATACGATGCCAGTCTGATGGCAGCCATGATGATCGGCTGCGACATCATTCCAGACGACTCCGCCGATGTTGTGGCGGTCAAAGGCAAACGTCTTAAAGACGTCTGTGAGCGTAACCCTGCCTCAGACAAGCGCCATGAGATGGTGAACGGTAGCACGGGGGAGCTATGCACATGGCTATAGGTGCTTTGAATACTAGTCGACAATGATACCGTTGGGGTGGTTCGGGCCTGGTGAACAATTATTCTATCTTGCCTTGTGTTTGTGCTCCTTGGCCTTCCAGAGCCTTCATTTCATCGGCAATTTCCTTGTAGCAACCATTGCTGCTAACATCTTTGCACATCTTTGTACCGCAGCTGCAGGTGGAATGTACAGTGTACTCTGTCTGTAAGCTGCAGGTGTCAGCCTATTGCACGGTATGACCACACAGCTTTACGCAACTTTACAATGCGACCACGTTCGAAGTCTTTTAGTTATCTGTGAGGTCTTCGATACCGTCGTAATGGCATATTTAGTTGCTTCTTTACGGAATTACAATGGCACAGCAACAAAAAAATATAAATTTTTAGCCTCTGTTACTGGTTTTATACTTTGCGAATTGCGCACTAGAAATGCGCGCTATGATCGCAATTCCTGTTCATTTGCCTTGAAACTTTGATCACTTGCATGATCGATCAAGATGTTTTTGCGTACCAAACTTCGTCACTATCGCAAAAATTCTTGGTGTTCCGAGGGTTTTTTTTTTTTTTTTTTTTTTCGAAAGAGTGTATATGAAAACTTGAAATCACTCCGGAATATTACGAGTCCATTTTGAATAGCTCGGGAACTGATCGTGCAATTTTGGTACAATTTGGCGTAAGTGCATTCTAATTCTCCGCCAAATTCATGAATTTTATGAATAGACGGCATATTTCTGAACGGACATATTTGAAAATTCACAAAGTCACTGTGCTGTACAGCTACTCAGTTGATGATGAGGTACTCTTGAGCACCTGTACTACAACTAGTGTTGTATTCGCAATCACAGGGAATGCATCAGCAAATTTTTAACCTGGCCTTCATTCATGTGTAGAAAGTATTCCTATAATTAAGAAGACATATAAAAATGTGTTGCAGTGAGTAAAACCCAAACAAAATTACTGTTCTGCTTAATGTAAGGTGCACAGTCACAACATTTAGATCAGCAAATTTCTAGCATGGACATTTATCAGTGGAAACTATTCCAACAATTATACAAATATTCAAAGAAGTGTTGTAGGCGGTGAAGCCCAAATAAAACCTCAGGAACCGCAGGAATATAATGCAGAAACTTATTCAGTGATGCGCCACTTTCGATTGAATAGTCGTAAGGCGGAATGAGTATTCACAAATGTGCAGTGAAGTCTATTCCCATTCTCCGCCAAATAATGATACACGAAGACCAGTTTTCAAGATATTCAGAGTGGCTGGATATTTTCCATCGGAACTTATGGACATAAATATCTAGACCAAACTATATTTTCAGTACAAGGAATAAGAATTTTATGTCATTCAAACAAAATATTCACCCGTAATTAACATCCATAGTATTATAATCCGTAATTAGCATACATCAACGTTATTGTAATTTTTTAACCCTTTCCGGCCCGCTACCTTTTAAAGTCGGAGTTTTGATTAAAAAAAAAAAAAAAAAAAAAAAATAGGCAGTCTAATTAGGCCTAGAGGAGTACACGAGTAAAATTTTGTGAAGATAACACTTATCGTTTTAATTCTGCGGGTGTGCCCAAAGTGGCACACTAATTGAATAGAGCTTCCAAAAGAGTGCTGAAACGAGCATTGTTGTCAATGAACTGACCGATGAGATGCGGAGAAACAAAGAATACAGACTCTCAGTTGTCCTAGATTATCGGTGAGCCCGGTCTGGGCACACCTAAGGGTTCGCCGTTTGATTTTAGGCAAGATTTCAAGGTAAAAATTTTAAACTAAGATACAATCAGGAGGTTAGCATACAGCCAAAAAATAACATAGAAATTTCTTTTCAAACAATTCCTTTTATACCCTAAAAAAATCTAGAAGGTTTCTTTGAAAAAAGAGGGTCTAAAAAACTTAACATGGCTAAAATATATGGACTGGTTTTGTTGAGCTGCCATCTATTATAAATAAAGAAGGTTCAGAGTAACCTATAAAACCTTTTTCATTCAATTTTTCTGTGCGTACAGAAGGATATTTTTAGGTGTGTCCAGACCGGACACACTGTGCCGCAAAGGATTAAACATATCCTTGTGTGCATCTGACAAACTATTATCTTCACGTTCTTGGTATAGAGCAGCGTTCTCAACCTTTTGACTAACGTGTACCATCTAAATAAAAATTGAAAACCTTTAGTGCCACCAGTACAAAGTGCTACTACCACCACCACCACTCTTGAACTAAGCTCAGATCGCATAAATTTACGAATATTAGATAGAAAACCACAATCCGGATGCTGGGATTTTAATTTTTGAATTTAATAATTAAAAATACTTTGCTTCTTTGCGTACCACCTACTTTTCTCTTGCGTACCACCGGTTGAGAACCCCTGGTATAGAGTATAGCGCAGATATTTATCATCTTTATGGTGTTCGGTTATTTTATGATAAACTTTCTTTGAAAGTTGTGTTTATCTTTTGTCTTATCTTCGTTTTTTTCCTAATCGATATAGCTTGATAAAGTAAAACAGATATTTGAGAAGAATAGCATTCGTTAAAGAAATGATTTATTATTTGAACAAGTTTCACTGTCTGCAATGCAATATAAAGCTTGATAAAGTTCCGAAATGTCACAGTTTTCTGAAATAGTATGATGGATGCATATCCTTTTTCTAAGAAAATGGAATGCTTTCTTCCTACTATATTAGTTTTAAATTTTTACCTTGAAATAATTTAAATTTAATATAGAAAAATACACAACCCTATATATATATATATGTTCTCAGTCTCTTAACTGGCTCTCTGAGCTTAGTTTTTTTATTCTTATGTATTAGTAACTTGTGTATTTTTTGCTTTAAAAGTAATTGAATTATGTGGTTTTTATGCCTTTAGTTAATCTGCATGCAGTAGTTGAAGAATTGTCAGCACTGTAAAAGTGGCGAGTTAAGCCTTACGAACGGTCATTTGAAACTCAGTAGAAAATAGTGAATTAAGTCTAAAATGTTTTTTGCCGAGTTGGACCAAAAGTAACCTTTCGGTTTGGCGTACCGAAAAATCTGCCTTCTTGCCTGCTGGCCGAATTGCTTGTTTTTGTATAGAAACTCTAATTTTTAATTGTAAAAATCGTTTGTTTAACATTATTTGATGTTTTATGTTTTTCTGTATTTTACAATTTTTGATTAAGATGTTTTGAGTTTTTATGTATTTTTGCTTTGCCGCGAAGTGAGAACTGAATTAATTGAATGAAAAATATATGTATAAGAAATTAGAGGAAATACGTTTGCAAAAAGCGTGTAAATTTAATAGGCCATGCAAGGAAATCTTATGGTGTCCACATCAGATTTTTTATTTATTATTGTTAGATTTAAGTCTGGAAGGTTAATTATACAGGAAGATTAAAAAATATCTAGTAAAAATGTAAAAGCAAGCAAAAGGTACCGGAATTAGGCAGATTTTCTAATGGAATTGATGGACCAAAATGGCGAGTTGAGACCTTACAGGGCGTTGTTAAGCGATAGATAAAAACGTTCTCCTGGGCTAAGTCGTCATTCCGCATGTGGATTTCATGCATCATTAGACGAACGCGGAGCTTGCTGATATGCATTTTGCGTATGCTGTTTCGGATGAAAATGAGTTCTTAAAGGAAGTACTTGAGAAACGTAACCTGTACCTTTATATATATATATATATATATATATATATATATCTTGCAATGTTTGATCCTTTTTTAACTATAATATTGTAATACATTACCACATTCCGTTGCCGTGTTGTTACCACATCCATTTAGCAGTTAGAAAGTCTGTGGCTCGAATCCCGGCGAGGATGCAATTGTTTTTCTTACTTTTCTCAATCCTGAAAAACCTGGTAATCTTTAATGCGATATCTGAGGTATTTAATTTAATGTCACTGGCTTTACATCTCTTTTCATCGTTTAGTTTCCTTTTTATTTTCAACAGGGTCTGAAATCCCAATAGTTTCTGACCTCCATAATTCACCAACTGATAAGTTTTTCACCTGTAAAGTTGTTGTTAAAGAGTAATTATCCGATTTGTAAATTGTAACATTACAAAGCGGGTCATTACTCTTCTCAGTTTGAGAAATACTACATTTTGCGATCAAAACATTTACTAAGCGAGTATTTAGCAAATACAAGCCACAGTTCTATATCAGACTGCTCTGTAAAAATAATTCCAGTTACATTGGCTTCCAATTATAAATTAATTTCTGTCTCCGTCAATTTCAGATCTAATAAATTCTCTTCTTTTATAATTCATTCAAAACGCTTGTATCAGTGACTTTGACCACAGCGACGCAAATTTTTCGTTTAAAAAGTTCTTGCAATTGAAAGAGGGAAGATTCCTACTTCAGACCTACAGAAGCAACATTCTTCGTGACCGTACTCAATAGATCTCGCATGTAAAAAAATTTGATCAAGCAATAAATTTTCTTCTTTTAAATGTCCATGGCGTTGATTGATCGCCACCGGGTAATTCACTGCCATATCTTTGAATCTTTCCACAATTCTCGCTGCTTTTGAATTCGGGATTACCGCTTGAAGCAAATACTGGAATTTTTCCTCTTCAGGAAATGCTCTCATCTTCATGAATCTTGGAAAACTGACTCCAAAAGGTAAAATAATCTCTTACATCTTACCTAAATTTATTCAGTTTGGCAACTTCCTTTTTTTCGGAAATTTTTACAGGTGATTTAACAGTTGATATGGTTTACTTGCATGATAATTGATCATTTCTGGAGCACAGTTCCGAAAATTTATCGCGGTGAGTTTAAGCAGATTCAAAATCTTCAAATTCTTTTTCATTATCTTTACCTTTTAAAATACTATAAGACAACTCTTTTTGGCGTTCTTCTAAACGCGCAAATTTATCCTTTAGCTGAGATTCCGAAACTGAAGGTGCTCTCAAATAGAGAACCTTCTGTAAGTAACTCATCTTCTATTTTGTTCACACACGTTGTAAACATTATTCTCAATGGTTTGCGTTGGATTTTTAAACGTGTCACATCCATTATCTCGTATTAATTACTATCCCTAGTTACCGAGATCGTCCCATGTTGTGCGCCAAAATATTTTATATTGCGCGTCTCGCAGTGAAGGCTAGTTCTCAAAGCGAGACACAATAAGCAACGTCTACCCGACGTTACCTCGGTAACTCGTAAAATGAAGAGAAAGTATGTCATATAACAAAACACAGTTCAATTACATGGAAACTTACATTGAACATATAAATAACTTCTAACTATATCTAGTTGTCTATATATATTTCTGATTATATATATAGCCTGTCTACGATCATAAGAATTCAAACGTGTCAGTTGATCACGCGACATCGGAGTGAAATGATGCCGTTCGCAACAATTAGCCTATCTCTCAAACTTGGAGCTTTCTGTGTTTGTATTGTTTACTGTGTGATTTCGCTATTCGAAATTCGTAAATTAAGCCGTTTCAAGCAAAGAGTAGTTTTTGTCTTTCCCAAAGTGTTTGGTATAATTTTTTGTGTGTTTTATCCTTATAAATACTTGCGTAAGATTTTAGTAATAATACAGTTTGCGAATCATCCAAAGTTTGATATAGTTCATATTATAAACAATTCTGTAATTATTCTGGTAATAATGTTGCTTTTTTAAGTCATAAAAATTTTAATAAACGATGTTTGCGATATATGTATTGATCAACGGTCTTGGTGTTGTCAAGAGTTTCATTGTGATAATAATTTTTTTCATCTTTGGAAGATTCTGGATTATTAAGATTATGACAAAGATTACGAGGGTTACCTACCTGAGGTAAGGGATGCCTTCCTTGGAAGTTTTGAAGAGAAATTGAGAATACTTCGAAAACTTCCATACGGCCAGTACATTCGGGGGCCATATGAACGCGGATAGGACTACCAGTCTTAGATACTGGATCGAAGCCTCGTGGTCGCTGGAAGCGTGTTTTGGGGGTTATGGCCAGCTAGCGAATTGGAATAACATCTTCTAAACTGTTATATTTCGAAACATTGTTGGCAGGAGACATAGCCTATATTATTGTCATAATTTAGAAAAAAGACGGATCCCGCTATAAAACTCTTTCTACTACTACTAAGAATTATTCTAATTTATTAGAACATCCTTATGTGTATTATAAGCTTTTTCTGGTTAACTTAAAGCAATTAAACAGATTACTCCATGTACATAAATATGCTATATATTTTATGTAAAGACATTAATTGCAATGCCTCTTGTATACACAGTTTTATATCTAGCTTATTTTGGTTAAAAATCGTGGTTTTTTAAAACTATTCTATTGGCAAAACATGTTGTTCTTATTAGCTACAATTGATCAGATTCAGAGTATTTGTTAAAGTAATTGTAAATATTGATTTAATTTTTTGTTCATTGTTCAGTGATGTCCAGTTCATTGGCCAGTGTCCATATTATGAAACATATATTCAAAAAACGTATATTTTTTAATAATTTTTTTGTGTCTATCTTTCATTTGGTCTTGGTACGTTCTAATTCCAAAACTATTTACAAAAATAGTCATTCGTAAGATTTGAGTTCTGATACTCTGCCAAAAAATTTCGAAGTTCATAATTTGAAACTATATACAGTCGCTCAAACAATTGAGGATACATCTTACTTTTACTTGATAAATCCAACTTTCAATCGAAATAACACATTAACTAGAAGTGCAAACGTACTTTTATTCTCAGACATAACAAAAGGTTTAATTAACAGTAAAAATAAAGAAAAATCAACGACAAAATTCTAAAATAAAAATTTTCAGAGGCATTTCAAATAAACATAAGCAGATTTTTACCTAAAAAAATTGAGGATACACCAATGAAATTTTTGTTTAACTACCACTAGATTTTTTTTTTTTTCTGCTTGATACTATCATAATCTAAGTTTGGGCAATTTTATCTTAAACTTTTTCGACTGTTATTTTTGTCTTTTGAAGTTGGTTATGTGAATTTAAAGTCGCAAGTTTAAATAGAAAATGGCTCCTCGGAGAGAGACCAGTATTGATGTAAGAAAATTTATTAAGGTTATTTAAGAAAGGAAAATATTATCGTGAAATAGCTGAAATTGTCGGTAGAAGCCACTCGCGTGTACAGAAAATCATTGGAAGATTTAAAAGCGATGGATTAATTGAAAATAAAAGTGGAAGAGGAAGGAAAAGTATTCTGAGTGATGTAGCCAAAAGGAAAATTTTGAAAGATATCGAGATTGATCCTAAACTAAGTGCAGTCAAACTAGCTGCAGAAACTTCTCGAATAATGTTCAGAAGTATAAGTGCTGAAACTGTGAGAAATGTGATTAGACATGCTGGATACAGCAGTCGAATAGCTAGAAAGAAACCATTTATAAGCTTACAAAATCAGACAAAGCGTTTGGAGTTTGTAAAAACTTATCAATTGAAGACAGATAACTTTTGGAAGAAAGTTATATTTAGTGATGAAAGTAAATTCAACATTTTTGGAAGTGATGGTCATCGCAACGTTTGGAGAAAGCCGAACACCGGTTTGGATCCAAAAAATTTACGTCCTACAGTTAAACATGGTGGTGGCTTCGTCATGGTTTGGGGTTGTATGGCTTCAAATGGGGTTGGAAATTTAGTTTTTATAGATGGCATATAGGATCATAAGCTTTATATAGATATACTCGAACACAATATTAAAGAAAGTGCAAAAAAATTGGGTTTAGATGGAAATTTTATATTCCAGCACGACAACGACCCCAAACACATGACACATAATGTCAAAATGTGGTGTCTTTTTCATTGTAAATAGCAATTGAAAACACCACCACAGACCCTGACATCAATGTCATAGAAAATTTGTGGGCCACACTCGAAACAGCGGTCCAAAAACACCAAATTAGGAACAAAGCCTATTTAAAGCAAGTGTTACAAGAAGAATGGGATAAATTATCTCCAGATACCACCAAAAAATTGGTCGAATCGGTACCAAGACGTTTGGAGGACATTATAAAAGCCAAAGGACATGCAACCAAATATTGACACTGTCTTTATGTGTAATATATCACAAAAATTTCATTGGTGTATCCTTAATATTTTAGGTAAAGATCTGCCTATGTTTATTTCAAATACTAGTGAAATTTTTAATTTTATATTTTTTTTTTGATTTTCGCTATTTTTACTGCATATTAACCCTTTTGTTACGTGTGAAAATAAAAACACGTTTTCTCTTCTAGCTAATGTGTTATTTCTATTGAAAGTTGAATTTATCAAGTGAAAGTAAGGTGTATCCTCAATTGTTTGAGCGACTGTACGTGAGTGGTGTATAAAGGTGCAGAAATATATTGACCATCGAAAAATTTTCTCACGTATCTTTAGAAAGGAGATTTGAAAGAAAAAAAATCTAATGTTGTAGGGTTTAAGAATTTCAGACTTTTCAGATGAATTATGAGCCATTTGCACATCCTGTATTTTGCTGCAAAATAAAAGTATCTATAAATTTTAAACTATCGAATACTTAAAAAGCCATTTCTGTAAACTTTTAAACATTTTCTTCATTCATTTTTTCTGATTTTGAGGGTCACTCTTTCTGTATATAAACAATGAGATTCAATACCACGCCGGGCAACATTGTACATGATTAAAAAAAAAGTACTGTTTTAGAAACTGTTTATTTTGGTACTTACTTGTTATCCCATCGAACGTGAAAGTTGGCTACCATGGAAGCATTAAAGTTGTCAGAGATCCACCAAATTCTGTCGTTCCTGCAGAATTCTAAGCCGCACTTCTAATATCTTAAAATAAAACATTCGTTAGTCTTTCTGCACAATTCTATCGAATAGCCACTGATGTGCAAATATCCCAACCGCTTCGTTTTTGCTCATCGTAAAAACACTTTCGTCAAATTTTATTAGACCCTCCGATTTTACCGGAAGCTCTATTTAAAGAGCTACGAGTACAAACTTTCCGCTGGTAATTCTTCCAATCCATTACTTTTATCGGCTATTCTTTTTCCTTGTAGAACAGACCTTGCCAGCGACCGAGAGGTAAAGTCGCTAAACATTGGGAGTTCGACCCAGTTCGGTTCTAGCCAAACAAGCTGGCTGCATTGACGTCTTCATGGTTTTCCCCATGTGCATCGCGGATATGAGCCAGTTTCAATTAGGAAGTCCTGCACGAAGGCATCCTTTCCTTTAGGCAGACAGCTATCGTGTATTTTCCCATGACCAAACCAAACCAACCCATTCAACAGATCCTAGTTGTACCATCTGTAATTGACTAAGACTGTAGTCACAAATGTGATATTGTGTAACGTATCGCGAATCAAATGTGGTTACATCAAATAAAAGCGTAGAGGCTGTGTTGGCACTTAATGTTTATCCGTAACTGGCACTAAATGGTCGACGGGATGTTATTTTGAAAACAGCATTTTCTGACTTTTAAAGCAAATTTTATTATTTCAAAACACAATCTGAAATATTAATTAAACGAAATTTATTGTGCAACCTTAGGCGCCAATCTTAAACTGAGAGTCATATGAACGAAAGTTGACCGTTAGCAATTTAAGATATAAATGAAATTATCTGACGTCACATAAATTTAGAGCAGTTTTCTTTTGTCATAGACTGGATTTTATGCAGAATGAAATGAATATTTTAAAAATCTTTGAGATTTTAAAAAAATCTGCCAGAGACGAAGATAATGGATACTTTAACATGTCTGCAAGCCTTTGAATTTCGAGCTATGTAATGATTAATCATAATCAATAATCGATATAATCTACTGATAAAGCATATTAATTTTTGTCGAACATTTGTTAATTAATTAGGAGATTCAATAAATTATAAAAAAATGATTTCACGATTCCTAAAAAAATGTGCCCCGTATCTGATAAAATTCCTAAAAAGAGGACTTCCTCCGTTTGGTTGTAACTTTATTTAAATTTTGCGTACAATAATTTTAAGAATAAGTTCTATTTATGGCCATTTTCATTCATCGCGTTTTCCTTTTACTCCTTTACTTCGATTGTAACTATTTGGGTAAAGATACAAGACTCTTAATGTTTCGGAATTTTTTATCAGTCTGTTGGCAGAGCTCCCACTGTATCCGCCCAAAAATGGCCTGAATAATTAAATGCTAAATGTCTGGGTGTGATAAAAGTTTGTTGCGAATTTCAGTCGCTGTTTAGCTTTCCAGTCTTTGGAGCAATACATGTTGTGCTATTTATCTTTCAGAATATTTTAATATTAAATTATTGTGCTCTCTTTGTTTCCTTTATGCTTGAAAAATGTTCTGTCATGATATCTAATGAACATGAATTGTAATTATTCTGTTTGAATAATATAACGTTCATATTTTTATCAACCACGTCTTTTTAGGTTGGCGAGAATCTTTGCTTGATGCGCATTGAACAAGATTTGGCAATCTATAACAACTCACGTGTTTTACCTTGAGCGTCAATTCGTTAATTTTTACTTTCTTATACGCAATATAAGCTTTTTCTATGCTGGAGAAAATATTTGATGAACAAACATTTATTTGAATATGCAGTTGCTCTGTTGATGTGGCTGACAAAGAAACAAAATCCATTGCTTTACAACTTGAATCACACTGATTATACTGCTGTTACTTATCCTGTACCGACATTTATGGCTCCATACATTGCAATTAATTAATCTGTCGAATAACACTATGAAATTGTTTTCGAGGAGGGGGGAGATACAGATATGTAGGGATTTAATATTAATAGGAAATAAACTAAGTGGATTTTTTATCAAAAAATACATATTGAATTAATATACTTTCTGAAAGTATCTCTTTTCTAGTCGAAAATCAGTTAATAATTCCATTTTATTAACAATGCAAATGTTTTAGACCGCTGAACACCGATAGCAAGATCGGAGTTCAAATCCCGGTGAACTCCGATCTTGCTACCGGTGTTTCGTATGCAGATAGCCTTTGTGTGCTTTGCTGCGTTCAAATAACTATCTAAAAATAGGAAAAGTGAATACAGAAAAGTTAGTCACCATCTTTGAGACTCAATCATGATCTGTAAACATTGTATTATTCTTTCGAATTGTTCTGCCTGTTTTATTTATTTTTTTTTTTATTTTGCTTAAGCCAAACATAATTTTTTACATATATTTGTATCTTCCCTCTTCCCTCTCTTTTCTGTTAACGGTTTTGTAATTCGATATTGGTACTTAAAATCTTGAAAACGATGTTTTACAGACAGCGAAGACTTTTATTCAGTACTTAATTTTGTATAATTTTCTTTCCATAATAAATCTGTTAAACAAGTTGCAGAAATACAAAAGACTCAAATAAGATAGAAGTTATATATAATGAAAAATAACTTCTACTTTTCTTTGCTTTCAGAGGCATGTGGTCTAATGTCCAGGTAGCTGATGGATGTCCAGCACCCAGTTCACGCTCCAAGCATGCCATGTGCGTATCCCAAGCAGGTTTTATATACCTTCTTGGTGGCCGCAGTGCAAATCTTCCACTGAAAGATTTATGGAAGTTTGATCCAGGTAAGTGAGAATTGTATATTATTGTCTCCTTGTCAAGACATAAATTCAAGGAATTGATACTTATTTCTTGATTGAACTTAATAGGATTTGCATTCGTGTTGCTTTTCAAAAACTGATGCAGCGTTAATTTTTGCTTCCTTTTTTATAGTCTAGTGTGGTTCCAGATGGAAGCCTTTTAAGTGTTAAAAGATTATAATTAATATTTAAAGCGAGGACAATGAATGTAAAAAATAAATTAAAAATATTATCCTACGCAATTTTCGGAATCGCAGTGTGCTGGAAGAAGATTGATATAGCATCTGAAAGGCCCACCAGCGGCCGAACTGTAAAATCGCTGAGTACTGATAGTTCCGACCTGGGTTCGATACCAGGCGAACGGGCTCGCTGCATGACCATTTTAGTGGTTTTCCCCATGTGTAACGTGTATACGAGCCAGTTTCCGTTAGAAAGGTCCTTCTCGAAGGCATCTTTTCCCTTACGCAGACAGCTCTAGTGTGCTTTGCATAATCAGTTAAACCAAACCAAAACTAGTTAGCATCTGAAATTGAAGAATATTGTCATTTGTAGAAGGAGAAATTTCGGAAGCTTAAGTTTTTTGCTTTCCCAAATTTCTTATTCTGCAAATGGCAATTTTCTTTGAAGTAAATGAAATACATTCTAGATATGGTAATTTAATACTTCAAATTGGAAAAAAAGCATTATTTTAATTATTTCACTTTTTTTTTTTTTTTTTTTTTTTTGATAAGGACCAATTTATGAAGCTAAATTGAGTCATTTTTATTAATCACGTTTCCTTGGTTAATGAATATTCACTTCCCCTCCTTCCACACACTGTATACAAATCGATTTAAGATAAGACCATGTTTCTTCCCTCACACACACACTTTCTAATCCTTATTTTAATATGGGAAAATATCATTGAGAAAGTTTCAGCACCCCGACTATAAATAAGCATTCTAAATGTGTATTTTAATGAGTTTTAATGCAGTGTGTGAGTATTTATTCATCATTTCGTATCATCGAGAAAAAAATTTCTTATTTGAATGTCTGGTCGTTAAAAAAAAATCGAAGAACTGTTATTCAAGGTATTTATTTACAGAAATATTATGGTGAATTAGACGATTCTTACCGACTGTTAATAATCAAGCATGATGTATGTAAAAACTTGATCCTTTTGTGCAGTTTTCAAACTATAACGTCTACTTTAGTAGCAGGAAAATGTGTGGTAAAATGCGTGCAGTTCTAGCGTTATCAAAATTCATGTAACATCTCCCTTGAAATAGGTAAAAATACTGATTGTTCTGTTAAAGAATACAGCATTCATGTGCTGCCATAAGTTCACAGCATTTAATTTTTAAAAAATGCAGTAAAGTTTCAAATTAGCTCGATGATTTAAGGCTGGATCACTGATCATTTGAATGACATTTGCTGCGTACTACACTGAACGATCAGGATGACCTATGAGAAAGCAGAATTCTCTAGTGCTTTTACTATTCAGTGTGATACTGTGTCTTTGCAAATGCATGAATTTTGAGAGACCACTAGCATCGATACAGAGCAGTCTCCAGACCCCCTGCCCAGTCTTTAATTTTAGAAGCAGAGCGCTTCAATCTGTTCTTTCCCCGCCAGGTACTTATCTCTTTTGAAGAATATTTTTTGCGATCGCATCACAAGTCAGGCCGACTCTTTTTAATTACTGGCAAGAGTAGGGAACACTATCACTTGCTGCAGCATCAAAGTATTATTTGAAAGCAGTGCGGCTCCACTAGTGTTCTAGTGAATAACTGGAAGTTCGACCTCGTCTCGATCCCAGGCGAACGTGTTGGCTGCATGGTTGGCTTTCGCGGTTTTCTCCATGCGCAGCGTGAATAAGAGTCAGTTTCCCTTACAAAGCCCTCCACGAAGACACCCTTCTCTTAGGCAGATAATCCTCGTAATCTCTGCCATGTTCAATTAACCTAAGTATGAAGACAGTGCTGATATCGGAACGGATTAAGTTAGTGACTTCTGTTGGTCGCTTCGCATAATTTTACCTTGAAACTCTTGGGAGCAGAAAGACCCACCAGGGTGCCGAGGGATAAAGTTGCTGAACACTGGTAGTTCGGTCCGGGTTCGAATTCACGCGAACGGATTGGCTGCGTGGTCGTTTTCGTGGTTTACCCCATCTGTAACATGTATACAGGCTAGTTCCCTTAGAAAGTCCTTCGCGAAGGTATCCCTCGCCTTAGGCATATAGCCCTCTAGTACTTTGCCATAAAGCAATCAAAACAAAACAATCTGGCACCGAAAAAGATACTTGGAATTTTCTTATAACGTTATTAAGTATTTTATAAACTTTGAAAAAATCAAAATATAATCATACTTCGCCAAATGTTGTCAGGCTGGTGAAACAGTTCCCTCCCCCTCTGGATTTTAACAGGTAGCATTTCAAATGTGATTTAAGTTCATTTCGAAATTTTAAAGGTTTATTCCCATTAACGCATAATATATTTATCAGCACAATTAGCCCATAATAATAAAAACCTAAATACATAATTGTTAGGCACAAATGAAAAACAAAATTATATAAACTAGTAAACAGTTAGTAAATAAAAATAAATAAATACTCCATAATGTGAAATAAGTGATACAATTTTTAAAAGTAAAGAACAAACATTTGCGTATTTTTACAATAATACATTCATACTGAGTATGCAGAAATCAGCTTTATTATAAACACTTTTATAGTATTTTCCTTCTTGCTTGACAGCATTTTCATTTCACCTTTCAAAAACTCTTCTTGAAGCAACAAGTGCGTTAGAAAAATTGTTATACTTCTGCATGTATTTACACAGCTGTGGTAGAGAATAGAATTATTTTGCGCCGATTTATTTCCATAAATTGTTGTTCTTGCCTTAACGAGCATTTTGCTTGGCATTACATATTTACGAAAAGGAAAATTTTCTCCCTATAATATCAATTACAGCGTTATATTTATGCTAAGCATATACCTTATTTTATGAGTAGTGAAATGTTCTAATTTCAATAATTATCATACAAGACTGCAAATTTTGTGTTTGATTAATTATATTAAAACTCTGGACTTTGAAAAGTGATTCTTTTGTAAAGTTATCCTATATGTAATAATCAATTTATTTCTGAATTTCTCATTCGAGAT
Source organism: Stegodyphus dumicola (assembly GCF_044657685.1). Taxonomy (NCBI): domain Eukaryota; kingdom Metazoa; phylum Arthropoda; class Arachnida; order Araneae; family Eresidae; genus Stegodyphus; species Stegodyphus dumicola. The sequence continues at coordinate 62,590,103 of NC_140779.1, forward strand.
CAATAAATACCAAAGGTTCAGTGTAAAATATTTGCTTAAAACATTTTGCTATTTATGTTTTTAAACTTTAAATAATGCTGTACGTGACATTGGATGTACGTGATTTGTGATTTTTAAGAAATCAAAACTTCGAAAAAACAATTTTTCGTGCAAATATACAGTTTATAAACAGTGTATATAATAATGCATTTACGTGATGACTAATGTATTAAATTAATAATGTAATATCTGTGAAAATAGTTTAGAGTTGGGCAAAATGTAATCTCAGCTACATTATGATATGCAATTGCTTTGTAATTACAATTACGATGCAGTTGCTTTTTCGTTTATAATGCTATTACAATTACATTGTGATTGCAATTACAATGTAATTGTCGTAGGAATTATAATTACGTAAAGAGAAATTAACTGCCGCTGATAGTTCCAGTTACATAACGTAGGGAAGCGTGATGATAATCGAAAATTATGGTAAATGATAGTATCTCCGAAATAGTTCACAAAGAGTTCAGTAATACAAAGAGATAATCTCCTATAAGAAAGTTATTAGTATTTTCCATTTGGAATCATCCTGCTTGTTGATTTTTGCATTTACTGCTGCATATAAAAGTAACATAAATTATTAACTAGTCCTTTATTTAATACTACACATACTTTCAATAAATATGTAAAAGAAATGCAGTGAAAGCGGAATGTATTAACAGGAACTAATGTCGGCTGTTTCATATAGAACTAAATACGCATAACTTTGCTGAACGAATATTGGTGTTCGTGGATGTTCGCCGACAGGTATATTGATTTCAGTTATTCCATTAATGGAAAGCAAAGACTGTATGTCTACGAACAGGAATGCCTTTGTGGAGAATTTATTGGAAAAAAAAAATTTTAAATATTACACAGGAAATAAATCACGAAAATTTCATTTAGTCTTCCCGTTTTATCAAAAGGATCCGTAACAGTTCTAAACTTATTTTCATAATCTTGTCCAACTGTTCGCCTTAGGTAGTAGAAAAATGACTCTAATTCAAAATCATCTCATACGTGTACTAAAATTTTCAGTAACAGTATTGATTGCGATTAGTTTATTATTAAATGTAACACATATTTTGAATAAATAGTTAAGCATAATTTTCCGAAGTTGCTGTAGAGTGTAGATGATTGTTTCGACAGGTTAGGATATATGGATTATGGCATAGCACACAAAGTATATCTGCCTAAGGAGAGAGATGCTTTTGTGGAGGATTTTCTAAGAGAAACTAGCTCATATTCACATTACAGTGGAGAAAACCACGAAAACGCCTATCCAGCCGGCCCATTCGCCAGATTTAAACCAGGTTCGAACTAATAAAGTTAGCGATCTTACAGCTTAGCCGTTGAACGCAGAAAAATGGCCACACATTGCATCCGAGATCATTCTGCATGATTACTGAGTGAACTGGTGAACTCTAATTTACAGTAATGATATTAATTATGAAATAGGAATTTATGAAATATAACTCATATTTTCAATAACACAGTGAAAACGTATTTCTTTGCCAATGGAAGCATCTGCCCGCATTATTTTCCATAGCTTTAGGTAGAATGACAGTTAACAGCAGAAAAATGGCATTATTTTCTATCCGAGACCATCCTGCTTTAATTAATGTGTAAATTGTAACTTTTAATAATGGTATTAACTATGAATTAGGCTATTATTAAATAAACCACATTTGCAAAGCGATTGTTCATGACGGAAATATTCCGGATAAAAATAAATACGTGATAAGCAAAAGTATGAGTATTTATTTAATTGAACGCGGCAAAGCATCTAAGAGTAAGGATGTTTTCTTAGAGGGATTTCTAAGGGGACACTGGTTTGTATTCATAGAGAACACCACGAAGATGGCCAAACATCTAGATTGTTCGCCACAGTTCGAACCCTAATCAATCTACTACTATTCAAAAAATGTCTTAACTAGTCGATTACTGCTAAGCCAAAAATTCAAATGCTTTTTCAATTATACTGTAATTTTAAATGCCATTATGTTACGACTGCAATTATAGCTGCATTAATTGCAGTTTAACTATAACGAACTGCTAACTCTGTTCAGTCAATGAAAGATAGCTTAAATTTGCAGAATAAATTACAGATCTCGTATTTGTTCTACGCGAAGGTACATGTAAGTTTAATTAAGATTTTTTATTTCGCGCACTGACAGCGTATCTCAAAAGCTACTTCAAGGTTATTTCTGTTCATCTCATTTGTCAATTTCCGAGGTATAGTGTTTGTTGTCTGCAAATTTTGTTGACCGAAGACAATATTTTAAGTGTTAACCAAAAAAATGCACCTCCCTCAAGGTGTAATAAATCCTCGAATACTAATACATTTACTTGTAATTACATTGTAATTCTAGTTAATATATACAGTTTATTAGTAAAGTAGCCAAAGTAACAAATTATGAAAAATACAAAAGAAATAACAAGTTCCAAATTAACGCCTAGTGCTGCGAATTTTTATAAATGAATTTTAAAAGGTTAGAATTTTAACATGCCAGAAAAAGCCGTAAGAAAATTTTGAAAGCAAACTATCTCTTATTCCGACACACATTGCAAAAAGAAAAATGTTTTATAAACAATATTTGAACCGGAAATGCTAAATACTTCTCTTTTGTTCGAAGCTTCAAACAGAACTTGTCAAGGGAAAGGTTTTTTTGAAGCCTTAAACCAAGTCGATCAACTACATTGTAATTAAAAGATTTCAAATTACAATTACATTGTAATCGCTTTAACTGTAATTTCAATTACTTTGTAATTACAAGCATAAATAAATCAATTACAATGTATAGTTAATTACATTGTAATTGAATTACTTATATATAATTTTTATTCAATTACATTGTAACTGAATTATGCCAACTCTGAAACAGTTGCAGAGATTAACTTAATTTTATTCAATACTAGCAGCTTCGCTGCCAGCCTTCGTCTGGCTTTTAAATGTACCGGAAAAATGGCTGAAGGGAACACCAAACGTTAAATTAAAAAACTGCGTAGAATTTTACTCTGCAGAACAACTTCATTCAAAAAAAGTTATTACGTATAACAAAATTACAATGAAATAAGCAATATACCTTAATACAAATATTAATAATCCTAATAAATAAATTAACCAACTTCCCTTTGCAAAATCTTAAGAACTCAAATAGTATAAAGGAGGTCCTAAAAAAAATCACTCAAAACTTTTCAATATCTTAAAAATATTGAAAAGTTTTAGTGAAATGAGCAATAAATAACATAAAAGAATACAAAAAACAAACAATTCTGAAAAGCAAATTATAATTAATGATATTTTATCTTATATTTTCAAGAGAAAAAAATTACAATGAAATAAGCTATATCCCTTAATACAAATATTAATTATCCTAATAAAAAAGTAACCAACTTTCCGTTGAAGAAAAAAAATCATGCGAAACTTTTCAATATCTTACAAACAGTGAAATAAGCAAAAATTAACATGAAAGCAACTCAAAAAACATAAAATTCCGCGCAGAATTTTACTCTGCAGAACAACTTTATCAAAAAAAATCAATAAAAATGTATTATATATATAAATGACAATGACAATGAAATATGCCAATCTCTTAAAAACAGTGACATAAGAAATACGATGAACAACTGGGTACTTACGTATTATCGCAACCAGGTTGGCGCGATTTGTAAGTTTGAGTAAAAAAGTATGAATAGAAAGAAAATGTACATTTATTAATTACAAATAATTTTTAATACAGTTTTTTATATTATTTTGTTTTAAAATATAAAATAGCAATTAAACCCTTCCGGTTTCGAATTTGAATAAGTTGCAGAATTATTTTTTTCGGCGGAAATCTTTTGGCTATTGCTTTTAGCACTGATTGAAAACCGTATTCGCCATAACCATGTACACGTCATGTACATAATTTTTACTTACAAAAACATCCCAGAATTGCACAAAAATGGCATTGCGTACACTCTTGACTTTATCCATCTACACTGCTATTTTCTCATAAATTACAAAAATTTGCACGAAAATGCAGGAAAATTTTGTGAATCTCCACATGCTCTTTTTACAAAACTACGGATAACACGTAGGGTTGCCGTAAGTAGGGTCGCCAAATTTGGCAATTTATGCGAATTTTGGCCTGGTTGCGTTAATACGTAAGTACCGAAAAGGGTTGCCAAACCCATATTTCTAAAAGAATGAAACTATTAATAATGATGCGATTTCATCAAAAATCTATCAACAACAATAAGAAAGGAAAATTGTGGCCAAAATCACATTTGTAAAGATGTGAGAAGTGTACTCGGAAGCTTCATTTAAAATTTTTTTTAAAAATGCAAAATATTATCATTTTTCCAAAAAAAAAAATTTTTTTTGTATAAGCAGTCGCAAGGATGAAAGATTAACGTGTCCAAAAATCAAAGAAAAACAAACTGTACATTTTTAAACATAAACGTTTTTAGAAAAAATCTCGTTGAAAAGGCGTTAAGCTCACTTTAAATAAATTCGTATTTAATCGATTTATTGAAACACGAAATTTATTTTAAGTTCGTAAAATAGCTAAGTGCCTACATTTCATGACGATGTGAAAATGGAGTGCGTAGAGTAAAATCTCGCTTTCCTATAGCCCATTATGTCTCAAAATGACGCGATTTCGTCACAAAACATAAAATTAAAAAAATTCGAATTTCGAAAGAATCGCTTCGAGTTGCACTGGCTCTTGTCTAGATGCACCTATGTACCAAATTTCGTAGCCGTGGGTCTATTAGCTTACGCGCAGCGCGAACGAAAGACACACACAGACAGACTCTTTGTTTTATTATATGTAGAGATATGTGAATTGTTTGCAAAGCTCGTAAGTGCAAAATTCGAAATAAAAGCAGAGCATATCGCATTCGTCAGAGGAAAGAAAATTTTCTGCTTTTTATACGTTATTGAAATGTATGTGTATAATAGATACCACGTTCTTGACTAAGTTTTTATAAAACGCTCTTTCTATTGCTAAAATTAGTATTTATTCAAAAGAGGTATAATTTTGAATTCTTTTCTTCTTAGCCTTTAAAATTTTGCAACTAATTTGCTTCAACTTTATTTATTCTCAACAGATGAACAGTTGTCTTATGTTATTAACCTTATGGATTTACTTGTTGCATCTGTAAAATGAAACGGTGATGTACTTGTTATTAAAGTATTATTAAAACAAAAATTCTGGTGTATCATAAGGGATAAAGTCTTTTTTTCTTTCTTTTAACTTGTTCGTTTTGGAATCGAAAATTAGAATATTGATCAACGCATTTTTTGTGACTTTATATAACTTTATACAAATCTAGGGTTGTCATAAAATAGTTTCCGGAATGTATTCTTGCATCAGAACGGATTGAAGCAGAATAGCATAGTTAACAATAATAATTGAAAAAGAAATGTCTGGATATAAGTAAAGATCTTAAAAATTTGCAGTGCATTTCATTTTGTAACATGACAAATGTATATATTGCAATCCGCTCATCTTGTCTTTGCTCTAAAATTGTCTGATTCACAAGTGGTAGCTTGCAAATAAGATTTCTCTTTTGATCAGATTATGAGACTGATGGGGTTGCCTACGCGTTACCGAGGCTTTCTGCAAATGAGATATATGAGTTCCCTGGACGTAATAAAATGCAATTCCACCCTACATTCAAAGAATAGCTCATGCTTAAGCCCAATGAATAAATGCTGACGACCGACCACATCCTGTCTGGCCGCCTCAGTTTTTGTGTTGACTTCGTAAGATTCTTTGGAGTTACGAGAGCCACCCTTATCCTGAGACTAAATGGAATTGAATCAATGCGTTATCATGGCTATCTTCTAATGGAATAAGTAACATTTGAGCAAGTGTGATTTGAGTGAGATTACGAGGTAGCCTTGCCGTAAAGAACGTTTATAAGATCTGTCTTTAACTATTAAGTATGCTGAAGTGTTTTTTTGCTGTAGTATAATGGTACATTGAAATCACGGAGACCATTATGGCTCATTTTATATACATACCTTTAATAGGAAACTAAAAATTGATCTAGTAAATTTTGACGTTTCCATGCAAATGCATAAATTGACGTATGAATAAGTATGTTATTTTTTAGTTGTACATTTCTATACATATTAAGCATGATTTTTTTAAGAATATATTCTAATTTTACCGCGCTTTTTTGTCTCTTTTTAATAAACTAAAATATTCTGCTGTTAGAGGCCATCCTGAGGTGGATGCAATTTTTATGTCTTTTAAGTTAACCGTGTTTTCGTAAGTTGACAATAAGTACAGTCGATATTAATAAAAGTCTTGGATATCTAAAGATGTCGGAGAATTAAAAAAAAAAAATGAGTAATCTTTTATATAGTTTACTTTTTAAATCACATTTTAGCTTCCTGAGGGAGTTAAAAAAATACAGAAAATTAAGTTCTATATATATATATCAAAGTCTCTCAGGCATTCCTTATATTCTATTATCCATCTCAAAACTATGACTCCCGGGCATCATTCTGTCGCATCAGATCATAATTGCACGGTATGTACCATAAATATTTGCTTGCTTTTTATTTATTTCTGCTATATCATAAATAATTAGTTTTGCATGGAAGAAATGGCATTCTGACAGCACCTTTATCTCTGTCCTGCAGGCTTGCATTCAAGCGTTTTTATTCACTTTACTGCGGGGTAAATAATTTGCCCGATTCCCCATGCTTGTTATCCATCATTCTGCATTGTGGCTGTGTTATTTATTCCCCGTGGTTCAATATATTTACTTTAATTTTCATTGTCATTTGCGTGGGCCAGTTATCTGAAAAGGAATTTAACAGACAGTGCGCTAAGATGGTTTTCGAGGTGAATATTTTGTATTTGATTATGTGTAACAAGCGAATTCTGTTTTCATTTTCCGTTTTAATTCTTTTAAGAATTCGAGTATTGGCTCCCATACTTCCATTCTATAATTCTGGCGAAGGAATGAGTAATTGAATTTTTATTTATGCCTTCGGAAAAATAAATGGTTTATTTCATTAATTTTTTTATATTTATTTATTTATTTTTATTTATTTATTTTTCATTAAAGTGAATGATATTTGTAATTTTTTTTAAATTTCAGAATGAGTAACGATAGCAATATCTAAGAGTCTTATTAGTCCAAAGGGTCGAGAAGGGCTTCTAGTCTCGAAACGGCATTTTGCGTCGAATCACTTAAACGCGATGTTATCACTTTTGAAATTGTTGCCACAAAATATTATCGCCCTGTCTTTTATTAAAAGAAACTAAATAATGAAGAATCTGCATGAAGGTATGTATGTTTCTCGCATTGTAAAAAAACAACAGTATCTAAAAAAACAACAGTCATAAAATTTTGAATAACATAATCTTCCCTCCGAACGCGGGCACCTGGAAGCCCGAATATTGAATTTGTTTTATTATCTATTTCCTATTTTGTAAAATTTTAACGAATGTTTGATTAAAAAACTCAACGTTTTCAAAGCGAGGAATTGCAACACTTTAGTATGGGTTACAGCCGAAAACATCGCGGACGAAAACGTCACGGAGAAAACAACGCAAGGCAAAAACGTCGTGCTACAAAACATCGCAGTTCTAAAACATCGTGGTACAAAACATCGTCGTCGAAAATAAAGCGGTTCAAAAACTTCGCAGTTTAAAAACATCGTCGTCGAAAATAAAGCGGTTCAAAAACTTCGCAGTTTAAAAACATCGTCGTCGAAAATATCGTATTAAAAAATAAAGTATCTACAAATAATCGCATGACGATAACATCGCAGATATGCTTCTTTCAGGCTTTAATAACTGTAAATAGATATTCCCATATTGATTTGTGATCGCAAGATGGAAAGAAGGATAATTTTTACTTTCATACTTTTTATTAACTAATAAATTTTTGCTGAGAAAATAAGAATGAAACTTAAGCATAGAAAATTAATGCAACTTATAGCACTTAATAGAATTTTAAACCGACATAGTTAACTAACAAAGGCCATTAATAAATCTTTTTTTATAAAGTTTTTACTGGTAATTTTTCATGAAAAGTATAATCTATAATTTGCATTTAATTTTTTATGCTTAAGTTTTTTTCTTACTCTTTCAGCAAACATTTATTAGTTAATAAAATATGTGAAAATAAAAATTATCCTTCTTTACATACTGCGCTCACAAATCATTATGGGAATATCCATTTACAATAATTAAAACCTGAAAAAAGCATGTCTGCGAAGTTATTGTCATGCGATGATTTGTAGATAATTTATTTTTTACCACGATATTTTCGATGACGATGTTTTTAAATTGCGAAGTTTTTGAACCGCTTTATTTTCGACGACGATGTTTTGTAGCACGATGTTTTAGAACTGCGATGTTTTCTCCCACGATGTTTTGTAGCACGACATTTTCGCCTTGCGTTGTTTTCTCCGCGACGTTTCCGTCTGCGATGTTTTTGCCGCGATGTTATCGGCGGACACCTTTAGTATGAACAGTTAGTATAAAGGGACATTTACTGGTCTGCATGGGATATATGAGAACGTTTATTGATCCAACGGGTAGTGAGACGGCACTGAGCAGCGAGTGGGCAATAAGAACACTTAGCAAATTTTTGTTGCGTGAACACTTTTAAAACAAACATTCATTTGATTATACAAATATTACTAGCATGCATCTTTACAACAATCTTACTGTATTATATCAGTCGATCCTTCAAATAGTAGGTTGGTTCAAATTACAAAAAATTACGTTTTGCTATTCCAAGGGTTTGGAACTTTTGAATTATCAATCTGGTGTTCTAAATATATGATCATAAATCTGTTCTTGTGATTATATCCAGTATGGCCATGCTCTTTCACACTGCACTCGTTGCTGTTGTGGTTATGTGCATCTTCTGCAATTTCATTGCTATAAATGTTTTAAGAAATCTTTAATCGTTACTGTTCTGTTTCTGTATTGTGTAGTGAGTTTTAATTAATTGTTTGTTGCAGTGTAAGCACAATAAGTACCTAAACAGATTTATACCTTTCTTTATTTTGCTGATTATATTCAATAAACATTAAATGTATCATTGTGGCAAGGATGGGGATTGCTGAGCGAATTAAGTCTGGAAAGAGGGTCAGAGAGATTAAAAAAAAGGATGAAGAGTTACATTTTTTAAACTGTCTAAAGACTAAATAGCTTATTTGATCATAATGCCTTGCTTATAATTTTAATATATTATTTAAAATTTTCTTAGCAGTATTAATTTAATTCCTGTTATTTATAAGGTATTAGATTCTGTTAAATGTGCCTTGATATGAAAAGTACTGAGAAACATTGGTGAAATGCTAACGATTGATTCTGTAATCCTAAGTTATGAAGCTCATGATTATATTTATAGACGGCCATGGATTTTGACTGTAGTATTTCCCCCCTTTTCGTTATATGTTTTTTGGTAATAAGCAGGTGCAATATGTATCAGACTGTCAGCTTTCTTGCTCACAAGCATTTCAAATATCGTGTCATTTACCTTAATTGGGGTATCTCTTAAAAATAACGAAGAATTCAAAATTATTGAATAAGTAATCCTTTTTTCCTCTACATAAATTCGAGAAATTATCAAGTCAGGGACCTTTTAGCTCTCGACAGTTGTCTCCAGGTTAAAATTGCCGCCTTTAAGGGCTTTCTAAAGGAAAGTGGAGTTTTCAACAATGGTATCCTTTCCTTTAGGCATGTAACTATTTACATTAAACAAGGAGATGATTTCTAAAACATTCTGCAAGCAGCTCTTTCATCTTCTGGACTTATTTTACTTTTATATTTGGATATGCAATATTTGTGTAAACATATTGGTAAACAAATAGCTATTCAGGTTTCGCGGGGTTTTTTTTCGGGGGGGGGGGATAAAACCTGAGAGTGCGGTAGGTAAAAGAATAAAAAAAAAAAAAATACTCTGCCACATAGTTAACGCAACACACCCAACACAGATTAACACAAAAATACTGTTAAAAACATCAAATCAAAATTCCCATTATTGTTCTGCTGCCATTTAAAGTTCATTAAATCCTCTGCAAATTTAAAATTCTATTGTCACCCTTCATGCTTCTTTTTTCCCTTAATATGTCGCAATAATATGCAGTCTTCGACGAAATGTCGTGCATTACCTTCAGCACTACAGAAATTACTAAGAGGATTTTGCAAATTAAATCTTTTCAAGTACGTCGAGAAGCTCCCGTACCCAGTAATTATTTGATTGTAATAGAATCGCATATCATTCTCATATTTTTAGAAACTTCAAAATTCAACCCATAATCTTTCTTTTTTTCTCCGAAATATTCCATTTCTCTTTCTAGCGAACGTAATAGAAATCCTTAATTTTACCAATAACAATTCTTTTTCATGCTTGAATATCGAACCCACCGCGGCGTTATCCGTACCACTCTCTTTGACCAGCATGTCGGCCCTCTTGTTGCCTATAACACCACCATGGGCTTTCACCCAGTTCCTTTTCACTTCATGCATTTTCTCAACTTTTACTACGAGATCTTTTATATATGAGACCAAAATATTAGTGTTATTAGCATCTGCTAGTGCTTTCAAACGAGACAGTGACTCTCTCTATATATTAATTTATAATAAGAAATCTGTCCATATACCATCTCCAAGGAACACAAATTGAATTTAAAACCATGAAAGGAAAAAAATTTTTAGAATGTAAATAGCATTTTAAAAAGTAATTTAACTTCTTGCTAATCAATCGGCGAAGAAAATTAATATATATTTTTACAGTCAGATTTTTATCAATTTATTTAAAAGCAAATATGATAGCAACCGATTCTACTTGAAAAACCGAATTGTAAGGTTCAGGTCTAATTTTGCACAGTCTATTTCTATACCAAGCAAATAAACCACATATGCTGCACCAATTCCATTGTCATAACCCGAATCTTCAGTAAATATATCCATTTCTCCTACACAAACATTTGGTCTCTATTCCACTGCTTTCCTGTATGGAGGAGGCATACGGTTAATATTAAAGACAGAAAAACATATATAATGTGCTGTAAAACATCCGTAAGTAATAAAATCAACATTTTGTGAAAGTAATTTAAATTTATCGTAATGAAAAGAATAAAGTATCGGGAGGAGCCGGCATACCGGCCAATATGTAAACGACTTCCGTCGAGACTGTTAAAAGCATCTGGGTAGGTCATTCATTGTATTATATCTAATTTATTTATTTTTGACTTCCTACAGATCCATTTATCGTTTATTTCTGATATGTGAGTCGCTGTTTATTTCTGATACGTGAGTGTATCAAAGACAATCGTTGTATACGAAGCTTTGGTCAAACCTTTGATTTATGTTAAGGGAAGCTTGAAAATTAGAAGTGACTAGATCTCCCCTCCGAATTTCCCCAAGCATGCGTGCATAATTTCAGCATAATCTAATTTTGAAGATAAAAATTTTCAGATACTGGAAACTTAATTCGATTATGATGGCATCAGGAATGTTTCCAATACTCGATTACTGTGCTGCTTCCGATTTGACAGTGTTGCCCCAAGAGTTCGCGAGACTCGAAGGATATATGTACCAAAATGAATTAAAAGGAGAGGGATTGTCACACACGCTATTTTTATGTACTTGGCTATTAATATACGACTAATAAAAAGGCGAAAGTCTGTGTGACATTTATGATTGATTTTTTGGGTTCGCGTGCTTACTTAGGCAACGCTTTACTACTATTTTTATTTGTTACAAGAGAGTTGCTTTTTGATTCTCTCTATTGCATTGAATGATGAAATGTGTTTTATCATTAAGGCTTTAGAAAAAAATCTAAAATAGATATATTTCAAATTAGGGAATGACAAAAATCGTTGATTTAAAAAAAGCTTTGATGATAGACGTAATATTCTATGAATGTTTCTGTTTATGCAGTTGGGGTTCGTTTGCGAAGTTTGTTGTATGTTTTTAATGTGATCACTGTTGCAAATGAAGTTCTTTCAATTTTAATTGTGAATCAGCTGGAACTGCTGTGTTTTATTATGTCAACTGATGATGTTTTATCACGAATCATTTTTTCTAATATCAGAAAAAAGTTTTCGTTTTAATCAGTAGTCATTCCCTTATTATTTTAACATATAAGCACGCCCTTTTTTAAAATTCGTGAACAGTTGTCAAGCAAGTGAAATCAAAGCTGGCTTGTTGAATACCATGTGGTTGTATCCTAATCTTATTTCTTAAATGATCATAGATAACATCAATGAATATTCGTCTATTCAAACTGCACTGCGGGTGTGGGTACATATAATTACATAAAATTTTCATTTGGCTGCATATAAATTTTTAATATTTAATAAGTCACTGGAATGTAATGTTCACATAATTATTTCGATTGGAGTAACAAGATAATTTATCAACGTGATAGTGTTATTTCTAGATTTAGTAAATGAAAAATAATTTGCATAAAACTATGGATCGGATGAATGTATATTAAAAAAATTAATTCATTTAAAGAAAGATAATCTCTTGATACTTGTTATTTTTGCTATTTTTCAGTATTAGCTGTCGTCAATATCAGAATCAGAAATAGGCTTAATATCTTTTAGTTCATCGAATTCATTTTGGGGTTTTAATTTATTATAAATTATATTATTATATAATTATTATAAAATAATATAATTTTATTATTGGTATTATAAAATCGCCGATGCTGCTATGAAACAAGGACACAGAGAAAGTTCTATGCAGTCAGTTAAAAAAATAAATGCACCATTAGTAGTTCCTTCTCTTTCAGAATAGGCCCACCAGCGGCCGAGCGGTAAAGTCGCTGAACACTGGTAGCTCGGTCCGAGGTTCGAATCCCGCGAACGGGCTGGCTGCATGAGTGTTTTCGTGGTTTTCCCCATGTGTAACGTGTATACGAGCCAGTTTCCCTTAAAAAGTACACCGCGAAGGCATCCCTTCCCTTAGGCAGATGGCCCTCGAGGCTTAACCGTAATTAAATAACCTAACCTCTTTCAGAATAGTTGTGGCAGATGATATAATGAATTATTAAGAAATAATTTCATTATTAATGAGTAACCGTGTTACGTAATGAACTGCGTAATAGCAATAGTAAATGATAAATTTACTGTTTATTATCCCAGAGAAAAAATACGAAATTCACAATACTTTCGCAGGGTAAACAAAGAAAAATTCACTAGACTTTCGCGACCTAGGATTTTACATCAATGTTTATTTTCACAAATTTCGCGGTTCGAGAATTTGTATTAACATTTCCGAGGTAGATGTCTTCCAGAAATGTAACATTAAAACAAATAACTAAATATGTATCTAAACAATCATTAAATTATACATTTTAAATTTAAATTTGCATTTATAAATCAATGAAATTTTGAAAATGGTTTTAATATTATTATCTTAGATCAAGATTGCCATTTAATTGAATGGTCTTTTAAATATTATGGTGTACTAACACAGATTTTTTTTTTTTTTTTTTCTTTTTTTTCATTCAATAGCACTGGGAGGGAAGGTGTTGAGCACCGGCATTAATCCATTGCCTGTCCGTATTGACAGGTAACGGAGGGCGATATTATGTAACTTTTTTTTCTTGTAGTTCAGACATCCAGCAAGACTTTAGATTTTGGACTGAGATTGTTTTGCAGTGTATTTTTGCCAACACTATGTTACAACTTCCTATGTTACAACTTTATGTACTTATTATTCATGTATATTTTTCAAAATTCATTAATAAGTGTAGCGGATGGCAGATGATTCCATCAGTTAAGCAATAATGCTGGAAAGTCGTAACGGCGGTACAGCTGGCTTAACTTATAGTCTCCAGTGTAGTTTTGCCGAAATTCTAATGGAACATAACGTACAAATTATTTATACTATGTAAAAATTATCTAATATGAAAATAAAAATCTGATGTGTACATCACATAACTTCCTTGTACGGAATATTAAATTATACGCCTTTTTTCTTGCATTTCATTTAAAGTTATTGGATTGAATTAAATCTACTTCGCCGACAGCGCATAAACCACAATAGAATAAATGCATTCTTTAAAATTCACTCTAGTATTTGTTTACCATAGCGACACTCTGGCGCTAAATTCACTTAACAGTATTATATTTCGTTCATATTATAACTCATAATGCACAAAATTTATATAATTTAAAGAATAGAATTATGTAATTGTTGCCACATGTTCTATTCAAATACTATAATAAAGCTAGAATGATGTATAAAAGAAATTAAGCAAACAAAACAAAAGAAACTTTTTCACAGACGATTGAGTATTTCTCATTCAATTAATTCAGTTCTCACTTCGCGAGAAGGCAAAAATACATACAAACTCAAAATATCTATATTAAAAATTACGAAGTAAATCTTAAGCGCTTATTTCCTCGAAAAAATTCCAGAAAGGATTAAGCATGATTTAATTGGCAATAATAAAGGAAGGCGTTATCTTTGTTGTTGCGAAGCTAAGTTTCTCTAGATTGGCAACAAATCCACTAGTCTGCTGTTTCAAATGTAAACAATCAGTGGCCGCCATAAAAAAAAAGGCTTAGCGGCACTTAAACAACTTTAAAATTGTTGATAATTCTAAAAATATTGCATACAGATTTACTAAAGACATAAAAACCTTAACCTGAAGATAAAAACAACATAATTAAATCAGTTTTAAAGCAAAAAATGTACAATTTACAAACATATAAGAGTAAAGAAACTGAGATCACTGAGCCGGGTAACAGAGTGGATATATAAATATATTTATATACGTTTGGTGCGGCAGATTACAACCAAAATACGAGGTGCACATCTACATGTTATAGCAGTCCTATATACAAAATTTCAACGTTCTCAGGCTACTCGTTTTTGAGTTATGCGAGATACGTACGTTCGTACAGACGCCACGAAAAATTCTGTTCAGAATTAATTTTAAAGCAGTTTTATTATTTTTTTTTGGAGGAAACGAGTCTTTTATTGTGTCCTTACGTACAGATATCACGCAAAAACATCGTTAACTTGCATTCGATAGCGGTCAAAATGGATATTTTCGTTGAAAGATGCTGCCTGAAACTTTTCGCGATTACAATACTTCCTTTTTACTTAGTACAAGGAAGTAAAAATAGAAGTTAAAAAATAAAAGGAAAAGGACCGAAATCCGTGTACTTATGTTACGTTTGCAGGAAAATCTATTATTCTTGAAATCTTAAAATATCCTCTAAAATTTGCGAAAATAATCGCAGAAGTTCGTGTTGTATGAATCTTAACTCCTTTTAATATTAATCTCTCTGGTTCCATTATGTTCCATTCCATGACGACAGTCAGACGAATTTATTGCCTCTCCTGATCTTCCCATGAAGTAACACTAACTCAGAAGAAGGTTTAAAGTGAGGTTTTTTATTAGTTCGTCAGCGTGATAGTACACAACCTATGCAACAACAGAAATAGTTTTCGCAACATTTGGGAATAAAAGAAGAGACTGAGTGCGCCTAAACCTTTAGCTCAAGCTCTCAGTTTACGCGAACAATTCCGGTTAGCGAAGCTGATTCAAATAATTTAGGAGAAAATGGTAGCGAGATGGTTAGCATTCGCTGCGGAAAGCTCTCTGTTAAATACTGTGTATTTCTAATTTTCGTTTTGGTGGAAACAGATAAAAGTAGAAAAGATAACATGGGCAAAACTTATAAGCTAACTGATGTATAAAACTCTGAACGGTAAAGTTACATTTATCACCGTAAACTATTGATTATTATAGTAATATTTTTCTGTTAAAGCTTACAAACAGCGATATATTTTTTGTGGAATAAAAGAGATTAAATATTCATAAAAAGTAAGTGATGATACCCTAAAAATAATCACTTAAGTTAAATATGTCTATAATTAATTATTAAATTTGATCTATTGGTTATATGTATAAAAAATGCATGTGTCTATAGTTTCTTTACAATCTGTTGTGCTGAAAATATATACATTTGCCTCGAAAGAGCTAAGGAGCAATTTTTTTTCTGCCGCTATATAATTGCAAAAATAATTCATAAGGATGTCAAACAAAGTTTAGAGAAGAGGTAAACGGTAAATGTAATAAAAATATACGCAACGGAAAAATACTGTTATTTGTTTAGGAAAGTTTGTTATTTAAATCTGAATGCTGATGTATGACGATGTTTCCGTGTATGCGAATGGGCTGACTTCGGAGAAGTATTTCGCATTTGTTAAAAGTATCTCAATAAAGCACTGTGAGAGATGCCCGAGAGAAATCGTTTGCTGTATTCTGTATAAGTTGGAAGTAGTCGGCTGGATGAAAAAGGAACTGTCAGAGGCTGAAGTAGTAAGACTTTTTAATATCACTCATAGTGTATCCAATGTTGCAAGACCATGAGTTCCAGGCCGTCCACCACTGATAATTCCTTCTGAAGACCACTGTCTAGTTCTTTCGTCTAAAACAGGGATGGACAAACTTTTTCGGTTGCGGGTCAAAAATTGGGGGGGGGGAAGTTTCCGGGCAATGATAAATTTTTCTAAAATTTTAAAAACAATATTCAAGTATTACAATTTAAATATGTTAATGAGATGAATGAAGTTGCGATTTCGTTTTTAAAAGTTCTTATATTGAGCTTCGAAGTGAGATATACTGATTCTATGGGACGAGGCTAAATGTTCATCTGTCAGTCAACTTCTGAAATAATTCTTTCTAATGTTCATAGTTGAAAACACTTGTTCACATATATAAGATGAAGCAAACATAGCACTGATTTTCTTGGCATGAGATATTAAATTTGAGAAACGTACTTTCGATAATGATTTGTAAAATTCTAACTTTGGCATATTTAGAACTAACTGCTTGAGATGATTGTTACATTGCAACTCAGTTAATTCAAGCTGCAGATCTGACCTCACTGCTTCGCAGCTTACGTTGAAAGGCATAGTAAAAATATCCATTGTGTTTGAATGGCACTGAAATCTTGAATTCTGGCGTTCGAATTCAAAATGCAGGTTTTTCAAGCCATTTTCATAATTCTTAAGTTTCTCTTCATTTAGTGAGGGTATTGAATTTAACGTCGGGAAATGAGACAAGTCGTTCGTAGCTAAGTTAGAGTTTAAAAGCTTTGAGATGAGCCCAGGTATCCTCAATAAATTGATTTTTTTCTTGCATCTTGACATCCAAGTTGCTCATATGACAAAGATCTGTGAAAAATGTAATGCCCGAAAGCCATTCTTTATCTTCTAACATTTCGCACTCTGCAAAACACTGTTTCTCGTAGAAGAACGACACAATGTCCTCTTTCAATTGCTTCTTTGAAGGCTGCTGCAGCTTCACTGCAGATGAGACACGCTGGTTTATCTTTTACAACTGTAAAAAATATTTCCATGTCCATTCGTCGTTAAATGCACGGCAATCTGAATCAACTTTACGTTTTTAGTAGCCATTTTGGGGTTTAAATATTTTAAGAATAACCCAAACAAGCACTAGCTATAATAATTTCACGACTATGTACAATGATGCTATATGTCCGCAATCTTTCCATGCGCAATCAATGATATTAGAACTCGCGCCAAAATAAAACGCCGCTGGCTGGAGCTTAAAATGCGCGGTCTGCCACATGTAAGGTCTAATTCACCTATTGGATTCTCAAATGTCTGCTCCCCGAGAAGGAGATAATGCTTGCGCCAATATATAGCTATAACTAACAAAGAACTCCCGCTTTTAACACTTTACCCATTGAAAGCTGTCTGTGCTTGCTATTTCCGCCGATTAATCTTTTGTAGAACAAAAATAGGGGAAGTAAAAAGATCATCAGTCCTTTGAAAAAAAAAAGGAAGAAAAAAATAATATTTAAACAAAGTAGAAAAGGAGATGGATATATAAATATATATTTCTTTAAATTTTCCTCGAACCGGCAAATTAAATTATATCCGCGGGCCGGATAGAACCTTCCGCGGGGCCGGAGTTGGCCCGCAGGCCGTAGTTTGCCCATCCCTGGTCTAAAAGCTGTCGAAGCACGATGAAGCGGCATCATTTTCTAACCACAAAAAGTAATCTGCTGCTCTGAGGATAAGGCTAAACTGTTGTGTGGTTTACCAAAAGATGCGCTATTGTATTCTGCTTACGCTTTCACACTTAGCATAGCAACTGTAATAAGCAAGAAAGTATGTCACGTGGAGCAGAAGGCAATAGCCTTTCAATGCTCCTCACAGATGAGTCCGTATAAGTCATGCCATGTTGTGATCTGGAGAGAGCAGTGAATACGATATAGACTATCGAACATCGTTGTATGAGACAGTTACCAAGATGGCAGTATTTCCATTTGCGCAGGAATTAGTTTAAGGGCCGCATGTGTTTACTGCGCGATTTTTCACATCTCAGACTCGTAAGATAATTCCTCGAACCTGAAACCATATTTTGTCGCGATCGGGCGATTCCTATGTTTCAGTGGATAATACAGCCGTCATTTTTAAGCATATATTGTCAACCAGTGTATTCGCAAGCAAGGTATTCAGTGAATAGATTGACCAGGTAGATCATCTCTTCATAATACAGTCGAGCACGTATGGCTTAACATAGGAAGAGAATCATCTAATTTGTGAATTGCAAGGAAAGTTACTCGGTGGGATGCCTTCATAACGGTGCTCGAAACTTTATGCAATTTAGTCGTTATTCGGAAAAGACCGAAACCTTCATAAAAGCGTGAGCAGTTTCATGCGGAACACTGCTATATAAATATAAAAATTATTTGTTGCTATTAAATTAAAACCGTACTTGTACAGTGGTACTTCGGGGTAAGGATGCCCTCACCTTTGTAAAGGTTGCTTT
This sequence comes from Stegodyphus dumicola, assembly GCF_044657685.1. Taxonomy (NCBI): domain Eukaryota; kingdom Metazoa; phylum Arthropoda; class Arachnida; order Araneae; family Eresidae; genus Stegodyphus; species Stegodyphus dumicola. The sequence goes on from NC_140779.1 coordinate 62,608,928, forward strand.
TTCAAGTTAGAAACTGATCTGCATAAGGGTACTGGCATTTTTATAGCGAGACACTTGTATAAAGGTTTCTTTTTTAAATCAGTGGACAATTCGCATAAAGGTACGGTGATATCCATAGTCGAAATGAAGTATCTGAGGTTTTAACAAAAAACATGAGGAAGTGGTGCCAAGTCTATATTCGTGTCAGGAGGAGGACATATTTCATATTAAATTACTTTCTCATTTATTTGTGAAAAAACTCGTTTGTTTCTTGTCTTATTAATCTTGCGTTTTCTGATAGCGACGTTTTATAGTTTTCCAGAGCTACAATGTACGCAACCTTTGTAACATGCAATGAGATATTGCATGAACTGTACTTGTATCACTTTTCATATTTCTGTCTTTTTTGTTTTAAGACTTTTGTACTGAAAACTATTTGTTCCATAACTTTTACAGTACTTATTAGTTAATCAAATGCTAAAATATATTTTGTATTATTTAAAATTCGTTTCAAGCTCTTAATTAAAATGGAACAAAGCCGTGCCATTTTTATCTTACATATATATTCTTAAGATGACGATTGTATTAATGTTTTATGCTGCTTATATAAGCAATGGCAGAATTTTTTCATGATAGTTTTTGCCTTCAGTGAAACATTAACAGCCGTCTTTATAATGCTTAATTATTTCAAATAAATTTCTAAACGTTCATATCACATGCGTCTTATATCATCCGGAATTTCACAAACTTTGCTAACAGTATTTTTAGAAAATAATATACTCATATATATATATATATATATATATATATATATATATATATATACAATTAATAAATTGTGTAAAAATGTAAATCCTTTATCTTTTTATTTAATTTTAGGGGGAAGGAAAGTTAAATAAAATTATTTAACCTGCTTCCTGCTCTTTTATTAATATTATTATTATTATTATTATTTTAAATTTCAGCTTACTTAAATATTAGAAAAATGCTGCCTTTATAGCCCGAGAACAGCTGTCTTATATAAAAACTTAATTGTAAATTTTGTGGGATTTAAGACACTTTTCCTTTGACATTTTATATTCCTAAAGCTGTAATGAACTCTTTTAGAATAGGGAAGAAGAAGAAGAAGAACAAAAAAAAAAAAAAAAAAAAAAAAAAAAAAAAAAACTGCTGCTGTTAAATTGGCTTTGGCGTACAAATTCAGCATCTCTGATTAGAAAATTGAAAACTTTCTGCTATCCATTCGATAAGAAATGAGGCCAGCTCCTGAGAAGCGGCACCAATGCGTCCGGAGGCGAATAGCTATCGATTTTTGTTCAGAGAACATTGCTTTACGGCCACGTGTCTTTCCTCCAACTCTCTGTTTTATTTATCAGGACGTAAGTATTTATGGCCGTTTTTATAGGCTCAAGCCCACCTGCATCAATATCCCTTTTTTGTGACCTATTTAATGTTAGAATGTTACTGAAAAATGCGTATCGAACGTCTTGCACGCATTGGAAGATTTCTTTAAAAAAATGGGCAGGGTTTCGAATTTTAAAAAGTTATTCATAACTGAATTTTCATAAAAAATAATAAGTAAATAAATAAAAGTTTGAAAAAATTAAAATTTTAAAGTCACAAAAGTTCTTACTTTTATTTTCGCAAGTTCTTACTTACCAGGCTTTTATTTTCGCAATCGTTGTTCGTAGACATATACTACCAAATACCGAAGTGTTTTAAATGACGAACGTATTCATGTTTTTGCGTATTTGGGGAATTTTTATTTTCGATATGAAAAATGCAGTAACTTTTACTTCTGTACTAACAAATTTAACCGGGGTATTTAATTTCAAAATTGGTAATTTTGTATATCATTTTCAGCTTGCTTTGAGGGATCGCTTAAATAAGTAAGAATAATTCCAGGAAATAGTATGTTTAAATAGAGTGCAGCAAACAAATGTGTATAATTTAGTGGTATCCACATTAAATTTTTTCAGACTTCAGTGAAATTGCAAGTCTTCAAAGTCTTCTAGCTAAATATTTAAAAGAATCGGCTTAGTGTGCGATGGTGTCCGCCGATAACATCGCGGCAAATACATCGCGGACGAAAACGTCGCGGAGAAAACAACGCAAGGCGAAAACGTCGTGCTACAAAACATCGTGGGAGAAAATAAAGCCGTTCAAAAACTTCGCAGTTTAAAAACATCGTCGTCGAAAATATCGTGATAAAAAAATAAAGTATCTACAAATCATCGCATGACGATAACATCGCAAACATGCTTTTTTCAGGCTTTAATAACAGTAAATGGAAATATGGTTCCCATAAGGATTTGTGAGCGCAAGATGTAAAGAAGGATAATTTTTACTTTTACAGTTTTTTATTGACTAATACATTTTTGCTGAAAAAGCTAAATTTTTGCATTAATTAATTAAATGCAATTTATAGATTGTACTTTTCATGAAAAATTATAAGTAAAAACTTTATAAAAATGATTTATTAATGGCCTTTGTTAGTTAATTATGTCGGTTTAAAATTCTATTGAGTGCTATAAGTTGCATTAATTTTCTATGCTTAAGTTTCCTTCTTACTTTCTCAGCAACAATTTATTAGTGAATAAAAAATATGAAAGTAAAAATTATCCTTATTTCCATCTTGCGCTCACAAATCATTATAGGAATATCTATTTACAGTTATTAAAGCCTGAAAAAAAGCATGTCTGCGATGTTATTGTCATGCGATGATTTGTAGATACTTTATTTTTTACCACGATATTTTCGACGACGATGTTTTTAAACTGCGCAGTTTTTGAACCGCTTTATTTTCGACGACGATGTTTTAGGACTGCGATGTTTTCCCTTTGCGATGTTTTCTCCCACGATGTTTTGTAGCACGACGTTTTCGCTTTGCGTTGTTTTCTCCGCGATGTTTTTGCCGCGATGTTTTCGGCTGTAACCGTGTGCGATCAGCTATAATTTCTAGTTAAAAACTGTAATTAAGACACTTATAACAAGATTAATGCGGTGAAGCCTTTGCAGAACTAGCTTGGCATTTCTGTGGCTGTCTGCAAATCTTCCTCCCTTTCGCCCTTTTTTTCAGCGTCATTCACATATTACGGGATTTATAATCAAATTGTTCATCGAGTACCAGTGAAATACTAAGGCAATGAATATGTAGAAGATTTGTGAAAAAAAGGAGTGAATTTAAAATGAACTTCTCTCTTAAGTAATTATTAAGGATTAATTTTAAGTTTCAGCATTATTTTGTGAAGAATTTCACGATATGTAAATTAGAAACATGTGATTATATTAGATTTGCTGTTCACTTTTCTTAACAGAACTTTAATTTCGAATTGAAATGCATGTAAATTATTTTTAGTTTTATGTATGTGTTCGTGCTAAAACTCTTATATTGGTAGAAATGTACTTTATTGATTCGGAGAAAAATATTCACAGTACAATACCCGCTGCTTATTGAAATCACTTCCGCTTCAAGCGTATTTCAGTTTATTAAGTGGCTGAGTTTAATAAATTATAATAATAAAGCGGTGATTTGTATATTACAGACCGTGATATTTGTTTTACCCTTTTCAAGTAAAATAATAACTAACAAATAATTCATTAACTAATACAAAAAATAATTAAAATTAATAATAAAATTAAACTATTTACGCAATTTTTAAATTTTAAAAAAAATATTTTTAATTACCTTGATGAAGTTTTATCTCTTATATACTGCTATTCGTCTGTGTTTGTTTCATATCAACACAGTTTTTCAATTGTATTCTCAATTTTGTAAGATATTGTTGACAGCTTTTTTGATCTGCGTCTTTCAGTTCAAGATTTTTTTTTTTTTTTTTTTTTTAGTATTTGTAGTGCTTGCTTGTCTAGATTCGATTAATGATAGCATATCATCACCTTTTTTTCTGTATCACTTTTGCTGTCAGTTTCTGAAGTCCTTTTAATATTTTCATAGTCTCATAATCGTTTTCTTAATATTATGATGAATTAACACAACATATTTTAAAAATGAATCTTCGTAACTTCCCTCATTGATGCCTGAAGCATTAGCTGTAGTTTGCAATTCCTCTGAAGATTCTTCTGCATAAAAGCCACATTTTCGAAAATAGATTTAACTGATTTTAAGGTATGAACCCCCTGCATTGAATATAATATTCATGGCCTTTATAATACCCTAAAATTAAAGGTTGAATGTTAGAAGTCATATTTGCAAGAAAATACATTAGTGCACTTGATATGGCTCTCTCAGGCAATTTGTGCGGCTCGTGCATATAAAATATATGTATGAAATATGGTAAACTAAAACTATTCAGTGCCCAAAAAGAAGTAATTAATTAGTTTAGACTCGTTTTACAAAGTTATCAGGGATTTCTTTCCATTTGAAACCTCCTCCACTACTTCTATAATGATGTAAATATGAACTTGTGGCTTTTAGAAAATCTAGATGCAGCTCTCGAACATTCCTGAATTCAAACGTGCGCTCTTACTGACATGAATTTTGGCCAACCATGCATTAGTGTTTTCTGAAAGACATCAGAGGTGTGTATTATCTAATAAGTAAAGCCCTATTTTTTAGTTTGTTGTCCAATTAAAAAAAGTAAAAATACGATTTGTCGTCCATGAGTTTCTTTTGCTGTGGTAAGTTAGAAGTCAATTCTTGACGCCTTAACATGGAGATTTCTGCTTTTGCCAATAACAAATGCTGCCTTTAATAATAATAATGTCTCGTTAATTGTTGGGTTCATATTGCACGTTAATAACACAGTAACATATCCTTCACTTTCTTAAACCAATTCTTTTAAATGTTAATAGGTGTTCTGCAGCGCTGTCTAGTTTCGACTGCATTATAAATCTCGTGTGGCTTGTATTCATTTAGCTGGCCAAACAAAGCGTCTTGTATCCAGTTATCGGCTGCATAATGATGCCCTTCTTTCTTCTGATCATGCAAATCCTGATGGACAATGTTAGATTTCACTTTCTCCAACTTGTAAGCCATTTGTCAGCTGATATAAAATTCTAGCATTTAACGAACGAATTAGAGAAAAGAGCTCTAGAAATTGAAACAATTTTTAGTTTGAAACCATTGTAGACTAAAGAAATTTCAACATTTCTCGATTTTCTTTTTTGCTCTTCGAGACATTTGCCTTTCTTTATTAGCTCTTATTAATTATAATTCCTTGCTTAAGTAAATTGCACTGTGCTGTTTGGAAAATTCCAATTTAAATGTAGTTTTTCTTTGGATGCAATTACCAAGAACATTAAAATCTTTTAACAATTTGTCTTTTCGTTCAGGCGTAATTTTTTCACCTGGCATTTCGACATGTTGCAAGTTAAGCACACAACAAACAAAAAAATGTTTCTTCCAATGATGATTCAAATTTTAAAATTTACTTTTCTAGCCAGCAGAAAGGTTCCCCCCCCCGCTTGTTTGTTTAGTCGATCTGCCTCTTCATGATTGCAAGCACGATCAATACTTCATGATTAGCCGACAAGTTACGTGATTTTCCTTCAGTCTAGAGTTATGAGTCCTTTCCATTCGAAGACGGTAAATGTATGGTAATGCTTAGAAGCATTTCATGAATTTTTTTTATAACTGTGTGCGAACATAATACGTCTATCCCGAAGGAAAGATTTTGGACTTGGAGACCTTTAAAGAGATGTTGCATTTTCATTTCCTATCAGCTGGCATTCGAGAAGCAACCCTCACTCATTTATAGTGCTTCTAAAAGATTATTCTTTTAACTTAAGGTAAAGAAATTCTGCCCATGTGAAGTGCAGTACCGACAAAAAAACTGGACTCTGAAAACAATGTCTTACAGATACGGGGATCGGAGTATAAAACTTTTAGTCAAATCAATTTTATTTAAGTATTGCAGACCTGAATGATAAAGCCACGATCCGCAATACGTTAAATTAATGAACTACGAAAAGCTTTGGATAGGTACAGGTAAGATATTGCGGCACAGAAGAATCAGTCGTTTGCTAATCTGAGCTTATAATAAGCGGCAGAGATGAGTTTAATGAATTGCTGTTTTTCTGTTGGTTAGTACGTGTTTGTTTTAGTTTCTTAGAAATTTGAATGTAAATAAACTACTGAGTTTATGTACCAGTGATTTTTAACAATCGGTGGATACTGTATTTTATTTTAATTCGAAATGATGATTTTTTAGTATTTGTTTTCATATTTATTACAGTACGAATATCATATATTATTTCTCATGTTAGTTATTATATTTATTTCTTTTTTATTCATTTAACGTTATTTATTGCATTTAAAGCAAAAAGCATGCCATATATTGTTTATTTTTGCTTTGTTTTACTTGTTTATTTATGTGTGCTTTATTGTAATTGACTTGTTTATTTAATTGCTTAAATTAACATTTTTAGCTATTTATCGTTAAGATTTCCCGTTTTTTACATGATCATTTTAGGCATTCAGTCCTAACTTTATATAGGAAAGAATATATGAAACTTAAGTGAGTGCGGGAAATTAGTGCAAACTAAATATGTAGGCCAATTCCATTTAGGCATTTTGCATGGTTTAAGGCGCGGGTAGATTATTATACAGAAAATCCAAAATGCTTTTTTAAATGCATTTGTTGAGTGGAATATTTTTTTATTCTTTAAATGTAATTCAAATTATTGAAAACATGCGAATGCAGAGCAGCATGTCTTCAAAGTCAGTTTTCACTGATGATCATTACGCGAAAATGTCGGAATTGACTAGGAAAATGTTCATTCATATTTCATATATATATATATATATATATATATATATGTGTGTGTGTGTGTGTGTATATATGCTTCTAAACATGGATGCCATTTTGCTGAAACCTTCCAAGTCCACAGCATTTTTCTCGTAGCTTCGATTTTCAGAAGTTATATTTGTAAAGAGGTGACTGAAAATGGCGGCACTTTCGCGCCATGCAATTCTGGTTGTAGCTCTCAAATGTCATTTGTTATTAGATTACCGGAACAAAAAAAGTATGAAGATACGTGCAAATATCGTAAAGAAGTGTATCGTAAATAAAATAATGATAGTAATATTTATTAACTTTGCTGATGGCTGCGGAAAAAAATCTCGCAGTCTTCTATTAGGCCTCTTCTGATTTAAAGAGTAACTGCTCAAGGAAAAACTAAAATATATCTTAAACTAAATATGAAATTTAAGTTTAGATATAAGCCGTGCGTGTTAAAACCGTTCGTCCTGAATTCTTGCGACACTGTCCAAATATTTGCCAGGTCGAGTTCTAGAACACGTCATGGACGGTAGGGAACATCGATCTGGAAAGTGGAAGAGGGGTTCCTTACTCACTTCACGCGTGACTTGCTTTGAAAGACCCCCCTCATTAAGCTGCCGTTATTGGCTTTTGCCCGCTTCTTTTAAGTTAACATTTTCCAAATTAAGTATATTGCATTTATGGGTGCTTTACTTCAACTGCACGGTGGAATTCAGTTTATCTTTCCTTCACGAGCAGAAACTTTAATGATAAGAGATTTATTTAAACTAAATGACTTGTTGGAAATGCTAGAGTGTAAAGCTGAACTGCTTTCTAATTTCACGGTGGATTAAATCGATTTTTCTCAAAGTATACGTGCCGCACTATAGACCTGTATGATGTATTTTAAAAACTTCCAAAAATTACATATAAATTTAGTACATATCTTCAAGTAAAGGCAAAGTTATTCGATTTTAATATATTTGTTTTTACTATGCCCTGTTCCGCGTTGATTTAAAGATATTATCTTTGATGTAATCCTTCTATCTTGCTGCTTTGTAAATTAATATAATTCCAGTTATTCGGGTATCAGAATTCTATTCATCTGGGTCTCTCTTTCTCTCTCTCTCTCTCTCTTTTTTTTTTTTTTTTTTTTTTTTTTTTGTTTCTACGCCAAGTAGGACTGATATCCGCCGAAAATATCGCGTAGAAAAGAACTCAAGAAAAAAGGCCTCTTTCTACAAAAACATACTGAGATAAAGTGAACGAAAACATCACAATTCTTAAAAGATCGTGGTAAAAAATAAAGACCTACAAGTCATCGCAATATGATAACATCACAAACATGCTTTTTCTGACTACAAAAATTTTAAGTGAACTTTTGCTTAATGACTTGCAAGCACTAGAAGAAATGATATTTTTACCTCTGTGGTTCATACTTTAGTATTAGCTAGCTAGTAATTTTTCTCTGAAAAAGCAAGAAGAAAGCTTAAGTATTAAAAATTTGGAACTTATTAAAAACTAATGCTGCTTATAGCAGTTAATAGAATTTTAAGCTTATATTGCTGTTAAAAGTCATCGTTTAATTAGCCTCGTTTATAAAGACGTATTTGTAGATTTTCGTGAAAAAATTGGGGTGTAAAAGAGCTCAGAAAGAGAAAGATGCAGAAGTTTAAAATTCTATAAACTGCTGTTATTGCTAATTAATCTTTTAACTACTAATTAATTTTTAAAAGTTTACTAAATTTCATTTTTGCTTTTTCAGTAAATATATATTAATGAAATATAGAGGGAAAAATATTACTTGCTTCTTGTGCTCACAAATATTACTACGTTGAAATTCACTTAAAATTTGTATATTCAGAAAACGCATGTCTACAATATTATCATCGTGCGGTGATTTGTAAGTGCTTTATTTTTTACCATAGTAATAAAATTGAGGAAGTTTTTGTACCGTTTTATTTTCGAACTGCGATATTTTCTTCCACAATGTTTTGTACAATGGCGTTTTCTCTTTTTCGTTGATGTTTTAGTTCTCGATGTTTTTACTTGTAACCTCAAGATTAAGATTGCTAATTTATTTAGTTTTTTCAATAATATAATGCTAATTTATTTAGTTTTTTCAATAATATAAAAAAGAACTACAGGGCGTGAAAAATAAAACAATATATGTCGTTATCGTTAAACCTTTACATTAGGGGGGGGGAAACTTATTTCAATAGAAATATGGTAATGCGTTAAACAAATAAAACAATAATTGCTAAATCAAAATTATATGTTATTTCAAGGACCACGTGAACAAAAATTATTTTACATTGTTCCATTTTAATTGAAACGGAAATAGATTATGTATTTGGACAAATATTGGTTTGATACATAAATTCATACCGCCTTATTTTTAGGTTTTGTACAATTAATTAATGATTGTGCAAATGGATAGTAATATTTTGTAATATATCCTTTATACAGAGTGACTAGGAAATTCTGCTTATCTTTAAATAACTGGTGAGCACAACCAGTTACGACATTTGTCTAGATTTCAGAATTTATCGATCCTATCTAAAAAATTGTGAGATACAGAGAAAAAGTCAGTTGCAACGTTGTAGCACATTATTGATTTAATATGAAAAGACAACATTGTGCACATGGATACGGTCTGTACAGCCCTAAAAATGTCCGAAACAGATGCATAGTATTTCGCTGCAACATTTAAAGATTAAAGACGCAGCCACAGGTACAGAAGTATAATTTATTGGATAAGTAATGAGTATTATATAAATAAAGCTTGACGGCATGAACTAATAAAACAACTTATGCAACTGACTCACGTTGATTACAAGTCAATGTCGAGCGTGTTCGAAGATGTTACCTCTGGCTGCAATCACCTTTGTATTTGCAAAAGTATCCCAGCTTGCACATTGTATAACGAAAATCACACTGTTGTATGCATTAAGAGACGTAGGCTCAAGAAACTAGTAAATGATGTCATGTATAATTGACGTTTTATGTAGCAGTAGAAAGAGAAATCCATTAGAGTGAGGTCTGTTGATCTGGAAGATCATTTCATACGCAACACCAATCCTGTGATCTTTTCTCCAAATGTCAAGGTCGTTGCATTTGCATGCACTTAAAAAATAAAATATCCATTTCATTTTCTACGAAAATTCGCGTTTCAAAACACGCTTCTCTCCTTTAAACAAAACGTTTGACATTGGTTTCGAACATTTCAGGCTGTACATAAAATTATTTCTCGTATCCGCTTGCTCAGTATGTCTTTTCAAATTAAATTCATGATGCTGTACTAATAAGTTCTTAATTTCATTAGAAAGGGACGCTGCAACTGGTCTCATTTCATAAGAGTATAATGAGTCATTTCAATAAGGCATGGACCTTTTTATTATAGGTAGACATAGTTCATAGTGCTGCTGACTTTATTCACCAGTTATATAGAGACGAATGTTTACAAAATGTAGGTATCATTTTCTTTCAAGCACTTAGTGCCCGAGCAGCTTTTCTAGAATTCGAATCATTTTGAAACACCTAAATGGTAGACTATTTTTTTGTTTTGGTTCATAGAAGTAAATCTAGGTGACGTTTTCTGTTACAATGCCAAAGACAGCTTTTGAGCTATCAGATCTGAATATTTGTGATTTTCCCTTGCACCTTTTGGCTTGAACATGTTTCTGAGTTTGTGTTAAAGTGTGGAATCTTAACACTCGCATACACTTAAATGATAATGTAAAACTGAGAGCATTCGGGCCATTGAAATGTTCAAAGATGCCTCCATTTCATCAATGGTGATCTAAAGTGATCATGTGTTGCACAGCATCAATGTAATCTGGCATCACGGCAGTTCTTAACCAACTTTCCTAAAATTAACGCTGAAATCTTAGCGTTGTAGTTGTAATTCTTTCAAAACTAGTCATAAATTTTTTCTTTGTGTGTTTCCAAAAGTCAAATTCATTCGAACAACATACTGTTTTTATGTCAGAGCTTATTTTAAAGTTATCGAATGTTTTAGTCCCTGTTTTTTCAAACGTGATTAACTTCAGGTGGTTTTCTTAAAAATTTTTAGAGTATTTCACATTTTTAACAGCTTGTGTTCACAACAAAACAAAAAAAGAGTCATCTGCGCTAAAAATTGCCGTTTCTGGTATTGCCAGATTCTAACTTAAATACCGGACCCCATATGTTTGTTTTACATGAGCGGTAATGGGGTATTCTATAACTTAACTTCTGCTAATCCTCTCATAAACATTTTTATTATTCTTCCTATTATCAGAAATAAATTTTATAGTAAATATTCATTAGATTCGTGGAAAAAGTGAGAAATTCCTTCTGCTTCAAGAGATTACCCGAAATTCAAAATTGTTATCTCAAGTTTAATTCCTCCTGCTTAAGGGAATGATAGTTTGATGCAGCCATGATGAAATATGAGATGCAATAGAATTTTTTCCTTGACACTAAAAGTTTGCCTCCAGCTGGAAAGTCAGGAGAATATTCCTTCAATTGCAGGGGTCTCCTATAGTGCATTCTCCCAGGTTGCCATGGCTACCAAGAGGAATGAAGCGGAAGGAAGTTCTTTAGAATGCCTACAATGCGTTTCGCTTTGATAACTGAATCGCTTTAGCACTAATACCACAAACCATCTTATTCTTGTTCTTTTATATGATCTTTCACATTATTTTGATGGAAAATAAACATCGTTAAATCCCTTATGTTTAAAGTCGTCTTGCGCCATACTTAATACTGACTCCAGGAAATTTATTTTAAGTCTTATTTTGTATGATCTGGATTTTAGGATGAAATAACTAATTATGGTACGTTTCCCGAAGCTTAAGATCTCTTATGCATGCGTATCTGATATGAATATTTTACAGGGATTATTGCTCTGAATTATGCAGGAATTAATATTAAGAGGTATTAGGCTTAAATTTTATTCTGAAAACTATTCTGAATAAATACTTCTTTTTTATATAAAAAAAGAGAGGGTTTTTTTTAAAAAAGAATTGCTGCCTTTAATGATCTAATCATCTGTTTAATAAAGTAATTATTGATTTTTTACGTAAAGCTTTTTATGAGATGCAACAATTTTAATTCTTTTATCAGAGCCGCACAGAGGAGAAATAAAAATTTAGAGATAAAATGTAGACAATAAATTTCGTTAACTGGAGCTAAAATACCTCAGTTAACATACGTTTTAGAGCTGAATGCACATTTCAACCCATAATTCTCAAATTTCCTTAGTAAAAATGGAAGCAGAATGCATTTGAATACGAATTGTGTAGAAAATTTGTTTTACATTGCCTGTTATATGCGTTTTGTGAAAGAAGTAACACGTGTGAATTTTCTCTAATTTACTGATCTGAATCGTAAATGAATCTTTTGATTCCCACTTTTATGGTATTGCAACGTTTCGTGTGTTATTATTACTGTACAACGTTAAACTGGACATTTTTTCTGACTATAAAAGTTTAAGTTTCCATCATATGTACTAAACCATATAAGGAAATTTAAACTAAAAAAATATTTGATTTGTATGTGCTTCTTTTGTTTATCTGTTCTTTCAGTTTATTTTCGGGATATCTCAAGGCTTTGCATGGGATTCGAACTCGGGATTTTCTTCTCCACACCTAGCTGTGATACCAAAGTTGATAGCCATCTTCTGGTGTATTAAAAAAAAAATCTACTTTATGTGTTGATAAGAAGTCGTTACATATTCCAACATAATACGCGATTATGCTCTCAATTAGACCACACCTTTCTTAGATATAGTTAGAGTAACTTAATGAATCTGCACTTAAAGCTAACGAGTTTATTGGTGTTAGGAAAGGTTAAAGAAAATGCTTTGATTTTTCGTCGTATGCGGCATGTTCGGCTTCTTTCGTTAGCTGCTGCATTTAATTGCTTTCTCATTCTGATAGCCATGGCAGCAGTCAATCTGTGTTTATTTTGCCCAATTTCTTTTTCTAGTCTGTTAAATGTCACTTGATTTCCGCTATTTGTAAGTACATTAATAGCTGTTAAAATTATAACACCATGATAGAAGCAGCCGACCAACCGAAAATTTGCTTAATAGGTCTAGCGTAGGAAGTCATAAAGCCTCTACCGCTAGCTGGAATCTGCAAAAAAATAAGAAGAGAGAACCTTTTTTTTTTTCCTTATTCTGCCTTCAGCCTTCGTGGATGAAGGTCGCTCTTTCTTATGGCTTCGGCCCATGATCCTGCGCCTGCCGGCGCCGCCATCCCACCGGATAAGCATATCACCGACTGGAGCACACCTTGTGATGAAGATCAAGACACTATGGATACCTCGACCGCCTCGGAAACGGAACAATTGGATATTAAACCGGAACTAGTTGTTATGCAGCTTCGAAAACAAATCTACGGCTTAGAGCAGACCAAGATAATTAAGAAGCAAATGGATGCCACCAGAGCAGTTTCGGACCCACATCACTATACTCCACTCATGACTAAAGATATCCGACGGATGAAGTCTGAAAATGGAGCACCTCAAGGGTAAGTGCGATTATTTCATCTCCGTGTGTGCTAGGAACCCCTTAGAAACCCCTACAGCCAAATCTATGGAAAGTAAACTAGATAATTCGGTTATTAATGACAGTACTACTAACTCAAAAAAGGAAGCAACTTGACATCTCTGAAAACTCTGATGATTGTAGTGAGACCAACGACGGTTTCGTTAAGCCAAACCGATCCTCTAAGGAAATTAAAAAATCAGTTAACCTAAAGGACGCTTCTAACCACATCATCACTAAAAACAGATTTAGCCCACTGGATAATACAAATACTAGCATACTCTCTCAATCTGACATTACCCCCGCTACCCAAAATAATAACCCCCCCGAAAGCATCCACTCCCCCCAACCCAAGTCAGTACCCCCTGTTATGGTGAAACCACCAGAAAACATTAAATACAACACCTACATGAAACAACTCACAGAACAATCCCAATCTAAATTCTTTAGCCGAATTAACGGCGAATTCTTAAAGATTATGCCAAACAAACCAGATGATCATCCCACTTTGACACAATTTCTTAAAGAAAAAAATATTGAACATTCCCTTATAAATGCTAGGCACCTAAAACCAGTTAAAGTCGTAATCAGAGGTCTCCCCATAGACATGGATATAGATGAGATAAAGGAAATTCTTACTGAGCAAGGATTCAAAATTCACAAAATCACACAAATGAACTAGAAACTGAACTCGGCAGCCTATGCCCCTATTTCAAATCCAATTATTACCTGCCTCCAACATTGAAGAAATATACAATATCACTCACATATCACTTTTTATAGTGCAGATTGAAAAATATGTGAATAAGAACCTAATCCCACAATGTCATAACTGCCAGAAATGGCATCATTCATCTGACAATTGCTTCCTCACTCCCCGTTGTGTGAAATGCGCCGGGGATCACAAATCTATAGCATGCCCCAAAAAAGGTTTTATCGAAAATCCAGTTTGTGCCAACTGTCAGAATTCTCATCCTGCTTCTTATAGGGGGTGCGAAAAATTCCCCAAACCACGAAATATTACTACACAAGGCCCCAGGAAGTTATACTCTGAAATACTAAATCCTAAAACTCTTATTATTATTATACACCAGAGAACAGGGGCTCCGTTGCCTTGCAGTCTAGCAGACTGCCTTACATGGATTAAAGCCTCTGCCTCCGGAAGCTCAGACGGCAATTACTGAGTCTTAAAACACAGAGACACATGGGCAAACAAGGCCAGTGTGCAACAGAGGTTTCAATACATAGTCTGGATTTACAATTTTTTTCCCTTCTAATACATACGTCATACATTTATCACAGCTTATTTATAATCAGTCCTTTGTGACATACTTCAGTCATTAATATTGATTTCAGACACAGTTCTATAAAAATTCCTGTGACCAGGGTTACAATTACTGTTTTCAGAAAAATAAATAATCTGCATAAACATAAATCTTAGATATACAATTTTAAGACATTTCATATTCAGACAATTATATATAATTTAACATTACAGTCTTTGGTATACAATGAAAACATTGGTACACCAGTCAATTTTAAGCCAATTTTTTTTCCCCCAAAAAGAACTTCCTAAATAGCTATATAAGACGTAGAGTTTAATTCTAAAAACCTCTAAATGCATTTTACCGTAAGATAGCAGAATTATGTTAGATTTACAACATACCATAAGCAGAGTTCCTTTTATCCATTACTATTAACTTCTTTAACATATCAATACTTGAATACTGTTGTTGCAATTTAGACCAAGAGTACCAATTAGTTACATGAGAACTATACACCACAGTATTTGTGATATTTTAGTATATTGAACTCAGATACTTCATATACAAATCAAAACAAACAAACAAAAAAAAAAAAAAAAAAAAAAAATTTTAAATATATATGTAGTATATATACATACATATGCAAGTGAATTCAAGAGACGGTTAATAATGGAATATACAATGAATAGAATACAAAAATCAACTTTCAAATACTTAGATACAGTTATTACTACTATACAATTGCTGTACATAGCAATAATACTACCTTTTCTTTTAAAACACTAATGTATACAGGACTAAATAACACAGTATTTATGATACTACATTGCATACAGTTATCATTCTATTAAATATATATTCAACACAGATTATTCATTTACAAACAAGATGCATGCAATAAACTTCAAGATACAGTGAATACTGCAATGAATAGTAATTTCAATGCCAATCGTAACTAGATTGTAATATTAACTTCATTATCCTGCAAATACTTAGTTACAATTATTACAATTTTTACAAATACTGTACGTAGCAGTGATACTACTTCCTCTTTTACAATACTGAGACATTAGACTATACTATACAGTATTTATGATGCTATAGTACAAACAATTACCATTCCACTAATTTATATTCAGCACAGATAAATATAATAACAATAAAAAACCCTAACTTAGTAGTAACATCAACTTCATTAACCTACAAATATTTAGATACAGTACCCACTTGCATTCAGGATTGTAAAGCTTCCTTGTTAAGAGAATGTTGCTGTGGATTGGTGCATTTCAGAAATTGCAATGAAGTTCTAGTTCAGATCAAGTGAAAATGGGACGTCCACGCACTTGCCTTTTACTTAGCATTTTCATGAGGTGGGCAATAAAACTGTTCTCTTTGCGGAGACAGTTCATGACAAAGCGTCTAATACAGCACTTGCGGTGTTAATTTCTTTCGTATAATCCAACTTTTCCAGGGAGCTCGCTGATAGAATCATTGAATACGTCACTTATTTTATTCTGTGAGAGCATGAGCTTGTGTAAGTTAGTGGAATACTACGCAATCACTGGTTTCCCCTTGAAGTTCTACCTCCACTCATGGAAGAGGTATGTTCTTGACAGAATTTTATTATATCCTTGATTTTTTTAAGATCAGAGAATTTCTTGGGGAGGAGCTCTGCCCATTTCGAACGAAATTGTTCCTGTGGTTTCTTTAGATGTAAACTGGCTATAATTGTGCAGCTAAAGAGGTAGTGATCAGCTTCGCCAATCTCTCCACATGAGCAAATGTCCGTGTCCGTAAGACTGAATCTTTTAAGATAGGACGGAAAAGGGCCGTGTCCTGAGTAGAATTGCATAAGTAATTTGCTAGGCCTCGCTGAAGCAATGAAACTTTGGGAAGAAAGTATGGACCCTTCGTCCTGTGGTTTCTGAAGTCCAACGTTGCTGCCATACCTCCATAAGTTCCTTTAGCGTCATCTTTTTCAGGTAAGAGTACGGTAATTTTTCCGGCCGCTCCTCTCTGTAGACGTTATTTGCTGCTTGTTTTGCGCCTTTGTCTGCCTCTTCGTTGCCGAAAATTCCGACGTGAGCCGGAACCCATGACAAAGCCGGCCTATTCTCTTCCGGGAGTGCCAGAAGCTCTGATTGGATTGCTTGTACGATGCGATTTCTGTTCAGATAATTCTGAATGGCATGTAGACTAGAAGTTGAGTCACTGAGAATTTTGAGCTTTCCAAGGTTTTTTTTGTTTTGAGTAAGCGACTGCGGCTCTTAGAGCTACAAGCTCAGCCTGGAAAACAGTGTTACTGCTGTTAAACCTTATATTCCATAGGAACAGTACATTGCCTCCCTGCACTAAGCAAAAGGCGCTGCCATTAGGTGTTTTGGAACCGTCAGTGTAAATCGCTTTTTCATTATAGAGAGGGGGGGATATGTGTTAAGCTGATCGATTTGGAGATATTGAGGCTGGCAGGGTGACCAATTGTATAATATATTCTATTTTCAAAGTCAGTGGCTATATACGTTTTTGCCCATAACGTGCAGTTTTGGCGTAATCGTAAGACTCTGGAAATCGCAGCTTCTCTTTGTACCATAAATCCTATTTAAAAAAAAAAAAAAAAAAAAAAAAAAAAAACCAAGAAATTGTACAACCAATCCTACCAAATCCTAAAACTAAAAAAACACAAGAAATTGTACAACCAATCCCATCAACCAACCAGGAATCATGTGTCCGCCTTGATTGTTTGGCTACAAGTGAAGAAAGGGTATACCTCGAGTAAGAAGACACATAGTAAACAGCATGTGTCCAATTTTAATAGTGGGAAAAAAGTAGTACCATAGTATTTATCACATCGCTGGTGCTGATCCAAATCGGACCACATTGCTATTATTTAGCCTAGCATTAAACCATTGGGTCTAAGAAGGATGGCTTGACAAAGAGACAATCAGGTTCATAATAACCGTGACTCACAAGAAAACAGACATCTTGTTCGAATGGCCTTTACTGACCGTACAGCTGCACTATGTGCACGTATTGTTAGGTGTCATTCTGAGAGACACCGACTGTTTGCATGGCGGTCATTGCCTACCTGTAATGGTAAGCTAGACTCAAGACGCGTGCGCACTCACAAATGGCGTGATTTAGTCTTCTCAAATGAATCCCGTTACTTTATGCATCATCGGGGCAGATATGTACTCGTAATGATACCATCGTGAAAAAGCACTAATTGGAGTCTTGCGTTACGTATTATCACAGCAGATCAAAGCCGGAAACTGTGGTATAAAATACCTTTAGATATAATTTGCGAACTTATTTGGCGCGCATGTTTGACACTGTCATCAGTCAGTGCAGCATTACACACATATAACGGAGATATGGGCTATACAGATATAGACCTGTAAATGCCCCATATCTTCAGAGCACCTTCTTGCAACTCTCTAACAAAGGCAGTGCGCGGCCACCCTTCGTATTCGATGTCGGATACTTCCTTGGCTTTCAGCAAGTTCCAATTCTGGATGGGCCTGCGCTGCCTTGGCCTTCATTAGATTGATTAATCATTAGATTGATTCTTCATTAGATTCATTGATCTTTCATCGGCTGAATATGCCTGGTCTTCATCTCACACACGCTGGCACGACAAAGGCCATCAACAGCTATAAAAGACTGATTATGGCAACGAATTTTAGAAACTGGTGCTGCAGTATCTCTAAATGCCATGAGATGTGTTTGGCTTTCTGCCTTTCCGTATAGCAGTGGATATTAAGCTCATGGTGGCCACATTCGGTACTAAATGTAGTTCACATTAGATTTATCCAAGGTACCTGAAGTTTTAATAACTTCATCTATGTATTGCAAGGATAATGTAAAATAAATTTAATTATCTTTTTTCTTGTTTATGTTGTAGTTTTGATGTCCAGCAATGTATCTATAATAATCTGGCTTTTTTTTTTTTTTAATGTATTTGAGTTTTGTTTGAATAACGAAGCCATCATAGAGCGAATACTTATAGTTTATATATGTGTTTTAAAATTATATTATTATTTAAATGAAATGTTTTTCAGCTTTTTTTATTGATTCCGAAACCTTGAAATTATGCACGTGTTTGTGAACTCATACATAAAAATGCTGTATATTAGTGCCTTTTTTATGTTTCCTAAAGTTTGTAAGAAAATTTTAATTAAATTTTATTTCTATCAAGTGCATTAAAAATTAAACAGATGCCGTACTGTCTGTTCAAGGATTCCATACAAAAGTTTTCATTAACACAAAAAGTATCATCATATAAACATCGTATAAACCGATCGTAAACATCGTACACACCGATCGTAAACATCGTAAACACCGATTGTAAACATCGTAAACACAGTACATCGTATAAAATACATCTAAATAGTTTTGCTTGGCTGGTGGATTTCTGGTGCATAAGGTAAAAAATTATGGTACGCCAAACGTACAATGAA
The DNA here is from genome assembly GCF_044657685.1 of Stegodyphus dumicola. Lineage (NCBI taxonomy): Eukaryota > Metazoa > Arthropoda > Arachnida > Araneae > Eresidae > Stegodyphus > Stegodyphus dumicola. The sequence continues at coordinate 62,627,883 of NC_140779.1, forward strand.
ATTTTCCCTTTTATCATCTAAATAAAGTAGAAACAAGTAGTAACTGAAACAGTTTGGATAAATCAAAGTAGAATATGATGTTTAATAAAATTTAGTAATTTTTAAATGTTATTAATGAAATTTAGTAAATTGTAAAATCTACGAAATAAGAAATTTAAAAAAAATGTACATTCACGTATATGAATATCTTATTTGTCGCTATAGTTTGCAGGACTCCTATAGATTTCTTGTGGAATGCGCAATTTTTGCAGAACATGGTTCTTTGGAACATTAGGACTCCAGAAAACTCCCGCTGAAAAGCACTTAAAAAAACTAAAAGTAACTTTTAACATTGTATAAGTTATATACATCAGTAAGGGGAAGTGTGAAGTTTTTTTTCCCTTTTAATTATTATTATTTTTTATTATTACTCATTATGCATAAAAGTAACTTTTTAACATTGTATAAGTTATGTACATCAGTAAGGGGAAGTGTAAAGTGTTTTTCACCTTTAAATTATTATTATTTTTTGTTAAATGATTTAGTTTGCTAAAAATAACATTCCTTACATTAATTTGAACGCCATATTCGACCGTTGATTTTCCGTCTGAGTATTAAATTCCATAATAAATAAACCTAGATTGTAATGGCAAGAATTACAAAATCTGGTCGTAATGTGTATTTGCCAACATTTTAATATTAATAATATCAAATTAAAATGCAGCGACGGCTGGTTGGCCTTTAGGATATGGAAACAAATTTTCCTCGTTGTTTGTAGTTAAGCTTTAGTATAAAATAACAGACAATGCTATTCTTGTAAACCGTAGTATGAATTCTTAATTATATAGTATATCTACATCAGTGTATTTATTTGCTTTTGTGATCTGTATTAAAATCAAAACTGATTCTAATTACTGCAAATTACTTTAGGGACTGCAAGTAATTAATAATTTTATAAGTGTTGTTATATTTAGTGCGCTTCCATTAAGAGGAAAGATAATTTTGTCACATTAATCTAACCGTGCTGCCATTTATTACCGTTTGGGATTGAAAGTCAGAATTTATTTACTGCTATCCATTATTCCAGCAGAACTCATTATGTGCTAATGGGAAGTAACATTTCCCTCGTGCATCATCTTGCTACGTTACCCCGCTAACATATGTCACTTTTACATGAGGTGTTTCTCATTCCCACCAGTATTTGACCATTAGAAAATGAGCAATAAATTAAATATTTAGGATAACCGAGGATCCTAAAGTTAATAACACTAACTTTGTTGCCTGGTCACCCTAAATATTCAATTTATTCTTATTTATTCTTACACCCGAATGTTTGTTTTGAGTTATATCTGAAACTGGCGCAAAGAAAAGATCATTAGTTAATTATTCAATAATTACAATAATATTGTATCAAAATTAAATCTTAATTATTTTCCGTAAAACTAGCGGTCAGAGTGAGACATTCATTGTACATCGCTCTTTGATAGCGCTTTTGATATTATCCCCCCCCCCCCAGTCTACGTTTAACCTCTTTTTTTTTTTTTTTTTTTTTTTTTTAATGAAAAAGTTTTCTGTGCAAGTATAGAATAATGCGTAATTAACATTCTAATTTAAATAACGAATGACGTTTTTTCTTTCAGTATTATTTATTCTTTTTCTTAATATTAAATCCACTTCACAGAAGTTTAAGTTATGTTTTTAAAATAATATATAGTGAATGGAGGCCATTGTTAACCTCGACTTAACGTGCTCTATCCATGGGTATTCTCCAAGATTCTTATAAGAATTATGAGTGTTGGCTTTTGAATTGCTCATCTAGTGTTGGGTAAAAGTTGTTGTATGGTTCGTGGCTTATTTGCATTATGCTTCTGAAGAATTGACGTCGTACCTCTTGTCGTTAGAAAAGCTAATTTTGAATTTAAATGAAAATTGAACTTTTTCATTAAAATTAGCGCAAAATACAGGGTTCGTAAGGTCCTTAAGAGTCCTTAAAAGTCCTTAATTTTGGCTAAACTCAGCAGAAAGTCCTTAATTTTAATCATCTGAAATTTCTGTCTGTTTTTACGACTGCCATTTTGAGTGTGAATTAGCATTTTGGAGGAATATTTTGGCGATTCATTGACATATATAGTTATCTATTGAATGGGTTCATGGGTTATAATTTGTTTCTATTTCTAATATAAAGGAAGGGATAATCGAGTTTCTAAGCAAGAAGTGAAACATAAGCCTTTCGAAATTCATTTTTTCCAATGAAGAGCTTTTAAACAATTTTTTGCTTTTGGGGATGGGAATTCTTTTATTAAACGGTTCTAAATTTGATGACTTGTCAACATTTTGGTGATTTTAAGAACAGTTTCTATAGAAAATTTTTAATTCCGAAATTTGAGAATTTTTCGACGATTTTTTTAAAAACGTCATAACTTTGATAAATTTCATTAAAATAATGGTAATATATTGGAATTATATTTAAAAAATAACATTAAAATAAAATATTTTTATTTTTCTCTATCATATTATAAAGTTTCATTTTGCAACTTATTATACAATATTTTGAATCTGAAAAATAAACAAGGTCTAAACATAATGCCATAAAGCATAATTTACGAAACTTTTCTTAACAAAAGCAAAATAGCTATGTAATTAATTAAAAATATCTTCTTTTTAAATTTTTTATGGTAAGAGTTTTTCCCATGTTATTGTCTCAGAATTTTCTCTCTGAATTTAGTTTTACATTTTTCCTCCTCTAATTTTTTTCTCAAAATATTTCTGGCTTTTTGCTCTTATAGAATTCATAAGAGTAATTTTTCTTTAGGATTTTAGACATTGCAGCTTGGAAGGTTTAGAAGGATTTGAGGTTGATCTTTACATTATGGTAACTTGGCGTTTTTTTGGCGAAAATTTGGCGACCAACTCTCCTACAGCAACCCTCTATTTTTTTTACCCGCCGCCATTTTGTCTTCACGAAGTAAAGACATGTTTCTTTTCTTTTTATCTACTGAACACTTCTTCCAACAATCTACTAGCCGAATTACACTTATGCTAGAAATTTTATCTAACAAAACTGCTTAATCATGACAAATATTCACTGCAAAATTGGGAAAAAGTGCACAATACCATACTCCTTACGCGTTTTTCAAAATAACACATCCACATAAACCATGTACACGCCGACTTATTTTTACTTAAAAAAACATCCCAGAATTGCACAAAAATGGCATTGCGCACACTCTTCACTATATCTATGTACACTGCTTTTTTCTCATAAATTAGAAAAATTTCACGAAAATACATGACAATTTTCTCAATCTTTAAACCCGGTAAAAAGAACATATATGAAATGACCTGATCGCGAAAAAGTATTTACCCTTTCCAAATATGAACATTTCCACATATAAAATAAATAAAATATCCAAAAACTTTTACCTCTAAATCATCTATTGCATTATACACGTCACCAACGAATTCATACCGCAAGCATTACAAATACTTAGTATCAAATATTTAAATTATTTCCATGCACGTTTACTTCAACTTAAACGTGTACCAAATTCCTACAAACATAAAATTCACAAAGTAACTATCATTTAATTAAAATATCACTAAACCATGTACACGTCGACTTATTTTTACTTAAAAAAACATCCCAGAATTGCACAAAAATGGCATTGCGCACACTCTTCACTATATCTATGTACACTGCTTTTTTCTCATAAATTAGAAAAATTTCACGAAAATACATGACAATTTTCTCAATCTTTAAACCCGGTAAAAAGAACATATATGAAATGACCTGATCGCGAAAAAGTATTTACCCTTTCCAAATATGAACATTTCCACATATAAAATAAATAAAATATCCAAAAACTTTTACCTCTAAATCATCTATTGCATTATACACGTCACCAACGAATTCATACCGCAAGCATTACAAATACTTAGTATCAAATATTTAAATTATTTCCATGCACGTTTACTTCAACTTAAACGTGTACCAAATTCCTACAAACATAAAATTCACAAAGTAACTATCATTTAATTAAAATATCACTAAACCATGTACACGTCGACTTATTTTTACTTAAAAAAACATCCCAGAATTGCACAAAAATGGCATTGCGCACACTCTTCACTATATCTATGTACACTGCTTTTTTCTCATAAATTAGAAAAATTTCACGAAAATACATGACAATTTTCTCAATCTTTAAACCCGGTAAAAAGAACATATATGAAATGACCTGATCGCGAAAAAGTATTTACCCTTTCCAAATATGAACATTTCCACATATAAAATAAATAAAATATCCAAAAACTTTTACCTCTAAATCATCTATTGCATTATACACGTCACCAACGAGTTCATACCGCAACCATTACAAATACTTAGTTTCAGATATTTAAATTATTTCCATGCACGTTTACTTCAACTAAAACTTATACCAAATTCCTACAAACATAAAATTCACAAAATAACTATCATTTAATTAAAATATAATTAAATTTAAAAACACTACTTAAAATATAAATGAGCACATACATTAAATTAATACATACATAAAAACCCATTTCGAATTCACTTTAGTTACGGCCATGGGATCCAAAAATTCACGAACACTGTTTCACACAACACAGAATAAAGCCAAATACAAAATTTCCAGATTTTTTCCCGATTTCCCCCCTTTTCCGATTAAAGAACCGTAATTCGTCCATTAATATCACATGACATATCCCATGATCTCTCATTTCCCTCACACAAAATAATGCGTAATCGGAACTGAGTACTGCTCACATTATTACCAAAGTGCCAGGTAGTAACCTTTATCGCCTCCAAAATGTCGCCAAACTACCAGTTACCATATTGTAAAGATCAACCGGATTTGAAGGCAAGATTTATAGACCCACGATTCTAGAAGATTCGAGAAATATGTGACAAAATTTGAAATTTTTCCATTGTATCAACACCACGGAAACTGTAAAATACATAATGGATGTATTTTACAGAAAGTTTGCAATGAATTTCTTACTTTTTGGAGAACGTCTGGAAGAACAATGAAAACATAATATTTGAATGTTTTATATCTGATACTAGAATCTTTTAACATGTTTATCTTCCCTTTATTTTCTATACTTTTCACTACACTAGGCATTTTTCCACCTGATGCAATCTCTGTGGATCCTAAATTCTGCTGCCTAGTGCCTTTCTAAATTCTGCTTCAATTGCCTACTCTAAATTCTAAAAGTTTTGCCATTTCTAGATTTTGTTGTTCGGTGTGTCACTGAATTCTAAAAATTCTGCCACATCAGCTCTGTAATCGGCCTTTATCATATATATTTCATATTTCTTCTAAATGTTCATATTACTAAAGAAATAAAATTAGCCACTTTTTCTATACATTCTAAATGCATTTAGTGTTTTTTAGAATAACAGAAATCCTTAATTAAATCCAAAAATTCTAAAATGAAAAGGAAATGTGTTGAAGAAAGAAACTGAATACATAAAGAAAATTATTCTTCAAAGATATGTGTAGTTATTATTATTATGTAAATTACCCAATTTTGTATGATCTTTACTATAATTCCCGTTTCTATTTCCTTATATGATAGAGTTTACTGAGCCAGATTAAATTTAGATTAAATTGTATAGTCTTTGACCACTACTCCACATTTTTAGTTTGAATTTAACTGTTCTTTTTTAATTACGTCACCGTGAGCTGTAATTGATTTTGTTAGCTTCAGAACATGCCTTTATGTTCTTTTTAAATAAGCCTCTTATTTAAACCTTTGTCTGATATTATAGTTACTTTCAGACATAGCGATAATATGCTTCTCGTCTGCCAGGGGTTTTGGACTATTTAACTTTTACCAGATAAAGTAAACCCTCATAGGTACATTATACCTATGAGGTGAGGTTGACAAGTTAGGAGACAACGCATGCAGAAACTAGCGAGGGCAATGGTTTGCATATTAAGAGAAATCTCTTATTGTTAGAAAAGATGCTTAAAGAGAAGGAAATCGATATAAACTAGCCAAAATGTTTGAGAAGGCTTCAAATTAAAGTGACAGATAAATATTTTGTTGAGTGTTTTTGTTACAAAACATAAATGTTACACAATAAAAAATAATCATAATATCGTTTAAGAATCAATGCCATAAATTACATGTATTTTAAACTGTGAAATTTTAATAGATTTTGATTTTAATAAGGCTTTTTTAACAAATTTTGTTAAAAAATAAAATTTAATAGTGGTCATGTAAATCCGTAATGACTAAGATTATCAAACTACCTAATTAATTATTTATAACTAACTGCTTACCCTTAAAAATTATCTCTACATGTTAAGCTCTACATGTTATCTCTACATGTTACGATTTATTGCTTTTCATTAATGCCCACTGAGGTCACAAGATAAAATACAAAAATGTAAAAATTCGAGTAAAACTTTTTCTTTGCATCGAGTGAGATTTAAAGTAATACAAAATAACTTATCATCTCTGGTGCTTTAATGGTTTATTGGAACCTTAAAGTATATTAACTGATTTATAACCCCTGGAACTCTACACGGACCTATGACACTAACTAAACGAAACAGAGCCTGACTAACTTTCAACACTTGCCAAACGTGTCTACATCAGGCCTTTCAGGTTTATTCTAATCAGCAGGTCTCTCTCTAAACAACCAGCAGCAGTGACAACATTCAGTCTTTTGTTATGAATCATGCTGATTATGATCTTACTTCTCATTTTAACTTGTGCCGTTTGACATAAAATCTACCTGCTATTTACTAAACCTCTAGACTGACCAAGTATGTGACTGTATGAGACATAAAAAAAAAATCAATATAAAGCTAAGCTAACTGTTAGTAAAACATGTCACTTCTTTCAAATATGTCCAACTATTATAAGTGTAAAATATTTAATGCTACTTGATAAACTGCTTAAAGTTTATTTTATTCTCAAACTTATTAATAATTATTTTAATTCATGTTTAGTAATAATGCATACTACTTACGGATCTATTTTATTTTTAGGATGTTATTACAATTGTGAAATGTAGGCATAGATAATATTTTTAATTGAATTTATTGAGTTCGCATTTGCTCATAGGTCCTTAATTTTTATCATTAATGGTCCTTAAAAGTCCTTAAAAGTACTTAATTTCCATGTGCAGAAATGTGTACGAACTCTGAAAATAGTGATTCAATTTTAATAGTTTTTTTAAGAAGATTTTTTTATTTGTTGTTTAAAACATGGTTTATTATCGACTTAAATTGATATTTTACACGGCTGTTAAAAATACTCCTGTTTTACTATATTTTGTTTTTTTTAATCGGACTTACCATTCACTTTGTTCTTTTGCTTAATACAAGGTGAAAAATGTTTTTTTCTATATTCAAATTCTTTATATTTTTGTATATAGATTGTTCGAATCTCACGCTTAGCTTACAGTCTTGGGAAAGTTAGCTTTTTTATGTAAAAAAAAAAATCTTGTAAATACAATACTTTCTTATTATTAGAAGTGAAATACATTTATTTCATTTCCTTTAGGAAAGCTTGTGCTTCTTCCCTCCCATATACACACGTATACTACGTGGTATTAACTATGTATAGTAAACCTTTGTTAACTTGAGTCTCAAGGGACCGAAAAATCAAGAGTTCGTGTTAAAATTCTGTTACCTGAGGAATTTAATTTTTGGAATAATTTCTTCTGCACATTAACCATATACAGTATATAGTTACATAAAAGCTACAATATGTTATGCACGTTGTAATAAAAAACACTACTGTACTACATTAATTATTATGCTATAATTTGAAAATAATGTACTTGCGGATCATTTTTTGGTGAAAAATTCGTGTATATTGTCTTGCCTCAGACGGGAACGAGAAGACCAAGTAACTCCACGGCCAACTGTACTCATGACTTCCGTAAAACTAGCGGTCATTTTGAATGTTGCAGCAAAACGTCTTACAGTGGCCAAGGCATGTAAAATTTCCTTGCAGATGGGCAGAATGATATTGACCTCCTCACTTTCTCCTTATGACATTTCTTACATCTCAGACACAACTGTATACATCAGATTCCATTGCCGCACACACAGCAAAATCACTATCTCCACCAATAAACTCCTCAGAACTAATATCAGGTATTCCATTCGTCAGGTGAAATGGCAAGATCCAACTCATCAACAAGATTAGCGGCTTTGTTTCCAGGCTCTGCTAAATCAGTTCTTTATGATACAGATTTCCAAAGTGTTTTGACGGTATGGATTTCCAAAGTGCAGCGATAGTTTTTACTGGATCAAGCACACTCCAGACTGGCTTTTCCATCTCCTTTTCAGCAGCGTGAATTGTGGCTCTCACAAGTCGCTTGCGATAAGACCTTTTATTATTGTCGTGTCCGTATTACATGGAAGAATGGTTGCCAGAGCCTACTCCAAAGAGAGGTTGGACTTCTATTTTTCACCCCAATTTTGAGGAAGAACATCTCGAGGGGTGGTCCTGGGGTCTCCCCTTCCAGCAAACCACACGAACGGACTTTTGGCTATACATTGACACTATACACTATACATTGACAAACATCTATGTCTTCTTCGGGATTCGAAGCCGGTCCCATCGATACCGCAGTACGCTCCCCTAACCACTATACCGTCTGAGCGACAATAAGACCTTTTCGTAACTGCAATAATGCTTTAATCCAAAGCCTGAAGATAGCTTGTTGCATTTAGGGGCAAATTTAACCTTTATCTTAGTAAAGTTCAAATCAATTATACACTCTTTTGCAACAAAATCGAAGCACCAAGAAGGAATTTTGCGATCGTGAGGAAATTTGGTACGCAAAATCATCTTGATCGAACATGCAAATGATCAAAGTTTCAAGGCAAATGAACAGGAATTGCGATCATAGCGCGCATTTCTAGTGCGCAATTCGCAAAGCATAAAACCAGTAAAAGAGGCGGAAAATATATCATTTTTTGTAGCTGCCATTGTAATTCCGTAAAGAAGCAATTAAAGATGCCATAACGATGATATCAAAGACTTTACAGACAACTAAACGACTTTGAACGTGGTCGCATTGTAGGGTTCAGGGAAGCTGAGTGGTCATACCGAGTAATAGGGCGTCACCTGCAGCGTACAGACACTGACTTTACAGACAACTAAACGACTTTGAACGTGGTCGCATTGTAGGGTTCAGGGAAGCTGAGTGGTCATACCGAGTAATAGGGCGTCACCTGCAGCGTACAGACACTGCTGTGCAAAGATATTGGCAGCAATGGTTGCTACAAGGAAATTGCCGACGAAATGAAGGCTCTGGAAGGCCAAGGAGCACAAACGCGAGGCAAGATAGGATGATTGTTCGCCAGGCCCGAACCGCCCCGACGGTATCATTGTCGACTATTCGACGCACTGCAGCCACGTCTATACCTCCCATGGTACCGTCCACCATCTCACGGCGCTTGTCTGAGGCAGATTTACGCTCACAAAGGCCTTACACAGAGAGAGTGTAAAAGTCGTTTGCCCTTGACCCCATAACATCAGCGGAGTCGTCTGGAACGGTGTCGCAGCCGATCATTATGGCTGCCGTCAGACTGAAATCGTGTAGTGTTCAGCGATGAATCCCGCTGCACTCTTGAAGCAGATGACCACTGTGTTCGTGTCTGGAGAGGACGGGGCTAGCTGTCCCAATCAGTCTTTGTTTTACAAAAGCATACAGCTATAACCCCTGGTGTGATGGTGTGGAGCGCTATTTCTTATGAATCTTTAGTCATCCTCCGTACATCTTTAACAGTTCAACGATACGTTGATACCATCCTGCGGCCGGCTGCATTAACCTTCATGGCACGTCATCCTGGGGCTATTTTCCAACAAGATAATGCCAGGCCACATACCGCTCGCATATCTCTGGATTGTCTCCGTGCGGTTGATACTCTTCCTTGAACAGCAAAGTCACCAGACCTTTCACCCATCGAGCATGTCTGGGGCATGGTAGGCCGCCAGATTCGGGCACCACAAAATATTGCAGATCTGGAGCGACAACTGATGAATGCATGGCTGAATGTGTCGCAGGATGACATTGGGAACCGCTACCACTCCTTACCTCGACGAATTCAAGCATGCATTGCCGCCAGGGGCGGTTCGACCAACCACTAATTTGAACACTCAGTGAATGATTGTGAGCCGTGAACAGGTACTATGAGCTTGATTTTTTTAATCATTTTATTTAATTTCATCAAAAACAACCAATTCCTTCATGGTGCTTCGATTTTTTTTTTTTTTTTTTTTTTTTCGAAAGAGTGTATTATGAGCTGTACTGCTGAGTGTCATAAGAACATGCCTATGATGAGCCGTCCATCCAAGCTTTCCTATGGTGAGATTAGATGTAAGGTGAAATACTATTCATGTTTTTAAAAGAATGTAGGCCCACCAGCGGAAAAACTGCTGCCTAAAGGGAAGGCATCCCTCCCTTTAGGCAGATCCTCGTGTGCGTTGCCATAATTGAATAATCCAATCCAATTAGTAGGCAAAATATGTGTTGATGGATTTTTTATATCTTCAATACTGCTTTCGGTTATCAGTAAGTCATTACTACCAAGTTCTTTAGGGATCTGAAGTTCTGCGCGTTATGATTGAAAGAACATTATATATGTTTTTATTTCATAAAAGTATTAAGGAAAAAAATCTGCTCAGTAAAAGTACTCAAAACTGCCCTCATTTCTAGGTTTGGTTGAGTTGTTTGAATGCGACTTGGCACACGAGGGTTATCTGGATGAAGGGAGGGATGCCTTCGTGAAGGATATTCTGGAAGAAATTAGCTGGTATTTACGTTACACAGGAGAAGGACCGTGATAACTCCGATGCAGCTATTCTGTTCGCCAGGATTCGAGCCCGGATCGAACTATCGGTGTTCAACCACCGCTGGTGGACCTGCTGGAATTATTTACCAGAAGTTTTATTAAATACTCATTAATTAAATAAAAATTATAAATAAAACATAAATATAATTAATTAGGTGCTTTAATTAAGTAAACATTTAATTAAATTTTTATTCTTAATTAAAAATACCATTTTTCATCAGATATTAGACTGATAGTAACAAAGATTTAATTTCACATCGTATTTGTTTCCGTATTTTATTAATTGTTTTATTACTTCTTAGTTGTTAGGTACAATTTATTAAGTTTAACCCATTTTATTTGATCCTCTTTACCTGTGAAATGGCTCAAAAATATCTATGAAGGTCATAGGCAGTGACTGTTTTTAACTCTTGCCTGTGTGTTGAAATTTATGATACGTTTGCAACTGCGTTGATTTTCATGTTGTATGTAACTGTGTGATGTTGCTAGTGGATACTATGGTTAAGCTTTTAAAGAAACTAGTCACGATCCAAGGCAAGCTAGTTTCATCCTATTGGGGGGGGGAATTAAGTGTCAAACGGCTGAAAGCTTTGTTCGACCTCGAACGTCAAGAATCAAATCAATTTGATTACGTTTCATGATCTATGTCTTGTTCTTGCAGTTGTCTACCGTTTAGGAAGATAACGCCATATTATGTTTTATAAATGATTATTATCTAACGCTGTAATGTAAATTACATTTTACACGTAAGAATTTTAAATAATCTATTGTACTGTAGTATGAAGTTTTTCACTGTAGCTTCGATAATTATTTGGAGGTGTTTTTTAATTAATTAGCAATGATGAACCTTAACCTAACGAATACGGATTTAAGAAAAATATGCAACTTTATATGATAATAGAATGTATATCGAAACTAAAATAACGATTACATTTCATTTAAGACTGGCATTAATTTTTCCGAGCGTCCAACCAAAATTATTTACTCTCTGCTAATCATATCTGATGTAATCTTCAGAAATCCAACTTTTTGTCGTTAGAAATATCCTTAGGGAAGATATTACCGGTGACGAACTGTTTCGAAAGACCCTGGAATGATCTGATTTAATTTTAAAATACATGCCTAAATGCTCCTGCCTCTGCTCCACATTGGTGTCCCATTCGTTCATTCTAAATGAATCTCATCTTGTAGGTTGCTAGTGACCAACAGCATTAATGGGCTTTGGTATATTCCAGATGGGGCACCAACGACCATCAGCCTTGATGGGCCTATTGTGCTTCTAATTGAACTTAATTAAGTTCTAATTTAAGGATTGTCTAAATTTACTGCGCAGCGCCACACCGGTGACATGTAAGTTGACGCCACTGAACCTCTTTATAACTCACCAGTTACCAACATTTTTCAAAGGCCCTGGTGTACTCCAATTTAAGTATAATTTAAATATTTGTCTAAATTTGCTGCATCAGTGTCATGTGAGTTGACCTAAAGTGACCTCCAGCCTTTAGATCCCATATGATCATCAGCCCTGAAAGCATCGATATTCTTCGACTTTATTTTAATAGCAAAGCAGATTTATTGCACTGCCTTATAATGATGACATGTGGGTTGACCCCAAGTGAAATTGAAGAGGTCACTAATACCATACATAGCTTTAACGAGAGCCGGTGTGGTTTGATTTATTTCTGGTGGTGATTCAGCAACCTTGAAAAAATACCATTGCCCTTCGATTCAAGTTTAGTCTTAAAAATTCATCTAAATTTAACTGCACTGCCTCATACTGGTAATGCATGACTTGACCTCAGATTACCATTCTACAAGCCACCGGATCACCAACAATTTTAAAGGACATTGATACCCTTTTTTGTAATTTTATCTTGCAGATTCATTTATATTTTTTAATTTAAAAATGTGTCTAAATATACTGTACTGCTCCGCATTAATTACATACTTGGTTAAGCTCCATTCATCCTCAGCCTGAAGAATAGCTTTGACTGGCACATTAGGGAACTTGTGGCAATACTTTTGGCTGTCATTTTCGGTTTCATTTGGTTTTTCAATTTTTACAATTATTTTATTTTATATTCAATTGCTACTTATTTTAATATTTATATTTTTTATGATTTATTTGATTTCTGCAGCATTTTGTTAATTAACATAAAAGACGTTTCTAATGCCATATATTCTATCTTGGTCTGGAATCGTTTAGGTTTAGATTTCCTAGCTGTCATACTGTTTGTTTGTAATTAAAGATGGTTTTAATACTTGTTAACTCAAGTAATTTTTACTCAAGTGATTTTAATACTTGTTAACTCAGTTTTTCCATAATATACCCAAATGGTATAGCTTGAAAATAATATATAGAAGTAATAATTTTTCTGAGCATTTATTGTAATCAATAAAAGGTATTTCTAAGCTTTTGGTAAATGCGTAGGAAATGTAATAACCATGCATATATATAAAAATCAGAAACTGAGAATTCGATTTCGGACAGTGAGAAACTTTAAATACAGTACAATAAAATATCATATAAGTGTCTTCCTTGTTTTATGTAATAGCAGCATCTGCTACTATCATATAATAACATCTAGTAAAATCATATACATCTAGTAAAACCAAGTCTTTAATATTTAAGTAACATACAAAGAAAGAAACAGGCTGAATATTGCAATCTATATGTTACCAGAGGATTTTACCATTTTTATCATTAGTTTTTATTTTCACTTTTTACACTTTATTTCTATAGCAGTGGAATTTCATATACGAAGAGCAATTGTACAACAAATTTATTCTTCTGTTATTATTAACTATTATTTCTTGTTATAACAGATATTCAGATCTTTGTAATAATAAATAAAAATGCATATAGTAATTACATGAATCAGTGGCTATTAATAAACAAATTACTGTTTGACTTTGTGCAGACAAAACGAATAAAAACTTTTCTTGATATTAATATTTGTCTCTAAAACATTAGTAGTTATAATTTGTTAATACAATTAATAAAATTAATATAATAACTTAATGCATTCGTTACTTTTTGATCATGACATATTTGAAAAAGAAGAAAACATAGCAGATACATTTGCCATTTCCGATTTTTTTTTGTAATTATAAATTATAATTATCGTTTTTATAAATTTATGGGACTTATTATATTTTCATGTCTCGTAATATTGCAGTAGTTTGAAAAATTCACATTTTAATGAAAATATATTGCAGACTTATATAAGTAACGCAAAACATATCTTTCGTTTTAAACATGGCTGAAGTCTATAAATATTAAGAAATCAATAGGGTACGGGAATGGTTGCAAGTTTTGTTGAAGAATGAATTTGCGTGTTTACTGTGTAGCGATTCTTAATTGATTTTAGTGATTGTCGCGTTTTGTGTTAGTTGGAAATTGTTTGACGCTATATTCGTGACTCGATTGATTGTATTCTTTCATGAAACTACCAATACATGAATAAGTTTTAATTTTCTAATGAATAATTTTTTCTTTGCCGTATTATGTAGCGAATATATCTTTGAAATTCTATAATAGTATGTAATTATTTTTTAATCTTACAGCTGTATATAGGCGTTATTTCTAAAAGTTCCGACTTTGATGGGAGAGGCTATGTAAATTTAGTGTGAGTAATTAATTGCATATAGTAAGGATTAAGTGTTATACAACTGTAACTATTAAAATGAATGTTGTATTGAAAACTAGGCTATATTTCTTTTGTTGCTGAAAAACAAATATAGACTTAAGATTGACTGTCCCTCAGAATCAGAGCTTTTGCTCCCTCAGGTTCTATACTGCGGAGTTGGGAATCAGTTTCAAATAATTTCAGTACTTACGTATTAACGCAACCACCTCTGCGGGATTTGGCAATTTTTTTACAGATGAAAAGGTAAAAGTCACTTATAGGGTGCACGTTGGTGATTTTCGCAACTTTTTTTTAGAAAAATTTTCAAACTATTGATATTTTTCATAAGTTGGTACACATTATCAACTTATGAAAAGAAAACATATTTTAATAATTTAAAATACAAATCTGAAATATTGAATAAGAATTACGTAGCACATTAAAAAAATAAAACACTTATATTCTTCTTCAAATCTTTCTCTTATGTTTTTGCACTGTTCTTCTCTCGAAGTACACAGCGATCTGTTTTCGCTTAAAAAACACCAGATAACTGCGGAGATTCGGCTTCGTGCAATCTTTGGCAATGGCGGCCAAAAAATATCACTATTTGTTTATAAAAAGCGTTGGAACTTGGAATACAAGAAAAAAGAACGCATACAAAAATATCGTCGCTGCCTGGTTGAAAGAATGTTATGAGCATGGTTGTCAGAATTGTTATGCACATGGTGGCCAAAAGTTTGGCACATTCCGAAAAGTTGGCGACTTCTACTGAGTTGGCTGTGTTAATATGTAAGTACCGTAATTTCTACTTGACGTACTACTTAATATTCAAGCGACTTCTTCTATGACCGTCATGACCCAAAGAGGGTGATCTGACTTCTTGTGCTCGTCATATAATTAATTTTGTTCAGATATCGAATTACAGTTGCTCAAAAAAGTGTTGAAGCAAAGGAAAGTTTTGATTGTTCAGTGATAAATATTGAATTGTTATTCGGAAGTTGTGCTTTTTAATTATTTTTCATGTATAAACACTCTGCTGCTTATATTGTAACGATTAACATTGAATAGGATTAATATATAAACGATATGGTTTAAACAGTTTTCGTTAAATGGAATATGAAATTTAAAAGCATGCATATATTGCGACTTTGTCGAAACAAGTGTGATAAATACCCTTTTCTTGCAGATTAACTGCATAAAATATTTCAAATCTTGTTTGAAATTTGATTTAGAGCTCAAAGTTTGGTGTTTAAATACTGTTAAGTTGTTTGGCTCAAAATCTGATGTTCAAATATGACAGCTACACAGCTGACATGGCTCGAAAAATTTCTAAAATTTTCGATGGCGTTAGGAAATTTATTTCATCTTTGGAATCATGGAAAAACTGAGATGAAATTAAAAGGAATGTTAAATGTCAAATAAATCTATAGTTTCTAAAATTATTTCGAAGTACAAGAAGGCGAAATTAATTGGGAAAAAAAAAAAAAAAAACCTTCTGAACGCCCAAATCGTTTCACGAAGCATGAGGAACGGTTGATCGCTAGGAATATTATTTGTAATCCTAAATTAAAATTGGTAGTGCAGTAAAATTTTATTTAGATGCGTGTCAGAAGTTTGAAATCCTGCTAATGCAGAAATTGCAATGATATTTGTAGATGAGAGCAAGTGCATTATTTTTGAAAGTGGTAGAAAGCAAATGGTATGACGTCAATGAGGAATTTTACTCCTTCTGTCAAACATGGTGGAGGTAGCCATATGGTCTGGGGCTGCATGAGTGCTGTCAGTTGGAAATCCTTCATGGATGGAGAAACGGACAAATTTGTATATTTAAATATTTTGAAACAATGCCTTAAAAATGATCATATTTTTAAATTTCAAACTTTACCAAGTAATGACCGAAAACAAAGCTTATATTTGCAGTCTGTGGATTTTGTATAAGTGTTCACATATAATCAAAACACCTAAACAAATACAGAGCAGAATCCATATGTTTAAAATTTCCAACAAAAATCAGCTTAGAGAGAATGGGAAATATAGAGTTCCATTGCCCTCATTGAGTAAAATCTCTTTATACACGGGTAGACAGAGACCAGAACTAGGTAATGAAAATGACTTTAACGAAATAAACAAAAAATATGTAACTTGTGTATTTTATTTGATTACCGTTTGCGTGGAACATAGATCTTGTATTACGCTACGTTTTCTTTATCAATTTGGCAAGTGTATGTGCTCATCTTATTGTATTTTCAAGGATTTTTCCATATCCTCTTTGGTATGTAAAATATTATAGCATTTCTTTCGTAATTTATGACTTTATAGATAAATACATTAGCTTAAATGTGGGGAAAATTCAGCTCAACGATTAAATAATTTCTCAGCAGAGAGGGCTAGCTTTAGAGCGTATTAATTATATACGCTGATGGCCATTAAAATTGCAGCACCAAAAAGGAATAATCTGACGAACGTCAAAATTGCATGAAAGGAAGAAGTTGGAATATGCATATGATTAGTATTTCAGCTCGTTTAGACAACCCAGGAGGGAAAAACGACATATGAAGCACTGCACAAAAGAAAAGTTTTGTAGTGGATTTTTCATTCGGAAAGTGCTTTGTAAGGTTGGAGTTTGCTCAGAATATTGTGTTGTGCCTCGAATAAGAAGAGGAAATCCTTACTAGCACGTTTCGAAATTCGGTAGAGGCATATATCGTTGCCTATCGCAAGTGTAGATTATCGTTTCGTGATATTGCCAGTCGCACTAGTCGACATGCAACCAATTCCATGCGATTATGGAATCAGTGGATTCCTGAGGGTCATACTGAACGGCATGCAGGATCTCAACGCCCTCCCATAACTAACGCCGAGGACAGACATATTACGAGGTCAGCCCTGCAAAACCGTACGACCACATCACGGACCATTAGTCAGGAAATGGGCGTGTTTGCAGCATGCCCAGTATCAGCTCGTAAGGTGCGTCGACGTTTGCAGCAGCGTGGACTACCTGCAGGGTGACCATTACTTCGGTTTCCCTTGACAATGCAGCATAGAAAGAGACGGCGACTCTGCTGCGGCAAACGACAAATCTGTGTACAGGAGTGGCACAATGTCGCCTTTTCAAACAAGTCCCGGTTCTACGTGCAGTATTTTGATGGCCGTATACGTGTCTGGAATGTCCGAGGAGACCGCGCGTCGCCTGCTTGCGTTCGATATCGGTATAGGAGGCCCTGCACCTGATGTGATGCTTTGAACAACCATTGGGTACACTAAACGTAAAATTTCTAATTCAGATCGACGGTAATTTGAACCCAGATGGTTACATTTCTGACATCTTACGTCCAGTTGTTGTGCCCTATCTTCGAGGGGCCCCAAACGCCATTTTCAAGTAAGATAATGTAAACCACATATTGCACGTCGTGTTCTGACCTTCCTCGATACAGAGGGTATTCGATTGCTGCCCTGGCCTGTATGGTCTCCAGATCTGTCAGCCATTGAAAACAGCCGGTAATGGGTTGCTGAGAGACTGGCCCACCTCTCCTGTACATCTAATGGGATTGATGAAGCGTGGCATAGACTTGAAGCAGCATGGAATGAGTTGCCCATTTCTGTCATCCAAGCGCAGTTTCACTCCATGCCCTAATGGGGTAAGGGTCGTTTTAGCTGCCAGGGGTGGCAGCTGTTTTTACTAATTTCGCGCCCTGTAAACCTCCAAAATGCTCACAAATTTAAATTGTCTTCATGCCATACTGTTTACGTGCAATAAATATCTCTTTTGTATTTGCTTTCCTTCATGGTGTTGCAATTTTAATGGCCAGCAGTGCATATGATAAATTAATTTATATAAATAAAATTTCAAGAATTTTTTACTTCTTTGCTAAAACGGCCACCCGATTTAATCGCCAAAATTGATAAAGTTAATCACCCAATCTGTAGCGCGCAAACTTCAAATGTCGCCAATGGCTTATGCTGTCACCACTTTAACAAAGAAGTACCGAAAGGTATGAGACCTGCCTTTTATATTTTTCTTAAAATGTTCTTATAGTTATTTCTATAATTTCTTATAATATTCTTAAAACATTCTTATATATATATAATTATTTATTTTGTTCATTATAATGCTTTTATAGGCACATTTTACATGAGAATTATTAATCCATGTAGCTCACATTTGTATGTTCTTTTAAACTTTTTATGCGCTTGGAGAAATGTTTGTGTTCAAAAAGTGGATTTTGTGCTTGAACAAAAAAAGAAAGTATTGCCAATTAAGGAAAATATTTATTTATCGTATGCCTTCGATCCAATGAATATATCATAGGTAATAAAATCTCTTTTTTATTAACTAAGTGTGCAAAACCGCGTGGCGTTAATTTGCGCTGAAATAATGTAACAAAATGTTTTCTTAACGTTAAGCTTTCCCATCTTGAACAGTTCAGTTTAATTATAAGATTTTACGATGTGTATCGTTAATTTTTTTTTGGGGGGGGTGTCTTAAATTAGTAGCCTATCATAACTACTTATCTTAAAATATTTTTTCAGCTACTAAGCCAAAAGCATATGGCGATTTCTTTTTAATCTTATGGATGTTTTTTTAAATCTTCTCTGAAACTTAAATGGTAAACATTTCGTGTGTAAGTTTGTAAGCGAAACTCAAATCGCAATTTTTATTTTTTATTTTTTATCGCTATTAAAACTATGTGTGATATATAACATAAAATATTTACATCTAAAACCCTTCTTAGGAAATATTACTATTTCTTACTGCAAAGCTAGTCTCTTATTTATCTTCTATATTTCTGTTCCATCATCTTTAACAAATGCCACTATTTCTTATTTTGAAGAATTGTTTGATATACTCCATATGTTCTTACGTTGTTCCATCCTTCTATCATGAAAAAATATAGCCACTATATGTGAAATTATATTATTTCCATAGATGTAATTATGTTATTCTTGTAAATGTGCAGATCGTTATTATTTTCTGGTTATATTTTGATCCCCTATTTTAAACACACATCCAGGCGATTCAGGTATCTAGACTGAGTTATCACGATACAGTATACACTGAATCTATCTGTCTAAGAGAGGAATATTTTTGTGAAGGTCTTTTTGAGGAAAAGTAACACGGAACATGAGGAAAACTACGAAAACGCCATGCTTTCCATCACTTGGAATGGAATCTAGGACGAGTTATTAGATATTTTCATAAGTAATTCTAAACATAATTTTGTATAATTAATGATCGGCCATTGTTTAATAATGACTAAACACTTAATTACCAATGTTTAATCACTCGGCCATCAACTGTGTAGAATTTTGTTAAGCATTAAACCTGTCAAAATTCGTAACTTTCTAGTTCTTTAAATGATCACCTTTGCATAGAGATAAACATTGAACCGCAGTTGTTTTAAAGATACACTATTTGCTCGTGAACTAGTTCAGAGAACCGATTCAATTTACTGAACGAGCGAGTAATGATTGACAAAACGAAGAGACAGCACCTTTAAATTTAGTTTACTCCCCCCCAAAAAAAATCTTGTCGGAAGCATGTCAGGAAAGTTCGATTGTGATTTTAGAAGAAAGAATATCCCCCCATTCATGTTAAAAGCCAGTTTAATTTTTTTCATTTCCCAACTTTTTGAATTTTTTTTAAAATTATTAGTTTATTGTTAGTTATGTAAAGAGGAGGTTTTAGAGAATCTCGGAGCTACAACTGATAGAAATCAATTGAATAAGTTAGAGGTTCGATTGAATTGATTCTTCCGATCCCACTGCTCATTCGATTCTTTCCGCACTTTGTTTCATCCTCGCACTCTGATCGCCTCTAAAGTCATACCAGTATATTAAATACGATTGTAAAAATGATCGAACAAATTTGGTCAAAATGTGTAACGAGTTTGTTTTTAAGTCAATTATGATGAAATCGAAAAGAACTATTTGCCTTCATGAAGGACCTTTTTAAGGATAAGATTCGATTATTTGGATATGGTAAACAAGGGAAATTTGTTGGTATTCACGTTACATATGGGGAAAACCAACCATGTCCTTTCTCTTGAAATAGAACGCCCAAATATTCAGTGGTCTTAACCACTTAGCCACTGATTAGGCATTTTTTTAGGGCAAACTAGTTAAATGTGTGGGAAAATTAACCATGTGTAGAAAAGATACTTGCAAAATGCGTATTTCCATCGAAATAACCGTGCTGATTGTTTGGTAATTATATCGTGATTAATCGTTTGGTAATTTATATTTAGAATGTTTGAAGGGCATCCTCTGCTTCATCCAATGCTTCTAACTTTATGGCAATAAAGATTATGAAAAGAAGCTATGATGAGTAATCATTGTTGTGAAAGCAGATTTAAGATTTTTAAAATTTTCTATTATATAGAACACGATAGCCAATTACTGTTTGCTTTATTATCAGACATTGACAATGAAAATAATATGTCAAAATTAAGAAAGCAACAATTACTTCCAAATGAAATAAATTGTTGGAAAATAAATAATAAAATGATAAAAATTATAGTATGCTAATTATGTTTGTTGTAAGCATTTATTTTCAATAAAAATAATTTGAAATCGTTGTCTATTTTTAATGCATTCTAGGTTTTTTTTAAAAACAAAATTTTCTGTTTCAATTAAAAATGGTAAACAATTTGCTGTGTTTTTTTCGTATCTTTTTTGAAAAAGTGTCATTAATATTTGCAAAGCTTGTATTGGTATTCAGCGTTATTTGAACGTCTTCATCCAGCGATAATGCAATTTCTTTTTGTGTGTGGTAGCGAAAAATATTATTTTTGAACGCATTTTCCGCATATTTTAGGCTTCAAATGGTCGTAAATAGTCGTGAAATTCAACATTTCCTTCAAATTTATTTTCTCGGAAATTTCACGTAGTTATTTCCTCGTCTTCCGTGAAATTTTTATCATTAACTCGCTGAATATCTATCATTCTAAAGTAGATTCTCCATTTCCGGTTAGCACTTCCAGCATGACGGAAGCAATTTTTTAATGGTTGTATTTGTAACTGCATTCCATGCTGCTTTAAAGCAGTTCAGTGCCGTTAGAATAGTCACGCTATAAATTTTATCTCACATCAGTCTAGAAAGGATTTTTCTCAGAAACAGTTTTGTTAGTTGCGTTTGAAACGTAGGATTTAAGACTACATTTCACTTGCATAAATTTGAGAATGACATTATAATGTTTGCATTTAAGCAAAAAATGGAAATGTTCCAAGAATTTCATACGCTTAAGACGTAACTTACAAAATCGGTTCATGTCTGTTGATATATTCCGAAAGGCGAAACAAGCACGAAAGAGTTGTGATCATAAATATTATGAAAAGCCGATAAATAAATAGAATCATCTCTTGATTTTGGTTGAATAACAGACATAAAGTTTGGCTGAAAATATTCTAGTCTTCTAAACTTCAAACCACAGGGATAGCAATATAAACGGTTGTCAAATAACGATAATTATTTTCCCTGCTTTTATTTGTTGTTTGACTACCCAAACAACACTACACCACGTTGCTCACAAATTTTTGTCTTCTTCCGGGATTTTACATTACGTCGTAGATTACTTGTAAACCAACGCCTCTGAAGCACTTAGCTTTTCACCTGCACTTTATACAAGTCCTTTCGCCCAGTTGTCCCGCTAAATATTCCGGCTTTAGCCATTTCGCTAGCCGACGTTAATATTAAAATATTAAGCTAGATTAAGCAGACCAACCTGTGTAGTCTGTGACTACCTTACCTTGAAGTTTCTACTTATGTTACTTTATCCGCAAGTGACGGAGTTTTTTTGTAAGCATAAATATTGCCTTCTGTTATAAGGTATTTCTCCCACTTCCCTAGCGTGCCTTCGTGGTGTAACGGTAGTACGCTGGGCTGGTATTCCAGAGGTCCGTGGTTCGATTCCCGGCGAAGGCGGTTGCATATTTTTCATCATTTCTGCCTCTAAAAAAATCCTAATGACTCTACAAGTAGCGCCCGAACTAAAAGGGTTGTGGGTGATGATTCTCCGCACCCTGGATTTGGCGACTACGTCCCTTAAAACCGTAGTCGCCCTTTAAAAAGGGGAGTATATAAGGTATTTCTCCTACTTTCCTAGCGTCCTTCGTGGTGTAGTGGTTCTGCACGCTGGGCCGGTATTCCAGAGGTCCGTGGTTCGATTCCCGGCGAAGGCGTTTGCTATTTTTCATCTTTTCTGCCTGAAAAAAATCCTAATGACTCTACACTATTTAATTTTAAGAGTTAATAAAAAGATTATTTTAAACTGCGTAGGACATTGTCATAATATTTACAGACGAAGCGAAAACTCTCTTGTCAGAATAATAGAGTTTGGAAGGACTTTGATTTAATATTTCACAATTAGGGCGCTATGAATGTTACTACTGAAGATCTCCCATTCATCTGATTTAGCGAGTGCGCATTGAAACGAAATGTCGCCCCTCTCCCTCCGTTACAAGTTAAGGACATATTCAGTCGTTAAAAAATATAACATTTAATTTGTTCAAGACAACTCTCTTGTCAAATGCAAGTTCACAGCAGCTGCGCAATTGAGTTTCACGTGTACACAAGTCCAAATGTTAGGTAAGAAGCTGAATTCGGGTTCTGTATGGGAGTAACTAATCCAGCACGAGATATAAAAATAACATAATGTAAACAGGAAAACATTTGGGACTTTTTACGCCTGTCATTATAATGAACAGTCGCTATAGAAAGCGTCGACTTTATAATATAGTGCAGTTTGATGAGATTTATATATATATATATACAGGGTGTTTTTATAAATGAATGGCGTCGTTTTAAAAATTAATATTAAATCAATGGATTATCTTACCCTTGTAAAATCTACACTGTAAGTATTGGCAACTGTCCAATGATGTGTTTCTCATGTGTTACCTCCTGTTTGCTCGTCATGCTTACTGCGCAGCCGCATCATCAGTTTCCAAGATGGCGCTGCAACAGGAAAAGGCATTCTGTGTGCTCCGATTTGAGGTGTCCATATCTGTGGTTTCACTGCAGCATGAGTGTCGTGCACGTTTTCTGTGCAGTGACCCGCGAGAAAGTGCACGGTACATTTTTCTTCGAACAAGTAACTATAATTTGTGACTCATTTCTAGACATGTTGGAAACATGGTTGTTACCTTAGCTAAACGCCAATCATGATAATTACATTTTGCAACTGGGCGGCGATCCGCCCCATTTTCACAGGAATGTACGAGAGCTTCGTAATGGTATTCTTCACCTATGCTGAGTTGGACGTGCTGCTACAGCAGATAAGAACATTTTCACCTGACCACCTCTTTCGCCATATTTAACACCCTGCGATTTGTTTCTTTGGGGGTTTGTTAAAGACCGAGTATATGTACTGCTAATATCCGTGTCCCTTGAAGAAGTCTGTGGCGGATAAAGCATGCACTGCTGACCGTCACGACGGACATGCTACACCGAGTATGGGAAGAATTTTATTATCGTGTAGATGTGTGTCGGGTAACAAAGGTTACACATAATGAAGTATTGTGATTAATGCATGAAAAACGTGGACAGCGGTCGGTGCTTATGCTATAAAGTTTGCCCATATAAAGTTATACATCGATTTATTATTAATTTTTAAAACCGCACCATTCATTTATAAACATCCTGTAATCCATCTTAATCTTGAAGGCACATTTTAGGACCATCAAAACTCCAGACGCATGCTTTGAATTTAGGATATTGTGAATAATTGGAATAAATCACGTTAATTATTGAAAATTCAAAAAAACTCAACGTACTGCAATTTTATCCAAGTACAGAGATAGCTAAAATAAAACCAGAACAGACTGCAGAACCTACATAGCTGTCTGAAATATTTCTGTAAATGTTTGTGAAAATATTTCGCATTCATTAACATTTTGCTTGAAAAATTCTTTTCTGTATAAGACATTCTCTTCGGCCATAGCATAATATTTTGTTTTCTCTTTCAGTGCAGAGTGTTTGGGAGGAATTAAAATGTCGAGGCAACCGTCCACCCTGTCTTCAGGAGCACAGTATGGTTTGTTGGAAAGTAAGTATTTTTTTAGTTGGAAAAGTAGGTATTATTTCTGTTGAAATATTTTATCTTAAATATTTATTTATTAACGTAATTATTCAATTTTTTTTAGAACACCATTTACGTGTTTGGAGGTGAAATTGGCTTTGCATCGACTGGAGAAACACCGTTGTGGATTTTGGATCTCAGTATGTTCTTTTTGCTTTTCTTAATTTTTAATCAAATAATGAGATATGTTGCCATTATATTTTTAGTTGTTCTGTAAATTTTTACTTATACTATTGGGTTTTCTAAATTTTTGCTTCCGGTGTATTCTACGCAGCAAAAGTTATATTTGATTATTGTAGATCAAGAAAATTATATTGAACGGCGCACTGCAGTACTGTAAGACAAGAAAGCATGACGCTCTTTTTAACGTAATCACTCAGTCTGTATATAAACTTCTCTAAATGTTCAAACAATCTTTAAATTCTTTGCCTATGAAAATCTCTGTTCAACATTTTTATTGTTTGCAAATTGTACCTCATGTAAACATAAACTTCTGTCCACTTTCTAAGATTGTTACTCTGCGATTACGTATAAATGCTTTCATCGACTGGTTACACATCTTTCATATTCCACATAGAGATGGTTATCATTGTCCATCATTTATCAGTCAAGATATGTGGCCACTGTGTTCGAATGTCGAATAGCACTATTTAATTGTGGTTGACGTGAGAATGCTTTTTCTCCTCTACCATAATACCGTAATTTCTAAATGAATCTTGATACATTTAAGATATTTTGACTGCGAATATCCTGTATTTCCTCGCACTTCAGCCTTGGAGTAAACTTCCTCTAAATGCGCCATTTTTTTCTGGCACTACGGTGACCTGTTGCTGGTCTTGCAATGAAATTATTTCCATGGAAAGCTGTTTAATATGAGTTTTTTTTTATTATTATTATTTTATTTATTTATTATTTATTTTTATTTTTTTTTATTTTTATTTTTTTTTTTATAAATATACGGAGTTTTGCCTGATGATGTCAACAACTGTGACTTGATTTTTGAATCTCCGTTTTAGTAGAAGCTGTCAAGCCAAGTTCACCAGATCAGAGAATATTTTAAATGAAAGCTACGTGTTTTGATGGATTCATTGGTAAATCATATTTCGATAATAATTGCCTCAGATATTAGAATTCTTAAAAAATTAGAGCATCCGCAAACGATAATCCTTATTTTCGCAGTAGCAACTGACTTTTTTATTTCCCTCTACATTAACTTGGAGTATATATTCTACTTTTTCAATGATTTCGCCGTAGTAGTGTTCAAAACTCCTCATTTATTCGCCTAATGAATGACATTCATTATTAGGAACTTCACTAATCCTTCAAATGATTATCATCATCGTCCGTGACGGGAGGTTTCTTCAAAATTTTATTTCAAAACCTAAAATATCATAAACCGTTCTTGCCCTGTTCGTTTTAGGTGCATCTTAACAAAATTTCAGTGCTTATATTAAGAGCCATTGTCGCAATTTAAATTCTTAAAGTTGAAAAAGTCGATAATCATGTATTTATCTTTTGAGCAATTTGTTTGTAGCAAACATGAAACTGAGAAATTGTCGTTTATAAATTAAAATCTTAGTCATGGTCACTATTAAACGACCAAACTTACCCAAGGAAATTTGCATAAGGATATAAATTTTGATGCGAAAATCAATAATCCATAAAAGCCATGGAGACTTTTATTGACGACCGAATAGCCCTCTCATTCTACCTCAATTAAAAGTAAAGTAGTAATATATAGCGTGGAGTGGGGAAGTTAATTCGTGGGGTTGGAAAATTTTGAAAACTTTTATGGCCTAGTATTTACAGTAAGTTTCGTGCTCGAGGATTTGCAATAACATTTTAAAACGTCTACCAGAAGAACACTTATTACTGCAGTATAATTAAACAAACATTATATTATGCATTTTTTTAAACTTTATATTTATTAATCAATCAAATTCTTGAAGCATATTTAACACCATTATTAAGACTGCCTTGAGACTGAATTAATGGTATTTTTATAAGTTATACTGTAGATACAATTTTTCTTCATTTTCAGTTTTAGAGAAATGGTAATTCGACAATGAAATTGCTCGTAGCATTGACAGGCAATGAACGACCACTCCATTAACTTCAGAGAACATATTTCTTTTGTATTCTAAAAATCTGGATCAACTTATAGTGTAATTCGAAGCTCAAAACTCTGGTTTTGATGTTGGATTAAAATTACTTCGCAGTGTATTTTGTATAAATTCTGATCGAAATTAGTATTAAACTGTGTCAATGCTAATCTAATAATTACAACAGAATTTAAAAAATAACAAGGGAAAAAACTGAATTCACGGTTTAATTAGATATTCACAAGATAATTTGATATTCCTGAAATTATAAAAAATCGTCTAAAATTCCCGAAAATAAACGTATAATTTTAATTAATAATTAAAGTAAATTTTTTTGAGAACCAGAGAGTTTTGCTTGAAAATTTAATACCAGAAACTTCCTTTTTCAATGTTATTAAAAAAAATATCAGGTGAAGCACGACTTTTTTTTTCCATTTAAAAAAAAAATTAAATCCTTTATTTATGCCTATAAAATCGTCATTAAATAGTTAGTATAATACAGTCAAAAGTCGTTAATTCGGACACCCATAATCCGGACCTCAAAGCTACAAACTTTCTGCGCATGCGTCGCGTTTACGCATGGGCGTAAGACCTTTACGGCTGCGCATAAGCGTGTGCGCATGCGCATAATATGTTTACGCATGCGCGTTTAATGTATAACGGACGGTATAAGCTAAAATTATCTAATTATCTATTTCAGTTAATGTTGCAGATTGCGTTGTTCCTTAATCTTCAAATTGGATCAGGCTTATTATTTATTGCAGACTGTTAGAGCAATTTTATAAAAGTAAGCTTGAACTTTCGATTATGTCAAATAGAATTTCCGATGCTGAAGCTCCCAAAGGATCTACAAAGCGAAAGTATGTTTCGATGTCCATCAAACAAAAAGTGAAATTGCTGCAAAAAATGGATAAAGGCATATCCTTTGTTTCCGTAACCATTCCGAAATCTGTTTATTAATTTCACTCTGTTCTGCGGATTGGGGGGGGGGCTACGCCGCGGCGCGCAATGAATTGGAAGTTGATCTGTCAGCATTATCCTTATCTTCAGGGCAGATGTTTTTATTTTATTTGGCTTATAATTCCTTACTAAATGTAGTATTTCATCTCGATGTACTCCGTCTTTGATATGATTTAAATCAAATTCCTCGTCATTATAATTCGCTTCCGATAGTGAAGGAAGTGACACAGAGGTTATTGAAAACGAAAAAATTTCGATTGACAAATTAGTCGGTATTCTGGACACAGCAATTATAGGACTTGAACAGCGGAACTTTGTAACTGAAGAAGAAATTATGTCTGTTTATAGAATTAAAGAGAAAGTATTATCACATAAAACGAAGCAACTTAAACAACTTACATTGAAAGAAATGTTTAATAAAGTAAACAAATAAATATTAAGTTTTTGTAAATTTTGATACCCTTTAGATCATAATTGTTCTTTATTTCATAAATTACGGTTTCATATTTTTAATTTTATAATTTCTGCATGCCATCTTACCAGATTTAAACTGATGATCTATAATCCGGAAAAATCGATAATCCGGAATCGCCGAAGTCCCGACGATTCCGGATTAACGACTTTTACTGTATCACAGGTTATCACGAAAATCAGGACTGCGAAGTTAAAGACATAAAACATTTATTTCTTGATTAAAATACAATCAAAATCGCTAACGATTAAATCATCTTAAACATCTTTTTTAATCAAAATCATCTTTAGCACGCTCTAGTCCAGCGGTGGCCAAACTTAATGAAGAGAGAGGCTGCATGGTAGATTTTTATGAAATTTCCGCGAGCTGTAGCTGAATTTTCCAAGAGCAATAAATCCAATGTAGCCAACTTTCAAAAATAATGAGCCAGGTTTTCAACATAAAGGAACTTTTAAAGTAAATTAATAAGAATTTCGTATTTTTATGTAATTAACATCGTTCCATATAACTATAAACAAAAGAATTTTGTATCTCTTGCTTTGCTAAAGTATGTGACAACAATATATAAATTTGAAACTATTGCTGTTGAACTTTCTTCTATCAGGTACAAAAACCAAACATTTTCTTGTTTCCTTTAAATATTCCCTACGTTTATAAGTTTCTATGGTTTTAGAAGAAGTAAACTGAATCGGAAGAATATGTTTTCGTTTGGTTGATTGTGGCAACACGCTAAGGCTATCTGCCTAAGGGGAGGGATGCCTTCGTGAAGGACTTTCTAACAGAAAATGGCTTGTATACACGTAATACAGGAATCCACAGAATGAGCAGCTGTTCCGTCTGAAAGACTTTCAGCCTTTTCTGCTCATTTCGCGGCTTTTATTTAAAAAAAAAAAAAAAAAAAAAAAAATTATTTGAGTACAGTTTTTTCCCCCATTACAGCGATAATATAAATGTTATAGAGAATTTTTTAAAGAATATTATGGAAACAGTTACGTACTATATCGCTCACTACCTCTGCTAGAGTTTTGTTCCGAATTTGGTCATCTTGCTAACCGACGATTAAATATGTACCGTTAATCACTTGAGCCAACTTGAGTAATTTATTTTGTGGGCAGACTCTGTTATCTAAATTGAATTTAACTTCATCTTTAGGTTACTTTAAATACCCACAAATAGTTGAGTTCATTTATAGTACAAGTACCACCTTCTGTTAAGTTAAAAATTTCAATAAAATGGTTATTTAATCTTTCCAAGGCAGCTGTGATACATCTCGAATAATGACAACTAATAAAATGCGATTTAAGAACTGTAACCAGAATTTAAATTATTGTTAATTCAGTGGAGAAGCCAATTCTCCTTGCCACCCCAAAAAATTTCAAGATGCTCAAACACTGTGGAAATAAATAATGATCTCTGTTTAGGAGTACCAACGAATTATTTCGAAAGTTGGAGTTTCATGTGGAAAAAGGGTAAGCTGCTGCATATAACTGTGTGTGATAGCGAAAATTGTAATGAAATTACATAAAAATAACTTGATGGGCTTAGAGATAAGGAATTAATTTTGAAAGACACCCGTATGTTAGAAAGTTATGATAAGCATCCTAACCAAATGCAAGCAGACAGGTTTACTCCACTTATCATAAAATCTTCAAATTGCAAATTCTTCCCCTAACTGAAAGAGCCCCTGAGTGGAATTGATTTTCCTCTTTAAAATAACAGTTACCTAAGCCATTCAAGGACTGAATAAGTGTAGTACCCTACAAGGAAGAGCATATCTTCCAAGGCATTCGATCACGATTGTAGTGAAGCAAAAGTGATTGCACAGGAGGAAAGTAAGCAAAAACTATCTGAAATAAAATTAACCCGAGAGAAAAATATTAGAGAGGATTATTTTTTAATGTGCCTTCGCGTTTGTATATTTACTTTAACTTAACAGAAGTTGGTACTTGTACTATAAATGAACTCAACTACTTGCGGGTAGAATTATTGTGATGGTCGTTATCTGCTTCAAAAGTAACATGGCTGTGATGCTAATTGGCAGAATTATTTGCAATTTTGTTTTTTACTCCGATATTAATTAAATGGCTACATACATTACACAATTTAGAAATTAATTTTGTGATTAATAAAGTATAATCGTATGAGTTATATTTTAAAATTCAATTACATTTTGAAAGCTAAACTATTGTTTGTTACAAGTAAATTGCACTTTAGAGGCTAAAGGACCACAAGTAGCACTGGAGCCGCAGTTAAGGTGTCGAAGAGCCGCGTGCGGCCGTCACCATCGAGATAGATAAGGCCTGCGCTCTGAAACGAAACTGGCTTGTGACGTCACGCTTAAGGGACTCTCAGCAAACTTTTTGTTGGCTTTTATAAGTTGTAATTTTTTATTTATTATGTTTTAAGAATTGAATTTATGTTTACTTTTGACATCTGAAGCATCATCCCTTGTAATAATTACTAACACTAGTAATATAAAAATTGTCAGCAAAATTTATGATTATTTATTTTAATTGGAAACTAATTTTATATGAAATAACTGTCCTAAGGGGTTAAAAGCATAACACTTATTTCATTACATAATATGTAGAATATCAAATGCAGAGTAAATTGATTCTTGACGGAGTACTGTGTTCTTAAATTTAAATATCAATGTTTTTTGCAAATCATGAAATATCATTTTATCATGATGAAACTTAAATGCATATGTTTAGCTAATATAGCTTCTGTTCACTTTTATATATGTTATTATCATGCAATCAGTTTGTTTAAAATTTGTTATGCAATATAAATCTTTCTGAGAATGATAGAAAAGTTTCTAAAGTAATGTATGTAAGATTCATATTAAGGTAATTAAATTGCGAAACTGCAAAATGAAATCTTAAAAATGTACAGTTATTGAAGAAGCAGTAGTAATTGAATTCATATGTAGACATACTTGTTTTCATTGTATTTCAATTCAATGCAATTTTAAAAACAATTTTTTTAGTTATCTTTTAAATTACAATCTTTAATTTGAGTACGTGGCACCACCAAAAGCTATGTAAGTTAAGTTAAAAAAATTGCTTACATTATACAGAAAAGTTTTGAACATGATGTTAGGATTTATATTTTCTTTTCATGTGGATATTAATAGAAAAAATATTTTCATTACAGAGGTAACGCTAATAGTTAAATAGGTATGATGTAAATATTTGCAAGAAATTTCAGTTTCTAAAAATTTTTTAAGCATTTCGTATATTTTTAAAATATTTTCAAAAAAATTGTGTATAACTTTATTTAAAAAACTTTTTTCCTGTCTTATTTGGAATTTTAATATTGATAGTCTTCAGAGCTATGTAATAAACATCATCTCAATTTAACTACAGATTCTGTCGAATAATTATGTAGCATTAAGAGGAAAACATTAACTGTAATACAGATTAACATACAATATGTAAGTAAGAAATAATTTTAAGACTAGACTATTTAGTAATTTATTACATTCAGAAAAATTTTCTGACTGATATAAGGCATTTAAATGTTAGTCTAAATATTAAGTAGTCTCTTGCATTCGTTTGATGTTTTATAATCCTGCTACATTAATATGATAGATATAAAAAATATGCAATAATTATAGAATGAGAGATAACATTCCCACTGGCAAACTAAAAGTTGTTAAAGTAGTGGGTGAAACAAAAAAATTTGATGCGGTGATGAGAATTAACGAGAGACACAAAGACAGTGCAGAAAAATCAAATTAAAAATTTTAGCTACTTGAATTTTAAAACCAATTTTTCTTCAAAGAAATGATTTGCTTTTAAAAGCACCACACCATTCTCAAATAATTTTGTTTTGAAAATAAATACTAACAAAAGAAAATGAAAATATTTCATATTCGTATAAGCTTTGTAAAACATTATATTGCCGCTTGTAATTTTGTTTTAGACTGATTTTATAGTATGAGATACCAATTTCATAGAATAAATTTAGAAAAACGGGTGTTTAGCAAGGAAGCTAAACTGCGCGAAGACCGGTCCCCTAGCAGTGACGTAGTAACTCAGCGCGCATGCCTTATCTATCTCGATGGTGACGCTGCGGCTCGCAAGCCTCAGTTTGGCCATGCCTGCTATAGTCTAACACAGCTCGTCGGGTAAGGCGACAGTTATCTCCAGAAGTGAAAGTCCTCTTTGTTGAGAACGCGTGCCCTTTTGTATTGGCGCACAATGGAATGTTTGATCTTGTAACGTTAAGGTTGGCTGAAAGGAACATTTCTCATAATCATCATGGTTATTTCTGAAACCACGTGGAAGCTCCAAGACAAACCACTCTTATGCCTGTTAAAAATGAGAATTCACTGTCTTTACAGCACGTTCCGAGCAAGATAAGTTTTTAGGAAACAGTTCGGCTTAATCAAGGGGAAGCCTTATCGTGATCACCCACACATAAGAGTATAATGCCCTAGAGTGCTCCTGCTTTAATAGCCTTGAAGCAAGAATATAAAATTTATCATTTTCAATACCAGGTAACTAACAATTCTACTGGCCTTGACCTAGAAATTGAGAATTTGCAAAATTTGCTTCGTCTCAGTCAACTGATAGTTACACATTTCTAAATTCAGCTTATCTGCAGAGTACTATCGAAATTTTAGACAATACACATTTTATAATAGGTACTGCCTTAACAATATTACTACAACTTTTAAGAATTTAATATAGTATGCTAACACATTTACTTATCACATTAAGCGTTTTACTCAATACAATCAGAGTGTTTAAAATTTCTTTAAATTAATTACGTATATTGACTTCTAAGGAGTGATTCATTGATCATTTATCGCTAACTATGCGGCTAAGTGCATTCGCATTTTTATTTGCGGTTCCTCAACTAGGTTCGATCTTGCAATCGAACAGTTGGATCCATAGAGACCATCTTAGTAGCTTTTGATTCGCCCCAGAATGAGAATTTATCTGTGCTAGAAACCAGTGATCCGTTTGGATTACAAAAGGCCGGCCATCGACATAAAACTTCAATCTTTTAAAGCATTATGACCACACATTCTCTTTCAAAGCGTGCTGTATTTTCTCTCCAGCACTTCATCAATGATACGCTGTGATACCTTAAAGCTACGTTCGATGCGTCACATTGCACTACAGATTCTGTCTAAAAAAATCAGGCGCACGAAGCACTGATTGACTCATCAACTCCCATTTTAATTCTGCGAATTCTCTCACAGTTTTCACCCCGGGAAATCTCTCTTTTTCTTAGTTTTTTCCCAAATAGGATCTAAAACGTTTCAGATAAAACGGCTTTGAATCTTCTGATGAATACTCAATCAAAGCTGTCTCCGAACCTGTTGTTTTGTTAGTAATCAACTCCAGACTCAGTTCTTCAATTTCTTCGTATTTCCTAATGCACTCAAAAGCCAGTTTATCATCCGTTTTCTGAAAATTACGTCACTGATTCCGCCTTCCGTCTTATCTGATTCTCTTTCGGGTTGCCGAAAATCTTTCCTCGTCTGGGATCATGCAATGGGATTTACTCTCTCCGGGAGAACTTTATTATTTTCAGATATTTTTAGGAGCTTGAAGATTCTGTTTCCTAGAATGTAGTGTCCCGGATCAAGGACTTATCTATTCCCGCTGCCTTCGTAAGGACTCAGCCAATGTTTTGGACGCTTTAGCCTTTATTCTGATAAGGGGTAGGCTCTTAGACTTGCAATCCAACGGTTAGCAGATCCACACTAATTTGCCAGTTAAAGTTTCATAAGAGGCATATGAATTCGTTATCACATTATCAGGTTCAATGTTCCGCCTTACTTTCTTTGGAAACATGCAAGGACCTGACTCGGAACAGGGAGCTTACTAAAGCTATGTTCAATAAATGTGGGAAGTAGACAGGATACACAGGAAGGGTATACAAAACCCTTTATTTTTCACTCTTTACAATAATTTCCGTACTTCGGAATACAGAGACCAACTACTTGTGGTTTGAACGTAAGAATATAAAATATTTAACTAAACTCTAACTTAACTTTGGAATAATAAACATAGAAGATTGGCCTTATATTAACAGGAAGCCGTATGTAGTACAGAGAACTGTTAACACTACAATACGTTTAAAATTATCACGAGGATTAAACTTCTGGCCTGGAAGGCAACCAGCAACCGAGTAAAACTTCTGAGGCAAGCGGCCTGCTTCGACTAACTCCTTCCTCTCTCTCGCTTGGCAAAAAGCCACAACTTAAGTACTTGGCGTTCGCCAGACAAACTTGCATAAATAAGTTAACGCTTTTAATTCTGGCCGGAAGTAGAAAATAAGAAGTGATAGTAAAGATTTAAAATAAAATAAACGTTAGTAAAACTTAAGATCCTTACATACTTCCCGCCAGAGTTAATTAGTTTGAAACTGAGGTCTAAAATGACCTTGTTGAAAAGTTTTAGCTCTAGAATCTAACGCGAGGCCAATCTTTTACAAACATTTCTCACTAGAAACTAGAAAATTAAAAAAAAAAAAATGTTTTTTACAATATCAGCTCCCTGGACAACCAATTTTTCATCTGTACTGCATCTAAACAGGAGCTTTTATTCAAATCTGGTTCCTTCCAGAGATCTGAAAGGAAAACTAGTTGAATGAAATGTTACACAATGAAATGGCAAGTAACATAAATATTTACATTTCTCTTAACATTCTTATTTCATTCATGACTTAAATTTTAATTATCTCTCCCCGTGCTCTCTGACATGTGTTGTAAAAGAACACCAAACACGAATGTATTTATGTATACGTGTTCAACACTGCCTCCTACAATCAAAACACTAACGTGTTAAAATTCAACATCACAAGACCTCGTAACACACCCTATCTTCAACTCTAAACCCTGAGGTACTATTCTGAAAGAGGCTAACTCTGAAGTGTAGCGTCAGAGAGCCTAACTACATTCATTCAACCTTTAACACATATTCACCATGATTTGGTCTTTTTTCAGTCACACGAATAAGTTTTAATTTTTTTTTTTTTTTTTTCATTACTTTCACTTTTACCATATCATAGTATTTCTTAACATTTAAAATAACAGTTCACATTGTATATAAGAACATATTAACATGCCGTTAATTTTACGCATTTTAAAACATACATTAGTAGTACATTGTTAACTTCTATTCTTTTCCCAGCAAGTGCCAATTCTTCTACATTGAAATACTACATTTCAAAAAGTCTTTCAGACTAAAACTTCTTTCTTGCCAGAATGTTTTAAATAAAATTTATACAATAACTTTTACAATATTTAAGTATTTACACATTCCTATTATGCATCAACTTTAGTTTTACGCGCGAGTAATTGAAAAACATAATACCAAAATCGGTAACAACTCATTTCTCGCCTTTTTGGCGATAAAGGTAGACCTCACATGAGGTAAAACTTCTTGCCACTTGCAGTAAGAATGAAAGATTAACTTAAGTTTGCAAAGTAACATAAAATTTTACTTATCTTTGTGATATTCGGACATTCTTTTCTGAGCCCAGTCCTGGAAGGTAGCGCAGATTCTCGTTTGTTTTATCCTCCTTCTTGTGCGGTCTCGCCCTTCAGTGCCTTCCTCTAGAACCTTTCTTTTTTCTCCAGTTCGGTCACCCTTGAATACCTTCTTTTTCGCCTCTGCCTGTGGTCTTGGCCGTTTGTTGGCAGCTGGTCTTGGCGGAACCGGGACACTTTTCTCGTTCCTGCTTGGACCTCGTTGCTGGCCGTTCAAATTTTCCTTGTATCTTTTCCTCCGCCGCTAGTGGCCCTTCCGCAGTTCGGCGACATTTGCTGCGGAGAGTCCTGTCCGATGAGTAGATCTTCCGTTTGGAAGCCGGGTTATAGTTGCCGTTATTTCTCCTGGCTTTCTTTGCATTCGTCGAACTTCTCCCTTCTTCATTCTGGGGGTGTTCGTGAGCTATGACATATGGTCCTTCAAATCGTGGAAAAAATTTGGCAGTTTTATCTTCTGGTGCTGAAGAAAGTGAATGCTTAATTTTTAACACTTCATCCCCTACTTTATAAGTTACTCCCCCGTCGTTTCATATCATAATAAAGCTTCTGTTTTCTCTGTGCTACTTCAGTATTCTTTTTTGCTTCTTTAATTAATTTTTCTGTATTACCCATTTTAAATTCTGGGGCTCTTTGTTGCACATAAAATAATTTATCTAACGGCGTTATAATCTTTCTGCCTAAAAATAACTCAGCAGGAGTTTTGCCCGTTGTATCATGTTTTGCGGTCCTAAGGGCGAAAGCAAATTCATTGACATAGTTATCCCAGCTTTTATGAAAATTTTTAACATAACTACGGATAATTTTCACTATATTTCTATTGACCCGTTCCGCTATATTTGATTGCGGCCGATACGGGACCATTTTTAAATGACGTATGCCCAATTTTTGGCACATGTCTTCAAATACATTACTTACAAATTGAGGACCATTATCCGATATAAATTTTAGGGGCGCCCCGTATTTTAAAATATATTTATTTAAAATAGAATCAGTAACTAATTTCGCGGAGGCTCGTTTTAAGGGAACAATTTCGGTCCACTTACTAAAATGATCAACCATAACAAGAAGATAGCGACTTTTATTTAAGTGACTTTTTGGGAAAGGGCCCAATAAATCGATGCCAATTATTTCATTTGGAAATTCGGATTTAATACTATTTAGAAACCCGGCCGGGCGGAAATTAATATAATTAACTGCTTGACATGTTGGGCAGGACTGGACATACGCCCTTGTTAACTTTTGCAGTTCAGGAAAGTAGACTGCCTCGCGTACGCGTTGGATAGTTTTTCGAATACCAGCATGAGAAGCTAAAGGGCTGTTATGCAACTCCTGCAGGATATTTAATCTAAGACTAGCTGGGATAATAGGTCGAAATTCGTTGTTGGAATTTGTAGTTTTTGTATAAAATAATAGACCATCTATTAGTTCCATCTATTAGTTTTTTAGGCCGCCCTATTTCTTATCGCCACAATATCTTGGTGGCTAAAATTTTCAGGATCCTTTAAATACTCATAAATTCTTCCAAACTCAGGATCCTTACCCAGTTCGGTTATTACAGTTTCTCGGGAATTTATTGTACATGCTGTGAGCATTGCCACCTTTACAGTATTACCTTCTTCATCTATTTTAATTCTGGATAGGGCATCTGCTACGATATTTTCCTTTCCGGGGGTATGCTTGATTACCAGATTATATTCTTGTAGCTTGAGTGCCCATCTTATTAACCTTGGGGATAAGTTTTTCCCTGAGTAAAATCTAGTTACCGCCGCATGATCAGAGTACACTGTTATTGGCGCCTTTCCAAAATAGACTCGGAACTTTTGCACTGCTAACAGAACTGCAAGTGCCTCTCTCTCGGTCGCGGAATAGTTTCTTTGTGTTTGATTTAAAGTTCGGCTAAAAAATGCCACGGGTTGCTGATTTTGTGAAAGTACCGCTCCTACCGCATAATCCGAAGCATCCGCTGAAATTTCTAAATTCTCATCCTTTTCAGGAAATTTCAACACAGGGGCTTGCGTTAATGCTTGCTTTAATTTTTCGAACGCACTATTGGCTTCGGCCGTCCACGAGAATCTTGCCTTTTTCCTTTTTAATTTTAACAATGATTCAGCAATAGCTGCAAAATCGTTTATAAAGGACCTATAATATGAACAAAGTCCTAGAAAAGAAGAGAGCTTCTTCGCCGTGTTTGGAGTCGGATACTTTTGTACAGCAATTATTTTTGATTCGTCTGTCTCGATTCCTTTCTGAGATATTTTGTAACCTAAATATTTTAATTCAGGGGCTGCAAATTTGCACTTTTCGACATTAACTTTTAGACCGGCCTCATTTAATAAAGAAAACACCAGTCTTAAATCCTGTACATGTTGGTCGAGATTATCACTAGTAATAATGATATCGTCTAAATAGATAAATGTGGACTTTCTAAGAACAGGCCTTAACACAATCTCCATACATTGCTGAAATGTTGCCGGTGCCCCTGAAAGGCCAAACGGCATACGCAGAAATGCATAAGTGCCAGACTTGGTTATAAAAGCAGTCTTAGGCACGTCCTCAGGCCTAACCCCTATTTGAAAATAACCAGTCGTTAAGTCTAAAGTCGTCATATATTTGGTCGATGTTATGTTCCTTAGAATTTCTTCAATAATAAGTAACGGATATACCGGATATTTAGTTATGGAGTTTAATTTACGGTAGTCAATCGCGAATCTCCACCTTTTTGGATGTGTCAATGGATAGTCATTATTTTTCTTACATAAAACCACCGGGCTAGCATAACTACTTGAGATGGGCGTTATGATCTTTTTACGTAGCATATCGGTGATATGCCATTCTATAATTTTTTCCTTATTCTTATCATACCGGTATGCTTTGTGGCGAACTGGCATTGAATCTCTGGTGTCAATACAATGGTTAGTAACCTAAGTAAATCCTGGAATATCACTAAATAACGAAGCAAATTCACTTACCACTTGTCGGATTCTTCGTTGCTCTTCATTAGGCAGGTGGTCAAGGTTTAACATCGGCGGTTCAGCCTTTTCTTCTCGAACTGGTTTCATCGTCAGCTTAAGGGACGCTTCATTAAAATCCAGCGTTGCTTGTGCCTCTGAAGGAAAATCTATTCCTAAGATAATATGTGCTTTCAGATTCTTTACTATGAAAAACATAACCTTTACTTGTTCGTCCTTGATACGGATGTATAGCGGTAATTTACCTATGCACTTACATCTTTCTCCTTGCGCAGCTAACACTGTCGTATTATCCGAATTATATATGCGATATTTACGAAAATACTTCCTAAAAAAATCTTCTGCCACACAGGAACACTGCGCGCCTGTATCCAGGAGTGCGGTGGCTGGGATATTATTCACCAACACTTCAATCTTCGGAAGAGTCAAATTTTTCACCATTACTGTATTTAACTTGAAGGAAAAGGGGTTTCCTTGGCCTTCGGATTTCCGCACCCTCCCGTCAGCAGAAATCCGTTTTAGTTTAAATCATTTTTCATTTCCATGCTTTCCTTCTTTTTCCACTGGCCTTGAGACTTTTTTCCTGGACTGCTATTGAACTGTCGACGTTCGCCGGCTGTTTTTGAATGCTCGGGTTTCCTTGCCCACTGATTCGCTTTGCTTCCGTAGCCGTGTGCTTGACTTTGCTGTGGTCTTGGCGCACCAAATTGGTTTCGTTGTTGATATTGGCGTCTTCTTTCAATGTCCGCCGTTCTTCTACTTTCAAACTGGATTGCTAGCTCAAATAACTTTTCCAGTGTAGTCGGATTCCTTAATTCAATAAAGTCTTGCACTTGGGGAAGTAACCTCGGCAAAATCACTTGAATTATCTCAGGATCCGGACGGTTTCCATACAAGAGTTTGAAGACGTGAATTTTTCTTAAAATAAAGCTTGAGAGATTTTCGATTCTTTGCTGATATATGCTTAAAAGTTCCGTTTCTAATTTCGCACGATCCCTTACGACAGGGAAGGCTTTTACTAGGGCAGTCTTGAAATTTTCGTAAGTATAGGTGGGACTTCCTGCTTGACCCAAGAGACTTCTGCCTATACATTTGAACCAGTTAAGCGCTTGGCCCCTCAAAGCGCTGGTAACTAAGGTAACTTTTTGAAACTCGTGCACAGAGTAGAGCATGAAGTGGTCATCCAATTTTTCCAAAAAACTGGTTACCGGTGAGTTTCCATTAAATGTTGCTTCTGGTTTCATCGAAGCGCGCATGGTCTGGACGATGTAACCAAATCCTTCCAGGGCGGCAGTAACGTAAGAATATAAAATATTTAACTAAACTCTAACTTAACTTTGGAATAATAAACATGGAAGATTGGCCTTATATTAACAGGAAGCCGTTTGTAGTACAGAGAACTGTTAACACTACAATACGTTTAAAATTATCACGAGGATTAAACCTCTGGCCTGGAAGGCAACCAGCAACCGAGTAAAACTTCTGAGGCAAGCGGCCTGCTTCGACTAACTCCTTCCTCTCTCTCGCTTGGCAAAAAGACACAACTTAAGTACTTGGCGTTCGCCAGACAAACTTGCATAAATAAGTTAACGCTTTTAATTCTGGCCGGAAGTAGAAAATAAGAAGTGATAGTAAAGATTTAAAATAAAATAAACGTTAGTAAAACTTAAGATCCTTACAACATCGCCAGAATAAACGTCTCTTTTCCATTAATAATCGCCTTACTTATTTACGGCTCGAAATACTTTTTTCACTGCGGACATGAGAGCCGCAAATGCGAAGACAATCGCACTGAAAACATCAGAAGTGTTTTCACTTTTGAATTTCTTTCACGTTTTACTGGTCATGTGGTTTATGCGAGTTATTTGATAATTTTTAAGGAAACCGTTGCTTTTTTCCTCCCTCTTTCTGAATTAGTTGGGTCTCATGACCTGAAAATCTTAGTAGCGAATGCATTTTTCTTGAAATCCTGCCTCACAATTTCGAAATTATCTAGCGTCTCCTTAACATTAGCGGTATTAGAAATATCGATTTACTAACAACAAACAGCATTTTACGTAATAATTTAACATAACACTAACTTCTCTGAAATTTCTATGCCTTTAATTTCCTTGTAAAGTGATATTCTTTCCTGTGAGATCCTGTTAACCTTTTTCCTTATGAAATATTGAAGGAGAATGCGATGAAATGCCCAATAGAGCATTTAACATAAGCTGTATATTTCACTGGCCCAACTATAAGAATCTTTTCTCTAAATTGCCTTCTGAAAAACATACGTGTCTTATATCAGCAACCTGAAATTTAAATAATATGTTAATAGCAGTGCGATCTTTGTCATTCCTAAATTATGCCGCCCAGTGTGGCCGTACCATTTGCATCGATTCTGAGAAGGCATTCGCTGTATTAGTACACGCTAGAAAATTGAAAGCAATGGTGCTACTTTCGTAGACGGTTGCACAGATTTTGGCGATTTCTTTTTTGGCGAGCGATACGACTTATCGTAAACCCATAGCTCGACAAGTTATTTATGGTAACCGATACTTTGTTGTCATTTTATTTAAAAATAATGCGTTTTATTATGCATAAATTCCGTGTTTAAAATATTAGTTATGGCTTCTAAATATTAAAAATCAATTAAATTTTGTAATTTAATTTTATTAATTATTAAATTTATTTAATTTTGCAATTTAATTTTATTTGAAGTAAAAATTTTATTGTTTATGATATTTTATATAAATTTATGTTTTGGGTGATGTAATCAGTGACGTCACCTTGCTTTAAAAGTAATTGGTTTTAATATCTATAACTTTAATCTAATGTTTTAAGCATTATTTATGGCTGTTAAATATTAAAATACAATTTAATTTTGCATTTTTAAAATGATTTTATTATGTATGATTATTTAAATAATTTTAATTCTATGCGTGATGTAATCAGCTCCCTGATTGTTTACAGAATATTTGTGCATTAACGAGCTGTAACCCTGATAGGTTACTGAATATTTGTGCATTACCGCGCCATTTTAAAATTTTATTATTCATCTTTTCGAATTCCTTAGATTTCATAGGGAACGGATATGTCCCTTTCAAGGATTAATGTTGTTATTGCTAAGTACCAAGAATTATTGGTATCGGAATCAAAAGATTGTCCTTTGAGACCTTATTTTGGCCAACTTGGCTTTCCTAATCAAAGATTTATTTATAAATTGTTACAAGAGTCAGAGGAAATTTATTTAAAATTTTTGGAGGAAACCTCGCTATATAAACCCTATATGTGTGTATATGAATATTCAAGTTTACATGCTTCGTCAATCAAGTGCGAGAAATGTGGTTTACAGATGAAGATCGTTAAAAGAACCGATTCTGAGGACGGCCGTATATGG
Organism: Stegodyphus dumicola; assembly: GCF_044657685.1. Classification (NCBI taxonomy): domain Eukaryota; kingdom Metazoa; phylum Arthropoda; class Arachnida; order Araneae; family Eresidae; genus Stegodyphus; species Stegodyphus dumicola. The sequence continues at coordinate 62,669,818 of NC_140779.1, forward strand.
TATTGTGGTTACGGTGGAAGAAATAACCGCTGTAACGGTAAAAAAAGTATTAAATATTCCTCCTTTTTTACCGGCAGTAAACTTCTAATTGCTGTCATTTTAGCTCTAGTGTACTTATTTACTTATTTTAAAGTATTTGAATTTAAGTAATATTTTAATTCTTTTAAAATTTGGTATGATGGTTTTTAATTCGATATTCAGTTTAAGTAATATTTGAATCCAATTAAACGTTGGCGCAATGTTTTTATAGCTGTGTTTTTATTCTATTTCATAGCTATATGAAAGTAATAATTTAACCCTACTTCAGTATTTTATACTCGCAATAAATGTATTTATTTACATTTGCCTTCCATCTTAAAAAACAACGTTTTCAACAAAAATATTGATCCATTATTTTTAACGATATTTATTGTTTTAAAGTTTCGAATACTTTACTATGCGCAAAATAAGTAAAAACAGTGTTTTTCAAGATGGCTGACGATTGTAAAAACCGCGCCAACAAAGTAAATTGCCAAAAATCCGTGCAACCGTCTACCAAAGTAGCACCGGTTTTATTTCCAAAATTTTCGAAATAAAAAATATATATGTGTATATGAATATTCAAGTTTACATATTGCGATAAGCATTGAACTGAATTTGAAAAATTGATTACATTCTTTTACCATTGTAATTTTTTTTTTTTTTTTAATTTATTCCAAAGATCGGTGCAGTTTGGATTTCTAACTTTATCTTATCATTTTGTTTCTGTTGTAGATTCTCAAACGTGGAAGAAGCATCATGTTCGTGGTTCAGCTGTTCATCAGCCATCTGGACGCAGAGGACACTCAGCTGTCGTTTTCGACGGGGCTATGCATGTTTTCGGTGGATATCAAGATTTGCGCGGCTCATCTTCCGAACTCTGGATGTTTGATTTAGGTAAAATGTTCTTTAAAGTATTATTTTTTAGATATTTAAAAATATTAAAGAAAACGGACGAATGTAAAAACGGGAATCAAAAAATAGTTTACATATGGAAGAGAGATTGCATCACCGAATGCAAATAGGCAACCAAAATTAGCATAAAAGTCACACAACGACTTAAAACCCTCTAAGCGGCAAGGTCGTATATATACGGCCTAGAATATTTTTTGTGATATCTGTAAGAACGTATATATATACATGCATATTAAAATGGGTCAAAGAAATTAAGGCAATATATCAAAAGTGCACAAAATGAAGGCATGAAATACCAGGAGAGTTTTTACATTAAAATCAAAAAAATAGTTTGTTCTCATAGTAGTTTTGGGAAATTTGTGCTTTCTTAGCGAAAACCCTGGTCGCTCAGAGGGTTAAAAAAGGGGTATATGAGACCTATGCGTCATTTTACAAGCAGCAGTAGTTCCGTGTAATCCGAGGTAGCTGAAGACAGCATTTGCACGATGAAATGTGTTGCAGGGCTGTCGGAATGTTGCAAATTAGTGCAAGACGATCCAGTGTTGCGAGAGAGCTGAAAGTGCATCGCAGTGTCAACAGACTATGGAATCATTACCGAAAGGATAAACCCTGTAGAAGACATGGATCTGGACGCCGAAGCATTACCACAACGGCAGATGATCATTTCCTGTTGCTATGTGCAATGCGCCGTAAATCACTAATAGTACGAGAGCTGGCGTCCCATCTATCTGCTGCTGCAGGACGGCCCATATTCCTCCAAACTGTGTCACGGTGACTGTTTGAAGATAGATTGTATGCCCGATGGTTTGTGGTTTGTATTCCTTTGTCCCCACCGTATGTCACAGCGCGGTTGAAATGGGCCCAAGAACATCGCAATCGGACACCATAGCAGTGGTCACGTGTGTAGAACTCTTTGTGTAGAGTCTGGATTTAACATCCAGTACGATTCCCGAAGTGCAATGACAAGGCGAGAGCCAGGGACACTTTATCAGATGCCAAACATCGTCGAAAGAGACGATTACAAAGGAGGATGCTTACTTGTACGTGTTGTAATAATAACGAACGGGAGCACTGACCTTTATAAGATTCCTGATGATCCTATCACAGCTGTCCGATATCACGACGAAATTCTACACCCTCGTATGCGTCATTTTATTGCTGCAATGTTTACCGACGTGATATTTATTTACGATAACGCCTGCCCGCATACAGCTCGAGTGGTGTGGAATTATCTGAAGAATTACACCATTCCATATCTGCCCTGGCCTGCTGGATTACCGGACCTGAATCCCATAGGGTGTGATATTTTTTAGCAATTTGAACTCCAATGATGGAACACAGCAATAACTTTTTCATTTTACACTAAAAAAATGGCGGCATGTACATTATTTATTATTCATCTATTTGAACTGCACGAGAGATTAATAACGATATTAAAACTGTTACAAGGGCATATGTGGGACATGTTAGGAAAACGAATAACAGGTCGCAGTGTGCCTCTAGGCATCCTCCACGAGCTCCAACATTCACTTCTCGACATTGAAAATGCAACACCAAGAAGGAGTGATCAGAAATTTATGCAAATTTTAGAGTAGACGCACGTCACTGAGTTATGCGAATGATGTGAAATGCGCAGCTCTCCGACGCACGTGAAGTAAGATATAAGGGAAGGAACGTGTAGAATGGGAAATATTCGTGTCGTTATTTCTGCCAGACGAATTATCGAAGAAAGTTGGTTTTTGTCCCGGAGGATACGTGTAATAGGAGAGAATGCCAGGCCGCCGTCATCGAAGGCACTTCCAGCGGATAGACGATTTTACGAGGGGTATGAAGAAGAAGAAGTGCGGGTTGATCCTTACGTCAAATCGCAGCTGTCAAAATACCCACATGGACGCGATCACGGTGCATCGGCTATGGCGAACATGGTTTGAACAAGGAAATGTGGGAAGAAGGAGGGGTGCAGGTGCAGCCAGAGTGACGTCAGCACTCGTGGATCGACGCATCCGCCGACAAGCTGTGGCGGTCCCGCAAGTGTGCAAGATAGCCTCGATGTTCCCGTGTCGACCAGAACCATTTCCCGTCGATTGGTTGAACGTGGCCTGCACTCACGGCATCCGGTAAGAAGACTGCCATTGACCCCACAGCATAGACGCCAACGTTTAGGATGATGCCGGACTGGAATGGCGAAACATCGTGTTCTCAGATGAGTCACACTTCTGTTTATCCGGTGACAGTCGCCGCATACGTGTGGGGCGTCGATGTGGAGACAGATCTAATCCGGCAGTAACTTTGGAACGCCCCACCGCGCTACAACGTGGCATAATGGTTTGGGGCGCTATTGCCTACGATTCCAGGTCACCTCTAGTTTGTATTCAGGGCACTATGACGGCCCAACAATACTTGGATAATGTACTGCGGCCGGTGGCAATCCCCTACCTTCAGGGGCTGCCTAATGCAATTTTTCAGCAGGATAAGAGTGCTCGCATCTGCAACATGCTATGCAAGGTACCGTACTCTCCTGATCTGTCACCAATCGAACATGTGTGGGATGTGATTGGACGCCGTTTGCAGACTCTGCCCCTGCCTCGTTCAGAAGACGAACTGTGGCAAACGGTTGAAAGGGAATGGAGAGCCATCTCTCAGGACACCATCCGCACACTTATTGACTCTATGCCTGGACGGGTTTCCTCGTGCATCGCTGTCCGCGGTGGTCCTACATCCTACTTGAGCCGACGCCGTTCTCACTCTGTATTCTATTGAAATAAAGATCACTTATTGCTGCTTGCTGTCTCTGTCTTTTTTCCAAATTTCATCACTTTCTGACCACTCATTCTTGGTGTTGCATTTTCAATGTCGAGCATTTACTACAGGAATGGACGTTATTGCCACAACAAGTGAGCAAAGACACTTGCCAGCTTGCCTCGCTGTTGTCAAACATGTATTTGAGCTAGAGGGCATCGTACCCGTTATTAGCGCGGTGTTTCCATTGCACATTCTTCCGACCCATTTGTCTTTCGCGATGGTCGTAATATACGTGTTTTTATGTGTCTTTGCTTTATTTTTTGCTGAGTGATCTGGTAATGCCACGCCAACCTCTTGGATCTATTTCATTCATATCCATTAAATAGTTTTTTGTTTTATTCCGGGTCTTTCTTGCTTATTTTTTTAGCAGAAGCGTATACTATTTTGCGGGGTGTTCCATGAGAGGACTGGCATTCTTTTTGAATACATCTTTATTTTGTAAATAAATAGTTGTCGTTTTTATAGCACACAAATGAGATCGATCGTATAGAATATCTTTTTTAATGCATAATTATTATTTTTTAGTAATTGTAATGTACGTACATACTAATTGCTGTAGAAACGTAATACGGAAACATATGTAGATCTTTTCAGGAATACGATCGGAAGTATAGACTCACAGTTGTTGGTCCATCATGTGCCGTGAAATATCTCATACTGAGTGAACGATAAACAGTACAAAAGTTCTAATGGTGTTTTGTAATCATCTGGTAACAAAATGCTGTGTTCCTAGCAGATTAATTCCTTGTTTCTTTAAATTATTTTGTTGAACTGCTTCGAACTGGATGTCCGACAGATATTCTAAAGAACTTCTATTTGAGAAGGCATGTGGAAGACCTATTTAGGATTTGCGGGCAGAACATTACCAAAGTACTATATTGCTTCGATCAAATTGCTTTTTTCTTAGATTCGTCAGGTACCAAAACTTTACCGAGTTATCGATCCATATAGGTTCCGGGCTTACGTTTCCATTGAATTGTTCGTATTGAACCGGTGGCCGAGTACGATTTTTGAACACTGATAATTCGAATCGGCTCCCATTCTTGGAGGGCGGCCTGACTGCATGGACTTCTGTGGTTTTACGATTGCATAACATGAATACGAACGAGTTTCCCTTACAAAGTCCTTCACAAAAACATTTTCATTTTAAGCAAACAGCCTTCTTCTTTGAGATGGCCAACGTGCAGCAATTGTAATAATGCTTTCTTTACTGTCTTATACTAGCTGTGTTCCTCATAGCTAGTATATAGACTTAGATAAGACTGGCAGAATTATATATATATATAAATATATTTTCTCCCCTCCTTACGAAGAGGAACCTGTACCTGTTCCCTCTCAAATCGATAGAGTTTCCATTAAATCTACGCAAAATGTAAGGCAAGAAATTGCCTAATTTTATATTTTACTTTGGCGTGTTTCTCTTCTTTGTTGATGAAGTCTTTAATGTTTTTTCAAGACTTATGCACTGCCTAAGCATAAATCTGCCTGAAGCAGTAGATGTAAATTAGCGTTCAAGAGCGTCTTAGAGCCAGCTGGTTATTTTTTAGAGTAATAATTTTATTCGTGCATGTTTTTTACTTCCTTGTACGAAGTAAAAAGGAAGTATTGTAATCGCGAAAAGTTTCAGGCAGCATATTTCAACGAAAATATCCATTTTGACCGCTATCGAATGCAATTTAATGATGTTTTTGCGTGATATCTGTACGTAAGGATAGAATAAAATGCTCTTTTCCTTCAAGAAAATTATAAAACTGCTTTAAAATTAATTCTGAAGAGAATTTTTCGTGGCGTGTGTACGAACGTACGTACGTACCGTACGTATCTCGCATAACTCAAAAACGAGTAGTCTCAGAACGTTCAAATTTTGTATATAGGGACTGCTATAACATGTAGATGTGCACCTCGTATTTTGGTTGCAATCGGCCGCACCAAACGTATATAAATATATTTATATATCCACTCTGTTACCCGGCTCAGTGATCTCAGTTTATTTACCCTTATATGTTTGTAAATTGTACATTTTTTGCTTTAAAAATGATTGTATTATGTTGATTTTATCTTCCGGTTAAGGTTTTTATGCCTTTAGTAAATCTGTGTGCAATATTTTTAGAGTTATCAACAATTTTAAAGTTGTCTAACTGGCGCTAAGCTCTTTTTTTTTTTTTTTTTTTATTTTATTATGGCGGCCATTGATGTTTACATTTGAAACAGGAGACTAGTGGATTTGTTGCCAGTCTAGAGAAACTTAGCTTCCCAACAACAAAGATAATGCATTCATTTATTATTGCCAATTAAATCATGCTTAATTCTTTCTGGAATTTTTTCGAGGAAATAAGTGTTTGAGATTTACTTCGTAATTTTTAATATAGATGTTTTTAGTTTTTATTAATTAAATGAGAAATACTCAATCGTCTGTGAAAAACTTTTTTTTTTTTTTTTTTTGCTTAATTTCTTTTATACATCATTCTAGCTTTATTATAGTATTTGAATAGAACATGTGGCAACGATTAGATAATTCTATTCTTTAAATGATATAAATTTTGTGCATTTTGAGTTATAATATGAACGAAATATACAAGTTAACTTTTATATAATTATTGGATTATATAACAGTTAACTTAGTTTCCGTTATATAATTTAACTGTTATATAATTATTAATACTGTTAAGTGAATCTAGCACCGGAGTGTCGCTATGGTAAACAAATACTAGAGTGAATTTTAAAGAATGCATTTATTCTATTCTATTGTGGTTTATGCGCTGTCGGCGAAGTAGATTTAATTCAATCCAATAAGTTTAAATGAAATGCAAGAAAAAATGCGTATAATTTAATATTCCGTACAAGGAAGTCATGTGGTGTACACATCAGATTTTTTACTATGCTAACGTAGTAAGTTACTATGGTACCTTTTTCAGGTTTGCGAGTAAAGTTTTCCAGTTCACGCAAGTTTCCTGAAATTACATTTGAAATTATCTGGTTTTTCTTCTATGGTAGTGGTCAACAAACCGCAGCTCAGCCACGAATCGATTTTGACTATTCTGCGAGCAAGGAGGATGTTGAGCGAGTTGACGTAGCACAGCGCATAAACTCTTGTGTTTTTAATAATTATTCTAAGTTTTTTTCCAGACTTTATTTGCTCACTGTGCTAGTTTCACTTTAGGAATAATCACTTAAATCACCACCCTAGGCAGCAATCTTCTCCAAACTTCGATTTTCTGCTGCACGTTGATTTGGCTATTATAGATGGAACAACTATCCCGGTTAAAGGAAGCGGTCAGCACATTCCAGATTTAAAACAGTTTTCGAACGCTTTCTATGACATTTTTAAATCAGAGTATCCAGTGTTAGTATAGCTTAAAAACATGACAGCGTTTTTTAAGACAATTTGCTGAAAATCAGAGTCCAATTTAGAACGTTTAAAACAATCTTCAAGTAGCGATGTTGAATGATTGGTTTAATTACTCATTAATAGATAAGCTGGCTTTATTTGAGTCCTGAATAATGTTGACATAGGCCTGTTGCTTACCTACAACTGTCGTTTATTTCTTTGACGTGCAACTCTTCTCCAAATTATTCAGCTTACCATAATTGGTTTGACTATTTATTTTTAGCGCTTTCGTGCATGGCTTGGTTTATATGATTATGACAAAGCTATCTGCCTAAGGGAAAGAAGGCCTTCGTAGATGAATTATACGTAAAATTGACTTATATTCATTTTACACATGCGAAAACATTTAGAAGTAACCAGCCTAGTTATGTGCAAGAACTTACCACTATCCAGCGAACTACCACTATCCAGCGACCTTTTATCCGTCCAGCCATTGGTTGGCTTTTCGTGGCATGTGTAAGAGATATAAAATATTACTTCAAAAGTTGGGTACAATGTTTATTCTACTCCTACATGTTTTCGAATTGCTTGGTTCTGTAATTATTTATTAAAAGGTACAAGAAAATTGTATATAACTGTTGTTAGGTATTATAATAGCATAACCCGTATATTTGTGCCCAAGTTCTGTTACAAATTTCTGGTTACATTACTGCTTTATTAACTAGAAGAAAGTTGATAATTTAAAATTCAGTATAAGCTTCCGTCGCTTAATGAAGAAAAATAATTGCTGTCTTCCATAAGATTTCGTCGCGAGTATTATAATTAAAACCATGTTTAGATGACTTCTTAAAAAGTACTGTGTGTAACTAAAGCCCCAAATACAATCAAATTTCTAAATTTTCCCATCATGTGAGTTGCAGTCTGATCAGCCCTTTATTTTTGTCTCTGGCAAAATAATCATTTCCACCGGAAGCTATTCTTATCGCTTTCCTTATCCATATTCTGAAGTAACATACGTCAACAGAAATAGTGACGACAAAAGGGAAAAAAATGTATTGTCTTAACATTAGGTATTGATTTCTAAAAGTTGGAAGTACCTTGAAGTCAAGATTACTCCTTTTTACCGATTTTTCTCTTGTTACCCACATTCATATATTTTATTACAGAAAACAATGGCTTACTCGGATTGTTGTGTTTCCTCCCTTCCCTCACGCATGATTTTTTGATTTTTTTTAAATTATTTATTTTTATTTTATTTTATTTTATTTTATTTATTTATTTATTTATTGTTAAATATCTGGTGAGAAAAAGGAGCATCATGTAAATCCTAAGAATACTTATAAGAGGCATTAAAAAAAAAAGAATAGTATAATCGAAGTGAAATCTTTTTCTTTTTGCATCTAAGTTAGCTGAAATTTCGTTTAATAATATTAAAAATTAAACCAAATATTACAAATATTCTTACTGATATTTTTATTCAGACCATGAAAAAAGTAATTTGCATTCTCAGATTTTCCATTGCCTGTCCAAATTTTTAATCCTGTTGGCTAATAATGAAGTAACAAAAGTTCTGCGAGAATGTGATACAGCAACAAAGTTTTGCTGGTCTTGGTCTTTAATCTAGTCGTAAAAGAAAATTAATGTAAAGGCAACAAACGTGAAAAGAATTAAATGGCTATGTTTTTGTAAGCATAATTAATTGGGGTGTTTAGTTTTGTCAAATCTCGTTTCTCTTGAGAACATAGCATTTTTCTTTCACCCGTACGTGGATATTACCATTTCATGCAAACGAAACGTCGCTTCGTCATTGAATATTAGATGGACGCCAAAATTTGTCGTCTTTCAATGCTTCTTGCTTACGATTATAAAATTCTTACCGCTTGGCGTAACATCATATAGCTCTAAATGTTGCATCATCTGCAAACCATGTGGTTTCTTCTGCACACCTCTTCACAAAATTCATGTCGTATGATTGTCTGCGGAATATCAAGTTCCCGGCTAGCAGATTTGTTGATTTTTGCGAGTTATATGCAAAACTCTTTCTCTAATTTCATGTAATATTGCATTAGAAAACCTTGGCCGACCAGACTGCGCATGTAAATATAGGGTCAGAAACAACTTTTATTTGATTATAATAATACCGCAAATATTCTTAAATTTTTTTCACTTGAATGTGTTATGTATTTTTAATTTTATTATATATAATAGGGGGATCGGAAAGTAATGTCGTTTCTGTACATGTCGACAACAACATGCTAACGGCAGAAGTGGAAGCAAATCCATGTCAAACACTCTTAACCAACCTTGGTCGACCATCTAAAAACATTTAAAACAGACTGGAAAAATAAGCAAAGCAGGTGTTTGAGTCCCCCATAATCTGTCCGAAAAGAACAAAGCCAACCTATCCATCACATGCAACGTATTGCTTCAACGGCACCATACAGAACCGTTTTTTGATCGTTTGATTAGTGGAGACAAAAAAAGAATAGACTTTTATTGTAAACAATTGGATGGAGTGAACCAATCTTTATTCGAAAAATATCAATTGTCAACAGAAAAGGCGTTATTCTGCAACACGGCAATGCAAGACCGCACTGTGCAAGACGAACACTGGAAAAAATTAATGAATTGGAGTGGGAGGTAATGCCATACTCACCCACCATACTCGGCCGATATCGCAGCATTGGATTTCCATTTATTCAGATACCTACAACATTTTCTTAGTGGCAAAAAATTTGAAAATTTGGATAATGTCCAAAATGTCCTCTCGAGATATTTTACTCAAAAACCAATAGATTTTTATCTGTCCGGAATTCAAAATCTGCACATTAGATGGCAAAAGGTTGTTGATAACGAGGGTGATTATATTATTGATTTAAAATAAAAACTTTTTAAAAATGTATTCGTTTGAATTTAATGTAAGAAAGCGACATTACTTTCCGGTCCCCCTATTATATATAAACATAAGTAAAGAAACCTCAAAATTAAGATTATTGTTCATTAAAGTAACGCAGCATCCTGCGAAATTAATTAAATAATCGAGAGATACCAATTAAATAAAAACTAGGTGGCCAACTGTTTGACAGGAAGAAAAAAATCAAATCCGAAACAAAAGCAAAACAATAAAATAATATAATATAATAACTAGTTAATTCTTTGGTCTTTTTCAAGGAGCAGCCAAAAAGTTTTCAACAGAGCCAAGTTTCTGAATTTTATCTGGATGAGTGCAAAAAAGTGCAAACAGAAAACAAATTTAAATTAATTTAACATAAAAAATACAGTAATTAAATTTTTTTAATAAATATATAAAAATGAACGCTATAGAATAAGTAAAAAAATTCTGTTTTCTCTAATCAATATATAAATTGCTCTGACATAACTCTAAACAAATAATACTGTACAAAAATTAAACAGTACAAAATTAGAATACACCAAATGGGCTAGTTAAAATAATTCGGGAAATTAATATTCAGTTAGTAAATGTTAAACTTAAGAAATGGCAAGATTGCTTAAAAGGATTATTGTAAAACAAAAGTAATTAGATTTTAGATTAAAGTTTAAGGAAACGAAATTAAATTATTTAAGAAGGCCATTCACCCAAGAGAAAAACAGAAAATAAACTTTTAAGATAATTTTTCCATAAATAAAAAATTTCCAAATTGAAAAAAATAAAAACCGAAAATGCTGGTAAGCTAGTATTTCTGAAATGAAACAAAAGACATCCCAGTTTTTGGAAAAAGAACCAATTAAATATTAAATGGAATGAAATCAATAAAAATGAGGAAAAGAAAATGATAAACCTATATGAAAACGTTTTGCTAAAATCCTTGGAAATCTGTAATAAAATATTTGGAACTGCATCCAAGAGGATGAAAGTAGCCAATAAGCGATAGTATGGAACAAGTTGTGAAAGAACATGCTGTCTGTTTTACATTCTGGTTTATTTCATCTTTCCTTGAGATTTCCACCAGTGCTGTAACATGCTTTCGTTCTTAGAAACTACAGCATTAAACGAAACAGTGAAATGAGTATTTGTGTGAGCCTTCTCCAGCAGAACTCTAACAGGATTTTATTCAGCAATGTCAGAGTTGTTGAATGGAAAATCGAAATATCGCCTGTAGCAGAAAAGTGAATCAAAGATCGATATTTGGAATGGATTTTCATTCACTGTTCGGGGGCTTAGAAGGATCAACGATCCAAATATAGATTCGGGGGATTTTGCTGGTAATCTCTTCGATGTAAAATAAGCGATGCCAATATCTGAAGAGATTTTGCTTTTGAATTATCCGTAGGGGTCAAGATTCTAGATGTTAAGAACTTTTTTATGTTTTATGTTGGGATGCTCAGATTATGTAACAGAATTTCTATGACTCGAACTTCGAAATGAGCGAAAACTAAATGCTTCCCAAAGAAGAAATTTATTTAAAAAAAAAAAAAAAAAATAGCGTTCTTCTCGCGAAATAGAATTTTTCTAATTTAAAATATTTGATTAGTAGAATTTTTTTGATAAATTTACTAACGCTAAAATTACATTCTATATATTTCCTTTTCTCAAGCTGAAGTTTAATACTGTAACAGAATTCCTTTGTAGAACCCTTAAAAATGCTTCACAGTTTGCACACGAGTTTGTGGTTCGTTTATTCAACTTATTAAGCAACCCCACTTCATGTGAGTATCTGAAAATTTTCTGTAAGGGAAATTATAACTTATTTTTCGGAATGCAGTGTATATTTTTATTTCCTGTAAAGGGCTGTTCATTATTTTGAAAAATTTTTCCCCTTGAAACATTTAATATATTTTCGTAAAGAAATTTAAAGCAGGGTCTTACATCTGTTTACGGGGCCCACCAGCGGCCGAGCGGTAAAGTCGCTGAACACTGGTAGTTCGGTCCGAGGTTCGAATCCCGCGAACGGGCTGGCTGCACGGGCGTTTTCGAGGTTTTCCCCATGTGTAACGTGTATACGAGCCAGTTTCCATTAGAAAGTCCTCCATGAAGGCATCCCTCCCCTTAGGCAGATAGCCCTCGAGGCTTTGCCATAATCATACACACACATACATCTGTTTACATATGGATTTTGAAATAATATTTTTTACTACTGAAGAAAATGAAATACTTCCAAATATAGAGAAACATTTTATTAACTTCTACGCAGAGATTTCGAAAATTAAGTGGCAACTGTCGCGGTCACATGACAGAATTGCGTAGCAAGAGAAGTGCTTGCATAGAAAAAAGTGTATATCCGTGGCTTTTTATGGAAATAAGTTTATTGAAATACCATTTTGAGGTGAATATGGTAGCACGAAAGCAAAATGATTCTTTAACTGAAACTTCCAAAGTTGAATTTCGAAGAACAGTCTTATGATTCCTGTGGCAAAACATTTTTATTGTATCGAAATTCGTCGTGAAATGAAGGAGCTGTATAAGGCTTGTCATATCCAAACAAAATCAAATTATTCCAGCAGTTTAAGCATAGTACAGAGACTTGAACTGACTATGATCAGAACTAATTATTTTGGAAAATAGCAAGTTTGTGTCGTAATGTATCGTAGTGCGCCATTCAGTATATATATATATATTTTTAATGGATATGCAGTAAAAAAGTGTAACTTATTTTCTGAATTCTCCTCATTTGTAAGTGGTTATATGCTGTCTGATTCTTTCTTAAAGCAATATGATGTGTCATTCCAGTCTCATTTTATGTAGAATTTTTCTCATATGCTGCTCGGATGCGAATAAAAAATTTAATCTCTTGATCTTAATTATGCTTCAGCATTTCTTATGTACGCATAATATCGCAGCATGGTGTAGCTAAACCTTTTATCTCTCGGAGGTGCCGTTTTTGCCACTCTTCTCAATGCACGGCAAAATGTCAAATGTATAAAATGTTAACAACAACCTAAAGAGAAATAAACAAAAGTTATGTGTTAATGTTTGAAATGAAACTTGATTCGAACATTTTAAGTGTTATTTTCTTGTTTTTTCTGTAAGTAAAATCTTCGATGATATTCTAAAGATTTTTTTCATTATTCCAGTTACTCTTCTGTTGACAGTATATTATTATTAAATACGATATATTCGTTTTTAAGTCTTGGGTGCTTCTTAACACATTCCTGTCTAGAACTCCTTTCATAACAATTGAACTCTACAGGAAATGTGAGGAAAAATCGAAGTGCAGTTACATTATTTGGAATTTTGTTTTCGAAACTGTATTTTAAAATAAATTGTAAAAGTAAAAGTTCAATGCTACTTGCCCTTCCACCTCTCAGTTTCATTTTCCCAAGCAATAGCAAAATTCTGTCTCAGTCCTTATTTATGTCAATAAGATCATAATTTAATTGTGATTTGTATTTTCGATCCAAAAGTTTCAATGAAGTAAGGTAGGCATAGCAAGAAAGTGAAGCTTTTGAAGTCTCTTTTTAATCATTTTGAATATTTTGTCAACAGTGAAAACAATACTCTACTTAAATCAATTTGTCAACAGTGAAAACAATACTCGTATCATAATTCGACATCTTTCTGATCCTTCATCTTACCAATGATTGATTGCATTAAGAGGGTGAATATTGGTAGTTTGGCTTAAGGTCAAATCCCAAACAACAGATAGCTGCCTTATGTGGTGTATGCATAGTGGAAATACGGGCCATTGCTCCTTTCGTAACATGAATATGAATATGAAATAAAGTCTTTCATGGAGAATTTTAGTCCTTCACAAGAATCTCTTGCCTCTTATATAGGTAACTGCTGTGGACTTTGTTGCAATTTAATAAATCCCAGTTAGTCTTTCTACTGCGAAGATCCATATCACTAACACCTATAATGACGTTTCACATGAAATCGACCGCCCCCAAAAATGTGTCCTCCGTGGCGAATTACTTTTTCCGCCATGCCTCTAGCTATGTCACTGTGCACGTAAAGAACCTTTAACAATAATATACGTAATAATTTTGTCGTAGTTAACTATATATATTTGTATACATACCTGTTAATCCTAGATTTCTTTTCCTGCTGTAATATGACGAAGGTCTTTTTAACTTATTTTCGTCTAATCTTCTCCCCCCCCCTTTCTTTCTTCTGCTTTTTTCAATTTTCGATGTATCAGAGATCGATTGTTTAAATGAGAGTAAAATCTAAAATATATTTTACCGTCCCTTTACTTTGTCACTTCTTTTTCCTGAATAATTCTTAAATATTAAGTTTCTTGGACAGGAAAAGAGATTGTAATTTGAAAAGCACGATAATTAATATAAAATTGGGCAAAATGGCAACCTTACTTTTTGTGTAGATTTCGAATAAAACACTACCGATTTCAAAGACAATCAGACGCAAGTCTCTCTTTAAAAAAATATACATAAATTGCTCCCAACGTCAATATAAAGTGGCGATACTGAAAACAAAATGTCTTCTGTGAAAAATGAAAGAAATGTGTCGAAAATGCCGCTTGGTAGCAAAAAATCAAATTAGAAGAGAAATATACAGCGTAAAATTTAAAGTTAGACAAAACAGCGACCTTATTTTGGTTGATTTTGAATAAAACTCTATCGATTCCAGAGGCGACCAGAACCTAATTTTAAATTTTACATTGGCGTGTTTTCCTTCTAATTTTACAATAATTAATGGCTGAAAATTTCCTAATTTATTTGATCCTTATTTTTAAGTTAATACATTTTGTTGTTAATGAAAAAAGTTGCTTGAAAAATGAAGGAATGGGCAGTTAAGTTTAAGGAACGAAGGTAATGGTTTATCTTATAGTTTCTAAACATCAGATTATCTGATCAAAAAATAAGAATTGAAAGTAGGTGCAGTTTTTACCGACGAAAATGACAGGCAAATATTAATCATTTGTAAATTTAGGCTGATAAATTCATGTTCAGCTGCATATAAAATAGGGATCGATTAGTGAATTTCGGTTACCATTAACGTTATGATTCTGCTTTTTGAAATTTGGAATGTTTTTCACCTTGTATATTATTATGACATTCTCTTAATTAAAAAAAAGTTTTAAACTGTTATTAAATAAGAACGATGAAGGTAAAAAATTATTAAAAAGCACTAAGAAAATAAATTGTCATAATTATATATCATTATGTCAAGAGTCAACTAAAAAGGTAATTTTCTGAAATTTTACATACTCGAGATTTTAAAACAATATTTTTAATACGTTTATAACTTTTAAATAAGCATATTGTGAAGAAAATTTGCTTTTATCGTAAAGCCTTTGCTGTTATTTTATATATATTCGAGATAACTGTGATTTGAATTCTGTAACTGAATGCGTCTAGTAAGAATTGGAGCGGAAAAATCATCCCCGAAGTATTTTACTTGCGGTTGGAGATTATAAGTAGTTTAGGTATTTCTTCTTATTCGTTCTTGTGATATAGCGGTCTACACCTTGTGTCGGTTGTTGAAGCTTCATCTCCGGAAAAAAGCGCAGTTGATTTTTAGAGACTTCTTACTCACAGCTCTGCTCAACAGACTAATAATTATCAATAATAATTACAAAAACTCAGGAAAAGAAGCATACCGAGATCAGATATAAGGTAATTATACTTAAAATGGTTTCTTGTTTTATGTGGCTAAAATTTCGTAATTAACTGCATCAGTTTACAAGAACGGGGAAAAATACTGTATTCCAAACTATATCTTTCTTTCTCACTTATTTTTAAAGCATTTTTAGACATTCTTCAGAGAGAAAATTTTTGGTTTTCATCTTCGTGGGAAGGACCCACCGACGGCTGAGCTGTGAACACTAGTAGTTCGGTCCGAGGTTCGAATCTCGCGAACGGGCTGGCTGCGTGGCTGTTTTCATGATTTTCCTCATGTGTAACTTGTATAGGAGTCAATTTCCTTTAGAAACTCCTCCACGAAGGCATCCTTCCCCTTAGGCAGATACCCCTCGAGTGCTTTGCCGTAATCTAATAAACCACAATTATCTTTGTGGGAAGTGTTTAATTAGCGTTTATTTAAAATAGTTTGGTAATTAATTCTTTTCGAATACGACTGTGATGAGAACTGTTTCATATTTAAAGATATAATACTGATCACTGCAGTACAAAAAAATTACGCATTTACATTATTTATTACACTACAGTATTCGTAGACTATATGTTATATAATCCTTGAGTGGACCAGGAAATCCACTAAAGACCGTAAATGGACAGGCACCTAATTACTGCTGTTTGCTTCGTTACTTAAAGGAGTCAGTATTTTATTTTGAATTAAATATTTTTCTAAGCGATGTTTAGAATGTGCTGTTAATGTTAAGTTATGCGTTTGTTTTAAGTCTCAAGCATATATTTACAAGAAATCAGATTAGTTTAGCTTCACAATTTTCGAACAGATATGCTGAGCATTTGGATTGTTTTGTCTAAATGAAAATTGTCTAAAAAATCTTTTCAGTCCAAGGAGACAAATTTGCTTAGGACTACTAATTTCGTTTTCGCATTTTGCGTTGGTTCTCTATAAATCTTGGTTCACTTTTCAAATTGTTGTCACTAAATATTATCGTCCTGTATTATATTTAAAGAAATTAAATTATGAAGAAACTGCATAAATGTATGTATGTTTCTCGCATTGTGATAAAACAATGGTACCTAGAGCCATCCAATTTTGAATAACGTACGTTTCCACTCGAATATGGGCATCTGGAAGCGCTAATTTGAAATTTGAAATTTGTTTTATATCGATTTCATATTTTGTAACACTTTAACGAATTTTTGATTAACAAACTCAACGATTTCAAAGTGAGCAATGGCAACACTGTACGGGAAAACAAAAAATTACCTCCAACGCGCGAGTCTGTGTATCGGAAAGTCTAAAGATAGCTCATTTTAAAATTATTTTGCAATATTGCTGTTGAACTGAACTTTATCGTTTAAGTGCGAAGACCATAATATTGAATAAATAAAGTTACACACAAAACCACGCAAAACGTTAAAAAAAAAAAAAAAAAAGAAAAGAAAATTACCTTTGGGTGTAATGTAAAATCTGAAAGCTTTCAGATTTATTTAATTAATTTTATTTTATTTATTTATTCATTTAAAGACAGAAGGAATGAGTTCTTAATTGTAATTCTTTCAAAGATTAGAATCCCGTCTGAAATTTCCATTCCTAAATATTATTTGTTAGGTCAATGTTTTGCCATACAAAATTCGGCCAATGTTTTGCCATACAAAAATCGGCCAATGTTTTGCCATACATTAGAAGTGAAACTTCTGATTAGTGTTAATTTAGACGTAACTTTAACAATTGCAATAATGAATTTTTGCAATAATGAAAATAATTTTAAGCAATTTGAGAGGTTACTAAGATGCCACTCCCGTGCAATGTTATTTGCTAATTTTCACATTTCATTGAAAAGTTTTGATAACTCTGGTAATGCTACGTTTATTTTGTGGCTTTCAGGTTCATGTATTGAGGCACGAGTTTTGTTTTCGATATTTCTTTGAACATTTACTCGCCTCTTTCAGAACCAGGGAAGAGAAGTTCTGCTGCTAAGGTAACAGCCCTCAAGGGGAGGTAGCCTATCTGGGCTGATCGATTGCTACAACGCAACGGCGGAATGTCGGATTCGATTTGAAGCTAATACCGTTCTGTCTTTTCTCCCTGTTCCCTATGTGAGACATGATGCACGTCCTCATGAATAAGTCAAAAATCGTCATTCGAAATTTACTGCAGAAGCGTGTCAAATGTTTGACTCATATTCGGAATTGAAAGCGAAGTTTCGTTACCTTTTTACGTCGCTGGTAATTTATAAAAGTGAAGGGAAGGAAACGAAGGTATCTGAATGACGAGCTACATGACTCGGATTGTCAGTTTAACGAGGATATCTATAGCCCTGCTTCCCGGGGGCCAATTTACGTTAAATGCGGAAATGTATCTTTTCAATATATATCTATCTACCTTCCCCCCTTCTGCACTTCAGCAGAAATAAGTTCTCTGTAGCAAGGGAATTTTCGATACTACTGGAAATGATGCCCCTGTCGTTCTCTCTCTCTCTGTCTGTCATATTTTTTTTTTTTTTTTTCCCTCCCTTCCCCGGATGAAGGCGGAGCGCTTTTTTAGACTTCTCTCAACTGGAAATTCTAAGGATGAGTCTGTATTCTTTTATACAATGTGATATGGTTGGTGAATTAAAGGTCTAGATGTGTGAAACAGTATACCTACTCTAACATTTCTGTAATTTTTCTTTCAAATTTTAAATGATAAATTTAATATATTTTTCACAGAATTTCTATACGAAAGTTTTATTTCACCCTTTAAATAATTTGTACATTATTTTGTTGTAGAAATATTAGATTTAAAGGTGTAGTAAACATGAAAATCAATTATGTATTCAAACCATTGCTAAATGAATATGCTGCCATTAAACACCTTGCGAGCACACACAGGAGAATGTGATATAAATTCTTTATATAATTCATTAAAGTTTTATTGAAAATCGTTAGCTAATTTGATCCATTCGAAATGCGCTAAAATAAAAAACAGGTTACAAAAACCCTACCCCATCCAATTAAGCTAACATTTGTTGTAAGATATGCTTATTTTAATGTGTTAATTTTTAGATAAAATTAATATTATAAAAATGCTTTTTGAAGATCTAATTCTATATTTATATTGCTGAAATAAAATGTTGCGAGAAGAATACACTTTGGATGTCTAAGAACGCAATTCATTAAATTAACTGAACATTCTGTAATAGTATATGCTGTTTTGCAGCTTGTCTTTTAGTATGCATTCTGCGTATATAGAGATGGAATGGTGATCTGATTGTGTTCTAACAGTTTATCTGTTTCAAAACCTGCTGCCCAGAAAAAACAAATAGAACTTTGTAGCAGTGAAGGTTTTTCTTTTCATAATGATAACCAATTATTAAGACCAATGAATGCTGTTATAAAAAATTTAGTTTTCCTCAGAGATGGCTGTTCGATCTACTAACGATTCGCTGTGTTGTCTTTCCAATAGTGAAGAAACAATTGCCAAATATTGCACTTTGTATTGGTCTTCGATATAGTAACATGTAGTTTTCACACTGGGTTCTCAGAACCCATATAGTTGCGACCCACATCTAACCGAAAATGGGCGAAAGAATGAGCGCATGGGACATTGAATTTTAAATTGTGAACTGGTCAGATATTTTTCAGTTAGATATAA
This sequence comes from Stegodyphus dumicola, assembly GCF_044657685.1. Classification (NCBI taxonomy): domain Eukaryota; kingdom Metazoa; phylum Arthropoda; class Arachnida; order Araneae; family Eresidae; genus Stegodyphus; species Stegodyphus dumicola. Next base: position 62,689,032 of record NC_140779.1, read on the forward strand.
CTTAGATAAATGAACTGGTAATGTATATTTAAAACCAAATAATTTTAACATAACTAAATAAATAAAGTTTCAAAGAATGATAGTACTCAAATTTAAATTAAAAGTGTGGTTATCTCATCAAGAGCAGTAATTTAATTTGCTTATAAAAATTGTACAAAGTGAGTCATAAATTCCGAAAAATACACAACTCTGATTCTCATTTCATTGGACAACTTTAAAATTAGACTTCGGAAAAATATCTGCTGCATTTCAATAAATTTGCGGTGGCAATATTTAATTGACATCCAATTTACCTGCGAACTTATATATCAGATACCCAACATAAAAAAATATATTAAGCGATTTTTTTTAATTTGAAACTATCTAAAGAAAAACTTGTACCGCTTCACGATTATGGCCTGTCCTCAACTATTAGCATGTATACTTGCAAGTACTTTCTCTTACGTGAAGGATTTTAAAAATAAAATAACGACAAAAAATTTCAAATGAACACCTTGAATGTATGAGTGTCAATCAAAAAGGTTCTTAAAATAGGGTATGAGCAACACAGGTAAGTCAGCTTTTTTTTTTTTTTTTTTTTCCCAGTATAATCCTTGAAGTAATTTTCCTGTTATTTCTGAAGTACTTAATCATTCGGAGAAACATTTTTTATCATGATTTAAAAACTAGTCATTGATAGTATTCAAAGCAATGCCATCATAGCATGCAAAACGCATCCAGCAGAGGTCTTTGTTAGGGATTTCAAGTGCAAAAAAAAAAAGTCACTTGGACCAAGGATGTGGCTAATATAATAGATGAAGTAAGAAATGGGAACTCTATTTTTGTAGGCATTGCATTAAATGATGGGTGAGATGACTCTTAAGATCATCAAGAATTAATTTCTGCAGCTTTCTCTTTCATTTCATATTAATTTTTTTCTCGCAATTTAGCTACTACTGAGCGTATTAATCCATTTTATGTACTTTTTCTCGTTGAAGATAATCGATCATAAGTCCTTATTTATTTAAAAGAGCAATGGCCATGTCTTTGACTGATGGTGACACATGACACTTCTTGCTTACGTGAGCAATTCCCAGAGCATACTTACTTGCTTATTTTCAAGATCAAAGCGGTGTACCCATAGTATTATATCTATATTAACTTACCCATAGTATTATATCTATATTAACTTACCCATAGTATTATATCTATATTAACTTACCTATAGTATCTTCCCCCATACTCGTATATCTATATAAGATCTTTTCTGAATCGTAATGAAGTATTGTGAAAAGTAACTCCGAAATCCTCACATGATCCTCTGCGTCTCCGTTAACATGCTAAACGCTTTTCTTACAACTGATTTTACGCTGCTAAAGGAACTACTCAAAGCTTCTTTTACACGGCTAATAGTCCTCCTCTACCTGCCATTTCTGTGACAATTATTTCCTTTTTGTGCCTTCTGTGGATAAAGGACGTTAGCGTCACCATTTTCAAGAAGTTTTTCTGCTACAAAATTCTCTTGCCCGTTTCTTGAGAGTGAAACAAGCTGGGTCCCTAATAAATGTCGTTTCCATAAAATATAAATATATTTTATATGACGCTGTGTTAATATGAGGTATATTGTGGTTGTTCATTCATAAAATTCAATTCTATTTGTGGTCCTTGGCATATTTTTGTAGGACCTTCACCGCAGCTATGTTGAACGATGAGTATTTTCTGTGAGTAGGAACAGCTATTTCGGAGTTCACAAACTCCAAAATAATAATATTTAATAAATAATATTTAACAATTAATAAAAATATTATTAATAAAAATTAATAAAAATATTTAACATGGGTTAAATATTTTGGAGTTCACAAACTCCAAAATATTTAACCCATGTTTAAGTTTAGTCCAAAATATTTAAGTTTTTACATTGGTGATTGCAGGGAAGTGCTAACTATATCCCTGCTCATATAATAATTTCAGTAGCTTTTATTTTCATATTAGACGGTTACCTACATCAAAATGTCATCATCAAAGGCATTTTATCGTTCCAGACCTAAGTTAATCTTCAGGTACATCGTCGTCTTCACGAAATTAGCAAATTGAAACTCTTCTTTTCTCCCGTATAGCTGATGCATATTTTGACTAGCTATATTGGGATTATGACCCAGCTGAATTCAAAAATCAACGCGGATCCGGTACTAACCATTGTAAAACCTTTTTCAGCAGTTTAAGGTGGCATTTCTGTGATACTGAACTCAAATATTAGATAGGTAAACATTTTAAGTATTTACCGATATGTGAGCATTGACATACACACAATTTATATAAGAAATTAACCAATTATTAATGAAGGGGGGATGTGATAGAATATACTTTCGTTGTCGATTTGATGACGAAGATGGGGATCAAGGTGTATTCAGCGTGAACAGAATGTATTATGAAATCTTACGTGCTATGAAAGAATGAATGTTATTAGATAATGATGAATGAGGGAAATGTGAACGAATGGTGAAAGATTGAGAAGGGGGATGTAGCGTTAATTACGTATTTTGTATTGAAAGCGTTAAAAATTAATTTTTTCGGCATTCTAAAGGGAGTCGTTTCTGACAGAAATATAATACTGCATCTTTTACATTTAATATTTAGTTTTTTTAAGAAATGGAACCGAAAATGAACGTTTTTTTGGCATGAAACTCTGATCTCAAGCCCAGCCTGTACATGTTCTCAGCCTTTACTTATATGTAAGATCAATTACTTTTCAAGATGGTACTTATTATTCGTGACTATGGTAAGCATTAGATATGACACGGTAATTTTCAAGCAGGGTTGTGGTCATGAGGGGTCGACATTTCACTCCTTTCTACACGGAATCTCACCCCTCACTGCTGCTATGGTAACGAATGACTCATCTTGTCCATCCTCTCTAAAAGGATCACGCTCAATAACGAATGTTATGCTTAAGGGTAGGGAGAGAATTTTAAACGAGTTTTGATTACACAGGCGGATGTTTTCTCTGGAATATTTTTTTTTAAACTTACCACTCTGCTGCTCTGTTATCGACGCTTTTGCAAATCATATAATCTGTTTTATTTCCCACCAAAGTAATATCCGATAAAAACAGAAAGTGATTTCTTGATACCTACCCCTATACGATGACCCATCGTATGATATCATAGCTTTGATTCTATAATGTAATAGAGATTTTCCGCAGAAATGATGTTCTTTAAATAATTTTACCAAAATTTTGTAAATTTATATGTAGTTAACGGGTCAAATCAATACAGAAATTATTGTGAATATTTATACTGCAGAAACTTGAAAGGAAAGAAATGCAATTAAGCGTAAAACTTGTTGATTTGCGGGGGGGGGGAGCAGCGATGCCAATTTATCTGATGTTTTATGAATTCACGGAACTTCCTACTGACGCTATAAGTTTATGAAGTAAGTGCCTACGATGGTGTGGTGTTAGTACTGTTTAAGATAGTTAGAAAATTGCAATCTGCCTCCAGACATCATGAGAAATAATACTCGGGACTTATCTGAAATAGTGTAGGAAACATTTCATACATTCGCGAGAAGAAACTTACAAATGTTACTATATAAATGAAGAGCAGGTATAGTACCTGGGGGGGGGGGGGAATCAAAAAGAGGGAAAGAAAAAAAAAAAAAAAAGTCAAATTTTGATAATTGAGAAGAATATTTTATTGCTGTGAAACTATTGCTTAAAATATGTGATTTTTATTTATATTTATTAAAAAAAAAGAAGTGTTTTTTTTTAATAGATGCATAGTTTACCTTGTGTGTAAGGAAGGATACAACATTTTCAAATTTACGAAATAGGTATGAATAAATGAGAAATTTACCTATATTTTACTCTTCTAGAATAAACAAAAACTTGAATAAATTATTTTTAAAATACATGGAACATATTATTGCCATTCTCTATGAATATGAGAATGATAACTTGAATATCGGTTTCTTAAAGGAATGCTTTGAAAATGAAATTCTTTTTTATAAAATATGAATTCAAATGACTTTCATTTCTGAATTTAGAAGGATCAAACTATGAAGTCAGTTGATGTCTTCTCTTTAGCGTAAAGTGGTGGTTATTTTGATATAAGACAAGAGTGGAATATTTTGACAAACTGAAGTAGTGAAGTTAATCAAAAATACGAAAGTGATGCTGATGAGCGACTCTACATTTGCTATCCAGCGAAAAAAGAAAGTAATCCTATAAGCATAATTGAGGATTATTTCGGCCATCTGTAACGATGAGCCTTTCTACATCAGCTTTGAAGCCAAACTTGGTACTGGGAAGCTTTTTTCTAAAATACCATTTTTTGAGACATTCAGCAGACGAGATCATTGAAGGATACAATCATTTTCACAAAGAATTTCTTACAGTGGTCAGTTGCTGTTATATGAATTCTTAATTAATAACTCTATTCTATCACAAAAACTTCGCAAAGGCAACTGTTCAAAGCCTTCATAGTCCAATTAACAGCTTGGATATTAAGATTTTAGTATCTATAATTTCGTACTAACGGATATAAGACAAAGCCTGAAGGAAGATGAGATTTTAGTGTCTATAATATCGTACTTACGGATAAAAGACAAAGATTGAAGGAAGGAAATATTGAAGCTACAATGATGTTAGCTTCCAATTGTTTTTTCTATATACTTTCAACAGTTAAAAAAACAATGACTTGTATTTCTTATTTGTTTGTTTATTTTCGTGAACAAATGCGAAATTATCATTTTTCATGTTTTATTTTTGAGAAATTTAATTCTTTTAATGCGAAAATTACATGTCTCTGCTTATGTATATTAGTTATCTACTTTAAGTTGTGAAAAGTTTTGTTCTGTTTCATGTGATGTATCTGTTCACAGCAGCAGTTGAAGAAAGAATTTTCCGTTAACTACTGTTTTTACTATTATTATTATTATTATGTATCTAGACCAGTAGTTCTCAACTTTTTTTATCCTATGACCCCTTTCACCATTGGTAGAACATCATCCCCCCTTCCTTTTCAAAATTCAAAAAATACATGTACATTTATTTAGATTCAGAAAAAAAATTTAATGGCACAGCAGAAAGCAAGTGGAGTCAGGCTGACTCATTCCCCCCTGAAACTATGAAATTCCTTCTTTCTTGTTTGAAAACCCCTGATTTTAACGCTCAACTGCAAGAGTTTTTTTTTTTTTTTTTGTTGTTGTTGTTGTTGTTTCAGAAATAATGAAAACAATATTTTTAAACGTGTCAATAAATAAATTAACATTTCTATTCAACTTCTGCCAAATGTAATGGATTTATGTATGTTTTTATGTTATTTTTATCATAGATTTGTAGATATAAATTAAATAAAATTTTAGTTTAGCTACTTTACTCTGTGTTCCCAAAACGTTAGTTTATTTTCCTATCACTAGTTTCAAATGTCAAAAATATTTATGACAATGTTTTAACAAATAGCATGTCACAATATAGGCTGTCAAATTTAGTTATAATAAGGACAAGCGGCTGACAAAATTCGTCCATACAAAGTTTAAAAGCGATTTCTGTAATTTAATAAAGATTTCATTAAACAGTTTAATAAAGCTGAAAAGCGACTGCATAAATTTTAAAATTGCCTATATTTTCGAATTGAAATCAGGACTTTATTGATTTATTTTTATAGGTGCAGAAAGGTGGAGCTTGATTCGAACACCAAGCTACTTTGCACAACCACCACCCAGGCACAATCATTCTTGTGTAATTCATGATGATGCCATGTGGGTTTATGGAGGACTTGCAGATCTGCAACCAAGGGGAGACTTTTGGAAATGGGATTTCAGTAAGAAATACTTTTTTTTTTTTTTTTTTGTCCCAGCAGATACTGTAAATTATTTTATGGCACAAGATTTGATTTTTTTTAGGAACACTGTTTTCTGTATGGAAAAGAAAAATTGAAACAATTAATGTTAAACATGCAACAACAATATTAACTCATAAGGAGACTCCAGTATTTAGGAATTATAAAACAACTGAGCCCCCAGTAAAAAGTTAGAACCAGTGAAAGCATCATGGATGAAAACTTTGCAGAGAAAATGTCTTACAAAATATCGCAATGGAAGAAGCAAGTAGAAAACTTCCCAGTTCTATAAGATCATGGCAGAAAGTATTGCAATAGAAAATTAAATGATAAAAAGTAAAACAACTATAAAACATCACATAAATATGCATTTTTATGCATCTGAGGGATTTTGGGGATATTTTTTATATCCAATACTTTTATAGTTGCTTTATTTTTAGCACAATGGTTTTAGATTGCAAAATTTGGTCACCACATTTTCTCTTATGAAAATATTTTGTACAGCAATTTTTTTAAAGCTGTGAAGTTTTCTCCTTGCTTTTTTCCCCTGACTATGGTTTTTTTACGATGAAGTTTTCACCTTGGATTGATGAAGTTTTCACCTTGGATTTTTTCCCATGATGTTTTTGATGGACACCTTAGGACCGTTCAATAAATGAAAAAATATAAATTAAAGTAGAAGATCATATGTTTGCAGCATTAGACATTAATACAAATATTTATTATCCACTGCAAATCTGCAATAGTTTTATTCCTAGTAACTGAAACGAAACCTAGATAATTTAGACAAAAATAAATAAATAAATAAGTAAAATAAATCAAGTGTAACAGGTTCCTTTGTTGATTGTACTGTATACTTTTTTCAGCTAGAAAAGTATAACCGACCAAATTTATAGCAATAAAGTCAACCAAGGAAGGCTTAGTTCTAGGAACATAACACAAGAAGAAAAACACATTGTTACTATAATAATAGGCGTTTGCCAAATTCCATTTCAAATTGCCCCACCTGCCATCTTTTTTGAATGGTAACATGTCTTCAAATACTTTTTTGAACTTAAGTGGACAATTACAGGTAGCTATTTCTGTAATCTTATTGACATCTTCAATAAAGTCTAAACTAGGGGTCGGTGCCAAGGTGCCTGTGAAACACATAAAGTGTCTGCTATTCAAATATATAAATTTTAAATATTTGAACAGCAAACACTCATAAATATAACTGAATAATTTTAAAAATTCTTATTTTACCTTTGCCATTTTAACAGTTGTTTAATTAAACTTTTGACAAAAATGGAATCTTAGCAATATCCAGATAATACTACATAACTAGATTAATTAATTTTTTACTGCTAGAAACATCTGATTCTGCATATAGTAAATTATTTTTCCTTTCCATTATCATCATATGAGTATACACTGTCCAATAATGGTGTGCTACACTTTACATCTGTAACCTGTGTTTGAATATAAGCTTGTAACTTTATGAATTTGCATTTTGTATTGTAAGCAGAGTATGCTTCTTCTCATCAAATTAAGACCTAATGTAGAGAAACAGACAATAATGCTTTTGCAATAGTTGGTACTAAGAAAATAAATTCATTTAATCTCATTATTCTGTGTCAACAACTTGTTTCCTTTGCACAACAACAACAGCAAAATTGTTAGAATATTCGGACTTTCACAGTCCACATAAATAAAATGTATTTTGATATAATTATATATTTATTTTATTTTTATTTATTTAATATTTATATTTATTATTACTGTGGTTGCTCCATGATCTTTTTTAACACCCACTTTTCAGAAGTATGTCCTCTTAGTAAAATAGGTTGCCAACCTGTGGTCTAAATCAAAGAAATAATTTATATCTTGCTGAAACAATCACCAAGAATTGTTCTTTCAAGTCAATTCGTGTTCTTTTTGGGTTATCAACTAACAGTTAATTTGTAAAATTCATTCTTGAGACTGAAATATGATTTACATGCTTTCCTATTGTAATTGAATACATGTGCGTTCATCTTTTTTGCAGTATACTGGAAATTATGTAGAAGTTTTCTTCATTTATATTTCATTATTATCTGACAATTAGCCTTACTGAATCTGGGTTTTTTCCGTCCATTACTGAGCTTTATGTGCATGCAGTTAATACAAGTACTCAAATGATAAAGCATTATAAAAATTATGATTTTTTGTGATTAATTGCCCGATGGATCCAAAAACTTTTAACTTTCCTTTCTATATTGTTATATACAATGCTTCTGAGGAATTGCTGTATCCATATCATAAATCGTTACAATTCGAGATAATATAACGAATGTGGTTTGCAACAAACAAGGCTGTCTGACTAGGGTTATTCTTGTTTTCCTTTGCATATGTTTGCTATTGGCCAAAATTATGGAAATCTTTTGGAAAAAAAAAGCATCTTTGAGCTTTATGGCACATAGTACTTATTCTGTTTTTCCGCAATACTATTAAATTATGCATTAATGAAAGGTTATAAACAAGAATGTAATACATCCTTTTTTATTCAATTATCTCTATCCCAGTAAATTAATAATCTATGTGAAGAAGTAAACCCAAACTTCACAGTAATTTCAAAATAACATATAGTATTTAAATTTCTGTGCAACCTTAACATCATATTGTGCTGTTTCAAATTCTGTGTTGCAAAATAAATGTATTGTGTATTCTGTGTTGTAATTCATTGTCAAATGATCTAGCATTATAAAAAAGAGTGTTTATGGCTCTAAAAAATTAAACTTGTATGTTCTACGAGTATGTGTTGAACATGACTTTTAAAAAAACTAAGAGTGTTTAATTATGCTGTGTCCATTTGATAGTTATGCCAAAATGTTCGTGCAGTTTAATTGCAATTGCATCTTTGTTATTCACTATTCTTTTTAGCTGTCAATACATTTCTAAATTTCATTATTTCTTTATGCAGATTGGAGCTTTATATTACTAAATTTGTAAACCTAATTTAACAGCTACCTAAAATCTTTAATATTTTCTAATATGACAAGACTGTACTAATTCAAGCTGTCACTTCAAACATAAGTTTGTGTTCTGTAGATTGTGAATGTACTACAGTAAGATAAGGCAAATTTTGATAAGATTACAAGGAATACTTTAGAAATAGTAGATTTTAAAATGGTAAATATAAAAGATGGTGTTCTTCAGCTAGATGATAAAGATAAAATTGACTTAAATAAAATGGTAAATAACATGGGGATAAAAATATTGAAGGGAGGGGGAAAGTCATCTAAGATGTTAAAAATGTTCAAGAAACTTTTTTTTTTTTGGAAGGTTATTTTATATGCAATGTAGAACATGAATTTAAATGCATTTTATTTATTTCTGCAATACTTTAAGAAAGTAATATATTTCTAAGGTTCTTAATTCATAACTGTTGTCTTGTGCTTTTTAACAGTATCTCATCAGTGGTCAAGAGTCAAAACACAAAGGGGTCCAGGAGAGTTGCATGGTCATGCTGCAGTAAAAGGTCTGGCATATATGTACATATTTGGCGGAGAGAGATGTGGCATAGCTATCAATGAATTATGGAGGTTTCACTTTGGTAGGTCCTTAATTTTTTACTTTGCTTTATGAAATAATTAAAGCAACTTAATCTTTTAACTTTAGGTCTCCTTAATAAAATACTAACATGTAAGGAAATTGATTGTTACAAACTGTTATTTATTTGTTTGAGAAATTATGCAACAAAGCAGGAGTTATTAAGTTTTTTTGTTTGTTTTACCCCCATCACTAAACATGTCTTTTGATGGTCCATCTTTTGCAGAAATTAGATTTGAATGTTTAAGATGTTTATGAACAGTAATTAATATTTAGTATGAATTACAAAGTAAAACACAGTATGAATATTTTTAAATTGATAGCTGTGATTTGGGGAATAATTTAATTTTATCATAAACATATATTTATATTTAATCTTTATGTAATGAAAAGACTGACTGTAAAAGACAAATAAATTTGTTAATAGTCATAAATTGACAGTATGGAATTAATTATTAAATCTTCACTTTCAAAATTATCAAATTTGTTCTTTCATAAATTAGATAGCAGTGTAATCAGAACTTGTTTTTGAAGTGTGAGAACTGGGCAAAAGTTTAAAATGTTGTTTTCTTATTTTATGTAATTTAAAATATTTACATTAAACATTTTGATTTCCAAAAACTGCTTGCCTTTACAAACTGTACATTCATTTCAATCACCCATTAGTGGCTAAGATGTTAAAACAAGTAAGAATCAAACATGTCATCTCAGGTTTGATTTCTGACAGTACAGTAAATTAAATGAAAGAATGTTTTTTGCCTTTTCTTATGTTCTGTACACATAATCAAATAAAGACAGGTTTCTGCCTTCACTTCTAAAATAGATTTGCCTTTCTAAATTACTTACCAGTCTCGCTTTTATTTCATTTTATGTGAAAATAAAAATCAACGAGATATATTAAACATAAATGGAAATATAATCCAAAGCCATCTCCTGGTATCATCAAGTTTTGAAAATCTAATATAGAAGATTAAATTTTGTTTTAATAGTCCAAATTAATTTTTTTTATTTATTTTATTATTTTTTTATTAATTTTTTTAAAATTAAATTTTTAGTTAATAAGTCCAAACTGAACCAAAAATCACTAAACATTTTAAAATTTCTTAAAAATGAATCACTTGGTATACAAGGATGTGGTATCACTTGGTATACAAGGATGTGGTATCACTTGGCATACAAGGATGTGGTATGCACCGAAGTCAATGCTATGAATTTGAAGTTTTTCTTGCCTCCTTCCCTCCCCTTCCCAAAATAAAAGGCTATTAGATGTCACTGCATTGTTGTATGGTGTTGAATGAAAGGAAATTTGCTTAAATGTCATTCGAATGTTTTAATACACAGCATTTCACATTATCAAATGTTATGTATGACCCCCACTACAGGAAATTCAGCAAGTGTATGCCACACTTTTCACTGTGTTGAGTATGTGTCTGTTGAAGCAATTCCACAGCAAATAGACATTTTTAACTGTGTGAGGAATGATGGGTTATGTATTTTCTTTCTATACTATATAATGTGTATCTGGGACTTCTAATAGCATCATACTCAAAAGTACATGGACAGTCAAATCTGAAGATCAAGGTTAGACAATATGATAGAAATGACTAATTAGCTGCTTAAAACAAAGAACATATATAAAGAATTACTTCACAGAGACTGCCATATGAAGATATGAGGAAGAGAACTCTCTTGCTTAAACATGACAGCCTCCATGTAATAGCATGATTCTTGCAAACATAATACAACTTTTATACATAACGTTTTTTGATACTGCTGTACCGTATGGAGCTTATTTTTTCATCATTTATACCATATGACTCTTCAAACATGAATGAGCCATGATATGAAAGCTGCTATAAAACTGCACTACAGTTAGTTGTACAGCACTGTAGTTTTGGAATTGTCCTTTTCTCATATTTAACAGTTATGAGATTAATAGTTCCATGCAATAACAAATATGTTTCTTCTATCCAAAGAGTATTCAGAATCTGTTACAAATCATCCACAACTTCTACTATTGCTGACAACGCAAATTCTTCCCATTTATGGATATAATTTGATTGCAGCTAATAAAACAACTGCAGCTTGTATGGATACAATAGCAGCATACCATGTTAGATCTGCAACACTGACCATGATTGTTGTAATTTCTCCAAAACTGCTGAAGCTGTTTCTTGTATAAGCTGCTAAAGTCTTCACTTATGCTGCTATGTGACTTGCATGGTAATTTGCCACTGACTCTGTGCTGTTGTCAGTTAAAAAAGCTAAATTCTCAGTTTCCCTGAAAGATTACATGAAAATTGTTAGCATTGCCATCATCATTAGGTCTCTAGATATTGTCATGTGTATGCAAAACTGTCATAAAGCTGATTCTTCACTCACACAGAAGAACTTCGCTGTGATTCTTTCATATCTAAATACAACTTACACCAATTTGTCATTAAAGTCTGACTAGTTTACAAAAACAAAAAAAACAAAAAAAAAAAAAATAATAATAATAATAATAATAATAATAATAATAATAATAATAATAATAAAAATAAATAAATAAATAAATAAATACATAAAAAGTTCTGCAGTTTGGAAAGCTTCTTTAAAAGGCAATCTTATTTCATATCTATGTTTTCTATGGGGTAGCACCATCAGTCTGCAAGATTCTTACTTTTTTTCCCTTTCTGCTAGGAAAAAAAAATCTGTATTCATGGCATGAATTTTGATTTATATTTTGTCTTTTTATGTCAATTTGTAAACTTTTTTAAGAATTTTTAAAAAAATGGTGATCTTTGATGCACTCTGTATATAAGACTGGTGCAATTTTATCAGGTTCTGAACTCTGTCGCACTGCACCTTCTTAATTTCTAATAATTTTTACCCCTTTCAATTCTACTGCCTAGTGCTCCCTTAAATTCTAAAAATTTTGCTGCCCCTAAATTCTGTCACCTTGTGCGATTGCACCAGTGCCAGCCTTGCCTGAATAAAATACCAATATAGTTTGTATATTATATTAGTGCTATTGTTATCTGTAATGAAAAAAAAATAGCAAAACAATTAAACTCTTAGCCTTCATATGACTAAAACAGAGTTTTCCAGAAAACCAAGAATAATATTTCAAGCTCATATATTACGCATAACACTCAGTACCTTGGAGTTTAGTTTGAGAATCGTTAAGTTTAAAACATTACCAGTCAAATAAAATATATATTGAACTTAATCAGCTTGTTACTTAAGGTTTACTTTCTTTTCAAAGAAGTTCACTACAAGCAAAAATACAATAAAACGAAGCTTAACCTGGAATAATCCAAAATTATGGCAAATAAAAGTTTGCGAGAAAAAAGGTTAGTTATATATTCTTAATTATGATGAGAGGCTTAAATAATCAGCTGTAAACTATTAAATACAATAAAATAATTAATAAGAGTGGTCAGTTAAACTTCTTTTAGCATCACCTGATCTAAAAGTCGTAAGAACTCGATTTTTTTCTAAAACCGAGATAAATTTTTGAGAATATCTATTTACCATGATGATTAACAAATGAATAAAAATAATGGAAAATCTATTTAATTGTAAATACATGCAGTATATTCTGATATCTACAAACAAAAATAATTAATAATATCGGTCATTATATTCATAGGGACAGAGACTTGGGAAAAGATTAATGCTGAAGGGATAATACCTCCTCCTCGATGTCATCACATTGCTGTACCAAATCCAGCTTTGAACAACTGGGAAGCAAGAGTTCATGCTTGGGGAGATTCCACAGTGTCCAGTGAGAATGGGCCAAACAGAACAAATCCACCCAAATCTATCTCCATGTGTTTTGGGCAAACTAATGCTGAATCAGAAGGCAAGAAGTACTTCAAATTTCGGGTCCATCCAGTTTCAAGATTTTGCAGTAAAAATACTAGTTCTGATGAAGATGATGATGAGGAATATACTGCCAGTTACAACCAAAGCTCCGCCCAATTAAACCTCAGGTAAGTAAAACTTTTTCCAGATACTCTTGATTGGAGAAATTTATATGTTAGATTTACAATAGAAGCCTGTTAAAAATTTCTCAGGTGTCAATAACTTCTTGAGAGAATCTAATACAGTGGAAACTCAAGATATGAGCGCTTCTATATATGAGAAATTCAAAATACGAAAGTATGAGCGAAAAATCTGTCTCTAAATATGAGCATTGAGTCGAGTAACAAGCAATGAGCCAGGCTGTTAATATGCATGGCGCCATTTCCCAATCCGGCCCGACTCGGAGAATCCCCTCATCACATCACTCGATGTTCTTTGATCTACGTGTTTGTGCGCTTGTAAATCAATTGTTTATTACATTTAACATGAAAATAATTATTTCACGATGCCTACCAAGCAGGTTTTCCTCTCAGATAGTGCTGCAAAGAAAAATAAGGAAACCATGGCCATTGAAATTAAGAAAGAAACAGATAAAGAAGCGTGGTATAAGTGTGACAGAATTGGCGAAGACACGGCCTTTCAACACCGATGATTTGATGATTTCTGAAAAAGCAGAAAGAAAATATGAAACTTGATATAGCCAAAAGAATTACCGTTATTTCCAAGCACTGTCCAAAAGTCCTAGAAGATGTTGAGAAGCTGTCGTTGGTGTGGATTAATGAGAAGTAGTTAAAAGGTCAGTGCTGGAAGCTCTCATAAAAGTAAACTATTGTTATATTAGGTTATATTATTTACTAGTGTTATTTATTAGAAAATTTATTTTTATGTTGATATTTTTAGAGGTGCGGATTGATTAACTGGATTTCCATTATTTTCAATAGGAAGTTTGTTTCTAGATACGAGAAATTCGCTATATGAGCTCAGTGTTGGAACGAATTAAACTTGTGTCTTGAGGTTCCACTGTACCTTGAGATATAATTTATTGAGAAGATTATTGTTTTTATGAATGTTCACTGAACACGTGATTAACATAGATAAATGGAAATATAATACATGCAACCAATTAAAATCACACCATGTCAGTGCAGTAAGTATTACTACTACATTAGTAATAACAGTCATTTTAACACTGAAAACAAAATGTAAATAAACAATATGAAGGTGTACCTGAATACTCTCCAACTTAAATGGTGTCAAAATGTTCTCTAGCAGAGAAGAAATGATGTCATCAAAAAGCATATCCAATCATGGGAATGGATTTTTCCCAGGATTCACTGCAAAGTATAGTTTGATTTAATAGTCCAGGCTGTATCAGCTAACAACCACATTAAATCTTCCAGAATTTTTGTCTTCAGATCATCTTAATGAAAAAACTGGTTACAGTGGAATATACACTGAAGAGCCATTACATTATGGCCACCCTCTATCTACAACAGTGAGCTTTCCCAGGAACAAAACCACTGCGCATGCATGGCTGATATTGAAGTATATAAAGTAGCTATACATTGTCTTTCCAAAGATAGTGCAATTAATGACATAATGGGAAAAGCAGCTGATTTATCAGACTTTCATAAAGGTCAAATCGCTATGGCTTTGCGACGGAGAAAATTAGTATCAGAAACAGTGCATTTAGTGAGCCATTCATGTGCAGTTGTTGTGAGCACATATCGAAAGTGGTGTAGGGAGGGTGAAACTATAAGTCGTTGGCCAGCAGTGTGTCGTTGACAGGGCATTGATTCCAGAGGAGAGTGAAGATTACTATGCATTGTTCGCTGTGATCGAAAAGCTAAAATGGCCAAAATTGCCACTAGCTACAACAATGGCAACCCAAACAGTGTTTCTCAATACACTGTGCAGCATACACTGCTGCATATGTGCCTAAGCAGCCGGAGGCTGTAGCATGTCCCTACATTGACGGCATGTCATCGCCAGCTGCGTCTGTAATGGAGCAAGAAACATCGGAATTGCACATTAGAAGAATTGAAGGAAGTTGCATGGTCCGACAAATCACATTTTTTGATCCATTACATCGACAGGCGTATGCTAATACGCCGATTTCAAAAGGAAACCCTGGCTCCCTGACGCACAGTTGGACGGAGACATGCCAGTGGTGGGGATATTATAGTGTAGGCAATATTTTCATGGAGCACATTAGGACCCATAATCCCCATAGAACAATCCCTGAGGTCTATGTGCTACGTGAACATTGTTGCAGACCAGGTTCACCCATTCATATCAACAGGATAATGCACTATGTCATAAGGTTCACATTCTCAGGGAGTGGTTCAAGAAACATTCCAGTGACTTTCAAGTTATGTCTTGGCCTCCAAATTCACCTGACATTAATCCAATAGAGCATTTGTGATCCCACCTGGAAAACCAAATTCGTGCTGCCACGCTACCCCCTCGCAATGTGGACGCTTGATACCAGATATCTTGGACTACAAAACAGCATCTCATAGAGTCAATGCAATGCCAGGTGCTGGCAGTTTTAATGGCTAAAGATGGTCCTACAGGTGGTTAACAGGGTGGTCACAATGTAATGGCTCTTCAGTGTATATAAGTAGCTTGACTGTCTGATGTAAAATATTACTCTGTCAATTGAATTTAAAAGATCTAAGAAAATGAAGTAAGGAAGTAAGACATTGAAAATGAAATTTCTGTATACTTTGAAAACTGATTGAATTATTAAAATTTCATAAAAATATATATTCTTCGTTAGATTAAATTAGAGTGGTAAAATTTATACAGAAATTTCATATCTAGAAAAATTTAAGTGTACAGTTTGACTTTTATTGTGGAGCTTTAAAAATCAGACTGTTTAGAGAGGGAAACTACACTCTACTTGTTTTCTACTGTAGCAATAACTTCAGAAATAAAGCTATTTAATATTAATAATGCATGTAAGATAAATATGTAAATTAAAACTCTTAACTTTACAATAATCCTTTAACTTTCCATTTTAATTTGCCAATTTCCTTTTTCTGTCCAAAAAATAGTAATTGTTTATAGTAAATAGCTTTAAATTGTTTATCATTATTTCTGAATTAACCCATGTTATATGATTGTTATATAATTCTGAGAAATAAGTTACATGAACCTTCAGCTAGTAATAATTCTAGACAATCAAAATATACTGAAATCAAAACCAACTTAATTTAAAATTCATTTACAAGACACATTACACTTGCTTCTGTTGCTAACTAGATCTTCAAGTCCTACTGCTTCAATCATATTTCAAAATTTTATCAGTACTGATGTAGCCTTACTGATGTTTTATTATACCAGTTTATTTATAAAAATGTGTGTTGGCTAAAATAAAAAGGAATATTTAATTCAGTTGTGATCGTAACTGCATCTTTATATCAGCAACATATAACAACATTTTCCAAATAATTAAATACATTTATTATTTAAATTATTTATAGCAAGAAACAGTCATGTAATAGTGCACTTTGTCGGTGTGGTGTCTTTGTTCTGAAGTGTTGAGTCATTTAATTCACAGTAGGTGTCTTTTGATTATTTATTGTTAACAGTAATACCAAACATGATTAAAACAAATATGAAATATCATACGTGACACTGTGCCGGATCTATACATCTTACCACATCATTATTTCTTTCTATTCTAACTGTACCCCCCCCCACCGTGGGAAAAGCGAACATCAGTTTATCCCGTTAGGGAATTTTAGTTTGAACAGTTGGTAATAAATATACACTGGTGTGCAAAAATTAAGGACGAGACGGTTTTTTCAATATAACTTTCTACAAAAGCTTTCCAAATCAACACATTGAATACCGTAAGATCCCCAATACGTAAGGACATGAGTAATGTAAGCAACACTTACTAAAAGAGAAATCAGAGGGATAAAAAGAAGCTTTATTGAAAAAGTAGCATGGAGCGCAATGCGACTGAAGGCCGAAACATCCCTGTGATGGGTATCCAGCAATAAACATCCGGGCTTTAATAGGGGATATGATCTCCCCTGACTGCTAGGCAGGTTTCACAGCGTTTGCCCATGCTGAGAATGAGGGTGTCAATGAGTTGTTGAGGCATTGCTGCCCAATCATCTTGCAGCGCCAATCAAAGCTCCGGAATCGTTACTGGTGGTAAGGTCCGAGCTGCCAAGCGTCTGCCTAGAAAATCCCATACATGCTTGATGGGATTGAGATCCAGAGATCATGCCGGCCAATCCATATGTTCAATATCCTCACTCTCTAAGAGCTGTTCGGCAGCTACTGTGCTATGACATGGTGCATTGTCGTCCATGAAAAGGAACTGCGGACCCATAGCGCCTCTAAAAAGACGCACATATGGAAGAAGAATCTCGTTACAATAACGGGTCCCGTTGACTGAACCTGCGTCGAAGATGTGAAGATCTGTATGACTACTAAGCATGATGCCTCCCCAAACGAGAACACCGCCACCTCCATACCTGTCCCTTTCAATGATGTTCGAGAGATGATTGCAGCTTCCCCGCTCTCTCCAGATGAGTATGCGATGAGAATCGCTACTCAGACTGAATCTGCTCTCATCTGTAAAGAGTACGTGTTCCCATTCATTGTCTCTCCAATTCCGGTGTTCCCGGCACCACAGAGAACGCCTTCTCCGATGGGCAGGCGTTAGAGGTACACACCGTACAGGGCGTCGTGCAAACAGACCACCACCGTGCAGTCTTCTAGCCACGGTAAAACGCGATATCGGTCGTCCAGTCGCCTGTGTCGTGTGTCTAGCGATTTTTCCCGCTGTCTGCCACCTGTTTCTTCTGGCCTGTAAGGCAATATACCGGTCATCTGCGGGTGTGGTTTCTCATGGACGACCACTACTAAACCCCCGGATAGCTGTTCCTGTAGTTTGAAATTATCTCCAAAGTCGTGAAACGATGCTGTGAGCAATTCCGAACTCTGCAGCCACACTTGTTACACTGCGGCCTTCCTCCAACTTCCCAATGATTCAACCTCAGGTAAAAGCATCCAGATGTCGTCTAACAGATTGATTATTCGCCATTTCTCGCTGAGGCAGCAACTCGGTGTGATTTAAACTGCTATACGGCGTGCAATCTCTTTGCCAGAAATACTGATCTTACACTGACAACATGCTTTATACTACTCAGACACTCCCCCATTACGTCTACCTGCATATCTGTGCATGTGCTACCATACATCACCTTACTTAATCACCTGATTGGTCTTTCTGTCCGCTCTGCCTCTTCGTTCAGCTGATATGCTAATTTTTCAACTTCGTCCTTAATTTTTGCACACCAGTGTATAGTGGTATGACAAAAAAAATTATAGAATGCTTATACTGAGACTGGGAAATGTAATTTCTTACTTTGTTTAAGACATAAAATATTTTAGCTCAATAACAAAATTAGACCTTAATACATATTTTATAGTCTCAATATGATTAGGAAGTAGTTTTCTAAGAAAATAGCATAATTGTCAATACCAATGATGTTATTTACAAAGAAGTACCCAAAGATAGCAAAATTATTTTTAAACAACTATATTATGCTTTATTTATGTTTTATTTTAAAGTATTTTCCATCAACATCAGTGCTCTTTGACCAGTGTTTGCTAGAAACATGAATATAGTTCTGGAATTTCTAATAAGGAATTTATTCAAGGCAAGCAACATACTTTCTTACACCTCATTTTCATCACTGAATTGCTTTTTTCTTAGAGTTCTCTTTATTAGTAAAAATAGAAAAAAGGTTGCACAAAGCAAACAGAATTCATGATCAGCATGAATGAGACACAAGTACCATATTATTCTTTCCCAAGAATTGTCAGATGGAAAGAATTTCTTCAGAAAGCTGAAGAATGGTCTTTAGCAATCTCCATTAGCAGACACTGTCAGTGTTTTCATCGTTTTTACTCATCAATGGATGTCCGAGGCATAGTAGCCTTAATTTGATATGTTGCCTTATTTTAATCTGAAAAACTATTTGTTTGTACTTATGATTTATTCAAAGCATCATCATTAAAGATCTGCCTAAGTATAAGAATAATCTCAACTGCAATTTTCTTAAAATAAACTCCCGCACAGTGTCATTCTGTGTGGTTGTACAAAACAAAAATAGTGGGATATTGTGAGCAGGAATGCACACAGATCTGCACTGAGGGTAAGACACTACACAGTGTGATGTTAATTGGCAAATAGGTGCAGGAATTCCTGAGCTGACAAGACCTAGCAGCAAATTCTGTAATTATGAAGTAATCACTTGAAATTTTGCTCTTCTGGTTATTCTGGGAATCTACTTACAATATGTTCTCTAATATACAGGTCACTTATAGAGGTAGTTGTTCTTGGACCTTTGTTGCCAAAAGAGGGTTTCCTGTAGTTTCAAAACAATATCTAGAATGAAATGTCTTTAATTTAAATAGCTAAAATTTCCTGAAAGAATTATTTTAGTGTTATTAAATTTATTTTATTGTTTGATATTTTACTTCATATTTTAATATTAGTGAAAGTGCAAAAATGTATTTTTAAAATAACATTTTTGTCAAATTATTTCCCTCCCCCCATATAAGATACAAATGGGAAAAGGCTAACATTTGTGCATTTTATGTTCCTAGGACACTACGTGATAAATTTCATAGTAGTCGCCTGGTCCGCAGTATATCAAGTGGAAGTTACTCCATCCTACATAATCAGTCAGCTAATGAAGCACGTAAAGATGAATTAGAAAAATTAGTTGAAGAGAGTACACCACACCAACAACATCGGCCTCGTTTAAAAATACAGAAATCTCAAAGTTCAGAAGCTGTACTTGAATCAGATGGTGAAGCAACACCTCAACATAAACAACATGCTAAGCCCAATCGTCCAGGTACTATTACTGACTCGCCTCCACTGTGGGTTGAAAATCCCAATACTCTACTTAGATCTTCTTGGTCTGAAAGTACATTTCAGCATAGTCGACATTCCATGTCTGCAAGTTCTAGCAGGATCAATGGTGGTGAGCATCATAGTACTTGTACAACTCCTACAACGAGAATTGGAAGACTGGCCTTTGATGGTCCACTTTCAACAGTGCGAGATGTAATTGAGGAGAACAGTGAAAATGCAGATGAACCAAACATGATAATTAGTACAGAGCAAAATGAAATGATTAGTTCAACAGGTAACAAGAAAGATAATACGGCAATATTAGTAGATTTGAACATGCCAAATGAGAATCTCCCTTCTCAAAACAATCATTTTAAATCTAGTCACACCATTTCTGATTTTGCTTCTCAAGCATTCTCTCCATGCACAGAAAATCACGAGCTTCCACATTCAGTTTCACATAGCTCTGGTTACCATTCATTTACAGAAGATGAAAATAACTTTGAGTGCCATAGAGAGTTTGCTGGATGTCTGAATACATCTGCAACTCGTAAGCATCTACCTAGATGCAGAGACTTAGAACTGAAGACTTTTTCGCCAAATGAGTCACAGAATGGATTGGGGTGTAATGGTGATATTATTCTTCCTCCACCTCCAGTAAGTATGGAAAGGGCACGCTCTCTTGATCGAGCATCTCAGAGAAAACTTGTTAGAAGCTATCCTTCTGGAGGAAGCATAACTCCAACTGTTTTGATGTCAACAAGCGTAGTAGAAGATAGTTTTGTATCTCGTACTAATCAAAGAGTTGCACGGGTTGACATGCTGAGTGTTCCTAGGAAAAGGGAATCTGTAGAATCTCCTAATCGACATTGGTCTCTGAGCCCTGCTAGACCAAAGTATGAGCAACATGACTGGCAGCTATGTTTTTACATGTTTGGAGGAAGAGAACAGAGTGCACCAGGTGTGTATCGGCAACCTATTTCTATATGGAAACTCTATGTATGATTTCTTTTTTTAAATTTAGTCTTTTGTATTTTTGTCAGATCGTGCAATATGTTTTGCTTTATTTTTCATGACCATGGAATTGTAAATACATTTTATGTTCATGTTTATAAAATAGAAATTAGTAGTATTTGGAAATTTAAAATATGCATGTAATTTATGATAAAATGCAATTTTTACTGTTATAAGTCCATGTGAAATTTGTGATAATGAGTAATTTTGTAGTGCATAAATCTTTGCATACATATATTATATATATATATATATATATATACAAGGGTTAATTTATTATGTGTTACTGTAGCAACTGTCTTTAGCTTAAATAAAATCTTTGTCAAATAAACTGCTCAATTTTTTGCAAATTTAACTTGTGAAATTATATATATATAAAAAATACTGTTCAAGTATATATTTTGTCCATAAAATATGTGAATACATTTCACATTACATTAAAAAGGAGTTTTAAACATACATATTGGAAAATGATCATATATTAGTCATATTATTGGAAGAATCATATGGAATGCTATACCTAAATGCTTAATTGTGATTGAAAAAAACTGACACAGATATATAATGCAGAGAACAGATTGCTTTTATGCATGAAATATAATTGTAAATGCTTGATTTATTTTCTCCCATTTTTTTTTTTTTTTTAATCATTTGTCCAAACACTGTAAGGAATTGCCACATTTCCTTGTAGATATGCTGACACAGTGCAAGTCAGGGATTTCCAGAATATATACAGAAGCTTTGAAAAAATTGGTTTATTAGATTTATGCTTTATTAATTTTACACAAGTTTCCAGAAACAAAAACACAAATTCTGATTGCATGAATGTTCAATTTTACTTAATGCAGTATTTGTCCTTGATATATTGATGCAATTTTTGAAATATTTGGCATAAAATCGTGTAACTTAAATCCTTTCATTCAAAAATACACAGCCTGTTTCTTGTTTTCCATAATAAATTATTGACTTGACTAAAGCCTGCTTCCACTGGAAAAAGAGGGGGAAATCAATAATTTTGGTTTGGTAACAACTTTTTATTTTCGATATTTCTTTCAGATGACTTTTAAATTCCAAAACTTAGTGTACACATATATTTTGAATAATGTTTGTGCTCAAACTTCCTCCTTTAATGCAATAAACTCTTTTTACATCATACTGTCAAGATCAGATATATTAAAGTTCAGCGGTTCTATGACCTATGCTGGCACATTCGAATTTTCAACGCCTTTGAAGCAAATATGAAAATCTTTCAAATTTTACAAGTGGCTTGTATATAATGATACATCTTCTGATAAGATACAATTATTTTCAATAATGGATAATTGCATTTGCGTATTTTTCCCCTTATACTTATTTTAGATTATTTATTCTTTGCTACATAATAGCTTTATATCAATAAAAAATAAATTATCAGTTTTATTAATATTTCCTGTAACGAACAGGATCTCAAGTATGCAGATCAGTTCCCGATGCATATTCAGCTGTCAAAGCCTTTGTCATCACTGATCCCATCTAAAATTTCATCAACCTTGTTGGGAATCATGTTTTAAGCAATTAACATGCCCATCTAGCATTAAAGATCCTAGCATAGTTAATTTATCACATATTCTATTTTGTAAAATCCAGATAGCTCTCTAAACTGGCATATTATCTAAAAAATATGGTGGGCAATACTTGTCACTGCTTAGATTTGTTCTGCTGGATCTTGTGTCATTTCCTTGTTAACTTTTAAATGGTGGAGAATGCAAGGAGTTATTGCATCCACCCACTTATACTTTAATGATAAAAATGACTAGCATGTCCAGCTAACATTAGAAGGTCGGAGGTTTGAATCTTGCTAAAAGCGCAATTGATATGTTCTTTAGTTTAAAAATATACAGTTACAACATATCATCATTTCTTAATAAGGTGATAAGGGAGTATTCTTTAAAGATTGGAAAATGCAGTTAATGTCAGTTATATATGTTGTAATAATTTTATGTGTCCAAGTCATTAAACGACAAAGTGGAAGATTTCCTGTGCCTATGGAAAATTTAATTCATTGTGTTTGCTGTGTCAAATAAAGAAATTATATCCAAAATGAACAATTGTCTGACTAGAATGGACAGCGTGTTTAATTTAAAAACAAAACAGAGTTCTTACTTACCTGGGAACTGAGGCAAAATATAACCTTTCTGAAGAGAGCTGAAGAAAACTTGAGATTTTTACCTAAGTATAGGGAAAATAAAAAGGCTGCATAAAAATATTTTACTTTTTTTTTTTTTTTTTACTTGAAAAAGAGGTTAACTACAGATTCCTTTAAACAATAAAAAGTTCAGGTTTTAATTAGTAACATCTAAACCAAAAATTACTTCTTTTAAAAAGATTGGAAATAAATTAATTTCATTACTCTCGAAGTAATTTGTTAAATGGAAGCAGGAGGCATACCTAATGCTGTAACTGATAAAAAGCTGTTACTTCTTTAAAATTTTTCAAAATTTCTCTTGTTAAACGTATAAAAAGAGGAGGAAAGACAGTACTACTAAAATCAAATGCTTAGAACAATGGTTCTCGAACCTATTTTACCCTCAGCACTGCTAGAAGATCAGCTTCTTCCTTCTCAAAACTCAAAACGTATATACACATTTTTGCAATGTGTTTTATAAATCAGGCTACAAAAAGCATAGAAAACAACGATAAATACCAAAACTGGAATAAAACTAATTTTTTAAAAATATATTCATAAAGCATATCTAAATACTTACTAGCTAAATAAACGCTGACCATATCCCCCCCGGCTGAGAACCTCTGGCTTAAATATATACAACTGAAACAAAAACTGTTAGAAAAAGATGTAATCCATTTTAAAAAAATCAACAAGTGTTATGTGATTGCAATGAAACTAAGTTTGTTTTTATAGCTAGCTAACTCTTTGTAAAAATAAATATAAAAATTCAGATTGTCTGTTTTTACATTATAATAAGTAATTATTACATATAATTAATTATTATTAATTACATACTTTTTCATATTAGTAAATTAATTTGTTCTTCTATTTAGAAGTATTGTAATTATAATATTTTACAAATGGTATAATTTCATCAGTTTCATTAACAGAATGAACAGTTTTTGAAACTTTTTTTAAACCTTTAATCTCTGGCTTTACAAGATAAATAAAATATCATAAAATGAATGAGATATGTTATATTTTTATAATGTTCTTAGTTAATTCATTGTAATTTGTAGTAAATGCATAATTACTTTTAATTTTTAGTTCATCACAGTTTAGTCAGGAAAACTGTTCAGTTTGATTGCAGAAAATGAGGAAAACTGAAAGATGAATTTCAGTCTGAAAATATTTTTACTCAGTAGACAATAACTGGTAAGCTTGTGAATTATATTCACATATTCTTAAATACATTCCTGGTTCTGATTTCAAAACTGCCATCAGTTTTGTTCTATTTGCTACAATTTTAGATATTCATCATTGCAAGTCTGTATGATAAAGATTGCTCTTATAGCAGATGTTGCATAATGTGGTAGCAGTTAATGTTATCATAGTTTATCTTTATTTAATTGCCAAACTACTGCCCATTTGTATAAGAAACAGTGGAAAATACATAGCTAATTGTGATCAATAGTTCGATTGATATGGGCAAAATTTTATATAGAATATATTTTTTAAACAGAAGTGAAGTCATCAAATGAGGTCAAAATAGATTATAAAAATTACCAAATAAAAAAAAAAAAGTCACCAAATACAAATTAAATCGTCAAACAGCTTGATTTCAATTTCAGTCAACCAAAAAAAGGAAAATATCAGTTTTTGTTTGACGCAGATTTTGAATAACTCTATGAATTTTGAGGACAATTAGACACAGGTACTCTTCTTAAAAAAGAAAAAAATAATCAGTAGGGATGGGGGGAAATCCCCTGAGAATATCTATGCCAAACTCTTTTTCTCTAACTTTTACATTGGTAATATTCTTCCAATAAGGGATTTGCTCCTACTATTAAGGGTACAACATCAGTCAAATAATTTCCAGAGTATATAAATAGTTCATAGATTACTTTTGACATTTTGAATAGTTTATAAGCTAATTAACGTGTTTCACAGTATTTATTGATATGTTTCAAGTTATATTTATATCAAATTAGTTAAATTTCATTGTTTAATGATATCAAAATAACCATATACAAAGGTCATCACAATAGCAGCACCTACTGTATTATTAATTTTAATATCCACTTAGCATATTTCTCAAAAACTACTCTCTCCAAATCTAGCTGTGATCTAGCTGTGATCTTTAACTCTACTATCCTGAAGACACACATGGACATTTTGTTCATCCATTTTTCTTATCAAGGAGAAAGCTCATCCTTTTAAGTCAACACAAAAATCACCCATTACTCTATACTTAATTGTTTTCGAGATTGAGTTAATTGCACTGCATTTTTATTTCTTACTGATGCACTGACAGATCGGAATAAGCGTAAGGCCTCATTTTAAATTTGATTTAGAACTATTTGTTTAGGATTATCTAAGATAATAAATAGCATTTAATAAGACACCCGTGGCTAAAAAAACATAAAAACTGACAGGGATAAACTGGTGCCATTTTTCATATCAGCATCTAAAATATATCCAAAAACAGATTTAATTTTCTAATCATTTGGACAAGGAAGTGACCAGTGTAATTGTGTTAAATATTTGTGATAATAATTACATAAATTGTCATTACTTTTCATGCCATTTTTTTTCCTTATACAAGTGCCAAACAAAAATTTTTTTGTTTGTTTGAAATAATATTATTCAGTTATAAATGAGGTTAATTAGACTGTTACAGAGTGAACAAGATATTCTTTAAAATATAATATCCAGCACTAAAATTGCCTTATTTACAAAAATTGCTTCAATATGAATCAAACTAATTAAAATAGCACAACAAATTTTACGAACTACAACAAAGTAATTTCAAAATATGGAAATTCAATACATGATATCATAAAGCAGGAGCCTTATCTAGCCCATCTGCTAAGGCAGAGGTAGTCCAGTATGTCACTAACCTGCTTCTACATCACAACACATTAATCACTACTACAAAAACTAGAACTATAATTCAGCACTGAAGGCAATAAAATATATTTTCTTCCTCCATACCATTGCAAGCATTCTGAATGATGCAAGTTGGTTTGTTAAACAGCACTTCCTAGCACAAAAGTTAAACATGTTATCCTATGCCTAACACAAGATCATAGACAAGTAATAAATATTTTTTGGAACATAACAAAAATATAACAATACAGTAGTACCCCTGAATTCAAGATAATACTTTTCAAGACCTTCCATGCATGATAAAGACAATACAGACATTAAACAAGTTAATGAGAAAAGTACTGCATGATGCCCTGTAAATTTTGAGTGTATTTTCACTTTCTCTAATAATGTAACTCATTCTGAAGTTTTTTAGAATTCTCTTCAACAGATGCAAAGAAAATATGTTGTTTCCTGAGACAGCAGAGAAATAAAATTCTTATTTTTCCATCAAAGTAATGCACAAGCACTTGTCCAAACTACACATGAATATGCATGCTGAAGTTCACCATTGCTTGGGAAGGTAATTAATACAGCACACATTTGGGTTGCTAAATTTCACTATGTTACAACTTGTTCATACTTGGCATGAAATGAATTTTGTAATTTATGAATTGATTATACTGTGACTGAGAATGTGCCTTATAATCAGTATGAATTTACGAGGAGTCAGGCATTATATAAGGTTATAAGTGAAGTCTGTCAGAAACGTCAAGAGTATCATGTGGCCTTGGTCTTGTTTGATGTTTGGGGTGCCTTTGATTCAGTTAAATGGAGCTTCTTGAGGCATTAGAAGAAATGAAAATATCTGATATAAGAAATTTTTTAAAAAATAGATGGATCCTAGTTACAGATGAAAATGAACAAGTACTGACTAAACATCAATTGTTCAAGGTTGACCCCGGGGCTCATGTTCTGCATCCCTGTTCTGGGGCCTCATCGCCAATAAGCTAATATACAATATTGACTTAAAAAATGTAGATTTTGTTTGTTATGCTGATGACTTTTTATTTCTGTTATATGAAAAATCACTTGAGAAATTAGAAAATTTATTTAGTTACGTGGTGAAGCTACTGGAAAATTGGAGCTTGCAAGAAGAGATAGAATTAAATTTAGAAAAGACCTATGCAATGTTTTTCCTGCAAGGGTGGTAAAGTTATTCACCCTCTCAGATTGAAATATAATGCTAAACGATTAAAGTCCATTGAAAAGATGAAATACCTCAATGTTATTATTGATATAAAATATTACATTTTTTGGATCATTTTAAGGATGTAGAAAAAAGAACCGATGGTATTTTGAAATATTATCACACTACTTTTACTACGGAAACTCTTAGAAAGAAGAGCTCTACCTTGTTTATTTTTTAAAAATGTAGTACTAATTCCAATTGTTATGTATGGCATTGGCAGATGGAGCTGCAGGGCAGGGAAACTTGTGAGAATTAGACAGAAATTAGATATAAAACAGAGAGGCTGGATGCTTGCAGCTACGTGTGCTTTCTGGACTGTTTCAACTGAGGTGGCTTGTATGCTCCCTGGTGTGTCCTCCTCTCATATCAATATGGCTTTTTCTATAACAAATTTTTAATGAAAAACAAATACGAGGGCTATCCAGAAAGTAGATTACGTTTTGGAATAAAAAATAAACAAAGTATAGGAAACAAATTTTATTATATACAGATGAAAGCCACACTCAAATACTACTTTTCTACATAGTCACCATACAAATTAAGGCATTTATCGTAGCGATGTACGAGCTTGGAAATTCCTTCGTCGAAAAATTCGGCCGCCTGCGCCTTCAACCACTTCGTTACCTCTTCTTGCCTTCCATCTTGCACAAAACTTGTGGTAACCAAGCTTTTCGCTGATGATTTCGTGCAACAAACTTCGCGAAATTTGTGGAAAACTCAAAGAAAGTTCCGTTATTGTGAAATTTCGATTTTCACGGACTTTAGCATCGACTTTTTCGAGAAGTTCGGCGGTCACTATGCTGGGTCTCCCACTTCGATCTTCGTCGTGAACATTGGTTCGGCCATTTTGAAATCTTATGACCCACTGACGCACTCCACCTTCAGTGATAATGTTGTCCCCATACACTTCACGAAGCTGCCGATAGATTTCTATCGGTTTACAGTTTTTTGCAGTCAGAAACCTTATTACTGAGCGCACCTCGCAGCTCGCGGGATTTTCAATTAACGCAGACATTTCAAACCGTCACAGTATCTGAACGGAGCACAGCACGAACCTCTCACTAGCACGGCTAGATGCAGACTGAGCTGCGCAACGCTCTGACCCCAAGATGGCCGCGCTAGCCCCGCCCCTAGCGGACACAGACGGAAACGTAATCTACTTCCTGGATGGCCCTCGTATATTACACTATTGAAAATCTCTAATGTAGAATTAAAAAGTAATGCCTTTGAAGAATGTCTTGAATTGATTCACCCTGCCCATAAATTTGGACTTAATTATGATCGATTATTATGTACTGTAAATGAATATGATATTTATACTGATGGTTTGGACCTTGGAGGAAATGTTGGTTGCGCTTTATTAAGGAAATGAGATTGATCACAAAAAATTCTTATTAAATTTCATGAATACAGTGTACCAGGCCGAATTCTATGCAGTACTAGAGGCTTTGACCTGGATCGAAAATAAATTATCTGGTGGTCAATGTGTCCATATATTCTCTGATGCACTATCGGCCTTGCAATCACTTTCTGGATTTGGGTTTGATAATAAACTTAATGTGAATATTAAAAAGAGATACAGAAATCTACATACAAAATATAACATTAAGATACATTGGATTAACACAGATGTAGGTTTCCATGATAATTAATGAGAGGGCTGACACACTGGCAAAAGAAGCCACAATTGGCAACTGTATAGAATTAAACAGCAGGGCTCTAGACAAAAGACTATTGGAATTTTATACAATAGTATATATGAAAAATGGAGAAACAACTGGGAATCCTCGCAGAAAGAGAAAATTATATGTGTACTATACGGATTTAATAAAGGTAGAAAGTGCTATACTGATATAGATCTGAATCAGGTTTTGACAGGACATGGACGTTTTACCCTGTACTTAAATAGATTTGCCTTGCTGGAAAACAATCTTTGTCGACTATGTAGAGTAAGAGGTGATAATGTTCACTTCCTTGAAACCTGTGGCCTGACTGCTAGCATTAGAGATAAAATGAAAATCAAATTTCCAAGAGATCTTAAGGATTATAGTAAAATGCTGCTTTATTCTAGGGAAATAATGAATATTATTAACACACAGAGATATTTGGCTGGAGTAGATGTGTATCTGTTTTCTTTTCTTTATGTGTCGTTTTATTACATGTTCAACTGTTTATTTCTTTTTTTTTTCCCCCAGTTCATTTTTGTTTTGCCGGGCTGGTCTCGAAATGCTTTGTGGCTGAATCATTGGCTGGGGGCTTCACCTTTGTAGTAACATAGTAACTGTGATAAACTGCAGATGCTGAATCAATGAATATAGGGGTACAATTGAAAATTCAGCTGAGCACACAAGCAGTCTAAATAGTTAAAATGTGGATAAATGCTAAAATCTTGAAAATGTACAAATAATGATACATATGATTATATATACCATGATAAAATAATGGCATAAAAGTGTTGCTAAGGCAGTTTCAACCATGTTACCAAAAAGTGTTTATATGGCAATCTAGGTATGCACATAGCACTCTCCCCCTCCCCCGCCAGACAACTTTCCATTTCTTTTGACATTTTCATTGGTATAACTGCAGACATACCTCCTAAGGGAATTTCAGTATTCTAGCATAGTGGTGGAAGCGTATTGTTTTTGTCATTTCTTGTGAAATCTCAGTCTTAAGGTTTCTGCATGCATACAGCATAATGTAGATCATTAAAAAAAAAAAAAAAGTACAATTCTGTTACCTCTTTTATTTTTTCTCATTTTAGGATTTTTTTGTGTCGAGGCTGTCCACACAGGTCACTGTGCACATGGAGAGACAACAGTGCAAAAGAATTAGAAGCGCATAGAATTTGTGCAATAACAACAATTCAATTAGATATATTTCCACCACATAAATGGAAATGGATAGACTAAAGAAATACTATGACAAATGGCATAATACAGCATGCTTTGAATACATTACTAAATTTTTTCCCTTCATTCCAAGTTCTGTGGAACTTAAAACAGATTTTACATAATGCATAAATTAACATAAAAATGAAAACGATATATGTGCAAATAATTATAACAATTTATAGGCATATGAAATATTAGTATTATTTGATGAATAATTAAAAAAATTAACTAGAAAACTGTCCACAAAAATATTCCAAATTAGAAATTAAAATAGCCTTTTTCTCTTTAGAGAAATTAGCAAAATGTCACAGCTGACAATAAAAAAAAAATAAATAAATAAATAAAAAAAACCTGGAACACATCCACCAACTTTCTCTTTATAATCCAGCAAGATCAGACACTAAAAAAGTAACCATAAATCTCTAGACAGCTTTTCAGTTAACTGTTAATGTTACATGAAATTCTACTGCATCATTAAATTGATATTTCACTTATATGATGTAGTTCAAAACAGTAATGTAGATAACTTGCTAATTTAGGGCTTGTGTCTAATAATTAGAAATTTTATATTATTGTTATATATGTTGCAATAGGATAAAAGGTATTTTGTAGTGAAGAAAATTTCCAAGATACAATATAAACTTTCTTTATTTTGCATAAAAAAAAAGGAATATTCAAATTATAACACGAGAAGATAGATTTTTAAACTGATAATGACTTTCATCAGCTTTTGCACTTATAATGTACATTTCTATATAATAAAGAATTCTCATTCATTTCTGAAACCCATACAAATTAAAAAATCAAACTGTCATTTTATTTATTACACTTTTATTCTACAGAATCTTTCAAACACATATGGTGGAAAAAAATATTGCTAAATTATATATACAAATAATACATGGTACAGAAATTAATTCGCAGAAACTTTTTGTATTATTTTAAAATGTTTTTATCATGTTAGATTAAGATCAAAATATTTATTCATTCATCGTGGTCACACTTTTCTGTTCCTGGACAATGTTTATCCATATCCTCTGAACTATCATATTTTATACCACACCATAAACAATATAAATATTTAGATCGCAAATAGTCTAATATAAAATACAATTGTTCTTCAGGATCCAGCTCTTGTTCCTCCTCCTCCTCCTCAAAATCTTCATCAGATTCATGCTCTTCCTCCTGTGAAAACCAAAACCAATCTCTCATAGGTTCTTTCACATCATGTTCAATATCTAGTTGTTCACACACCTTCTGACTCTTCCTAAGGTCACTCATTAAATGTTTATAAAATATTTTATTCCTCATTCTTTCCACAAATTCCTTTGTCAAAAGTTCAGTTTCTTGTTGTTTATACACTTTAATTTCAGCCCTTCTTTTTTCACGTTCCTCGATTTTCATTCTAATTTCTTCTTCGCTACCCAAACCACCTCTGTCCGTTTTGATTTTTACTTTAATAGGTTCTGATAATCCAGCACCAGAAGAATTATCCTTTTGAGCACCTAACTTCATACCTGGTTTGTAACCCATTTTCTGAAGCATGGCAAACCCTTTATTTTCCGAATTCAGTGCAGATTCTAAACCAGCATTTCGATGTTCTTCTTCAAGCTGCTTGATTGATTTAGTTCTAAAATATTTATTTGATTCTACTTTTTTCTTTTCTATTTCATGTTTCCTCTTCACACTTTTAGAGAAAATCAAACCTGGACGTATATCTTCTTTGACGTCTAGAAATGCACTTGACATATAATCATCTTCATCAGACATCTGGGGGGAAAAAATATTGTTTACTATGTAATGAATAGGTTATATTAAAAACATAAAAATGTTCAGCAAAAGAATCAAGTTAAAAAAAAAGTCTTAAAATTTTTAAGGAAAAACACAGCTAATTAAATAATTAATGCACTTACAATTTGACAAAATTCTTGATTAGCATATTGATTAAGGATCAATTAGCATTTAAACATAAAAGATAAAAATTAATTGTATTTAATTTATCTACAATAATCAATCTTTTATCTTCAGTTTTCTTAAATTAATGAATTCAAATCCAGAAACCGATTAGTCTGTTTCTCAAAAAATATTTCAGACCTACATGCAATAAAAAATAACTTCATGTTTTCAGTCAGAAGATAATTATGATTTCCTTATAATACATGAAAATATTATGTAATTTTTTTAATATCTTTTCCCCATTTATTAAATAAAAAAAGTCAATTTGGAGTTCCCTTAAACATGAAATTTTTAATAAGAAAACTTCTTAGAAGTCTCAAGAACTACAGCTCATTTTTTCATAATGTGGCTAATTAAATATCTGTATAATTGAAGATCTGTATAAAACCATACAGAACTTCTAATAGTTACATACTGTGTAGTATATTCAAAAATATCCCATTTCGGTACTTATAAAATAAAAATAAATATTCTTGATTTAAAAGAGAAAAAATTATTATTTAATTACAGCAACTCACTATACTGATTACCAAAATTAATTCATTTCCACATATGACCAATTTATAATGTAGTCAATCTTATAACAATCAGTAGGAGTTACTGAAAACAATTATATAAAATATTTAAATATAACATGGGTCATTATAGTTTAAATTTAGGTGTGTACATCCTGAGTAGTTTGAAAATTTTTTAAGTTTTCATGTTTTATACTATCCCAGATGAAAAAGTGCAGTGTTATTAGACAACAAATATCGCTTAAAAAATGGATCACCAGATCCACAAACTGCGTATAAAAGGAATTTTTTAATTTGCACCACTACATTATATACAGATATTTTAGTAATATTCAACAAACCAAAGAATGGCATTTTTTTGTGTTTTTAAAAAACAATGTTATTTTAAATTTCCTGGAAAGACATCATATACAGATTCAAACAGTGGCTCATGGCCAATAAGTACTTCTAAAATAATAAAACAATATTACATGTCCTTGAAACAAGCTCAGCAGCTATTATTAATATTTAGTGAATCTTTTAAAATAAGATATTTTTTCCCCGCTTTATATTTCTGTGAACTAAGTACTGAATGAAAATATCCCCCCCACCAGTGTGAAGAACAGTTGCATTGCTAGTACTATCAAATTATATGCATATAGTACTTAATTGCTCAATTTTCTTATATTTCCTTCTTATACATGCCCCATATGGAAATCATGATCAAGGTATCATAAATACATTTCTATAAATAAACATCTATAGATTTTTTGGTACTTTTCTGTTATCAGGATCAAATTTAGAAGTGTAAGTAAAGAAATACATTTAATGCAAAAACGCTTACAATAAAATATAATATCAGTTAACACGAAATAATACAATGATCCTGCCTTTCTTGGAATGAACAAAATACGGAAAACACCGGCCTAGCAGGCGAGATTTAAGAGAAGTGTGAAATGAAAGGTGGTTTCACATGTTTCGTAGAAAGGAGGCTAACTTGGCTTTGAAATACCCTAGGAATAGCCTATGACACAAGCCAGTTTTGTTTATCTAAGTTACTCTCACCTTTCACTCCTACAAACACCACACAAACATCTCATCTTTCATCAGTTGGCTTTGGAATTCGGTGACGAGTACATCGTAATGTGAGTAAAAATCTATGAGTTTGGTTCATATGTTGCACTCTGTATGGAATTCAGCGACTCAAAAGATGAATGAAAATTGTTTTTGTCATGCACGTTTCTCAAAAGCATCAGATTCTTTGGCGCCAAAAGAAATGGAGAAGGAGAATATTGAAATTGAGACAACACACTTATGAAATGTTTGAGAAAGTTACTGTATTATTAGACTGCCCTACTGTATTACCGGAAGAATTTGTGGCAGTTAATGATAATGTGTGTACAGCCCTAATTATGGCAGACAAAGACATTTTGGAGATTGTTCAAAGCTAAAAAAATATCATTGATGCAGATTCCGATCACGAAAATGAAATGAATAATGCAGCTCCTGTTCCCATGTCATCCGAAATGAGGAACTCCATGAAAAGTATGCGCAGTTACTTAGATGCATATTCCAATGGTGAAATGAATAACAAAGAGGATGACATTGAACAATTTTTTTAACAATTTGATGCTAAAAAGATAATGCAAAGAAAAATATAAGACTATTTTCCAAAAACTCAATAAATGTTTTTTTTTTTTTTAAAAAAAAAAAACTTTAAAATTTTGTATTAAGTTTCATTACGTTCTTGTGGATGTTTTTGTTTCGCTGATTTTTATTAAATACATGCATATAAACATATCTATGTAAATAAAATGTACTCTAATAAACTTAATTTTGTTGAATATATGTTTCTTTTAAATATCCTTTAACACGAAAAATATTTATTCCCCTCAGTTTCGTGTTAAACGATTTTCACTGTATATGTGCATATATGCGTGTGTGTACACACACAAATACATAGTACACAGGTACATACATACATGGACACATCCATCCATACATAAATACATTTCTGGACCCAGTCCATGATAACAGAAAAACACTGATACGTCTTATTGTAAGAAATATATCTTAGCATAACGGCTCTGGATTCAGCCTGCATGAAAATCAGCCATAACTAAAAACAAACTGATATCTTAACCATTTAAATATCAATAATTATAAAAGCAGCACTTTTGTATCATGTATGATGCTTACCTATCATAATTTTGAGCTTCAGAATTTAGAATGAGAATAACTGTATAGTGACTCTTGCAGTAAAATGCAACAACAAAAAAATTATTCCTTATAAAACACAGAAATGATTATTTTATAGCAAAGCAAATACAATGGTTTAAATTCCAAAGAAATGATTATTTCATAACAAAGCATACAGTAGCCTTGCAGATCACAAGACAACTGCAAAATTTCAAATTCTTAATCTCAAGATTAGTTAATGATAGAGTGTTTCAATATACGATGAAATTTTCGTAGATGTGGATCATATGCTACTCGTCTATAAAGCTTTAAATTCTTGTAAGCTTTGATCTAGTGTGGTTTTTATTTTCAGCATGATGGTGGAATTTATAATCACAAGTAAGATTTCTTAGATTTTTCTTATTCAAAACACTTTTAGAAAGGTAATTTTAATTCGTTACCACATCATGACATGACAGATTGAGGCATTGACATGACAGGGTGTGTGGGGGGAGGATATCCATGAGGACAACTTAATTTAGCATTACTCAATCTCAGAGATTTAAGATCATACAAATTCAATATCTGGAAGAAAGTGTGTCAAAGTGGAAGTTTTTGGGGGAGGGAAGGACGCTTGTTTGCTTTGTTAGTAAATCCTAGTATTAGCTAATATTCTTTGGAGATAGAACTTTAAAGCCAACCTCTGACAGCAAAAATTACTTCTAAGACTAGTATATCTAGAAATAAAAAAAGCAAATCACTGGCAGCTGAGTAAAAACATAATTTCCAAAATCAAATTTCTCCAACAATCTATTCGCCTACATGCCTAGCTTTGACTTTTCAACAGAAGAAATTTTGATACTTTCTGATTATACACCTCCTTGCTTCAATTTTCAATAGAACTGCTATGTTCTCCCCGTCCCCCCATATATTTTTAGGTATACATTTGCTAACAGACATGTGCATACCATTTATATACTTGAATACATGTGAATTTGCATATCTTATTTATCATCATTTCGCAGAACAGCATCCACCTGCCAGTCTTTGAAATTTATCTCTACACATAATAGAAAAGAATCTCTGTGTGTCTTTCGTTCTTGCTGTGGATAAGCTAATAGACCCAGGGCTCCGAAATTTGGCATATAGATGCATCTAGACAAGAGCCAGTGCACCTCGAAGCATTTCTTCGAAATTCAAATCAGACTTTTTTTAATTTTATCTTTTTTGATGAAACTGCATCATTTTGAATAGTTTCATTCTTTCAGAAATGTGGTTTTGGCCACATTTTTCATTCAATGCTTTGTATACTGGACTGCTGACTTCAAAATATGAGATAAAATGTTGCTTTTTTTTCTTTTGATTTTTGGGCACGCAACATGCGCATCGCAATCTTCTTATTCTGACGCACATGTGTCTTGCGAGGCACAACAGAAAGAATTTCCCTTTTGCCCCCCTCTCTCTTTATTAGCTAATGGCAAAGAGGTTTGTATATTTTGAATAATGTCATCCACAAAGCATTGATGACAGTTTCATTCTTTTAGCAATGTGGTTTTGGCAACAGTTTTTCATTCATTGCTTTGGATACTGGACTGCTGGATCCAGTTATTAACTGACATTATTTTTCTTTCACATATACTACTATCAGCTTTTTTTTTTTTTTTTTTTTAACCTGCTTGTTTTGAAAAATAATATTGACGCTGTTTTGGGTAAAAAATATAGTTTATTCAAAAGGTTCTGCAATATTTTCAATAAACTATTTTTTATAATTATTTTAAGCAGACTACTTTTATTATTCTTTATATGAATAACTAAAAATATTTTATCCAGAATGTTCTGAACTCGCAGAAGTATTCAGACACTTTGAATTATTTATACTTAATAAAAACATGAACAACATGACAATCAATATTTTGTTGAATATTTTTTAATTAAAATTACATTTTTCATGCACTTTGAACTGAACTATTTTTTTTTTCATGTAAGAATTCTCCATGCCTCCGTAAGAATTGCTTTTAACAGAGCTTTTGAAGAAATATCATTTTTCCTTATTCTTTCCTCCAACTCATCCCATACATTTTCAATAGGATATAAGTCTGATGAATATGAAGGAATTCTGATAACTTTCAAATATTTGTATAATAACCAGAAGTGAACATTTAGTTTGTTAGTATGTTTAGTATTGTAATCCTGATAGAACTTGAATGTATTTTGTATTTCAAGTTTTTCAAATTCAGTTCTTCATATGGCTTTCGTCGTACAGAAATTCATTTATAAGACTCCAAATATATTAAATTTTAAGTTTGTCTGGAACTATAGCATTGGTTCAATATGATAAGTATTATTTGCTCTTACCATTGATTTTTGTGAATGGCAGGCATATTTTCCTTGCTTTCTTCCATGCAAATAATTTCCTTCTTGCTGATCACCCGTTATACCCATGTGTTAACTTTTATTGCTAACTGTTCTTCTAAATCCACTGCAAATTTTACAGGACCAATTTTCTGGTTTTGTTTGATTCCAATTTGTATTGATCCAGTTCTTTCATATTAGTTTAGAATGTAGTCCAGACTTCAGGGCATTTTGAACATACAGTTTATATTGTTTTAATACACCAAAGGTAACTGAGCTTTTAATATCAAGGATTTTTTGGGTGTTTTGAATACTCTTGGTGGATAGTCGAATTTCTAACATAATTTGTCATTAATTTGCAGGGTCTTGCTATACTCAGCTATAGAACTGTTATTATATTTTACTAAACAAGTAATAATTTCCAAATGCAGATGATAATTCTTGTGATGTACTTTCACCTAGAACAAAAAGTTAGGGCAAGAAACATAGCCTGCCAAAATATTTAAACTCTCTAGTGTCCAAATTGTTATGCGAGTTTTTGATTAACAATTTTTGAATAAATTAATTTATTGCTAGGATTATTTTGTAAGTATGCCTTAAAACAGAGAAGGAATATTGGAAAATTTCTAGAGTCTATGTTTCAGTATTTAGTACAAGATCAAACATGAGCCACTGTACGTAATAAAATTACTAAATAGAATAAATATGTTAGTTGGTTAAAACATTAGACCTGTATTTATAATTTTGAATATTTTATTTGACTAAAAAAATGTAATCAATTCTTAAATAATCTAATTGATTTTGCTTTTGATTTCAAGATATTATTTACAAAACATTGTCAAAGTTATTGACTGGTCTTTCAATATTTTCAATTCAAGCAAGTTCAATGATTTGGAATTCATGAATCTAAGAACTTCTGGTACTTTTCTGTTATCGAGACCATATTCAGAAATGTATGTATGTGTGGGTGTGTATGTAAGTATGTATATATGCATGTGTGTACATATGTATACACATACAGTGACAGATGCGAAACCTGCATCACCTAGAAAAATAAACATTTGTACACGAAAACGGTCATTCATCTCTTTCTTTATACAATGAAAGTGTGGCTCTGTATGTTCAACTGATGCAAGGGAAAAAATGTATAGCAGTGGATTTAGATAAAGAAGGATATTTGGCATTTGTGACTGCTGAGAATAACAACCGGCTGCAATCAACTGATAGTTTCAAAAGCAATTAAACCGTGAAATTGGTGATGTAGAGAGAAGAGTCACATTAGAACCCAATGAGAGAAGAGCTGGACTGCCGATTTAAGAGTTGAATTTGAGAAAGACTGTGCACATTAACTGTCCAAAGATGCCTTGCAGAATGCAATCTGTATGTGTATCCCCCAACAAAAAGGCTTTTACTTACGAAAACAAAAATGATGCAGAAGCGACTTTCTTGAACAAAAGAACATGTTTCATGGACAAAGGCTCAGTAAGATTCCATAAATTTTTCGGATGAATCTAAATTCAACCTATATGGATCGGATAGTAAGCTGTACTTTCAGAGACATAAAAATGAAGCTTATTATCTATACTGCATAATGTCTACTGTGAAATTCCCAGACTGCCAAATGGTCTAGGGATGCATATCCAGCAAAGAGACTGAATGCCTCAGCAGTTCATACCTACATCTTGGAGAAGTGTTTAAAGCCAGTTATTCAGGATCATTTTAAAGGTGCTGGAAATTGCATTTTTCATCAAGATTATGTGCCCTGCCATATGGCAAAATCGGCATATACGATTTACCTTATTTATGCATGATTTTGTTCCCTCATTTACAAGCTTTCATCATCACATCGTAACTGATATTAAAAAAGTAATTGTCCTCCCATTTAACCTTTTCAGGCCTGTCTGACAAAATCTGATATTAAAGTTTTGGACTGCCCTGAAAATAGACCTGATCTGAATTCCATTTAAATTGCTGCTTAGAAGCCTGCTATTAAGATTAAACTGCAGGAAAGCATTATTAGGGCTTGCATCCATGAAACTGACGAAACTGACCAGTAATACATTCAGAAGTTGATATCTTCCATACTTGACTGCTGTAGGGCTGTTATCACAGTTCATGGAATAATATGTTAAATAGTAAAAAGATTTTTTATATGTGTATACACATCTAAGTACGTGTAATATGACTGCAGTTAAGTAGGATTTTCATTACCTACAAAATTTTTGTATCAGTTACTTTGTTCTGCATTTTGTTAAATATAGCATTTTACTGAGTAATTAGGTACAAATAATTTATTAATCTTGATAAAAATTTATTAAGATTAATCTTACAACTTTATTTTATCATAAAAATATTATCTTTATAGAAAACATATACATATACGAAACATGCTATTTACACACTTTTCAACTTTTTTGCAGGTGATGCACTTTTTTTATCTGCCAATTGTAATACACACATGTACATACATGCATTTCTGAATCTTGTCCTAGTAATAGAAAAATACCAAACTTTTCATAATATACAGCCTCATATTATATTGAAACAAAAAAGTCTCAGAGTTCATTTGGATGAAAAACTAAAGCAAAAATAATGCTTTCTGCCTGAAATGAAGAATGTGCTCTAATTCACTCTAGCAGGAGTTAAGTAGTGGTAGTTCACCATAAAATTAACATTTCCCTTTCTTTAAATTATAGTCCTTCCTTATTATAGTGCCCCAAGACTAAATCGCTAATCAATTAAGATAACTCGCCAAAATCTCATCATGTGTTCGTATATCTCACTACATGTTACATCTCTGTTGATTAACAATTAAATTTTGGGGGTCACTATAATAAGGAAGTGTGCAATTTAGTTACAACTTTTTCATTCATTACCCATATTAAATTTTCCATCCCAATCAGTCATAAAGATTTATTTAAATAATTAATTTTACAAACTTTAAGTATATCCTATCACAAAAGTAAGATCTGTTCCGCAAAGTATCTCAACAGAATATTATAAAATTTTATATTTGTGATTTTATCTAAAAATGAAGTATTTTAAGCCAATATTTTTCAGAAAGGAAATGCATGCAAAAAGGATTTCTTTTAAATTGTTTATGACTGCAAGAATTAATATAATGAAACTTTAATTTGGAGTTGATTTCAATTCAAAGGAATCATCGGATTGATTAAGAAAAACTACATTAAAGATACGTGTAATGTATATTTATTGACAATAGTTGGTCTTTACATCAGATTAGACAATCATATGCTTTGAACACTGGAAAAGTATTGAAATAGATCTTTAATTAAAAACTAAAACATGAAGTTGCAATTAATCTACTTTAAAATTATGTACAAAAATTGCAAATGAATCATTTTCATTGTAATTTGTACGAAAATTTAAAAACGTCTATCAAAATCTGATTACATTTTGCCTAGAAATGAAGTTATATTTTACTATATACCAAAGTAGCGCCTAAATTTTAAAAATATTTAATTTAAAATCTTATTTGTTCATAATAAAAAAATTTGGTCCATAATAGAAACGAATTGGTTAAACTACATACCTCTGAAAAAGATATTTACTCAATATTATGAAATATTAACTGTCTCTCTTTTTAAAGGGTTAGACATTAATATTTTCATTTAGCTTAATATTCCTACGTTTTCCATGAAACTGGGCTTTCTTTTAATAGCAAAATTTTTCTTCGTCATCAACTCAGATGTGTAGTTCAAAATGTAAACTTACAGGTGCTGCCATCTATTGTACTGAGATGTTACTGCTTTCTTAATTTTTTACTTTCATAAAATACCTCATATTTGACTTGCAAATATATATATTTTTTTCAGATATTTTAAACACGAAAACCCGATAATGAAACAAAATATCCTTTTTTTTTCTTCTGAACGCCACATATAAATCTAACTATTTCATTTCAGATGTTTTCCACATGTTAAAAAGTTTTTAGTAATTAACGAATTACAAACGAAATCCCTTCGGTTAT
Organism: Stegodyphus dumicola; assembly: GCF_044657685.1. Classification (NCBI taxonomy): domain Eukaryota; kingdom Metazoa; phylum Arthropoda; class Arachnida; order Araneae; family Eresidae; genus Stegodyphus; species Stegodyphus dumicola. Next base: position 62,730,304 of record NC_140779.1, read on the forward strand.
TTAACACTAACTTATTTTCTCTTTTTTTCCGCCAATTTTAGGAACTTATTGCGTTTTTTATTGTAGGTATCGTTAATTATTAAGATGTTTTATTCAAAAATTATTTATGCTGCTTTTATACTTGTATGTTTATACAGTGTATGAATCAATCCACCTCAATTTACACCAAAAAACTTGTTTCAGTTACCTCATACACAAATTGTTATCCATTTTGCATTAAATTATACGACGAGTACAAAAAAAAAAGCAGACATTGGAGGTGCCGGGGTTCGAACCCGGGGCCTTTCACATGCGAAGCGAACGCTCTACCACTGAGCTACACCCCCACTTACTCCCTCAACATCTATAACCTATAACTTGAAGAATCCTTTTCTAAGATTTTTTGATGTGAAAGAAATGGAATTTTTGTACTTGTTGCTCTGTTTAATTTGTTTCTACATGGAACAGTTCATTTTCCGTACAGACATTTCATTTACTTTTTCAAATATATATGCATTAATGCAAATTAGATACATACGCAATAGAGTTCACTATCTTCTTTCGTTCCTATTATCACATTTTTCTGCATTCATTTTCTGCACAAAAGGGGAAAAAAATTAATTTTACTGAAATCGAATTGAAACAACATTGTATTTTTAGTTTTACTGCAAGAACATAAGTACTTCCGTCAGAAAACCTAACACTGTGAATAAGTACAACACTAAGTCTGGTTTTTCGTAGGGTTAGGTTAGCAGTGCCTAAAAAAGATGTTAAATAAACTTGGAGGTGCCGGGGATCGAACACGGGGCCTTTCACATGCAAAGCGAACGCTCTACCACTGAGCTACACCCCCTTCGTTTGTAACTGCTAGAAAGAGTTACATAACAGAAAAATTAAAAAAGTGGTACTAAAATTTTAATATTAATACTTAAGAATAATTATTCTACATATTTTCATTAGTACTTATTTTTAAGAGGATTCGAAAACAATTACGCAATAAAATTCCGAAAACGTCATGCAACGCGCTGATTGGTTACCGAGTTTTAATCATCAACAAAGATGGCTGATTTCATCGTATGGTACTTCTGAAGCAGTAACACGAATGAGGTATATAGCAGTACATGTATAAGCTTTCGATATGGCTTCAACATCCAATTCACATTCGCCTTCGGAACCAAATTCTATTCTTATAGAGCAGTTTTGCTCAGTTACCGGATCTGATAGAGAAAAGGCCATCAAAATGTTGGAAGTATGTAACTGGAATCTAGAAATGGCAGTGAACATGCATGTTGATTCCGATTACCAAGAAAACGTATGTGTTAACGAAAATAATTCTATTCCTTCTGAGGATGACGGTATACGTCCTCCAATACCTCAATCAAGAGCCGTACTTGTCGAAGATGATATACGATTTCAATATGGTTTGCGTGGAAGAAAACGTAGACCTCATTCAGTATTTGATGGATTTCGCGATTTTCAGGCAGAAGCAAGGATGCAAGAACTTACTTCAACTGCTGAAACTACTGAAACATTCAAGAAAAGACGTACTTTAGAAGATTTGTTTAGGCCTCCACTTGATATCATGCACAGAGGAACTTTTGATTCTGCCAGAGATTTTGGGCAAACGTCAAACCGTTGGTTGATGGTCAACATACAGGATTCACAAGAATTTTCGTGCCAAGTTTTAAATCGTGACGTTTGGAGCAACCCAACTGTAAAAGAACTGATATCTCAGCATTTTGTGTTTTGGCAAGTCTACAGTGATAGTATAGATGGTCAAAGGTATATGCAGTTCTACAAGCTTGTTGAGTTTCCATACATTGCCATAATTGATCCCAGAACTGGTGAAAAGTTGCTAGAGTGGCACCACGTAGATGCTACTTCAATTTGTGAACTTATTCAGATATTTTTGGAAAATTCATGTTCTCCCAATGGTTCATCCACAAGCATTACTGCACCCACTAGAAAGTGTAGTCTTTTAGACCAAAGTGAAGAATCCCAACTAAAAGCAGCTCTTGAAGCATCTTTGAAAGATGCAGCATTAGTGAATGTTGATGATAATGACAGTGATTTTGAAACATTTGATTCTGACTCTGAAAGTACAAGTATGAAAGCAAATAAAGCGAGTGATGTTAATTCAAACTCTGACCATTCCAATGATACTATTGATGTTGTTGGATTCACTGAAAGCAATGATAAGGATGCCTTTAAATGCCAGAATTCATGGAAGGAACATCTAGGAAGTGAGGACGATCCCAAAACGGATCTTGTTTTGCGCCTTCCCAATGGCAAACGAGAACAAATCACATGGCCATGCACAACAAAAATTAAATCATTACTTTTGTATCTGGAGGAACTAGGTTATGATACAGAACAATATGAATTAGTTACCAACTACCCTCGTCGAAATTTGTGCCAGTTAGACTTGTGCAAAACACTAAAAGAAGTTGATTTGTATCCACGTGAAATGGTATTCGTCCAGCTGAAAACGTAACAAAAATTTTCAATTATAATTATGTAACTGAAAACTTTTGCTACATTACATACAATCAATTTATTCATTCATCCTCTTTTCTTTTTCTTTTTTCATTTTATGATAATATGTACAATGGTGTTGGTTAAAATTGTACATGAATGGCCTAATTTTACTCTGTTAGATCTTAAAACAGTTTCAGTCATCTGATTTTGGTTTATCATATTAATTGACTTGCAGAGCATTATCTATTAAAAGAAAGGCAGAACTTCAAAAGAGTTAATTTTGTCCCGAAAAGAAGTTTAAATCTTGAAAATTTTAAATCTATAAGCATTAATGAAACTTGGTTGATTAAGAGACTGTAATAAATAAAATCTATAATTACTGTGAAGAAAAATTAATAGATGTATAATATTAGAAACATAAATAATGATTATTCATAACATGAAACCTAAACCACATTACACATATATATTGTTGTTATATCGTGGATGATTTTCAAAAAGACAAATTTATTCCCTTTTGTGATATATTTATTATGTATCATCACATATTTTTAGAAATGTAGATTTCTAATAATGTGTTTTGTTTTGCATGCTAAACTGTATCTTTTTTAATGTATAAAGAATGCTCTTTTCCTGATTAAGAGTTTTATATTTCATTTGCTGTTCCATGCAAATGGGAACATATTATTTTTAAGTTTTTATTTATATAAATGTGTAATGTAATGAATACAACTTGAATCAAGATTTGTATTTAACAGTAAAAGATTTATTTTCAAACGTAATATTTCATTTTCGATTATCTTCTGAAATTTAAAATTATTCAAGCATTATTATGTGCAACACCATTTTCCTACTGAAATAATCAACAGTTTTCTTTATCTGCAAATATCTTCCATTAAGTTTGCACCAAATAGTTTATCATCTTATTAACTATGTGTGCTGAACCTAGGTTCACATTTCGGGTTCCTCGAGCATAAACCCTATGCTGATGTATAAGTTTCAGGAAGTATTTGCCTGTATTGATAGCAATAAGAGATGGTGATGAAGTCCAGTTGAAATAATTAATTACTTAGAATGTTATTTTCTGAAACGGTGATATTGATGAAAAATTGGCAATAGAAATTTCAGAGTAATTCTATGGTAAAAGTGTATTTACGGGTACCCCATAGTGATTTTTGGTGGTACATTGATACTGAGTTTGTGCAATTCTTTGACATGTTAAGCGGAGATTTTTGGCCAAAAATTGCGACTAGACAAAGCCAAAATAATGACAAAGAACTGCACAAACTCGATATCCGTGTACACATCAACCTATTTTCACTTAAAAAAATCCCAGAATTGCACAAAAATGGCATTGCGCACTCCCTTGACTTTATCCGTGTACACATTGGCCTGTTTTCACTTAAAAAACATCGGAAAATTGCACAAACTAGGCTTTGCACATTCCCTTGACTTCGTCCATGTACACATTGAACTATATTCACTTAAAAAGTCAAAAGGACAGCCAACAAAAAATATATATAATGTCAATAAACTACATTTTAAATCAATGAAATAACATAAAAAAAGGAAATTCATCTTTGCACTACACAAAGGAAATATCCATTTACTTTATTTACAAATTAACACGTCTTCAGTCAAACAAAATTCCTTAACAGTATCCAAAAACTTCCTAAAATTATCTGAACTAGAATCTGTATAGTGGCGTTGCCACATTAAATTACAAAATAAGAGTAAAACATATCCTCTATAACTACGACCGTATACATTTCCGACATTTGATCATGTGCATTTCTTTCCCTCAAACAGAACACCTAATACAGTCAAAAGTCGTTAATCCGGACTCGTCGGGACTTCGGCGATTCCGGATTATAGATCATCAGTTTAAATCTGGTAAGATGGCATGTAGAAATTATAAAATTAAAAATATGAAACCATAAATTATGAAATAAAGAAAAATTATGATCTAAAGGGTATCAAAATTTACAAAAAAAAAAAAAAAAAAAACTTAATATTTATTTGTTTATTTTATTAAACATTTCTTTCAATGTAAGTTGTTTAAGTTGCTTCGTTTTATGTGTTAATACTTTCTCTTTAATTCGATAAACAGACATAATTTCTTCTTCAGTTACAAAGTTCCGCTGTTCAAGTCCTATAATTGCTGTGTTGAGAATACCGACTAATTTGTCAATTGAAATTTTGTTTGATCTTTGGATTATGGTAACTTGGCGATTTTTTGGCGACCAACTCTGCTACAGCAACCCTCTATTTTTTTTGCCACCATTTTGTCTTCACGAAGTAAAGACATGTTTCTTTTCTTTTTATTTACTGAACACTTTTTCCAACAATCTACTAGCCGAATTACACTTATGCTAGAAATTTTATGTAACAAAACTGCTTAATCATGACAAATATTAACTGCAAAATTGGGAAAAAGTGCACAATTGCAAACTCCTTGCGCGTTTTTCAGAATAGCACATACACATAAACAATTTACACATCGACTTATTTTTACTTAAAAAAAAAATCCCAGAATTGCACAAAAATGGCATTGCACACACTCTTAATTTTATCCATCTACACTGCTATTTTCTCATAAATTACAAAAATTTGTACGAAAATGCAAAAAAATTCTGTGAATCTTTAAACTCGGTAAAAAGCACATATATGAAATTACGTGATCGCGAAAAAGTATATACCCTTTCCAAGGATGTACACTGCTCAAAAAAAAATGGGACAGTGCTATATCTCCCGTTCTACTGGGCCGATTGACAAAATTCAAACTGCGTTTTTCATGTCTCGAAAGCGCGACTTAGGATATATATTAGATTTATATATAGCACTATTCTAACATAGGTATTTTGACACAAAATCGGACTTTTTCTGAAATAACATACCATTTTTTTTACATATTTCGATTCTACGACTCAAATTATGCCAAAATACCAAGTTTTGTAAAAATCGTACGAATAGTTTTTAAAATATTAGCTCTCAAAATTTTAGCTACTCAATGTTAATTGAATTTGGCAAATATTTATTAATATCTCTTTTTTTATTAAACTTTTTTGATTTTTTCTCTCGCATTTCGAAATTTTGGTTCATTCCAAATAAAATTTACTCATTTTTTGCGTTTTATTTTTTAAATTTTTATTTTTAAATAATTTCTATAGATTTTTCGAAAAAAAATTTAAATTATAACCTATAAAAGTTTTACCATCATCTTAAAGTAGGTGTATTTTTAAGCATATCTGCAAAAAATTAGACTTTTTTATTCAAAATTTTCTAAGATATACACGAATTTACATAATTTCGCGTTTTGAAATTTGGCACCTTTTCTTTGAGCGATAATAACGCCAAATGTGGTCTATGGATTTTTGTTACACTGAATTGCCACAGCTATTTTTAACCTTAAACTTCAAGTAAAATTTTACGGAGAATTAATTATATGACATTTTTTCCCTCAATGATGCGTAATAAATATTTATTAATACTATATGAAAGGCTATTTTTTAAATTATAGATGATATTATTCAAATTTTTAACTATTTTTTTTAAATTTCTCTCGTATCTTTTCTTTTTTAAAAAAATTTAAGAGTAAGTTTTTGTAAGAGTAAATTTTTACCTTCGGCGTTTTATCGTCTGCTACTTTACTTCGTTTAAATCGAATTGTCTAAAACTGAGAATTTTCGTTTGATATTTATTTGAATTTTATGACATTAACTGCATAATTTATTTCTAAACAAACTGTTGCTTTTGAAGTGGCTGAAAGAGTGGCTGATACTATTATCCATATTTTTAAAGCACAATATATTTTTATAGAAACATAATATTTAGAATAATCATTTTTTCAATCAAGTCAAATTATGATATAAACATACAACCCTCTAGAGACTGAATTAATGGAAGTTCAATGGTTATGTAGAAATGATCTGCAACTACTTAATGGCTGGATAAGTCAGCAGATTCTATGGACAAATAAGAATAATTATATAAACGACACCAACATTCTGGATTCAATAAACAACGAGGATACGATGTTTACTAAATGAATTTAAGAAGTTTTAAAACATAAAAAATCAACTCATTTTTTTTTCCTAAAATGTATTTTTGTGCGTAGCGTATTTTCATTATATCCTTAAAATTCTAATTTGGAATGTAATTGTCAAGAACTGAATCCTAATCATCAGTAATATAATAAGTAATTATTACGGTTATTAATAAATCCTTCTTATAAAGTAATTGCAAATATTTCAAAAAACTTTCTGTCTGAATGCAAACATTTTTCTATGCAAATATTTTTAATTTTATATTAATCAAGATTGCACACCATATTACTTATTTCCACTTCAATTCTTACCGTCAGTTCTAGTAGAATTTACAAATCAATTATATTTAATTAAGGATTGGATTGGATTATTTAATTATGGCAAAGCACACGAGGGCTATCTGCCTAAAGGGAGGGATGCCTTCGTGGAGGACTTTCTAAGGGAAACTGGCTCGTATACACGTTACACATGGGGAAAACCACGAAACCGCCCATGCGGTCAGCCTGTTTGCGGGATTCGAACCTCGTACTGAACTACCAGTGTTCAGTGTCTTTACCGCTCGCCCGTTGGTGGGCTATTTAATTAAGGAATGACCATCTAAGTTAAGAAACAGCGTACCGTAACAACATTTCAATTACTGGCGTCGTATCTTTCACGTTACTCCCGATTGGCTAGCTACATGATTTTTAATGAGTATTCGGATTTTACTAGTAACTTCACTTGGAAATCGCGCTTAAACTACGTTAGTTGGTTATTTGAACATAGAAAGAACATGGGAGCTATTTGATTAAGATGCTTTCATAGAGAATCTTTGTAAAGAGAACCTAAAAAACTACGAAAACCAACCATGCAGCCTGGGTTAGACTGAGCAGCAAACAATTAGTATTTAACAATCTTTTTTTTTTTTTTTTTTTTCAAATGCTAGGCAACTGATGAGGCTCCAATTAAATCTCCAATTTAATATTTTATTTGTAAATATTTAAAATATTTTTGTATTCTTAGACACAAAAAGCAGAATTTAAGTTTTGTTAACTCGTTAGTAAACTACCAAGTCGTAGTGCAAATGAATATTCAATTTCTTTGGCAATAATTGTATTCACTTAATATTCTTGGAATATGAGCTAAAGAAGGAATGTTCTCGGAAGATTAAAGAAGTGTTTAAATCCAGTGATATTAGGTTTGTCTTACAAGCTCAGGATCAAAACGATTCTGAAATTGCCCGAGTAGTTAACTTGTAAATGGATGTGAATTAAGCAGATGAATTTTAATATTACATTATTCAGCCAGAAAACGTATTCCAAATGTTTTGTATTGCATGACAATGCATCTTTTCATTATTCAATAACCAGTCGGAGAACCGCTTGTGTTCCGAAAATAAGTATGTGTACTCAATCGTCCTGCATGTTCTTCAAATTTGTCTTCTTGTGATTTTTTTTTTCCCCAAAAACTAAAGTTGCCTCTCAAAGGAAAGTTTTTTGACATTGAAAAGACAAAATTAATATGACATCTACTTTTAGAGGCATGTCAAAAACAGATCTCTACAAACCTTCTCTTCCATTACATGTTGTGCAGTCAGACAAAAAGTTACATCAGCGTAAATTCTATAATCTATTTTACTCTGATTACTTTATTAACATACAGTGAATATATACTAAATCTCTTACTTTAGCTTAAGTAATTCGGAATTTTGACGGAATTGTTGTCAGAACTAGGACTTGTCGGAAATTAAATATTTCGATAACCCAATAAATTCAAGCTCGAAATTTCAATATTTTATTTTCGGAGGGAGGGGAAATGTTTTCAGTTTTGATCCATTATACTAAGTATATTTGCTTCGATTTTTTATTTTTCCATAAAAGCGAAAATAATTTGAAGCATAGCTTCAAATTAAAATTTAATAATATACAGAGTGGTTATAATTAAAGTTCCATATTGAAACGGTCATAAAAGGAAAACTACTGGATCAAATGTTATCAAACTTGGAAATCGTGTAAAGGAGGTCATGAGAATTTATTTTCCGCGAAAAAAAGGAAGTTCGAAACCTCACCACCAGGGGGGGAATGGCGCTGTATGCAATATTGTTAAACAAAATATGGGTCGGAATCTAACTTAACCTTTTGTTAAACAGGTTTAATATGTTGTATAGCCTTAAGAATCTTTGAAGTAGGCAAATTACCATTTAAAGACGTTAAATTCAATAAATGTCGAGTGTAAGTGAGAATTTCGTCCGTGAAAACCACGAATTAGCGATTAGAAAATGTGAGATCGCAAATCACTCTCACAAGTGCGTACAATCTGGAAATCGTTTTCTTACAGATCACTAATTTGTAATTTTTTAAGCCTGAATTCGGCACTAAAACATGAAGATACTGATTCAAAGCGCTTTTAATCGATTTAGGCCAAAGAAATCTCTCATGTTATCTATCTAGTTCCATTGCATTCTCTTACTGCATTCGATTGCATAACAGTCACTTCACACCGTTTACTGTTGAATGACAGCTAGTTTTATAACTGAACCATTTTTTTCTGAAGAGCAGTCGACAGCTGGACTACTGCGATTGCACTTAGAGCCAATATTAAAATGTTTCGTGATACATGAACTGCAGTAACGTGGCATTTTAGATACTACGATTTTTATGCAGGGCTGGGCACCACCTCAAGAGTGTCGCATAGTTACTTAGGCAACATTTCACGAATGAATGTCTTATAGGCCAACACTTCCCCTCTTATCACCAGACCTCAACCTCTGTGACTTTTGTCTATGAGGTTATCTCAAAAGCACTGTTTATGGTGATAATCTAAACAATTTGGCAGAAATGAAAAATGTGATACACTGATAACATTCCTCCTGATATGCTATGTGTAACGTGTATACCAGCCAGTTTCCCTAAAAAGTCCTCCACGAAGGCATCCCTCCCTTAAGGCAGATAGCCCTTGAGTGCTTTGCTGTAATCTAATAAACCAAACCAAAACCAAACCTGATATGCTAAGAGCTGCTGTTGAGAATGCAGTAACATGATTTAACTTGCTTTCGGAAAGTGCTGGACGCTACATTGAACATGCTTTGTAACACGTTTCGGAAAATATTAAACGCATTTTAAACAGATGTTTTCATGTCTTATTTCATTTAACAATATTGTATACAGCGCCATTTTCCCCCTGGTGGTGAGTTTTTGAACTCTTTTTTTTCCGCGGAAAATAAATTCCCATAACCTCCTTTACACGATTCCCAAGTTTGATAACATTTGGTCCGGTAGTTTTCCTTTTATGACCATTTCAAATTGAAACTTTAATTATAACCACCATGTAAATTAAACTTTAAAAGTTTGACAGTTTGGTTCAAGTCCCAGCTTTAAAAATATATATATAAATATAATCTTTTATATTAATTCTCTTAGAAAGAATGTTTCAAGAAGCTAATTTTTCTCTCGTGTTATAGACTGTATAAAAAAAAAACATGATCTTTAGTATGATTTAGATTGTTTCAGCCGATATAAGAATCGGGGCACTCTGTGGTACAGAATAAACCCTGCTGGACTGTTTTATTTCTTTGTCATTTAGCAAAAATCTTTTAATTAAAATATTTATCCTTTGGACTTAGCTTTAAACTTTATTTATAGCTAAAATGACTAGAAAATGAAAAGCTGTCTTTAGCTGAAACGCAATTCATATAATTGATATTTTAAAAAATTGACAAGAATGCAAAATGTATGGAAGTCTAGCAGTCGAAAAATCTTAATTTTCTTGTGTGAGCACTGAAAATAACTGTAGAAGGAAAGAAGAAAATTAGGGAGAAAAGTAAGCAAAAATTTGCAGGGAAATTTGGCTGTCAGACATACCAAGATGTTCAAAAAGTTGGACGCTTTCGAATATACTTTCAGGATACTTCAAAGAATTTAGGTGTTCAAAGAGAAAACACTTGGACGTGTACACCAACAAATACCATCAATTGAGCTTGTGTTAACAGAAAAGACAAAACGATATCATTGCAGATTAAAGTGAAGAGCGACTGGTTTTAGACTATATGGTTGTGTAAATTACGTTATAGAACATCATATCGTATCATAAATGGTGAATCCCATGATTTTTTCAGTCGAATTATTTGAAGATTCAGGAGTTTATCCAGTGATGTATGTGGATGTCACCTAAAGATGTTTTTTTCCCTTCCTGATGAAACAGCGGCCGAGCGGTAAAGTCGCCGAACACTGGTAGTTCGGTCCGAGGTTCGAATCCCGCGAACGGGCTGGCTGCATGGGCGTTTTCGTGGTTTTCCCTATGTGTAACGTGTATGCGAGCCAGTTTCCCTTAGAAAGTCCTCCAGGAAGGCATCCCTCCCCTTAGGCAGATAGCCGTAGTGTGCTTTGTCATAATAAAATAAACCAAAACCTTTTGATGAAACCAGTCTTTCCTTTCATCTCATACCTTCAAAAATGTTTTGCCTCTAAAGACTGATAAAAGCTCTGACGAAATACTTCGTGAAGAACTTTCTAAGGGAAACCAGCTGTCATACGCGGTACACATGAGAAAATCCACGAAAACGCCCATGCAACCAGCCCGTTTACCGGGGTTCGAACCCCGGAGTGAACTACCAGTGGTCAGCAACTTTATCGCTCGGCCGTTTGTGGGCCTTTATGAAATGGAAGGCAATAACTTTATTTAAAATGATTGTCAGAAATACCAAAATGTTTCGAAAAGTTGGATACTTTTCAATATACTTTCAGAATGCTTAAAGAAAAAGAGAAGAAAAATAAATTTTTTCGTAAAATTTAGTATTCGTATTTTTTTAAATTTAAAACTTTTCAATCTTAAGATATTTGATTCTTGCGATTTCAAAAATAAAATATTTGACTAAAATATGAATAACATTTTAAGAAACCAAATGTAGGATAAAATTGTGTAAAGCAATGGGAACAATGATAAAACTGTTTAAAGAAGTGTATGCAAGTCATCCTAAGTTAAAATATCAGTTATATATATCTTATTTATATATATTTTTTCTGAACGGAACATTGAAAGGCGTGTAAAACTGTACTTTACTGTATTTTCTCTTTTAATATAGTATGCAGTTTTCAAACGCATCGTAGTCTGGGTTACAAAGTATTCTTCCGAAAGAAACGCAGTTCAAATAAATAAAATCAAATTCTGGAAAATTGATATTAATGAATATATTTAAAATGCTCAGTTCGAAGGAATAAATAGAAAATTTTAAAACAATTATCTGAAGAGGCAATGCAACACAAACAATTAAAATAAAAGTATAAAAATTTAAAAATGACCTAAAATAATAACTATGACGAAAAATATATATAAAGAAAACTATTTAAAAAAAAATAAACGCTGTACCTTTATTTACGCAGTTCGAATAGGTAAATAGAAATTTTTAAAACAGTTATTCGAAAAAAAAAAAAAAAAAAGTGCAACTTAAACAATTAAAATGAAATTCGAAAAAGAAAAAATTACTTAAAATAATAAGTTATAATTAAAAATATAATATAAAGAATATTATTTGGAAAAAAGGAACGATGGTGACTTTTTTTCCTCTAACGGGAAAGGAAATTAGGTTGCCATATATTAAGAAGTTCGCCAAGTAAAGTATTCTTGGCGCAAACTGACAAAAAAGTGCCAACATAAATTTGTGAATTTCTCCGTAAATTTCGCTCCAAATTTTACAAAATTTCCTATTTAGGCGTAATTTGAGTCGTAGAATCGAAATATGTAAAAAAATTGGTATGTTATTTCAGAAAAAGTCCGATTTTGTGTCAAAATACCTATGTTAGAATAGTGCTATATATAAATCTAATATATATCCTAAGTCGCGCTTTCGAGACATGAAGAACGCAATTTGAATTTTGTCAATCGGCCCAGTAGATCGGGAGATATAGGACTGTCCCATTTTTTTTTTTTTGAGCAGTGTACATTTCCACGTATAAAATAAATAAAATATCCAAAAGCTTTTACCTCTAAATTATCTATTATATTATAAACATCACCAACGAATTTATACGCAAACATTAAAAATAGTTACAAATACTTAGTGTCAAATATTTAAATTATTTCCATACACGTTTACTTCAACTGAAACGTATACCAAATTCCTACAAACATAAAATTCACAAAATAACTATCATTGAATTAAAATATCACTAAACCATGTACACGTCGACTTATTTTTACTTAAAAAAACATCCCAGAATTGCACAAAAATGGCATTGCGCACACTCTTCACTATATCCATGTACACTGCTTTTTTCTCATAAATTAGAAAAATTTCACGAAAATGCATGAAAATACTCAACGTATACTACTCAAACATATTCCAAAATACTACAAATATATAACTCACAAAATCACGATCATTAAATTAAAAAACACTACTTAAAATATAAATAAGCACATACATTAAAGTAATAAAAATTAGATTACAATCCTAATTACTTTAAACTAAATCATTGCTAATAACAATTTTCCAATAATACCATATTAATTTATTTACTCCTTACATTTAGAACAATGCATAAAAATAATATCCTCAAATGATTAAAAATACTAACTTAATATAATCTTCTTCAGAATCTTCATTACATGGCACGCACAGTTCCCTACAGAAAGAGTTCCAATCGGCTGCAGTACTACTGCTAATTTCTAAATCCGAAATCCAGTAGTCAACTGGCAGTCTATTCACCAAGTAATAAGAAATTAATAAAAGTTCACCAATACTCAAACTACTTTCAGCAAACCACGTGTCCTTGCTTACACTCCGTTTCACAAAATGTCCATTTTCACCAGATTTCTTGGACCGCCATTCAAACTTATCTGTAATTTCCTTCCTTTCACACAATCTCAACTTATTATTATTATCAGATAAACGCATGAAAAATTTAGAATTCACTTTACATAGCGCCATGCAATCCGAAAATTAATCAACACTATTTCACACAACACACAATGAAGCTTAATACAAAATAATTTTTCCAAATTAACCCCCTTTTCCGATTAAAGAACTGTAATTCGTCCATTAATGTCACATGACATATCTCATGATCTCTCATTTCCCTCGCACAAAATAAAGCGTAATCGGAACTGCGTACTTCCAAAGCTGCCTTCAGGGTGCTTTGGTACTTCTCACATTATTACCAAAGTCCTAGGTAGTAACCTTTATCGCCTCCAAAATGTCGCCAAAGTACCAGTTACCATATTCCAAAGATCAGCCAAAATTTTTTCATTTTCAATAACCTCTGTATCACTTTCTTCACTATCGGAAGCGAATTATAATGACGAGGAATTAGATTTAAATCATATTAAAGATGGAGTACATCGAGATGAAATACTACATTTAGTAAGGAATTATAAGCCAAATAAAATAAAAACATCTGCGCTGACAGACCAACTTCCAATTCATTGCGCGCTGCGGCATTCCCCCCCCCCCTGCCGTAGAGCAGTGTGAAATTGATAAACAGATTTAGGAATGGTTAGAGAAACGAAGGATGTGCCTTTATCCATTTTTTGTGTAATGGACTTCGAAACATACTTTCGCTTTGTAGATCCTTTACATATTAGTAAATATATATCGGAAATTCTATTTGACATAATAAAAAGTTCAAGCTTACTTTTTATAAAATTGCTCTAACAGTCTGCAAAAAATAATAAGCCGGATCCAATTCAAAGGTTAAGGAACAATGCAATCTGCAACATTAACTGAATTAGATAATTTTAGCTTAGCTTATACCGTCCGTTATACATTAAACGTATTATGTGCACACGCATGTTCGCAGCCATAAAGGTCTTATGTGCATGCGTCAACACGACGCATGCACAGAAAGTTTGTAGCTTTGAGGTCCAAATTAACGACTTTTGACTGTAATGGCTACTAAGTAAACCTTCATTTACACACCAGTCAAGTAATGCTCTTTTCCTTTTTCTTTTCAAATCATACAGAAACTTCAAATTAATCTTACCACATTCTGCCATGAAACAAGCAATATACTTCCTAACCAACACACACACACCACAAGCCTTTATGAATTTACCGCAATCATGTAACCGATTACGTCATAATAGGGTTTCCATAACATTCAACTACTCAGGCTACCATAAATGAAACAACTTCGCAATGATACAAGGGGTACCCTTCTCTCTACTCTAACCTAATTCTATATTAGTAATTAACAATGTTTAATTTTTCTTTAATAATAATTTTAAATGAAAATGCCTAATGCATTAAAAAATAAATAATATAATCTCTAAAGAAAGAAATAAACAATATAATCTATAAACTCATACTCTATTTTTTCATGTAAAGTTAATGCCATAGATCAGTGTTTTTTTTTAAATTGTATGGTAGTGCAACTCCATGAAAATGCAGACTCCAAAAACACTATTTCATGACCCATTGACCCTTAGTAATATGTGATCAATTCACATTTTTATCCACCTTACTATTCCACTATTCATTTTCACTACTCCATTTGTGGTCTCGACCTGTAGTTTGAATACCACTGCCACAAGTCATATTTAAGGTAATATGACTGCTGTATAAATTTGTATAATTATTTTTTAGTTCTAGAGAATTTTTTTATTCTTATATATTGAAGAACTAAAGTGCTTGCTTTGCATAAAGACTTATTACACTTGATTGTAGTTTTATCACCTATATTTAATTGTTCTTTATAACATTTAATAGATATTAGCTGCTTTATTCCACAAAACATAAATTGCATGCTATAAAAAAGGGAACACGAGAACCCTCAAGCTAGGTCCGAATGTGAAATTCTACTTCTTGAAGACAGATTGCTCTTCAATATTAGCTTGAAAGACAGAATTATTCGGTCATCCCATAAACTTGTATTTTTTTAAATTAATTAAGATACACAAAATTGAGATATTTTAGGTTATTTAATCTCTCTTCATTCTCTGCTACTAAATATTTATGATGCATTTGGTTCGACCAGGGTTTGCTTATCGAGCTCTACATATCTTACAGGACAAAGTTCAGAATTTCTGGAACCACTGTTGATAGTGGCTTGTTATCTGATCCCCATGTATTGCATTTATATTCCTTTTAATTGTTTAGTCACTTTTATTATATCTTAGAAAAATAATTTAAACTGCACTCTTCAAAACGTTCTCTAAGAATAAAATGAAGGTAAAATTATTGCTTGATTTAACAGCAGGCAAATACATAAATTATCCCGTTCCTGACTTTGCATGCAGCCAGAAAAACTGTATTTTTTATGGGATGACCCAAAAGGCTAGAAGCCCTACCAATTGGTAGAAAGGAAGTGCATCTTCTTAGATGGAATATCCAAAGTTTTCATTTTCACATAATGACAGTATGAAGTTTGAAAAAGGGACAAAAGAATGGTGCACTGACCAGCACTACCAATAAATACAGTACCAAAACTTGTATAAGTCAAATCCTAGTACTATATTTATATGTTATAAGACTTGTTGAATATCAGAATTTTCCATGGAAAGATACTGCAGAGAGCCCAATAAATGTAAAAATTGCTGAATATGGCAGTATTAATCCAAAACTGGTAATCACAATAAAGTGTTATTCATAGGTAGCAACCATTGGTGTTGCTGTCTTTCACTGCTGTTTGCAATGTGCATTTTGTATCACACTTATCATTGTCTTTGCACATGTAATTTATTCTTTGTTTACATATTATTTTGTCTGATTTTCACAATGTCTTTTCTAAAGGTAAATCTATCAAAAAAAAAGTCTTCACAAAGAAAGTTTAGCACATCACTTCTTTATTTATATATTTGTTTAGGCATGAAAAACAAACAGCAAAGATTCTTCCAAGGAAATTTTAAATGTGATTATATCTCAATAGGGTAACTTCGTAATGGCACAGTTAGGGAAATATGTGCCCTTTCCAGGGCCTCACAAATCTAATAAAGAGAAAATGAAGCATTTTAATAACAAGTTTTCTTCTTCTAACTTTAGTTTATATGTACAGTGGAACCTCTAGATACACAAGTTTAATTCGTTCCAGCATTGAGCTCGTATAGCGAATTTCTCGTATCTAGAAACAAACTTCCCCATTGAAAATAATGGAAATACAGTTAATCCGTTCCACATTCCCAAAAATCTCATTACCATCACATCTTCAGTCGACGTACCTAGTGTTTTATGGAGAAGGTCCAAGTACAGATTCTTAGCCTTAGTGCAAATGATAGCTTCTGACACCAAATCTCCTTTCAACTGCTTCTCATTAATCCATACCAACAATATCTTCAGGAGTTTTGTACGGTGCTTGGAAATAGCGTTAACTCATTTGGCTATATCAGGTTTCTTAATTTATTCCTCCTTCTTCAGAATAATGCAGATTGTCGATGTCGGAACAGCCATAAGTATTTCCCAATTCCATCATGCTTATGTTTATCTATGATTTCTTTCTTAATTTCAATGGCCATGGCTTTCTTTCTTTTTCTTTGTAGCACTATCTGAGGCAACGAGCTTCTTGGGAGGCATCATGTAATAATTATTTTCACGTTAAATGTAAAAAGCAATTAACTCACACAAACATGTAGATCAAAGAACACTGAGTGATCTGAGGAGGGTATTCCACAAGTCAAGCTGTACAATATAATCTTTATTTAGTAACATAACAGTTATTTGTGTTGCATCTTCATCTGAACTTTTTTCTCCTTTAAATTCTCCTTGACCACAAAATTATTAGTATAAATTCCAGGCTGTGAAAATTTGCTTAATTTTCATTATTTACTCTTTCCTATGAATTTTACGTTCTTTCATAATAAAATTGCCATCCTAGTCTCATTTTACTACTTTTTAAAATTCAGTTTGATATAAGATATAAATCTCTCACTTTTATTAAGCATTAATCTGAAAGTACTTTCTTCTTTTATAAATTTCAAAAGTCCTTCTGCATTAATTGTTGTTTCTTGGCTTTCTTTCATAAAGCCTTTAGTAATCGATCTTGAGAAATGCAAAGTGAACCTTACCTTTTTAGACTGTTCTGCCTCAGTTCTCAAGCACATATATTTCCCCAAATACTTATTTCAGTTACAGATTTATTTACCATCTCTAATTCATTTTTAGATGCTTTAATTGAGATTAGCTCCTTGTAACTCTCCCATTTTACCAGGAGGCTCTTCGTTTTTAATTTTTAGCCTTACTCAAAAAAGTGATCTTACTGATAAAATAAATATAATGAATTAATAAAACTCAAATTATGTAAATTCCATTCCTCTGCCATCACTGATTATCAGTATAATTTTTCTTACTAAATTTTATTTGATCTGAAAGGTATCTACTCTAGACATCTGCAAAACTTTTTTAAGGAAGATTCAACCAAAAGTAAAGCAGGTAATATAAAAAAAAAAAAAAAAAAAAATTAAGTCAATTTCTTCTTAGGTCAACAAAGAAAATTTTTTAGTTAACTTTTATTAACATTTTTTCATTTCTAGTTTATGAAGCTGAAGGTGGTCTATAATTTCTCATTTTGCCATCTCTTGTAATGCTTCATTATTGCAAGGAACCTTTCCAGTGAGTTCCGAGCAGTCCAGTTCTTCAATTAATTTCACATGACTCAAGGTGACATAGACTTTTATTTTGCAAGGAACCCATTTTAAAGGGTTATATTTTAAACATATATTATTATCATGTTAACATAGAAATAAGGGGAGAATTTTCACTACATAATGGGGCACATTACATCCACTTCATCCAAATCTATAAAACTACAATTCTTCAATTCCATACACTTTAAAAGTCTTTAGAACTCTGTCTTATTGTTGCCGCTTATTTTTGTTAAATATTACAATCCCATTTATCACAGTCATGTACTATTATTTATTAGTTGTTATAAAATTAATTTTTACAGCACATGAGAATTCCTGATGACTGAATCCAAAATCCAAAATTAATCTCAGTCTGAATCCAAAATTAAACTCAGTCTGAATATATTTAATAAAAAACAGCATATCTTTAGTTCCAATAAACAGGAATAAATAAGTAGGAATTGACTTTAATATGTGAAAAAACTGTATTAACATAAAGTGTCATCCCCTACAAGTTAAAAAAAATGTATTTGAACTTGAGTGGCTGAATAAAAGGTATTTTATTAGCGACTGAAAATTTGAACAACATTATAGGGAGAGTGTGAGCTAATAGTAGGAATTTAAAAATCAAAATTAAATACAATGAGTTAATATTTATATTTAATTTCAGTTTACATCAATAAGTGGTACATTAAAATATTTATCCACGTGATATGAAAATAAATTCATTTTATTTTCATCACATTTGTAAATATCTGTACTAAACAATACTTTTCTTCACTGCTATCTATTTTCTCAGTAAAAAAAAAGTAATGAATTTTAGAATTCTGATTCAATAATAAAATATATATTTTAAATCATAGTCATTATAAATACTTAAATAACCTGATTCATGCATTATGAAGTGAATTTATGTCAATTTGAATTCTTTTGAAATGGCACTGTTGTGCAGCTGTAAACTCCCTGTTTTTTATGCAAGGAATCTCCAGGGTTTTCATATCTTAATTTTGTTAGGATTTGGAATTTTTTTAATACAGATGACACCATGACTTTCATTAATATTTGTTTGGCGTGTTATTGTATCTTAACCATGACTTTCTTTATGATGATTTTATAGATAACACACACAGCGGTATTTGCCAAAGGAAGGGATGTCCTGTGGAGGACTTCCAAGGGAAACTGGCTCTTAGCCATGTTACACATAGAAAAAAAAACATAAAAATGCCCATTCTTCTTGATTTAAATCCCAGACCAAATTACTAATGCTCAGAAACTTTAGTGCTTAGCCGCTGGTGGGATATCACATGTTGTATGATTTCTTTCAAACTAATTATTTTGGTATCTTAGTTTGATTACATTTATCAATGTGTACTCTAAAATGCTATTTTTCCTGATATAGAACCTATTTGATGAGAATCAGCACATTATCTAATGTCTGATAGTATGCCATTCATTTAAGGGAAAAAAAAAGTTGCCTACCAGTGGTAAAATTGCCTAATACTGCTAATTCAACCTTAGTTCGATTTCAGGTGAATGACCTGGCAGCAAGGGTGTTTTCATGGTTTTCCCCATGTATAATGTGGATATGAGCCAGTTTTCCTTAAAAAATCTTCCACAAAGGCATCTCCTGTTAGCAGATAGTCCAAGTATGCTTTGCCATAGTCAAACGAACCAAACCATTTAAGGGGGGAAAAAATAGATGAATTCAATTTCATTAGAGGATAAATTCCAGAAACCCATTATTGAAGAAATATGGAAAAAATTAGAATTTCACATATAGTGTTTGCTGTAATGTGCTGCAAGAAAATATAGTAAATTAAATAACCTGTATAAGATTTAGAAACATGCGAAGCAACTGATTTAAGCAAATTGACATTCCTGACAGCCAAACAATTACAGATAAAATAAGAAAATAAGGCACTGTAGGACAACACTTTTTATCTGTGTAAAAGGAAGCTCTTTATTCACAGACAAGTGGAGAGAAAAGTCATGTCAGCTTCTGAAATTATCATTGTAAATTTTAATTACAATGTAATATATAAATGTCATTTCAAAATATATAGCATTCCTACTTATAAAATATATAGTATTACTGATTACATAAAGTAAAAATTTTTAATTTTACTTTTTATTTTAGGTACTAAAGAATTCACATAACGATTGTGCAGAAAGTTTCATTCAAATGCTGATAGTTTTACTGACTTTCAGATAATTATGTCACTAGATACATGTCAGAAACTGTGTCCAACAAAATTCTTGGCATTTTCACTGGTTCCACATTTTATGTTAGCTATGATGTTTTGTGCTAGAATAACTATTCATGTCAGATTACACCTCACTTAAAATTGGATTATAGCATAAATACTTGTAGTAGATATTATCTTAAATTTATAAGATCAGTTTTAAATTTGCGGTGGCATTACTAAAAAATGAGTCTGAATTTATACTAAATTATTTTATAGCATTAGATTTCTAATGTTAAAGTAATGTTATACATCTAAAACTCTGTATTATTAGATCACAACATTACATAGCTTCTGCAAAATGAAAGATTTACAAACATAGTATGTTATGAGATTTAGTTACCTTTTCACAATACAGGAAAAGATTTTGGAATGGTTTGTAAAAAATTCACTCTTCTGTACTAACATATAGAACCTTATTCCATGCTAAATGTTTTTTTCCCTCTTTATATGACATGAAGTTATAAGAACTTGGTTTGCATAGCACAGATGGTAAATCATGAAACACATTCAGATATTAATTAGACATAACATTTTAAAAATTGTCTGAAATTATTTAAAACAGACAGAGTTGTATTATTTCATCGCATTTAATTGATCATGTTACAAAATTAAACTCAGTGCCATAACTAGAAAGGAGGCAAATTTTTAGAGAGGCACTTTTTGCATGAAAAATTATTTTATAGGGCTCAGTCAGATCATTTACGGAAGTGAAGAATGATTAGATTCTAAATTGCCATGCTGAATCAAAGTGAGAAGGAAAAAAATGTTTTACTCTAAATAAAGTATTCAAAGAAATCATCACAGATTTCAACAGCTGCCTACTTTTTTATCTCGTCAAACTTTTCAATGCAAATTATGAATATAAACTAAGTTATAATTGCAATGGCATTCATTTTTAAGAAAAAAAAAATGCTTTAGACTTTTATTTCCACCACTGGTAGGGAAATGGAAACATGGACATGGAAGGGCAGTCCTTATGAATGTTTGCTGTTTACTCTAAAATACAATCTCAAACAGAGTTCCAAATATTGTAATACAAGTGTGAACTTTTCTCTCAATAGTTGCTAGTTTTGAGAAGCATTTTCTAAATAAAAACCATTTAAGAACTACAAGTATATCGTAAAAGTGAAGTCACAACCTGTATTATGCATAGAATTTTAGCATAGAAACTGTATCAGTTTTGAGGGCAAACAAAGTCCCTCTGTATCACGAGCAAAGAAACCTGCAACTGAAAAAACAAGTTACAAACATATTCTCGCCTATCAATAAAATTCATGGTTCAGTTTTTAAAGATCCTATTTCTGACTTCAATTCTTGGGGAATTTATAGCATATCTTGTTAGTGTGGTTCAAAATATATTGGCCTAACCAAAAGAGCATTAAGGTTTCGCATTAAGGAAGACGTATCTTATGTCCGGAAAGGTGAAATTTACAAGTCTTCGACTGCTAATCATAGTTGTATATTTAATCACAACTTTAACTTTGTGTCTTAAAAAATTATCCAGAAAGCTTTTTCCACTGGAGAATTAGATTTTTTTGAAGCTTTTTACATTCACAAAAATTTACCGTGCTTAGTTAATGATTTTAATCCAATCCTACCTAACGCTTTTAAATGTCTTATTATCTTAATTTCTCAATTTTTGTTATTATTTCTACTAACAAATGACTCTATTCTCTCATCTCTCTTGACTTCTTTAGGTTTTAAATATGTTCGTAACTTCATTTTTCGGTTGCTGATTTCTTTGCTCCTGATGAAGAGGGACTATGTTCGCCCTTGAAATCGATAGAGTTTCTATGCCAAAAATCTATGCCTAATACAGGTTGTTGCTTCACATTTATGATTTATTTGAGGCATGTTTCTTTTCTGTCTTTACAAATACATATTTGCATTTAAGAAATCTTTCTATACAGTCTTAAAGCAGCAATAGAAGCAGTATAGACAATGACATCGATGGCTTCATAAACAGAATAATATAATTTAAAATTTTGGGAATTAAAAGTTTTTCTTCAAAAATAAACCTAGAGTTTTATTTACCTACATATCATTTGGACATTTTTCAGTTATTTGTTTATGTATCAAGAGGGACACAAAATTCAAGGATGGTACTTTCCTATTATTGCAACCACTTTATAGTTCCAGAATTAAATTCTTAAACTCTGACAACCATGCTCATAATAATCCTTCAGTGAAGGAACATCAACATTTTTATATGCCTAATTTTTGTTGTTCCAATGATTTTTTTAACAAAATTCTGATATCTTTTACCTTAAAATTAATTTCAAAATATGGATTTGTGGAATTTTCCAGCAATGGAAGAAACTGCGGTAAAATTTCTGCAGAATTATAGAATTCTGCCATAAAATCTCTAAGGGGAACTACAAGGAGATGGATTTAGAAGGTACCAGGTATTGCCAAGGCTTCTGCGATGATGTCTATGATCCTCTGATTTTTTTAAAGTGAAAACAGATCACTGTGTACTTGGGAATAGTGCAAAAAATTGCAGTAAGATATTGGAGATGAATGCAAACATTTTATTTTTTTAATATGATTAATTAAAATTTACATGTTAAACCACTAAAGTACATTTTCTTTTGATATGTTGATAATGTTTCCTGACTTACAATACATATTGATAACTTAGGAATTATTTAAAAAAAAAGTCATGAAAACTACCAACTTCCACATGATAACGATAACTTTCAATCTGTCAAGATTGCCAAATTGTGTGAAGATGCTTGCATTAATACCTAAGGGACTGTCAAGGACACAATAGTTCTAGCTACAACACAATTTAAAATGTGTGTTAAAAAATATATATGAAAGTTATCAGAGTTAGCAATTACACTTTCTCAGTCTGTGATAATTAAGAAGAGTATTTTCAAGTTTACCTGTAATGTAACTTTTGCCTCTCCTATTAAACACTTCATGTTTCATAAGCTTACCTTACTTATTTCAAACACAGTGCTATAGAATCATGCAATTCTTAACTTCTAAAATTAGAAGTGCTGGAACTCTGTGAAGGGGCCATTACAGCAGATGAACCAAAACTACAATAAATAAATGATTTATATAAAATGTATAAAAGAAAATAAAAATAAATTAATGGCAAGTTATTAAATAATAAATTACAACATCAGAGTTCATCTTTCTTGGTAGATGCAACTGGAATTGCAATTTAACTTGAGAAAATTTAGAATTATTACAGCTGAATTTAAGCTCTGGTGTCTTCTAGATGACACATACACTAAAGTGTAGATGCAATGAGTACTAAACGTTTAGCATGAATAATCTTCTCACAATATCCATTTTGTTTCTAAGATTAGAACTTTCCAGGGTTTGTCACTGCTTACCCTTCAATAAATAAAATTTTCTATAAAACCAGTGCAAACATACGGTTGGGTTTTGCCTAATTTTATATTTGACTCTGCTGCATAATTCATTAATACAAGAGCTGGTCACAGATTAATAATATTGGCACTGAAAGACCATTATTTTTAAAATTCCAGGTCATCTTAATTGGCACTGCTTATAAAATGTTTGCTTCCTTAATTTTTTTATTTTATTTTTTTTATTTTATTTATTTATTTATTTATTTTTTTAGGGGGAGAGCCAGAGTGAACCGTGGATCACAAACTGTAAATTAATTGGGTATTGAAGCACGTATGTAATTAATACCTAAAGCCCTCACTTCATAAGTTTGTTTGAACAAAGAGTGACAGAAGAGTTAATTGAGAACAGCAAGGAAAATAAAATTATGATTATACTTTAAAGATTTATTAGCCACATTCTATAGCACTGTGAAAAAAAATATTTAATATAAAAAAAATAATTTTAAAAAATTAAATGTAAAACAATAAGTGTGAGAAATTCCTTTTATCCTTTATTTGTTTAACTTTTCCCCCTTTTTATTTAAAAATAATCACAAATTAAAACAGTTCATATTTTATTTTTATCAAAAATATTATCACCATTTTCTGATAACTAACAGAAAATAGTTTTCAGCGTCAGAAATTAATTCAAAAACAATCAGTTCATGACTGAATAATCCAAAACTTCCTATTATAGTTATAGTACTAGGTATTTATATTGTGCAGTATGTATTCAGAGATTAGTAATATTATGGATATTATATTTTTGCATTTATTTCTCTTTGAAGACTTTCGTAATTATTTACTAGTTTTCCAAGATTTCTAAAATTAAACACACTGAATTAATAATAATAAAGCTTTAAGCTATATTTTGTCTACATACGGTCCTTTGTGGTCAATTTCAAGGTTCCTATGGACACGACACCACCACCAATGAATAAGTACTTTATGATAAGACATTTTAATCCACAATCATTGTATTATGTCCATGTGCAGTTTCAATTACAAATATTTTTAGGCCTTCTATGCTAATTTATAACTAGTGCTGTGGGTTAAGTTCTTTGTATTCAAGCACTAAACTGCATAGAATACAAGATGATTTGTGAACCGTATTACAGGTTGTTAATTATCTGAAACTATTTGCAGAATTTTTCATGTTAAATTTGAATCAACTACAGGTTTATTTATTATTATTTGAAACAATTTGCCAGTTTTCTTCATGTTGAATTTAAGACAATTACATCAACACCAAAGTTTTTATCAGTTATGAAAAAAATAATATAGGGTTCTACTATAATTTGTTTTTCTTTATTTTTAATATTGAAAGCCCTTGTCTTGTTAAATTACTTTATTGCTATTTTCCTTTGTGATCTTATGATTAGCAGTTTCAATGACTCATTTAAATGAGTCATTATGCTTAAAATACAATCAGTGGCATAGCTAAGGTGGGGCAAGAGGGGACATCTGTCCCCGGGCACAGCATCCAAGGGGTGCCAAATTGATGCTAGGAAATTTTTTAATGAAATGTTTTCCATTCTTGGCACACAGGAAAGGGGCGCAAATTCTTCAGTTGTTCCCGGGCACTGGAAACTCTAGATCCCTCACATCTTCTCTGAAAGTGCCCCTCACATCTTCTCTGAAACCCCTCACATCTTCTCTGAAACCCTCACATCTTCTCTGAAAGTGCATTTCAGCTATAAATTCTCTAAATACAATACAATACAATTCGCCCCTAAATACAATACAATATGAAAATTTGGTAGAATGGCATCACTTATCAGTAGCACATTTGCTATGATATTACACATAAATTTATAGATTGAATGAATAGTTTGATTGTAACTATTTGATTACTGAAAACAGTACAAAATCGAAAACATTGTATTGCAAGGGCATGGATATTCATTTAATTATGTTACAAATCGATGCTTTGGATTATTCATAGTTAACTACATAGAACCAATTAAAACAATTATCGACGCACTGTGCATTCTTCTAATTTATGTCTATATTACAATAAAACATAATATTTATTAACCAAAAAGTACAATCATCAAACCAAGATTAATTTTATAACAAGTTTTGTATAAATCACATGAAAAGGCACCCCATATAAATTAACATAAAATATCTTATTTTATGGGATACAGTTTTGTCTGGTTCAGCTCAACAGTAGATAATCCCCATTGTACATTGAAAACCCTTTAAATGGTGCCACCATTATTATATCTTAAATAAAACTGTTTCAACAGTATATTAAGTAAAGTTTCCAATCAGTTTTTGATTATTTATAATAAGTGTTTCTAAAATTACAAAAATAGTGACCTTCCCTCACATCTTCTCTGAAAGTGCATTTCAGCTATAAATTTTCCTCAATGATTCTCCATAAGTGCTGAGCAAAAACGATATTTTTTATCATTCATATTTTTGGCCTGTTAGATTTTCACTATAAATTTTCCTCAATGATTCTCCATAAGTGCTGAGTAAAAACGATATTTTTTATCATTCATATTTTTGGCCTGTTAGATTTTCTCTCATTGGATTCTAACATTGCACAATATAAATTATTTAGCATATCGATTGTTTTAAATTTATTTAAGATTTAGCATTTCAAGACACCGCTGAAAGTCACTAATTTTGCTTTTGCGAATTTAAATTTTTTAAGTTTTAATATTTAAAGTAATTTTTAAAAAAATCTGCTGTTTATAATTTTACTTTCTTAGATGGCCTTGTTCAATAATCATTAATAGTTGCATGCAAATTAGATATTCAGTAACTTTGACTCGCGTAAAACAGTCTTGCATTCAGATACCTTTTTAAAAAAATTCATTTATTTTAGAATTACTAATCAGCATGCAACTTTGTGCTGCCATCTGTTGGTAAACTGTAGTATCAGTACCAGCCACTAATTTTAATGCACAGTACATGCAACTTCGTGCTGCCATCTGTTGGTTAACTTTAACATCAATAATAGGAAGGTCTACTTGGGTTTTAAATGCTCTTATTTAATTTGCTGGATCTTCTAACAATAAATTTATTTCATTAACGTATCATGATTTTCTTGACAGAATACTAGACAGGTGATTACAAATAATTAATGTTTTCACCAATGCTTTCAGGTTCGAATTACTGATGAAAAACACCTATACTAATAATGATAATAATTACTATTATTCGTCCATTGTTATCTGCAATCCGTGGAAACTGTTTAAAAACATTGGATCCATCTCGAGAAGACCCGGACAAGGTCGTCCAAGATTCACGAATGAGGATTGTTATTTGGCACTTCAGCACGGCGATACCGGTCTGCTACAGCTTTCACTTGAGCTGTATGCTACCACTGGAATCCGACTTTCACGGTCTACCGTTGCCTGACCGTTGCCCGAGGTCTTCATAAGATAGGGCCTCTATACTAGAAGACCCGCTGTTTGCGTGCCGCTCACTGCAGCACACAAGAGAGCACGTTTAACATGGTGCAGACAACATGCGGCATGGACCAGGCTTTAGTGGAGCGGCGTGTTTTTTATAGAGGACTCGAGATTCAGCCTGGACACTGATTCTTGGCGTACTTGTATCTGAAGAAATCCTAAAACATAATATCATATCTCTCTCATCGGTGGAAGATGATCATTACAGTGATGAGGGTGTAATGGTTTGGACAAGCATTTTGTTGGATGGCCGCACACTCTTGCATGTGCTTGACAAAGGCTCACTGACTGCTATGAGGTACAGATAGGAGATCTTAGAGCCAGTGGCGTAACTAGAACTCTTGGGCCCCTATGCAAAAAATTTCCTGGGCTCCTTTCCCAATAAATTTAATGCGCTTTAAAAAAAAAAAAAATCAAGGATTACAGAGGGCATTGTTTTCATGATGATTTTTATCACATGTGGATTAATTGTTAAAAAATAAAAGCACGTTCTTAGGGAACCAGTTGAAAGGTACGTAACATGAAGAAAGAATAAAAAGGAAAATAATTTTCCTTGACCAACTGGTGAAATAAAAATTTGCTTTAGTCTGGGTATTTGACGTCAGATGATTTTAATTCAGTTACTTAAGACTTTTTGTGTGAGTGCGAGAGACAGATTTTTCTCTCCTTTCACTGAGATGCATACTGATAATAAATGAATAAGTCTATATAAAAAAAGGAACATGTCGACGTATAGCATTAAGAAAAGGAAGAAAGCCTAGACTTGCAGAAATTTTTTATAAAATCCAAAACGTTTTACATACTAATGTTTTAAATTTTTATATAAAATCTGCGCCTATCTAAGTTTTTTCGTTTAAGTTAGCAAAGTTATAAATAATTAGTTATATTATAAACTGACAGACAAGATAATTGATAAACGTACAGAAAAGCTATTACATTAATGTATACTCTGTGATTTACTCAGCTTACGAACATGATTTATGCAATAATATACAAGTAATAAATAAGAACTTTTATAATGTAAATGATACATTTGTTAAATATAAAACATATTTATCATAAACTTCAAAAAGAAAACTATTTGAACATACAATTTTTGTAAAAAATATGTATGGTAAAGTTTTTTCCGTCTTTTTAAAAAAACCTCTTGGAAAACTAAACTACATGAATACATGATTTTTATAAAAAATATGAATGCTAAAGATTTTTACTGTTTCCTTTTAATTTTCCTCAGTCCGTACTACTCTTCTTCTCTAATTTTTTCCTCCCTCAATAAGTGTAATGATAACATTGGTGGCCAAAATTCATCATAAAGAAAAAAATCCTTCTTTTAAAATTTGCGTCTTCTAACCTTCATTTCCGCAATTATTTATCGATACTTGGACGTCCATTTTCTCAGACATCTCAGCTTCAACGCTCAATAGTGAAAGGTTTGACAACTGATCTTGTGTCATACTGTTACTTAAATATGTTTTTATTATTTTCAGTATTGAAAATGACCTCTCACTCGTGGCTGTGGTTACAGGTAATCATAAATACAATATAAGTGAATCGCACACTCCCGAATAACTGCTTGTCATGTCATAATATTTTACCATTGCTAATTTAGCTAAATCCTTAACGGATTTCAAATTTTGGATTTCTGTTCTGAAAGTATTTAGAAATAAAAAAAGTTGTACTTCCAGTGCAAGTCTTCTTTATATGTTTTCTGTATTTTTGAAACATTATTAATAATTTCCATATTTGCTAATAATGACAGTGTTTTAGGTTCTTTATTTCTCTTTTATTTTCCAAATTTAGTTTCTATGCCCCATTTATTTGCAATAAACTCAGCTTCTTTCATAATGTCTTAAAGCTTGTTTCTCATATCTTGCATATTAATAGAAACGCTTTTTAGATGTTGATGTGCTCCATTTAAGTCGATTGATTTTCGATTGTCGAGCCGATTGATTGGTTGATCGATCCTGCACTATAGCGCAGGATGTGTTTAAAAAAATTTGTTTTTAATTTTGGCCTCTTATATGATATTTCTTAATGTATGGAAACATAGATTATATTTATATTTCATATTTATCATAAAAATATTTAATTAAATTAATATTAGTAGACATTTGCATTGTTAGTGGTGATAATTTTGGATTTTTCAGATAAATGGATTAAAAGTTTCGCTGAATTGAATTTTTAGCTAATTTTAAATTATAAGAATTTAGTTTATGATTAATTTAGATATTACAAATCAATAACTTACCTTTATATTGAAGAATTATATTTGAGATCACTTTGAAATTTAATTTTAAAGAAAAACTTTTGTTTGTTCTCGCCATAGACTAGAGAAATGGCATTAGAATAAGAGCAAGTTTCAGTTCAGTTTACTGTTCTGAGTCATCAGCCAATTTACAAGTATACTTGAGGGTAGCGTTTCACCCTTCAATGCAGCTGTTTAACGAAGAAAGGGACCCCGCCTCCACTATAAATTTACAGTGTCTTCCCAAGTTGAGTCACAGTAAAACTTTCATCCAAGACTTTACTGTAAAGATGTCCATTTCCATTTTAAAACGCTGAAACATCTGTTTTTTTCTTTTTCCCTTCAGTCAAATTGTACTATTATTATTGCTATATTCCAATGATACATAATACATCACCTGCAATATCTTTTTACATTTCCTCTGTACTATAAATGCATTTCAGTTAATGTATATTCATTAAATATTTTGACAGCAAAAATTATGGATATTCGAATATTTTTAGGAAATTCTTCACAAGTTTACGATGAAATCATAAACAGGTAGAAACAAATTTTATTGATATGTATCCAAAGAGCCTTGAAAATGATTGGGTAATACGAAATGGAAATTTTAAAATTAAACACAAAATACTTATGGTATGAGGATTTTAGATACCCACTATAGCAAAATATGACGATTCCCTTCTAAGTTTCAAGGTCCCAGAAATGTTTAATAATTTAGAGTTAACTTATTGACACTAACGTATATTTGAAGATGAGTACTCACACTCTGTCGTATGGATTCTAAAAGTAGTACACATAAATACTTGTTTAGGAAACCAGTATAAAGTTTCTTCATAATTAGCAAAAATAAAATTGTATGAAACAAGTTTTGCGTACTTCGTAGAGAAATGCGTAAAACTTCATTTAATGAAAATAGGTTTGTTGTACCCAGGTGGATCAGTTAGGAAAGCAAAAATCAGTTAGGAAAAGCGGCTATATTTTAGGAGCATTAATATTTCTGATTATTGTTATCTGTTTTATTTCCGTCTTAGAAAGCTATTTATGTCTCAGAAATTAATGACCTCAGATTTCCAGTTTTTACATTGCTTATAAATTAAGCAGTATCAATTTTTTTATCTTAATCATTAGTTTATTAATGACAAAAATATAAAAAACGAATATTATGTATGAGAACATATATTAACGGAAGCTATTTATGTCTTAGAAAAGTTACGCAGTGATGCCGAAATGAAAGAGAATAATGTACAAAGGGATTTTATGAGTGAAAATCGCATCTTTACTATTAGAACGTGTTAATTAAATTTTTTAATTTCCAAAAATTATTGAAATATTGCAATAACGGGGGAGCATTCTTAATATTTTCAGTAATTAATTTATCGAAATTTACGAAGTAGTATATACTTTTAGTTGTGCGATGCCATTTTTATTAGCATTATTATACTATTATTGATGATTTTACGTACTGAATGCTGTAGAAAGTAAGTTAAAAGCAAAAGTAGAGTAAATTGTAAAATTTCATTTCAAATAACGATTAGAAAGTACTCTTTGAAGGCGTTCTTCCCCTTACGCAAATAGTCCTAGAGTGCTTTATTATTATATAATAATTCAATTCAATGCCGTTTAAATAACGTACAAATTATTGCGCATTACTCAATTATACGCTTAAATGTTTCACGTTGTTAAAATAAATTGTTATTAATTATATTTTTTTCAAAGGAAGATTTTGATATGAAGAGAGATTAATATATTACTTTCAAAACAAATTTAATGTCTTCAGAATTATCTTTTACAGATAAGTGTGAATTTTTGGTAGATGGGTAATTTACAGCATTCGTAGCCTGTCGTAAAACTACCACCCCCTTTTTTTCGGACTTTGAATTCAAAGATCCCTAAGCCGAACGGGAAATCTCTCCTTTCCAAATGTGGTGCCATAAATTCTTTGCGTTTCCTGGACTAGAACGGCATTTCGACATGGGGGTGGAACAAAGTCCTTTCATGCCACAACTGCTCAACTTACGTCAATGATTTTGTGTCCTTAAGAAAGAAAAGCATGTATTCTGGAGTTAGAAATTAATACTTACGAATGATTCCCCCCTCCAGCTTATTAGTGTAAAAAATCTGATGTGTACACCACATGACTTCCTTGTACGGAATATTAAATTATACGCATTTTTTCTTGCATTTTATTTAAACTTATTAGATTGAATTAAACCTACTTCGCCGACAGCGCATAAACCACAATAGAATAAATGCATTCCTTAAAATTCACTTTGTTTACCATAGCGACACTCTGGCGCTAGGTTTACTTAACAGTATTATATTTCATTCATATTACAACTCAGAATGCACAAAATGTATATCATTTAAAGAATTATCTAATCGTTGCCACATGTTCTATTCAAATACTATAATAAAACTAGAACTATGTATAAAAGAAATTAAACAAATAAAACAGAAAAGAAACAGTTTTTCACAGACGATTGAGTATTTCTCATTTAAGGTATCTGCCTACGTTAAAAAAACGATTTCGGCGAAAAAATTCGATTTTTTTTTTTATTGCCCAATTTGAAAGGTCAATTTTGTAGGATTCCGAAAATGGTTCATTTTTACGTTTGTGATAATTAGAAGAGAAGGTATAGCCAATTAACTGCACTGGAAGTGAAAGCAGAAAGACCGGAAGTGCCATTTAAAAGGCTCAACTTAAAGGTAAACAATGTTGTTATCCGTGTTTTTTTTTTAACTGTTTCTGTGTAAAATTGTGCTAAAACATTTCATTTTAATTCTGGGTACTTTTTTTTTTGTTTCTGGCAATAATTATTTGCCTTAATTCTTTGAACTGGGACTGGCAACATTGCGGTTTTTTTAACTGGGTTTGGCAACATTGCGATTAGGTATAAAGACTATGTTGCTGGGTGCATATATAGCCGTTTTAATTTTTAATTCAGGGTATCTTGGATTACTTCCTGTGTTTGAACATTTAGGCATATCAATTGAACAAGAAATGATTAAAAATTACTTTGGAATTGATAACGAAAGAATAAAGAACTAGAAAATTCATTCGTCGCTCATTTCGAAAACAGCCAGAAAAAAATTAAAATCAAATAGGAAATCAAAATTACTTAAGTATAAAGATATGGAGGGTGTGATGTACAAATGTGGAGAATTTTAAGTGTGTAAATACAACAGAACAGTTTTTCTGTTAATGTGAAATCTTTAAATGCGTTTTCTGAAAAACTAATTTTTCTAGTGTTTTTACATACAAGAAATGTAATTACTCAAAATGTTCTAAAGATATCTCTATTAAATTTCACTAAAATGTTTTCTATATTATTTATTAGGTTTTAAGCTACAATCTAAGTAATATTTATTAATTTGATCGTTTTATAAGTATTTCTATATAAAACGATAAGAAATATTTTACAAAAAACTGTGTTTTTTCATGTAATTACACATATTTTAGTAAATTTTAGAAATATCATATACATTTTAGTTCATAACACAGATACGTGTTGTAGTAGTATACAGTATAAAAAAAAATTGAAATATATGCTGTGAGAAAAAATATACGGCATTTAACGTAAGTATTAAATTCTCCTAAAAATTTGCATAACATTGCATATATTTCAAAAATTTATAAAAATATTCCTAAAAATTTACCTATTTTCATGATTTGATATCATATTTTGACTAAATAAATATATATTTCATCAAAATTCTATGTTTTTAAAAAAAAGTGCTCCGAACGTAGGCAGATACCTTAATTAATTCAGTTCTTACTTCGCGAGAAGGCAAAAATACATAAAAACTCAAAATATCTACATTAAAAATTACGAAGTAAATCTCAAACGCTTATTTCCTCGAAAAAATTCCAGAAAGAATTAAGCATGATTTAATTGGCAATAATAAATGAATGCGTTATCTTTGTTGTTGCGAAGTTTCTCTAGATTGGCAACAAATCCACTAGTCTCCTGTTTCAAATGTAAACAAACAATGGCCGCCATTAAAAACAGGCTTAGCGGCAATTAAACAACTTTAAAATTGCTGATAATTCTAAAAATATTGCACACAGATTTACTAAAGGCATAAAATCCTTAACCGGAAGATATAAACAATATAATTCAATCATTTTTAAAGAAAAAAATGTACAATTTACAAACATATAAGAGTAAAGAAACTGAGATTACTGAGCCGGGTAATAGAGTGGATATATATATAAATATATTTATATACGTTTGGTGCGGCCGATTGCAACCAAAATACGAGGTGCACATCTACATGTCATAGCAATCCTATATACAATATTTCAACGTTCTGAGGCTACTCGTTTTTGAGTTATGCGAGATACGTACGTACACACGAACGTACTTACATACGTTCGTACAGACGCCACGAAAAATTCTCTTCAGAATTAATTTTAAAGTAGTTTTATAATTTTTTTGAAGGAAAAGTGTGTGTGTGTGATTATGGCAAAGCCTCGAGGGCTATCTGCCTAAAGAGAGGGATGCCTTTCGTGGAGGACTTTCTAAGGGAAACTGGCTCGTATACACGTTACACATGGGGAAAACCACGAAAACGCCCATGCAGCCAGCCCGTTCGCGGGATTTGAACCTCGAACCGAACCACCAGCTTTTGAAGGAAAAA
The DNA here is from genome assembly GCF_044657685.1 of Stegodyphus dumicola. Taxonomy (NCBI): domain Eukaryota; kingdom Metazoa; phylum Arthropoda; class Arachnida; order Araneae; family Eresidae; genus Stegodyphus; species Stegodyphus dumicola. The sequence goes on from NC_140779.1 coordinate 62,764,267, forward strand.
GAGTATTTTATTCTCTCCTTACCTACAGATATCACGCAAAAACATCGTTAAATTGCATTCGATAGCGGTGAAAATATCACGCAAAAACATCGTTAAATTGCATTCGATAGCGGTGAAAAAAAAATTAATACTTACGAATGATTCCCCCCTCCAGCTTATTAGTGTAAAAAATCTGATGTGTACACCACATCACTTCCTTGTACAGAATCCTTGTACAGAATATTAAATTATACGCATTTTTTCTTGAATTTTATTTAAACTTATTAGATTGAATCTGATGTGTATCGAATGCAATTTTCGTTGAAATATCCAGTTGTCCATATTTTCATTGAAATATGCTGCCTGAAACTTTTCGCGATTACAATGCTTGCTTTTTACTTCGTGCAAGGAAGTAAAAACAGAAAAAAAAATTCAATCCACCTTTAACTTTGCCATTTTTTAATGTCAATCGTGCTTCTAAATCCAAAATGTTTCTGTCCCTTACCTTGCCTCTTTGTGCAACTGCGCAGGTTGCAAATATCATCGTTTCTTACATTGTGAGAACTATACATTCAAACATGCAGATTCTTCCTTATTTAATTTCTTTAAAAACAATACAGGGTGAAATTATTTGGTGGCAACAATTTGAAAAGTGATACGCCGTTTACAGCGAACCAACGAAATACATTTTATATTAAATTCTAAGAAACATTCACATTAATAAATTCAATTTCAAATTGAATATTAGGACTGATTTTTGGACTTGCGTTTAGTGGAAAAGCTAGTAAGAGGTTCAGTATATGAACAAAATTAAACGCTACGGAATGACATATAATGAAAATTACGAACTGCAAATAATATACCAAGATTTCTCTTAACTTGCAAAGTTCATTTCAAAATACCAGAATCCTGCCTAGTTACTTCTTTGGTTTATACTTAGAAAATATGTCTACTGATTATTCGATCATAATGCGAATTATACAGAAACAAATTAATATATAAAATAAGTACTTTATAATAAATAGTTGCAATTAATTTCCACTTCCACCGCTTTTTGATTTAGGATTGCAAAAGGAGAAACCTTTCCTTTAGGGGAGGTCGCCTTTAATAATTTTCAGGTTTGAGACTAAGGAATACAAAGGAACTTTTCCTATTTTCCGCTCACTGCTATCCCTAAACTGGGTTAGGTCATGAAGTTATTATTTCATAGTCGGATGCTGGAATTTTAACTTTTGTAAGCACTTGAATTTAGTTGTTTCATGTGCTTCCAAAGGCCTCCTATCTGCGTCATACAGAGAATTGCATCACTGCACCATATAGGTAAGGGGGCCCTTAATAACTTAAATGAATTCCATTATCTACATATACTTAAAGATTCTAAAGTTAAAAGTAAATTGGAGTCAAATCAAGGCGATTCCTCAACTATATTAATATTAACAATCGTGTAAAAGGGGTTTAACACAAAATCAAAACATATCAAAATTAAAATAAGAATTTATAGCAGTACAAATTCTAAAAATAAAAATGAAAAGCAAAAGGAAGAAAAATACAAGATAAAAAATATAAAAATAATAATTAATCTTCTTTTATAGAAATTCTAATTCCGAACTCATCAAGGGAAAATGAATTAAAGCTTCTATATATATGTAATGGAATCCGTCTTAAAGTTTAAACACGTAAATGTAATAGTTCAGCAGGACACTTAAAGGGCCCCCAAAGCCTTTGGGCCCCTATGCGACGGCATTCTTTGCATACCCTTATTTACGCCACTGCTTAGAGCCCTATGCTCGACTTTTCAAGGACGCAGTTGGTTCTGGGTTCCTGTTAATGTACGAAAACGCTCGTCTACACAGAGCTCAGCTGGTCGATGATTACCTGAAAAGTGAGGATATTCACTGCATAGACTGGACAACCAGATCTCCTTACCTTTAACCATATAAATACAGCATGTCTAGCATGCTGTTGGAAGGGCAATTTTATCTCGTCATCCCCTCCTCGGCTCAGGCAAACACGAGACGTTCGTAAAAGGGTTCCCGCGTGTTATCGCTAACTCGTTGTAATAAGTCGCCGATTTTCGAACACATGAGAAGTTCTAACAAGTGTTAATGAATTAGCAGGAAAACTGCCTAACGAGGGGGTTCGGCAACTACAGGTACTCCTCAACTGCCTTCTGCTCAGTAGGTCGTTACTCTGCGCGGCCCGTCTGGCATTGAGAGGGGACTAGACCCATATTAGACTTATTTTCAGTTCGATATCACAACGTGGATTTTAAACATCTCTGCGCTATGAGCTTTATTAATAATCAATCATGCGTACATAAAATGACTTAAAATGACTTTTGATTGGTGTGTCTCTTTTTCTGTTATAATTTATTCATACCAAATTTCATTAAAATCTGTCCTTTAGTTTTCCAGAAATTAGTGTGCAAATTCTCATAATTTTGCACACTGTATTTTAACTATATTTATTTCAGAAGAACTTAGTTAGTAGTAGTAATTAGGGACTATCACCAACTCTTTTTTTTTTTTTTTTTTTTTTTTTTTTTTTTTTTCAACATAGTTTCTATATTAATAAAAATATATTAACATAGAAAAACTGCTACTGTATTTTTACTAATATTTATTTACTTATCGACGTTTAGCAATATCGAGAATTTTTCTTTTAGCCAGGACGGATTGTCTTCATGTATCCAGAATAAAATTAAAAATTTTAAACCTGCTTTTTATTTCTTTAACACAAACTAATTCAAGAATAACTCAGAAGGAAAGAATATTACGTATTACTTAACCTTTTACGTTCTAGTATTGATAGAAAATTAAGTTACTGACCCGCTTAATCTGTCTAATAATAATTGTAACTATTCTATAAATTACTGTAAGGGAATCAGTTTAATTATTTTATGAGAAACTGAATATGGATATAATAGGACAAAATCTCGAACTATGGATTTGGTTCAACAGCTCGCTTCATAACATACAGAAAGCAACTGATAATATGTATATTTCATTTTTAGACGTTTTTATGCAATTTCTTGACGCTGTTTGAATAGACTTTGCGTATTTCAAACCAGGGTTCTTTCAATTGCTAGTTGGATGTGCTGCCACTTAAACTGGGACAGAAGGATAAATCCTTTTAAGTTAAACATAAGTAATTCAATAAAATAAACGTAAATCAACGTGAATACATTTTAGTTACAACAATAAAGTTTAATGTTAGAAAACAGCGCTGCGAAATCGCAGTAAGCTTGAGAATAAATTAATGTCATTAATTATTCTTTAAATTCAGTTCGATTGTTTATAATGAAATTTCTCTTCCCGCTTTCTTAGAATAAATGGAAACATGCAATAAAAATGAGTATTAGAAAACTCTGATTGCAGGTAGGTAAAAAGGTAAATCAATTAATTTATTAGACCAGAAGGGCTATTAATTTCGTTTTCGCATTTTATGTTGGTTCATTATAAATGTCGGTTCACTTTTCAAAATGTTGAGACCAAATATTAGAGCTCTGTGTTTAAAGAAGAATCTACATTAATGTATGTATGTTTCTCACACTGTGATAAAACAGCTGTACCTAGAGCCATAAAATTTTGAATAACGTAATCTTCTTCTGAATATGGGACTCTGAAAGGCCGAATTTGGAATTTGAAATTTGTTTTATTATCTATTTCATATTTTGTAACACTTTAACGAATTTTTCATTAACAAACTCAACAATTTCAAAGCGAGCAATGGCAATACTATACAGAGAAAGAACATTTTTATCTCCAGGTCAGGAGAGTGTGTATCGGAAATTCTTAAGATAAAAATTCATTAAAAAAATTATTTTGCGATATTGCTGTTGAATTGAATTTTATGGTTCAAGTGCGAAGAACATGATATTTAATATATAAAGGCGGCACACAAAACTTTAAAAAAACGCTCCTTTGGCCGTAAAGTAAAATCTGAAAGCTTTCAGATTTTGTGCGGGCTTGGCAGGGACCGTACCGGTACTGTCGTGTCCATTGCCTTCGCTGTGGGGACGCTCTCATGTAGCTTAAGCGCTGTGCCGGTGGGGGGATGGCTTCCCGCGCAGCCCTCAGTGTGATGGATTGTGGCGATGAACATGAGAAGTCCCTGCGGGCTGTTCGGTGGGTTGGCGCCTCGCCGGCACAGTCAACTAAGGAAGGCCTCTGTATCACGTTAAGGTCGCTCTTGAAGTAGCCAGGTAATGTTGCCCGAATTAGAGTTAATGTGTGTCTTTTATTCAAATAATTTCGTTACTTTTTACGTTAACACTATGCTGGATCAACTGTAAATTGAGAAATATTATCCTGATGAAGATGGCAAGAATAATTATTTGTGGAAATCAGATAGTCTGCCAAACAGCAATCGAACACAAAAGTAAAATCAAGAATATATTTAAATTATAGTAAGTACAGTTAGCAGAGTTTAATGCTATTTTGCTATTATATGCTATTCTGAAGCGATGTTTCTTGCTGAGTTTCAAGGTCTAATGAAATACAATTAAAAAAAAAAAAAAAGGGGGGGTCATATAATAAGCTTTTATTAAAAATGGATGTGATAATTAATGCGTCAAAAGGAGAAATATAATTTACCTTAATTTAAACGGGAGTAATAGATTAAATAATTCCATTTACAGAGTTCATCTACAATTTTATACCGTGAATAACAAACGCTAAGTTATCAATGATAAATTAAAAAAGATAATGGCTTATACACTTCACAATGCAATTAAATGAATAGAAAGTTTGAAAAGAAAATGTCTTATGCATTTGATAACGCAATTAAATTAACAGATGTCGTTGCTTGGGCGCTTCTCGCTCTTATTATTTGGAGTATAAAACTATAGACAAATTCTGTAAATAAGATTATTTAATCTTTTATTCTCATTAAATTCTATGATAAATAACTTTTCTCCTTTTACTGCATTAATTATCATAGCCATTTTTAATAAAAACTTGTTATACAAATACCTTTTTTTAACTGTATTTTATTTTCTGTTTCTTAGTATTAGTTACACGTTATCTATGATGAAATTTTTAATAACTATTAAAACGCATGCAATAAATTATAAGAAAATTCTGAAATAAAGAAAAATAACTAAACGTCAATATTTAGTTCCGAAAATTGGATGTAATAACACTGTTTAACGAGCATTTTACTTGAAGCTAAAATGAAAAAAAAAAAAAAAAAAAAAAAAAAAAACGAATACTGCCAATTCGTCATTAAATGTGCCAAGATGGTTCAATTTTCCCACGAGAAACCCTTCCCCCCTCCCGTCTGCAAAACACTCGAAAAAATAAATTAAAAAAAAAAGTAAAAAATCGCTCAATTAAATATTGCTTTTATCATTACTGTTTCAAAAGAGGGAGAAAATTTGTTTTATAATGTGTGAAAATTTAAACCCAATACATTTTCAGACGTTGAAATTTTAAAATCAAAAGCGTGAAATAATAAAGGAAATCGAACGATTTAAAAAAAAAAAAATCACCAAAAATGCAGAAATAAGTTACAATTTTCATACAAGTCTCAATGAAAAGATTTCGCTTTATTCGGTGGTGCAAAGAATAAAAATTCATATGTGCTTAGCTTGTCCGTTAAACGAAGATATGTGCGAAAAATCGTATTGTGTTGTGACTATCCCACTTGTCTGACATTAACGTCAGAATACGCCCACGAAATTCATCTTAGCAAGGACAGCAAGATTGCGCCTGTCGTTGACCTTGAGTAGTATACAGGTGACAGTAAGACTTCCTCCGTTCTGCCTAATTTTGATGGACAGCACCCCAAGAGGAGGGGTCCGAGAGTCTTCCACCTCCCTCTCTTCCCCTACCACCAACCTCTCAAGAGGATTTTCGGCTCGCTATGTATTTAGAGTGCCCCATGCCACAAAGACGCTATACATTTACAAACATCCACCCCTTCTCCGGAATCCGAACCGAAAGCCTTTCGGTATGGCAGTAGGCTACCTAACCGCTACACCGTCTGGACGACTGCGAAAAATCGCTTAAACATTAAACAGAAAAATTTAACCAAATTTTGAAGAAAGAAAAAAAAAAAAAAAAAATCGTTTCACCACATTGCATTATTATTTGCAGACAGTGTGCGTACAAAATTTGAACAAATATTGTTCATAGTGCGAAAAATCTTTTCTCCTGAACCTGATGTATTTAACAACATAACTCATTAACTTGAAGGGCAAATATTCTTTCAAAAATCTTGGACATTTCTGAATCCCGGTCAGCCCAGGACATAAGTACAAATTTTAGCCCAATCTGTCCGGCTTAAGCCCATAACATTACAAATAAGCCTAAAATTATTTCGTCTTACCTTCTTTTTGCAGAGAATTACCATTTCCAGTTATGTCATCTTTTTAAGAAACGTAACTTTTCTTACAGAATTCACAGCTCTGCTTATAGTTGAAAATATGCATGCGTAACCCAAACTTTAAATTTAGTTCGTTTCGCGAGTGACACCCACTCTAGATAAACACTACAAAATGGCTTCACATTGCGCAGGTAGGATAAAAGTGGCTCTCCGATTCTCTGAGCATGCGCTGCGTATTTTTTCTTTTGAATAATTTCAGCGACTTCTGTGATATATGGAGTCTGATGACGACATCGTTATTTGCACTTTAATGCAGACATTAACTAGGAATAAATGTATTTACGTTTGGTATTTCGTAAGTCATGAACCAGAAGTGTAGCAAAATATTTGTTTCTATTTGTTATTATTTTGCTGTCAGTAATTTGTTTCGAATTAATATTGTGATTTGTTATATGGTTGAAATAGTCCATATTTTGTATGGAAGATCGGCGCATGAAATCCGATGACATACCCATTGATACTCGTATTTCGATAAAATAGCTGAAATATTTATTCTCGTTTGTTAATAGTGTAATAGAAGCTCTTGAAATGAATAAGATATCAAAAGGATTTAAAGGATGTCAGTTGGACTGTGTATCAAACAGTGGAAATAACTCAAAATATAAATGCGCTTAATGAAAAGTGGAGAGCTTCATTATTCATCAGGTGGTCTCGGAATCATAAACAAGAAGTGCCCCCCGGCGAAGAAGGTGGGCTTTGTTCATGGGTTCCATAATATCACAAGAATGGGCAAAATGGTTGATCAGCTACACCAATTGGGTAAAGATGTTCGCGCTGACAATCATGACCTAAAAGCAGCCGAAAAAGGGCCACAGCATTGCGTCGTGGATATTCTAGCAGGCAAGCGAAATTTTCAGTTTTCCATCGTTTCGTTTTAGTGCTATCCAACAATTTCAACTGATCTCTTTGTTTCATAGACTGTTTTACGTTTAGCTTTATTGACTGATATGACGTATTTCGGTTTGTTGATTGTAATAGCGATGTACTTTTTCGTGCAAAGAAATCTGCTTGCTCATTTCCATAGATACCGCTGTCTCCAGGGGTCCATTGTATTCTAATTTTCTTATTTTTCTTCAATAGGTTTGGGATTAATTCTCAACACTGAAGAACTGTTCTAAAGAGACAATGGCCTGAACTGCTGCTCTTGAATCTGATAGCAGGACAGCATTCTCTAATTTGTAATGTAAAGTCAATAATTGCTTCAGGGCAATTTTAAGAGCCTCCATCTCAAATTCATTTCGGTTTTACCCAGCGCAGGCCTAGAAGGAAAAAACAGCTAGAATAACCCCCCCCCCGAACCTTGCAAACATTAGATCATGACTATATGATCCGTCTGTATAAACGTGCACCCAGTTATGATTCGGGTATTTAATATTTGGAGAAACGAAATTTATTCATATAGAAAATTATTCATTACGACATTTATAAGAAACTGGCTGAAACATTTAGTACTCAAACTCTAATTTTAAAAACAAACTCTAAACTTTAAACAAACTCTAATTTTAAAAACACGCAATTGCGTGTTTTTAAAATTAGAGGTGCTAAAGTCCTATGTTAGACAGTCGGTAAAGTTTAAAAAAAAATAAAGAATAGTATAATAAAAAATGAATAGTTTAGTTACAGAGGGTGTTTACACGTTTTTAGAACGATTTCAATGAAGAATTTTTAAAAATAATGTGTGTGTGATTATGGCAAAGCCTCAAGGGCTATCTGCCTAATAGGAGGGATGCCTTCGTTGAGGACTTTCTAAGGGAAACTGGCTCGTATACACGTTACACGTGGGGAAAACCACGAAAACGCCCATGCAGCCAGTCCGTTCGTGGGATTCGAACCTCGGACCGAACTACCAGTGTTCAGCGACTTTACCGCTCGGCCGCTGGTGGGCCGAATTTAAAAAAAAAAAAGTTTTAGAATAAAAATTTCAGCTCGGCTGCCTTAGCCGCGATCATGAGCACAAACACGCAAGCGCCATTTGGACTGATTTATTCTCAAAATAGGGTGGATGAAATCATGTCGTAGGGAATTCTTTTCCCAATTTATTCGTTTATTTCTACGACATTCAGAGAGCACAGATATAAGAAAAGAAAATTACTTTTAAGTAATCTAACCTCATATACTGGACACCTATTGAACGGTTTCCTTTTTTTCATTCCAAAAAGAATACTTCCGTTAAAGAATATAGTTCCATAATTTTAGTGACCTTACCTTTAAAAATAAGCGATAAAATACGAATTTTTCATGTAAAATTCATAAATTATAAAAAAAAAAATTCAATATTCTTGGTTTCCGGGATTTAAACCAATGCGAAGCTTAGCATTTATTTCTGTAATTATTAAAAAATAAATAAATAAAACAACCGAAGTAGCTAAAGACAATTGACGAAAAATGTTTAAATCAACTCAACGTTCCAGCTAGAGAAAGTTTTACGTCCGATATTTACAAAAAAAAAAAAAAAAAAAAAAAAAAAAAAAAAAAAAAAAAGTCCATTTAATAAATTATACTTGGAAAAGTACTATTGAGTTCTTGGGGAAAATGAAGACCGATACAGGTGTTTCGCATATAAGCCTTTTCAACGTATCTCTGCAAACTCTTCTGACTTTTCACCGATGCTCTTGTGCTCTTGAGAAAATGCAAACCCACCACGATTAATGGTCTTTGGAAAGTAGTGAAAGAGGAATAAAACCCGCCCCTCCTCTCCCACGTCTAGGTACGCCACTGACTCTGGATTGAATTGCGATTTCATTTAAAACCGAAAAGCGCCAGTGTCCAGTCCCAATGAGTTCTGGCTGTACTTAAACCCTGCATTGGTTGCTGTGCTTATATTCTTCACATGTGTGATTCAAAGCTAAATTAAAATTGCCAAAATTTAAATAAGACATTTCGTTACTACGCGAAAAATTTCTCAGATCAAGCCATGATACTTGAATGCGAATACTTGAGTAGAATCATTTGAAAAGGATAATACTGTACTTAGCTATACCCATTCTATGATGCGAGCAGTGCTTCAAGAGTATACTGACTCATTCAAATTTGTGGGTATAAAATGACACATTTTGCAAAATTAAATCATAAGTTCAGATCATATAAATTTTTAAATGAAGCTCTTTGGAAGATCTGTAGGTCGAATCGTCATGAAAGCACAACTGAATCTTCATCTTTCCGGGCTTCAAAAAACATAATATTCTATACAGTGACGCTGGAGTAAAAATACAGGGAGTGATATTTTGTTACCATCTATATTTGACCAAACGGCGGGTTTCGTGCCTCTTCTCTGTCACCCTTTTAAATAGGTGAAAATGTAAGGAATTATGGTTTTACCCCATTTGTACTCTAGTGGTAATCTCATCAAGAAGTGCTTGAAACTGTCAACAGTTAAGAGCTCGAGCCATGATGTAATTCAGCATTTGTGAATCTTTGAGAACATCGTCTAATATTTTGCAGCTTTCCCTGGCACAAAGAGCTTCTTGGTAAATGAGACAATGAAAGTGAATCAGCAAAGAATTTTATGAAACCAGATGTTGTTCACAAAATGCAAGGCGCACCATCACCAGTAATTGAAACTATTTTTTTCGTCTTATGTCTTGTTGCAATAAAGCTTCCACCACATCACTGGAAATATCTATTCCTTGTATTCTTTCGGGTAAAGATGCCAATTTAACCAGCTCGTCTTTCATCGTATCACCAACAGCAAAACGCAAAATTATTGTCAGCCTTGCATGGTTATTTATATCTGTGCTTTCATCCAAGCACATTGAGTAACAGGCTGCCTTTTGTAAGTCAGTGGTGAGCTGCTGACCAATATCACTTGCCATCCGCAGAACCCGATTTTTAACAGTATTTCTGAGTGGCATCTCAGCGATGCGTTGTTTAATCTTGTCCTTATTTGCAAAGTCATGAAAAAGAGAATTACCCCCAGACAACATGACTTCTTTGATTAAATCCCCATCAGAAAGCGGTTTACCATCTTTTGACAAGCACAGTGAAATTTGAGAGCTGGCCGTTGTTAGACGGTTTGTTTTAGAAAGATAATTGCAAAAACCATTTTTTCTGGTAATTATAGTTCCTCAATTTCCCTTCAATAAATATCCTTCGTTCAGCTTCATCAAGTTCGGCAACAATCTTTTGGTTGGTGTTAAAGTGCCGTCTGACAATAGATGTGCGACACATAACACTTTCCCCGCACAGAATGTGTAATGCTTTCCTAATGTGTTCAATAACCTCAAATGATTCTGTTCAGGTATTTTGAAATGATCTTCCACTATCAACGCTTAATTCTACCTTTTTTGCTGGAGTCATTTTGTGAGGGTTCAAGACCTGGAGTATAGAAAAGCTCAAAATTTAAAAATGAAGCATTAAATATAAATCGATCATATACTAAAAAGAGGTAACATTATTAGCCAATAGTAAGAAATATGATTTTCAGGAATAAACAATCTATGGCTGCAGATTCAAATATGAACAGGGGACAGCAGTAACCGTTAACTCGGACATCTCTTGGGTAAACTTCTAAATTTGGATGTTTTATGCTTCTTTCGGCTTTATTTGGCTTATTTTGGCTGAGCGCATGTGAATAAGCTTGGTTTCCCTACTAAGCTTTCGTGTTTTGTTTATATTATTAAATTTCATGCTTTTTCATTATATTTGCGCATTCCGTTTAAGATATTAAATTAGAATTTTTCATAAGTTACTTCAAAATGCTTAGATCTGAAATCTGGAATCTATTTAACAATGAAAGTATTAAAACTCACCGGCAGTTTGCAATAAATCTGAATTCGTTTAGCAAACATTAGCTGCTTCAACTTTGGCGTATTCTTTGCCATGTAACAAATAATATGATTGGCCCAAACAATTGAAGCGTCATAAATTGGATCAATAAATATGTATATCATTTCTATGGTGATATATGAAAATCTTATATCTAGGCTAAGGCCCTATGGCAGTGGCATTATGCGATAAGTAAGTGAAATGTTCAAGAACAGACTAAGACACTTATTTAAATTACATAGTATCATTAATGAAGTAATATTTCAGTCGATTAAGGAAGTAATATTTCAGTCGTGTGCCGACTGATGAGGCTCTGCGTGCCAACTGTGGCATGCTTGCCATAAGTTCGCCATCACTGAGTTAATCCATGTTGACGCTGCTATCAAGGAAAAGCCCCGAAGTGAGTTCCGGCGCAAAAAGGTAATGTTCTATCAAGATAATACAAGACTACATGCGTCTGTATTCACCGCCCGTACTCTATACTGTCTCGAATGGGATCTTTTGCCCCACCCACCATATAGCCAGACATCTTTTCTTTGGACATCTAGATTTTTTCACACCTGCAACTACATCTTGCTAGTGCTATCTTCCATTCTGCACATGACATCTGAAATGAGGTTGATCTGTTTTTGGATTCCCGGCCATCAAGTTTCTGGGCCGAAGGCTTTGAAAAACTATCAAAACGTTGGTAGAAAATCATATATTTGGATGGTGACCGCACTAATCATATATTTGGATACTACACGCACTAAATTTACTGCTTTCATGTTAATTTTTTTCTAACTTTATTAAGTTTGTTTATCGCGGAAAGCTTTCTTTACAACCACATATTTTTCTCTCTGTCTTAGAAATAGTAATTGATAATAATTAACCTCTCTAAAGTGTGTCATTTTAAAATTAATAGCCGTCATATAATATTACATAAAGCTTTGACGCGAATAATTTACACAGGCCTTTTAGAATTTTATTAATTAACCATTCGCAATATATCGAAATTAAAACTAACTAATTTGAGAATCAATAAATTTTTTCTTATGTCCTAGACTTTCATTTTTGAATACATCATTTTTCACTGTTACTTCTGTGTGGTTTTCAAGAACAAGTTCTAATTGCTCCAGTTTACTTGTCTTGGCTTATAGAAATGTGTATCAACGAAATAAAAATAAAAATTTAAATTCGGCCATGACCAGAAGCTCAAAATTGAAACCTTTCATAAAGAAGTTTATTCGAGGTTATAATTTATAGTGACATTTTTATTTTATGTTAATCGACTATGACCGGGAGTTCAAAATTGAAACCTTTCATACAGAAGTAGTGATTATTCGAGGTTATAATTTACAGTGACATTTTTATTTTATGTTAATTCTTTATTTTATTTTATATCATTTGTTAGCCCAAAGGGCTATTAATTTCTTTTTGGCATTTTGTGTGATTCACTTTCTGAGTTGATTCACTTTTTAAACTGTCGCCACCAAATATTACAGCCCTGTATTATACTTAAAGAAATTAAATAATGAAGAATCTGCATAAAAGTATCTATGTTTCTCGCACTGGGATAAAACAATGGTACCTACATGTATCAAATTTTGAATAACATAATCCTCAACCGAATATGGGCGTCTGGAAGCCCTAATTTGGAACTTGTTTTATTATCTATTTCATATTTTGTCAGACATTAAATAATTTTTTATTAACAAACTCAACGATTTCAAAGCGGCGAATGGCAACAACGACAACAACAACAATTTTTTTTTTATCTTCAGCGTGAGAGACTGTGTATCGGTAATTCTAAAGATATGCTCCTTTTAAAATTGTGATGTGATATTGCTGTCGATATGAATTTTATGATTTAAATGCAAAGAACATGATATTTAATAAATAACGATAACACACAAAACGTTAAAAATATGCCCCTTTGGGTGTAACATAAAACCTGAAAGCTTCTAGATTTTTTAGTCCAAAGAGGCAATTTGTCCAGAAAGAATATTAATTTCGTTTTGCATTTTGCGTTGATTCACTACAAGCGTTGTTTCACTTTTCATATTGTTGCGACCAAATGTTATCGCACTGTATTATATTTAAAGAAATTAAATAATTAAAAATCTGCATAAATGTATGTATGTTTCTCACATTGTGATAAAACAACGGTACTTAGAGCCACGAATTTTGAATAATGTAATCCTCCTGCGAATACGGGAATCTGGAAGCCCAAATTTGAATTTTGGAATTTGTTTTATCATTATGGATTTCAGATTTTTTAAATATTTAACGAATTTTTTATTAACAAACTCAAGGATTTCACAGCGAGCATTGGCAACGTGGTACAGAAAAAACATTTTTATCTCCAACGCGCGAGGCTGTGTATCGAAAAAAAATGCTCATTTTAAAATTATGTTGCGATATTGCTCTTGAACTGAATTTTATCGTTTAAGTGCGAAGAACATGATATTTAAGAAATAAAGGTAACACACAAAACGTTCAAAAAACGCCCCTTTAGACGTAATTTAAAATCTGAAACTTTTCAGGTTTTATCTTTTTTATTTATTTATTTTATGTATGAGTGAAATAAAAAATTTTACATGGCAGTCAGAAATTTCTTTCTGGATTAAGTTTTTATTCCTTTTTAAAATTTTGAGATATAGGATTCATTAATTCATTATTTCGATACAATGAATTTGTGCATATCGATGCAATATATTATTTTTCGATACAATGAATTTGTGCATATCGATGCAATATATTATTTATTTATTTTATGTATGAGTGAAATAAAAAATTTTACATGGCAGTCAGAAATTTCTTTCTGGATTAAGTTTTTATTCCTTTTTAAAATTTTGAGATATAGGATTCATTAATTCATTATTTCGATACAATGAATTTGTGCATATCGATGCAATATATTATTTTGCTGCAATATATATCAATCAAAATACTTTTATTATATATAAATATATTTGATAACTAATAAAAAAAATAAACGATCTAAAAATCGTTAATCAAAAAATAAACTGTCTAAAAATAGTATTAGTTTTTTTGGAGGGGGGTATTTCATCCTAATTATGTAATGTTAAAGGGGTCGAGAAAATGTTGAGGAATTCTTGAAGAGGTCTACTGTATTTACTGAAGTTTGGAACTCCTGAGCTAGCAACCGGAAGGCCTGTGGTTCGAATCCCAGCAAAAACATAACTGATTTTTTTTAGTTTCTCGGCTCCAAAAGTTTTAATTGTCTGTGAAATACGAAAAATGTATTTTTACAATATTTAGTAATATTATAAGTAAAAATCTTACGCATTGTCGATTCGTATTAACGTGTTCGCATGTTTTTGATATATTATTTGTTACAATTTACTATTATTTTACTAAAAATTATTTGTTTAATTTTTTTCTAACTTTATTAAGTTCGTTTTTCTCGGAAAGCTTTCTTTACAACCACATATTTTTCTCTCTGTCTTAGAAATAGTAATTGCTAATAATCAACCTCTCTAAAGTGTGTCATTTTAAAATTAATAGCCGTCATATAATATTACATAAAGCTTTGACGCGAATAATTTACACAGGCCTTTTAGAATTCAAGTAGAAGTTTATCTCTCTAACTGAAAATGATGACATCACTTCCAGAAACTAACATTTTATCATAAAATTTCATCAAAATGATATCTTGACTCTCTTGTCTGTATAATCTTACATCTGTTCGCCATTTGTTCTACCTGCAAAACTGTTTGCAAAGATAATTTGAAATAAGTATGTAGCAGAACCCACTTAAGAAGGTTTCCAAGGAGCCAAAATTAAAAACTTCTTAAACGGGAAAATTCTAAAGTTGTAACATTTTATGAATAAGTATAAGACAGAAAGCAAATTGTTTCATTACTCACAAAATAGTTTACCTGCAAAATAATACTAAATTCCTACCTTTTATAATTTTTTAAAAAAGAAATTAATTTATTTTCATTTTAAAACTGAATTTGAACAAATTACATCAAAATTAATTTTGAATCAAATTACTAATTTAAAGCTTAAATCTGTTAGCTTTAATTTCAACTAAATTATTTTAAATCTTATTTGATTAAATTTTATCTAAGTATACAAACTAAAATTAAATTACCTGCACTTTTTGTAGATTTTTTAGCATTTTTTTAAAATTTCAGAATAACCTCTACTAGATTCGCTAATTTTCCTGCCTGTATATGATTGATTACTTGATTCATTTCTTGGGATATTATGATAATCAATATTATATCAGCAGAAGCTGTAATGTATAGTAAAAAAATCACTGTGCTCTTATTGTAAAGATTTAAATGAACTACATGTTATAGAAATAAATAAGAAAAGGAATAAATAAATAGAATAAAATAATTACAGAAAAAAAATCTGAAAGCTTTCAGATTTTATATTACGCCCAAAGGAGCGTTTTTATAACGTTTTGTGTGTTACCTTCATTCATTAAATATCATGTTCTTCGCTTTTAAACCATAAAATTTAATTCAATAGTAATATAAAAAAATATTTAAAATAGCATATCTTTAGAATTTCCGATAGACAGTCTCGTGCGCTGGAGATAAAAAATGTCCCCCCCCCCCGTGCAGGGTTACCATTGCTCGCTTTGAAGTCATTGAGTTTCTGAATCAAAAACTCAGAAAGGCTTTACAAAATATGAAATAGATAATAAAACAAATTCCAAATTTGGACTTCCAGATATCCATATTCAGGTGGAGACTTACGTTATTCAAAACTTGATGGCTCTAGGTACTGTTGTTTTATCACAATGCGAGAAACACACATACATTTACGCAGATTCTTCATTATTAATTTCTTTATTTTTTTTTTCCTTAATACACGGCTCTAATATTTGGTGGCAACAATTTGAAAAGTGATTCGTCGTTTATAGTGAATCAACGCAAAATGCCAAAACGAAATTAATAGCCCTTCTGGGCAAATTGTCACTTTGTGCTAATAATTACATTGAAGAAAAAGCGCTTTCAAAATTGAGAAGAGAAACTGGTGGGTTATTTTATTATATGGAAAGAGTGGAAACGAGGAAAAATATAGCCAATAGTGATCTTCAAAGTGTATCAACTCAGCGTGAAAGGAATTTTTGCTCCTTCCCGTCCCGATGCATGTTTTCTGGGTATAAGCAGTTCGCAGGCAGTAACGAAGCTAGAAGAGCACGGGGGAAAGAAAGGCGGTCAGGCCCGAGAGGCACATTTTTGGGGGAGCGGCATTATTTTATAGAGATTAGTCAAGTAAATCGTCGAAGCAGGTGATGAATAATGAGATACTGAACTGTCAAATGGGATTAAATTGAGGAGGAAAATGGCTACTCTAGATAAAGTATTCAACGAAATCACTACAAGATTTCAGCTATATACTCTTTTTATACATGTTTTACATGGTCGAAACTTTTGAACGAAAAGTAAGAATCTCAACTAAAATTATGATCACGATGGCATTAATAAGGAAGAATTGCTCTTTAAGAAAGAATTATTTAAGAGTTTTATTTTTGTTTTTGTTAGGGAAAAGGAAAAAGAAACACTGGAACGTCTTTCCTGAAATACCAAATCTAGAAAAAATTTTCAAATATTGCAAAATTACTGCAAACTTTCCTCACGATTTCTGTAAATGTTGCTAGTTGTGAGTAGAGTTTTCTAAATAAAAAATGTCATTTAAGAGGCATTGAAGACCTAAAAATATATATTTTGCATTCATGAAATCTCTCTGTACTCTCTGCATAACAACAACTGAAGTAATGAAGGAGACATCTACCATATCATCAATTACTTTGAGAACAGAAAAACAATTAAAATAATAATACAACTTTAAAATGTTGGAATTAATGTTGTTCTTCAAAAATAAGCATAGAGCTTTAATTTATTTCCCTGTATGCTATTTTGATATTTTTAGCTATTTGCTTGTGCATCGACAGGGGCGACAAACTTAGAGTTCGCCCTGGAAGGCAAAAGATCTGGCTGCGCTGTTTTGTGTAACCAGCTACCAACTGGAAGATCCGCGGTTCGAATTCCAGCGAGGGCAAATTTGATTATGTTTATCCCAACCACCAATCTTCAAAAAAATCCAGTGACGCCTGACCACTATAGAGATCATTAGGGTGAAGACGACAACATTAGGACAATAATTTTTGCCATCACCTGAATTTAGTCGACTGGGTTTCGTACCTCTCCTTAGACTTTCTCAAAAGGCGAATAAAGAAAAACCAAACAGCATTACTGCATCAATAATATCACTCCAATAAATAGTAATATACGAATTTATTAAGTCATCATTCAGTGAAAAAGCTACTAAGATCTTTATTTAACCTTGATTTAAACGGATTTTTTAGACTGTCTTAAATTTCTGACCGAATCTGTAAGTGAATAGTTGAGAGGCATTTTTTTCTCGATATCATTCTGAGAACTGTCATCGATCATATCTGAATCGCAATTAAATCGATGCGTCTCCTAATGCTTTCTGGTGGAAGAAATTTTTAGCCTATGAGAAAATATCCTGAACGAAGATTTGAATAGGAATTCGTCTTCCTTTATTTTTTAGACTCGCAACAAGTAGTATGACAAGAGCAAACGAATATGGCTTTTAGGTTTGCTTCAAATAGTTCAAGTACGAAACTAAAATGTGGATTTCTTCTTTGCAAGCACATTCATAATTCTTTTACATACAGGAAAACTGTGTGTGAAGCCTATGTTTCGAACTGATGGAATCCAAAATAAACGCGGCAAACTTTTCTAATGAAGGCTGCAATTAATTTCTGATTTTTTTTTGAAATACTGAATTTACTATCGATATGACTGCCTAAGGGTAGGATATGTTTTCATGAAGGACTTTCTAAAGGAAACTGGTTCGTAGTCATGTTATTTAATGATGGGGCATAACGTGTCTGATTAATTACTATGATTTTTATAATTCCATTTCTGTTAATTATTACAGTTTGTTAAGTTTTGGAATTTAATTTTTTTTTCATTACCCCCCCCCTTCCGTATAACTTGAGTTTGCATATGATGACACTTTTGGGGACTTTATTGCCTGTGTTTATACAAAGGTTACCTTTATGTTTTATGAAGTGGGATATTTTATTAGCTTTTCATATTTCTTACAAAAAAATTCACATTTCATTTATGTTATTTTTAACATTTTTTATTCAATAGAAAATAACTAGAATTTCCATTTTGAAAGAGCAGCAACGATTCGTCCACAGGTCTTCTTGGCATACCACCTGTCCGGAGTCGAAATTATGAAAGCTGGAGAGAATCACGCGCAGTGTGCCGTGTCCATCTGCGGTTATAATTCAAAAAAAGATCAGGGCTATCAGTCAGCCACCTGCAAAGTACCTAAGGAAGACTGCATTTAGTTCAGGTTCGGCGGTCAATGTGGAGCTCTTCATCTGTCGCGAAGAAGCAGGCAGCCAGGTGGCACGTGCCCGCCACGTGCCACCTGGTTATTGTTTGGAGAGGGGGAGAAAAGAAAAGGGGTTGGAATGGTTGGTAGCGATTACAAGTCACGTTCTTCGTTGAAAAGCGACAGCATGTGCTCTTTGAAGATATGTCTCTCCTTCAATTAATCAATTTCTTTTTGTTGTTTTCTTTTGGAGAACACATGCCTGTTGTTTTAAAAATCGGAATTCTATCTTCTTTGAGACATTTAATCTCAGGCATGAAGCTTTGCAGATGAATGTGAACAGATGGCAGAAGACTGTTGTCTTTGAGAGAAAGAAAGCTCGCAGGTGAGAACTCGAAATTGCTTCAACTGCTCAAAAACTTCAACTCGACATTGCGAAAAATTTCAAGCACGAACTTGAACAATAAAAAATCTCAAACAGATGATCAGGGCAACCACTGCTTTGCTTTGATATTATATTTGAAGAATTACCTCCTCCTTTTTTTATCAAGTAAAAGAAAGCGGAAAAGAAGGGGGGTGAAACTGAAATTTACTTCCAATCGCAAATTGTCAGTAGACAAATGATGTAGGAATTATGAAACGCACATTTCAAAATCAGTTTTATTTTGAGGGAGTTTTTCGATGAATTTTCGTCTCAACTTTATGCACAGATTTTTTTTGTGGCTTTATTTGAAAATAATTTATGTAGAATATTTGAATTAGTAATAAATTGGAGCTCAGTATACTAAAAATTTAATACTGTTTATCATTTCATATCGGGATTTTATAGCAAAATATCGCTATTCGTGTTCGCTTAACTGTGAACGTGTAAAAATTGTTGCATTCATCCTGCTCATAATCTCGTGACGAAAGTGGTTAGCATGTCCAGCTAGCAGCTTTAAGATGCGCAGTTGAAACCCACAAAGGGCACAACTGATTAATATCTTCTGTAACAGCGCACAAACTATAAAAAAATAAATAAATAAATAAATAAATAAAAAAATTTTTTTTTAAAAATGTGACAGTAATTTGGACACCTTGGTTTGAACGATTGAGTCTTGTGCCTGCCCACTCACTCATTAAGGGAGAGAAGAATATAAGGAATTATTGTATTTTCTCACGTCAGTACTTTCGTGGTGACAATGATTATAACGTCCAGCTAGCAAAATGGAAGAACTATGATTCGCATCTAGGGGAGAATATAATTGATTTTTCAAGTTTCCTTGGTCTCGAAATATGTTAATTATATGCCACAAGATATAAAATTTCTTCACGAATCGTGGACAATTTCATTTTATTAGGAATGCTTCAAGTTTCCTTGATCTCGAAATATATTAATTATATGCCACAAGATATAAAATTTCTTCACGAATCGTGGACAACTTCATTTCATTAGGAATGCTTTTAAAGAGAGTTTGTGTGCTTAAAAGGAAAAATGCGAAGTCATTGTTCATTTCTCATCTGTATTTCAATATTTAAACATCTATGAATCCCCCCCTCCAAATTAAAACTGTCTATAAATTCCAAGTGCTTCCGTCTCTTCTTGGTAACGCGGAGAGGAGAATGATCATCATCCGATATATAGTGCGATACTTGATAATTTAACCAGATCACAAGTCGACTAAAGGCATAATCGGTAGACTTGAATTTAAAATTAATTATTCTAGCCAAGTTGAAATAGTACGGGGTAATCTAAAAATTGTGCACATCAAACTTTTAAAATTTGTGGAAATTCCAAAATGACACCCCTATGCAAGCTAAATATCACTTGAAATTCATTTGCAATTTGTACTGATAAATTATTTTTGAGAAAAACGGATATGAATTTTTCCAAGCACATTTCTTCAATGATATTTTATGGCTGAGCATTACTACCAACGCATTCTTACGGAAAAGATATTGAAACGTTTAAAGGACCTTAAATGTTTATGAACCTAACAAAACAGTAACTATTTTGCTTAGTAACCCGATTTTTAGAAATTTGAAGGTTCACCGTAAGAAATGAAGTAGCCGTCCACCTCTTCTGAGTTCGAACATAATGTACGAAATCAGGAATAAAATGCTGCAGTCACCAATAAAGAGTGTTAGAAAGATAGTGTCACAATAAAATTTGTGTGTTGTGAAGTAACGCTTAATGAAAAAATTCCGTTCTACTTGAAAAAATGTCATCCTCATCTTGCACAAAATAGATGATTTGTAAAGCTAACAACATAAACTTTTAAGTGATATTTCAAGATTATCACTTAACATTCATTGAAACAGTTTAGGACTGATACAAAGTCTAAAATTTTCATAATGTTTGAATGTTTAATGTGCTCAACTTTTGGATCACACGATATAATGGACTATCGACATGTATATTCAGAATTAAAGAATTCAGTCATGTAGTATCTCCAATTAATAGAAGATATGCTCATATGTTGGATATTTAAATTAGTTTCTGCATATAATTAAATTAGTCAGTGCATATTTTTACGTACAGAATAAGAATACTCAGGAATAACGCTGAACAGCAAATTTAGCGTATGTTTTGATTCAGCGACTTCAGATGCTAAACTTAATAGCGGTTTTATGCTGATATCGTATTAAATTTAGATCAAATTTTTCTACCGGCATTGCTCTCAAATGACCAATATTTTAAACAAGTAATACCGCTGTCTGATTTTTTTAAGCTCTTGTAAGTTCACAAGAATCAAATTCTAGTCAAGTTTTTTTTTAAAAAAAGTACTTTATTTTTGGCCCATCATTTTCTCACAGAGGTCCCCAGTAGCTGATTACTGTTCTCTAGTTCGATATTCTTTATAGCTGTGTTTTCATTGCACATACAGGAATATAAGCGGATGGAAACACTCTATATGCTTATTACAGTCTCTGGGGGGCGGGGAAGAATCAAGATTGAAGGTCAGAATGAGAATCTTAATAGAAATATTAAACTCTAGTTTTCCTAAAACTAAATAATAGATGAGTTTCCCCTGGAATATTTAAACGCGTCCTTGCATTAAATGGTTTTAATTCTGTCACCCAGAAGTATTAGGGAGCAAGAAGATTAGTAACTTTAAATGCCAAAAATTAGGCATTTGTACAGAAATAAAATATTTTCATATGATTCTTTCCCATGTACAGTATAACTTTACATAGCTACGCATTGAATTGCTTGCCATCATCGCGTATCCCACAAGGCAAGTATTAACATAATTGTCATTCTGAAGCATTTTTAAGATAAGGGGTCTCCACAGACCACCTGCTTCATCCATGAATTAAAATTTCACCATCTCGATTACTCAGTGTGTTTAGATAATACGTGTCAGATCTAAAGGTGTGAAAAATGAAATAAAAAGAGTATTTAAAACATAAATTTTAGACAAAATTTTTACTACTAAAGCTTTCATTTAACGACTACTAATTATTTTTTAACGAAAAACGAAATTTACAAAAATTTCAGCGAATTGTGAACAGTTTTAAAACGTAATTGGACACTTATTTATCAGGCAAACTTTCTGCCTAAATTAGAATTCTTTTCTTAATTTCCTACACTTTAATCATTTTATACAGTGTAATGATATTATTTTATTTTTTAAAGAAAGTTATACAACATTTTAAGTAGTTTACAATATATAAATGGCTTCAAGTCTTCTTGCTCTCACAAAGGTTGACGAAAAATTTCTTTTAATTTTTCCAAACAAGAGAAGTAAAAAATAGCCGCTAGGATCATAATGAGCAAAAACAGGGTGAAACAATAAAGGAACAAGTTGATTTCTCTTCCTAAAAGAAATATATACCCTAGAGCGCTCATTTCTATTTCGCTTAATTTCATGGGAGGATCTGGCTGATTAGCAACCTAAATACAGAAGAAAATCATTACAGCATTTTGAAATTCATGTACTTAATGAAATGAATTTGGAAAACACAGTACCCTTTGATTCGATCCAAATTCGATCTGAAGAACTTATTTTTCAATAACACTAGATAAGATATCTTCACAGTATAGTGGAATGTGATTACAGTATATTCTTTCGAGGCAACCGCTTCTGAAATGGTCTGTATTTTTTATTGGGAATCATGAGTCTTGAGGAATATTCGCTGTGTTCGTTCAATAATTTATTTTATTTGAAGTGTTAGATTAATTTAAAAATGAAAAATGTTTAGAACTGATATATATACTCTAAGAGAAACAAAGTTAAAACTTTAGAAGTTAAAATAGGAATGTGTGTTTATAGTTGGAATAATTATTTCATAGTATCTATCAAATTCTAAGACATCATTCTTTACGCTTTTTTCCTTATTGAAATTCTGTAAAACAAAATTCAATATGAAGTGCAAATGACAACTTTTATTTATTTATTTAGCCTACACGTTAATAATTTTTTTTTAAAATTCCGCTTAGGTAGGAGTGATTTTATATACATTTTTTAAATATATATACGCGTATTCGAGTTGTTTATCTTTGGTATAAAGCGCAATTTAAACATTTTTCTTTGAACTCATGGAGCAAATATTGTATTGTATTGTTGATAGATAGACGAGTTCAATATAAACAACAGTAATAAAAGGATAAATATTGCAAAAGAGTGTAAAACTGAGTTGTGCATATTAATATTACTATTGAGGATTTTATTGCTTTTATAAATTTTGTTTTTAAATCAGTTTCTCCCCTCCCCCCAATTCTAAGGTAATAACGAAGCGATTTTTAGAATTAGCGCCATATATTGGGTACTTAAACAGAGAAAGAACCAAACTCATTCTTCTGATTAATATTGTTACGGATTTTGCATTTAGTTAACTATTTTTAGTAGAATTATAATTAAAATTGTTTTATTTCCCCGTGCAATCCAGCGCGTGACGAGTTTTAAGAGAAAGCTACACCAAAAAAGTAAAAATACAGGAGCACGCACATTTAATAAATATATATCTCGTAATTCATGTTTAAAATGAATAAATGTAACTGACTACTATGTTAACTGTAACCGTAACTCTACTCCTTTTGCATTCCAGAAATTGCTAGAACTATCTAGCGTGGCCGATTTAAAAAACTATAAAAGCTGGAAAAAAACATCTCAGCTTAGTACCCTAATTCGCCCATAGATGATCCCAGCACTGCTGAACCAATATCCATGGAAACAGCAACCATTGATGATGGAAAATTAGATGAAATTCCACCGGAATCAGTAAATCCTAACAAGAATGGCGGACGGCTTCCGCCCTTCATTGTAAGAGATACCAACTTCAACTGGAATAAAGCTAGAGCGCTCTTAAAGAATCATGGACTATACTCTGAAAGTGACTACTTCGGTCAGCAAATACAGGACGGATTCAAGATATTGGTAAAAATACCAACTATTTTTAAACAAGTCCAGAAAATTCTGAAAAATGAAAAGGTGAGTTTCCACTGTTTTGAGCTACCTGCATCTAAAAATTTAAAAGTAGTAATCCGGCATTTACCGGCTTACATGGACATTAATGAAATTGCTGAAGAATTAGTCGCCAAAACTTATGACGTCATCCGTGTCAACCAATTGAAAAGACGAAGAAATGGTGATGTAATCAACCTCCCCCTCTTTCTCATTACTCTTAAGAGAAATGACAAAAATTTAAGAGAATCCATCAAGAATCTTTCCTTATGGGAATGAAAATCAAAGTTGAGGATTACAAGGGAAGAGCGGGACCCTTGCAGTGTTATCGCTGCCAAGGGTTCCACCACTCGCAAGCGAACTGCAATTACGAGCCGCGTTGTGTTCGTTGCGCTGAGGCGCACGAAACTTTCAATTGTTCAAAGGATAAATCTGAACCTCCGAAATGTGCCAACTGTTTGCAAGTTGGACACACAGCCAACTATAGAGGATGTGAGAAATTTCCACAGCAGAAAGTGACTCCCGAAGCTAAAACGTTCAATGAACGTATAGTGACGAATAAATCATATGCTCAGGCATTAACTACGGGACTCGCTCCGGAAGCTATGAAAATGATGACAGAGGCCAAACAAATGCTCCAACAACTAAGTATGTTGGTCACCTTCATTAAGGAATCTGGAATTCCTTTTCTGTGCAAGAAATTAATTGATGAAAACTCAACTACACATCAGGAACGAAATCCGGACTCCCAAATTCATGGATAATTACACCGGACGGCTGACAACTATCCGTTTCGTTTTCTGGAACGCCAGTGGCCTCCATAATCGAATTGGTGAATTCCAACAATTTTGTATTGATCACGATATTGACATTGGCATGATAACTGAGACTCATACGAAACCATGCTATCGTCTCAAAGTTCCGAACTATGTTTCATACAAATCTGACCGCACCACCCATAGAGGAGGGGGTGTTTTGATTTATGTGAAAAGACAATACCCGTCGTGTCTCATAAATTCATGCACGGATTTTAATTGTGAAACTGTAACTGTTCAAATTACTTTACCGGTGTATGGTGACATACATTTCTGTGCAGTGTATAGCCCACCACGAAATCGACTCTCTGAAACTTTCCTAGACTCTATATTGCCTGAAGACTTCCCTACGATTGCTGCTGGGGACTTTAATTCTAAGCATACAGCATGGAATTGTAGAAGAGGCAATACCAATGGAAAAATTTTACATGAGTATGTCACAAATCACCCTGTAGTATTGCACTCCCCAAGTGAATACACATATCGACCGGACCGGCTAGAAAAATCAGGCATTCTAGATATTGTTCTAGCGACTACAACGGTTCCAATGGCATTAGATGTAATTCACGAACTCTACTCTGACCATCTACCTGTAATTGCTACCTTAGGAATTCCTAAACTCTCGACTAATACGACCAGAACTTACACAGACTGGAGGCTTTTTGAAAATTTGTTGAAAGACTGGACTTTCCCTCAAAAAAGCCTGAGTACTGTTATTGATATTGAAAATGAAATTTCTTCATTAACCAGTAAAATTAAAACCGCCACTGTAGAGGCAAGTGATATAATTAATGATTGAGAGAAACTTTATAAACTACCCTCAAATATTCGTTCGCTAATGCAGCAGCGAAATAGGTTAAGAAAACGTTATCACGTGACCTGGTCTCCACTAATCAAGAGGGGAATTAATAAGATCAGTAAAGAAATACAGAAACTTATTAAACAACATAAGGAGGAATTATGGCAAGAAAAAATGCTGAATTTGGATGCCAAAAATGGTACATTTTGGAATTTCATCAAAAATTTAAAAACTACGTACACCAGCAACCGACCACTGCACTTCAATAATAAGGTTGCGACTTCAGACCAAGAAAAGGCAGCCATGTTTGCTTCTCACCTAGAAGATCAATTTTTGCCAAATTGCTGCCCCGTCGATGCTGATTTTGAACTGCACACGCTCTCCAAAGTGAAGGACTGGCTGAATTCACATACAGCTAATAATTTAATGAAGCTTGCAACTCCATCCGAAGTTCAGTCCCTCATTAAAAAATTGAAGACCAAAAAAGCGCCGGGGCTTGACGGCATCACAAACACTGCCATGAAAAACCTGCCTATCAACGTTATATGCAAGATTACTTCTATCTTTAACGCTTGCATGACTCACTCTTACTTTCCACAGCAATGGAAGACGGCCAAAATTATTATGATCTCCAAACCAGGGAAAGATCATATGCAAACAGATGGTTTCCGACCTATCAGCCTCCTTCCTGGACTTTCTAAACTTTACGAAAGAATTTTACTTGCCCGTATGAAATTGCATCTCCAAAAGCTACCACCGGAGCAATTTGGATTCCGTGAACATCTATCGACCACCAAACAATTAGTAAGAATTACTGACTTTGTGGGGCAAGCACTTCACAATAATTTGA
Source organism: Stegodyphus dumicola (assembly GCF_044657685.1). NCBI lineage: Eukaryota > Metazoa > Arthropoda > Arachnida > Araneae > Eresidae > Stegodyphus > Stegodyphus dumicola. The sequence goes on from NC_140779.1 coordinate 62,790,592, forward strand.
ATACAGTTGTCCTCATGCTAGAAGTGGCGAAGGCTTTCGACCGCGTTTGGTATGAGGGGCTAGTTTGCAGATTGATCGATCTTGATTTTGAAAGAGAACTCATTCTTGTGCTACTTTCTTTCATATCGAATAGGAATTTTAGAGTCTCCGTTGGAAACTCCCTCTCTACTAAAAGAATCATGCTGAGCGGTATTCCTCAGGGATCAGTTTTAGGTCCGATACTCTACTTGTTCTACGTCGCAGATTTCCCGAAAATCCACTGCAATAATAATGCAATACTTGCATGCTATGCTGACGACACTGCTGTCGCGGTGAAGTCAGCGAATCTTAATCATGCAATTAAAAAAACTACAGGAAAACGTCCCTTACATTGAAAACTGGTGCAAACGCTGGAAAGTCCGGATTAATTCACAAAAATCCCAACTCCTCATCGTCAGAAAAAGAAAGAGGAATGCCCCCCTTAAAAAGGAACTGTTACTGTTTAACAAGGCAGTGCCAATTGTAAATAAAGTGAAATATCTTGGCATAACTATCAATAATCGACTTACCTGGACTATACATATTGAGAATGTTCGTAACCATGCACTAAGAGTCATGAAATGTCTCTTCCCAATTATAGGAAAATTTTCAAAATTGGATTTGTATAAGAAAAGACTAATTTATCTTAGTACCGTCAGACCAATTATGACATATGCGGCGCCAGCCTGGGCTACCGCCACTGAAAAAGATATAGAGAAACTCCAGAAAGTTCAGAACAAGTTCCTTAGGATTAGCACAAATGCCCACTATTATATCAGAAACGAAGTATTGCATAGAGACGTGAAAATTGAACCACTAAATCAATTTATTCACAAGATTAATGCAAGTTTCTTCAATGATGCGGTAAATTGTGAACATCTTATGAACTTTAACTTGTTTCACTACGAGATACTTGCTGAAGATAGGTTTCTCAGGCCTTATGCTGCTTACCTGATTAAGGAAAATCAAGACTTTCCCACTTAATTAGTGTCCATTAAATAATGATCACGATAGTATCTACTTTCAGTGACACCAAACTCAAGCAGCAAGCGTCTGAGCCTCATCTTAGTTTACGAGCTCTTCTAACCGGTACCTTGTGTTTATCTCCTGACGTACTTGGACTAATATGCATATGTAAATAATTTAGAAGACTGATTCATATAATTAATTTTACTATTTCTACTTTCATATATGTTTTGTACTGTATTTAATTGCAATTTTAGAGAGGTATTCCTCAGAAGACTCGCAACCAATGATAAGTCAGCTTGCAGCCCACGTGACAACTGGTCACGCCCCTTCGCCATTAGCTCCTGCCCTTTTGGACTCACACTTCGAACTTATTCTCTTTTTAGCGCCCAAAGAGCAAACATCTGATGACAGCCGGAACACATCAAGCAGAATGCTTGATAATCTCGGCATAAGTGTAACTTGGAACTCAGCTTAGTTGTTTACTCAGTTGTTACTGTTTACTTAACTGCTGTAATTCTGAGATCGTTTTAGCTTTCTCTGTGCTTTGGATTGCGTTCTATTTCACGTTTTAGTAGTTTAAAATATAACTACTGTGTGATATCGTAATATTGTACGAATATCTTTGAGTATAAACCTAGCGTTTTGTTACATTTCTTGTAATAAGAATAAATTTTATTAACCTTTTATCAGACTTGTGTATTCAATCTCAGAAGAACCCGTATGCATGCAACAATATATTGATAAGAATTAAACAATCGACATGACTTTAAAAACAAAAGCGAAATAAGTTCTTTAATTAACAACACAAAGAAATTTAGCAATGAAAGAACTGGAATCTTATTAGTGCTCAGAATCTGATAAAGTTAAATAAATCAACCGAGCAGAAACGAAAATTAGAATGAAATGCTGAAATGCTTTAACAATTAAAATAAAGCAAAAAGTAATGAATTAGAAAAGTGAACTGGCAATACAAAAAAATCAATATGAAAGCGCTAATACAAACTTGAGGAAGCCTTTAACATTGGACATGAACAAATTAATTTAAAAATTAAAACCTAAGTTAACTAGAATTAATTAACAGAAAAATGATTTCATTTTTCTGTTAATTAATTCTGTTAATGTAAATAATGGCTAATTAATATGGTTTTAAAATTTTAGTCCAAACTAAGTTACGGAATTAAAAATGAAAATTGACTTCATGCATAACTTACGGAACCAGTAGAAACTGAACTTGTGACCAAAGATCATGTGAACATCTGTAACTATGACGTTACCGAAATCACATGATCTCTAATACCATGTGCTACTTTTTGCGACTTCTCCTGCCGCTTTATTTGAAAAATGTCTGACAACTCTGGTAGGAGGTGAGAGGATGAAAGAGAGAGAGAGAGAATAAAAGTACTTCTTTATTAAAGGCGCCACCGCGCTTAGTTGCCAAAACTGGTAAACTAAATCGTTTAGTCTATATCATGCAAATCTCAAACATCGCGAAAGCTTGCATTTAAGCTTGTATTCCAACTGAAGATTTAACTTGAAATTAATATAGAATCAGAGAGTAATGCAGACTGAGAGAATTGGATTTTTGTAGCGTAGTTTATGTGAGATGAGATCACTTGGGGTCACGTGATATGAGCCGGCGAATCAGGATGTTGAACCATGAAAGCATAGTAAATTCTTAAATTAATAGCTTTTTACAAGTGTACTGTCTTCATTTATTGGCTTTTTACAAAATTTTAAAGGATATTAAAATGTTTATGCCTTCAAAATAAAAAATTCTTAGAACTAACATTTGTTAACATTTTTATGTGTATACTGTATGTTGTCGTCAATAAAGTCTGCTTGGCGAGATTTGCGCCGGCGGAACGGAAAAATACCGAAAAAGCACTTTTTCAAATCATCACTGAAGAAATTCTCTGCATTCTTTTAGTATAGTTTAAAGATATTATTTCCTAAAGTACACATAGGCAGTTTCATTCTCTCTTAGATGTAACCAATAGTTATATTTAATCAAATACGATTGCTATGCAAACAATAGTATTTTATATAGGAAAATTGGCAGCACATAATTGAAAATTGAAAATAATACATAATTAAAAATAAAGTCAAATGCACATAATTGAAAATAAAGTCAAATGCACATAATTGAAAATAAAGTCAAATGCACATATTTAAAAATAAAGTCAAATGCCTAATTTAGGAAAATTTAAATTAATATGGACGAGAGAAAACAACGTATTATTCTCTTATGTCATATAAATTAAAAAAATACTTTCAATACTTACTAAGCTTCGATTCATTTTTTATGTATTTTCAGGTTTTTATAAAGATTTAATGTCACAGTTTCTCTACTGTTTGATATTACAAATGAAAATATTAATTTAACTTTACTTATATTAATTATTATACTTAATTATTTATATTCAACTGTGTTAACAATTTTTGAGAAAGTTTTTAGATCCAACAAAGTTAATTATAGCAGCGGTCTGTGAGCAAACTTTTCGTAAACTCTGATATTATTTGCATAATATCTTTTTACTTGTCTTCTGCATGTAAATGAAAAATAAACAAATTCACGCTCAGGCATTCTGTCATAAATGCGTTTCACTAGTGGTTTCCAACTTTTAAATACTAATTTTCGCACAATTATCGTTTTTAACAGCAAGTTTACATTCAGTGCTAACTTTAAGCATGCAGATTTTAAACTTTTGCAAAATTAAGCATTGATTCTTCACCATACCTTTATTTTAACAGTCGTGGTTGGAGACTTATATGTTTAATTAGAAGAAGGTTTTATTCGTATAACGACCTTTTTAAATTTAAAAATTCAATTTTGGGAAGATAACGAAATTACTTTTTATACAGTTCCACTATCTATATAGTTATATTTACTAGATGTTTATATTCAGTCTAAAAAATAAAACACGATACGAATTTGAACCTCGTACGACGAAAGCTGACAGAGGTATTTAATTTTAAAATTTGAGATCATGTTCCCTGAAAATTCAGGGGTCATTAATAAATTGAAAAAAGATATATTTAAATTTGTACGCAGCTAAAAATGAAATATCAGTTTAGAAACAAGTTTCTAATCTTAATAGAATAAGGGACGAACACTGTTATGCAAACTGTCATGAAAATTTTTAATCGATAAAAATTTTTTCAAAACATGATTTTATTCGCAACAGTGGCAACTTTAGTATTGGCAAATGACTCACTCGTAACATTATTTGCATGAATAACCAAGTAATATATATACAAAAATTTATATATATTTATATATAATATTTTATATATTTTATATATAAGAATTTCTGCTACATAATGAGACATTACATCTTCTTCATCCAACTCTATAAAACTGCAATTCTTTAATTCCATACACTTTAAAAATCTTTAGAACTCTGCCTTACTGTTGCCACTTATTTTTATTAAATATTACAATCCCATTTATCAAAGTCATGTATTATTATTTAGAAGTTGTTTTAAAATTAATTTTTACAGCACGGGAGAATTTCTAATAAACGGTCATTATTTGTAAGTCATAATCTCTACATATAATAAAAGAAAGAGTCTGTCTGTGTGTCTTTCGTTCGTGCTGCGCGTAAGCTAATAGACCCAGGACTACGAAATTTGATACATAGGTGCATCTAAACAAGAGCTAGTGCATCTCGAAGCGATTTTTTTCAAAATTCGAATCATTTTTTTTTTTTTTAAATTTTATCTCTTTAGACGAAAACGCATCATTTTGAATAGTTTCATTCTTTTAGAAATGTGGCTTTGGCAACAGTTTTCATTCAATGCTTTGCTTACTGGACTGCTGACTGTTGAAAATATAAGATAAAATATTATTAATTATACTTTCCTTTTGAGAATATTTTTGGTGTTTCTTTCATGTTATTTACTGCTTATTTCACTCATTTAAGATATTGAAAAGATTTGCATGATTTTTTTTTAGGAAACAAAGTTTTTAGCTTCTTTTAAACCATATGAATTCTTAAGATTTTGCAACGGGAAGTTAGTTAATTTATTTATTAGGATAATTAATGTTGGTATTAAGAGATACTGCTTATTTCATTGTAATGTTTTATATATAATACATTTTTATTGAAATATGTGTTTCTTTTTGTTGTTTTGTTTGTTTTATGGTAAAGTTGTTTTCTGCAGAGTAAAACTGTGCAGTTTTTAAATTTAATGTTTGGTGTTTCCTTTCGTCATTTTCCCGGTACATTTAAAAGCCCGACGAAGACTGACCGCGTAGCGGCTAGTATATTTAATAAAAATAGCATATCTTTAGTTCCGATAAACAAGAATAAATAAGTAGGAACTGACTTCAAGGTGTGAAAAAACTGTATTAACATCAAGTGTCATCCACTATAAGTTAAAAAAAAATGTACTTGAACTTGAGTGCATGATTAAGAAGTATTTTATTAACGACTGAAAATTTGAACAAGATATCGGGAGAGTGGATAGTAGGAATTTAAAAATAAAAACATTTTTTAATTCAATAATTTTTTTGGATGTTTATTAGATTATGGTCTTAATGTGACTGTAAAACTTCATGTGAATACTAGTGTACTTTTAGCATTTGGAAGTTAATAAATTAATCATGTGAAAGGGCTTTCGGGGTGCCAAATATAATAAATTAAAGAATGTTACACATCAACAAATCACAAAGGAATATCACCAAAAAATTGAAAGAAAAACAATTAATCTCGATTGGTTCTAATTTATCTTTTAACCGACCCCTGATAAAAGATTATTCTGGCAACAAAACGTGTTAAAAAGAAAAGTAGGAAAGGGAAAAATATCCTGAATTTTGAAATAAAATATCTCAGTAAAATTTTGCCGTAAGGAGTCAAATTTTTTCCTTTGTATTTTTGAGAATGAGTACAAACTTTTACTAAATTAAACTAAATGGTCGAACATATAAAACATTAAATTTTATGATATTTACAAAAATGATTTTTAAAATTTAAAAATACTGTAAAAGGTTTAATTTTGTTTATTTTCTTATGGTAAAGGGCTAGAGGGCTATCTGCCTAATGGTGGAATGCCTTGGTAGAGAACTTTCTTAAGGAAAACTGCCTCTTATACACGTTACACATGGAAAAAAACCACGAAAATGCTCATGCAGCCAGCTCGTTCCCCAAGATTCGAACCCTCTACCACAAGAGAAATATTGCGTAATTTGAATATTTTTGAAACTAGAAGTATATGTCTATGACCAACGGTTGGGTCACGTAAGATCTTTTAGGAGCACGTTTTATAATACTTGAAAAGTTTTATGTACACCTGAATAGAAAATGTATAAAAACATTTCAGTATGAATAAAATCAGTTCATTCGTTCCAAGTAACAATGAATTCGCACATAATTTTATTTACTGCCAAACCAGGAAACAAAAACTTTTGACACATCGTTTAATACGTATACGTATGACGTTACGATTTGTAATATAACAACTAACAACTTTTTCTCAATATCAATAAAGAATTAACGTGGCAATAGCATACCCTGTCAGTTATCCTAATCTGAAACAAAAAAGTTACCAATAGCAGCTATTTATTTAAAATCCTGACATTAATGAAATATTTTCAGCCTACAATGACGTCGCATGCAATCGCGTGCTATCCTAAAGTCAGAATATGGCTTCGTATAATAATAATAAATCTGGTCGTAACGAAAATTTTCCGCCAAAAAACATTCTTAAATTTTTGGGGTAGGTTATTTTTCTTTAATTTTCCATAATGGATGAGTTTATGAGGAAATTTACTAAAGCTCTGCTATTGGAGTTAGCGGAGGAGTTTGAAACAAATGCGTCTCAGGCAAATAGAGTAAGAGAAATTAGGCAGGCTATTCTAAATGCCGAGGACTATGAAGAAGAAGCTGCGAAAGAATACGCGGCAAGAATTTGGGCTGCGGCTGAGCAGAGAAAAGCAGAAGAAATAGCCGAACAAGAGAGAGCAGAACGTGAACAAGAGAGAGCAGAGCGAGAACGTGAACAAGAGAGAGTAGAGCGAGAACGTGAACAAGAGAGAGCAGAGCGAGAACGTGAACAAGAGAGAGCGGAACGGGAGCGGGAGCGAGTTTTTGAATTGGAAAGGTTAAAACTGATGAATGTAGTTCAGACTAATAGCCTAGCTTCCACGGTTTCGAAAGTTGAACACCCTAGAGAAAAAAAGGTTAATTTGAAAGATCTAGTACCGCGTTTTGAACCGAGTAATATAGATATTTCATTATTCTTTATGCTATTTGAGAAACAAGCTCAAAAAGAGAACGTTAATGAGATTGATTGGGTCTCGCAATTAATTCCTTTATTACCTCACGATGTAGCCCAGTTAATAGTGAAAGAACCAGCGGATAAATGGGATGATTATCAGCATGTTAAGAAATTACTCATGCAGAGATTCAAGCTTAGTTCTTGGGCACTAAAAACAAAATTTGAAGAACATTCTAGAAAAAACAGAATGTTATGGGTGGATTTAGTGTATGAATTGAGAGTGTATTTAGAGAATTGGTTGGATTCAGTAGAAGTTCAAGATTTTCAAAGTCTTAAGGAACTTATGCTCACTGAGCAAATTAAGCGGCGAGTCCCTCTAGAAATATGAGAGCACTACTTAGACAATTGGGAAGAATTTAAAACAGCTTCCATTTTAGCAGAGAAATGCGACAAGTATGAGGCTTTGCGAAGAGATATGAGGAAGTTAGAACAGAGAGCGGGGTTAAAGAAACCATTTGAGAAAGATAGAGAGCGGTATGTTAATTCTAACTGTAGTTATGATCAGAAAAGTAGTGGTCATCAAAGAATTAAATCAGAGGAGCATAGAAAAGGAGGCTCCTAAAAAAAAGCAAGTTTTCAATGAAGCAGGTTTCGAGAAACAGAGGAAAATAAAGTGTTACCAATGTGGAAAGGACGGACATATCCGACCTAACTGTCCATCGCTGGAAAAGAATAAGGCTAATCTGGTGAATAATCTAGGAACGGAGAGTTTAGGAAAATGTTTTGAGCCGTATTTCAAGAAAGCAGTAATTAATGGGATAGAGAGAGAATATCTGAGAGATACTGGAGCTGGTATAGATCTGTGTAATAGTACTTGGATTAATACTAGTGACTTATTAGGGGAAACTGTATGGGTGAAACAGCCTTTGGACACAGAATGTAAATGTTTACCTTTGGCGAAAGTCACCATTGAAGGTGATTTTAATGTGGTCAAAACAAAGGCAGCGGTTACTCCGGTAGAGTTAGATAAAGAGTACTATTTGTTAGGGAATAAAACTGCACAGTTGATTAATGAAATTAGGGAACGACCGGTTCTCCTGAATGCTGTGGAGACTCGTAGTCAGGCGCATGTGCGCAGGAGTTCAGAGAGAGCGAGTGCAAAAGACTTAGATTCCAGATCGGAAGAAAAGAAAGAGATAGAGAGTGAAAGGGCCGTCAATAATGAGCATTCGGAAGAAAGGAAGTTAACCAGTAATACGGAGGAGAACATTAAAATTTCAGACATCAGTTTAGAGGAAAGGGCTATTCTTGCGGTTGTTTCGCCAGCAGAATTCTCGGAAGCACAAGCAACAGAAAATCATGATAATGTTCAACACCAAACAAAATTTATTATATCGCATACTGAAGGAACACAAGATCTTCAGAATTCGATATTCGAAAAACCCACTTCTATCAAGACGTTTTCTTCTGAGAAATTGCTTCCAAATAACCTTGCTGTAAAAATGATGTTCAATTATATTGCTGAATCAAATGCATATGCTATATGACGTGCAATGTATAAGGAGACATTACCAGCCTTTGGCGAGTTTTCTTTGGATGAACTGACAAATCATAAAGTCTGGAAAAAGAAATTGGGACCTCATCCAAATATAGTTGTAAATGTTGAAGAGTGTCCTATCTCACTCTGCATTACTGCGTGTTGGCGCAACAGATATTTCCCAGCCGGCACGAAACTTTGTGAGGTGGTGCTCTTCCTCAAAGCTAAAAAAGATCCTAATGTACCAACGTCTTACCGTCCTATTTGCCTTCTTCCTGCCTTGGGTAAAGTACTAGAGAGAGTCGTCCTTCAAAGACTTAAACACTATATCTTGTCTGGACAAAGCATAAATGACAAACAATACGACTTCATTCCTGGAAGATCGGTGGATCACGCGCTGCAGCACCTACGAAAATTAATAGCAAATAACAGAAGAAATAACCAACATAGTCTCATTATTTCTGTGGACATACAGGGCGCTTTCGACTCGTTGTGGTGGCCTGATGTACTGAAGAGATTACAAGACATGGGTTGCCCTAAGATTCTCTTTCACCTTATTTACAGCTACCTAAGTGATCGCAACTTACAAGCCACTACGGACGCAGGAGTGCACTCACGTTCCATCAATAAAGGCTGTCCTCAAGGATCCTGTCTGGATCCACTGCTCTGGAATCTTGCAGCGGACACAGCGCTGACTCTCTTTAACACAGATCCTCACACGGAAATACTGGCTTATGCCGATGACTTTTTGCTGGTAACCAAAGGGCACAGCCGCAACGCATATGAGACTACTGCGCAACAAGCAATGGACAAGATGGCCAAATGGGCCAATGACCATAAGTTAATTATTGCCAACTCAAAAACCCAAGGTATGCTTATTTTCCCAGGTAAGAGCCATCGAAGAATCCCTTGCATCAACCTTCATGGGAAAAATATTAAAATAGTCAGAAACTTTAGGTACCTTGGAGTTATAATTGAAGACACATTCACTTGGATGCCACATTTAAAAGAGGTCAAGGCACGACTTCACAGGATATTTCATTCCATGCTCAGAACAGCAGCACCAACATGGGGAGTTTCTTCGAGGATGCTTAAGACGTGGTACTCTGTAGTTGCTGAACGTATTGCACTGTATGGGGCCTCCATGTGGGGCATAATGATCACTACTAAAATGGAGAATCTGCTACGCTCAGCACAAAGACCATTCCTCCTAAGCATTACCCGAGGATATAAAACCTCGCCCACAAATACTCTAAACGTGATTTCAGGACTACCGCCTCTGCATCTCTTAGCTCAGCGCGAGAGTGCAATAATGCGAGTGCTCCGACTCAAAGAGACAATAAGTTTATGGGACAGGACTTATGTTTATACTGACTATGAGCAAAGCATTCCTGAGCCACCTTGCCACCCGGCCAAATTCAACATCTCGATTAACTGCAGGTCACCAACGTGGTTCAACGCCACTGCAATCTACACCGATGGTTCCAAAGGAGAATGTGACACCAGTAGCGGATACTGTGTTCTACTTGGGAACCAGATCTTAAAGACCTAGGAAAGAAAGCTTAAGCACCACAACTCAGTTTTTCAGGCTGAACTGATTGCATTAAAAGCTGCACTTGTCTACGCACTGGAAAATAACTGTTCCAGTATATAGTATATATTCAGACTCAGCCTCTAGCCTCCAGGCAATCCAAGGCGCATGTAGTAAAACTCCACTCGTCAGGGCCATGCAAAAACTCTTTCTAAGAACACCTAAATGCTATAGGCCTGAACTCTAGTGGGTACCTGCCCACACTGGAATACTGGGTAATGAAATTGCAGATGCAATAGCCAAAAGAGCAGCAACTGACCCTCACGTTTGCACACTTGACGTGCCTCTCCCGGGTTCGTTCTTAAAAGCTGAGCTCGAGAGAGAATTACTCAAACGTTGGCAACATCTGTGGGAGACAGAGACCACCGGCAGAAGAGTTTACAGATTTTTTCCAAAAGTCTGCCGGCTTCTAAAATCTGGCTCGTCTCACTTCACTCAGTATCTAACAGGACATGGTCCCTTCATGACTTACCTGCATCGCTTCAGACGACGAGAAAACGAGCATTGCTCATGCGGGATGGTAGGAGATCCGGACCACTATCTGTTCGCTTGCAGAGAGACCGCCAATATCATCTTAGGCAACCAGTATTAAACCACATCCATGCATGGGCCGAAGCTACTTCAAAAAATCGCAATGCATTGAAACGCATATGCGATTGCATAAACATTGCACGCAAAATCTCAGACAGGCTGGAGTAATTCTCAGCTACCATCCTGGTCACCAGCACAGCCCTTGTATGCTCTGTACCTGTAGTGAACTAATTTTATCTTAAGTTAGCTTATTCGGCTTTTCTTATTCCCTGTATATATTTATCTCCTTGAACTGTAAGCCTTGAATTATGAATCTTGAATTATGTATTTTGCCTTATTTTATGTATTGTTTTCACTGTTTTGCCTTTTTCTTTAAATTTTATGTATTATTTCACTTTCTAGTATTTTACTTCTTATTACTCTTAGTATTTGTAACCACCTATCCATAACTCTGCAAATATGTAACTGAAATTGTTCTTCTCATCAGCAATGCACCCTTCTTCTATCATGCACTATCGTCTTCGTCCAGCATTTGTTTGCACTGCCCCTAGCAGTCGTCTTGAGCACAATATGTATTTATAAGTGTGTTATTTTGTTCAAGTTATTTCCGTCAGCGGGGCTACCTGGCCGATATGCTAACTACTCAGTGGACCGGCTGCCTCGCTCTCGGTGGAAAGAAAGAAAGAAAGTGTCCTATCTCAGTGATTGATTATTCGAGATCAGATCTACGGACAGCAGGAACTTTAGCATATGAAGTATATGGAGGAGCCAATCCTTTTTGTTCTGTAAACTGTTGTTTGAAAAATGATTTTTGTAGCGTTTTGGAATTATATTTTTGTAGATTTAAATTTGTTTGCATAGTGTGTTTCATTTTCAAAATGGTTAGAATCAAATGTTTAAGTATTAGCATTTTGTAAACTGAAAAGGTACTTTGTGTAGATTCAAAATTTAAATTTTGTTGTTGTATTTATGCGGTTATGATATCTAGAAATAAGTGCAGGGTAATGTAACTGGCTTCTCTATTATCACTTAAATGGTTACCACTTGTGTTTTGAAAGCAGTGAAAAGTATTTAGAATGTTTCCTTCCATAGTCAAGAAAAATTGCTTTGCTGTGAAGCTGTTGTGATAGGGTCGCATAAATCTACGACGAATGATTTCAAATTGCAAATTCAGAGTGCAATATACGTGATGAAATATAATTATTTATAATAACGATAAGAATTTTAATAACGGGACTAAATATAATTATTTAATTGTTATTAAAATAATATTAAGTTGTAAAAAATAGTTGTTATTAAAATAATATTAAATTGCTGGCAATGTTAAAAACTCAGGCTCGAGAGCCACGTATAGCTCTCGCACGATTGATGTATAGAATTTGATTTTTAAAAAAGTTTAAGTTTCTCTCTTGTCGAATTGTATGTAGCCATTTTTTCTAGCATTCAATAAATTTTTTATGCTGTGTTTTGTTTTCAACCTGATGTCACAACCCAGGGTTTGCATAGCGGTTTCGGCCACTACACCACACTGTCTTTACCTTCACCGTTATAGCCTGATAGCCTGATGGCTGTATCGCTGATTGTTTCCGCGTGTTGTGATTTTGGAGCTGTCTTGAATAATAATGGCTAATAAATTGTGTTTCGATACTTCATCAAGTGCTGTCGTCGTTATTCACTTCAAATCCACGAACCCGTACGTAAGGAAAACGTAACAATATCATGTATAAATGTAAGATACTTTAAGCGTGTGTATGATGTGGCATTTCTAATGTTATTCATTCCAAAAAATTATTTTGAATACCCTGAAGTGGAGAACTTTAATTTATTTTTTATGCACATTTGGTTGCATAAAAACAAACGAATTTCATCTGATCAGCCAATACTTTCGAAAAAAGTAGTTATAAACATTATTTCCTCAAACATTGATATTAAATGCGTACTTTTAATTTCAGTTTCTTTGAATGAAGCAGGAAGTTTTACGAACATAATTTCAGCCGTGGACATTCTTTCAGTGCAAAATTTAACTCATATCATCCTTCTAAAGCAAAAATCAAATTTTCTAAACTTTTCGTAAGTTAAATATAAGAAATTCCGCACTTAAATTTCAAACGTTGGAATTATTTCGAAGATATTAGTGAACGAATTTATTGACTTAAATCATTTTTATTGCCAATTGATTTACTGACTTAAGTAATTTATTTATTATTATCATAATGTTTATTATTATTACTATAAAAAATTTTACAGTAATAATAAGTTTTAGGAGTTTTTGTACCAACAGCGGAAGCAATCTGAAAATAAAAGGTTAAAAAAAAAAAAAAAAAAAAATCCATGACGTAACAGCCATAATGGGCCAAGGCCTGCAGTGCCCGAAATCTGCTTTCTTGACCGTGGGCCCCGGGATGCGTAAGCATAGGCCCTGAACAAGCCCTGGTCAACTTGTCGCAGAAACCCAGTGTTTAGTCCCCAGGAGAATTTGGTACTCATTTTAACGAGCCAAGTAATGGAAATCAGCGGATGAAAGGCTGAGTCGATAAAAAGTTTCTAGGTTGGAGAATAATTATTCGTAATAGAGTAAATTAGCGTTTGTTACTGAATCACTTGAAAGTTCAATAAAATATTACTTAATTATAACTTTGCGAATTCTGCACATAGATGTTAGAAACATTTGGCATATATAATTTGTAAAAGCATAATAGGAATTTTTGCTCTGTGATGCTCATATAAAATATTAGAGTTTATATCTACCTAATTTTTACATACCAGAGTTGAAATTATTTTAGAAAAGTTCTCATTATTTTGAAGAGCTTAATATACGAGTAGATGGAAGTTTTCGTCTAGGATGGATTCACCTTCCTAGGGGACTGTGCAAATATTACTTCTTATCATGAAGACGAGCCGCTCAGATGGTATAGTGGTTAGGGGCGCCGACTGCGATACCAAAGGGCATTCTTCGGGTTCGAAACCCGGAGAAGGCATGGTTGTATTTGCCCGTCCCGTCATAGGAGGCAAAAAGGCCCACCTATAAGGTATCTTCGTAATAAAGTGACCACCGCTTCTGGCCTTAGTAGTGGCCAACGTCTGCGGACGTATTGGTCATAGACGGCCATTTCCCCTCCCCCCCCCCAAAAAAAAGGAAGAAAACTATTAAGATGACCAGGGGCCAGGTGATAGAGTTGTAATAATCAGATATAACCAGTACGACCAACCTGAATAAAGGTGTGAGTGCCTTTTTTGGTTTGCCCATCGTTCGCCAAGGCAGAAAGGTGCCATGCCATTAATGCACAGAGGTGCCAGCACCCTTCGGAAGTTCAGTGCCGTGAGAAAAGCAAATTTCACCAAGGCTATTGGGATGCCCATGTGAAGATCTGACGAACAGTTTCCAACTTGTACGTAGGTGCTAGCACCTTTTTTCAAGCTGACCACTGCTCGCCAGGGCAAGGTGCTATGACATAAAGGCATAAAATCCTGGCACCTTTATGATGTTCAGTATCATGAAAAAAGCAACCGTCATCAAGGCTACCAGGACACCCATATGAAGATCTTAATTTTGACGAATAGTTGCTGATATGCATAAAGGTGCCAGTATCTTTATAACATTTTATGAAATTGTATGGGTGATAGATAGTACGTGAAAATTCCTTTCTTTTTATGCAGTAAAGAATTAGATCCAAGAATTATGAATTTGCCAGGAGCTAATGTCGACGAGGTTAAGATGCTGAGTTTAATACGGTTACCGTAAGGTTATCTTGCGACTTTTTTAAACTGCCATTATTTTTTTTTCGTCTTATGAACTTATTGTTTTTGTTGCATGAATTCTACAGTTATGATTAATGTTTCTTTTTTCTTTTTTCTTTTTTTTAACAAAGCAGCATCACAGGTAACGGCGTCTCAGGAAATTTCTCGAATTCCGGATAGCCACATCAGCCCTAGAACATAACTGTTATTATGACACAAAATTCATCTAAATTCGAGAGAATCATCCTATTTTAAAACTAACTTTCCAAATCGTCTTTTAACACTAAAAGATGGCATGCTATCCAGTCTTTTAGTTTTGTGGAATAACCTCGTTTTAGAGTAATCTCAGATTTATTCATTATTGTTATTTTTAAATGGCATCCCTAAACTAATCGGTAGAAGACACTGATGACTAACATTTGTTGAGAATTAAATGGCATAATATTCTTCAAGATGGATCCAGATTTTGACTGTAAGTTTTGCTTTTTCTTTTCGTTATGATTTGTATCTATACAAAACGAGAACTTTTTGCATCTGCTCGTCAATGCCCTTTTCTATAGACGAACAAATATATATCGCATACTGATAGCTTAAAGAAGGGTCAAAATTTAAGCTTTGCAGCACAGTTTCTATTTGATGGTTTTCGCTTTCGTCTCATTGTAATATCGAGAATTTGTTTGTAGAGGGGCTTTTATATTTTTATAGCAACTAAAATTCTTTATTTATCTGTGCAGCTGAACCTCCTGTCAACAGACAATATAGGACCAAGGCTTTCGGCCGGTATCATGGAGTGTCCACTAAATGGGAGTGTATTGGTTCCCTTGAGGGTTCAGAGATTCATACACATTCTATCGTTTTCTGTTTTATAAATGACAAGAAGCCCTCTGTCACATATGATTTCAGAGGATTTTTGTCTTCTGTAGAGTTGGTTGTTTAGAAAAGTGATACTCAATAGAGATGTTTATTTATGTTTGCAAAATTACTGGTCATTTCACAGATGGTCGTCTTAGAAGAGGGTGCACTGTATTTATACTGAAAGTTCCCATAGATCACGAGAAGGGTATCGATTGCTCAGGTGCAATGAAGAAGTTCCAAGCAGCATTAAGCGTGATGATTGCATTCTTTTGACTATGATACTGATATCCTAGGCTTATGGTGTTATTAACTGGTCGTCGTTGTGCAATGGGCATCATCTGGTATCGTCATCATCAAAATCGAATCCTTGGAGCCAAGGAACACATCACAGATGAATCTCAGTTTCAGCTATACTTGAGAATGACAATATTTGAGTGCAGCGAAGTCATGAAATCAAGTCAACTGAAACAATAGCGATACCGTGTTGGACGGGAAATTTTAACGGGAACAGATTAGGTCTCTTGGTATGTTTGGAAAGACTATGAATGCTAACAACCACCGGACTCTTACGGATAATCTACATCCATTCATGGCTATCGTGTATCCTTCAGATTTTATCAGTATAAAATATTGTTACGATAGATACAATTCTCTCCTCTTTTGTAGTGGAGCATTCATCTGAGATGATGCTGCGAACCGTCAGGTTCCTGGATTTCAGTTTCAGAGAAGATATTTGACATGTTGTAGAACTTGACTAAGTTGTGCCCACGTACTGGATTTAATTGTAATCAGTGTCGCAATACAGGTGGCTAATACCTCTGGCAAAATTTGGTGGAATCTGTTAGCGGCATTTCCCCGTTTTACAAGCTAATATTAGAGCTACACACTGAATAAGTGTAACAAATACTTTTTCTAATGAAGACGGTCTGTTAAGAAGGTGGATCAAAAAAAAAAATAAATAAATAAATAAATAAAATAAAATAAAAATAAAAATTAAAATTAAAATTAAAAAAAAAAAAAAGACTACAAGGGTAATAAAAAATTATTTATTAATAAAAGACAAAATATATAAGAGGGAATTAAGAGACACAATTTCCTGTCATTTTTCCACATAATCACCAAATCTATTTAGGCATTTATCTGAACGTAGGACCAACTTGTTTTACCCGGTTTGGTATAAATCACGTCCCTGCCCATTGAGCCAATTCTCGGTAGTTGTTTTGACATCACTTTCTGAAGAGAACCTGGTTCCAGATAAGTGTTCCTTCAGTTTTGGAAAAAGGAAATAGTCGCTGGCTGCTTAATCTGGGCTATATGGGAGGTGACTACAGACTTCCTATTTAAACTTTTACAACAATTCTTGAGTTTAGTGAGTAGTTTGGGGGCCAGGCATTGTCATGCACTAGGATGACATCATCACTCAACATGCCAGCGCACTTGCGTCGGATGGCTTGACGTTACCTTGTTAAATGCGCACAATAACGATATGGCTACGCTCCGCATAGTCGATCAGGATGACACTTTCACCTCCAAATGAGACCACTTTTCTAAACGTCTTGCCATTTCAATGACTCTGACGCGTGTGCGAACTTATTATACGTAGTTGCACAACGCTGCTAGACAACTAGTGCCATCTGTCTACAACTCTGGGGATAAAATATTCCTTCCACCGTTTTTATTTTTCAAATGCTGATCCCTGTAGCCTTTTTTTCGTACCTACCTAAGTGTATTACTTAAAATAAAAGTATCTAAGCTTCAAAGGTAAACAATAATAAACTTTTAGATAATAATAAGTCTCTAAATTAAACCTTTTTTTCCACTCGTTTGTTCACGATCTATTCCTCTTCCTCAGTAATAGTAATAGCCTGTAGATTCAATAATTCCGTTCAATTGTAACAATTCCGTTCATTTATAAATTTCGGTAGCTGATACTCAGCCAGATTTTTTACAGCTGCTTATTTCTAAAATGTATATTACTATCCTGCTTAATTCTAGAATGTTGTAATTTTAAAATGAATGTATTAATTTTAGAAATTCTTAATTCTTTTTTTACGTATTTATTCTAATTGCGTTCAGTAATTTATAATACTACATAAGATATGATGGTGATTCCTTTAAAAAATACTCTAAAAGAAGAAACTTGGCATAAAAGGATGCAGAAAAGCTGTATAACGATCTCTTTCAGATCGATAATTCAATACATTGAGAACAATAAATAACTGCAAAAAAAAATAAAGAGAAAGTCAATAAGAATAGTGCCCAATTTTAATTGAGCACAGCTTCAAATAAACTAACATTAAAAAATTACTATAGACTGATACTAAAAAAAAAAAAAAAAAAAAAAAAAAAAAAAAAAAATTATTGATCCTAAAATGTCTTAGTCATCATCTTCATTCTAATGACCTCATATGCTGCAAAAAATTTTTCTTAAGTTTCAAAAAGCAGAAAAAATAACACATGAAGAATAGTATGATAATAAGCACAAAAAGTATCATCATTAATAACCCTTGGCCGATTATTCCGAAAGCTTCAAATAAAGATTCAGGCTTTATGTTCACTTCCTTTCCAGAAGATTCGATGATGGTGGAACTGAAAGCAAACAAAGATTTAAAATTGTAGAATTCAAAGCCATGATATCAATCGTTTTTAGAATACCCTTAGATTTAAAGGAAGTTTTTAAAATGTATAATTATTTCCATTACTTAAATACAAAGAATTATTTTCTAAACATTCTACAGGGTTTTAATGCTTTGATTTCGCAACTGAAGTGAATAAGTAATTATTCAAATATGATCTGAACTGTTGGTTTTTTGTGCTGTAGCTCCTGCGGTACACCATGTTGCGTTGAATATTGCATCTTTCAGATAATCCGCATAGAAAAGCTCGTTATTATCAGTCGCCGGTGGCGTCTGTAAGAATGATGACTAATCAGGAAATTCTTCGGTCCTCAATGCCAGTGAGTAAAAGATTATCATTAAGATTTAATGAAAATAAGGGATCTCAAGGTCACAAAGTTTGACCATGTTTCATGAAAAATATGGAGAACTATATCTGTCTTGTAAAAGCATGTGGGACAGACTCTCACATCCTGTTATAATCTAGTTTTAGAAGTCAGAATTCCCGGGTATCAGCATAGCAGTTCGACAGGCATTATCCTTGAGGAGGAGATAAAACAAAATCCAATCCCTCTGGAAATATGATTTGCAGGACAAAAGGGTTACTTCCAGTCATGGAATTCAGCCAGTTTCACCAGTTCGGCAGAACCGTTTTTTGAAACATTTTTAGTTCGACGAACCGGTTGTAAAAGGTGAACTCTAATGTGTTATTTCGGCAATTTATTGCTATTTATTAACTAATTATTTCCCTTATTTAGACAGTGAACCAGTTCTTAAAACTATTTTAGGTCACTACTAACTATTTCAAAGAATAACAGACAAATGTACAACCATTCCATTCTTCCGAAAAAAAAATATATATTTTCGTGCCTTGATATATAAATAACCAGGATTTAAAAAGCATTAAAGTGAATTATGTGGCTCCCTGATCTTGCGAATCCATAGTTGCTTAAATGTCTCGAATTATTAATTAAAATTCATTACGGAATAAAATATAAGCTTATCTATTAAATATAAGCAGTATATAAGCAGAATAAAGTATAAGCAGAGTAAAATATAAGAAGAATAATTGGGATTAAACATTCCCCAAAATGTTTATAAGTAATAGGCCTGCGAAGCATGTACAGGTTTCTGTCACAGCATGCGCAATGGTATATGTTGAAAAAATTTGTTAGTTGGGTATATTCGATATGACTATACGAATTTAGTGTCATGATTTTAAAACGTTAGACTTATGGTTTGTAAGTTTTCATCCCTTGAAGTAGATTAAGTTACACAGAATTTAAACAATTTGTGAGAAAGAAAGATTGACATTATCTGGAATGACTTCTGAAAAGATGCGTGACTATAATATTTATGCAATCAAGTAAATGTTACAGACCACACGATAATAAAAATTCAAGTGTTTCCTTCTCAGAAGTTGCAGTCTAGAGGCCGATGCTAAACAGCCGAGCATGTCTGACAGTTTTGAAATGAAAAACGTTAAAAGGAGTCATTTTTGATAAATAGGAAATAACATTGACAAAGTATAAATAGTAATGTAGCTACTACTAAGGTTACCGCACTTATTCTTTCAAGCATTTTAATAATTTAATTTTATTGCTTTTAACGAAACAAAATCATCAATAATTCAATTTGTTAAAAAACAATCAATTTGTTAAAAACGTACATGATCACTTAATTCCATACTTCAACAGAATAGCTTTTACGGACAAGCAGCCGTGTTCGAAAGCTTTCCTTGATTTAAGTGAAGACTATACAATTTTTTGTAATTTTAAGTTTTCTGAAGCTTCTTTCGCGACTAATAAAACTAACTGGCAATATAAAAGTATTCTTAATACTGTTTCCCGATTCGGATTGAACTAAATTACATTCTTGAATTATTTTTAAAGGATCTAAGCTTATAGCTGCTTTAATGTCCAGAATTAAAGAAATCGCTAGATTTTTTTAAACCTAAGTATTCCTGACTGAATTTCAGCAATATTTATATCACTCGTTATTTAATTGAAATGTTATAAGCTGTTGTCTTTTATATCACCTGCAGGAGTCTTCAGTGCAGGAGTGCTTTAATGCAGCAAATGAACTACCAAAGAGTTACAGATATGATATTTCAGTGCACCACAGCATCTTATACAATAAAAATGCTTCCCCAGTGATGGCATAGATTTCTTACAATCTCGCGGATCACACGCTGCATAATGTACACAACATTTTCGATGGCTGAGTGTAACATGTCATCAGGAATGCTCAGCACAACCCGTGATATGTCGTCCTTTAAAGCCTCGAGGTTGGGACCCCACCAAGATAGATTTTTGAACTTCAAATAATCCCACATGAAAAAGTCACGTGTGGTTAGATCCGGGAAGCGCGGCGGTCATACCATAAGTGACTAACGACTTTTTCTTCTGCGGACTGATGGTGCAAGAGCCACCGTACTCATAGAACAGTATACATGAAAGTTACCCGATGCAGCAACTGCCTCTGCTGAAATTATGGAATGACAAAATTAGTCGCATATCATGATAACTTTGGATGGTAACAATACAAGAAAGTGATCCTGTGAGATTAAAGTTATAAAAAAATGGTCCGTTATGAAATTTGCTGTGAAACGATACTAAACAGTGACTTTTAAGTGAATGCAATGGCATTTCTTGAATGCATCGAATTGTTCCGATGCCCCAGTTCGAGAACTGTGAGTAATAACTATCCTATTTAGTTGAAAATGTGCCGTTTCTCACCATAGAATGCTCCAAGCATCTTCAGCTTTCATCTTAGCAAGGAACTTCAGAGCAAATGTTACCCGTTTATCATAACCATTGTATTTTAATTCCTGCGCGCGGCTTGTCTAGTATGGGTAGAAGTGAAGAACTTTACTCAAGATTTGCCATGCTGATAAAAGATTCAAATCCAATTGCTGTGCTATTCCCCGGGCATTGCTCCTACCAGCAAAGGTCTCATGAGGATCGTCAACGAGTGCAGTCGCAATATGAGTAATTTTCTGTCTTGACACTCGTTTCTGACCTCTACCAAACCGAACTGCTAAGGATCTTGCTTCTGCAAAATTTTGAATTATGCCTTTCAATGAATTAATTGATAGAGGGACTTTACGTAGGTTGTTAGGATTTCTAAACTCACGAAGAGCGGCGGTTGAATTCGATTGATGAAGATAAACAAATTCACAAGTAACGCTCGCTGAGGTAAATTCAGAGAATGAATTACTGCCGCGACTGTCGTTTAATTAACTGAGCATTTTCATTTCAAAATTTTACCTGCGATTCGTGCAAATTTTAAGTTGCGTAAACTAATGCAACATTATATCTTCCAATAATGTCAACTTTCGGAACTATTTTTTTTAAGGGAACATTTTTTCTAATGTCATCATTAGTCTCCCTGCCAAATTTGGTGACATTCCAACTAATAGATCGAGCTTCGCTGCCAGAAGTATGAGCACAATAAACGCTTGAAATTAACAGACATATGGGAGAACTTCGGTGCAACTGCCATACTTTTGCAGATTTTCGAGTACACATGGTTCGATATGATCGTATTACGCACATGCTTAACACGTGGTTGCATACTTCATCTTTAACCGTACTTTTGTTGATCTGTGTCCTGAATGTTTCTTTTTTTCCAGGAAGGGATGGTCATAGCAAATCGTATCGGGACTGATTAGAAAGAATGCATTGGATATTTTAAGAACCATGAGCAGACTACTGCTTATGCACCTTAAAGATAACTAAATAAACGTTTTTCGCCAATTCACAATGTCGCAAATAACGTGACGAATTTTCGCGAGGATACGGATAATCGAAAATACCAGTATGAATAACTTATTTGAAATACAGAATACAATAGTTTAGTACATATCGTCATATGTACTTTTAATATGTCATATTCTTCATATAATTATTCCATTCAGAAATGCTATACACCTTGTTAATTTTCCATCTCGATTTTGAAGAAATAAAGTTAGTAAAAAGGTAAGAAGATTCGATTTCCGTATGGAAACTTTCGAAGGTCAAATCGGATGACCTATGTGGCTACAATCTTGTGGAGAACACTGTGATATCGGTAACGCTGACTTCTGTATTAATCCTAATCTCTGCCCATGATTTGAAATTGTTTCCGAAATCTGGTCACTTAATGTTTGTTTTGTGTTCCCCTCACCCTCAAGATTTCTCCAAAAATTACGTTCTTTTTTCTAACAGGTTGCATCAGTACTATCTATCAAAGAGAACAAAAATGCTTCATAATGTTCAAAACAATACAAACAGTCATCTTGGAAAGCATTTAGTGATTCACTTCAGAAATTCGGTGCTACTTTGGTAGACGGTTGCACGGATTTTGGTGATTTTCCTTTGGCGAGTAATACAACTTATAGTAAACCCATTGCTGGATAAGTTATTTATGGTAACCGATACTTTGTTGTCATTTTATTTAAAAAATAATACGTTTTATTGTGCATAAGTTCCGTGTTTAAACTATTATTTATGGCTTTTAAATATTAAAAATCAATTTAATTTTGCATTTTTATTTGAAATAAAAATTTTATTGTTTATCGAATTTATGAAATTTTATGTTGTGGATGATGTAATCAATGACGTCACCTTACTTTAAAAGTAATTCGTTTTAATATGTATAAATTTAATCTATTGTTTTAAATATTATTTATGGCTGTTAAATATTAAAATACAATTTAATTTTGCATTTTTTTAAAAAATGATTTTATTATGTATGAATTTTTAAATAATTTTAGTTCTAGCCGTGATGTAATAAGCTCTCTGATTGGTTATAGAATATTTGTGCATTAACGAGCTGTAATCAGCTCCCTGATTGGTTACTGACAATTTGTGCATTTCCGCGCCGTTTTAAAATTTAATTCATATTTTCGAATTCTAAATTATCTAAATTATGATTCTGATTTTTTTTGTGGTACTTATCAATAAACAACAGGTTAAATGCTCAAAAAAATGTAAGTACATATTTTTCTTTTATTTTATAATTGTATACTTCAATTTTTGTTAAAAAAATTGATACTCTATTTTCAGAAATTGCTGAGATGATTTTTTTCCATATGTTTTAATGTTAATTATATTCTATATAACGTATTTTAAAGTATTTGAATTTAATAATATTCTGATTCTTTTAAATGTTGATATGATGGTTTTTAATTCGATATTCAATTTCAGTAATATTTTAATCTAATTAAACGTTGGCCCAATGTTTTTATAGCGGTGTTTTTATTCTCTTCTTTGCTATATGAAAGTAATAATAACCTTGCTTTAGTATTTTATACTCATAGTAAATGTATTTATTTACATTTGCCTGCCATCTTAAAAAACGACATTTTCAACAAAAAATTAATCCATTACTTTTAATGATATTTATTTTTTTTAAAGTTTCGAATACTTTACTATGCGTAAAAACAGCGTTTTTCAAGATGGCTGACGTTTGTAAAAATCGCGCCAACAATTCCGCCAACGTAAATCGCCAAAAATCCGTGCAACCGTCTACCAAAGTAACACCAGAAATTCTGCCATCACAGAAAAATACTTATTGTCTTATCGTGAATATCTTCTCCTTGCAATTTACAAGGTTCAAATCACTTGAAAACAAAATGTCCTCTTTCGTTGTAAGTAGAGATGAAATACATCTATCTGGCCTTTGAAAGCATAACTACTATATTAGGATTTCGTATATTCTGTTATTATTTGTAGCTATTTTAAAAATAACGATATCATGACTTTGCTAAAGTACTACTAAAACAACTTGAGATCTGGAGTGAGAACCTGAGATCTAGAAAAATATAATTTCACTGTAGAAAACGTACTTTTTACTTCGTTGTGCAATGGGGTAACATTATGAAATAATTAGGTACTCACGGATAAAGTAATTTTTTCATAAAAATGCAAAACATTATTCATGATTCTCATTTTCTACATGCACATTATTTGATAAAATTTTAGTATACTGTACGGCCTTGGCACTATTTCGAAAATTGTCACCATCAGCAAAATGGCTCGTTTATTGCTCATCATAATATCGTCAAAAAGCGCCGAATCCCGTGTGTACCGTATACTAGAAATAAACTCATTATTTTAATAATGTAATCGTTAGTCCACTTACTTGGTTTGCATCATTCAGAGTAATAATTTTCTCTTTTCTTACAAGATTTTCATTGTTTATAGACTATGATATCTGGATGAAGGAATAACTTCAAACTTAAATTAATATACAAGTAGAATGCTTTTAATTTATTCGTAAGAATCTAATAACCTATATTCACACCGCATCTTGTAGAAGTAAAATAATAAAAAGCAAATTTAAATAAAAATTCGACAGTAATCCATGCCGAGCACTTGAGCTAAAACTGTAAAATATTTATCCGTTGCCAAAATTTAATCTTGAAATCTGAAATAAAATCTCCTCTTAAATTCTAACAAATTATAAAATTGTATTTTAAAATATTAATTAGAGCTGCGTAAAATATTTTGTCAACGTATGTTCAGTGGGTTAAATTTTATATTTACTTATTTAATAATATTCAAGTAACCATCATTTTCATTAATATCCCTTAGAAATATGTGCTACTATAATGTGATCTGAAATTTGGAATTTGAAAAAAGTTTGTGATTATTACTTCCTAAAAATTATCGCATTAATATTTATTTCCATGGCAAAGTAGCGAGTCTGCCAGCATCAGTAAAATACTTCTTATATTTTAAAAACCTTGCGAATCTGCAAATTAATTGATTTTACAAAAACGCTTTTAAGTATTTGGCATACGCTTGATTTTGGAAAAAAAAAAAATAGAATTATAATTTTTTATAATTATTTTCCTTTTACATAACGTGCCTCTTTTTCTTTTAATATAATGCGATACATGAAAAATAGCGCTGCAAGCGGATGTAATTAAAAATAAGAGAAAAATACACTTTATTGTAAAGTATACAATTTATTGTACACAATTTTCATTTTCTACAATAAATTGTACACAATTTATTGTAAAGGCTTCTGAAGTAAAACTTCGCATACAATTTTCTAAAATTCACAGAATATCTACAAACAACATTTTCCAATTTCAAAAGAACGAAATCCTTCCCAATTACTTTGACAACGTTCAGTGGAACAGCTGTTTTTAAACGTCTGCATTGTAAACACATGTGCTTTTCCTGTCAAAATGTAATATAGAAAATAGTTCTCAGAAAAAACGAAAAGAGCGTCTTTGTTCCTGTATGAAGTTTTAAAAATAGGTTCTTTCAGAACCTATTTTTAAAATTTAATTAAACCTATTTTTAAAATTTAATATTCTGAAAAAAGAATTTGCACCAATATTAATTAAACAGCTTGGCCATATGTTTGTATAAGAACATAGGAATAATTATTGTTTTAAGTTACTGATATATAGTTTATTGCATAAAATTATGGCAGGGTTTTCGAATCCTAGTCTTCGATACAGATACAATAAGCGATCACAAATGCATTTCTTTCATAATCAGTAACAACGCAGTTAAATATTACAAACTCAGATGTAAGACTAAACACGGGGGCTATTCCAAGCTTCACAAACATCTTAAACAAGCAGAAGGGAGTCTCATTCTGCAGATAGCTGCCTATCATATTCCAGCCTCTCTTAATGGATCCACAAAAGCTCTTACATAACAGCAAGCTGCCATGCAGCTTACAAATAGAAAAAAGGTTCCAACTAAAAATATCCCCACCTGGGGAACTTTGCATCAACAATAAAAAAATGTTGTGCATGCAGACGTCCCTATCTGGCTAATCATGGGGAAAACCTACATAAGCACTATTGCATATTTCTCAAAAGGGAACGTGACAGATATAAGCTGTTAATGCAAGATGCCAAGAAACGGGCCTGGCGTATCCTCTGCACTCATACAACAGCAAAATTGGATATAGCCTTCAAAATGGCAAATAACGTAATCTACAGAAGCACCTCCCTTAATGCAAGCAACTACTCGCAAGCCTTTAGCGCCACCGTAACAGTGAGAATTATTCTTAAGAATCTGTTCCTAAGATATGGATACGCCTTGTCATACAATAGTTGGGGAGCAAGCAAGGAACGTTATACTCAGGTAACTTCAAAAGTAAATACTTTCTCACTCGGAAGTGGCCAATATAATAAAACGGCTGATTCAAGATAAAACTCCAGATCTATATGGACTAGACAAACCATCATAATAGAAATGTTTCGAAAGGCCCTAAACTTATGATTTGCTTCCTCAGTCGTTAGGGAATGGAAATATTTTCCAACTCCCTTAAAGAACGCTGAAACAGTCCTATTCCAGAAGCAAGGCCGCTCAATGATACTACTCGCATCGAGCAGACTGATCTGTCTCTTGCCGTCCCTAGGTAAGCTGCGTGACAGACTTAGCCTAAGAAGACTGCAACATGATCAATACAAGTCTTCTAGACTAAATCACCTCCAGTTTGGCTATTATCACACGCTATACAACCTTAAAACAATCAGAAGCAGCAATCTTGCAAGAGGCAAGTACATAGCGGTGATCTCGCTTGACATCAAAGGGGCTTTTGACGCCCTTTGGTGACCAGATATACTCGGCTCATTGGACCCCTGGGAGTTAATAATGATGTCATTCGAATAAATTGCATTTGTCTGTCACACGCAACGTTAAGAGTCACCATGGATGGAAGCATGTTCACAAGAAACACAGGCTAAGGATGGCGCCTTGGACCGGCCTTGGGAAAAGTAACAGATAAAGCATTTAATCTACTAAACAGTCTCAATCGAAATACACTAGCACACGTAATATGCAGACAACATCTAAATAGTAGGAGAAAATGACAGAAGAATATTAGACCTCCAGGGCAAATCAAGTGTTAGACTGTCTCTCGAACTGCTAAGTTGCGCCCAGTATAAGCTTAAAATCAAATTCGAAAAATCGGTTGCCATAGTAACTTGAAACGCCTAAATTCTAATCAGGCTTCCAATTTTCAAAATTAAAAGGCACTCAATTAAGATAAGCAAAATGTTAAAATGTATTAACATTATTCATTCATTTAATTCAGCTGGATTTTGCATATAGAATACTTGAAAGATAAAACATCTCGGCAGTGCAACAGTCTGCTCCGGATGACAGGAAAAACCTGAAGCATCCCTTCAGCGCTTTCAAGGGTGTCGTTTCACCCGACAACAGTGGAAACAGTCTGCTGTGGAGTATCAGCTTGGTGTACCACATTAAATGCACATAAAATCAGACAAATTTTCAGTTTGCAAAGGCGGATAGCTCTTTTAATCACAGAGCATACAGGACTGCTCCAAAGAATGCAATGCTCAATCTTTCAAGTCTCAAACCATTATATCTGGTAGCGTAATAACGGGTCACAGCAATAAAATTCTTAAGACTAGACGTCATCACACACGATACCACCTACCTGAACACTGAACCTTTCGCAAAAACTCATCCTGCACGATATAACAATGAGGCCTTTATTAGTGATTCAGGAAAAGGGACAGCAGAACTTAAATATATACCGAGGGCTTAAAAACAGAGAACGCTACAGCTAGTGCCATCTGCATGAGGATGAGGAATAACTATATTTTTCAGTGGTCAAGTAGACTAAAACTCTGATTCTGTCTTTAAGGCAGAATTATTTGCAATTATCAAAGCAGTAAAGTGGGCGCTTAATAAAAATTTTAGAACAATTATACACACAGACAGCTTTTCTAGTATTCAAGTTGTTAATGATGGCGCCTCTATAATTGAACTGGTATATGTTATTAGAGAACTTCTTCTCAGTCGCGATGGTCTTGTCAACCTGCAATGGATCAAAGTACACATAAGGAACGAGGGAAATGAAAAGGCGGACACGTTGGCAAAAGCAACAACAACTTATACTCGTCTCGTACGTTCCTGGTTACGGGACATATTCTCAACCAGAGTCAACACTGAAAAGAAAATTCAAAATAAATGCGGACAACACCTGGCAAAAGCAATGGGATACAGAGACAATGGGACGTAATCCCCATAACTATTTTCCACTAATATCGTCAACCCTAAAATCAGAAAGCTCCATGCTCATCCAACAGTACACTGAACACTGCCCTACAACAGGCTATCTACATAGGTTCGATCTTAAAGATTCGAACCAGTGCTCTTACGGTAAAGTTGGCAATTTGAGACATTACTTACATGAAT
The DNA here is from genome assembly GCF_044657685.1 of Stegodyphus dumicola. Taxonomy (NCBI): domain Eukaryota; kingdom Metazoa; phylum Arthropoda; class Arachnida; order Araneae; family Eresidae; genus Stegodyphus; species Stegodyphus dumicola. The sequence goes on from NC_140779.1 coordinate 62,818,846, forward strand.
GCACCCTAACGCAGGACATACATCTCCCACAGCACTCTGAACATATCTTTGGACACAGCGAACTCGACTAGTAGAAAAGGAAAAAGGTCTAAAGAAAGCTCTCAAGGTAAGAATATAAACAGTCTCGCGCGGTTGAGTTAAAAATATTTTATTGCGAACAATGTATTGCTACTGCTTTGACTTCGCTTTGAAATCGTTGAGTTTCTTAATTAAAAATTCGTTGAGGTTTAAGAAATATGCAACAGATAAAAAAAAATTCGAAGATCAAGATTCGGGCTTCCAGGTGCTCATATTCTGGTCGAAGACTACGTTATTCAAAATTTGATGGCTCTAGGTATTGTTGTTTTTTCAGAATGCGGAAAACATACATATATTCATGCAGCTTCATTATTTAATTCCTTTAAACATAATACAGGGTAATAATGTTTGGTTGCAACAATCTGAAAAGTGATATAGCCGTTTATAGTGATTCGACGCAAAATGCCGTTTCGAGACTAATATGGCTTCTGGGCTAACGCCCAGAAGGCATATAATAATGTGCAACAGCAGGCGTTCTTTCAGGCTTTAAAGCTTAAGTACCTTTAAGTTATTGTTTTTCATTTTTAGTGTTTATATATTTTTATGGAAAAAAATAATTATTACCGTGTATTTTAGAGAAAGATGTGTGTTTCCAGAGAAGGGTATGAACAATGACTTTTATGCTAAGTAATTTATTACGTAAAATTGTGGTGAGACTGAGGGGAAAATGTTAAACAAATTACGTAACTGCACATAATAATAATCGCAATGAACACTTAGTATACACATATTTTTAATTAACGAAATTAATCACATTTTTTATCGAAACGGCACTGTTGATTATCATTATTTTTAAAAAGTATATACATATTTTTAATTAACGTAATTAATTGTTTTATCAAAATGGCACTGTTGATTATCATTACTTTTAGAAATTTATTTATTTACATATCTGACGATTCTTATACTTTTTTTGTAAGATAATCCATTTTTCCTATTTAATCCCATATAGCAAACCACCGGATATAACGAACCAACACATAAATTTTTCTAATTACTTACACAGTAGTTTTTGTAGAAGTAATTTATTAAATGTAGTGATATTAGTCACTTCCATTGTCAGCGTACGCCATTAACAGCGAAAGGGACCATTGAGTCATTTATGAATAAAAATTCATATATAAATTTCAAATTGTGGCGTGCTGGAACCACTAATTTTAAATCAAATCTGATTACAAAAAAAGTAAACAAGTTTGCTCACGTAACTAAGGGAAAAAGTCAAACACGCAATACGGCAAAAATAAACATCTAAAACTTGGGAGATGAGCAATAAGAACTTGTGTGGCCCGTATGTTGAAAAACAAAGCAGCGGCTAAATATCATTAAATACTCACCAGGTGCTTCTTAAACTTCCTGATGACCTCGCTCTTCGACAGATGGCGCTGACGCATGGCAACAAAGATGCTGCCAGCGCCTGGTACATAATTTTTGTTTCTAAGCGTTAAGAAATGCCGGACGGCAGGTGGCTTGAAAGAAGACAGAATCAACCTTGAGGGCTTTATTTTTTAGTAGAAGCTACTTAATGCCGGAAAGAACTAAAATGCTTAAATAAGGTTTCTGCAGGATTATTATTTTTCTCACATAACTGACGTACAAGGAAGCCAGTGGTGATGAGACACGACTTCCGGTTTCGGTATTCCCGGACATTTAAATATTACAAATAACGCGGAATAGTTCTTCTTTAATAAAAATGGTATTTTACTCACGGATATTTTCGCCACAATATGCAATCTTTTAAGTTCAATGAAAAAAATTTCCCGCACCTTTTAACTAATTAATGTTTTTAGTTTAGAGAAAAATAAGCAAAATATATATACACACACACTGAAAATATACATATACACATTTTGTTATAATATCACAAGTGTTTATCAAATGTAAACGTAATTTAGAATTACTAAGCAATCTAAATTTAAAACGATGTAGTGTAATCGTATATTGCAACAAATGCTGCTTTTGAAAAACACGGAACAGCTGAAGGAAAACGATACGGTTTATTTTATTGCGACCCTTCAAAGAATATTTCCTCTTCCATCTTTTATGTATTAAAAAAAGAAAAAGAAAAGAAAGACAAAGAAAAAAGAAGGGGCGGGGAAATCTGAAAGAGTTTAAATTTCAACGATCATCCAAAAGGATCTGTTAAGGATTTTTTATGCTCTTCCTGAGCTCACAATCTACGGATCTGCTGTTGCCACTAAATGTTAGAGTCCTGCATTATATTTGAAAAAATTAAATAATGAAAAACCTGCATACATGTATGTATATTTCTCGCATTGTGATAAAACAACGGTACATAGAGCCATCGAATTTTGAATTAAGTAATCCTCCTACGAATATGGGCATGTGGAAGACCAAATTTGAAATTTGGAATTTGTTTTATTATCGATTTCATATTTTGTAAAACTTTAACGAATTTTCGAGTAACAAACTCAACGATTTAAAAGCGAGTAATGACAACATTCTACGGAGGGGGGGGGGGGAGTACCTTTTTAATCTCCAGCGCGCGGAACTGTGTATTGGAAATTCTAAAGATATGCTCATTTTAAAATTGTTTTACAACATTGCTATTGAACTGAATTTTATGGTTTAAGTGAAAAAAACATGATATTTAATAAATAAAGGTAACACACAAAATTTAAAAAAAAACACCTCTTTGGACGTAATTTAAAATCTGAGACCTTCAGATTTTTTTTAATGACTACTAGAAATTTTCCTATTTTTTTCCTCCTTTTCTCAGTTCATCATATCGATGTTCAGTTTTCTCATTAAGCAGGTTTATAAAACTTTTTTATGTCTTTTTATTATTCACGTTTTGTGTGTTAACTATATTTATTAGATATAACGTTATTCGCACTTACGTGGCATAAACTTCAATTCAACAGAAAAATCACAAAATATTTAAAAAGAGCATACCTTTAAAATTTCCGATAAACAATCTCTCGCTAGAAATACAAATATTTAATTCCGCCTCTGTTCGCTTTCAAACCACTTTGGAAACAATTATGGAGTTACGATTAGTTTGGTAGTTTAAGATCCATTTCCCTAGGAATTCAAAATATAGAACATAAAATCCTATATTTAAAACGAATTTTTAAAAGGTCGATACGGTTTCTTCTAATTTCTAGTTCTTTCCAAATAAAATTCTACTTCTTATGGGCAGGAAGACGGCTTTTCGCACCGTAAGGCACGAATTACAGTTAATCTTCATGAAGTTTAAGCTTCCTTCCCTGCTATTTAATTTGAATAACCTTCTAATTTAAGCGAATATATGTGACACGAATCAAAAGGACAACAGGATAGTTTAAATTAAGATCTTGGCAAAACTTAAAATCATTGGCACAAATTGTGGATTCGATTACTAAACGTCTAAGTATAATGGCCAAACGGCGTTACAGCAACTGAGGAATAAATAAAACATTTTATGTTACATAGAAAAGGGAATTATTTCTTCTGAGAACGCGAATTGCAGGATGCGTTTTCTTGTGGATTAGAATCCATTTCGTAGCTAATACAATAACATCTGCCTATAAGCGTTAAAAAAGAACTAGATTGCTCTAATACCTCGAAGTTACGGGATAAGCAGGGTCGAGTATGTCGAGACCTAACTTGCAGAAAGGCAGAAGGCATGCAGAAAGGAGAGAGAAAATACCCACAGGGCTGCGCCTTCTTCTAGTACCTTATATAGTCCCCCTTTTAAAGGGCGACTGGGAATTAGGGGACACAGTTGTCAAATCCTGGTGGTGAAGAATGATTATCCATCGCCTTTTAGTTCGGGCGACACTGCAGAGTCATTAGGATTTTGTTGAAGCAGAAGAAGAGAAAAATATGCAGTACTCCTCGCTGGGACTCGAAGCTGTATCACTGCAGTTTCATTAAGTTTTTCTGACGCAGAATGATGCGAAAAATGTGCAATTGTGTTAACTCATAATAAAGGCACAGCTATATATTGTTACGAAATGTCCAGGCGCGTTAAGATAGCTTTCCCGCAAAGCAGTTTTAGGGCTGCCATAAAACGGCAAAGAAAGGCAGGATTGCCACATTTGGCGAGAAATCGCCCATTTGGCGACAAAATTGGCGATGTACCATGGACGGATGGAGAACCTTCTGGAACGAATTCTTACCGGTTTAGCCCAGAATGTTCTCGAACCCAAGCAGAAAGCTATATAAACCCTGCTAGTCCGCAGTCAGTAGAGTGTGTGTGTCTCTCATCGAGAGTGAGTGTGTCTCATCTAGTCGTCTAGCGAATCAATCCTTGCGGAGTCGATTGCGTTGACAGCCGGGCAGCGAGTGCCGAGTGGGTCGTCGAGTGCACCGAAGAAGTCTGTTCGTGTATCGCGGTTAGTGCATCGTCGAGAGAGCATCGTTGAGCTCCGGGAAGCATATTTCACAAGTGCACATCTGCGTAGCCACCGAGGGAGTGGCTTCTAGGATGGACCAATGGGCATCCAATATCTCTGCGTGTCACATGACCTTTCGCGTGCCTTAAGATTTAGGCAAGATGGTTGAAAATATTCTGCCACGTAATTTTCTGTAAAATATAATTAAAGCATCGTCCATTTCTTCTGAAAATTTTCATAGCAAAGTTAGATAAAATATGAGGAATTGTAAAAATTTCATTATGTTGTTGAAAGAATTTGAAATAAATACAAACACATGTTGGTTACTCCGCAAAAATATCCATTTGAAATATTACTTAATAAGTGGTAAATAAGATGAAGAAATAAATATGTGATAAACATCTGAGCCCAAACGCTATCTTTATATAAAACTATGCATATGAGAAAAATATTTACGCCAATTATATATGTTATTGGAAGGTCAGCACTTTTTATTGTAGTCTACGTGAAAAAGATGTTCTATAAACAATAGCCAATGCAGAATTTCATTCAAAGTGAATTCTACTAATTTGCATTCGTATACATTGTGTTAAATTTCACATTTAATAACTGCTCACTCTTAAATGTACTACCTACACAAGAAATACTCCTCAAACAGAATGAATTCACCTTATTCACAAAGGATATATTCAATTTATTCACATATAACTTTTGACAATGGATATAATCAGATCATACATAATATGTATTCTGAATCTTACACTTTAAAAATCAAAAGAATGAAAGCACTGAAATAAGAAAACACTAGAGTCATTGCAACACTTCCAGTCCTTCTCAGCTCAATTGAAAAAAAAAAAAAAACTATAGACTTGAATTCTCTTAATCCACAGGTGTAAGTAAATGCATAATATTCGAGGCTAATTGTTGCTTGAGTCATTTTCTGGAGCGATAATATGTCGTGAATATCAATCCAAATATTAATGCGTGATAAAAATCGCGTAAGTAATGTAGCGATTAATTACACTCATAAAACGAAAGCACTACGAGATTTTCTACTATTGCGCCCTACATTTATAACTGCGAAACAAATGCAAATTAAAACGTAAACAACATACGCTTAGCGTCACAAAAGTAGCTCATTCGTCCACTTTCGTAACTCCTCCCTCAGTGGCTACGCTGATGTGCACTTATGAAATATGCCTCCGGGAACGACTGAACCAAAGAGTCGGGAGCTGTGCTCGTGTGTCGTCGAGTGCATCGCGTGGAGAGTCTCGAGAGTACGTGGAGTTCCGAGAACGATCAAGCAGAGTCGGGAGCTGTACTCCGGAAAGCAGAATCGGGTGCTTTGCAGGAAGCTGTCTCCACCGTGATAGCCTGACAGTGTGAAGGCTTGTTCCAGCGTGTTTATAGTAGATCTTCGACGACTCTAAAACGTGATTTTAGAGCTGTCCTGATTAATATTGGCTAAATAAAGTGTGTTTCGATACTTTATCAAGTGTCGTCATTATTCACTCCAAATCCATACAAACCCCGTACGCTCGTGAAAGACGAAAATAACGTAACAAGTGGTGTCAGAAGCAGAAGAATAAAAAAAAACGTAACAACTTTCTAAGAAACTTTTTGGCGTACGAACTAGGAATTTTCTTTTAACTTATATATATATATATTGGAGTTTTCTCGGAGCCACAGTTTTTGGTAACTTTTTGGCGTGCTTACTAAAATTTATCTTCTAATTTTCTAAATTTTGCAGCACAATGCGCAAAATTTTGACCTAAATTGGTCTTGTTTCGTTTGTTCTTACAGCCTTATTTATAATATATATATATATATATATAGTTATAGTTTAATAAATTTTTTGTTTAATGATTAATGATTTATAAATTAGGATTTTAAAGAAATAAAAATCCATGAGAATATTAATAACATAATTCTAACGTTTCAAAACTTATCAATTATTTGTGTGAAAATATTTTCGGAATACCATTTGTAGAAAAATTATAAGATAAAAAATGTTACACACTAGGAAATCATAAAAAAAATATCACTGAATGGCAGTTAAAGGGAGGTTACGGCATTGAATTATTCTAATTTATTTATTAACTGACTCTTCAAAACAAGTTTAAAATAACGTAAAAAATCGTAGATTTTGAAATTAAATCTTTCAATTTTTGTTCTAGAGGAGCCAAACTTTTCGTATTTCGCTTTATATAATGAGTATGAAATTTTCCTAAATATAAGTATACGGGCCGGGAGATCGTTTTAAAAACAGATTTAGTATTTTATACGAAACCTTTATTTAGAAAAATTAGAAAGTGTAAAAACATTAATACTTGCGTCATTTAAAGCATTTTTATAATTGAAAGTATATCTACGGTCAACTGCTGCGAAAATAAAGGCCCAATAAAGACTCTTTTTTTTTTTTTTTTTTTTTTTATGGTAGACGCGATGTTTAATAAAGAAAGTAGGTTTTTATGCGAATGAATGGAAAATATTATTAAAATAAATGTGTCATATAAAATTGAGTTGTTTCGATGGCAACAGCGTCACTGAGGAGTTGGTTGAATTTAAACAACTCTTCTGGCGATTCAGTTGATAATATAACATGGAGGAGGGGATATAAAGCTTATGCTCTTTTCTTCACCTTTTTTCTTTGTACTAGTGAATAAAACTGCACTATCTATACAATTTAGAACAGGTGTGCTGTCTGTGAATACAATTATAATTTAAGGACAGTTTTTGAAAAGGGTTGCGGAATTTTAGAGTATTTAGCATAACTTATTATGCTTTGAGACACATCATTGCTTTAAAGCTAATTATAATACGTTTTAAAAAATGATTTGATTCTCAGCATTTTCTAATGAACTGGCAGTTTCAATTGTGAATTAATTACGAGAATAAATATGTAAAATAAAATAAAGAAAATAAGGAACCACGTAACATATTGAGGAGGACATTACAATACTACAACAAGTATTTTTAATTTGTAACTTTTCTAATGTGAATAATTTTTGGAAATACAGGATAAATGTAGAAGAAGTATTTGTAAAAATCAGAAAACTAACAAGGAAATTCAACTATTTTTTTTTTCAGCGTAATTATATTAAAAGCTATTGGTTTTGATAATTGTTGGCCTACACAACACACCCAAAAAAGATTATATCCCTCTATCTTGACAGACATAAAGTTACTCCACCCAGTATGTGAAGATAAAGCGAAATTCTTACCCCACTTTAACAGAACAGTACTTCTGTCTCAATTCCAAAACCAGCATCAAAGAAGCTTAACGACATTCTAATTGTTCTTTTATTTTAACTGAGAATACAAAGACTACCGACTGTTTCATTATTAATTGAGATTATTAGATAAGTAAAGGTGAAGTTGGTAGAAAGCACATTTGCGGGCTGCATATATGACTATTCAACATTATATGTTATCCAGACCATATATGCTATATTATATCCGTTATGTGTTAATTAACCAGATTATTCAGAGGCTGGATTCTGAATTTCATCTAGTTTGTCTCTCTAACCTCAGAATTATTCACAAAAAATATTTTTGGCGATTGCAGAATTATAAAGCTGAAAGATATTGATTTTACTGGATAAAATATTGTTCACTGTTACGAGTTCATAAAGATCTATTTAAACAAATAGGGCAGATTAATAGAAAAAATTTTATTAAGATGTAAGTTCCTAATTAAATTAGTAGTACTTGAAAGCTAGAATACTTAAGAAGTGTATACCAATTTTTGGCAGAGTTCTCGAAAGTAAATCACAAGCTCAAAGAAGGATTAAATTTACTCTTTATTCCAACTCAAAATGATTAACAAATGGCTTCTTCTCAGGCTTACAGTAAGTCTCCAGTTGAGCTTTAACTTCCAGTAGAAAATAAGAAACTAATCTAATGCCAACTAAACCAGTCATTGATAAATTGATAAATGATGAGCAGTTATGTATAGTAGGAACCCATGAAGTATTCATAATGAATTGTGCATATGAATTTTAGGTAGCCCCATTATGCTTGCACATTATATATATTGGATATTATAGATCGAAATCTACCGAATAAGAAATTGTTACTTCTCTTCATAACTTACCTCAAGCAATTGGATTTTCATCCTAGAATGAATTCATTCATGAATGTTTTGTTTAAATTCATGCTACTGTAAACCTGTTAGATGATTATGAAATTAATGATGCAAACAAAAAGCTCTTGTAGTAAGGATTATTTAAGTGTTGGAGTTCACTTCCTTTAATGCAACTGTATGCTAGAATTAAATAAATTTACTGATTTTTTTTTTAATAAAATATATTCACAGCTGCCAGTCTTTAAATATGAGGCAGGCAGTTCTGGCGTGAAAACCGGAGTTCTTGGGAGGCTGCGCGGCAAAGCAATTTCAAAAGAACTCCAAATTGACTTAAATTTACTTTATAATATATAATTCAGTTTACTAAACTATTATAATTTGAATCTGGTGTAAAATATATAGATGTTCTAATTTTTTGTAATTTCTTTTTGTAATTTTCTTACTGAGAACATCCTGCACAAGAAAGCAAAGCTTTTATTTATCAAAGTACTTTTAAATGAAATAAGGGATGAAAATAAAATCAATAATTAATGTACGTAAAAATTCAATAATAAACCATATATTGATGTAAAACAAAATTAAATGCAAATATTAACTGATGGAAAAAGAGTTGAATTTGTATAAGGCTCTACAAATGCCTACAGTACATTAAAGCAATTCAGATGAAATGAAATTTAATAAGATATGTTATGCTAAAATCACTAGAGGTGAGAGAATGGAATTTGCACAATTTATTGCTGGGAAACATTTTCCTGTAATACAGTCTAAAACTTAAAAGCTGGGAGATTCTGTGATTTACCGAGAGAAAGGAAAGTGTTATGAAAAACCGGTAGTCTTCCGGTAGAACCGGTTGAGTCTGCAACTACGTTTATTGAATGGAACTCATAATTTAATTATTGAAGTTATAGTGTTTTTATTGTTATGTAGAAGAAAGAAAAATGAAAGAGCCATAGTTTTAAATTCAACAGAAATATCATTAAAAATATAAGAATTAAAAAAAAGAAACAAAAGTAAAATTTAAAAAAGGGAAATAAAAAAAAATCTCGTCTCAGATTTTAAATTACATCCAAAAAGGTGTTTGTTTAACGTTTTGTGTGTTACCTTTATTTATTAAATATCATGTTCTTCGCATTTAAACCATAAAATTCAATTCAACAGCAACGTCGCAAAATAATTTTAAAATGAGCATATCTATAGAATTTCCGATACACAATCTCGCGCACTGGAGATAATTTTTTTTTTTCTTTTTTTTTTTTTCTTTTTCTTTTTTCTTTTTCTTTTTCTTTTTTTTTTTACTCTGTGCAGTGTTATCATTGCTCGCTTTGAAATCCTTGAGTTTGTTAATAAAAAATTCTTTAACGTTTGGCAAAATATGAAATAGATAACAAAACGAATTTCAAATTCCAAATTTGGGCTTCCAGATGCCCGTATTTGAGTAGAGGACTACGTTATTCAGAATTTGATGGCTCTAGGCACAGTTGTTTTTACACAATGTGAGAAATATATATGCATTCATGTAGATTCTCCATTGTTTAATATCTTTAAATATAATACAGGACGATAATATTTGGTGGCAACAATTTGAAAAGTGAAACAACGCTTGTAGTGAATCAACGCAAAATGCCAAAACGAAATTAATAGTCCTTCTGAGCAAATTGTCCCTTTGGACTAATAAATAAATATAAATAAAAATAATAATAATAAAAAAAAAAGATTTATCGATTGGCTGAAAATGAATAATTAGAAAAATACATACTTAGTTGACGTTAGTACTTACTACCTTTTAAAACAGCATAAAGAAAATAAAAATTTCAGCTACGGGTACAAGCACTGTTGGGCACTGAGGATTGAAAGAAAATTATCTGTTAAAAGCAACAGATTTCGTTGACTGCGGAAGTTTTAGAAGAAATCTAATTTGTGACTTCGAACAGGTTCTGATTTCCGCAGGGGCGAACTGGGCACACACCCTGAGCATTCCTTTTCAATGGGCCTCCAGCTTCCTTCAACTTTAGTTACTATGGAATTCGTAGTAACTAGTTCGTTTTGGAGCGAACACCTTCAATCATTTTTTATGCCTTAATCAAAAAATTTTATACTGTGAATTTATATTAAAAAATAGATTTTTTTATGATCTGTATAAATTTATAGATCACATATTATGAAAATAAAGCGCATAAAAAGCGAAAAGTATTTTTGTTTGTTTAAATAATATTTTTGTTTGTTAAAGTTTTGAATGAAAAATATTGAATTATAAGGTTATTTCAAGAAATATTTTATATAAAACGTATTTTACATGAAACATAATTTGCCTCAATGACATCTGATGCAGTAAAAATATTAGAAACGGGAGAAGGGGATTCTTTAATGGGTTTTATTCTGGGTTTGCAATTTTAGTCAATGTTTGACTTAAATTATTTTTATTAGATTGTATATAGAAGCTGATTTAAGTCAATGTTTGACTTAAATCAGCTTCTTTATACAATTTTAGCGAAAAAAAAAAAAGAAAATGATTTTTCAAAAGTGCTAAAAAAATTACCAGTTATCCTTTCTCTTCTTTTACGCTATAGAGGTGCTAGATAATTGTAACATATAAAGGAATGAATACCACATCTCTTGCACCAAATTATTTGCTTTTGAACCGGATCGACTGCAATTCTGGCTTTTGAAATCTGTTGAAAGTTTTAATTGCCATTAACGCCAAAGATAATCAATTAAGATTGGTTAAAGTTATTAGTCAAAATATGAGTTTTCATTTTCATTACTTCTGTACATACCGCAATTGTAGTTAATAAATGAATAAACAGCTATAGAAATCTAATATCATATTTGCTAGTAATTAATTACTTTGAACTCTCCTCTATTTTCATAACAGCAGCGACTTTGGAATAAAACGCTGGCTTGAAATTTAAGACTATATCTTTGTCTGACATATTGCATTCATAAATACAATTTTATTAGCTACTAAATTTATGACTAAAGAAGTGCTTATCCTCAGATTATTTCTGAATTTATTACCAATCTGTACAAACAAATACTGCATGAATTTATGAATTATTGATGATCTCCCATAGATAGTTAAGAGGTGTAATTGTGCATTAGTCTTCATTCATCATAAATTGTCTCATTGTGCTTTACTTTTTGTTTTTATAAGCAAAGTAGATTAAGTTAAGATCATTTTCCGCGTTCTTTGAATTTTATTGCGGTAAATATTTCTCTAAGAAAAGTTATAATCCTTTATTAGCTTGTTAAATGGCTTATTATTCGTCAAGGTATCGTATTATTATAATTTTAAATTGCAATTTTAATAGTTATTTTATTTTGATTAAATTTTTTTTTAAATTATTTTGAGAAAATTATTTTTATTAGATTGTTAAATTTGAGGATGAAATATGTAGCGAAAAAAAGTACTTTCAGAATCCAGAACTAACATTTCAAGAGGGATGCATAACTATTATATCTTCCTTTCCTAAAATATCAGCAAAACATGCAAATTAAACATGAAAGCTCTTTTAAATCAAATTAATAATTTAAAAAGGAATTTCCAAAATCACGTCTGTGATAATATTTCGCACAACTTATAAAATACTTTCAATAGTTAGAAAACTTTATAAATCGACAAAAGAAAGCGAAGAAGCGTAATTGAAATTCGAGTGCAATATGCTATTACAGCCCAACACCGACCGAACGGTTAAAGCCTCGGTTCGAGGTTCGAATCCTGGAGAAAGGGCTGGTTGCATGGGGGTTTCGGCGGTTTTCCATATGTGTAACGTGGACACGAGCTAATTCCCCTTAAAAAATCGTCCACAGGGCATCTTTCTCCTTCTCTTTTCTATCTATCTCTTTTGATTTTCTCCTAATTATTAATCAATTTCTTATCTTTTTGACAAATTTTGTGGGAACAAAATTTTTCTTACGATTCCTCTGAAATTGAACTAATACATTTTCGGATAAATTGTTAATTAAGTAAAAATGTTTAAACGTAAAGATTTAACGCTTGCTTTAAAATGAAATAGTGCAACGCAGTAAATTATCATCATGTACATCATGATGGAATATACAATAGTTTGACAATTTATGTGATACATTAGCCGTTATGGTATGATGGTAAAAAGCAAGTTGCCATAACCTTGAACTTGGGTTCGAATTTCAGTACAGGCATAGATATTTGTGTGTAAGTGTCTTTACGGCATGAGGCAATATACTGGCGAGCTGAAAATCCTATGGAGAAGTCGATGGTAAAGGAAGAGGAGTTGAGTTGAGTTGAGTTGAGAGCAGAATCTGGACACCCGTGCGGCTTACTAAGACTATTCGGGTCTAGTCCAGGTTCCGCAACTATCCGGGGCAACACCTCATGGGGCCTATAAGGGCATACATTGGTCCTGTATACATGCTTACATCGTTCATAACATATGCTTATAGTTACATAGTTCATAATATATGCTTACATAGTTACATAGTTCATAGTACATGCTTATATATAAGTAGTTCATAATACATAGATCTTTCATAGTACTTGCTTACATAGTTCATACATATACATGCTTACATAGTACATAGTGGCTTACATAGTTCATACTTGCTTACATAGTTCATAATATATTGAGCCTGTTACATAATACATACATAGTTCATAATAATTTTCATTGGCCATAGTACATACATGTTTCATAACATATTGAGCCTGTTACATAATACATAGTGGCTAACATAGCTCATACTTGCTTACATAGTTCATAATATATTGAGCCTGTTACATAATACATACATAGTTCATAATAATTTTCATTGGCCATAGTACATACATGTTTCATAATATATACAGTGGGCCGTAATACATACGTTTCATAATATACACAATAATAATAATAATAATAATAATAATAATAATAATAATAATAATAATAAAGATAGAAGAGAGAGAGAGAGAAGAGAGATTGACAGGGAACTACTCCACACTGCACAAATCTGTTCCCAATTCCTCCAGTTTCTGCATTATCTTGCATATTTTGATGCGAAATGCTGGCTGTTTGATCAGATAACGCTTATGAGAAATTGCCTGTTCCGGAAGCTGCACATGCCACTGTGCGGTTAGAGGCCATTGGGTCAAGTAATGGTTTGGTTTACCAATGCCTCCACAGACACAACTTTCGGTATTTGCAATTCCTCTCTCATAGTAATAGGAGGGGAAAGGCCCGTGCCCCGTCACAAATCTCGTTATTTGTGGGGATGACTCGAGACGAAAGGAAGAGGAGTGTGAGATACTTGGATACGCCCGTCGGATGTTCTCCATCAAAAGTGGGGAAGTATATCTCCCTGCAGCTTGATATGCATATCTGTGGCGTCTTCAAGACGCGATACAAAGTTTCGGGAGTTTTATTTGGGGACAGCCAATGAAATTGCGTATGGAAATCACGTGTTCGAAAAGCAATGGCGGCAACCGAATCAGCATTTTGCTTACTAATAACACATGCAGAAAATTGTTTAGAGCTTTGTTACTATTTCAATAATTATTTTAATGATTTATTTTTTAAATTCGTTATGCGACATTTATTTCAGATGATAACTTCCTATGAATTTCTTTATAAATGAAACAATATTTTTTTTAACCTCAATAAAAGCGATTTGTAATTGTAAGCTGTATGGCAATGTATTTGTTTAACCTCATTTGTTAGCATTAACTAAATCTGCTAGAATGCTTTCTCCTGTTTAAGGGGACTGCTATATTCTAATGTTCTAAGAAGTCTAACAAACAAATAAAGCTCAATTTAACATCTGTTTTGCATTCAGTTATATCCGATTTTCTATTGTTAAAGACTTTTCAGCCTTTAAACTACGCCTAGCTAAGATTGTTTGGTGGTATGTCGAAGTGGGAAATTTTGTGTGAACCAGGAGTAATAATTTAAATTTGTTTACAAGAACATTACGCATATACAGAATTACACATAGTTTTAAAATTTACTCAGTAAAAATGCATTTTAGCTTACAAAGTTTGCGAGAGACGTCAGCCATCACATTACAAGAAAATTTATGCTTTTATATTTCGTTTAAATGAACTGCCTTGGACGCTAGTCTTATGAATAATTAGGTGAAATTTTAAGGGTGTCTTTAAATACTTATTTTCTAATTCAAGCAAAGAATAAATACAAAATACAGTTTTTTTCTCTTCTGAAATATTATTTTGCAGTCTAATAACACAGAGTTTCTATCTGCATTTTCTTAAAATATTTTTTTCAAACACTTCGTGATAGTTTTTCTTATTGCCTCATAATCACATACCTTAGTATGTTGTAGTGAATATTTCTTAATTAAAATTGAATTAGAAATCTAACTTAATTTATAACTGATTTCAATGCATACACGATATGACTATACTATAAATCTGGAATTTTAATTTGAGAAACGTATTTAAATTTTAAGAGATGGACTAATTTTGAGTATAAACATATTACTTTCGTTTTATGTATTTCAATATATAAGCAAACAAATAAATCAAATTTCAAATAAATATTTTTCAAATAAAGCATTACAAGCATCAAAATAATAACACGATCGTCAAAAGAATACATTAAAATATTTATTAATATCCTAATAGGCAAAGGATAGTAACACGCAAAAAAAGATTTTGTTTCTTAAACTTTCAAATGCACTGTTGTTTATGTTAAGTAATAGAGAAAAAGATGTTATTAAAAACCACATTTGAACAATTAAACACCAGAAAATTTTTATTTTCTTTCTGAAGGGAAGCGATTAATTTTTCCAATTTAATGCTTGAGTGGAAAACTGTTTTAAATGTAAAAACTATTTTTAAGTGGAGTAACTGAGTTGTGAAGACAGAAACTGCAGTGTACAATGCATGCACTGCTCAGAAAAATAACTTGCGTAATTTGCTTCTTGATACCAGCAGCAACAACTGTGGTCTTACTACCGACAATGCATTTGGTTTCCAATGTTTATCCATATCTTGGATAAGGAAGGTAAGTTGAACAGTTATTCTTCTGAGAAAATAACTGGCAAACTGAAGAAATTATAAAACTGATGAAAGTGAAAAACTTATGATACATTTAATGAATACGATAACAACAGTTCTTTAACAAAGAAACAAACAAAGCAAAAAAGAAAAAGGGAAACACTTGAAAATGCCAATGCATGGAACATAAAACTTTGATTGAAAAAGAATCTGGTCGAATGCATGAACCTATTTGCAGAATGCGAAACAAGCATCTGTAACGTGACCAGCAATCTGAATATACAAGATAATTTAATCGACCTGTGGAGAGAGTTTGTTGAACTAGATTCCGCTGCAAATAGATAAGTTGCTTCTTTCAATTGAAGATGATGTAATAAGAATTAAAGGTAATATGTTATGAAATTTTGAATGCAGCATTGGATTCTGAAGGTAATGCAATTAATGGTAAGCAACTCAAGATTGATTCAAATGCTGGAATTGGCAATATCGAATTATATTCCAAGGATTCGGAACAAGAATCATTTTTAAAAGTAGTACTGGACTTCAATAATGAAAAGGCATTATGTAAATTAAAAGATGATGACTGCACTGTGACTCAGGACACACATATTGGACTCAATAACAATCCCCTTGATGATTTCTTTATGAATGCATTAGATGATGAATCTATTGGAAGAAAATTAAAAGCGAATGAAGAAAAAACTGAAAGGACTTTTCTGTTGTAGCATAGAGGCTGTTCACAGAATTTTTAGACGAGTTTCATTGTAATTACGGAAATATTTTATCTAAAATTTTTGTGTTTTAAATGTTCTGTTTGATAACCTTTATTCTTTACTATCTGTCTGCACCGTAATTTCGAAGGAAAAAAAATTTTCCTAAAAGTTTTATTGCCTTCGAAATTATGGTATCAAAAGAGGTATCAAAAGAGGTATTTTATCCCATTGCTCACGAACAGCTTTCCAAAGTCTAAGGAGGCTTAGGTTGACGTTCAGAGAACCCTCTTTTTAAGAGTCGAAAAACGCAAAAATACATTGATGAAAGACATATGAGTGAAAGATATGGTCTTGATACCCGTTTCTTGCTCCATTTTATCCCAGGAAAATAACAGTGGATTTTGACCTGTCACTGCTTGCTCTGTCTTGATGCAGTTCTACTGATTGATCACACTGTGTGTAAAGAGAATGTATTTCGTATTTGAAAACTGAGCATCAGATATGTTTTTCATAATATGTGGAGTTGATCTTAGAA
This sequence comes from Stegodyphus dumicola, assembly GCF_044657685.1. Lineage (NCBI taxonomy): Eukaryota > Metazoa > Arthropoda > Arachnida > Araneae > Eresidae > Stegodyphus > Stegodyphus dumicola. The sequence continues at coordinate 62,835,563 of NC_140779.1, forward strand.
CTTTTCCTCACTCTCTTTATTTTTAATTTGTCGTTATATGAAAATCAAGCTACAATCATAAATCTCATAGAAAAAGTTTCTTTAGATTCCCTGAACAATGTTTTATAATTTTTTTCTCCTCTTTGATGATAATAAATGGATCTCTTTTTATTTCGGTCATTTAAATACACCCAAGATTCGTCTATTGTGACAACATTTTTCCATTTTTGTTCTGATAAATGCTTCTCATAAAGAATTCTGAGGCCGGTTCTGCGATATGTCGTGGAGAAAGACGATGCACATTATGTTTTTTCGCCTTTTCAAGATTAAAATCAGTATTAATCAGTTTGCTTACAGTTGACACAGCATTTTAATGGATTTGGCAACTGTCCTTTGACGTGGCAGATTTTCTTTTAACATCTTTCTTTTATCTTACTTTTGCAACATCTAAAAAAATTTCCGTTTTTTTTTTTTTTTTTTTTTTTTTTTTTTTTTTATGCGCATTAGGAACAATTTTTCTACTTCAAACTAAATTTTGAAGTTTTTTTTTCCTTTATTATTGGCAACATTACCTATCATAGCTTTAGATATCACAAAAAAACCATAGCTTTTCCAACATTTTTTAATAACTAGATACGAATAATTTTCTTCGGAAAGAACATAAACATAGCCTTCCACTTCTTTAAAGTGATATTTTGCATGAAAACTAAACTGTCAAGATAATACAGATAATAGGCGATAATTATGCTTTCACAAAGATAGTAAGACGATAATTTATGCTTTCAGAAATATAGTTGCATTTAAAAAAAATAAAGAATTTTTTTCCCAAAGCAGAAGTTTTTTTTTTTTTTTTTTTTTTTTTTTTTTTTTTTTTTTTACAGCAAAGCAAAATCATCTAAAAAGTATGCGAACAGTCTTTGTATGTTGTGAACGGAGCTCCATCCTTGTACGGATATGGGCCAATATACAAATCTAACTGAATACGCGAAACGACAACCTGAAATAAAATTACCTGCCCCCCCCAAAATAATAATAATAATAATAATAATAATAATAATAACAAAAGTCTTTTGAATTATTACTGCCCTTATGAGAATAACTCCTTTTTTAGGAAAAAAAAAAGTGTTATTCAGAAAGCAATAAATTGAGATGCTACGCTGTTTTACTCTGTACATCGCCACCATTTGTGCTGCATGTTATGTTGGAACATTGTTTCGAGAATGGTTTTTTTATTGTCTTCATTAATCTTATGAAACATGTATTATCGTAAAACGTAAAGAAGTGTAATTTTTAAGAAACAGTTAAAAAGAAACATATTTAGTTGGAGCTAATATACTATATCTGTGTACAGTGCTCGTAATAATTAAATATATTTCCTGCAGTACAAATATTATATCTGTTTCGTTAATTACAAAGTAGTAAACCATGTAAACGTCGAAAGCGAAAGAGAATACAAATGAAAGAAAAAATGAATGACACGTGTGTTACATACGTTGAATTTATTCTAAAGCATTTATAAATTAAGTATATTATAAAATTTGTGCGCACAGAGAGAGATGTGCAGGATATTTAAATCACAATTTATAAGAATTGATTCCTCAAGTAGAAAAAGAAACAAATAAAAACATATATTTGGAAACTTTCATGAATGTTGCCTCGATTATTTGAGTGTCCTAATTTACATATGTTTCCGTTTCATATAATACATCTGAATTTAAGAAGAAACAGATGCGTAGTTTTTTCCCTTAACTAATATTTTATTTTCTGTTATATGCTTAATTTAAATAAAGAAAAGTTTCCGTCAGTTGTGAAAAAAAAATTGTAAAATGGTTATGGGAAACACATGAATTAGCAGTTTCGATCACCATTCCAAGGTACATAATTATAAAAGACTTATATTTGAGAAAGTAGTATCAATTATATCATAAAGGTTTAAATATTACATTTGACTATGTTAAACATTCTTGTACATACTATTCATGTTATACTATATTTAAATTGCAAATCTATGAAATACAAAATTTTAAATTTGCATGTCTCTTGATTTTTTACCTCTCGCCAACCTGCGTACATGAGTAAGGGAGGTAATGCTTTCAGTCCAAAAATTCGATACTGAGTTTTCAGTGAATGATCACGAATTAGGGTCTCCACAACACGTTTTTAACATTTTTACAATGATGTCTTTTTGTATGTGTATATATGTGTGACGATGTTTTCGTTCACGATAATTATTATATCGGAATTCAAAAAATTCCTGTTTTTCGTATTTAAGCTTTCCCCATTCATTATGGAGAATCTAAATCTAATCAGTTCTCCATTCATTATGGAGAACTGATTAGATTTTGGATAAAATTAGACAACTAAGAGCGGCACTTTAAGCCCATAACAGTTTTTAGTGAAAAATTGCATTAAATTGTAATCCAAAACAGTTCAGTTTTAGTATTTAAGACTTTTATATCAATGGGAACAAGATAATGGATTTTAGATAAAGATGATAAACTGGAAGTGATACTTTACTTGAATCTCTAAACAGATTTTCCTGGGGAAACGTATGATATAATCCAAAACTACACAGAATTGCTACTTAAAACTGGTATACTATTGCGAACAACAAATCAGATTTTGACTATGTATGATAAACCAGAAGTTGTACTTTTCTGAACAGATTTTCTCGGATTCATTCAAAATAATGAAAGTTTGGTGGACAGGTCAGTCAAACTGCGCCGCCAAGTGATTGGTTCCACTATATTCAAACTTCGACCGGAGGATCACATTCGATAAACATAAATCTTCTTTTTAAGCGTCGTTTCAAATTTCAAAAGTGAAAGTCTGTGACGGTTTTAGATGCAATAATCGTTCTTTTGACAATGTAAAAAAGCAAATGAGGCAAGAAATAAAATTTAAGACCAAAATTTAAAGTAATAATAATAATAAAATGTGAAAAAGTTCAGATTTAAATCACTCTTAGAAGGCCTTTTTTACTTCCTTGTACGAAGTAAAAAGGAAGTATTGTAATCGTGAAAAGTTTCAGGCAGCATATTTCAACGAAATATCCATTTTGACCGCAATGCAATTTAACGATGTTTTTGCGTGACATCTGGACGTAAGGACAGAATAAAAGTCTCTTTTCCTCAAAAAAAAAAAAAAAAAAATATATATATATATATATATATATATATATATATATATATAAAACTGCTTTAAAATGAATTCTGAAGAGAATTTTTCGTGGTGTCTGTACGTACGTATGTATCTCGCATAACTCGAAAACGAGTAGCCTCAGAACGTTGAAATTTTGTATCTAGGACCATGTAGATGTGCACCTCGTATTTTTGTTGCAATCGGCCGATCGACCGCACCAAACTTATATAAATATATTTATATATATATATATATCCACTCAGTTACCTGCGTCAGTGATCTCAGTTTCTTTACTCTTATATGTTTGTAAATGTGCATTTTTTTTTTTGCTTTAAAAAATGATTGAATTAAGTTGTTCTTATCTTCCGGTTTAAGGTTTTTATGCCTTTAGGAAATCTGCAAGCAATATTTGTAGAATTATCAACAATTTAAAAGTTGTTTAAGTGCTGTTAAGCCTAATTTTTAAATAACACGGCGGAAATGTTTGTTTACATTTAAAACAGCAGAATAGTAGATTTGTTGCCAATCTAGAGAGACTAAGCTTCGCAACCTTCATTTATTATTGCGAAATAAATCATGCTTAATCTTTTCTGGAATTGTTTCGAGAAATAAGTGTTTAAGATTTACTTCGTAATTTTTAATATAGGTATTTTGAGTTTTTATGTATTTTTGCCTTCTCGCGAAGTGAGAACTGAATTAATTGAATGAGAAATACTGAATCGTCTGTGAAAAACTGTTTCTTTTTTGTTTTGTTTGCTTAATTTCTTTTATACATCGTTCTAGATTTATTATAGTATTTGAATAGAACATGTGGCAACGATTATATAATTCTTCAAATGATATAAATTTTGTGCATTCTGAGTTATAATATGAACGAAATATAACACTGTTAAGTGAACCTAGCGCCAGAGTGTGGCTATGGTGAACAAATATAGTGAATTTTAAGGAGTGCATTTATTGTATTGTGGTTTATGCGCTATCGACGAAGTAGATTTAATTTAATCCAATAAGTTTAAATGAAATACAAGAAAAAATGCGTATAATTTAATATTCCATACAAGTAAGTCATCAGTTTTTTTTTTTTTAGTCCAAAGGGATTTGAATCCCGAAGGACTATTAGTTTCGTTTTGGCATTTTGCGTCGGACTCATAAATGTCGGTTCACTTTTCAAACTGTTGCCACAAAATGTTAGAGTCCTGCATTATATTTGAAGAAATTAAATAATGAAAAATCTGCATAAATGTATGTATATTTCTCGTATTGTGATAAAACAACGGTACATAGAGTCATCGAATTTTGAATAACGTAATCCTCCAACGAATATGAGCATGTGGAAGACCATTTGTTTTATGATCGATTTCCTATTTTTTAAAACTTTGACGAATTTTTGATTAACAAACTCAAGGATTTCAAAGCGAGCAATGGCAACGTTGTGCAGAAAAAACATTTTTATCTCCAGCGCGTGAGTCTCTGTATCGGAAATTCTAAAGATATGCTCGTTTTAAAACTATTTTGCGATATTGCTGTTGCACTGGATCTTATGGTTTAAGCGCGAGGAACATGATATTTAATAAAGAAAGGTAACACACAAAATGTTAAAAAACGCCCCTTTGGACGTAATTTAAAATCTGAAACATTTCAGATTTTGGGTTTTTTTTTTTTTTTTTTTTTTTTTTTTTTTTTTTTTAGATTTACTGTGGTCTTTACAATCTTACAGCTCATCGATTTGCTGTTTGACGCATTCCTATTGACTACACATTTTTTTATTCTGTTCTTCCACATAATGGGAAATGATAACCATATGTGTTTAAGTTCACGTTACACAAAATCACAGAATCTTTAAAAGCAGCATATTTCACTTAAGTGTTGCCATACATTTTTTTCCATATTTGCTACATTATTTATAATTGCAATATTATTTCTTTAAACATACTAATACATAACGATAGTATTTGGTGACAGCATCCTTTTATTTTAAAGTGATTCAGCACAAAAGTGAAACGGACACAAAATTGCGGATTAAGACTAATAACCAAAATTTAACCGGAAATTTAAATGTTATAAAGCTCTAGTTAATTTACTTGTCCTTGGCTAGTAGAACTTTAATAAAGTGTCTAGCGACTATTTGCTGGTCTTCTTACAGAATTTTACAGAAGGGGGCGAAACAGAATTTTGACACCAATTGTTTTAACCTTGAAAATATTCCCCTCCCACACACACAATAATCTTTCTCTGCATAATAACTGAACTCATCTTATATAAAAATCTCAAGTCATTTGTGTACATAATTGCTGATATATTGCAGTTTGTCATACTGAAGGGAGGGTATTGTCATCTTGCTCAAATTATATAGCCTTCTTAAAATAAAGCTCCCGTCACTGTTGCCATCATTTCAACATAGATTTCCCAGAAACCTTTTATTCATCTCCATTCATGGGGAATCTCATTAATTTTAAGTAAACAAAACCCGCTAAATATTTAAGATACGTTTTGCTGTTAGGAAAAAATTGGTACTAAAGTTAATACAGATATATTAAAATTTTTATGTCGAAATCTTCTGACACGAAATCTTACTAAACGATACTGCAATGCACTTGAAAACAAAGAGTCCAACAGTAACCTACTAGGAAGTTTGCTCATTTAAATTGCACGTCTCCATCTGAAAGAAACTGCATCTATTGACACACACAGGATAAGAAATTTGCATCCTTAACAAGTCAGTAGCTTTTACTGGACTTTAATGCAGTTTTATAATAGATCCATAAACGGAAAAGTGTCACGAACGATGTTTTGTTGCACCATCAAAGACTTTTGTAACGGTTGACCCTGCCTTTTAAAAGGGTATGACACTGGTGGCTTCTGAGCATAGACTTTGATAATGAATTAATATCTGGTTGACCATCAGTAACGGGAGTCATTCACATTGAAAAGAAGGAAGCGACGGTTACCAATTTGTAAGAACTTCGAAGTAGGGCATTAAAAATTTGTCCCCCGAGAACGAAACGTGCTCTTTTGTGTCGCGGTGTGGATATTCTAAATTGGTTCCGCCCAATTTCTGCTGGGACACAGAACAGGTTCTGTGGAGTGTCTTCTGATATGCAAATGCAGTCAAATTTGTAAGGGCAATTGATAGTGATAATAGAGTGTCTTTATGTCATTTGTACCTATTTGTATCTTTGGGTAGCAAATATGCATCTCAATAACGAACGGGCAGTTATTCATGATTTAGATCAATCGTTGTCCTGAATAATGGGCGCTTTTGGAAGTTGGTAGATATTCATAATGATCAGATTATGACCTCGATAAGTGGTTACTTTAGAAGTTGACCTATATGACGGGAAGTGAGAATCGAATTAAGTGATTAAATTTCTCCACATCCAATTAAATATATCTGCGACTGAGGGTTTTGTTACATCAGAAAACAAAAATTCATTCAAGGCACGTAAGCATCAATTACACTGTTCCAATAAAAAATCAACTCACACACTAAACTTTACGCTATATTGATTAACACGGAAGTAAGACCGGAAAAGAATGACAAAAAATCATCATTGTGTGTGTGGGGGGGGGGGGGGACATTTACCTACCCTAATTCCAATAATCTATTTTGTATATCAGAAATTCTGTAGATGTATATAAGCTTTTCGTAACTAGCAAATATAGCCTGAACTCCATAAAACTTTTGAACTCAAGAAAACTATGCCGATTTATATTTAATCAGTACGTTTTAATGATTTTTCCTCTTCGCTTAGTTGCCGTTTAAGACAGGCACATTTAATAAGGACAACTGCTGAATTTAAAACAATTTACGTTAGTATTAAAATTATACTATTCTCATCTAAACTTTGCGAGAATACATATAAATTGGTTTTATTAAACAATTTAAATATATACGTAAAAAAAAAAAAAAAATCTGAAAGCTTTCAGAAACTTACGCCCGAAGGTGCGTTTCTTAACGTTTTGTGTGTTACCTTTACTTATTAAATATCATGTTCTTCGCACTTAAACCATAAAATTCAGTTCAACAGCAGTGTCACAAAATATTGAAAAGAGCATATCTTTAGAATTTCAGATACATTCATATTCTCGCGTGCTGGAGATATTTTTTTTTCTTTTTCCGTTCGGTGTTGCCATAACTCGCTTTGAAATCGTTGAGTTTGTTTATCAAAAATTTTTTAACGTTTGGCAAAATATGAAAGAGATAATAAAACAAATTCTAAATTCCAAATTTGGGCTTCCAGATGCCCATATTCGAAGGGAGGACTACGTTCTTCAAAATTTGATGCCTCTAGGTACCGTTGTTTTTTCACACTGCGAGAAACATACATACATTGATGCGGATTCTTCATCACTTAATTTTTTTAAATATAATGCAGGGAGATAATATTTGGTGGCAAAACTTTGAAAAGTGAATCAACATTGATAGTGAACCGATACGAAATGCCAAACGAAAATTAATAACCCCTCTGGGCAAATTGCCCTTTTGGACTAATAATACTTCTGTACCTTGTATTTATTAAAAAAGAAAAATATTTATGTAATAATACTTTTCTTTCTTGTATTTACAAGTCCAAATGTCAAGCTTTTCAAATGAGAAAACTGTTCCTTTCAAAAAAAATTTAATTATTGCCATGTGTACTGCCAATGATTACCACTTGTTTAACAGACAGTTACAAAAGTGAGGCATCTTTCTGTTTCCATTGAATCCCTTGTGTGTATTTAATATTTGCGTTTTAACATTAAATTGCCAGCATTCGGCAACAGATGGACTTGACTTGATTAACAGATTAGGGGGAAAATGGGAGGATTTCTTATGCTTATATGCAAGATATTCTAGGAGAAAATTATCAAAACATGAGGAAAATAAAACATGAAAACTTCCATGCAGTCAGCCCTTCATCGAAAACTGAATTTGGGACAAACTACCAGAATTCAATGCTTTTTCAATCGACTAATGGTAAACGTGTTAATTCATGATAAGACCAAGACAATCTATTAAATAAAATGCTTTTTGTTCTGAATTTTCAATTCTTGAACACTATAATTACATATTCATGAACACAAGAATTACATATTCATGCTTTTTTGAATGAACATAAATTATATTTCTGAGTAAATATTCTAATTATCCTGACAGAACTAAATTTTTTGTCCTTTTTAAAGTCCTTAACAAGTTTAAGATTTCGTTGAAATCGTGCCGAAAATATGTTAAAATATTCTTTGATCAGAAGCAGGAAATGCAAAATGGTTGCATGGCATGCAACTGTATAAGAAACAGGCAGATGTTTCTAGGTAACTTTCTGGTGAAAGGCCACTTCGTCGTCTTCGTCCTCGCTCTGAATATCTGCTGAGTTCTAAAACAATGCACCTACCTTTACTTATTTATGGAACATCTGCCTTCTGTGTTTGTTTTCGTAAAATGACAGCCGGGCGGAAGAAGTTATTGTGCAAGGTAGCAGCAATCCTTGCAATCCTCTCTGATTAGCAATTATGTTTCCTTAATGATGTTTGTGTCACTGTAATAATTACCTGTAGACTTTTAAGTAGTCAGGACCCTTGGTGCTACCCCTAGAAAATACTCAGTCTTGTTTATTTACTGCAGGAATGTAGACCCTATAGTCCTCAATCAATATATCTACGAAAGGATTTGAACTTTCTGTCCATGACGCAGAGCAAACAGAAAACAAACAGCGTGATTTATGATACAAATTACTTCCAGGATCTCCATCTGAGTTTTTCTTCATTATTCTTACTCTCCGAATTCTTTTTATTTAGCCATAAGGATTTCAAGTGGTCATTTCTTAGATTTTTATCATTTTAATGCTTTTTGCTATTATTGACGCATTTAACAGAAGAGAGGTTTTTTTTTGGGGGGGGGAGAGGGAAGATATTATTGAAATCTTAAAGGAATTTTCATGCGTATCTACTAGTTCCCTTAGAACTTGGAATGCGAAACTTAAAAACAAAATTTTGCAATCAAAATGAGAATGGAATAGTCACATAAAACTGGATTTAGAATGTGTAGTAGGATAAAAATGTTTAGCAGCTTTTGGCATTCAGATAAAAATGTTTAGCAGCTTTTGGCATTCAGATAAAAATGTTTAGCAGCTTTTGGCATTCAGATAAAAATGTTTAGCAGCTTTTGGCATTCAGATAAAAATGTTTAGCAGCTTTTGGCATTCAGATAAAAATGTTTAGCAGCTTTTGGCATTCAGATAAAAATGTTTAGCAGCTTTTGGCATTCAGATAAAAATGTTTAGCAGCTTTTGGCATTCAGATAAAAATGTTTAGCAGCTTTTGGCATTCAGATAAAAATGTTTAGCAGCTTTTGGCATTCAGATAAAAATGTTTAGCAGCTTTTGGCAATCAAAGCAACAGCATTCCTTTCATTGCTCATTTTCAAGTTCTTGAAGCTTATATATCATCAGCCTCAAAAGTTAGATTGCGATTCTTCGTGTCGTTATATGTCGAACAGGACTTGTCTTTAGTAACACTGACAAATTTGAATATGCTTAGGATCAGTGACTAGAATAAATTAAGAAAATGTTTTCTTATTTGAAGGCAAAAGTAAATAAATAAATAAAAGTTTCAGATTTTAACGTCAAGTAAATGTTTTATTTATTTATTTATTTTTTATTTATTTATTTATTTATTTGTGCTTAAACGGTTTTACATGAAGAGTTTTATATGCTTTCTATAACGTTTATTCTTTTCTTATACTCGCTCCTTATAACCATTCTATTCTCTCATTAAGGGAAAATAAAAATTTTCATTCTGAGCAATACGACTGATTCAGACCATCGCATTTTCCTCTGGAGTTAATCGACGTCTTGCTGTCTGTTTACTTGAAAAGTGAATCAGGTTCGAGACTAATAGTCCTTTCGGGTTAGGAGAAAAAAAAAGTGATATAAATAAATATAAATAAAGTGACATAATATTAATTAAATTAAGCAAATAAATCAGTTTTACATTATTTTAATTAGTATGCCACAGTCTGCCATGTGCTGTAATTTTCTATAAGCACTTTAAATAAACATCTTATGTAAGTTTTTCTAGAGTTTACACTTTTCCTGCGTTCTATTCTACAACTTTCTATGAATTCTAGAAACTTTAACATAATCCTGGCATCATTGAATACCTCGTTAAAACTATTGACATGTGTTCTTCATTATCATCCTCATCATCTTGACTCTTTTTCTTCCATAATAGAAATGCCTTTCACATCTCAGTAATAGTTTCATGTAACGCGGTTTCATTCATTACAGTTTCCATGTCAGTATAGGAGAAAAAAAAAAAAAAAAAAAAAAAAAAAGACAGTTTTAGTGGACTGCGCACTTTATGTGCGTAATAGGTTCTTAAGGTATATGCTGAAACATCCACTGCTTCAATATTCCACACATCCAGTATTCAAGCCGACTTTCATGTAGTTCTGTTCAATAATTCTTGACACACTCCTTCACGCTTTACTGACAAAACTGAGAAAGTTCAGAATACTGAGGCGTTGTATTCCGAATCCAATGCTTGAGTTAAATGAAGTGATATTTACTTTCTGCAGTAGGTCCGAAAGCTGTGAATCATACCTATACCAATAGATTAAAAGACTGGTGTTCACAGGAACGAACATTAATTTGATATTTCTGAAGTTTTTAATACAAAGATGAGCTGAGGCAATTGTGTATCAAAAGAATTTTTTATTGTTTCTTTCTTAGTTATCGATACCAGCAACCAAGTTCCTGAAAAATGAGCGATATCATCCAAGCTTAATATTTGAACAGATATCTCAGAAAAAGTCGCTTGACGGCTTTAAAGCATTTAAGAATCTTAATATTTTTCTATCAGATGCAGTATCTCTTATCATAATGCACTCGTCATCAAAATTAAAGGATAATGACAGAAATAAAATGTAACTGATACTTGAGGAAGAAATATGAATAGAAATTTGTATAAAAGCATTAGTTAACATAAATTACAATGTTTGGCAGCTGATTATTTGCAAAATATTGAAATTAAAACCTAATTTATCGAAATTGATGAATGGTGAAAAAATTAAGTCATGTCTTGTGGAAAGTATTTTCTTCAATATGGTGTATGGTCACCTCGGACATATATGCATACTTACATCTTGATATCATAGACTTGATTTGATATCAATATGATATCAAGTGTTGATAAAGTCTTGTAGAATAGCAAGCCTCTCTTCTAAAACTGCACTTTTCAGCTCCTGGAGGATCCAGGGAGGAGTTTGGCGCCCTAAGGCAGCCCACACATGCTTACTCGCATTTAAGCCGGCTGAGTAAAGTGGGCAATCCATTCGAGTGATATCTTATGTTTGAAAGTTTTCTTACAACATATATTCTCGGTGAAGCCGAGCATTGTCATCCATTAGTAAAACCTCTAAGCCAACAGTACCCCTAATCTACCCTAGTCTAACTTGGAGACCCAAAAGCTCATCCCCATATCTCCGAGCAGTTGCAGAACCTCCTTGAAAGATATGCAGTTAGGTAGGGCCATTTGTTATGATTCCTCTCCACTGCATTGAACCGCAGTCGGAGAAACGCGATATTTCACGGAGAAGGCAAGTTGCGCGTTCCTTCCTTTTCCAGCTCAAAACATGTCTCGAATGGAGGTCACCCAAGACTAATCTGAACTCGTTAGTAAAACATACTGGGGCTCAGTCGTCTTGGCTCCATTGAAGATGACAACGACATCAGTTTAAACGAGCTCCTTTTGAAGCTAGAATGAGTGAGACACAAACCATTGGTTTTTATCGCATACAGGCCAATCTCATTAAGCCTTCGTTCAACATCAGAACGGCTAATTCGAGTTCCTGTGGTAGCCTAAAGGTACCAAAGGTACTAAAAACCAAATTTCTTGTAATCGCTTCGTGGCTTCTTCAAGCCGACGATGACAGAAAACTATATTCTGATGCAGTTGTTGTTATTGCTTGGCTTTGACCAAGCTGTCTATCAACTGATCTAGTGCTTAAAAAGCAACTCCAAACTGTTGATATGACACTTTGAGGGATATTCAAACCTTGGGCGACCTTCATTTGTGTTTCACCCCTCTCGATTCTCCCAGTTATTCACCATTATCTGACCTATGATACTTTTGAGACATAACTACTGAATACTGATTACTCTCAGAAACCACATTCACTTTAAGCAACGCTACAGACCGGAATTCCAACATGTGTCCACTGCGCACCACATTATCAGCCATCGACTTTGCATATTTCCGGCGCTAACGCATGCGCGGAAGTGTAATGTTGTATTCAATTGTATTTAATTAATATAAATAATGACAGCTTTGGGAAATGGTGGAAACATTAACTTAATCAGCATATTTTTCCTCATTAACTTTAATTTTGATGACCAGTGTATATCAATGTATAGAGCTACTCTGTTTTTCGCCTTTTTATCATCAACACATTTTCTGCATAGTGCATAGTAAGTTACAGTATTGTTCTTAGAACATTTTCGAATTTTTACACAAAGATTCGTTTTAAAATAAATTAACAATTTATAAATTTTCAATATGCAGACATAGTTTTTTAGTTGGTTAGAAATGAAGTTGAGATTTCACCACAAACAAACTGCATGGGCGTTTTCGTGGTTTTCCCCATCTATAACGTGTATACGAGCCAGTTTCCCTTAGAAAGTCCTCCACGAAGGCACCCCTCCTCTTGGGCAGATAGCCCTCGAGGCTTTGCCATAATCACACACACACACACACACACACACCACAAACAAAAACTTTAATTCGCTTTCTCTATTTTCTATATTTGCGAGCCAAATATTCATAAGCTGTATATAAAATAAAGGTTTGAGGAATTTTTAACTTTAGGGAACTGAGAATAAAGAGGTATTACATAATAACGTTTTCTCTAGGTATGATTTAATAAAATTTATACCGTCGTGACAGGATTTATCAGAGTGTTAATCAATCATCTTTTTTGTTAGTAAATACAGTAAGCATATTTTAGAAAGATAGCGTCAGTCCATAAACTAATAATTTATTTTAATTTAATAATATTAAAATAAATTAAAGTCATTAGTATTTTTATTAGAGTTTGGTCGAAATGTTTTTGCTGTTACATTATCTTGATCGATTATATCGTCTTTAATGATACGGGTTTACGATTCGCTTGTTTCATCTTGCAAGACCAAAGTATTTTTAGCCCAGAAGAGCTATTAATTTCGTTTTGGAATTTTACGTTGAAAACTTTAAAAGTCCGTTTCATTTTTCAAATTGTTGTCACCAAATATTATCGCGCTGCGTTATATTTAAAGAAATTAAATAATGAAGAATCTGCATAAATGTATGTATGTTTCTCGCATAAAAGAATGATACCTAGAGCCATCAAATTTTGAATAACGTAATCCGCCATCGAATTTGGGTATCTGCAAGCCCTAATTTTGGGATTTGGAATTTGCTTTATTATCGATTTCATATTTTGTAACACCTTAACGAATTTTTGATTAACAAAGTCAACGATTTAATAGCGACCGATGGCAACACCACTGAACGGGGGAAAAAATTATCTTCAGAGCGCGAGATTGTGTATCGGAAAGATAGGCTCATTTTAAAATTATTTTGCGACTTTGCTGTTGAATTGAATTTTAAGGTTTAAGTGCAAAGAACGTGATATTTAATAAATAAAGGTAACACACAAAACGTTAAAAAAAAAAAAAAAAAAAAAAAAAAAAAAAAAAAAGCGTCTTTGGACGTAATGTAAAATATGAAAGCTTTTAGATTAAAAAAAAATTTTTTTTTCTAATTTCAATTAGTAATTTCTGGCAATTAGTACTATTTTTACTTTCAATGTTATTTTTTTATTAATGGAATTTGTTGAGAATACTCTGAATTGAATTTAAACACATAATACTAACATTAATTTATAAATACATTGCGCAGACACACCGAAATATTAAATTTATACAGAGAACGCATTTGTAACTTTTTTTGCTATGTCAAAAGCAATCGAAAATGATCATGATCTAGAACATCATAAGTTATGGGTGTAGTTTCGCTTCACTTATCTAATATATTTATAAAATAATAAAATACACAAAAAAGGACAGAGTAACGGAAATTTTCGTAACAGATGGTGAGGCCATTCTGTATATGACCGTAATGGATTGTAATGAGTTGCGGCCAGACGACCGCAAAGAATGAGAAGAGTCCAATGTGTTAATTCCCATGACGGTTACTTGCCGTTTAGTTTTGCACCGTTGAGTAAACCCGGTGACAATTTAAGTGCTATATATATTAGCCACCGTCTCTGTCGTGTTTTCCACATCGTTTACAGCGGCGATCCCCATCTGGCGATGTGGTGGACTTTGAGAATTCTTTTCAGTTTGGAAAGCGTAACCTCGCAATGTCGCCAAACCGCCAGCAATGGAATATTCTCACGATGTTTTTAAAGAATGGTTGCTCGTAAGGTTATAACAGCGTTTCAGATGCGATGAACAGCCAATATACGTATACTATTTAAATAAATGAATAAAATGAGAGAAGAAGAATTTCATTTACCTTCCTTTTGAAAAGTAAATCTGAAATACTAATAAGCCTAAACAGAAGATACTAACATGGTTTCGAAGATTTTTAAGAATTATTCCCAATACTTATTTTAATGAAAATTCTAAATTATACAAGTAAGGAGTTTCGAACCTCTAATGTAACGCTTTCTCCGCTTTTTAACTGTTCGAAGTTACTTAACAACAATATTGTTTCAGTCCAAGAATATCTTCTCTTGCCCTGGCTGGGATTCTCCCAGCCTTATATATGAGGAAAGGCATAAAAAGAGTATAAAACGCTACCCTAACAAAATATTTTTAAAATTTATTTTTCTTCCCCTTATACCGAGAAAGACATATACGCAAAGAAAGTAAAGCTTATTTCTTTTCTATTTTCTTCGCTAGATTACCCAGAAAATTCCATAATTTAGAAAATGTTCATAAAGGCACAACTTTATTTATGATTATAATATATTCCTAAATCATGGAAGGCCTGCACAAAAATAACAGAAGTGCAAAAATTTGGTATTTCCGATTTAGATCGTAAAGATTTTGGGTGGTTACAGAACACTTTTTCTAAGTACAACTTGCAGCATCAAGTAATGCCTCGCAAATGTAGCATACTGTTACAACAAAACATTCAAAATACCTGTGTAAAACTACATGAGAAATGAATTAATACAAAACAGATTATATATTTTTACTGTTTGCATCCACTGAACTGTCAAAAATATTGCAATCCGAGATCCGCCATGACACTTTGAAGATGTAGCTGGTTATGACTATTTTACTCTAACTGTAAGAACTGGTGTATTCTTACATTTAAATTCTAACAGTCAATTTAAATCACCCATTTATTTTTATGTATTTTTTGTGGGTACTGAGTAGCCCAGTGGATAGCACAGTGAATGCTGACATTTAAACTTTTTCTGTTTACTATTTGAGATTGGATAAGTTGCACGAATGAGTTTTAGTGGCTTCCCCCATATGTAATTTACATATGATCCACATTTACTTAGGACGTCTTCCTAGAAGACATAAAGCACATTTAAAAAATAAAATTAATTTTTAGTTATCTGTTTGAAAGGGGGAATTGACAATAATCAGCTCATTTCCTAGATGATTTATTTTTCTCAGGATGCAACTGATTCTGATCTAAAATTTGTTCCACATTTTGAAATTGTAATATCTGTAAGTGTAGACTACGAAAAAAAATTAGATCTTAAACATATAATGTGGCTTAGATTTTGCGAAATATCCCAAAGATGAAATTTTCAAAAGATTACATTTTTATTTTTGAGATAAAATTAATCATATTAAGAATTTAAAATGTATAATATCCAAACAAGTCACAGAAATTCTAAAATGTGTAGTATCTAAAATAGAATCTTTAATGTAATCGTTGGGAAAATGATTAAAGTAAAATTATCTTGTAAGAGAAGTAATAATATTGACTAATACTGGAAATATTTAAGATATTATTTTTCCGTAAAGTCATGAGTTAGGTTTTAAGCTTTATGATTGCATTGATGAAAGATAATTTTTTTTCGTAATATAAATTAATATTATTAATAACATTATACAAAATAATAAAACTGTAATTAAAAACTTAAACATAAGACAAATAAAAACATAAACATAAGAAAATATAAGTAATTATGCTTTTAGTCATATTTGTATTACCTAATTCTATTGTTCGTTTTACTGTGATAGTCTAATCATAATAATTTAACTTTTAAAGATTAATGAATTCATGCAATACATTTCAAACTAATGATAAAATGCCAAATGTGGCAACCTTCCTCCGGCATAAGCAATTGCTAGTCACGCGACGAACAAATGGTTGGTTGAACAATTTCTTTTCAAAAAACGTCAAGTTTTTATTTCAAGGTTAATGCTTATGACACTCCTTTGTGTTATTGTGCCTATATTTTTCCAGTATACAAAGCCTGATGAAAAGGAACCGTTCTTTTATATATATATATATATATATATATATATATATATATATTGATGATTACATATAGTCGAATACTGTTGAAAAATTCCTATTAATATATAGCACTGACTTGTAAATAGCGTTGCAGCATGCAGTTTCATTTACTTCAGATTTTTAAAAGGAATGTTGTAAAAAATGTTCAGAAGAAAATAGCATTTTGAAGATAAAATGTAAAAAAAAAAAAAGGAGAGCACTGTGAATGTACAAAAGGTGGACACAAAATATTGGCAACATATATAATAACAGTACATACAAAACATGATAAAATATTCAGTTGTAGAACAAAATTTATACTTCTTCAGATAACACCTTCTCGTATTTTCAAATTATATTCATATTTCTGGTCAGTGACTGGATGCTGCACACAGAGCTGTAATTGGCCCACCAGCGGCCGAGCGATAAAGACGCTGAACACTGGTAGTTCGGTCCGAGGTTCGAATCCCGCGAACGGACTGGCTGCATGGGCGTTTTCGTGGTTTTCCCCATGTGTAACGTGTATACGAGCCAGTTTCCCTTAGAAAGTCCTCCATGAAGGCATCCCTCCCTTTAGGCAGATAGCCCTCGTGTGCTTTGCCATAATTGAATAATCCAATTCAATCCAGAGCTGTTATTAGCAGGTCTTGAAATGATGTGTATGAATGCAATGCTTCCTGTTTTTAGGCGGCTTCAAATCATCTTGTATTTCCCTATAATTCTCTGCGTTCTCTTATAACAGCGAGGAAAGTCAGCATTGAAGCCGACTGGCTTAATTGGGTCTTTGCTATTAGTGGTATCAGGGAACGTGCATCCTAATGTTTGGGAGAATTTCTTCTCTGATATGAAAAATGTTTTTCAATTATTGGTTCTTTCAAATCTGGAAAGACATCGGCTTTATGTTTGAAGACTATAATAAATGTCCAACTGTCTTCCAATAATAAAATCCGTATAGGAGCACCAAGCAGTCTGAATTTGGCTATGGCCAGAAATACGATAACTGGAGCACTCATCTGAAATGTCGCTTTTTACTTTGCTCAGCAGGAAGACCATGATGTTCCAAAACATTTTTGCAGTTTTGAATAGAAAGTCTCGCGCTAGGCATTTCCACACTAATTGTTCATTCTCTGCGGGTCTTCAATTGTGCATCTTCCCTAAAATCTAAAAATTTGGCCGATGCTAAATTTCGCTGCTTAGTGCTTCTTTAAATTCAAAAAATTTTTATGCCCCTAAATTTTGACGCTCTGTTCAGCCACACTGGGCTCTGCGTCTTAGTCATCACACACTGCTTCAAGATAATTTTGAGATTCATGGTTTATTGGAACTGATATTTTTCTATGTACAAGAAACAGCTGCTACCATTCACTAGAGTAATGTTGCTGTTGTAACTCATATCTGAGCTCTGATCATTGTAACTTAAGAAATCACTGAAAGAAAAGCAGTTTCTCGTAAGCAAAGAAATCCTCCAGACTTCAGTGCACAATAAGCAGACATCACAAACATGAATTTGCTTGAGGCCTTCAACACCTTCCAAAAGTGTACAGGAAGCTTCGAATATGGAAAGAATTTATACTCGTATATTTAAAAGATGAATTATTAGAAATGATTGTCTTAACAAAAAAAAAAGGGGGGAAGGAAAACAAGTTTCCTCCTCTCCATATGTTTCTTACCTTGTCACTTCTGATTTCAAAACATACTACTAGCCATTTAAATTTTTATACGAAGAAAGAAAGCAAACATTACAATTGCATTAATTATATATATAATATAATGGTAGAAAGACATGATAAAATTTGCAGGTGATTTGGGGCACACAGCGTGCAGAATTCAGTATGCAGAGCTGCCACCTCTGGCAGTAACAATGGCTGTAATCCGGCTGGGCATCGAATCGAGCTGGGCTTGGATGACAGATATACCTAACTCATTCCATGCGGTTTATACGTTCATCAATTGTAATAGCTGGCCGAGCGGTGGAGTTCCAGTTCCTCGATTTTCAATGACCAGACCTTCTTAATGCGTGAAAGATCTGTAGAGCGTGCTGCCTGGGCAAGAATCGACAATCTTCAGTAAGGAAGGTCAGGACAGCACGAGCAGCATGCAATCGGGCATTATCTTGTTCAAAGATGGCGCTAAGTAGGTTTCAAAGATGGGGTACAGCCACGTGTACAGTACTTCAGAAATGTAACAGCGGCTGCCCACATAAACGGCTATGCAAGCAATAGGTAACCTGAATGTATACAGAATGGCACTATCCACATGCGGATACATCTTTCATGATGCTGTACGCAGAACTAGGATTCGTGTGAAAAGACGATGTAGTGACACTCCTGTGCCCAGTGTCGTCTAAATCGCACCACTGTAGGCACGCTTGCCTCTATTGCAGCGTTAAGAGAAGAGGCAATAATGGTCGCCGGGCTGACAATCCATGTACAGCAGACGTCGTCGCATTGTCCGTGCGGATCTTGTCGTCTTGCACCCAAGCCTTGACCCAGGATGCATGACCTGATTGTACAATCCCACAAAGCCGAGGTGAAAACATTTCTGTCATCTTGGGCGTTAGTGACCCAGCGTCGCTAATATCTTGCATGGCGTAGTATGGCCTTCCTGGTCCCATCGATTTCATTTCCGCTTGACAGTCATAGGATCCTGACCAACACGAACAGCAATGCCGCGGAATGATAAACCGCCGTACCAAAAAGCACGATCCTGCGGCGGTCGGATTGCAACAAGTGCTGATAGGATTTCTCCTTATTGCGCGCATTTACAGAGGGAGAAGGAAAAGTGGACGGAGCACCAAAACTTTGCATATGCTCACATAGGTATTGCTCCGTCGCACTACGGTACCAGTCAAAAAACACTCCGCAGGGACCAAAAGGCTCAAGTGGCGGAACGCTAAGTAGCGAATGATCGCTACCCATATCTCCAGAACCGTCACCTCCGGTGGGAAGCGGGCCTTTCATCCGTTGTTTCGGCATTTATTATTTTTGTATAAAATTTACAATAGGTACCATTTACAGTGGTGCATATAATATCGTTTGAAATAATTTTGTTAATATAATCCAAAAATAATATGATAATATAGCTTAGAAATTCATAAATAAGGAATACAAATAAATAAAAATAAAACGAGAGTTAAAGGACAATAAACTTCATAATATAGTCTTTGTCTTTAAACTTTTTGTCTTTATTTAAGTACGTCTTTACCATTTAAAAGTTTTTTTAATGAAAAATTCTTTCTTGTCCATTCCTTTCATAAGTTTTATCGAAATGAAATTTCTTTCCTTCTAAAAGTCTTTGTCATTTAAAAATCCTTTTCTCTTACAGAAATCTAAAGTTAATGTAATAGTCTTTTATTCTTAAAAACAAACTTTGTCCTGTCAATCTTTGCCCTTATTCATAATAAGCCCTTATTCTTTAAAAGTTCTTTCAGGGTTTAAAAAGGTCTATTCTTTAGTTGCTTCGTATTTAATATCTTTATGTAATAAACTGCATTTGGTAATGAGTGGAGAATGTTATGAGATTTGATTTGCATTAAAACAATTAGGATGTTATAGGATTGTAGCATATTTCTTCTTTACCAAGCCCACCAGCGGCCGAGCGGTAAAGTCGCTGAACACTGGTAGTTCGGTCCGAGGTTCGAATCCCGCGAACGGGCTGGCTGCATGGGCGTTTTCGTGGTTTTCCCCATGTGTAACGTGTATACGAGCCAGTTTCCCTTAGAAAGTCCTCCACGAAAGGCATCCCTCCCCTTAGGCAGATAGCCCTAGTGTGCTTTGCCATAATTAAATACACACCACATCTTCTTTACCAAGTAACATTAATTTTTGCATAATTTTGATTATTTTCTGGCGAGTTTGTAGGGTTCGTAGAAGGTATCGGATATCTGCCATATTGTCAATTGATCGGATTTTACAATGTAGGTCTAAAGTTAGTTGGCAATGGGAAACATAGTGATCCAGATCTCTCCTTTCTCCACACATACACAAATTTGAAGTACTAAGGTTTCTATTAAAATAGTAAGGGGGGAGGAGCCATGACCAGTTATGTATACAACGTTTACACAACCAGCCAACATTGAAATGCGATTTCGAAATGCGAAACACGATACTAATACCAATTATTGCACGGATAATGCTGTATTAATAGCGAATTAATGATGAATTATCGCACGAGACGCGATATTACCAGCTCCGTCGAAGTAATCCCGATAATCAGCTGGTGACTTTAGTCCGTTCTTAAGGTTAAAAAATCTAAAGTGTGGTGACGGGGAATCAAGGTTCGATTCCGGAGAGGGAGCCTGTGAAACAGCTACCACATCCAAGGAAGGCAGCAGGCGCGCAAATTACCCACTCCCAGAACGGGGAGGTAGTGACCACATGACTTTCTTGTACGGAATATTAAAATATACGCATTTTTTCTTGCATTTCATTTAAACTTATTGGATTGAATTAAATCTACTTCGCCGAAAGCGCATAAACCGCAATAGAATAAATGCATTCTTTAAAATTCACTCTAGTATTTGTTTACCATAGCGATACTCCGGCGCTAGATTCACTTAACAGTATTAATAATTATATAACAGTTAACTTATATAATAATTATATAACGGAAACTAAGTTAACTGTTATATAATCCAATAATTATATAAGCATTAACTTATATATTTCGTTCATATTATAACTCATAATGCCCAAAATTTATATCATTTAAAGAATAGAATTATCTAATCGTTGCCACATGTTCTATTCAAATACTATAATAAAGCTAGAATGATGTATAAAAGAAATTAAGCAAACAAAACAAAAAAGAAACAGTTTTTCACAGACAATTGAGTATTTCTCATTTAATTAATTCAGTTCTCACTTCGCGAGAAGGCAAAAATACATAAAAACTCAAAATATCTATATTAAAAATTACGAAGTAAATCTTAAACACTTATTTCTCGAAACAATTCCAGAAAAGATTAAGCATGATTTATTTCGCAATAATAAATGAAGGTTGCGAAGCTTAGTCTCTCTAGATTGGCAACAAATCTACTATTCTGCTGTTTTAAATGTAAACAAACATTTCCGCCGTGTTATTTAAAAATTAGGCTTAACAACACTTAAACAGCTTTTAAATTGTTGATAATTCTAAAAATATTGCTTGCAGATTTCCTAAAGGCATAAAAACCTTAACCGGAAGATAAGAACAACTTAATTCAAACATTTTTTAAAGCAAAAAATGCACATTTACAAACATATAAGAGTAAAGAAACTGAGATCACTGACGCAGGTAACTGAGTGGATATATATATATATATATAAATATATTATATATAAATATATATAAATATATTATATATAAATATTTATATATATATATATATATATAAATATATATATAAATATATTGGAACAGAGAATTGAGACTATTAAAATTTCCAAGACACTTTGTCTAAATTTAAAAAAATTTTTGTAGCGAAAAAGTTTTAATTGTCTGTTTCGGCGAAACGCGTAATGGGGTTAGCTTGATTCGACGTTCAAATAAATGAAATTTCCCTTGAAAAGCCAGTTTGGAAGTCGAGTTGGGCTAATTTACCATTTTCCGCTTACCTTTTTATCTGATTCTGTTTTTTAATGTTTTACATGTTTAATGGTTTGATTTTCATATGCATTAATTTTTTAAAACGTATTGAACTTTTTGGAGCAGCAGCTCTTGGTAACTTTTAGGCGAGCTTACTACATTTTTTTATATTTTACTTATTTTGCAGCATATTGCGCAAGATGTTTTCTAGACCAAAATTAGTTTTTCAAAATTGTAATTACTACCATGCTTGATATATATAAATATATTTATATACGTTTGGTGCGGACGATTGCAACCAAAATACGAGGTGCACATCTACATGTTATAGCTGTACTATATACAAAATTTCAACGTTCTGAGGCTACTCGTTTTTGAGTTATGCGAGATACGTACGTACATACTTTCGTACAGACGCCACGAAAAATTCTCTTCAGAATTAATTTTAAAGCAGTTTTATAAATTCTTTGAGGGAAAAGAGTATTTTATTCTGTCCTTACGTACAGATATCACGCAAAAACATCATTAAATTGCATTCGACAGCGGTCAAAATGGATATTTTCGTTGAAATATGCTGCCTGAAACTTTTCGCGATTACAATACTTTCTTTTTACTTCGTACAAGGAAGTAAAAATCCGCGAGGGCGAATGAGTGGTGACAGAAGAAGAGAAGGGGTGACCAGTTGTTATCGTGAGCAAGTATTCTGAGTTCTCATGAACACTTGGCTGTCTAAAACAAGGTGGTCATATGTGGAACAAGGCAAAGAAAAAGCTAACTCGGAGATATCTCAGTGCTCCGAACTCACGCTGAATTAAGAACTCGCAACAACAACTCAGAGCAGATGTTCTTACATAGTTTTCACCCGACCGCCGAGATATTTTTAAAACTTTCTGCTTTTCGAAATTACTGGAAGGCATGCCGAATACGGTTACAGATCATCTAAAATCAGTTATAGTTATTCAGTTGCAGTACCTAGTACGGTGATACAGGGACCGGACTAAAATGGGCCCAAATGGTCGCCAAGTTTGGAAACTTCTGGCGATTTATCCGCAAATTTGGCGACAAAATAAGTAGTCAAAACCGTTGCCAGCTTAGCGATCTCACCAAATTAACGAAATAGCCATTTACTCAATGTTAAATAGACTTGCCCCTGTATTCTTATTTTTCCGGCAAGCTTCGCTCCTTTAGATTTTCATGTTACATTATACAAAAGAAATATAACAATTTTGCGTATAATTTTACTAAAATTGCTTACCTGTGCATAAAATTCGTAACAGTATGTATGTACTTTAAAAGTTAACATTTTGCTGGATGGAATATTATTACGGGAGGTAAAAAATTAAGGCTTACAATACAATCATTATTAATTTTTATCTTTGTATCTTAGTTTTCCTTCATCTTTTGATATAATCGCCCACATATATTTTTGTATTAATTATATTCATTTAAATAATTGTTTCTGTCGTGATACTTTTATGAGAATATTTCGTGAAAATATCGACTCATCTTGAAAATGAATATCTAAATAAATCTTAATATCTAAATAAATACTTAAACATTGCATTTATAATAAAGTTACTATTTTATCTCTGTAATTTATCAAATTTCCTCTACTTGTAGGTAAAATTATTCCGCTGAGAAAATCATTTAAGGAAAACTTTTAGTTTGGAATTTATATATACTATAATTTAAAACCCGTTGGAAAAAATATATCAAATAAAATAAACAGAAATTTTATTTACATTTACAGTGTGCAAATCAAGTTATAATATCCTTTATTTTGAGAGCAAAATGAACATGTAGAGGAAAAGAGAACCTGAATCAATAAATTATTAGTAAATTTTTAACTACTTTTAACTTATGACAATTTAAATAACATTAAAATTTTTACAGTTATTTATATTTATTTGTATTTATATTGATTCCTAAAGGTATTAATATTGAATCTGATTCCACAAAACTCTATTTTATTCATAAACTACGTATTCTACATTAAAAAGCTTTGTTTCGTATTTCTTACAGTTTCACCGAGTATTTTAATATTACTTTATAAAGATCATATGTTACGTCTGCTTTGTACAATTTGAATAAAGGAAAGAAAAAAATAATAATTTCTAATCTAAAATACTCAGATTACTTTCTAACATTCCAAAGAACAGTTAATGATTAAAAACTAAAAAATAATAAATCCTACAAATATTTCGTTTCCTTCCTTAAATAAAAATAATATTTGCATTTATAAGTTCATAAAACTGAGACTTTATTGTTGAGTCCTGTTAAATCTCAGAATGAGTTTCAGTTTTAAAAGCTCCAGCTTTTTTATTACTGCCTTCTACTGTTTCGAGTAAAATGGTGAAAAAATATCAGAATGGTAAAATATAAAATATTAAAAAGAAGTGCAGACAGGCTATAAATCATAAACAAGAAATGTAATAATAGTTTGTTGAAAAGCTGGAAATCAATTACTATAAATCGTGCAGAATCTTCCAAAAAATAATATCTTGATGTAATCGTAACTATCTATATACGCATAATCATATCTATATACCTCTCTTTCTTTCTATATATATACAGAGTCATATCTCTCAACTCTAGATTTTTTATATTTTTTTAATATCCTTTGATATGGGTACTTTTTACGTTCTTTTGCTTCCCTTCTATTTATGACATCACTTCCTGGGCCCTTATAAACGCAACTGCGATTTAAAAAGCAAGAAAGATACCTGCACTTACAAAACTTAACAGTCTGAGTGGAGGGTAAAGACAGGTGAGATCCGAAGACATGACTATTTTATTAACTTCTTAAAAGCAAAACTGCTCTACGCTTTGCAGTCCGATGTTAAATCGCAGGTGATGCGTCTAATAATTCTTCTTCTTCGGGCCGCACCCCGGGGGCCTTCAGCTGCCGGGCAATCGCAAAAGAAGACTGTTACTTAGTAAAAGAACCTCTGATCTAAGCAGGTATGTTTACATGGTTAGGCATCCTCTTGCGCATTGTCATTAACTTAGTAGGCAGCTGTTGGCATCTTCTTCCGGAAGCTGCGTGAAATGTGCTTTCTGTTTGTTGAAATCAAAAGTATTTGTTTTGACAACAGAAAGTATGCCTGTTTCCCAACGCTAAGTTGGTCGGATTTAAAATCATGCTTTACATCCAACGAATAGTAGAAACAGGAAAAAAGAGTAAAGAAATTGGACGGAAGGGCGGAAGAGAAAAGTCAAAAGAAAAAGGAAGGGGGCAAGATATTTTTGTAGAAAATATCCATGTGAGAGTTACACTAACAAAATTTGGTTAAATGTTTTAACAAAATTTAATTGAAGGTTTTTAGAAGAATGTTCTCTACCTATATTCATTTAAAACATGATAATTCATTTCAAAACAGATGTATGTAATACAATGCTGAGATTAATATTTCGGATCTTCTTGCAGCCCACGGTATGGTATGGGTCTTTACAGGCTCGAGTATCACGATTTAGAATTTTTTTTTCGGGGCGGGGTACACCTTCAGAATGCCACCTTTATCTTCAGTTTCTTTTAATATTTATCATTTGCAATGGAAATATTGAATATAATTAAAATTATTTTGCATTATTTGTTGTGCATTACATGTTTCATAAAAATTTAATAAATTGTCCTTTGCACTACTTTTTAATTTTTATATTCACTTCCGTTTTTGTATGCTGTTTAATTGTATTTAAATTTGGGCATAGACATGGCATAGACAAACTACGGCCAGCCGCAAATTAAAAAAAAAAATTATATAATACATTTACTATATTACAATACAACATTTAGTATTATATATTACTATATACAAGAAAATAGCAAAGTTAAATTAAATTTAAATAATTCTCTTGCGCCATTGCTGCAAGGAATGAAATTTGAATTTAGCAAATAATCTCTATTCCTGTAAAGCAAATAATATTCTCTATTCGTATAAAGCTAATATAAAATTTAAATTTAATTAAGAAATTTTAATTGCAAAGGAAACAAAATAAATATTATTGCTGCCAACTAATTTACAATATCATTTAAATTCTAAAAGCATATGTAAATTAATTGCACTTATCTAAAACCATGAAAAAATATATTATTCCAAAAACTTAAATTTATTATTCCTAAAACTTTTAGATTTTAAATGATATTGTAAATTAGTTCGCAGCAATAATAATTATTTTTATTTCTTTGAAATTAAAATTTCTTAATTAAATTTCTTAATTAATTTTAATTTTATATTAGCTTTATACGAATAGAGAATATTTGTTAAATTCAAATTACTATATACAATATATAATGCGTACTGTATTCAGATCATGCCAAAGCAGAAAGGAATGTTAGGCGATCGGCACGGACAACGAGTTCATGTAGAAAACGGTCTGTGGTATCTCACTTTATTGACATTTACTCTACGCATAGTGCGCACAATGCTTGTTGCCTTTACTGCAGTGGCACGAGCACAGACAAGTATAACAAGACTTACATCTCCCACTGAAAATTTCCCAGGAAAAGATATTTTTTGATAATCTTCCAAAATGAATAAAAGTACTATTTTTCTTTACTTTTTTTTGTTTTTTAGTGAATATAGAAATTTTAGTTTCACAATAAAATTATCTGTCCTAGTTATGATAACAAATATTGATGAAGAAGGCTCGACATAGCGAATAGGTGAATGTCTTTCTATAGTAGTTGTCTGTGGACAGCAATTCTAATAATTCTCATTGCGTCTATCATTGAATGGAAAGATGGCGGACAGATATTTGTGAATAGTTGTTAAATTATTAAAAAGTATAGTGTTGCTGGTGCTTCTTTGTGTAATTGTGGATATTCGTAAAATATTTCTACCACCAAAATGTCTACAAAAAGCATAAAGTTGATTCCGATTGTCGTGCTTTTAAAAATATGAGGACCTTGAAATATAATTTTACAGTTGTAAAGGATAAACAAGTGTGTTTCATCGTCAATAAAGCTGTAGCAAGCAATCTTCAAAAAATATAACATTTCCTGTCAGTTCATATCAAGGCCTAAGAAGTCCAATTGCGAACCAATGTCCGAATATGAAAGAAAATAAAGAGCAGAAAATCTCTGAAATGAATTGTCAGGTCGACACTTTTTTTTAAGAAAGTAAACAGTATCCAGGAAGCAGCTACACATGCAAAATACGTTGTAGCATACAATATTGTTAAAAGTAATAAAGTTTGGTGATCAGTGATGGGGAGTTCGTTAAACAATGCATGCTCCAAGTTTGTGATGTTTCGTGTCCAGACAAGGAAAAGGATTTTGAGACTGTAAACTTATCTCGAAAAACGGTGACTTTTAGAGTCGAAGCCATCAATAAAAATCTGACATCACAGTTAGAGTCAAAGATTGCCCAGTTTAAATTCTACTCCATAGCTATGGATCATATAAACGGCTAGTATTATTTATTAGACCTGTTGATGAGACCTTTGAAATTACCGAGGAACTAGCATGCATGATGTCGTTAAAAGGAACTACAACAGGGTATGCTGCCCAACCGGTATAGTGGTTAGCATCGCTGACTACCGTGCCGAAGTGTCTGGGTTCGAATCCCCAGAATGCATGGATGTTTGTAAATGTATAGTGTCGGTGCGGCATGGCGGCGCTCTGGAGAGCCGTTCCCACTGGGGTTTATCTGAGCTAACGGAGACAGCTGACCCATATTCAAAACCAGTTTTTACCCATAGGGCAGCAAGTTGAAAAATCTGAACTGCAGGCAAAACGGAGCTAGTCGACACATGGAACTGACTCCATTACCTCAGATAAACCCCAGTGGGAACGGCTCTTAAATATGCGGAGAGCCAAAAGTCCTCTCGCGTGGTTTGGTGGAAGGGGAGAGGAGTCGGAGGCCCTCGGGCCCGTCCTTCCGGAGTATTCTCCATCAAAATTGGGGGAGGAAATGAGAAAAATCTCACTGTCACTTGTAAGATGCTCAAGGCTGTTGCCAGCGACAGGCGTATCTTGAGGACCACGAGGAATTTCATGGACTTGGGCTGATGTTGCTGTCAGACAAGTGAACATAAGTAACAATAAAAACGGGGTATTTTTTGTTAATTTCTGGAAGGGCTTTCAACTTTTAAAGCACTTATAACAAACCTATGTAATATTACGATCGCTAGAGTACCCAATATGACAGGAAAAATCTGAATTTCTTGATCTCTTTAAGCAAACCTATGCAGGGAACATTGTTCTCTTTGTACATTGTGTTATACATGAAGGTGTCCTGTGTAAATCTGCATTGAATATAAAACCTGTGCTTGACGTAATCGTGTAAATATGATTCGATCTCGTGGGCTTACTCACAGGCCGTTTCGAAATTTTCTTCATGCTTTCTGAATACTCTGATTTGCTGTATTACACGAAAGTAAAGTAGCTTAGGCAAGATGTGCTGTCCAGAGAGTCTGGCGGCTGAAAGACGACATTGTGTCATTATTCAATGAGGAACAGTGTTCTGCGAAGTGTGAAATGTTGGAGGATACTGCTACGTTTTTCGGATCTTGAAATTTTTCACAGAACTTCTTTTCATAGGAACAACTTAAATGTCAAGATGCAAGGAAAATAATCTATTTATTGACGATATCTGGGCACATCCCAAAAGTTTTAAACTAAAACTTGATCTCTTTGCTGGGCACGTAGCTAATGACTAGCCTCATTACCCGAGGTTAAATTCAATACCTTCCAGTAAATGAAGCTAAGCTTAAGAATTATAAAAATGATTTGAGAAAACTGCATTTTGAGTTTGAACGCATTTTCGCCATGACTTTCAACGTAAATTGTGAGGCAGTGAATTGTGAGGCCGAATTTGCAGTTTGAATTAACTGAATTACACTCTAACAATCATCTAGAGAAGTTATTTTGCAATGTTCCAAAATTAGTTTTACAAATCGAAATCAAATTCCCTAAATTTAATTTCTCACACCTAGAAGATTAGTGCTGCGTGTTTGCTTCGTTTTATGTATGTTTGAGACCGTGAACCTTTAGAAGAATTCCATTAGAAATAGATTGATAGATGAGCATTTAGCAATGATTCTAAGAATAAATTAACATCGTAGATCGAACCTAGAAGTTAAGGAACTTTTAAAAATACATTTACAGTTTCATTCATCACATTAATATTTGTATACTTTGTTTAAAGTTTCAGAATAAATTATACTGACCCACCGTTTTTTTTTTTTTTTTTTCTTTTGATATTTCCCCCGCTCCTAAATTTTGCCAATGAATGGGTTTTACTGCGTTGATTTCGGGTTCTACCGAAGTAGAAGTTGTTGCCTGCTCACTAGTGGAAGGTGTTTGTTGCAAGATTAGTGAGGAAGTGATCTAATAAAAAATGAATAGTACATTCTGGGTAATTAAAGGTAAAAAGATTTCCGTCTTTTGCTTTCCCCCCTTTTTTTTAATAAAAGCAAATATTTTTCACTTCATATGCTTTGGGTATTCTTATTTTAGACTTTTCATTTTAAAAATATGATTTAATATTCTGCATTCTTAATTTCTGAGATTAATCTTAATCTACAATCAAAATATTTTTTTAAAAATTTTTGTCAAAAGTTTTTGAAATTTAAAATGCTAAAAAATTGTTATGTGTTTGATTATAATGTGATATTTTCAATTGACAGCTTTTTTAAACTCAATTCTATGAATTACTGATTACATATTTGAGCAATGTGGGCTGAAAGAATAATTTTATTTATTAGTCCATAGGACACAAACATCGCACTCTTATTTTTTACTGCAAAATAACAATCAGTTGGCTTTCGAACAATTTTAAACGCTGTAAGTAATAAAAATAAAATCTAAATGTTTTCCTGATTAAGAAAAGTATTTCCGGAAGCATAATATTTATATTCGTACCAAAGCGGAAATAAATATCGCCCGAAAATTCTTCAGCCCACAAAGGTCACATGATGTCTTTTCCTTGAGAAGGACGTACTTTTTCCCACAGAAAAGAAAGACAACAGTCTTCAGAAAGACCTTCATCCACTAGACTTCTCAGTATATTCTACGAAGACCATCTGTCAGTTAGACCACAGGACATCACGTGACGTCCACTTTCTCTCGACTAGCCCCTCTCCATAGGCTGGGCCGCCTGTCCCTCCCATCTTGCTGCAATTTGCCCTCGGGCTGGCTTGTTTTAGTGACAGGTGGTCAGACAACCACCTATCACCTGCAATGCATCCCTTGCAAAAAGGCAATCCGATTTTTCTTGTCCTTAATCTCATTGTTTGGAGGCAGAGGGGAGAATTACTAAGTGAAGTTAAGATTTCAACGCGAGATATTTTGCATATTGATTTCCAGGCATTGTGTTCGCCTCGAATCAGAGCTTGTGGTCTCTCTTGTTTTTAGCAGTGATTGCATGCTGTGATGGGAATTTAATCGCTATTCTTATGTTTTGAAGAAGTTTGTTTTTACGTATTCTAACGCGAACAAAAGCATTTCCCTGCCTGATAATCTATAAATTAATAAATGAAGGGTTTTTGATAATTAAAATTACTTGAAATTAAATTTGCAAATTGGGTTGCCTAAAAATGTAAAATTATGAATATAGCAGGGGGTTGGAAATAAAGCATATTCCATGAAAATTTTTAGAACTGTGAAAAGGAATGTTCCCCCTAAGTTATATGAGTGAGAGTCATTGACATTTTTGTGAAGTTTTTCTTTGGGTTGGTTCTCTTGCTTCTCGCGTACACGCAGGCGACTATTGGATATCAAATGTTACATAAAACGTGATGTTTCATAACAGTAAAATGGATGATTTTTAGTTGTTCGACCAGTGTTCAAATCTCGGATACGGGCTAACTGCATGAAAGTTTTCAAGGTTTTTCTCAAATGTAGTGTTAATACAAGCCAGTTCTCTTTAAGAATCCTCCATGATGGCATCCAGCAAATTAGGCTTGCATTAATTAAATAATTTAATGCAATGCGCATTATACAAATGCATTACTCACCGCGCATTTATATTTCTGATCTGAGGAATTATAATTAAAAATTAGAGGAAACAGCAATATTTTATCGAGTAATTCTTTAATTTAATTTGAAAAGGCTTACAACTTCGTTAACTTGAACTCAGTAAAAACGTGAATTTAAGGCAAAGTTCTTATTTTGTTGTTGGATTTTCTTTATATGAAAAACCTATGTTGCATTTTTGTCATTTCATGCCATTTTAAAATTTCATTATTTTCTTTTCTGTAGCAATGCCAAAAAAAAAAAAAAAATCAACTTCCGATTTTCCGATAACGGAGAAAAATTGCAAAATAGTAAGAAAATTACTTTTTCTTTTGAATATTAATTTAACTTCCGTAACCAAATCAACTTATTTCCCAGCTTAAACTGCTTGAAAATAAAGTTAAATTGTCAACAGCATTTTCCTAATTATAATATGGGTTATTCCTTTTTTCTACGTTTTCTATAACTCACCATGATTTTAAATTTACCGTAGACGTCATCTCCAGCATTATCCCATAAGTCCGGAATTGACTGTAAAACTTGTTTTTTGTTTGTCGAAATTCCTTGAAAATCTTTCTCAAATTGCACTTTATCCTTCCCTGTCATTTTCAAACTTCGAGATAAATTCTTACGTGCAGATAAATTTCGAAAAGCAGTTGGAAAAAACTGCATGAAAATGTACCAGTGTTTCGCCATGTCTTTCTTAAAATTGCATTTCTGCTTTATTTATGGTACTACTGTAGAAATTCTGCCCTAGTGTAAGATTCTTGTTTTTAATGAAACAAGCTAAGAACTCCTGGACGGGTACCTTTCGTTTTACCCCTATTTCGGTACCCCTATTCGGTTTTATCCCTATTCGGCACCATACACAAAGCACCTACCCCTATTTCGCTTTTACCAAATACGAAATATTTGCCTTTTTTTTTTTTTTTTTTTTTTTTTTTTTTTTTTTTTGCGGGAGGGGACAGAAGATAACAGACGGAAATCCAAAAAGAAATTTCGCTTTCACAATATAGAGTGAAAATATGTCACTCCAAGTAGTCACGAACAGTGTTACATTTTAAGCTTTTCACATTAGAAAAGCATAACATGAACCTTGACTTCTAAAACCGGAGCAAATGAAACTTAAAAAATCTCGACTTCGGAAAGCAGTGTAAATGTAGGCTTCGGAAACTGGGCAGATATTTACAAAACGGCCAGCTTTAAATCTTCAAAACGAATTACTCCAGCTATTTACGAACTGACCAATTCTAAAATTGCTTTCCGAAGGTGATTTGTTTACTTACTCGAAACTTCAAAATTTATTTTGACTTTGTTATCTGAAAGTAATTAACTTAAAAAAACATCTTGTCCAAATGGCCACGAATTGGTAATCCCGAAAAATGACTTCCACAATTTCGCCATTTAGTTTTTCGAAACTTGAAAATTTAATCGCAGGTTATTAATCTGAACCCAAATTTACCTCGAAACAAATTATTCCTGTTCCCTACGAACTGGCCAGTTTCGAAACTGGAATCTATTCAGTTATAATTTCTGAAATTGGGATAACATGTATGCCTCGATCAACCTGGACTGCCGAAAGTGAAGGTGGTAAATGTAGAAAAGTGTAGAAAAAATGGCTTGACAGACGCAAATGATCATAGAGATATTAACAGATGATTACTTTCTTTTTCTTCTTTTTAGCCTTCTGTATCTCCCACTACCAAACACTCGATTATTTAGGTTTCAGCTCCATAGTCACTGCCACTCCCATAGGCACTCTATGGTTGTCTAGTATGGTCACTGTCTTCCCAATGTTTTGTAGATGTAACACTAGAGTGTATAAAGCTACATACGATTAAATGGGTAACTTTCCTAGGCTACTAGGCGTATTCTTTTCCCTTCTTTTTGTGTACATCTTTTTCTGTACATTTTATTTATGTACATTGTGCTATTGGAATCCAGTAGCACAAATTAACTACTGCACTAATAAATTTGCTACAATTTTTAAGTAAAAACTAAATACTGTAACTTTTTATATTAATTATATTATTTATATTGCTACGTTATTTTCTTCCTTTACATTACGTACGGAGTTCATGCGGATTTGGAGGGAATAACGACGATAGCATTTGATGAAATACCAAAACATACTTTATCGGCCAATATTATTCAAAACAGCTCCAATAACACGTCTACACAGTCATCGAAGAACTACAGTAAACACGCTGACACGATCAGCGACACAGCCTTCACACTATCAGGCTATAACGATGGAGACAGCTTCACGGAAAAGCACCAGAGTACAGCTCCCGGCTCAGTTCGATCGCTCTCGGAAATCTACGTACTCCACGCTACAACTCACGGTGCACTCGACGATGCACAAGAGTACAGCTCTCGACTCGGTTCAGTCGTTCCCGGAGCTCAGCACACTCTAAGACAAAACTCGACGATGCACTAAAGACTCTCTCGATGCATTCGACGACCAACTCGGAGATAGACTTCGAGACACTCGCTCAATAACTGACTATCAACTCGCTAGACTATCTGTCTACTCGATGAACTCTCACTAACTAACTGATCCTCACTAACTCTCCGCGTACCAGCAGGGTTTATATAGCTTTTGGCTTGTGTTCGAGAACATTCTGGGCTAAACCAGTAAGAATTCGTCCCAGAAGGTTCTCCATCCGTCTATGGCATATCGCCAATTTTGTCGCCAAAGGGGCGATTTCTTGCCAAATGTGACAACCCAGCATTCCTTTGCCATTTTATGGCAACCCTAAACCTACCTTGCGGGGAAGCTATCCTACCGCGTCTGGAAATTTCCTAACAATATTAATATATGAACATAAAAGTGATTTCAGTATATATTTGTATTTCATTTTGAAGGTGCAAATACTAAGCTATTTAATAGAAACTTAATATTCGCTTCTTTCGAAATGAGAATGACACAGTAGTTCAATTATTTACAAAGCAAATATTAAACTGAAGACTAAAATCCTAGATTCTATGCTACGCTTATTCCGAGGTAACAACGACTGAAAGTTGAACTCGCTAACAATCTTCTAAGCAGAATTAGCGTTCCAATTTTAAGTAGCCACTGCACTCTCACTTAGATTATTGCTCGTTATTTAAATTCACTTAATTTGCATTTCTGGTGAAGCCGATGCGGGCGATAATTCCGTTTTGTTTCTAATAGAGCCAGGACCAACTTGTCTCTCCAAGTAATTAAATATTCTTAACTTTTTTTTTTATGTACATCGTAATAAAATATCAAGGGAATTTGTTTTAATATATTCATCAATAAAAGTTAATTTTGGCGCAAGCAAAGTGCACGTGCCTTGCGCAAGCCCATAGTAATAGCAATGCATTGTTTGCATCTGCTATTTCTTCTGGCCTTCGGAAGACATTTAAATGCTAATGTAATTTGTATTTTAATGGAATAATTTTGTCCATTTCGCGCCGTCTTGTTTCTAATAGAGCCAGGAACTGCTTGTTTTTTTTTTTTTTTTTTTTTTTTTTTTTTTGTAACATTTCGTGTCAGCAACAATTCTTTTGCTCACGTTCAAGACAGCTTGATTTGAATATTGCGTAGTTAGAGCTCAATTTATTGGCGTAAAGGCGCTAGCATATATGAGAAGTCATTACACAACAAGGCAATTTAAAGCATACGTTGCGATAGGAGACTCATTCATTTATTTTTCTAGTAACACGAAGGGATGGCATGATTTTAAGAACACATTCTAGATGTTGAGTCACTTCATTTGAATACTGTTGCACATTAATTCACAGACGGACTTAAGATTTTTCGCAAAGAGAGCTAAATGTTGTATACCAAAGGAATCGTTGGATTGTGAACTTTCATGGGTTTAAAATCTAATATGTCCAAATTTTGGTCACTTCAAATAAAAGCTGAATTTCGGAAAACTTTAATTTAGAAGGAATGTTGTAATATGAACATTAAAAAAGTTAAGCGAAACGAAAAAAAAAAAAAAAAAAAAAAAAAAAAAAAAAAAAAAAAAAAACGAAACGGGTATATAATTTTCCACATTGTTTGAAATACTAAAAATTTTGGTCTAGTCCGAATTTTTAAGGTTTTAAAGCTAGTGTTAGTTGCTATAGACGCTTTGCAAACGGAAAATATGATATAATGCCTAAGAAAATACTTTAAATAATGGAAAAATAACTATCATTAGAAACAAAGAAAGTAAGTTATGAATGCTACACTGACAAGAGAACTTAAAGAATGCCATTAAGTTCAAACTCGCATAAAAAAATCGGTTTGGACGTTTTTCTTTTGGCAGAATTCGCCTGTATGTATTCATCAATAATATTAACATGAGGGGAAAAAATCTGATGTGTACGCTACATGACTTCCTTGCACAGAATATTAAATTATACGCATTTTTGCAGCATTTCATTTAAATTTATTTCCCCAAATTTCATTAGAGATAAGTTCTCATTCAATTAATTCAGTTCTCAGTTCACGGCAAGGCAAAAATACATAAAATCTCAAAATAACTTTATCAAAAATTGAAAAATATAAAACACCAAATACAGTTAAAACAATTTTTACAATTAAAATTAGAGATTCAAAACAAAAACAAGCAATTCGGCCAGAGGGCAAGAAGGCAGATTTTTCGGTGCAAAAAATTGAAAGTTTACTTTTGGGCCTACTCGGCAAAAAGATACTGAAGGCGCAGAAGCTGACTTAATTCACTATTCTGCTAAGTTTCAAATGCAAACAAATATGGGTGCTATGGTAAAAAAAAATTAGGTTTAGCTGCACTTAAAAAACTTTTAAATTAATGATAATTCTACAACGATTGCATTCAAATAAACTAAAGGCATAAAACCTTAATCGGAAGATAAGAACAACATTATTCAATCATTTTTAAAACAAAAAGTGTTCAATTTACCAACATACAAGAATAAAAAGAAACACTGAGCTCACTGAGCCTAGTAACAGACTGGGTGTACATATATATATATTTTGGTGCGGCCGATTGCAACCAAAAAGGGAGGTGCACAACTACATGTTATAGCAGTCCTATATACAAAATTTCAAATTTTGAGACTACTTGTTTTTGAGTTAAGCGAGATGCATACATACATACATTAAATACATATTGTAACGTCGTCAGCTATTTTCCCACGGGCTCCCACGAAGTCTGGGAAAAGGAGACTTCAAATAGGCGCCAGATGACCACCCTGATGACACTTACGAATTCTTGAGGTCGAACGTGACCCCCAACAAAGTGCGGAAAGCATATTGTTTTTACGAAAGGAGAAAACTTTCATACAAGTTCTCACGGGTTAGACTGTCGCGATAGACTGTCGCCAACTGCCTGTTTCTCGAAATAATTTAGATAGACCTCCCAAAAAGACGTTCTGATTTCAGTTTCTCAGGCTGTCAAGACAGTATCTGAGAACATATCATCGCCTGTTAACCAATGGAGAGATGCTCCGAAAAAGACGTTTAGCGAATCACTGCAGCAGACGCACAAGACACGCCCAGAAACCTGGACATAAAAACAGTGAGTGAAAATAATTAAAAAAAAGAGTCAGTCAGCAGTTCTGCTTGCTCCTGAGCGTGAAGGTGCTCGTCCCCTCGCTCTGCGTTTTCGCTGTTCTGCAGTATTAACCTCTCGTTTTTCTGAGTTTGACTATTGTGACTGAGATACTGCTGTGCTCTCTCGATTGTGTATTCAGGTCAGCATGCAAATCACTATGTTTAGTATGCTGTAAAACGACCTGCTTTTACCCTGTGCTTTTTAAGCATAGACTTTCTGCATTTCACTACTTCATCAACCGGCATCATGGAACGTTTTCTGGACTTCATTGCAACTGAGATTACTCAGCTGGAACTCCGTCAAGAAGACAAAGGTTTCCTTACCCCTGAAGAAACAAGAGACCTGAATTTGTTCAAAAAATTCCGAGCTCTTGCTGACCAGGAATTTGTGAACTCCAGAACACAGGACGACCGTGCTAAGACCAAAACTGATGACAACCCTGGCTTCCCGCCTCTCCCAAAGATCAACGCTCGACGTGCTGAGAGTCCCGCCAGGTCGGATGAGGACTTTACAAAATACAAGGCTTTAGATGTCAGCTCTGACTCCGATGGAGAACCCAAAGGAGACAGAACCAGACGCACCAGAAAACCTGCGAAAAAAGCTGTTGCACCCCTGGCTGCTGCGACTGCTCCTGAAATTCCAAAGACTCACCCTGTTGCTGATCTCACTCCGCAACAGAATATGGACACAGACCCCGCCCCAGTGCAGACACCTCCAACCAATCAGAACGCTCCGATCAACAGTGCGAGAAAAGTGCCGCCGATTATAATCAAAGACAGCAGATTCACATGGAATGACTTAAAAACGCTGTTTAATAATAAGAATTTTTCTCTGCACGATTTCTATGGAGAAAACATGAAGGACGGAATCAAGATTAAAGTGAAATTGCCCACCATTTATCGGGAAATGGTAAAAGTGTTAGAAGAAGAAGGCATCAGGTATCACTGCTATGCGCTTCCCGAATCTAAACATATAAAAGCTGTGATACGTAACCTCCCGTCTTACATGGACCCTGAGGAAATTATGATGGATCTTAAAGAACATGGACTCGACGTCGTGCGGGTCAACCAACTCACTATCAGGCGTAACGGAGAAGTTATTAAGCTTCCCCTGTTTCTCGTTACTCTCACCCGCAAGGAGAAAAACAAGGAGATACACCAGTTAAAATTTGTGCTGGGAATGAAGATTAGTGTTGAGAGATACCGTGGCCGTAAGGGACCCCTGCAGTGTTATCGCTGTCAAGGGTTCCATCACGCCCAATCGCACTGCAAACACGAACCACGTTGTGTTCGTTGCGGTGAACCTCATGAATCATTTAACTGTGACAAGGATAAGGCAACTCCGCCTAAATGTGCCAATTGTCATGAGATAGGTCATACAGCTAACTACAGATTATGTGTGCGTTTTCCAAAACCAAAAACCACTCCGGCTGTGAAAACGTTCTCTGATCGGGTAGTGCATAATAAAACTTATGCACAAGCTTTAAACACCGGCTTCGC
The DNA here is from genome assembly GCF_044657685.1 of Stegodyphus dumicola. Lineage (NCBI taxonomy): Eukaryota > Metazoa > Arthropoda > Arachnida > Araneae > Eresidae > Stegodyphus > Stegodyphus dumicola. The sequence goes on from NC_140779.1 coordinate 62,873,743, forward strand.
TCCTGAATTTCTAACTGAAGCAAAACAAGTTGCAGCTGAGCTACGTATGCTTGTCTCTGTTCTAAAAGAAACTGGATTTACTCTGATGGCAAAATCAAACGTATCTCAAGATCATACTCCTGCAGCCCCTGTTAATGGCTAATTACATGAAAAAGTGTACTCCCGTACAAATAATGATATGGAATGCCTGCGGGCTACCCACCAAAATTACTGAACTGCACCATTTTTTAAGTGAGCATGATATTGACATTGCAGTCATATCAGAGACTCATGCAAAACCATGCCAACGCCTGAGAATTGCAAATTATAATTCATACCGCTGTGATAGACTTTCACACAGAGGTGGTGGTGTGGCAATATATGTGAAACGTAATTATGCATCTTGTCTTATATCTGATTCAAGAAATTTTAATTGTGAGCAAACTACTGTGTGTGTCACTCTTCCTGTGTTTAATAACATCAATTTTTGTGCTGTGTATAACCCTCCTACGAATAGATTATGTGATAATTTTCTAAACAGCATTCTACCGGATGACATACCTACCCTTGCTGCCGGGGACTTTAATGCTAAGCATATAGACTGGAACTGTCGTCGAACAAACCTAAATGGTAAAATTCTCCATGAATATATTTTACAGCATCCGGTGGCGCTACATGCCCCACCAGAATACACGCGGCTCTATAATAGAATTGAATTTTCTGATATACTAGACATTGCAGTCACTACAACGACTATCCCCGTTGCAATGGAAGTATTTCATGAATTGTCCTCTGACCACCTCCCCGTAATCGCAACATTAGGAGTGACAAAAACTTCTGAGTTCTCTACTAAGCGAATTACGAATTGGAATCTCTTCAGCAATATCATGAAAAACTCACCTCCTCGACTGCAAAATCTCAATACCAAACAAGGCATAAACACCGTAATTAATGCCTTAAGTGAAAGCATTCAAGGTGCAATTAAGGAAGCCAGTACTGAAATTACTAATCGTGATAAGGCTTTCAGACTGCCCCTTAATATACGACAGCTTATGAGAGAGCGAAATAGACTCAGGAAATGTTATCATTTAACGTGGGACCCGGCACTTAAACGTGAAATAAATCGTAAAAATAAGCAAATTCAGAAGGCCATTAAAACCTTCAAAGAAGAACTATGGGATGATAAAATGTTAAATCTGGATTCTAGAGAAGGTACATTCTGGTCTTTAATCAAAAATTTTAAAACTTCCTTCACAAGTAATCGACCCCTCTATGACAGAGGTAATATTGCCATCTCCAATCAGGAAAAGGCAGAAATCTTCGCAGCACACCTCCAAGAACAGTTCTCGCCAAATGATTGGCCAAATGACTCTGATTTCGAATTAAAGACCCTCCTACGAGTGAGGGATTGGCTCAACGCCCCTTCAGTCAGACTTCCAATTAAATATGCCACTCCTACTGAAACGACTAATATTATCAAACACCTGAGACAAAAGAAATCTCCAGGAATTGATGAAATCAGCAATACAGCAATTAAAAATTTGCCGCCTAACATCATCTGCAGCCTGACAAGTATTTTTAATGCTTGTCTTGCTCTTTCTTACTTTCCAACACCTTGGAAAATTGCTAAAATTATTTTACTACCTAAACCGGCTAAAGATCACACCCGACCAGACGGATATCGTCCTATTAGTCTACTGCCGGGCTTAAGCAAAATTTTTGAGAGAATTATCCTGAATAGACTGAAACCATATTTTCAGCATCTTCCGCCGGAACAATTTGGGTTCCGTGCTCACCTCTCAACAACGAAGCAACTGGTCCGAATAACCGAATTCGCTGGTGCAGCTCTGCACTGCAAACTTAATGTTGCTATACTCATGCTAGACGTGGCGAAAGCATTCGACCGCGTCTGGCATGAGGGCTTAATTGCTAAATTAATTGACCTTCAACTGGACAGAGAACTCATTCTGCTAATCCATTCTTTTATCAGGGATCGGACATTCAGAGTCTCGGTAAAAAATGAATTATCCAGCACTAAAATAATGACTAGCGGTGTTCCACAGGGTTCTGTGACTGGCCCTATACTCTATCTATTCTACGTTTCAGACTTTCCGAGATTGCATTTAAATCATAATTCTATGCTAGCCTGTTATGCAGACGACACTGCCCTGGCAGTGAAGTCTGCTAACATCAATCATGCTATTCGGAAACTCCAAGACACTATTCCCTCCATAGAACAATGGTGTGGATATTGGAAGATACGAATTAACGCTCAAAAATCGCAGCTCCTACTCATAAGGAAAAGGAAGAAAAATGTTCCGATCAGGCAAAGTGTTTATCTTTTTAACGAGGCTGTGCCTATCGTGAAACAAGCCAAATATCTGGGCATCACCATCAACGACAAGCTCACATGGCAGCATCACATCCAACAAATCAGGGATAAAGCGATTAAAGTCATGAAATGTTTATATCCTATGATAGGGAAATATTCAAAACTTTCGTTAGACAAGAAACGACTTATTTATCTAGCCACAATCCGACCCATCATGACGTACGCTTCGCCAGCATGGACTACCGCTACGAAGGGTGAAATCCAAAAATTACAAGTTGTGCAAAACCAATTTTTAAGAATTATCACAAATGCACACCCGTATGTGAAGAACAAACGTCTCCATGAAGATTTAAAAATGGATACAATAGTGGAATATTTAAGAAGAACTAACACGGCATTTTATGACGCCGCTAAGGAGTGCCAACATATGGACATTTTCAACCTATTTCACTATGAAATTTTACACGAGGACAGGCACCTCCGTCCATATGCCGCTTTTCTACTCAGTGGAAACCAGGATTTTCCAACATAATTTGTGTTTTTAAGTATGTAGTGAAAAACTTATTTGACTTGTAAATAATGATGTTTAGAAATCTTAGCCGGATGATCATGTGACACACACAGCCAAGCCCACAAGATATTACTTATATTTTTCCTGTATATACTATTATACTTTTTGGAATCGTATTCTATTTTCTGCATTTATGACTGCAACACACACCTTTTATGAACTGATTTAGTACTATTTTATGTATAACTACTGTAAAACTTCCGATTTACAGCGCTACGATGCCTGGATACCTCATCGCCAACCAGATGTCTTATCGCTCATCACGTGACATTGGTCACACCCCCTGCATCTGCTATCCTGTCTCCACGAGAACTACGTTCGGCATTTCCTTACCTGCAGCGCTCCTAGAAGCACCAAAGTTCGATAGCCGGAACACAACCTGCGATTTCGCAGGTTAATCGCGGCAAATAAAGCAAGTTGGAGTTGGAATTAAAAAAGATTTTAGTCTGAAGAATGCGCAGTCGTTGCGTAGAGAAGAGAGAGCCTTTCTCTTGTATTTTACGGCTCTTCCCGAGTCGCTAGTAAGCTTTAGAGAGCCCCTTTCTCTCTTGTGTATTTTACGGCTCGTCCCGAGTCGCTACTAAGCTCTGTCAAGAGCGGAAAAAGAAACCCTCAAAGAAGCGTAGCCGGACTTTTTCTCCGCTACCTCTGTTTGAACTCAAGTGATTATCGTTTCCTATTGGAAATGGACTACTTTGCTAAGCAAACTACTTTGTTATGATAAGCAGTTGAACTTACCTTAAAATTCAATTTTGTGAAATTTAACACTTACCTTATTTATAATTACGCTACCAATAATAATTGCTACAGCTAAAATCGCTACAATATGTACAGACGCCTCGAAAAAAATCTCTTTTGAATCCATTTTAAATCAGTTTTAGAATTCGTTTGAAGAAAAAGAGCCTTTTATTCTGTCCTTACGCACAGACAAAAACATCGTTAAACTGCATTCGAAAGAGGTCAAAATGGATATTTTCGTTGAAATATGATACCCGGAATTTTTCGTAATTACAGTACTTCTTTTACTTCGTACAAGGAAGTAAAACAAAATGAATGGTCTTGCTGACTCATAAGTTGAACTTGATGAATCGGAAGTTATTAAATATATTTTCTTTATAATAGTAAGCATGATAGTTCTAAGGATGACTTTTGCTTTCGTATCATTTTTAGCTACTTTTCTGCAGATACAAATATGTTTGATTAGAAAGTTACTATTTACATATTACTCTATATTTAAAAACGTAAGTACGATAAATATAAAGAATAACCATGAGGAGATTTTGTAAAATGCAAATTGTTCACGTCATTTCCCTTCAGATCACTTCTCTTTAACGACACTGAAGAACCTGTAGGGGTAACGTAATAGGGGAAGCTGGAAAATCCATTTGCTTCCTCTTGAGGAGGAAATTGTCCGTTCTTTTTATTCCGCCCCCCCCTTTCCAAAGCCAGACGTCTTTCTATTCTTGGTTGACTCCTTCCATAACACCCTTTGCTCCTTCCTTTCTTTCATCACGATTATTTTCTATTGCAGGCTTTTTTTTTTCCGTCTGCCTCTCTCACCAATGCTTTTTTACATTTATTCCGAATAGGAGTCACTGTTTTAAGAACGAGGATTACTGCGTCTTATGAATTAATATTGTTACAGAATTTAAAATCTGCTCACATTGTGATATCATGTAATAGGATTTTGAATTTAGGTAAATCTAAATTTAATGTTTGAATTAAAAAATTGTGAAATTTAGGCCGTTTTTACATATTTTAAAAATAGCAGCAAAGAAAATTTTAATTAAAGTGTTTTTTTTTTAAATTATAATAAGGCAAAGTATTTTACTTCCCTCATTTTTACAGAAGCTTTATTAAATTATTTATTTATTTATTTATTTATTTATGCTTCGGAGATTAAAATTAGTTTCAATTTAAAAATTAAAACCAGCGATCATAAAGCCAGTTTAGTTTAGTTAGGTTCATAATCTGAAATATTGTTATAAAAGTCTAACAATATATTAATATTAAAGCATCAACAAACTGAATGATTACTATTTTTTCCCTAATATTAAAAAAAAAAAAAAAAAAAAAAAAAAAACAGATGTATAGCATGAATTAAATTGGAGTACGGCAACTGGCATAGATAATAATCTGTTTAAAGGGAGGAATTATCTTCATGAGAAATATTTTTAAAGAAAAACTGGCCTCTTAGTCACGTTATACAAGGAACAAAATTACAAAAATGTTCTTATTGCCAGGCCATTTGCTGAAAAATGAATCAGGATCAAACAACCAATAACTATTACTCTGTCACTGATGGGCCTAACGAATGGCTTTTAAGCCTTAGCTATTCTCCAGAGGAAATATCGTATTAAAAAATTAGTGCGAATTCGTTGAATAATATTCTTATGATGTAAATAATATTTAGCAATAATAATTTTGGCTGTATGATTACCTTTAACTTACTTCGCCTCTAAATCTAACACTGTGTGCTTCGTCATGACCTGTTCAAATGACTATTAAGATAAAAATGAAATGTTTGGGAAAAGAGCTAGGTAACCGTATGTCACCCAAAACGTAATGATTTTTCTGATGCGTCATCCCCACAAAAGCCATATTTGGATATTTTTTTTAATCTGATGCAAAGTGATAAATGAATGTCGTTACGGAAAATTAAATTAAATATATCTATTAAATTTTATATTTGTTAAAAGAAATTATTTTAAATCATTACTATAACTCTCATTATATTTTTAATGGCAAAAGTTGTAGAAATATCTTAATCGTTAATATATTCAGAAAAATATTTTAATAATGATTTGCAGCTTTTAAATGCAAAATTTCCTTTCTGACAAACAGAAAATGATATTGATATAATATAAATAGTAATACGATTAATATTAAAAGTACTGCTGTAATATTAGGAAATTATTTTTTTTCTTTAAACAAAGAAAAATTGACAGTAATTCTTTCAAAATCTGCTTAATTTATGTTCTATAGAGAAACTAAAAACTTTTATTAAAATTTTTAGTCCAAAGGGGCGTTAAATCAGAAGTGCTATTAGTCTCGAAACGGCATTTTGCATCGGTTCACTATAAATGTCTATTTCACTTTTCTCACTGTTGCCACCAAATATTAAATATTACCTCCCTGTATTACATTTAAAGAAATATGTTTCTCTCATTGTGAAAAAACAACAATATCTATAGCCATCATATTTTTAATAGCGTAGTCCTCCACCCAAACACCGACACCTGAAACCACGACTTTGGAATTTGTTTTTTATTGTCTATTTCCTATTTTGTAAAACTCCAACGAATTTCAAAACGAGCAATGGCAACGTTGTACGGAAAAGCATTTTTATCTCCATCGCGCGAGACTGTGTATCGGAAATTCTAAAGATACGATCATTTTAAAATTATAAGGTATTTCTCCTACTTTCCCAGTGTGCCTTCGTGGTGTAGTGGTCAGCACACTGAGCTGGTATTTCAGAAGTCCGTGGTTCGATTCCTGGCAAAGGCGATTGCTAATTTTCATCTTATCTGCTTCCAAAAATCCTAATGTCTCTACAAAATTATTTTGCGATATTGGACTTGAACTGAATCTTATAGTTTAAGTGCGAAGAATATGATATTTAATAAAGAAAGGTGACACATAAAATGTTAAAGAAACGCCCCTTTGAAAGTAATTTAAAATCTGAAAAACCTTTCAGATTTTTTGTTTTTTCCTCTTTCTTTCTTTCCTTTTTTTAGTCCAAAGAAGCTTTGTCCCTGAAGAACTATTGTTTTCGTTTTCCGATTTCGCTTTGAAAACTTTAAAAGGTAGTATCACTTTTCAAATCGTTGCCACCAAATACTAAAATAGTACCTGTATTATATTTGAAGAAATTAAATAATGAAGAATCTGCATAAATGTAAGTATGTTTCTTGTATTGTGATAAAACAACGGTACCTAGAGCGATCCAATTTTGAATGACGTAATCCTACTGCGAATATGGGCATCTGAAACCTAAATGTGAAATTTGGAATTTGTTTCATTATCCATTTTATATTTTGTAAAACTTTAAACGAATATTTTGTTAACAAACTCAACGATTGAAAAGCTAGCAATGGGAACACACTACGAGGGGGTAAAACCTTTTTATCTCCAGCGCGCGGAACTGTGTATCGGAAATTCTAGAGATAAGCTCATTTTAAAATTATTTTGCGACATTGCTGTTGAACTGAATTTTATGGTCTAAGGGCAAAGAACACGATATTTAATAAATGAAGGTAACGCACAAAACGTTAAAAAAACGCCCCTTTGGACGTAATTTAAAATCTGAAACCTTTCAGTTTTTTTAGTCCAAAGGGACTTTGACACTGAAGGACTATAGTTTTCGTTTTGCGATTTTGCGTTGGTTCACTATAAATGTCCGTTTTACTTTTTAAACTGTTGCCACCAAATGTTAGAGTCCTGCATTATATTTGAAGAAATTAAATAATGTATTTATTTAATTTCTTCATAATAATTTAATTTCTGCATAAATGTATGTGTATTTCTCGCATTGTGATAAAACAACGTTACACACAGCCATGGAATTTTCAATGACGTAATCCTATTGCTAATATGGGCATGTGGAAGCCCAAATTTGAAATTTGGAATTTGTTTTATTATCGATCTCATATTTTGTAAATCTTTAACGAATTTTTGATTAACAAACTCAAGGATTTAAAAGCGAGCAACGGCAAATTTGACAGAAAAAACATTTTTATCTCCAGTGCGTGAGACTGCGTATCGGAAATTCTAAAGGTATGCTCAATTTAAAACTATTTTGCGATATTGCTCTTGAACTGACTTTTATGGTTTTAAGTGCGAAGAACGTGATATTTAATAAATAAAGGTAAGAGACTAAATGTAAAAAAAAACCTCTTTGGATGTAATTTAAAATCTGAAACCTTTCAGACTTTTATTATTTATTTATTATTTTTTTTAAGACCATGGGAAATTTTTGCATAGTATTTTTACTGTTTTAAGTTTCTGAAGCTTCTTCTACTCTGATAGTAATAACTGGCAACTTTAAAAATATTCTTAGCCCAGGTTCCGAATTTAGATGTGATGGAAATGGTGATGATGATTCAGCAAGATAGAAGTTTCTTGAATAGAAACACATTAGAAGTGATAGAACATCAACTCTGTTCCCCCGATCTAGCTCTGTGTGACATTTAGCTATTTTTTAGTCCAAAAAAGAACTTAAGTGGAACGTCGTTTTTATTACCAAGATGAGATTATAAATGCATTTTTAAAATCGATTCCAAGAAATGATTGGCCTTGAGACGTTTAAGCTTTTGAAAATTCTTCTACAGAAGTGTATTGATGCTGCAGGAGACTACTTTAACAGCCCTAAGATCTCGTGAGTATAACTTTAAAAATCTATGTGTAACTCAAAAATTTCAGTGACCCTACTATTACAGAGAAAAATCCAAGGAGATTGATGAAGAGAACCGTTCCTTTAAAAGGGGTCGATGTAAGAAAAAGGTTGGGAACACTTGATTTGAATATAAAGATAAACCACCGATCCTTTTTTATGCGTAGATATGTGAACTTTGAAGGAAGTGTCCATGATTTTCCGAAATAATTCACTTTGAAAGACGCCTTATTTATTTTGTGTTTTACTTGGAAAGATGTAAATAACATTACTTTACGTCGATGTTGACGTAAATTATGACCTATCATGATGACATATTATGAAAAGTCGAATGGCGAATATTCTTCTTAGTTTTAAAACGCATGCGGCATCTATAGTCCACATTTTGAATTTAGTTACATTTTAGAAGAAGGTTAGTGTCGGTGAAGAGTAAGTGTAGATTTGGGTGTGTGTGGACAATTCTGTTTCCATCGCACTCCCTAGAGATGATAACGAAGTAATTGGGCATATACTGGGAAAGGAGAAGGATGAGGAGGAGAAGGAAGAAAATGAAAACGACATGCAGAGCAAGGAAGTTACGTGGAAGGAAGCTAACGCAGGATAACAGATTTTCATAAGATTTGCCAAAAAATCATCAGCTATAGGAGTTATCATCAGCTATAGGAGTATAATCATCAGCTATAGGAGTTACCATCAGCTATAGGAGTAAATGACATAATGAAGCTTTATTTTACGTACAATGAAATTTTAAAATTACGGCAACAATCTAGTAAGCAGGCAGGCATTCGAAAATATATGCTTTCGTCATGAAAAATTCGTAACTTTCATGTGCCAGTATATATGATAATTTTAAAATGTTGTTTAATTTTATTTTACCGAAATATAAGCTGTGTGTATGTGTTTTAATTTTAAACAATCTATAGTATTTTCGATATTATTTATTTAATCGTGGTCGATATATATAAAAAAAATATATATATATATATATCCGGAAACGGCGAGATTCTGTTGTTGCTGGATAAAAGGGGCTCTGCTGTATCTATTTAGAACACCAAAGGTGATCTTTTTTTGATAAAATCCAGGTAAACAAAATGTTCTGTACATTTTCCCGAATTGTCGTGAATAGAAATTCATTGATAATTAAGTAATAATTTTTTTATAAAAATTTGGTTTAAGATTCTATTCAATAAAATACCTAGCTTAATAATTTTTTCCTTGCTGTCGTCAGTTTCAATAAAGATTTATTTATTTATTTATTGCTTTATCAACTATTAACGTTTTGAAATGAGAGTTCTCATTTGTAGTAATATGGCGCGTTCAAGTTTATGTAAAGAATGTTTACCTAAGGAAAATTTATACAGCATTCACACAGGCAAAATTTGCACAGAAAATATTTACATATTGAAAATTTACACAGAGAAATTTCATCCAAAAAAATTAAACCAAGAAAACTGGATTATTTATATTACGAAAATTAAACCGGAAATCTTTATTTAAGATCCTTATTAACATTAGGGGCAACAGTGCATATTATTGCTGTGTCAGTATAGAAATAATCTAGTGATATTTAAGCTAGTAATATTTAGCTGTTACGTATCATGCTGAACTCACAGAACAGCGTATATAGTCCAATTCTTTCTTAGTGTATCATAAAGTAAAACATCTCTTGTTAAACATATCCTGTTTGCTTATAACATTTCTCTTCTATCAGCATTTATGTACTGTATTTTCACTTCTCAGGTTTTTATCTAGAATAAGACATATTTAAAGGTTATGAGTATAAGACTGAACTTTCTTATTATCTCTACCCTCTAGGAATATCTATTTAAAGCCCAGAAATAGCTCAGCTTGCTTCTCAATGTCCTGCTTTTCCAAATTTGTACTGACTTTTGATACAGCAATGAAGTGAAGAAGATGAGTAAAATCATATGATTGCTAGTCTTTAGCTCGGAAATATATATGAAATCTGAAGTTAAAACGCTTAGCAACATAGCATTTAACTTCATGTTAAACCAGCGTCTAGATACTTCACACAATAGTGATGAATGCTGGGATACCCTGCTATGTATGCCTTGTTACCAAATAAAGTAAAAGCATCGTGTAAAGTTGTATTTCAAAAGATCATACAGGTAATGCTCTTATTACAGCTAGGGTAAGTCCACAGCCATTGTACTGACATCAAACTTTGAAATAAGTATTATTCTTTTATTAATAATTTGTTTCCACGTTCTACTTTGAAGCTTATTTCATACATCTAAAATAAAATGCTTGACAAAAGATTAAAGAATTAGCTCTTATAATGATGCCAATGATATTACCATCAGGCAGTTATGCGGTCAGATTCTCAGTCAAAAGTTTAGCATTTGCTCCACTGAAGATACTGCAGACGGCTTCTATTCTATAAGTCAAAAGTTTCCCAGGAAAATGATCGAATGTGCGATGTACGTCAAGAATTCATATTTTAAAGCTTATCGAAAAGATATCCGACTGCTGAAAGACGATATACATCAGTATCACGGAATTAGTTTTACTTTACAAGACAAAGAAAACGTAATAATTAGGTATATTCGGAGAGACTTCCCTGAGAATATTTGTAAGGCCAGTAAGGGACACTTTCTTATTGATGATTCGTCAGAAATGTGCTGCCGTCTTGCAGATCGGCCACTGTTCGAAATGCTAGAAATTTTCATAAGGTTGCCCCAACATAAAGCTGCCTGCTTTCTTCCTTAGGCCGATAACTTTCTAACATTAAAAAAAAGCAACCTTCATTTCACCAGAATGATAAACAAATAGAATCTTTATTTAATTTTTAATCATAACAGCAAACTAAAATCTTATTTGCATAGTAGTATCCAGCATATTAAAGGTAACTTAAAATTTATGAAGGTAGTCTTCTACAAGTTAGAATCTGATCTTCATACATGTGCAGTCACATTTATACATTACACTTTTATATAATTGCTTCTGTCTTTTCATACGGTGGTCGACTTGCACAAAGATGCTCGCATCTTGATGACAGTGCACCATTATGAAGAGTTCCCATCAGTTTGGATCTTCGCGTGCATAAAAGGAGATCTTCCAAACGTAAGTATGATGTAACAAAAGACAGCACCGAAGAGCTAAAAATGCTAAAACAAGTAATTGTAAATGTCAGGAAATCGCATAACGGAATAATTTTGTAAAGAATATGCTGTTTAACCTTTGAAATTATACATGGCTGTTTTTTAGTATTAGATCCAAGAAAATACTAATAATCAGCAAATTAGGAAACTGCATGTATGAAATTTGGATCAAAGGAACGTGGGGCATTAGGGAAGGCGGGAAAGAATTCTTGATTTCATTAGGGCAGGACCAACGCTAGGCTTTTTGTTGCCTTGTGCAATTTCAGTGGATCTCAAATTATTCCGCCCAGTATCTCATTTAATTCCATAAATTTTTCCGTCCCTAAATTGTGTAGCCCGGTGCGGTTGATGCGGTCGCACCCGCTCTGGTGACGGACAAGCAACCGATGGCGCCAGCTCACATGCTCGTGTCTACTCTTTGTGTCATGGAAGTAGAACCCCGCGAATTTCTGTATCTGGCTATGCCTTGGCAGTTTGGTGATCATTTCCAGCATCTTCTTTAAAATCTACATATTTCTCATGTCACAAGGTATGTAGTGATGCATACATCTCCAAATTTTAATAGTCTCTTGAATCTAGTCTGGAAAGAATCGTTCTATAGTATTGCATATTTAGTTACCTTACGCCGATCCTTGCTGTTTATTATTAACTTTTTAGTTAACTGCAGCATCCAACTTGCTGTCTTGAATTAATTATTTATCATCTAACTATATTATGACAAATGTAGAGAAACAATAAAATCTCATTGTAATCATTGGTCGTTGAATCTACAATAAGTTATATCGGCATGGAAGTAAGCATGTATTAAAATCTTTACAAAACGTTTTGAACATCATAGCTGTTATCTCATTATATCGATGGTGACTTACTTAACGTAACCGTTACTTAAAGTAGCATGTTTTTATGTACTGTTATCATGTCATATTTTTATGTATTTTAAAAATATGCAAACCGTCAACATTATGCAAATAATGACATTACCTGCAATCATATCAATCATCATGGGTTTTTAAAATACCCACATAACAAAAGAACTTTTCAACAGAAATATTTTAAGTTTATTTCGCAACTATGCAGAAATGTTTTCTCCTCGGAAAACAATAAATCACCATTGAGACGTCACACATCAAAAGTATATATTCGCATTGAAAAGGGGGAGTTAACTCAAGCATCCGGTAAATGTTTATTGCGTGTCCGGTTGTTAAAACGAGCTCCAACCAATCTAACATCTATAAAGCACTGTTATTAACAACCCCAACTTCCTGATGTTAAAAGGGACAAGTATTTCCTTAAGAGTCGCATTTTTTGCGTTGATTACAGTTACGGTAAAGTAATCGAGACCTCACCGATGCGTAAATCCCTAAATTTTGCTTTTAACGCATTATGGAAGAAAAAATGTGCAGAAGAAAACAAAGCTAAGAGTGAAATTAAGCTGAGGCATAAGATTTTATATTATACGTAAAAGCAGATGACAGAAGGTTAAAAAAAAAAAAAGAACTTGAGTGTCTCAGCACGTGCGAATAAGATGTATGATTTTTTTTTTCTGTCACCATTTTGGAAGATATAGTCAAGTCACTTTAAAGCATCACATGAGTAACATGTCCCTTTTTTCATCGCAGTTGACCAAGTAGTTTGATTTTTAACTCCATTTAAATTTAAAATTTGTCTTTTCCTGAAGTCTATATATTGGCAACTGTTTTAAACGCTCGAACTTCTCTGGCAATATTTGAATCCTACCATATATCTGCTTCATTTCTTTGCAGTAGCAGCTTGACTTTTTATTATCTCTTTTCTAGAGCAGTTGGATTCTGACTTCTTCTGTCTAGAACAGACTGATATTTTCCACTTCTGCATTATAACAGTTTGATGCTTGTCCTTTCTTTGCAAGAGCAGTTTGATTCTTTTCCGCTTGGTTACAGCCGAAAACATTGCAAACGAAAACGTCGTGGTACAAAACATCGTGGGAGAAAATAAAGCAAAGAGAAAACGTCGCAGTTCTAAAACATCGTTTTACAAAATATCATGGTCGAAAAAAAAGCCGTTAAAAAAACTTCGCAGTTTAAAAACATCGTCGTCGAAAATATCGCGGTAAAAAAATAAAGTACCTACAAATCATCGTATGACGACAACATCGCACGCATGCGTTTTTCAGGTTTTAAAAGTTGTAACTGCATTTTTGCATAATTATTTGGTAACTCAAGAAGGCAAAAGGGTGAAAATGAACGACACTTTAAGAAGAAATAGAAACAAAACAAGACGTAATTTTCATTAAAACGATAACGTATTAACAAACATGAAAGAAAATAATTCGATAACTAAGCAATTTGCTATTGAGGTAACCTGATGCAGTTATTTATCATCCTTTTTCTAAACATTTTTGGACTGTATTTTTCACGAAAAATTACCAGTAAAACTTTATAAAAAATCAATAAAATTTGTAATTAGCTTTGTAAATTTAAAATTAAGTGCTGTTAGTTGCATTAAGTTTCTTTTCATTGCCAGTTTTTAAATGCGTAAGTTTCGTTCTTACATTTTCAGCAAAAAAATATCAGTTCACTCAAAAATATGAAATATAGAAGTAAAAATATCCTTCCTTCTTGCACTCCCAAATCATTACGTAAAACTGCACTTACCGTATATGCCGACGTATAAGACGCACCGGCTTATAAGACGTACCCCCTCTCTTATACACATTTTGAAGTATAAAACTTGATTACTGATCATTAGTTTTTAAAAACAAAAGTAATACTTTCTGCAAATACCCAATCTATCTGGGAAAGAACACCTTTTAATCTTCTTTGTCAACAAAACCCAAACATTCATCTTCATAACTAAGTGTAAAGTCACTTGAAACCTCTTTTAAATTAGCATCTGAGTCCTCATACAACAAATTGTCCTCTGTACCATCCAGTGCATTACTAATGACACACTTCTTAAATGATTTAACCGCTGTCTCTGTTTTCACAGCGTTCCATGAAGCTTTCACCCATTCACAAATTTGCAAAATGTTAACTTCGAATAAACTGAGTATCGACGTATAAAATGTATATCGACGTATAAGACGCATCCCGTTTTTCAGATCTATTTTCAAAGAAAAAAGTGCGTATTATACGTATTAAATACGGTACTTTTAAAAACCAGAAAAACGCATGTGCGCGATGTTATCGTTATGCGATGATTTGTAGGCACTTTATTTTTTACCGTGATATTTTCGACGACGGTGTTTCTAAACTGCTTCATTTTCGACCACGATATTTTGTACTGCGATGTTTTAGAACTGCAGTGTTTTGGCTGTTCTCTTTGCTTTCTTTCATCCCACGACGTTTTGCACTATGACGTTTTCTCCTTGCATTGTTTTCTCCGCAATGTTTTCGGCAGACACCTTCCACTTATACGCTAAATCAATTTGATTTTTGTTATTTCTGTCCCACAGCAGTTTGGTTTTTGTCATTTCTGTGTCACACCATTGTGTTCTTATCATTTCCTTGCAACTTTCCTTGATTTGTTGTCACCTCTATGCTAAAGCAGTTTAATTCTACTTACCTTTATCCTACAGGAGTTTGATTCTTGTTACTTTTATTATACAGCAATTTGATTCTTCCGTTTCCATGCTACAGTTACTGTTTTCACTTTAGTGTTACACCAGTTTGATTTTCCCCCCTTCTTTGCTAAGCAGTAACGCACTCTTCGCAAGCGTAATCGTTTGGACGCTGTTTCGCTGGTAACGTAAATGGGCTTTCGTCAGCTACGTTCCGAACGTAGTAGTGCGGATGGGCCTTAATAGCTGAAACTTTACTATCTAGATAGTAAAGTTTCAGCTATCAAAAAATCATCTGATTCTACCATCTTGCCTCAAACATATCGAGACACAGCGAAATAACAAGATAACAGTTCCGTTGACCAAGGGAACAACGCTATATTACAGCGTCACGTGATCTTTTGCGCCAAATAATTCTACTGGCTAAAGGCACTGCTCGCAAGAGTACTCATTTGGACCCTGTTTTGCTGATAACGTAAATGCGCTTTCGTTAGCTACGTTCCGAGCGCAGTCGTGTGGACGGGTCTTAATTCTCTGATCATCAAATTTGCGCAAAATGATTTATCATTCTGATCAAAGTAATAACAAGCTAAAGCATAAACAGCTTCAGCGACATTGCCTTGTCTCACTTTAAAAACATTTTTAAAATTGTACTCGAAAAATTTTGAGAAAAAAAAAGAAGCCCAGTTAGTCTCAAGCAGAGTCAACAGACGCTTAGAAATAAAGAAAATATAAAACAAGATACCCCTAAAGATAGTTGCCTGGGGCATTTATAAAGGGTAATTTCGCATCCAAAATAGCAACATCGTCCTCCTCATTCTCCCTTTATGAAGTCCACTCTGAATCGTATAGGTACAATAAAATAAAATAAAATTTTTGTCTCTTTTATCTGTTTAATATTGCATTTATGTTTACATTCACTGATTTCCATCAAACTTTGTTATGAACGTGTGCATAAAGCAGTGTTTTAAAATTTAGTAAGCAATTATCCGTGTCCAGGAAAAATTAATGCATTTTCCATTTAATTCTACTGGGAAAGTTGTTCTGGTTTACGAACATTTCAGTTCACGAACGACTTTCAGAAACAAATTAAATTGCTAAACTGAAGTTTCACTGTAGTTCTTCTAGATCATTTCTTATTTTTTTAAATCAAATAAAGACGTTTATAAGATAACAGAGTGATAGTTTACCATTATGATTTGAGAAACTTACACTCAGTTGGGAACAAATGCATGTTGTTAAATTTTGACATTCAAAAATTGCAAAATAATAGCACTAGAAACTAAAATCGTCTTTTTGCTTTCTTCATGCCGAAGAACTTTCTTGAGGATGAAGTGGGAGGTCTTACTGAAATGCATCAAATTTTTAGCTTATATAGTAAATAAATAAATAAAATGTTAATAAATAGATAAGATATTACTGCTACGATAGAAAAGCAAAATAGAAAAGTTTTAGTGATAAGCTCTAAAAATTAAAAGACAGTCTGTATTAAATAGTCAGTCATTGCGTCCAAAAATATTGCTAAAATTCAGGCTAAAAAGACTGTAAACTTGAAAAGGGGAAATTTCCCTCCTCGAGAATTTAGTGATAATAGATTTAAAAGGATCGAGACAATGCCCAAGTGATACATCATCACAAATCATTATCTGTCTCATCAGATAAACAAGCGTGATCGTTAGATGAATAAACAGTTTCAGATTTAAAATCGAATTAAAAATAAAATTGAAGTGATCTTCAATCTCTGTTTATCAGTCTTTTGAAATCACCTTTTTTCACTAGTCTAATCTGAAGTCCCTTATGAATAATAAGCGATTAATTATTTAAACTAATGCAGATTAAAGGCGAAAGTTTGATTAGTATGCAGTGCAATTTAAAAATTACCTTAGCTATCTTCATTGACAGTGTTTATTTGCACATAATATGCATCCTAACAATGCTTATATAGTATATATATATATATATATACAATACATGCAAGAGAGGAATACTAGAGAAAATAATTGCATCATTATTTCTTCCCTCTTTTGGTTTACGAATACATTCTACGCATCGCATCCCTCCCTAAAAAAAACAAGGCTGTCTACACGTAGCAGACTTGCAGACAGTCTGTTTAGACAAGTATGCTTTTCAGGTCCTCTCTGATATCATTCTGTTGAGCAGCGTTTCCCAAATTGTGTTCCGCGGAACACTGATGTCCTGCAAACAGTCACTAAGTGCTCCCCGAAAAATTATTATGACAAGGAAGAAACATTTTCGTTTTTAATGTAAGGGATAAAATTGCATCTCTCAAACGAAAGTTGATGCTCTCGATTTCTTCAGCAGAAGATAATAAATTTCATTGCTTTCCTACATTAGATGACATTTTGAATGAAGAAAGTATAGAAATGAAGAAGTAGAAGTTTTAATGTTTAATATTTTGTTAATGTTTAATATACCGTATTTGCCGGCGTATAAGACGCACTTTTTTTCTTTGAAAATAGGTCTGAAAAACGGAGTGCGTGTTATACGTCGATACCCAGTTTTAGATTACATTCATTTCTGGAAATTTGCTCTATTCGGAGTTATGCGATTTTTTTCTTGTTCTCTTGCGAAGGGCGGGAATATTACAGTTACATTGGGTTCAGTGAACGCGCATGCGCTATCGTCTATGATCACAGCTGGGTTCATTTAAACTTTCCAATTTTTGTGAACGACTTTTAAGTGTGTGAAATTTCTACCGTTCAATTTTCTTAAATTTGTTGGCATGTTATGGCTCAAAAACAACGTCGCCATTACTGTAACATAGCATACAAGCTACATGTGATTGCATATGCTAAAGAAAATGGAAATGAAGGAGAAGTGGAACAATTAGATGCAGTCTTCAAATTTGTAGGTTACACCATCAAGAAGAAGGAAAAGAGGCCTAGCATTTCGCAAGATTGTGAATGGGTCAAAGCTTTATGGGATGCTCTGAAAACATTGAACAGTGGTTAAATCATCTAAGAAGTGTAGCATTAGTAATGCACTGGATGGTACATAGAACAATTTATTGCATGAGGACTCGGATGCTGATTTAGAAGAGGTTTCAAGTGACTCTTCATTTAGCTCTGGAGATGAATGTCTGGGTTTTGATGAAGAATATTAAAAGGCATTCTTTCCCAGGTAGATTGGGTATTTGCAGAAAGTATTATTTCAACTTTATATTTAAGGTACTGTAAATTCATTATAATGATCAGTATTAAAGTTTTATCCTTTAAAATGTGTATAGAAAAGGGGGTGCACCTTATAGGCCGGTGCATCTTATACGCCTGCAAATACAGTATTTAATATTGCGTTAATGTTTCATTAATGTTTAATAATAAGCAAAATTTACAATGAAATATAGCATTTGCATGACGTGCAATTAACCCTTGGACAATATTTCCTGAAGTGGCACCATGGAGGTAAGAAAGGAAGCAGTGGCCAACCGGCACTAGAAGTGAAGCATTGCTTCGAAGCTTCGGTCACCAGATGGGGTGTTCTTTGTTTACATTCAGAAACTCGCTTGACAGTGTTCTGATAGTATTTCGACACACGACAATGTGTCGAAACACGACAGTGTTCGACACACGACAGTATACAAATCGAAAAAGGGACACTTCCACATGAAAGAAACATTCATAGTGTGATAAATAATAGCAATTTGTATAGTTTAGTGACATTTACGCAAAAATCACATCTTGATTATTTTTCGATAACTAACAACAGCGATTTTGATTATGAAATTGTTTTATAAAATTCTAAGCTGTTGAACTACAAAAATATAAATTTTAACAAAAATGTTAAAGAATGAAAAATACCTTACGGTACCTTTAAAATTGTATACGTCTTTCGATACCCTTAATAGAATATTCGATACTTTTATTTTATGTTCCAAACGCCAAAATGTTTTAAATAAAATAAATGTTTTTCATATCCATATATTATTGTAACATGTACCTTTTAAAATTTTTTAGAGGAGAGACTTTACCGTTGCTCATTTTAAACTCATCATTTTAATTTTATATATCTGAAAAATAATCCCTTTGGGCTTACACGTTTTACTTATTTGGGTTAATTAAAAATAAAATATAGTGAATGCACATAAATTAAAGATTTGCCGGAAATGAAAAATATGAAATATGTATGGCTATTTATGCATGTGCTTGCAAAAAGCATGTATCTGCCTTTAACAAAATACATAAATATTCATTAAATTATTTATTAATGTATTTGAAATGAAGAATTTATTCATTTATAAACAACTGTGAAGAAATCTAAATATTAAATGTATCTAATTTATAATGATTATAAATGTTATTTAAATACATAATAACCTTAATATTGAATTGTAGACATAAATTGAAATCCTGTTGACAAATACGTTATAAAACTATTTAAGCAAGAATTGTTCGCACTGGAAAGCAATCTGTTAAAAGGCATTGTAAAGCAAATGCTATGAGATGCGCACTTAAGAAAGTAATAAAGAGTTTTGGAATATGTATTGTTGAAATTCATGGTAAAAAAATCTGATAAGTATAATTAAAAGAATTATTCCCCTTACATTTTATAATAACTCAGTTACAAGTTTTAAATAATACTTTAAAAAAATCCTTATTTTATTCCCTTTCAGAAATGCTCAGAGAAAGTTAAGTACTATTTAAAGTATTTCGCTAATTTCTAATAATTCTCTAATTTAAAATGAACCGAATAGAGCATTAATGATAAATTGACTTATATTTTTCGATTTAAAAGATGCCTCAGAAGCCAAAAAATCATGTCATATTTAAGAAAGTATTTTAGGAAGAAGCTCTATAAATAGAAAAGAAATAATGCATAATTTTAATATTAATAATACAATAAACTTTGATCTTCATTTTTGTACCTTAACCGAATGAAATCGAATTACCTTAAATTTTTTTTTCTAATATAATTAACGAAAACTTGTGAAAATATTTCATTCAAATTAAACCATTCTGAGAAAACTGTTCTGCGAAAAGTATAGCATTTAATTCCGTTCAGAATGAAATGTTGTTTAAAAATATGTTGTTTTCATATACTTAGGACTCTGAAGTGTTGTAGAAAAAGAAAATATATACATTTATATGTATATTTACTACGTAATTACAAAATATTTACATCCGATTGCGTCAAAAACCCATTGAACTTAATGGTAAATGACCCAATGTTTTGGTCACCACGAAGGGATCGCCGGTGCTTCAGAGAAGCGTACGGGAGAAACCTGTTCAGGGCTACTCCATCTTACTTCCTACCTCCATGAGTGGCACAATGACAATTCTTGAGTTCGGAGGGCTTTTATGGTGACAGCTAAGTCGAGCGCAGCTGATTTCGAAAAATTTATTGATTTGGCAACTGATTCCGACATAAAACGAACATTTAAAGAATGAATTAAACGAGTTTTGAATGAGTTTGTTAGAAGAATATCCGAACTTATCAAAACGAGAGGCTTCTAACGTTGTGCTGGACATTAAACGAATTCGTAATTCGAAGAATCGCAATCGTACACCCCACTCGTTGAGAACTAAACATATTAATTATTGTATATTATTTGTTTCATTTAATTACTTTTCTGTGTCATTTTTTAAAATTAAAAACTGATAAATCTTTCTTTTATAGGTATGACATAAAATAGCTATAAATGCTTTTTTTTCCTTCTATCCATATAATCTGTTTTTTTTTTTTTTTTTTTTTTTTTTTTGTTTTCTTATATCCATCTGTGTTATCTAAAAACCCAAATTTACTCTAATGTTTCGTAAGAAGTTTAGAACCAAAAATGCTTCGCTTTGAGAAAAGTTTGAGAAACAGGGTTCTAGATAATGGTCGAAAACAGCTAGAAATCATGACGCCCTGTATAAAAAATACGACTGGTTATCAATTAAAAATTCTGACTCTTTATATCGCTAACTCAAAATATAACAATAACTAGAAATCCAAGAAATTGCATGAAAGTCTTAAACAGCGCCTCGATTACAAAAAGAAAATTAAAAGAAAAAAGGTCTTAAAGCTTTCAGATTTTATATTGCATCCAAAAAGGGTTTTTATTATTATTATTATTATTATTATTATTATTATTATTATTAGTATTTATACATACGAATGATTCGAGGGCATTTTGGTTAACAATTGGCTTTGGGCTAAAAATATTTAAAAACAGCATATCTTTAGAATTTCCGACACAGACAGTCTCGCCCGCTGGAGATAAAAATATTTTATTCCGCCCAATGTGTTGCCACTGGTCGCTTTGAAATCATTGAGTTTCTTAATGAAAAATTGGTTAAGTTTAAAAAATATGAAACAGAAAATAAAATCAATTCAAGATTCGGGCTTCCAGGTGCCTGTATTCGGGTAGGAGAAAGTATCTGCAGTATCTGCCTTTTGGAATATCATTTGTAGCTGCTGTTACGATTTATATTTATTTGGATATTTTTAGTAGAATTATAATTAAAATTGTTCTATTTCTCCGTGCAATGAAGCGCGTGACAAATTTTAAGAGGAAGCTATGACGGAAAAGTAAAAATACAACAGCACGTGCATTTAACTTTAAATAAAAGTTTATGTCGGTAATTTATATTTAATTCAACTAAATATAATTGACTAGTGTGTTAGTTGTAACTGTAATTCTACTCTTTTGCTTTCCAGAAATCTCGCGAAGCAAAGAAATGACTAGAACTCCCTCGCGACCGATTGAAAGCTTTAAAAAAGACCGGAGAAAAACCGCTCAGATCAGTTGCTTAGTTACTATTACTGCGAGTCGTTGTTTAGTTAGTTGCTGTTGTTACTTTATTTATTTATTTTGAGTTCAGCGTGAAATCGGATTAGCTTTCTCTTAACATTGTGTTCTATTTTAACGTTTTTGGTAGTTTAAAATGTAACTACTGATTATATTGCCTGATATTGTCATATTGCACGAGTATCTCTGAGGAAAATTTCAGCGTTGTGTTTCATTTCTTTTGATAAAAATAAATTTTATTAACTTTTATCGGACTTGTGCATTCAATCTATTACGAACCCGTATGCACGCAACACTGGCTTACTTGTTTGTATCTGGAGACATCGTTAAAAAAATTTTTCGTTTAGAAAATTTGTTCGTAATTCAAAGCGTTCGTGAGCTAAGGTCCCACTATTTTTATAATTTTAATCTAAATCAAAGATTATTTTTGCTTTATGTAAAACGAAATAACACATTTTTCTAGAATGAAAAATTAACCTAAATTTGTGTGAAATAATAAAATGAACGATAGAATAGAGTTTTAAAGTTTGAAAATTTATTTGACATTAGCGGGAAAAATGTGATATTTACAACATGTTAGAAAAGAAAACGAAATTGAAGAAAACTTTTGCTACGAAAAAGTTATTATTGTATTTATGCAATAATCAAATTAATTTTGTAAACATTGCCATCTGTAACCCACTGCTTTTAAATTTATTTTATAGCTTCGTACGAATAAAAATCTTCCAAACGTTCCAACGGTTAAAAAAAAGCATACATTAAATAGGCTTTCTATAATATTCCGTCTTTAAAGTTTTGCGTGTGTGAGGTTATAAGATCTATGTCATTCTCATTCGTCTGATGTTCACTGAAGAATGCATTTCACATCTACTTTTTTGTTTCACTGACAAATTAATTCTGCAGAAAGTTTGGTAATGGGCAAGTAATGGACAATCAGCGATGAAGTCGACTACTCATTAATGGCATTGTTTTGATCATATCAGTTTTCCTATTAGCTACGCGGACCGGCATTCCATTAAGGATAAATGCGCTGGATGACTGGTTCTGCCATTTTTGGACCATTGAGAGGAAAGAACATGTTGAATCTGCTGTTCTTACTCCATTATGTTTAGGTAGTATATTCTTCATTCAGTTGCTGATCTGAAAGAAAAAGGAACGAATTTCAAACATTATTTGTCATCAATTCTGTTGGCAAAATTTGATGAATAATCTAAAAAATTATGTAAGTTGAATGTAATTTATTAAATATCATTCCGTCTCAAAGGTTTTCGAATTTTAGGTAATGCAAAACCCATTTTTTGAAAAGTCCGTTTAAATAAATATGTGAACTTATAAGGTATTCCTCTCGCCTTCTTAGCATGCCTTCGTGGTGTAGTGGTCTGCATGCTCAACGCGTATGCGAGAAGTCCATGGTTCGAGTCCCGACGAGAGCATTGCTTATTTTTCATCTCTCCTGCTTCGAAAAATCCTAATGGCTCCCGAACTAAAAAGATGGTGGATAATGATTCTCCACCACAAGGTTTGGAGATTGGTTCCCTTAATCCCCAGTCGCCCTTTAAAAGGGAAGTATATAAGGTATTTCTCCCTCCTTCTTAGCATACCTTCGTGGTGTAGTGGTCACGCTCAACACGAATTTGAGAGGTCCGTGGTTCGTGTCCTGGCGATAGCATTGCTCATTTTTCACATGTCCTGCTTTCAAAAAAATCCTATTGTCTCTACAAACTCACCTGAAGAATTTAGGCGACGCTGTTCAAAAAATGAATAACTGCTAGAAAGATTCATGGGATGATTCGCTTTGTTTTATACCCTTCCTATCATACTTGATGGGTTTTTTTAAAGATTAGATCAAGCAAAAGTTGCATTCTTAATAACTATTTTGACTACAACATATTCTTAACAGCTATTTCATAATATTTCTTGATTATAGAACAAACTGATATGAGAGTTAATAATTACTAGGTAACATACGCTGATTTTCTTAATCTTTTAGAATACATGTTTGCGATAGAAATGTATAATATGTAAAATCAAAATTCTGTTGATAACTTTTATATCAGCAGGTAACAAAACGCATTGTTGGAGCTAGACGCTGATTATTGCCTAGGTCCATAAAGGTCCAGCCTTGAGCTCCATGTTTTAAAGCTTCTCCAAACAATCCTATAAGTTTATACAGTTCTGTTTTTCTGTGGCGAAAACAAGCACTAGAAGAGCTCTGTGCATAACTATCTTAATTGAGTCCTGCTTGTAGCAATCCCAAAACACTGAAAAATCCCGTGTTCCCTATCTTACTTCTGTTATAATTTTTTTAAGAAAACTTTCTTTAAGTGGAAAACAGTATTAAGATTAATTACACACTTATCATAGATTACTGAATACTCCAGAAATTTCTAATACTGTTAACCACCGTCAGTTTATAACTGTAGTATCTCTTAATTGCTCACAGGAAAGTAAGTTGTTTTCAAGAAGACTAACTAAGTCAGATGTCTGAAAATGGTCTTAAATATATATTTGTGAAACTTATATACTTATATCGTATAAAAATAACATAATCTGATTTTTACATGAGGGACTGCATTTCACAGAATTCAGTAGTATTGAAAGAACACATTTAAGCAAACACAGAAGATTCACCCATAGCTAGAATCAAATTTATGAGCAGCAAAGGAAAGTTTTTAACACTTGTGACACTGAAATGTCTTCTGTATTTTTTAACATCTTCGTAAAGTTAATGATATTAATATTAGGGTTTTTATCGAAAGAAGAATGTGTTTTGATTCCTGAACAACAGTTGTTACACACAATGCACTCGACTGTATTAATATTTATTCACCTTTATTCTCACTAAATTTACACAATTCATAACCACTCGCAGCCATGTATTCTCTTAGCGACTCTTAGCAGACATTCTTACATAATAAAATATCCAAGAGCTCAAGACGCGTGCGCAGATACTAGTATCGAGATGCGCGCAGACTGTACATACCGCTCGCCTTGACATAAAGTAATCATTCGAAATTGTAAACTTTACACTGAAAACCTTTACGCAGTGTTACAATATAAAATACATGTAAAAAATTGTAAATATCAATATAATAACATCAACAACTAATAAATATCAACAACTATAATAAGGAAACACAATAATTAATTACAAACATACTTTTTGTTTGTTTTAATTTGGCAAGGGTAAGACACAAACTTTATTAATTGATCACTTGAAAATACCGCTTTTCATTTTCATTGAAACTATTCTCACGTTATTTTTATCTCATCTTATTCACACAGTCTTTACCTAGAAATATCTCTCCTATTCTGCTAAGAGGCAAATTACATACAGTAACGTTATCAGTCTTTAAAATTACCATGGTTCCAATTTTTATATTTTCTTTTCAAAGAACCATTCAGTTCTTCCTTGCATTGCACTGAAATAGTTATTTCTCCAGTACTTCCATACTGTTTGCTCGATTTTAGTCAGTTTTGGCCAGTTCTTTAATCTATTATCATTAACGTTTAAAATATTAGGTTCTGCCATAAAGCAGCGAGAGGTCTGCCTATAAGAAAATGGCCTGGTATCACGATATTAAAAGTCCTCTGGTTTAGATGATCAAAGATGCAAGAGCCGAGAATTCAAGATCCCTTTAATCTGAGCAATTACTGTAATAAATTCCTCATAGGTTAATTTCAAATTGCCTAGTACGCGTTTCAAATGAAACTTGATAGACTTGACACTTGCCTCCCCAAAACCTTCCTGATTGGGAGCTATTGGGGGGATGAAAGACCAATTAATACTCTCGAAAAATAATTGCCTAATTCGTCATCTGGTTTGCTGACTAGACTATTCACTTTATTCAATTCTTCATTACTGCTAACAAAATTGATTGCGTTATCTGAAATTATGTGTGCACACTTGCCTCTCCTGCTGAAGAAAACGCTTTAAGGTTGCAATAAAGGCTTGACTAAAGAGATCTTTTACCAGCTCGAGATGGCAAGCCTTGCTAACAAAACAAGCGAAAATGCATACATACGCCTTGTTAAAGTGACCTTTTCTCTGATGTGGGTATTTTATAAAATGAGGCCCAAAAAAATCGACTCCGACACAACTGAACGGAAAATTCGGGCTGACTCTTTCTTGAGGAAGTTGACCCATAAGTTGTTGACAGGGCACTTGATTTGCTGTGAAGCATATGACACACTCATGTACTATTTTTCTCCAAATGTTGCGCCCGTTTAAGAGCCCAAACCTTTCTCTAACAATAGAGA
This sequence comes from Stegodyphus dumicola, assembly GCF_044657685.1. Classification (NCBI taxonomy): domain Eukaryota; kingdom Metazoa; phylum Arthropoda; class Arachnida; order Araneae; family Eresidae; genus Stegodyphus; species Stegodyphus dumicola. Next base: position 62,899,685 of record NC_140779.1, read on the forward strand.
GTAAGCCTTGTAGGACAATATGCATGTATTTCTAATGAAACATCACAATACTTAGATTAGTCAACGTATGATTTTTTGGTAAGATTACTGGAAATTTTCTATCAAAATTAAATTTACAACTACCTAATCTGCCTCTAACTCGTAAAATTCCATATTGATCTAAAAATGGAAAAATACTTCTTACCTTACTATCTGGAGTATCTTCTTACTTTACTATCCTTTTGAAGGCTTGAGATCTCTTTTTTAAACTCAACGTTTTGAATTACCTTAATCAGTTTAAGTTGGATAATTTTAGTTTCAAGCTGCTCTGCAGAGGGAAAGAAACTTCGTCCTTTCCTTTGGAAGTCCTTCACAATGACTCCCATCGGAATCTCTTTATTTGGATACTCATTGGTTCTCAGAAACAGAGGCGTTTCCACCACATATCACATATCGTTCTAAAAGTTTACTTGGGTCCAAAACTCGGGATATAAGATCACTCGGATTCTCATTTGGTGACACATGATGCCACTGATGACCATTAGTCAACTCTTGAATTGTTGCCACTCGATTAGCAACAAAAGTATTAAATTGGTAAGGCTCCCTTTGTAACCATGAAAGTACGATCATAAGTCACTCCAGAGATACACTTTGTTCATAGGAATCTCTAATGCAGATATTAACCTTGCAAGTAAGACTGCCGCACACAGCTCCAGTCTCGGAATATAAACTCGTTTCATAGGCGAGAGTCTGGGGATTTACTAGACACTATCCTTGTCTTCACTTCTCCATCTCCCGAATGGGACGTGCAATATATGGCTGCTCCGTATGCTACCTCAGAGGCATCTGCAAATCCATGAAGTTCCACCTTGTTTACTTCTGCAATAAGAATAAACCTTTTAACTGCTATTTCACTTATCACTTACAATTCGGTAGATAATTTCTTCTATTCATCAGCTTCCTTTTTTAGCAGTGGTTCATCCGAATTCATCTTTATAATCACAAACGTTGGAGGAAAATTTTGGCTTTACTTATTATTGGCCCTAGTAATCCAATCGGATTGAACAGTCTTGCAATATTTGTCGTTTGGTAATAACTACGTAATTATCGAGTTTCAATCTAAAACTGGAACAGTCTCCTCTAGACATCTAGGACACTCCGAATGTTGTAAACTCTTCATTAGGAAAAGGATAGTATGGTTATTTTCCGTAAGTTCAGCATGATTACTGCACTACTTGTGTCATTCCTTCACTCTTTAGTATTGCAATTAACTGAGATTGAAGCTTCTTTGGTGTACTCAAAGATTCCGTTCCACTAAGTATATCATCCATATACAAATTTTTAAGTAAGACTGGTGTCGCTAATGGAAATCTTGGATCTTCATCAATAGACAATTGTCTCATAGCTAAGTACGGAGCACTAACTGTACCGTAGGTCACAGTAATAAGTTCACAGATTTTCACAGGTAATTAATAATAGAAACATAGTTTTTGTTTCAGTGTATTGCCCCCCTAATGACGCCTTGAGTGACTATTTATATTATATTAATAGTATTATTGATTCGCATGAAGACTCAAAAATAATTATTTGCGGAGATTTCAATGCTAAGAGTCCCCTATGGGGTCCTTATGATCACTCAATAGATCCAAAAGGTGATGTTATAATTGAATTCTGCTCGAAAAACAATTTGAATGTTCTTAATAGTCCTGATAGCCCGGCTACGTTTTCCGGTGCCAGAGGCGAAAGCTGGATAGACCTTACCATTGTAAGATCTTCTTTTGTCCTGAATTGGTCTGTTTCTATGGATATCATGTAGCGATCATCGCTATATTGAGATAGGACTTTTAAACAACTAACTTAGAGAGAAAAAATTTGAACGTTTCTATATTTGGGATTTGAATTGGCTAAATTTTCGTGCAGAACTGTATAACTTTATAAATCAAGATTCCGAAGATAATTTAGAAAATATTTCTGATTTAAATATTTATATTAAAGATCTTACTAACTCAATAGTGGATATTTATAAGAAAAATAAGATGAACAAATTTAAACAGAGCAACGCTGCGGGTAAACAGGTGCATTGGTGGTCCGAAAAACTGGCTGTTTTAAGATGTCAAGCTCGACTGTATCGAAGAAAATTTCAGAGATGTTAACAATCGTATAGAGAAAAATTTGTTAAAAATTCAATATAAGAAGAAATTAGCTGAATATAAACGAGAAATCAACATTAGTAAAAATTGTGCTTGGGAACAACTATGTGACACTTAAATATTCGTCAACCTTTTGGCATTCCTTACTATATTGCTGTTAATAAATATAAACCAGATATACAAATTGCTTCTTTGAAATATCAAGATGGATCTTATACTAAGAATATAGACGAGACAGTAAATTACCTCCTACAATATCACTTTCCTTGTGCTACTACTTACGATGATCTATCATGTCATTATCAAGTTAGATCAGATTGTAGGATACCTCCAGAGACCGTAAATGATTATGATTTTACTTTGGATGAAGTGGAATTTACTCTTAAAAAGTTAAATAAAGGTAAAGCTCCTGGTAAAGATGGCCTGACAATGGATATTATTTTAGAAATCTTTGAATGTAATAAAAAGTTCTTTGTAGCTATTCTGAATGAATGTCTTTGGAGGGGGATTTTTCCTGAATGTTGGAAAGAGCCTGATTTGGTTTTGTTCAACAAAGAAAGAAAGCATAAAGAAGATTCTTCCTCTTTTCGCCCTATTTGTTTACTGCCTTCCTGGGCAAGGTGCTGGATAAACTCATGACGCAACGGTTGCAATATTATTTATTATCAAATAATTTTTTAAAATAAAAATCAATTTGGTTTTATGCCGGGTAAAAGTACTACTCAGGCTATAGATAATTTAATTTCTGACATCCTTCGAAATAGAAGGAATGGTAAACATACTGAAATTTTATCCTTAGTTGCAAAGAGCGCTTTCAACAATGGTTGGTGGCCAATTTTATTAAAGGAATTAAAAATATGAAATGTCCAAGAAATATCTTCTTATTAATATGTGATTTTCTGAATGAAAGAAAAGTTTCCTTATATGATGGTAATAAGTGGCATCACAGAAATTACCAAAGGGATTGTCCCCAAGGCTCAATATCTGATCCACTTTTGTGGAATATTATTACTAACATAACTTTAAACATAACCTTAACACAAAATGTTAGTACACAAGCTTATGCTGATGATTTTGTTTTATTGGCCACTGGAAGTGGTCGTCATACTATTGATAAAGCTTTTAAGTTTCGCCACTCAAGAATAGGAGAAGTTATTTTTCCATGTTAAACTCAAATTTTATCCAAAGAAGAGCTTTCTTTTGGGTATTGCCAAAACTAATACTAGATCAAAACATCCTAGGCGCAAACTGTATGGACAACCAATTACAATTTCTAAAGACAATCAAATAGTTGGACATTACGATCGATGAAAAGCTCACTTTTATACCTCACCTAGATCAAATAAAGATCGAATGCACCCATATTCTTAATAGACTTAGTAAAATGAATCTCTAAGGTTCTTAAGAGTTTACATAAAAGAGCTCTTGAGAGAAAGATGTGTATGCATGTGGCGCATGGTGGACTTGAACGGTCCGAATGCGTAACAAAATTTTGCAAATTCAAAGAATCTCTTTATTGGGGATTACTTGTTGAAACGGTTGAATTGGCATAAAGGCCTCCCCAATATGACAGGCTACACAGTTTTTACAGATGGATCTAAATTAAATGGTCATATGGGGGCAGCCTTTTGTGCGTTCTCACAAGAGAAACTAAGCTTACAAAGGAAATATAGACTTTCTGACAATGCCTCTGTCTACCAGGCAGAGTTAGTGGTCCTGCGAGAGGTTGGCTTATTTCTAATTCTGCGCTAGATCCTGTAGAAATCTATAGTGACTGCGAAAGCGCAATTGTTTCAATTACGAATGTTTGTCCAAGTAACGATTTAATTAAACAGATAAAAGATATGTTCATTTTTCTTAGCGCTTTCAGAGATATTAAACTCTTTTGGACGTCAGATTGGTACTATTGGTAACGAGTTAGCAGATAGATTGGCAAAGGCTGCCACTGAAAATCAAATTATTGATTTTGAAGTAAAAACTTCCTTTGACAGTTTGAAATCCTTGTTGAAAAGAAAAAGTTTGACTCTATGGCAAGCAAAGTGGAACGACCCAGATTCTAAAGGAAGATTCACATATAATTTAATCTCAACTGTAAGTGAAAAAAGATGCCTAAGTGACAAGTATCTAAACCAAACCTTAACTAATCACGGACACTTTCCCTTTTATTATAATAGGTTTTCGATTAAAAATTGTGCCTGTCCGTGTGGCGTGAGTAATGTCGATATTGAACACCCGTTGTTTAGATGCTCTTCTATGAAAATTATTTTTCTAAGATTTATTCCAAATATTACTAAATTTAATACTCTAAAGCATTTAAGTAAAAATACAGTGACTAAACTGAAATTGTCAAATTTCATAAAATATGTATCTGTAAATGAAATGAATTTATGTATTGATTGTGTTTAAAATTTCCCTGTCTGTTTTAAGGAAAACTAGGGTGTTTATGGTATTCTTTTATTTTATTTCTTTGTATATGTAAGTAACATATTTGCATGTAAGCAACGTGTGTTATATTTTACAAAGTATGTAATAATGTGCTTTTGTTGGTGTAGCTGGTAAATCTCCCCAGCTCCTAGACTTTAAGTTCACATTTTAGCTGTTTTTTCTATTTAAAGTTATTTCAGGTAGTATGATGGTTTTTCTATTGCTTAATGGGCCTGATTTAGGCCTTGTTTTATAACTCAATGTTTCTTTAATTAAATAACTGCACTAAGCCTCTAATAGCTGTACAGGAAGTTCAACCAGTCATACCATTTTTGAAAGAGCTGTTAAAAGACGAAGTTAGAGGATTAAAAATCACACAGGATTTGATACACAGTGACCTGGGTCATCGGATCACAAACGCCTCTCTTCACGAAAACATTTTCTGACCGAAAAACGTCTCGGGTGACGAAAATCAGCTCGAGTTATAAACTCTCAAGTCATCAACAAATGATTTTCAAAGGCTTTATTTAGGTAACAGCCTGCACAGAATTAACTCTTTGGTTAAAAAATTTTAATATTTACTATTGCTTACTTTTCATTAACGATGTCTGGCAGGATATATTTTGCAGGACTAGGAATTCGGCCTGGTTGAAATTATAGCCAGTTTCAAGCACAGACATTATGAGTTTTGACGCTAAGGAATTTTTAGTTATTTACGTTATTGTATCTCTTGGATGAAGGTTTGGCTTAGAAAGTTAACAATGAAGACTAGAAGAGTTACTAAGAGCAATAAAAATAAGTTCAACAAAAAAGAACTAGAACAACTTTAGAAAAGCCACAAATGGCGATTGTGGAGGGCATCCCTTCAGAGGAAGAGGAAAGAAAAGAAGACGATTCTAGTTCTCTCATGCGTGAAATTTGTGCAAAATGAGGTAAGGTGCAAAGTTTTTATATATATATATCAACCCGATAAAGCACTATAATATAATAATAATATAATAAAAACACTATAATATAATATAATAAAGCACTATAATAATAATATAATGATAAAGCACTTATAGCAAAATGCAACATAAGCATTTTCAATGATAATGCCATGTTTCACTTTAAAAATATTTTGAAATGTTGGCTACAACAAATCACAGTGGACAAATTATGAGTGAAACGCAATTACCAAGCAGAATTGGATGGTGCTAAGAGATAGAGAAAAGATGAAAAAGATAAAAAGATGTCTCAGTAAGACAGTTACAGGATGATTTTATGCAAAGGGACTTTTTTAGCAAAAAAAAAAAAAAAAAAAAAAAAAAAAAACATCTCTTCCTTATTACTTTCCGTTTATCCATTCTATTAAAGTAAAATTAAATTTTCGTCTAATTTTATGATTTTCATATTTTGTTTACCTTTACTGTCTTAGATTAAATGATTTCCATTGGTTTTATGTTATGAACTTGTATACAGAGTACTGCTGCAAAATTTAAATAAGCAGTTATCTGTGATCCAGGAAACGGACCACTTTACATTAACCTCTACTGGAATAATAGTTTCAGTTTACAGATAGTTTCACTCTTTCAACATAACTGTTGCCTGTTTTTAAAGAATTCAGTTACAGGTAGTTTTTTTTTCCTATACAATGTATTTTAAGTCCTTACGATGTAAAAAAGCTTTGAAATATATATATCACTTCTGCTGAATTTAAATCGTGAAACCATGTTAAAGTCATATTATAGTAAGGAGAGTGTCCAGTCACGAATGTGACATTTTCCCCAGTTCTCAGACTTAGAGAAAGTAAAAATTCTATCTCAGATAAAAAGCAAAATATAAATAAGAGTATAAGGAAGGACAGGATATCGAGAGCCTACCGAAGCGTTTTGTACATTTAGGTGACAGAACACCTATTATTTTAAACATTTTTTTCGGAAACTCAAAATTTATATACATGTTCAAATGATTATTCACCTGTACTCATACCATGGAGATACGAATAAAAGGAGACGCCCTCCTTTCACTACGGTTGACGCAATGCTGCCGAGCATTCGTAGCCAAAACGGTGTGTTTTTTAGTTTACATCCAGAGCATGTTGACAGCGGTTTGATAATACTTCCACACACAACAATTCTGCACAAATCGAAAACGGGGACGATTTCGCATAAAAGAAACGTTCATTGTTGAATGGGTAATAGCAATTTTTATAGTCAAGTGACATTTCCGCACGAATCACATCTTGGTTATCTTTCGATAATTTGCAACAGAAATTTTGATTATGAATTTGTTTTATAAAATTCTAAGCCACTGGATTATAAAAACATGGATTTTAGCAAAATGTTTATGTTATTTATAAAGAAGGATAATAACTTATGGTACCTTTAAAACGTCAAAATATCGCAAAAATCTAACACATTTTAAAGTTCAATTTTCTTATAACTAACTGGTATGAGCATGAAAATTTTTGTACTTCTTTCGATGCTCTTGACAGTGTATCTGCTACTTTTATGAGTTCCAAATATCAAAATATCTTGCTCCAAATATCAAAATTATCCAAATGCCAATAGTTATTAAATATAATGATTATAAATACTGCCTAATTATATAATAACCTTAAGATTTAACTGTAACAAAATTTTGTCGACAAATATATTTCTGAAAATGAGATGCGTACTTAACCAAGTAGTAAAGTAAAATTTTTAGAATGTGTATTGTTGAAATCAAGGATAAAAAAAATATTAAGTATTAAAAGGATTCATTCTTTACATTTCATAGTAATTCAGTTTATAAGCAATTAAATAATATAAACACCCCCTTTTTTTATCCCTTTCAGAAATACTCATAACCATAGCATTAATCATAGAGGGACTATGATTTTTGATTTAAACAATGCCTCAGAAGCTGCGAATCATCTCATATTTGAGAAGGTATTTCAGAAAGAAGCTCAGTAAACAGAAAAGATATAATGCGGGATTTTGATATTAATAATACAAACTTTCATTTTAATTTTTGTAATTCTGAACCGAATAAAATCGAATTACATAAAAATTTCTTTCTAATGCAATTAGTGAAAAACCGTGAAAACATTTCATTCAAGTTAAATATGTTCTTGGAAAAGTATAGCATATAATTCCGTTCAGAATGAAATGTTGTTTAAGAATGTTTCTTTCACATATTTAAGACTCCGAAATATTGTAGAAGAAAATATGTACATTTATACTCCTATTTACGACGTAATTACAAAATGTGTATCTCCGATCACATCAAAACCTACTGATGTTAATGGCAAGTCACTGAATGTTTTGGTCACCAAGAGGGGTGTGTCACTGTTTCAAGGCAGTGTATGGGAAAAAAAACAGTTGGAGCCTCTATTTCCTACCTCCGTGACTCATTCTGTTGAAAGCTGTCTGACAGCAAAGCCCTCAAAAGCTTTCTGAAAATTTAAAAGAAATATATTGTCATTATTATTACTGATTGCTGACTTTCTCATGCACGTATATTTTCATACGTTTGATCTTCAAAACAGCATCATCAAGAATTGTTGAAAGTGTCAGTAATGTGTCTAAAAAATAGAATTAAATGAGTTTAATGTTGCGCATACAGCTATTATGTTAATTAACTTCACATTTTAAGCTTATAAAATATAAGGACAGAAAATATTTTAAAGAAAAATGTTTTTAGTATGATAAATTCCAGTCTTCAATAGCCTTCGTGTATGAGTTAAGTTTATGGTCTTCATGTGTCTGTCATGTTTACAGTCTTTAGGATGTGCGAAAACCTAACTGCACAGCTTAATTCTGATTCCGAGCAGACTGTCAGGAGACTAATTCTCCTGTCTTAGTATCCAAATTAAGAAACTATAACTCAGATAAAGACTCAAAATAAACCTTTTTTAATATAACTTAATGTCTTACAAAATCAGTCACCGCTGCTTGAGGGACTTATGTTAACATAAAGAATTAAAGTAAAATTTAAGTAATTAAGACTAAATCCTAATCAAAGCTTTAGTGAAAGCTTCTAAACACGGCTGGCAAAAGGTTAAAGCCGATTTAGGAAATTATAAAGAGCTATAAGACAAATAGCACGAAAGTTAACGTCGCTGCCAAAAGTTCATACTTAATTTTCAAGAGCTCTGTTCTTATATGCACATTAACTAGTTTACATCCTGGTGAAGTAGAATGTGAAGTAGTCAATGAAAGTAGAAGTTACGGTAAAGATAAAAAATAATAACAAAATGAGTTAATAAATATAAAAATTAGAATATGTAATCCATCGCATTGTCTTCATGTGTTAATCGTGCATGTCCTCCCTCATGGTGTTGCGCAATCTACAACATTGTTAACGATGATAATAACAATAATAATAATAAATTACTGAATGACACTTATTGGATGTTTGTTTAATGATGTTAAAAATTTAAAAAAATATAAGAATTTAAAAAATAAAAAATTGCTTTGTAATCTTCATATCCAGATTTCGGTGTAGTACATGTCACAATTTTTACAAATTCTGGATATAGACAATATTTAGTACTACAATATTTAGTTAATGCTGTCCACCTGAATTCAGTGATATTTTAGGAAACAAGCTTTCACATACACTATACACACCTCACTTAAGATGTGCTTTCTGCAGCGTATAGATCAGCAATTAACCTGGGCACTGATTTTTCACAGGTATGGCAAATTTTTCTTGGAATATTGGCTCACGCTCCTTAAATAAGGACTTTATTTTTTCTTCTCGCTTTCTTGCGAAATTGCCACAGATCATCGATGTGATTGAGATTGGGTGAATTTTAGACATAATCCTTGGGCTTGGAGTCTTTTTTGATAAATCTAAGCAGTGGCAGAGTGAACAGCATACAATTTTAATAAGATATTTATAACAGAACCTGCTTTTTGAATTTTCGTTGTTACTTTATTTAATTTTTTTTTTACCTTATCTGCAAGAATTACCATTCAATAATATATTTAGCTTCTTGAAAAAGAGAGCTACGTGACAAGTTCTTCCAAAATGCATGATATATTTTCCTAGATTTACTACCAGTATTCAGTTCTGGTTATTTTTAAAAGAAGAGTCATCTTTAATAACGGCATCAGACGCGCTTTGTCAAGTATATTTTTAAATCTATGAACTAAATTATTAGTAGTCACTCTTCGTTAGCAGTATTTCGTCAGAGAGAATGTTATAGAGCTTCTATATTCGTAATTTTACCAAGCGTGCTCTGGAGATAGGAATATTTTTGTGATAGCATCCGGCCGAAAATGGCGTCATCCTGTCACTTTGTGAGGCCTTCATAAGGATCGATGCTTAATAGCTAACATATAATACACCGTCAAACTTGTGCACAGAATACTAAAAACTGCTGGATGGTGCAATTGATATGCGAGAAGAGCTGTCGGCCTTATCGTTTACTGTAGAAGACATGATTTCCCCACCTTTAGTTTAAGTTTCGTGACCGCTTTTTGTACAGAATGAACTAAGAGGGTCTATGTCTCTAAAAACCGCCTTTTTCGAATATGAAAGGCATTGACTTCGGGTTAATGTACCGTTTCAGGAAGGGTAAATTGGTATTCATTTAGGGGAAGTTTACATTTCCGAAAGTTCAGATGAAATGATTGATTGGTCTTCATCTCAAGGGTATGGCTTGTAAATTTTACTTTCCGACAGTTGTGTCATGCATGAGACTTTGCTTGAAGCTGCTGGGACAAACAGAGATGTAATATTTATGAAACTTTAATCAAAAAGTGACTAATATAAAACATTATATGGAAGGCTAGATAATCATGGAAAACTGAAAATATGGAGTCTTTCAAAAAGCACCACTGCTAAATGTGACAGGTTCTATGATTTGAAATACTAATTTTCGGTAGCTGAATGATTAAGATTTTTGTTTGATAATATTTGTAAAACTAGTGCTACAATTTTTGTAATTTCACTTAAATACGTTCGAAATATACAATAACCTAAATAAGAGAAATGCACATTCTCATGAATGCAAATAATTTAGAAATTGGTAAACTGCTTGAATAAACGATGAACTGCCTAAATAAATATTATAACTCAGTTTTTAATAGTCTAAGTAAGAATTATCTACTCAATAAATAAGTATTTAACAGTCTAAATATTATGATTCTATTTTATTATAATAAGTAATTTATTTTAATAAGCATACTATAACAAGTATAGGTACTATCTTAAATAAACGATGAATTACCGAAATGAATATAATAATCTTATTTTAAGAATTTGAGTAAGCAATAATGACTTGTTAACTAAATAAACAATGACTTACATAAATAAATATTACATTTCAATATTAATCATCTAAGTAAACGATTATTAATTGCTAGCTAAATAAGTGATGAATTTCTTAAATAAACATCATGTTTCAGTTTAATTAATTTATGAAGTATCTCTCGAGCCTTCTTAGCATGCCCTCGTGGTGTAGTGGTAAACACGCTCGACGCGTATTCGAGAGGTTCGTGGTTCGAGTTCCGGCGAGGGAACTGCTTATTTTCATGTGTCCTGCTTCCAAAAAATCCTAATGACACTACAGTGGCGCCCGAACTGAAAAAGGTGGTGGACTACCAGGATTTGGCGATTGGGTCCTTTAATCCCCAATCGCCCTTTAAAAGGAGAACTGTATAAGGTATTTCTCAAGTCTTCTTAGCATGCCTTCGTGATGTAGTATTCAACACACTAGGCGCGTATTCGACAGTTCCGTGGTTCGAATCCTGGTGAGGGCATTGCTCATTTTTCAAGTCTCCTGTTTCAAAATAAGCCTAATGTCTCTACAAACCTAAGTAAGGAATAGTTAGCTGTTAACTAAATAAAAGATAATTTACCTAAATAAATACTATAATCCAAATTTTATGACTTATGGAGGAACTAATTAGCCCTAAAATAAGTGTGCCGAAATAAGTAATTTACAGAATTCAGTTTTGATAATCCAAGTAAGTAATGAATTGTATAGGGAAATACTGTTAGTTTCAATATAATAATGTGTTTGCCGAACTTAAAATATTTTAGGAAATAGTTCTGATGAACTGGGGCGAACTAAACTGCTGTTTTGCTATTATTGTGAAGAAGTCTTAGCTTCAGATTTTGGTTAAGCGTTTTTAAAAGATTTTTCACTTTTGAATTTGTTTATCGCGTAACAACGGTTGTTAAATAATATTGGTAATTTCTACTTGGTTAGGACGATTTAGCTGCATGATAAAAGCTAAAGGGCAATTTGAGCACGAATTCCTAAAGCTGGATTATGTATGTCTTTTGAAATTTATAATATTATATTTTATATATATGTCTAAGCAGTACATGAACTGTTAATACGCAGAGAAATGCCAAAAAAGAGATTGAGAAAAATGTACCATATTTATCATTACATGTAAATAAGAAGTAGCACATGCAAGTGGGTCAATTACATGCAACAGTCGCACTTTGTAATGTCGTGCTATTTCAATGCTTTTCATTATAAATTATGTTGAACTCTATCATAGCAACTACTCCTGAAAGCGATCGGTATTTCTGAGACTATGAATAATGATGAGTAAAGAACCTCACCTCTCTAAGGAAATCAGTTGATGAAAGTAGTCTCAAGCAGTGCATAGTCTTCATAACGAAGATTCACTGCATTTTATAAACATATTATTATACCTGAATCCTTCAGCTTATTTTATCATATTTTGCAAATTTAAAACTTTTTGTTGAACGTGAAGAGTTTTTCATTTCACTACACTTCTGTACTTATATTTTGTAAATGATATATAGTGAGTTATTTCCTCTTTTCTATGACACAACTTAATTTACAACTTAATAAAAGATAGGATTTGCATTTCCATGATTTCTCTATCTCACTGATTCTTAACCTGTGAGACCTCACCAGTGGCCTCACAACTTAGTGGATTAATGATTAAGATCGTTAAATACTAGTAATTCAGCCTGAGTTCTAACCAAGCCGAGTAGGCTGGATGCATGCTTCTTTTCATGGTTTTCCAATGTAAATATACAGTTTCCATCAAAATGTCTTCTACAAAGTCATCCCTCTTCTTATGCAGATAGGCCTCGAAGGCTTTGTCATATTTGAATAACCTAACTTAACTTAATCTAACTTAACGCAATAAATTAAACAGAAGTTCACTGTATTAAGTATTTAGTAAAACGAGGTTTAGTTTCTACATTTACGTTGCCGATTATCAAAAAGTCATATATACAATTACAAATGGTTTTTCAGTTTTATGTCTTTCATTTTAAAGAAGGCTGAACTGAACATTATAAACTTATGAAATACACTAAAAAGACAAATTATTATACACAATGTTTAATATCGCTTCTTTCCACCTTTTGGGCAGATAACAGCTGTAGTACGTCTAGGAAAGTATTCGATGAGGTTCTCAAAGAGAGATGGTGATTTTGTCGCCCGGCAATCCTGCAATTTCTACTAAAAGTCCGTCACCGAGCATGGTTGTGAGTGCAGAGAGTAAAGAATAAAGAGACCGTTGTAGCTCGCTCACAGAGGATTGAGGACTCATACCTGGGGACCTTGAAAGTCAGGTGAGCATTCAAATCTTACTGATATGCTAATATAATTACTCTCGTACAAGGTGTCTCCGCCTGAAACAGCGTACCGTTCTGTACGAACAACTAGCCATACTGAAGGATAGATGATCAGCCAACAGTTCAAGGTAGCCCAAGTTCGTCGAAGTTCCATCAAGCATAATGAGAGGACTCAATATGAAGTACTTAAAGGTAGATTCATCAGTCACTTATGTCGCCACCTCCAGCCTGCACAACGCCTGTCTGAAACGAGGGATGAAGTAGTTCGTGAAGTTGGCATTACACACAAAATCTGCTATCCGCTTGTAAGTTGATAGCTCCCGTAGGGATGTTTTACATAATTTCAATGCAAATGTGTATAATAATTTATTTTTCCAGTGTATTATTTACCATGCTAAAGTATTGTCACGAAGGAAATATTCACTACCACACGGAAAGATGAGTTATAGCTTTGGATCGCTTATACGTGTGTATAATCAAAAGACTATTACAATCTATATGATTAATAAGCTCACAGCGGTGACTTTCACAGTTATTGTAAAAATTCAGCACATTACTGATTATGTCATTATGAATGTAGATGATACTTTATGAAGAATGAAGGCGTACTGAGCCTGGTATTGAAGTTGTTTTGTTGTTTCAGAGCTGGTTCCAGAGCATTTTTGCTGAGACTTTTCGAATTGGAGCAGTATACAGCAGGACTCAATTTCCAAGTGTCGGAGCGCTATGAAAATCTGTTAGGAAAGACAACCATAAGTAAATAAAAATAATAATAAACGGTACTTTTTCGTTTCGCAGGCGCAAATCTCGCCAAGCAGACTTTATTGGCGACAACACACAGTATATACATAAAAAAATGTTAGCAAATGTTAGTTCTAAGAAATTTTTATTTTGAAGGCATAAACATTTTAATATCGTGTAAAATTTTGTAAAAAGACAATAAGTTTGTAAAAAGACATTAATTTAAGAATTTACTATGCTTTCATGGTACAATATACTGATTCGCCGTTTCATATCACGTAAGCCCAAGTGATCTCATTTCACGCCACAATCACGCTACAAAATCACATTTCATGCTACAAAAATCTAATTGTCTCAGTAATTATCTACAATAATTTGAAGTTAAACCTTAACTTGGAATACAAATTTAAATGCAAGAATTATTTCAATTCGTACGAATAGCTTACTCAGAATTTATGTAAAACCGCAGTGCTTTTCTTCGCTAGTGCATTCTCATTAGAATTGATGAATTTAACCCTTGACTTTGCTTTTCCTATATTTTAGCCTTCGGGTGAGCGGTGTGATTGCATCCTAATTGACTTAATTATCGCGAATGGTCTTAGGGCATAAAATTGAACTATCTGGTAAAAATTCTATGTAATTGTATGCCAGTCTTGAGAGAAACAATCAATCTGATAAGAAATGGCTGCGACTTGTTTTGATAATGAGGCGTAAAAGGTTACCAGAGAAGATATTCCGTTTGGCATCGGTTGTACCATTTTTGGCGACTTTATCGCTTGCGCCGGCAAAATGGAAAAGTACCTAATAAACAATTAATAATTAAAATTAAAATATATGCAGAGATAAATAAAAATTAATACCTTAAATCAAATTAAGGATAAACAATTGAATAACAAATTAAAATTGGGAAGCTCATATTATTTAGGGCTCTGATAGGAACCGCAATTTTATTCAAAAACTGAGAATTGTAGAAGCCAGGTTCCGAATGAGTCCAACTGAATTTCAGCCCTGGCATAAAATAAAATAGACTAATTTTTATTATTACTAAGCCTCCTGGACTCAGCATAGTCCAAATAAGGTAGAGGAATTTTTGAGAACGAAGAGACAAAGGTCTGCAAGTGTAGTTGGTCAAGGCCTCATGAACCTTGTAAGTGAGAGTAAGAATTTGCCCAGATTCATTCTAGTTTTGGGGTATATAACTCGGAGGAGGAATCTAAGGATCTTCTATTACCAACTTTCGAAGGGACATTCCGCTCTACAGTATTTTAAGTGTATCTAAATCACAAAGTCTAACCCGCGTTCAGTAAGTGAATACATACTTATAAAAGCTTCGTGGATTTTATCGCTTGTGTAAAGAAACGCAATTAATCTTCCATCTTATAAAATTATTGTATTTTTATGTGGGTTCAGTGAGGTAGATGGTTTTTTAAACTGCAGATGTTTATTATTAGATTCCTTGTCTTTCACTGACAGAGTACTACCAAATTACTTTTAGTTATATTAATTTCAATTTGCCATTTGCCAAATAATAACTAGATTTAAAATATTTTGCCACCCGATATATTACTATTGACTTCCATTTTCGTATGAAAGAACTCATACCGAATTTTTAAAATGAACATTTTTGTAAGAGTAACAGTTATTGCAAGAGGCGATTAACTTGTAGAAGAAGCCATTGCTCCTACATTATCAAAGGAATTTTCTGTTTCGAGAAAGCAAGCCGTTGTATATCCACTCAGAACCCAAACTCAATTGGATTTAGGAAACGGTTTTTCAGAAATAAATATTCCATACTTCTGAGAATTACTTTTTTTAATTAACGGGAAAACTGATAGCTTTGTGATCTTATGGACATTTCGCTTTCAAGTTCTTTTATTTCATATATATGCTAATTTTTAAGCAGATTATAACTATTCAGACTATTCCAAAGTACTCAAGGCCCAGGGATCCCTTAATGAAGGATTTTTTAAGGAAAGCTGGCTCGTAGTCAACTTATGCATCGGCAAAACCCCTAAAACTCGCACATAGCCAGCCCATTTGTCAAGATTTAAAACTGCATCAGAACAAAGGGGAACTAGTTAAGTCAGAAGCAAATGTTATGCACATTTATTAGTAAGACCCGTGCGTTATTCAGAATGGTTTCAAGTGCTTTATTGAAGGCTTACTCAATTCTAGAGACTCTCTTTAAAGGAAGAGATTCTATAATTAGCTGAACTTCGTCTAACGAAGGGGGTTTGCATTCTTTTTACCCATATTAGTTGATAATGAATTTATCTGATTTTTTACTTTCTGATCCTGGCTATGATGGTTTCCATTGTTAAACTTTTCATTCTGATTTTCAAAATGTGTGTAAAGAATACCAGTTTTGTACTTAGGATAATACTAGGGATGAAAGTCCAATTTGATGGAGTAGGACTTTCCAGGAGCACGATTTCTAATCTTGCATCTGCTGATCCATCTGATAAACTAAAGCTTTTATCAGCTTCAGTATTTTCAAACTTATTTTCGACTGCCTGTGATACTTTCACAGAGGATAAGTTTCGTGAGGTCATTTTCTTTTTAGCTCATTATTAGTTTGCATTTTGTTTGGGATAATAGCGCCAGGTTTTAACTGGGATTTTCTTGACTGAAACTACCTGTGGATCAGTATGCACCTCTAGTGTTCTGGCCAGAGAGAAGCCGAAATTTCGTACTTTCAATTTGCTTAGTTTTGCTTGTAGTTTCAGTAATTCTGATTTGTTATTTTCGGATGAAGTAATCCTTTCAGCATTTATGCCTTTCACATGTATTGGCTACTTTTTAGCAGAGATAGAAATATCTTTGTAATCCAAATGATACGAGTAGAAGTTCAATATCCATAATGGAAACAGAATGCAGGAAAAGTTTTATTAAGCAGTTTAAATTTAGCATTTTTATTAGCAATAAGAACTTTTATCATGCACGAGCAGTTTTTACTATCAAAATTTAATCAGGGAAACAATTTTTTCATTTACACAGAGTAAAGGAAGTTCAAACGTGATTTAAACGTTTATGCACCCTCAAAACACATTAATGCATAACGAACTGGTATTTTCATTTATATCCAAAGAAATAATTTTGAACCAGTTTGAGTACCAGCTTCTCTTCTTTAGAAAGCATTTGCAGAGGTCATTTTGCAAATATCAATGAAGATGTTTCGAGAAATGAAAGATTTTTAGTCGTCTTATTGTAATTTAATTTCATCATAAATATGAAGACAGCATGTTTATATTCATTTACTTTTTAAATTATTAAAACTGTGCTTTTATATCAGAAATTAAATTTTATTCACAGTGCAATGAAACTGAATTATTAAAAAGTTGATCGTCGCGAATTGCTTTCACATTAGAAACTATTAAAATTTTTAATTTTATCACAATTATTAGGATTAAAACAGCATTTTGCCCTGTTCATTTTTAACAGTGGGTTAAAAGTTTTCAATTTTGGAATTTTTAAGTATCCAATAATTTAGAACAAAAAAAAAACAATTCAAGACCCCTTTTCCCCGTTCTGAATAAGAAGTTACCTGGCCTCATAAAAAAAGAGTCTTCTTAGGTGCGTGCCGTGAGCCTCATTTAAAATTGTGGGAAACTAATTTAGGACAAATGGGCACTGGATTGATCCAGTATTTACGTGATTTAGGTTTGCAGTCATCGTTAAACTATCGCACTAATATTATGTAATTTCGCTCAAATTAACATAAAATTAATGATATAATTGAAAAGTATTTCCTTTCATTGCATTTACAGCTAGTCTATTTCTCAACCTTTTTGAGAAGAATTCCTTCTGCTTTTCTCGCTGTATCAGATAACAGCGCTTAATTTCTTTCAAATGCTTATTTTTCAGAATGAAGTGAAAGCTTATTTAAATTGGGATCTGTAAGATTCCTGTCCAAATCAGGGCCTGATTACTATTTAGATTCCCAAAACAAAACTTCAGACAGCCACAAAATCATCTTATATGTATTACTCAGCCTTCTTGTTTTTCTCTAATAAAAATAAGGAAAATGGACTTCGGGTGTCTGTGAAAGAACGCCATGCTTAGGACCTCAGACTGTTTTAATTGGCCCGTGATCTGATCAGTGATCTATTTTTTCAAATAAGTAGCCTTCAAATTGTATAGCGAGATATATCTTTTTAGTAATCAATCTTTTTTTCCATGCAGTCTTTCAAGTTTATTTGATCATTCGATGCCTGAGTTTAACTGTTAACCATTTCAGCCTTTTTCACTCAACATTACATACTGTCCATGTAAGAAATTTGGTACTTTTGTTAACGACGCAAGAATATTAAATATTATTTTACCTTAGGCTATTAAGTATATCTTAATCTAATTTCAAATAGAACCATAATTAGAGAAATGGAAAGATAATTAATTGTATTATTATCATCAAAACTGAACATCAGAATCAAATTGAACACATAATAACTAATAAGAACCTAACTGATGTGCTGGAAAACCAAAAGAATAGTTTCTAAAATTTTAGAATGGTTCTAAAATTAATTTTGCACAAAAAATATACAAGTTTTTGGTTTCGATATTGAGAAGAAAAGAACTTCAACGCACTCTGAAAGTGCTTAGTGTACATTTTTCTTAACATTTATTTGCGAAAACATCACAATTTTTCAAGTAATGATATTTTTAATTTTCCACAAAGTGTCTTCTTTTAAGTAAAATTCTTAGTTGGAAATAACTTGTGATCAGAATTAAAAATGATGATTTACGAAATTCAGTTACGATTTGACGTCGTTGCTAAATAAAAAGTCGATGGATAGCGACGATTTTTTATTGCCCTTGGTTTATATGAAGAGTCTTCAGCTAAATCAGGTAAATAAGTGGGAAATGGAAAGACATCAAGAAACTGCCTATGAATTAGACACAGAATTGCGTGCAGTGGAAGATCCAACGGAAAAACAATGCTCGTGGAAATTTTATGAAGGAAACAACAGCCTTGATTTAACACTTAACTATAAAAGAAAAAAGGTGAAGGTCACGAAAGGTGTTCCCAGAAATGAAGGACCATGTTTACAATCCTCTTTTTTGTGACGCTACGGTCCGATGGCCGAATTAATTACGAAAACTTCACTTTTAAAAACAACTTGCATGCAAAATAAGTGTGAAGTCCCCATGAACATTCGTTCCTTCACATTGTTGAAGTTCGTTTCTATTGTTTTCCTTTAGATTTGGAAAAAGAGGACATGTAAAGTAATATGTACGCATAAACAGATTTCCACTTAGAGATTTTGATTGATCCTTATAATCTTAGCATTAACAATTCGTCTTTGCTTCGGCTTAAGCAAAGCACCAGTGTATTAAATATTCGTCCAGAAGCTTTAGGGTATCAACTGCTGCAATTTTTGAACATCAATAACGTAATGTGTTAGCTTTGTGAAACGCAAGAAAATTTGAAATAAGAGTGTCAAACATTATGTATTCCAAATAATATTTGCGCACGCGTACAGGAAATTGATATTAATATCTGTATTTATTTTAGTGACTAATGAGTAGTGTTTTTTATCCTTATTTCATCAATTTAGCTATGTAAAAGAGTTTATATGCATAAAAGGTAACATAAGATTAAGTGTACGATTTATTTTGAGGCTGTGTGTAAAAATGTTACTATACGCCGTATCCACTAAAAGCCTTTCCTAGCCTTTATTGTTTTCAAATATAGATTTAATTCGTTCAAATAGTGTTACAAGTTGATTAAATCTTGTCATTCTTTTTCTATAACACGAATTCTATGATCCCATGATAAAAATCTCTTAAAAATTGTATTATTAAATATTTTCACGACAATCTGCTATGAAATGCTCGTTGCTTAATGTATTATCATACTAGAAAGCTTTTTCTAAACTAATATTTTACTTTCAATTTCGTGCAAATGAAAACATTTCGCTCTTTAATTTATGTACGGCCCCCGAAATATGATCAGTTACTTTAAAATGTAATGTCTAGGGATGTAATTCTTGTCGCACGGGAATCAAAGTTTTCGTATTTTATTTTTTACTGGCCGCGTCTGGCTTTTAAATGTATCGGAAAAGTGCCTAAAGGGAACACCAAACATTAAATTTAAAAACTGCACAGAGTTTTACTCTGTAGAACAACTTTTATCAAAAATAAATAATAAAAAATTAAAAAAACACAAATTTCAATAAAAACATTACATGTAAAAGAATTTACAAATGAAATATGCTATATCCCTTAATACAAATAATAATTATCCTAACAAATAAATTAACCAACTTCCCTTTGCCTTCTCTCGACAAACGTCCAGTATTTAAGAGAAACATTAAATTTAAAAACTGCACAGAATTATAGCCCTCATTTTTCCAAGTGGCAACAGTGCTGATATCAGCAACAATGGCTGCGTGATCGATTTGATGCGATTTCATCAAAAAACATAAAATTTAAAAGAAAAAAAAATGGTCATTCGAATTTTAAAAAAATCACTTCAAGGTGTATTGGCTCTCGTCTAGATGCACCTTTCGTAGCCCTGGGTCTATTAGCTTACGCGCAGAAGGAACGAAAGACGCACACACACAGACTCTTCCTTTTATAGTATATATAGATAGATAATGCATATTCGATGTAAGTATAGAGACCTAGGTATATTTGCGTCATTTGACACGTTCTTGAAACTGCAAGTATAAGTCTTTGACCTACGATTGCGAAAATAAAGGCTAGTGAAAGACTTATGATGGACACGATATACGCTAAGATAAAAATAACATGTTCTAAAACTGGACTTCAACCTTCCAGAATGGGAATATTTTTTGTGACTTATGCAAAAGCACAAAACATAAGTGATAAAAACCTCAACGGTGGCATATTTATTACTTTGTTTTTAATTCCTCATTAGAATTAGACAGTGTTTGCTGCAGAGGGTTTAATCCTTGATATAGCATACCTTTCAGTATACTTACGCCAACATGATTGCAATTATACTGACAATAGCGGCGTAAATCCATTTGTGAAAATAGTTAGTTGGATGATTTTTAACTAACAAGGCTCCCGAAGGGTAACAAAGGGGGGATGACTTCATGTAGGGCATTTTAAAGAAAAGTAACTCATATTCATGTTGTACGTATGGAAAGCATCGAAAACTCCCATTCTGGCAGCCTATTTTCAAGATTCGACCCCTAATCAAACTACCTTTGCTCAGAAATCTTACCTGTTCGGCCACTGGTATATTTTTGCTGCTGAAATCCCTTGCTAAGTTAAGAGAAAGAGAAATTATCTAAATGTACTCAAACATTTTTATGGTTAGCTTTCGAAGGAAAGTTGCACATTCATAACCAATAATAACGTTAAAATAACAACTGCTAAATAGTCTTTGAGGAGAAAACAATAATTTAATAACAAATACGAGAAAATAACCACCTCAGAAAATTTCCGCGATTGTGCTCTGCATTTGTTCTTGTCATATGGTTAAATTTCGCTTCACTTACTGGAAGTCTCTTGGGAATCATTTGGACTAGCAAGTTAAAGATAAAAGAAACCCATGCGACTAAATGGCCAATCAACTTGCTTTCCGAAATATCCAAAATTTTCAAAAATATTATTCTGAAAAAATTTGTTCATTATTTCACTATGAATAACTTGCTTATTCGTGCTGCTCATTTTAGAAAGAGACAATCGACTATTCATCAAACTTCTCAAGTTTTAACAACAACAAAATCTGAAGGATTTTGATTAATTATACCAGATTAATTCAAATTTAATATTGTACCAGAGGGTTTTTCAAGATTATTTGTGCTGTCGCTAAGCTCGAAGCTTACTAGTCTGCTCTTGGATTTCTCCCGCTAACACAACATTTTTTTAAATTTTGAACTTTGTTATTAGATATCACTTTCTTTGCACTTATTCTACATATAATTCATCAGCGAAATCACAAAGTTTTTAAAAGCAGCCTACTTTTAACTCCCAATAGTGTGTTAAGAGCTGCTATATATATGTCTGCGTTATTATTGTAATAAGACTGTATTAATGTAGAACACACATGACGGGAAATTTCACACATAATTTTATTCCTGGATGATAATGCACATTATCACTGTGGATGCACCATGTACTTCCTTATTTTGTTCACCTTAGATCTTAAACAATGGACAAATTCAGGAAAGCAAATTTTGCGTACCTTGCGACACAGCAGAAAGCATAAGAAGAGACGAGTGAAGAGAAGAAGAGGAAGTTGCGACGTAATTAAGTTTTTATACGAATTCTGTTTCAGATCACATGGCAGGATTTTTGTGTTCAGACTTCATCGATTAGTTCGCAATACGGATTAAATGAAGGATCTTTTTCGTTTAGTTAGAAAATTATTGCTCTGCTTTTCTCAGTAAAGATGCTAATATTCGTTACCTGAAAGGAACCTCGAGTTTAATTTTTATTAAATTTTTAATCTGTTCCAGCACTATATAAAAAAACTGCTCATTAGTTTTAAACTAGCAATAATGATTCCAGATACACTAAAAATAAATCAAATTGTAAATTGCTTAGCTGACATTTTTCAGTTCACAGAAATTTTCCTGGTGTTCAACTACTAATAAACATATACTAACTGTGTTCAATAATGGAACACCTGCTTATTTTTACTTAACAAACTGTAAAACGTCATTTGAGCCTGAAGGGGAAACAGGTGGCTCCTGCCTCGAGAAAACCATTGTTTGACAATTAGGTAAATAATGTATGTCTGATGCTCCAAGTCTTAGCTGTACCTGAAACTCGGAAACTTAACTGCATTTTCTGTCAGAGGAGCCAACATGCCGTTACACTATATCATCAGCCAAAAGAACCGTAAACAACTTATGGTGAAAGGATACATCTATAATTTTGAACGTGCTAGTGCTGAGAAAAGTATTTGGAAATGTGTAGAGTATTTTACTTGCAAGTGCAAAGGGCGAATTCACACTCACGATGATAATATCATTCTTGAAAAATCTCACGGGCATCCTCCAAATGCTGGCAAAATTACAGCGAAAGAGATTATGAGTTCAATTAAAGAGCGTGCGGTAACAACGCAAGAATCGACACATTCTTTAGCAGCAGTTGGTACAATTGGTCTTCCTTGTGCTGTTTCGGGGCATATACCACCAGTGGAAAATATTAAAAAAATTATCAGATATGCTCGACACGGAGAAATGCCATTGCATAATCCTAGATGTCTTGAAGAATTAGTAATCCCAGAACAGTTTTCAAAAACACTAAAAGAAGAGAAATTTTTGCTGTATGACAGTGGAGCGCAGACAGACAGAATTCTAATTTTTTCAACCCTCAGAAATCTGGACTTCATGGCTGAATGTCCGAACTGGTTTGCTGATGGAACTTTTAAAGCAACACCACCGCTTTTCAGTCAGATTTATACAATCCATGGTGTTAAATATGATAATGTGATACCTTCAGTGTATGTATTAATGCCAAACAAACGCGAAGAAACATACAATAGAGTGTTTACTGTGATAAAATCTTTGAAACCGAATCTGCAGCCCAAAACTGTAATGACTGATTTTGAAAAGGCTGCCATAAATGACTTTAAAAATTCCTTTCCGAATATCATTCAGAGAGGATGTTTTTTTCATTTAAGTCAATGTGTGTATAGAAAGATTCAATCTGCAGGTTTGCAAAGTAAATATGAAACTGATCCGAATTTCGTTTTGGAAATCTCTCAACTTGCAGCTTTGGCTTTCGTTCCTACTTCAGATGTCATTGAAGCATTTGAACAATTAATATCATCTACTTATTTTGTAAATAATATGAACATCATTCAACCAATCATAAATTATTTTGAAGACACATGGATTGGTAGATTTATTCGTCGTGGACAACGTCGCAGACCAGTGTTTGACATCCCTCTTTGGAACTGTTATGATGCTGTAAAAGATAAAGTTCCAAGGACAAATAATGCGGGTGAAGGATGGCATCGCAGATTCAGCGAACTTATGAACGGATGCCATCCAACAATCTGGAAATTTATTGATTGCTTAAAAAAGGAACAAAATTTTAATTCTATAAAAATTGAACAATACATTGCAGGTCACCATCCACCAGTAAGTAGAAAAGTTTACAGAGATACATCTCTCAGAATTCAAAAGATTGTAAATGATTATAATGGTCGGCCTATTTTAGACTATTTAAGGGGAATAGCCTACAATTTTCAACTGCAGGTGTAAATTTTTTATACATTAATTAATGAGGATGTTTAATGTCGGATATAATTATACACGTTTTTATTACTGCAACTTTAACATGAGTCGTAATTACACTATATTTTCTGAAAAATATTAGGCGAACTTTTATGCTCTTAGAGTTGATATTTACAATTATACTAGCTTTCATGAATGTATGTGAATGATATTTTACTCCATATAATGTGCTTTATTGAAGCCTCTTTGGTATAATGTGTTTTATTTAAGCCTCTTTGGTATACACTCTTTGGTAGTATAAATTAAATTTTATTTCATCAGAGAAACTATGAACGACAAATGATGATGCCTTGTTCGTTAAAATATCATTTATCAACTGAAACGGTATGCGAAGCTAAAATTTATTGGAGATTTGGTATTAACAATAACGATATTTTTGAAAAATTCCTATCAATTAAAATTTTATTTCGTTTCATTTTTCATTAATTCATGTTTGTGTGAGAAAATGACTTTAGAGTATTTGTTTACAATGGATAATTTTTTAGCTTAATAAGCTATCTATATTTTAATAAAATTCAGTAAATTTAATACCATTGTGGATGCATATAAGACGAAATTTTCAATTTCTATTCCTTTCTGAAGTCATCCTGATCAGGCAGCTTAATATTAAAGAATACGTTTAAAAGTATTTTTTTAACTCGTAAAGCAATGGGAGATATATTTACTTAATTTTATCTCAAATAATAAGATTAGACTTTTAATGGCTTTTCTTGTAACTTACTTTGATATATCACACTTATATACGTGGGCACATCTTATATGTAAGTCCCTTTTGTCTTTCTGAAAGATTCTTAAAAGACAAAACTTTTTCATATATGACACCATTATGTTTTGAGACAATACGGTATTTTATTGCGTATTTTTGCATATTTAAAAGGGGGAAAATTTGAAAACTGAGGTAAGAGATTTGCTTTTAAATCCCTAGTCATTTCAATTTTGATCAGTACTGATTATATAACATAATTTAAAAAATAATTTATTATATGACAGTAATGTAAATTTAACGTTAAAAATCCTTAACAGCAGTTTTTCATTTGCTAAATATAGAATGATATATAAATGGAAGTTTTATTTGATAAATATGAAAGGTATTTTAGAGAGTTTCATGTTTTTCTGCAATGGGTAAATCTATAAACATCGGTCTTTTGCTACAAAAATACATTCTCAAAATATGCTTATGGTTTTCCATGTATAGCTTATTCGCAAATATTTATGAAGCAATATTAAATATTAGTTCTAACTTAGGCGGAAATTTCTGCTATGTTTACAGTTTTCTCGCGCTCCTAATTTTTTAAATGTATACAATGAAGTATTTATTATTTAATTAATTTTTTATAACTGCATTAATAGATGGTACATTATTTGCAAAGTTTTGACATATCACCTTTTTTACGAAATGAAAGAAAGTAAAACTATTGTTTACTCTTAAGCTACAAATTTTGAACAAGGCTGACATATCTACGCTAAATTTTATAATGCTGTCATAAATATTTTTCATTATTCAATAACAACTATAAATTTTTATAATTACTTAAACATCATAAAAGAGTGGATTATAAAGCACTGTGTTGAATAAAAATAGTATAATATTAAGAATGGCAACTTTTGATTAAAATATAGATTCAAAATATTATTTCCTGACGCACTGCAAAATCTGAAAGTAACACAGTCTATTGTAAACGAATTTTTCAGGATGCAATTTTGGATATAATTTGATCTGAGAAATAAACATTAATACAAGGTGATTATGTAATTCAACAAACAAACTCTATACTGCTTCATAAAATAGATGACTTATGATGGGAGTCTTCTTTTATAAAATACTGTGGTTTAATGTTGCAAACGAAGTTTTAGCTTAAGTTTGGAAATTAATATAGAGGGAAAGTTAAAAAGAGGTCTTTCAAAACTAGCAAGTTAGCGTATGAATAGCATTAGGGAAGAATATAAAACGCATTTCAGTATACATTCAGTATTTATTTCACAATAAGGAAACATTTTTCACTATATAAATAGCATAAGGAAATACTTTTTCAGTATATGAATGTAAAAAAACTTTTCAGTATATATCCAGTACTTATTTAAGTATAAAAAAAACCATTTGATTATGTAAATAGCATAGGGAAAGAATTTTTCAGCATATGATTCATATATTATATTCATATATTAATATATCGAATTCTTTAATCAACTTTCGATTTCTTTAAAAAACATGAACATTTAAGAACTAATCAATAGAAAAAATGCAAATAAACAAAAAGTAAACATATTTAATTAAAATAAAAATTTAACAAACATTCTCTATTCGTAAAAAGCAAATTTAAAGTTAATTAAATTTTAAATTATGAAATTTAATTGCAAACAAATAAATGATTAATTATTGCTGCGAACTAATCTACAATATCATTTAAATTACGTGAAAGTATCAAAATCCATTAATAAATATATAATTCCAAAAATTTTTTTAATCCTAAAAAAATTTTTAAATGATAAGTGAATAATTGTTGAGCAGGCAGGAGACAAGCTTATCAAGGGAAGTTGCCTCCAAACCTAACTCTTCAATTATTCAATTCGTGTTTCGTCATCCATGTATTCAGAATTTAAATGATATTGCAGATTAGTTCGCAGCAATAATTAATCATTCATTTGTTTACAATTAAATTTCATAATTTAAAATTTAATTAACTTTAAATTTGCTTTTTACGAATAGAGAATGTTTGTCAAATTCAAATTTCATTACTTAAATCAATGCGCAAGAGAATTATTTAAATTTAATTTAACTTAATGTTTATTAAAAGTAAAACTATTATTTAACTAAAATATTTATTCTTTTTAATTAAAATAAAAATGTATTTTTTATTCACGAGAGACGCCTTTGACAAGAATTTTTATGTCTGTTATGGAACTTGAAGGGCATCAAAAGAACTTTTGAAATCTGCACTGAGATTGAACTTATTGAGATCTGTAGTTTTCCAAGCTTTATTTTTTTTATACGAAATAAGGTTGGTTCGTGTAAAAAAAAAAAAAAAAAAAAAAAAAAAAACTGAAATGTTTCAGATTTTAAATTACGTCCAAAGGGGCGTTTTTTTAACGTTTTGAGTGTTACCTTTATTTATTAAATATCATGTTCTTTGCACTTAAACCATAAAATTCAGTTCAAGAGCAATATCGCAAAATAATGTTAAATTAAGCATTTCCGATATACACAGTCTCGCGAGCTGGAGATAAAAGTATTTTTTTCTATATAACGTTGCCATTTCTCGCTTTTAAAGCATTGAGTTTGTAAATCAAAAATTCGTTAAAGTTTTACAAAATATAAAATCTATAATAAAACAAATTCCAAATTTGGGATTTCAGATGCCCATATTCGCAGTAGGATTTCGTCATTCAAAATTCGATGGCTCTATGTACCATTGTTTTATCACAATGCGAGAAATAGACAATCATTTATGCAGATTTTTCATTATTTAATTTCCAGCGGCCGAGCGGTAAAGACGCTGAACACTGGTAGTTCGGTCTGAGGTTCGAATCCCGCGAACGGGCTGGCTGCATGGGCGTTTTCGTGGTTTTCCCCATGTGTAACGTGTATACGAGCCAGTTTCCCTTAGAAAGTCCTCCACGAAAGGCATCCCTCCCTTTAGGCAGATAGCCCTCGTGTGCTTTGCCATAATTAAATACACCAAATACACACCATTATTTAATTTCTTCAAATATAATGCAGGACTCTAACATTTTGTGGCAACAGTTTGAAAAGTGAACCGACGTTTATGAGTCCGACGCAAAATCGCGAAACGAAAACAATAGTCCTTCAGGGACAAAGCCCCTTTGGACTAAAAAAGGATCTAAAATGAGAAAAGATATATATATATATATATTTACTTTTCAAACGAAAATATCAAATGCTCCTCAGCTGACTACCTCCTATCCAACCTTTTTCACATTTTAAATGATTTTTAAAATTATTTGGATGATTACTCCAGGAACCAAACCTTCTTTAGTAAGAAAAGTCAAAAGTACACAATTTGTCTAGTAATTTAATGAAAAAGAAAAAAAGAAAAAGAAAAAAGAAAGACATGAAAGAAAAATAAGATATTTACACCAGTTTTTTTTAAATAATATTGTAATTATTTAGTAAAATCATATCTTCTTCTATAATGCATACCACATAACTTCATTTTGTTTAAATTGTAGAAGATTGTAGAGTTAAGTAAAAATTTCAAATTACCTTCGAATGCCACTTCCAGATACTTTTAGAACAGGTAAACGAGTAAACAAAAAGTTAACATTTCTAGTCTCCTCTCCTGAAATTAAGCTCAAACTCTATACATAACTGTAAACAAATTAAATGAATATTGTAGAAAAAGTAGAAATCTTCTTCATTAAAATTTCTGAATTTATGTGTTCATTGATACTGGACTATCAAAAATGCAAATTGTGTGTCTTTCAAATTGCAAATTCATAGATATGCAAGAAATTCATATTATATTTAATTGTAGGGAGTTATGAAACTAGCATTATTTTCAGTATAAAGACCTACATTCATTTAAGTCATAAATGTAAAGACCTACATTCATTTAAGTCAATCAGAGTTTTACGGCTGCTTTCTAAACATTTGTCAATAAAATAAATATAACTCAAATACCTTTATATACAAATCAGAAAGACCTTACACAAAGATGTAACCAGATAGCCATTATCTATACTGTTTTAATGATTTGAAGCATCATAATATGCATTTTTGTAAGACTCATTTGATAACACTGTAGTTAGCTAAGTCATTAGTGAAACAATCGTTGATGACCCAATGCTAAAGAAAAAGATGCAAGAATTCTGAATATAGTTGAGAAAATTCATAATTATCTGATTGTTTTATAATTCTACATTTCCTATGAGCTATAATTTTTATTGCAATTCTTACCCATTACAATTAGGAATATATTAATCCTAGAAGCATTTGACATTCATTTAAAAGAAATACAAAACATTTTAGAGAAACTACTATTTTCTACTTTTATATATGTATTAGTTTTCAATAACAAGAGGATTTCCCAAGAATTTTGGTCCAGTTTAATGCAAAATTAGAGCACAAAATTTAAATCATATTTTTCGTATCAAAATCCTAGTGCTAAATATCCATAAAAAATAATTCATTTTATGATGAAACTGAAACATTCGAAGTTTATTGCAAAAGTTGCCTTCAAGAAGCAAAATGATTGTGTCACAGTATCAATGCGAATTCGTAAATATTACTAAAATGCATTACTATAATATGTAATATAATAAGGACTAGTAAATACGGACAATATACAAAACGAATAAGGACTATATGTAGTCCTCTTAACACGCACCATCACCACTACACTTTATATAAAAATTAGTCATATTTTAACAATAAAATGAAAAAAAAAAAGTTTTTTTTGAGCAATCCGGCACTCAAAAAAGCATGTGATTCGATTTTATACAAGTTTATAGTATGAATCATAGCCAACATGCTACTTAAGCCTTACGTGAATATTAAAAAGAACACATAGCTATTTCACAGTATATCTTTGCTTATTATTGCGAACTGAGAAACTAAAACTACAGTTAATTACAGATGAAAAAAACAATAAGATTTGTAAAATTATTAAAACAAAAAGATAATTTTGTTTGATTTAAAACGTAAACTATTTTAAAATTTAATTATGATTGATATTCAAAATCATATGTTTCTAAAGCATATATGATTCATAAATATGTATTCATATGATTCATAAAAATGTTATATTTTCTTATTCCAAACAATTTGTCATATAAATACAAAAAGAAATTGTACTTGAAACGTTTCAGTCAGTGAAAAGAAAAGACAATATAAAATATGTACAGTTTTTAATCCTTGAAATCTATATAAAGGAAATTCGAGTAAGTTTTTATTTCACTAAATTTTATCTTTAATTAAAAATCTACAAGAAAAATTAGTCGCTTCAAAGTTGCTAGGCAAAGAATCGCTACAAAATAGAATCTCACTCAGAAATATTAATTTTAATTTCGCTACAGATTTTTGGCGAGCATAATTTAAGATATTCTGAAAATTAAGAAATACCGAAGAAAACATTCAAAATTGTCTTAGAAAGTTGTCCACTGTAAGTTTAACAAGTAACTACAAAATTTTCGAATAAAATGTATATGAAAAAATAAATAATACTTTTTAAGTGCTAAATAAGAAATGTCTAAATCTAAAAGTAAATATAAGCAATCCTATTTAAAGCGGCTACTCAAAATTCTATATCTTTTTAATCTTGAGTGAATGTGGTGAACTTGCGTAATGATTAAAAACCAATGTTTATTATTCTCAAAAACACTGTTCGTCTTAGAGGGTGTGGTGTGGTGTTGGTGGTGTATTTAATTATGGCAAAGCACACTAGGGCTATCTGCCTAAGAGGAGGGATGCCTTCGTGGAGGACTTTCTAAGGGAAACTGGCTCGTATACACGTTACACATGGGGAAAACCACGAAAACGCCCATGCAGCCAGCCCGTTCGCGGGATTCGAACCTCGGACCGAACTACCAGTGTTCAGCGCCTTTACCGCTCGGCCGCTGGTGGGCTCGTCTTAGAGGGAGATAGTCACCAAGAATGTTCACTGCAAGTATACATTATTTCTAAAAAAAAAAAAAAAAAAGCTGCATGAAGATTTTTCATGATGTTCCTAAAGTATAATGTGTGCATATGAACCAGTTCCTGAGAATGTACTCCACAAAGGAATCCCACCCCTTAAGCAGATAGCCGTAGTGTGCTTTGGCATAATCTAATAAATAAAAATCCTACTGAAATATTATGCATAGCTGACTTTCTTCATAACTAACAAATCGTCATTCAAGTAACTGACTGCATGCTGTGCATGGAAATTTTAATGACATTTTAAGAATAAACTGAAACAAAACAA
Organism: Stegodyphus dumicola; assembly: GCF_044657685.1. NCBI lineage: Eukaryota > Metazoa > Arthropoda > Arachnida > Araneae > Eresidae > Stegodyphus > Stegodyphus dumicola. The sequence continues at coordinate 62,930,666 of NC_140779.1, forward strand.
GAAATAATTTTCGCTATAAGAGTATTAGACTAACAAAAGTGAAGAAAATAATCTCAAAATTAACTTAGCAATTTTTTTATAAATAAGGTCATGCAGTCACTTACCTTCCTTTTTCTAATCTTTTTTAGATAATACTTTTCATAAAAAATTACCAGTAAAAACTTTATAAAAATGATTTATTAATGACCTTTGTTAGTTAACTATGTCGGTTTAAAATTCTATTAAGTGCTGTAAGTTGCATTAATTTTCTATGCTTAAGTCTCCTTCTTACTTTTTCAGCTAAAATTTATTAGTTAATAAAAAATATGAAAGTAAAAATTATCCTTCTTTCCATCTTGCGCTCACAAATCATTCCGGAATATCCATTTACAGTTATTAAAGCCTGAAAAAAAGCATGTCTGCGATGTTATCGTCATGCGATGATTTGTATATACTTTATTTTTTACCACGATATTTTCGACGACGATGTTTTTAAACCGCGAAGTTTTTGAACCGCTTTATTTTCGACGACGATATTTTGTACGACGATGTTTTAGAACTGCGATGTTTTCTCTTTGCGATGTTTTCTCCCACGATGTTTTGTAGCACGACGTTTTCGCCTTGCGTTGTTTTCTCCGCGACGTTTTCGTCCGCGATATTTTTGCCGCGATGTTTTCGGCTGTAACCACAACGAGCAATAACAGAATTTTTATTTGTATGTAACTGTAACTGTTATTGTCTCTTAGCAGTTTCAAGAAATCGAAGGTACTAGAAATTTCCCGGCGGTAGCGGGAAAATTATATAAGAATGGAAAGAACATCAATTTTCAGTTTTTAATTCAGAGTTGACTTCGGAGTATTGAGAATCTCCGAGCGAGCTTTGCTGTTTAGATTCCCTTTGCATTGCGTTGTGTTTAAAATTGTTAATAATTTGAAGTGGTAACTACTGATTATGCTGTGTCTGAGAAGAGCTGTATGAATAATTTTTTGGAAAATTGCAGAAATGTAAATCTTTCTTTTGAGAAAATAAATTTTATCAAGTTAGCGTAGGATCTGTGTGCATTCAATCCATTACGAACCCATAAGAGCGCAACAGTTCAATGTAGTCTGATACATTGATGAAATTTCTTCTGTTATCATTATTAAGTTAATAACAAGCAGAAAACTCGTGGAAAATATTTTCCTTGATTCCCTGTATTTTTAATCCTGGAAAAGAACAAAAGCATTGCCTGTATATTTTCATAACGAAAATGGAATTAATGTACCTCGCTTGAATGATTTTACAATTAAACTCATTTATCATGTGTAACAAGTACTGTTATTAATGACTTAAGTATGATAATTCAGGATTCTAAACAGAATGTTTTTCCTGGTGAAATCTGCTTGTCTATTAATTTACATTAAAAAAATTTGGATTATTAATGGAACTACTTATCTCCTTTCTTTAATTAATCATTTTAAACTAGGTAGTAAAAGTTATTTTCTTGCTACATTTTCGTCCTTCTAAATCTAATGTTGAGCACATGATAGAAATATTCAGTAAGAATTTTTAAGGTGTTTTCATTGATGTGAATTCGTATGTATGAAAAGTTTAGTTCTAAAAACATATATTACGCCCAAAGCGGCGTTTTTTAACGTTTTTTGTGTTACCTTTATTAATTGAATATCCTGTTCTTCGCACTTAAACCATAAAATTCAATTCAAAAGCAATATGGCAAAATAATTTAAAAAGAACACAGCTTTAGAATTTAGGATACACAGTCTCGCACGCTGGAGAGAAATATTTTTCCTACATTGTTGCCATTGCTCGCTTTGAAATCATTGAGTTTGTTAATCAAAAATTCGTTAAAGTTTTACAAAATAGGAAATAGATAATAAAATTCCAAATTTCAAATTTGGGCTTCCAAATGCCCATATTCGGTGGAAGATTTTGTTATTCAAAATCTGATGGCTCAAGGTACCGTTGTATCCCAATGAGAGAAATTTACATATATTTATGCAGATTCTTCATTATTTAATTTCTTTAAATATAATACACGGCTGTAATATTTGGTAGCAACAGTTTGAAAAGTGAACCGACATTTTAAGTTTTCAACGCAAAATGCCATTAAACGAAATTAATAACTCTTCTGGGCTAACGCCTTTTGGGCTTAAAAAAGAAGGACAGTTCTATATCTCCCGTTCTATTGGGCCGATTGATGAAATTCAATTTACGTTTTTATGTCTCAAAAGCGCGACTTAGGATATGTATTAGATTTATGTATTGTTCTAATATAGTATTTTGACACAAAATCGGACTTTTTCTGAAATCACATGCCAACTTTTCCATATTTAAATTCTACGACTTAAATTATGCCTAAATATTAAATTTTGTAAAATTTGGTATAAATTTACTGAGAAATTCAAATGTTTATCCTGACGCATTTTTTTTTTTTTTTTTTTTTTTTTTTTCAAATTTGGACTTCCAGATGCCCATATTCGAGTGGGCTAATTCAAAATTTGATGTCTCTGCGTATCGTCGTTTTATCACAACGCGAGAAGCATACATGAATTCATGCAGATTCTTCATTATTTAATTTCTTTAACTATAATGCACAATGCTAATACTTAGTGGCAACAATTTAGGAAGTGAAACGCCGTTTTATAATGAACGACGCAAAATGCCAAAACGAAATTAATAGCCCTTTTGGGTTAACGCTCTTTGGGCTAAAATTAAAAACAGAAATTTATAAACCAATGAAGAGTATCGATTAAAAATATATTGCAAGGGGAAAACTTAAAAAACAAAGTGAGCCAATTAAAAAAATAATAGGGAGGAAAACTATCTGGAATAATAGTAATAAATGTAAAAATTAAAATTCCGGGCTTATATTAAGTTAAATTTTTTAATTTAAAAGTTAAATTATTTAATTATAGAAAATATATGTGCTTTTCTGTGGATGAAGGAAATTTAGCATTTAATATAAAATCATTTCGTTGTAAATTTGACAAAAGTTCTTATTTTTTGTTCAATATATTTCATGGCATTTGTTGCATTTTTATATCAAGGAATAAATTTAGCATTAATTTTAGCACTAATCAGTTTTAGCACTAAATTAGGTAATAACATCTAAGAGTAAGAACTGTAGCTATCGCTTTCGTTTAAGTTATTTTGAGTATTATATCAACCTCGACAATTTTTACTTCTTTGTACGATAAAGTATTGTAATAGTAAAGGAAGTTTTCGAAAAATTTCGGGTATCATATTTCAACGAAAATAAATATCCATTTTGACCACACTCGAATCCATTTGAACGGTGTTTTTGCGTATGTATGTATCTCGCATAACTCAAAAACGAGTAGCCCTATAGAACGTCGAAATTTTTGTATATGTTATTGCTATAACATGCAGTTGTGTAACTCCTTTTTTGTTTGCTATCGACCGCACTAAAAATGTATATATCTAGTATCACAATTTTTTTATTAAAAACATTCAAACTATTTATTTTATTAAAAACATTCAAAGCATTACTCAAAGTATTTCCCCGCAATATGCTGCAGAAAATTGATCAATACGGACAAAAGTAAGAAATTTAGAACCCATTTTATACAAAGACCCCCAAAAGTGAAATTCAGTACAAAAAAAAAAAAAAAAAAAATATCCTATAAATACACAAAAAGAGAATTAAAGAAATGTGAAATTTCAACCTAGAAATTATAAATAACTGAAAAAATACGCCAAAAGCAAACCAGGAAAAGGAAAAAAGAGCAATTCAATTCAACCTGGTGTAACGTTAACAAGAAGAGGATAACAACAGAACTCAACCACAATCTCTTTCTACTTGAAAAACCCTTGCGTGTCTATATTCAAAATCAGCTGATGAACTAATCTAAAGTTTTTTTTTTTTAATTATAACAGTTCAATGAAAATTTTAAAGTCCTCCTCGAAGTAAGAAAAAATTCAGTGTCAAATCAAGTAAAAGAACAAAAGACTTTTAAAATTGAAATTTAAAATGAAATAACAAAAATAAGCCGAGAATATGTGTGTGATTATGGCAAAGCCTCGAGGGCTATCTGCCTAAGGGAAAGGATGCCTTCGTGGTGGACTTTCTAAGGAATACTGGCTCGTATACACGTTACACATGGGGAAAATCACGAAAGCGCCCCTGCAGCCAGCCCGTTCGCGGAATTCGAACCTTGGACCGAACTACCAGTGTTCAGCGACCGCTCGGCCGCTGGCGAACCCGAGAATATGAATTTAATCTAATTTTATTCTTTTGCTTGATTTGAACACTGAATTTTTTCTTGCGTCGAGGAGGAATTCAAAATTTTCGGGTGAACTGTTATAATTAAAAACTTTTAGAAGCGTTCATCAGCTGAATTTTGGATGCAGAAATGCAAGAGTTTTCAAGTGGAAAGGAATCTGTGATTGAGTCTGATGTATCCTGCTCTTGATAACGTTACATCAGATTTAAATGAATTTCTCTTCTTTATTTATTTTTCTGGTTTTAGTACATTTTTCAGGTATTTATAATTTTTAGGTTTTAATTTTATATTTCTTTAATTCTTATTTTGTATATTATAGGATATTTTGAAATTTGTTAGTATTGAATTTCAGGGTTTTTTTTTTTTTTTTTTTTTTTTTTTTGTGTGTGTGTGTGTATAAATTAGATTCTAAATTTCTTACTTTTCTCTTTCTCTCTCTATATATATCCACTCTGTTAACCGATTCGGTGAGCTCAGTTTTTTTAGTCTTATATATTGGTAAATTTTTCATTTTTTGCTTCAAAAATGATAGAATAATGTTGTTCTTATGTTTCGATTAGAGTTTTTATGCCTTTAGTTAATCTGCTTGAAATAGTTTTAGAATTATCAACAATTTAAAAGTTGTTGAAGTGCTACTAAGCCTAACGAAGCCGACATTAGTTTACATTTGAAGCTCTTAGTAAAATAGTGAATTAAGTCAGTTTCTGCACCTTCAGTGTCTTTTTGCCGAGTGGAATCAAAAGTAAACTTTCAGTTTTGCGCATCGAAAAATCTGCCTTCATATCTGCTGCTTATTTGCTTGTTTTTGCGTAAAAATTCTAATTTTAATTGTAAAAAATTAAAAAAAACTGCATTTGATGTTTTATGTTTTTCTGTCTTTTACAATATTTAATTAAAATGTTTGAGTTTTTATGTATTTTTGCCTTGCCAGGAAGTGAGAACTGATTTTGGTAAGTTTTAATAGACTGGGGCGACTGAAGGTGAAAGAGAAATATATCTCTAATGAAATTCGAAGAAATACGTTTAAATGAAATGCAGCAAGAATCATGTATAATTTAATAGACCGTACAAGGAAATCATGGGGTGTCCACATCAGATTTTTTTTTGTTTGGAGTTTCGAATTAATACTTTGTTCATTTTATTATTAAAGAAGCATTACTTACATTTAGGATGCAGCCATTATAGTTTTTTAAATACACTCACGTTGTCAATGCTGTTGTCCCGAGCTAAGCGCCAAGAAAGATATTAACATAACTGTAGATTTTTGGCAGAAATGACCACGGTCTAACGATTAAAAAGTCTTCTCTAGAGAATGGTGGTATCAGAAGAGAAGCATGGATTCTATTCCCACCAGTGCCGCCGGTAACAACTGACAGAATGATGGTAGAGAAAAGAGAGATATAAAATGCTTGGTTTATATCTTCAGCGATACCGTCGGTAACAGCTGGGCAGCAGCTTAGGGAATAACTTTCGTGCTCTTTGCTAGTTTTAAATATCGTACTCCTTTGTACTGTATAATCATCACATGGGAATGTTTTTTTTTTATTTGCGTAACTATAATATATGATTTAAGACAAATTTGAATAATTCTGCATAGAAAATATTTATGGAGAAATCATGTAAAAGGTTTGTCTTAATGTAATACCCAGTTCACTGTAGCTCAGTAATGCTAAACTCTAGAGGAAGGAAATTTTGTAAGTAAAAACATTTGTCCTTTGATCTTTTGGAAATGTCACTCAGTATATAGTCCATTCTACCTTTTGCTGTCAAAATCGAAATGAAACAGTAATATTTCAACACACATGATTACTCCATAAGAGCATTTTGGACAATCCCAAGAAAATCTTTGTAGAATATCATCACACACTTTCTTCCTGATTTGCAGGATCTCTTTCATCAAGAGGCGCGGAACCTAGCGAGCACAAATTTTTCTGTATCCCAGTTGTGGTTGTTGATTCTAATTGTAATTCCCAAAAGATTAATACAGATCTTTTTTGTACCATACCTGTATGCTCCATGATCTATCTCATGATAACATATTTGTGATTGATTTTGGTATGTTTTAATAGACTGGGGCGACTGAAGGTGATCCTGGGTGTTGTAATCACCACCCTGAAACCTCTGAAGGCATCGACACACATTACTTTGATTCATTACGTTGTTTTCATAGACTGGCGAAAACTTATTGTGAATCAATGTTGCTGAGTTATTCCGGGATTTTGAGGCATTCGATTACTACACGTTTTACAAGTAATAGTAAGATATTACGTTGACCATGCATGGTGCCTGCAAGAAATAAAAATTAAATTAAAAGATAAAATACAAGTGCTTCTACGAATAAAAATTCATAGTACTTACTATTGCAGTGGATTGTGCGTTTTATAAAATATTATTTCTTACTCACCTTCGAAGCAGTATCCAGCAAAACACATGCACTTGATCCTACTCTTCTGAGACTCGAGGAAGCATTAGGAAAATATCTCTTGTTAAATATCGCAGACCGTCGCATCATTTTAGTTTGTTTGAATTGTCTGAAAACTTTTACATTGATCATAAACAAGAATAACAATTGTCAGAGGATGAGTAATTTTGCATAATAAGGTGATTGTGTCTTAACGGGGATCTGTTTCTTATAAAGGAAATCAAAGATTCTGTGCTCAAACGTTCTTTTCTCAACATAATACATCGCAAGATGCTTTAAGTCCATCTGAATTACAAAGCGAAATACTACTACCATAGATGATAATGTTTCATACATCATCTTTTCAATAGAGAGCCTTCTAAGAACAAGATTCAAATATTCATGGACATAACTTTTCTGCAAACTAAATAGTTAATAAATGTGAAGTTTTATTTGATTATTATATAATAAGCAATTCAAACGTAATGTGAGCGTATGAACAAAAGTTCTATGTTTTCTGCCAAAATTATAGGCAAATATCAACTAAACTGGAGAGATTGAATATAAATTTACTTTTCAAAATGTAGCATGATAACGGACGTCCAAATTTTAACAAGAGCGAATCATGAGACTTAATTTAAAGACGAACCACTTGCTTTGTTCATTCATTTTCAAGCAGATTTCAAGGAATTACATAACTAATATAAATTTAGAAGTCAAACAACAAAAATTTCCAAATATAACTTTGACTTCTTAATTAATATTTGTTCGTGTTATTTTATCTTAATTACGTAACTAATGTTCATTCAAATACGAATAATTTACATTAATAGTCATACAATAATGGAAAATTTGCTTGAAATTAAGTTGTGCAAATCCCTGACTGACTTCTAAGAATGTTAATAAATTGCGTTTATAATAGAGTTTATAATAGAGCTCGAAAATATTTGAGCTTGTCTTTTTTGACGAAAAACTTTTATCTTTTTGATCGAAAAAAAACTATTGCTTAATGAATAGATCTTCAAAATTTATTGAAAGTGTCATTTCTTAGTTCTGTAATACTTCTTTGGCGAAATGAAGCAACTCCAATGATGGAACACAGAAAAAAACTATTTAGCACTCAAAATGGCGACATGCAAACAAGAAGATAAAACATATTCTAACATTTAAAAATAAATTACATTCTTCGTGCGAGAGTCGCACGTGGCACTCGAGTCTGGTTTCAAATATTGCCATACACAAATACCTTAATGTTCATCTATTTAAATTGTTTAAACTACAAGATTTTAATATTATTTAAAGCTGTTATAACCTCTCCCCCAATGTAGAGACTTTTTCCGAAGGGAAAAGTTCTGTAAAATTCGACAGTTTAATAAGCTCGGCTTGCTCATTTGCTTAAAGAGAAAAGATAACTTCTCTCATAAGTTTCCAAATTTTCAGGCCGAAAATTTTTAATTTTAAACAAATATTTTTACACCACATTTAAAAATAGGAAGAAAATTGACAGTGTTCAAATTAGTCTTCTTTTTTTTTCCTTGACGGCGCCTAGATCTCTTCCATGGTGGATCAGTTCCTCGGCTATATTTCACGGCAAAGCCTTTCCTCAGTTCATCTGTGCCTTTCGGATAATATTCAATTGTCATTTGCTTTCGACAATTGCTTTCTTCGTCTATTAGCAGCGGCTTTGATATTAAATCAAAAGCCGAAAGATGAAGATAACGCTGCATTGCAAAATGATTCTCAATATTAATTTCTTTATCGTTTTTCAAATTTTCGTGAAAATCTTCCACGTTTAATTCTGGTGATTTAACTTCTTCAAAGATATCTCTGGATGCTTTATTTTCTTCTTTCATCGGTTCCAAGATCTTCTCTTCAGCTATTTTTCTTTTCCTTTGAACTCTAGTAGAGACGGCATTAACCTGGTGAGGATGATTATCAGGTTCCTTTCTTTGTTTATTCAACAGTGCAAAAGTTCGATTGCCTAATAAATACCTTCCTTTGTCGAGTTCATCTCTAATAATGGCAGCCTTAGTTATTACTCGGCCAAGATCGCAATTTAGTTCGATCTCAGCCAATGGTAAACAGGTTGGATTCAAATCTAATGGCTGTTGCACCCACACATTTTCACCTGTCAGCATTTCCGGCATGATGTATTTGCGACAAACTATATCAATACTAGCACCTAAATCCCTTAATATAGGAATTTTATGACCATTCACGTAACCCATACTAGTATAAGGTAATAGAAATTTATCCTCTGGTTTTGCACTAATTCTGTTAAGATTAGCAGGAGATTCAGTACTATTCTTAAGTTTTGGACATTGGGGTCTTAAATGTTGATAGGACCCACACTGATAGCATTGTGGCCTCTTTCGTTTTTCATATTTATCATCTGGACGTGGACTTCTAGGTCTGTGAAACCAGCTTTGCGAATTAAATCCTGAAGACAATTTTTTCTCAGTTTTATTTTTTTTATCTGAACTCAATTTACCTTGAATTAGTGCATTGTATCTTTCTTTCTGCCGATCCACTACAGGTCTTTTTTGAAAGTTTCCACAAACGTTTTCATAGGCATCAAGTTTTTCAGCTAATTTTTTAGATGAAATCATCTCTACCCACTCATCAAGAAAATGATCTCGAATTTCAGGAGGAACTCGACGTTTAAGTTGGTCAATCACCATCAAATCGAGCAACTGATCAAACTCCTAGACCAGTCACCCATTCTTTGCAATAATTTTCTATTTCATAATTGAAATCCACCCATGTAGATTCGGTACTCTTTTGATGTTTCATAAATTTCTGTCTAAACTTTTCCGGGCTTAGTTTAAACCGTCTTAACAATAAATTCTTCACGTGCTCATAGTCTTTAGCTTTATCGGAGGGTTCTCTAGCTATTAACTGGGTTACTTCGTAAGGAAGTAGTCCTAGTAAATGAGATACAAATTCTTCTTTATCAATTTTAGCCCATTCTGCTTGCCTTTCAAACAATAGCAAATATAGACTGATATCTCCTTTCTTGTAATCGAATTTCTGCATAAGGTGACGCAGCTCCGTTTTCGGCCGGATCTGTCCGGTATTTTGAGACTTTGTCTCTGCTTCAAGTCTTAATCTCTCTAATTCATACTGTTCGTTCCTTCTCCGCTCTTCTGCTTCTTCCTGTCTCCTACGTTCTTCTCTTTCCCTTTCCTCTCTCTCTTTCCGTTCTTCTATTATTGTGTCTAAGACTCCTTTGACGAATACTTCATCATAATCTCTACTTTCAACAATTTTCTGTTTTAAATCAACTATTTTCAAATCTGCAGTCACATGAACTCCCAGTTCAGCCGCGAGATTTTGCAAATCTTCCTTACGAGCTCTTCCTAAGTAAGACATTGTTTCTGTGTTTAAAATTAACGAACACTGTGTTCCTTATATTTCCTCAAAATAGCTCAAATTAATTACTTTAATTAATTAATGCAGTCAGGAGTCACGAAATCAAATGCACTCTGTTAAATACGTATACCTCAAAAATGAAATATTTAAATTATATGAAGTTCATTCTCTCTACCACATTAATTGTGATTAAAATAAGAATAATAACATGGAGCAATATATATATATCTACCGTATGGACAACTAAAATGAATATTAAATATAATATCAAATACGGTAATAAAATAAGACAATTTATTATTAACAGGAAGTAATAATCTGGTATTACTAATATTGCGTTCAGTGATGAACTAATAAAATAAAGCAATTCTATATGAACAGGAAGTAACAATCTGGTATCACTAATATTATGTTCAGTGATGAACTAATAAAATAAAAATACGCACGATTATTCGATCTCAGTCGGTGCCTCCAAAATAATTAAGACTGTAATGCTTCTTTGGCGAAATGAAGCAACTCCAATGATGGAACACAGAAAAAAACTTTATTTAACACTCAAAATGGCGACATGCAAACAAGAAGATAAAACATATTCTAACATTTAAAAATAAATTACATTCTTCGTGCGAGAGTCGCACGTGGCACTCGAGTCTGGTTTCAAATATTGCCATACACAAATACCTTAATGTTCATCTATTTAAATTGTTTAAACTACAAGATTTTAATATTATTTAAAGCTGTTATAACCTCTCCCCCAATGTAGAGACTTTTTCCGAAGGGAAAAGTTCTGTAAAATTCGACAGTTTAATAAGCTCGGCTTGCTCATTTGCTTAAAGAGAAAAGATAACTTCTCTCATAAGTTTCCAAATTTTCAGGCCGAAAATTTTTAATTTTAAACAAATATTTTTACACCACATTTAAAAATAGGAAGAAAATTGACAGTGTTCAAATTAGTCTTCTTTTTTTTTCCTTGACGGCGCCTAGATCTCTTCCATGGTGGATCAGTTCCTCGGCTATATTTCACGGCAAAGCCTTTCCTCAGTTCATCTGTGCCTTTCGGATAATATTCAATTGTCATTTGCTTTCGACAATTGCTTTCTTCGTCTATTAGCAGCGGCTTTGATATTAAATCAAAAGCCGAAAGATGAAGATAACGCTGCATTGCAAAATGATTCTCAATATTAATTTCTTTATCGTTTTTCAAATTTTCGTGAAAATCTTCCACGTTTAATTCTGGTGATTTAACTTCTTCAAAGATATCTCTGGATGCTTTATTTTCTTCTTTCATCGGTTCCAAGATCTTCTCTTCAGCTATTTTTCTTTTCCTTTGAACTCTAGTAGAGACGGCATTAACCTGGTGAGGATGATTATCAGGTTCCTTTCTTTGTTTATTCAACAGTGCAAAAGTTCGATTGCCTAATAAATACCTTCCTTTGTCGAGTTCATCTCTAATAATGGCAGCCTTAGTTATTACTCGGCCAAGATCGCAATTTAGTTCGATCTCAGCCAATGGTAAACAGGTTGGATTCAAATCTAATGGCTGTTGCACCCACACATTTTCACCTGTCAGCATTTCCGGCATGATGTATTTGCGACAAACTATATCAATACTAGCACCTAAATCCCTTAATATAGGAATTTTATGACCATTCACGTAACCCATACTAGTATAAGGTAATAGAAATTTATCCTCTGGTTTTGCACTAATTCTGTTAAGATTAGCAGGAGATTCAGTACTATTCTTAAGTTTTGGACATTGGGGTCTTAAATGTTGATAGGACCCACACTGATAGCATTGTGGCCTCTTTCGTTTTTCATATTTATCATCTGGACGTGGACTTCTAGGTCTGTGAAACCAGCTTTGCGAATTAAATCCTGAAGACAATTTTTTCTCAGTTTTATTTTTTTTATCTGAACTCAATTTACCTTGAATTAGTGCATTGTATCTTTCTTTCTGCCGATCCACTACAGGTCTTTTTTGAAAGTTTCCACAAACGTTTTCATAGGCATCAAGTTTTTCGGCTAATTTTTTAGATGAAATCATCTCTACCCACTCATCAAGAAAATGATCTCGAATTTCAGGAGGAACTCGACGTTTAAGTTGGTCAATCACCATCAAATCTAGCAACTGATCAAACTCCTAGACCAGTCACCCATTCTTTGCAATAATTTTCTATTTCATAATTGAAATCCACCCATGTAGATTCGGTACTCTTTTGATGTTTCATAAATTTCTGTCTAAACTTTTCCGGGCTTAGTTTAAACCGTCTTAACAATAAATTCTTCACGTGCTCATAGTCTTTAGCTTTATCGGAGGGTTCTCTAGCTATTAACTGGGTTACTTCGTAAGGAAGTAGTCCTAGTAAATGAGATACAAATTCTTCTTTATCAATTTTAGCCCATTCTGCTTGCCTTTCAAACAATAGCAAATATAGACTGATATCTCCTTTCTTGTAATCGAATTTCTGCATAAGGTGACGCAGCTCCGTTTTCGGCCGGATCTGTCCGGTATTTTGAGACTTTGTCTCTGCTTCAAGTCTTAATCTCTCTAATTCATACTGTTCGTTCCTTCTCCGCTCTTCTGCTTCTTCCTGTCTCCTACGTTCTTCTCTTTCCCTTTCCTCTCTCTCTTTCCGTTCTTCTATTATTGTGTCTAAGACTCCTTTGACGAATACTTCATCATAATCTCTACTTTCAACAATTTTCTGTTTTAAATCAACTATTTTCAAATCTGCAGTCACATGAACTCCCAGTTCAGCCGCGAGATTTTGCAAATCTTCCTTACGAGCTCTTCCTAAGTAAGACATTGTTTCTGTGTTTAAAATTAACGAACACTGTGTTCCTTATATTTCCTCAAAATAGCTCAAATTAATTACTTTAATTAATTAATGCAGTCAGGAGTCACGAAATCAAATGCACTCTGTTAAATACGTATACCTCAAAAATGAAATATTTAAATTATATGAAGTTCATTCTCTCTACCACATTAATTGTGATTAAAATAAGAATAATAACATGGAGCAATATATATATATCTACCGTATGGACAACTAAAATGAATATTAAATATAATATCAAATACGGTAATAAAATAAGACAATTTATTATTAACAGGAAGTAATAATCTGGTATTACTAATATTGCGTTCAGTGATGAACTAATAAAATAAAGCAATTCTATATGAACAGGAAGTAACAATCTGGTATCACTAATATTATGTTCAGTGATGAACTAATAAAATAAAAATACGCACGATTATTCGATCTCAGTCGGTGCCTCCAAAATAATTAAGACTGTAATGCTTCTTTGGCGAAATGAAGCAACTCCAATGATGGAACACAGAAAAAAACTTTATTTAACACTCAAAATGGCGACATGCAAACAAGAAGATAAAACATATTCTAACATTTAAAAATAAATTACATTCTTCGTGCGAGAGTCGCACGTGGCACTCGAGTCTGGTTTCAAATATTGCCATACACAAATACCTTAATGTTCATCTATTTAAATTGTTTAAACTACAAGATTTTAATATTATTTAAAGCTGTTATAACCTCTCCCCCAATGTAGAGACTTTTTCCGAAGGGAAAAGTTCTGTAAAATTCGACAGTTTAATAAGCTCGGCTTGCTCATTTGCTTAAAGAGAAAAGATAACTTCTCTCATAAGTTTCCAAATTTTCAGGCCGAAAATTTTTAATTTTAAACAAATATTTTTACACCACATTTAAAAATAGGAAGAAAATTGACAGTGTTCAAATTAGTCTTCTTTTTTTTTCCTTGACGGCGCCTAGATCTCTTCCATGGTGGATCAGTTCCTCGGCTATATTTCACGGCAAAGCCTTTCCTCAGTTCATCTGTGCCTTTCGGATAATATTCAATTGTCATTTGCTTTCGACAATTGCTTTCTTCGTCTATTAGCAGCGGCTTTGATATTAAATCAAAAGCCGAAAGATGAAGATAACGCTGCATTGCAAAATGATTCTCAATATTAATTTCTTTATCGTTTTTCAAATTTTCGTGAAAATCGTCCACGTTTAATTCTGGTGATTTAACTTCTTCAAAGATATCTCTGGATGCTTTATTTTCTTCTTTCATCGGTTCCAAGATCTTCTCTTCAGCTATTTTTCTTTTCCTTTGAACTCTAGTAGAGACGGCATTAACCTGGTGAGGATGATTATCAGGTTCCTTTCTTTGTTTATTCAACAGTGCAAAAGTTCGATTGCCTAATAAATACCTTCCTTTGTCGAGTTCATCTCTAATAATGGCAGCCTTAGTTATTACTCGCCCAAGATCGCAATTTAGTTCGATCTCAGCCAATGGTAAACAGGTTGGATTCAAATCTAATGGCTGTTGCACCCACACATTTTCACCTGTCAGCATTTCCGGCATGATGTATTTGCGACAAACTATATCAATACTAGCACCTAAATCCCTTAATATAGGAATTTTATGACCATTTACGTAACCCATACTAGTATAAGGTAATAGAAATTTATCCTCTGGTTTTGCACTAATTCTGTTAAGATTAGCAGGAGATTCAGTACTATTCTTAAGTTTTGGACATTGGGGTCTTAAATGTTGATAGGACCCACACTGATAGCATTGTGGCCTCTTTCGTTTTTCATATTTATCATCTGGACGTGGACTTCTAGGTCTGTGAAACCAGCTTTGCGAATTAAATCCTGAAGACAATTTTTTCTCAGTTTTATTTTTTTTATCTGAACTCAATTTACCTTGAATTAGTGCATTGTATCTTTCTTTCTGCCGATCCACTACAGGTCTTTTTTGAAAGTTTCCGCAAACGTTTTCATAGGCATCAAGTTTTTCGGCTAATTTTTTAGATGAAATCATCTCTACCCACTCATCAAGAAAATGATCTCGAATTTCAGGAGGAACTCGACGTTTAAGTTGGTCAATCACCATCAAATCTAGCAACTGATCAAACTCCTAGACCAGTCACCCATTCTTTGCAATAATTTTCTATTTCATAATTGAAATCCACCCATGTAGATTCGGTACTCTTTTGATGTTTCATAAATTTCTGTCTAAACTTTTCCGGGCTTAGTTTAAACCGTCTTAACAATAAATTCTTCACGTGCTCATAGTCTTTAGCTTTATCGGAGGGTTCTCTAGCTATTAACTGGGTTACTTCGTAAGGAAGTAGTCCTAGTAAATGAGATACAAATTTTTCTTTATCAATTTTAGCCCATTCTGCTTGCCTTTCAAACAATAGCAAATATAGACTGATATCTCCTTTCTTGTAATCGAATTTCTGCATAAGGTGACGCAGCTCCGTTTTCGGCCGGATCTGTCCGGTATTTTGAGACTTTGTCTCTGCTTCAAGTCTTAATCTCTCTAATTCATACTGTTCGTTCCTTCTCCGCTCTTCTGCTTCTTCCTGTCTCCTACGTTCTTCTCTTTCCCTTTCCTCTCTCTCTTTCCGTTCTTCTATTATTGTGTCTAAGACTCCTTTGACGAATACTTCATCATAATCTCTACTTTCAACAATTTTCTGTTTTAAATCAACTATTTTCAAATCTGCAGTCACATGAACTCCCAGTTCAGCCGCGAGATTTTGCAAATCTTCCTTACGAGCTCTTCCTAAGTAAGACATTGTTTCTGTGTTTAAAATTAACGAACACTGTGTTCCTTATATTTCCTCAAAATAGCTCAAATTAATTACTTTAATTAATTAATGCAGTCAGGAGTCACGAAATTAAATGCACTCTGTTAAATACGTATACCTCAAAAATGAAATATTTAAATTATATGAAGTTCATTCTCTCTACCACATTAATTGTGATTAAAATAAGAATAATAACATGGAGCAATATATATATATCTACCGTATGGACAACTAAAATGAATATTAAATATAATATCAAATACGGTAATAAAATAAGACAATTTATTATTAACAGGAAGTAATAATCTGGTATTACTAATATTGCGTTCAGTGATGAACTAATAAAATAAAGCAATTCTATATGAACAGGAAGTAACAATCTGGTATCACTAATATTATGTTCAGTGATGAACTAATAAAATAAAAATACGCACGATTATTCGATCTCAGTCGGTGCCTCCAAAATAATTAAGACTGTAATGCTTCTTTGGCGAAATGAAGCAACTCCAATGATGGAACACAGAAAAAAACTTTATTTAACACTCAAAATGGCGACATGCAAACAAGAAGATAAAACATATTCTAACATTTAAAAATAAATTACATTCTTCGTGCGAGAGTCGCACGTGGCACTCGAGTCTGGTTTCAAATATTGCCATACACAAATACCTTAATGTGCATCTATTTAAATTGTTTAAACTACAAGATTTTAATATTATTTAAAGCTGTTATAACCTCTCCCCCAATGTAGAGACTTTTTCCGAAGGGAAAAGTTCTGTAAAATTCGACAGTTTAATAAGCTCGGCTTGCTCATTTGCTTAAAGAGAAAAGATAACTTCTCTCATAAGTTTCCAAATTTTCAGGCCGAAAATTTTTAATTTTAAACAAATATTTTTACACCACATTTAAAAATAGGAAGAAAATTGACAGTGTTCAAATTAGTCTTCTTTTTTTTTCCTTGACGGCGCCTAGATCTCTTCCATGGTGGATCAGTTCCTCGGCTATATTTCACGGCAAAGCCTTTCCTCAGTTCATCTGTGCCTTTCGGATAATATTCAATTGTCATTTGCTTTCGACAATTGCTTTCTTCGTCTATTAGCAGCGGCTTTGATATTAAATCAAAAGCCGAAAGATGAAGATAACGCTGCATTGCAAAATGATTCTCAATATTAATTTCTTTATCGTTTTTCAAATTTTCGTGAAAATCTTCCACGTTTAATTCTGGTGATTTAACTTCTTCAAAGATATCTCTGGATGCTTTATTTTCTTCTTTCATCGGTTCCAAGATCTTCTCTTCAGCTATTTTTCTTTTCCTTTGAACTCTAGTAGAGACGGCATTAACCTGGTGAGGATGATTATCAGGTTCCTTTCTTTGTTTATTCAACAGTGCAAAAGTTCGATTGCCTAATAAATACCTTCCTTTGTCGAGTTCATCTCTAATAATGGCAGCCTTAGTTATTACTCGGCCAAGATCGCAATTTAGTTCGATCTCAGCCAATGGTAAACAGGTTGGATTCAAATCTAATGGCTGTTGCACCCACACATTTTCACCTGTCAGCATTTCCGGCATGATGTATTTGCGACAAACTATATCAATACTAGCACCTAAATCCCTTAATATAGAAATTTTATGACCATTTACGTAACCCATACTAGTATAAGGTAATAGAAATTTATCCTCTGGTTTTGCACTAATTCTGTTAAGATTAGCAGGAGATTCAGTACTATTCTTAAGTTTTGGACATTGGGGTCTTAAATGTTGATAGGACCCACACTGATAGCATTGTGGCCTCTTTCGTTTTTCATATTTATCATCTGGACGTGGACTTCTAGGTCTGTGAAACCAGCTTTGCGAATTAAATCCTGAAGACAATTTTTTCTCAGTTTTATTTTTTTTATCTGAACTCAATTTACCTTGAATTAGTGCATTGTATCTTTCTTTCTGCCGATCCACTACAGGTCTTTTTTGAAAGTTTCCACAAACGTTTTCATAGGCATCAAGTTTTTCAGCTAATTTTTTAGATGAAATCATCTCTACCCACTCATCAAGAAAATGATCTCGAATTTCAGGAGGAACTCGACGTTTAAGTTGGTCAATCACCATCAAATCTAGCAACTGATCAAACTCCTAGACCAGTCACCCATTCTTTGCAATAATTTTCTATTTCATAATTGAAATCCACCCATGTAGATTCGGTACTCTTTTGATGTTTCATAAATTTCTGTCTAAACTTTTCCGGGCTTAGTTTAAACCGTCTTAACAATAAATTCTTCACGTGCTCATAGTCTTTAGCTTTATCGGAGGGTTCTCTAGCTATTAACTGGGTTACTTCGTAAGGAAGTAGTCCTAGTAAATGAGATACAAATTCTTCTTTATCAATTTTAGCCCATTCTGCTTGCCTTTCAAACAATAGCAAATATAGACTGATATCTCCTTTCTTGTAATCGAATTTCTGCATAAGGTGACGCAGCTCCGTTTTCGGCCGGATCTGTCCGGTATTTTGAGACTTTGTCTCTGCTTCAAGTCTTAATCTCTCTAATTCATACTGTTCGTTCCTTCTCCGCTCTTCTGCTTCTTCCTGTCTCCTACGTTCTTCTCTTTCCCTTTCCTCTCTCTCTTTCCGTTCTTCTATTATTGTGTCTAAGACTCCTTTGACGAATACTTCATCATAATCTCTACTTTCAACAATTTTCTGTTTTAAATCAACTATTTTCAAATCTGCAGTCACATGAACTCCCAGTTCAGCCGCGAGATTTTGCAAATCTTCCTTACGAGCTCTTCCTAAGTAAGACATTGTTTCTGTGTTTAAAATTAACGAACACTGTGTTCCTTATATTTCCTCAAAATAGCTCAAATTAATTACTTTAATTAATTAATGCAGTCAGGAGTCAAGAAATCAAATGCACTCTGTTAAATACGTATACCTCAAAAATGAAATATTTAAATTATATGAAGTTCATTCTCTCTACCACATTAATTGTGATTAAAATAAGAATAATAACATGGAGCAATATATATATATCTACCGTATGGACAACTAAAATGAATATTAAATATAATATCAAATACGGTAATAAAATAAGACAATTTATTATTAACAGGAAGTAATAATCTGGTATTACTAATATTGCGTTCAGTGATGAACTAATAAAATAAAGCAATTCTATATGAACAGGAAGTAACAATCTGGTATCACTAATATTATGTTCAGTGATGAACTAATAAAATAAAAATACGCACGATTATTCGATCTCAGTCGGTGCCTCCAAAATAATTAAGACTGTAATGCTTCTTTGGCGAAATGAAGCAACTCCAATGATGGAACACAGAAAAAAACTTTATTTAACACTCAAAATGGCGACATGCAAACAAGAAGATAAAACATATTCTAACATTTAAAAATAAATTACATTCTTCGTGCGAGAGTCGCACGTGGCACTCGAGTCTGGTTTCAAATATTGCCATACACAAATACCTTAATGTTCATCTATTTAAATTGTTTAAACTACAAGATTTTAATATTATTTAAAGCTGTTATAACCTCTCCCCCAATGTAGAGACTTTTTCCGAAGGGAAAAGTTCTGTAAAATTCGACAGTTTAATAAGCTCGGCTTGCTCATTTGCTTAAAGAGAAAAGATAACTTCTCTCATAAGTTTCCAAATTTTCAGGCCGAAAATTTTTAATTTTAAACAAATATTTTTACACCACATTTAAAAATAGGAAGAAAATTGACAGTGTTCAAATTAGTCTTCTTTTTTTTTCCTTGACGGCGCCTAGATCTCTTCCATGGTGGATCAGTTCCTCGGCTATATTTCACGGCAAAGCCTTTCCTCAGTTCATCTGTGCCTTTCGGATAATATTCAATTGTCATTTGCTTTCGACAATTGCTTTCTTCGTCTATTAGCAGCGGCTTTGATATTAAATCAAAAGCCGAAAGATGAAGATAACGCTGCATTGCAAAATGATTCTCAATATTAATTTCTTTATCGTTTTTCAAATTTTCGTGAAAATCTTCCACGTTTAATTCTGGTGATTTAACTTCTTCAAAGATATCTCTGGATGCTTTATTTTCTTCTTTCATCGGTTCCAAGATCTTCTCTTCAGCTATTTTTCTTTTCCTTTGAACTCTAGTAGAGACGGCATTAACCTGGTGAGGATGATTATCAGGTTCCTTTCTTTGTTTATTCAACAGTGCAAAAGTTCGATTGCCTAATAAATACCTTCCTTTGTCGAGTTCATCTCTAATAATGGCAGCCTTAGTTATTACTCGCCCAAGATCGCAATTTAGTTCGATCTCAGCCAATGGTAAACAGGTTGGATTCAAATCTAATGGCTGTTGCACCCACACATTTTCACCTGTCAGCATTTCCGGCATGATGTATTTGCGACAAACTATATCAATACTAGCACCTAAATCCCTTAATATAGGAATTTTATGACCATTTACGTAACCCATACTAGTATAAGGTAATAGAAATTTATCCTCTGGTTTTGCACTAATTCTGTTAAGATTAGCAGGAGATTCAGTACTATTCTTAAGTTTTGGACATTGGGGTCTTAAATGTTGATAGGACCCACACTGATAGCATTGTGGCCTCTTTCGTTTTTCATATTTATCATCTGGACGTGGACTTCTAGGTCTGTGAAACCAGCTTTGCGAATTAAATCCTGAAGACAATTTTTTCTCAGTTTTATTTTTTTTATCTGAACTCAATTTACCTTGAATTAGTGCATTGTATCTTTCTTTCTGCCGATCCACTACAGGTCTTTTTTGAAAGTTTCCACAAACGTTTTCATAGGCATCAAGTTTTTCAGCTAATTTTTTAGATGAAATCATCTCTACCCACTCATCAAGAAAATGATCTCGAATTTCAGGAGGAACTCGACGTTTAAGTTGGTCAATCACCATCAAATCTAGCAACTGATCAAACTCCTAGACCAGTCACCCATTCTTTGCAATAATTTTCTATTTCATAATTGAAATCCACCCATGTAGATTCGGTACTCTTTTGATGTTTCATAAATTTCTGTCTAAACTTTTCCGGGCTTAGTTTAAACCGTCTTAACAATAAATTCTTCACGTGCTCATAGTCTTTAGCTTTATCGGAGGGTTCTCTAGCTATTAACTGGGTTACTTCGTAAGGAAGTAGTCCTAGTAAATGAGATACAAATTCTTCTTTATCAATTTTAGCCCATTCTGCTTGCCTTTCAAACAATAGCAAATATAGACTGATATCTCCTTTCTTGTAATCGAATTTCTGCATAAGGTGACGCAGCTCCGTTTTCGGCCGGATCTGTCCGGTATTTTGAGACTTTGTCTCTGCTTCAAGTCTTAATCTCTCTAATTCATACTGTTCGTTCCTTCTCCGCTCTTCTGCTTCTTCCTGTCTCCTACGTTCTTCTCTTTCCCTTTCCTCTCTCTCTTTCCGTTCTTCTATTATTGTGTCTAAGACTCCTTTGACGAATACTTCATCATAATCTCTACTTTCAACAATTTTCTGTTTTAAATCAACTATTTTCAAATCTGCAGTCACATGAACTCCCAGTTCAGCCGCGAGATTTTGCAAATCTTCCTTACGAGCTCTTCCTAAGTAAGACATTGTTTCTGTGTTTAAAATTAACGAACACTGTGTTCCTTATATTTCCTCAAAATAGCTCAAATTAATTACTTTAATTAATTAATGCAGTCAGGAGTCACGAAATCAAATGCACTCTGTTAAATACGTATACCTCAAAAATGAAATATTTAAATTATATGAAGTTCATTCTCTCTACCACATTAATTGTGATTAAAATAAGAATAATAACATGGAGCAATATATATATATCTACCGTATGGACAACTAAAATGAATATTAAATATAATATCAAATACGGTAATAAAATAAGACAATTTATTATTAACAGGAAGTAATAATCTGGTATTACTAATATTGCGTTCAGTGATGAACTAATAAAATAAAGCAATTCTATATGAACAGGAAGTAACAATCTGGTATCACTAATATTATGTTCAGTGATGAACTAATAAAATAAAAATACGCACGATTATTCGATCTCAGTCGGTGCCTCCAAAATAATTAAGACTGTAATGCTTCTTTGGCGAAATGAAGCAACTCCAATGATGGAACACAGAAAAAAACTTTATTTAACACTCAAAATGGCGACATGCAAACAAGAAGATAAAACATATTCTAACATTTAAAAATAAATTACATTCTTCGTGCGAGAGTCGCACGTGGCACTCGAGTCTGGTTTCAAATATTGCCATACACAAATACCTTAATGTTCATCTATTTAAATTGTTTAAACTACAAGATTTTAATATTATTTAAAGCTGTTATAACCTCTCCCCCAATGTAGAGACTTTTTCCGAAGGGAAAAGTTCTGTAAAATTCGACAGTTTAATAAGCTCGGCTTGCTCATTTGCTTAAAGAGAAAAGATAACTTCTCTCATAAGTTTCCAAATTTTCAGGCCGAAAATTTTTAATTTTAAACAAATATTTTTACACCACATTTAAAAATAGGAAGAAAATTGACAGTATTCAAATTAGTCTTCTTTTTTTTTCCTTGACGGCGCCTAGATCTCTTCCATGGTGGATCAGTTCCTCGGCTATATTTCACGGCAAAGCCTTTCCTCAGTTCATCTGTGCCTTTCGGATAATATTCAATTGTCATTTGCTTTCGACAATTGCTTTCTTCGTCTATTAGCAGCGGCTTTGATATTAAATCAAAAGCCGAAAGATGAAGATAACGCTGCATTGCAAAATGATTCTCAATATTAATTTCTTTATCGTTTTTCAAATTTTCGTGAAAATCTTCCACGTTTAATTCTGGTGATTTAACTTCTTCAAAGATATCTCTGGATGCTTTATTTTCTTCTTTCATCGGTTCCAAGATCTTCTCTTCAGCTATTTTTCTTTTCCTTTGAACTCTAGTAGAGACGGCATTAACCTGGTGAGGATGATTATCAGGTTCCTTTCTTTGTTTATTCAACAGTGCAAAAGTTCGATTGCCTAATAAATACCTTCCTTTGTCGAGTTCATCTCTAATAATGGCAGCCTTAGTTATTACTCGCCCAAGATCGCAATTTAGTTCGATCTCAGCCAATGGTAAACAGGTTGGATTCAAATCTAATGGCTGTTGCACCCACACATTTTCACCTGTCAGCATTTCCGGCATGATGTATTTGCGACAAACTATATCAATACTAGCACCTAAATCCCTTAATATAGGAATTTTATGACCATTTACGTAACCCATACTAGTATAAGGTAATAGAAATTTATCCTCTGGTTTTGCACTAATTCTGTTAAGATTAGCAGGAGATTCAGTACTATTCTTAAGTTTTGGACATTGGGGTCTTAAATGTTGATAGGACCCACACTGATAGCATTGTGGCCTCTTTCGTTTTTCATATTTATCATCTGGACGTGGACTTCTAGGTCTGTGAAACCAGCTTTGCGAATTAAATCCTGAAGACAATTTTTTCTCAGTTTTATTTTTTTTATCTGAACTCAATTTACCTTGAATTAGTGCATTGTATCTTTCTTTCTGCCGATCCACTACAGGTCTTTTTTGAAAGTTTCCGCAAACGTTTTCATAGGCATCAAGTTTTTCAGCTAATTTTTTAGATGAAATCATCTCTACCCACTCATCAAGAAAATGATCTCGAATTTCAGGAGGAACTCGACGTTTAAGTTGGTCAATCACCATCAAATCTAGCAACTGATCAAACTCCTAGACCAGTCACCCATTCTTTGCAATAATTTTCTATTTCATAATTGAAATCCACCCATGTAGATTCGGTACTCTTTTGATGTTTCATAAATTTCTGTCTAAACTTTTCCGGGCTTAGTTTAAACCGTCTTAACAATAAATTCTTCACGTGCTCATAGTCTTTAGCTTTATCGGAGGGTTCTCTAGCTATTAACTGGGTTACTTCGTAAGGAAGTAGTCCTAGTAAATGAGATACAAATTCTTCTTTATCAATTTTAGCCCATTCTGCTTGCCTTTCAAACAATAGCAAATATAGACTGATATCTCCTTTCTTGTAATCGAATTTCTGCATAAGGTGACGCAGCTCCGTTTTCGGCCGGATCTGTCCGGTATTTTGAGACTTTGTCTCTGCTTCAAGTCTTAATCTCTCTAATTCATACTGTTCGTTCCTTCTCCGCTCTTCTGCTTCTTCCTGTCTCCTACGTTCTTCTCTTTCCCTTTCCTCTCTCTCTTTCCGTTCTTCTATTATTGTGTCTAAGACTCCTTTGACGAATACTTCATCATAATCTCTACTTTCAACAATTTTCTGTTTTAAATCAACTATTTTCAAATCTGCAGTCACATGAACTCCCAGTTCAGCCGCGAGATTTTGCAAATCTTCCTTACGAGCTCTTCCTAAGTAAGACATTGTTTCTGTGTTTAAAATTAACGAACACTGTGTTCCTTATATTTCCTCAAAATAGCTCAAATTAATTACTTTAATTAATTAATGCAGTCAGGAGTCACGAAATCAAATGCACTCTGTTAAATACGTATACCTCAAAAATGAAATATTTAAATTATATGAAGTTCATTCTCTCTACCACATTAATTGTGATTAAAATAAGAATAATAACATGGAGCAATATATATATATCTACCGTATGGACAACTAAAATGAATATTAAATATAATATCAAATACGGTAATAAAATAAGACAATTTATTATTAACAGGAAGTAATAATCTGGTATTACTAATATTGCGTTCAGTGATGAACTAATAAAATAAAGCAATTCTATATGAACAGGAAGTAACAATCTGGTATCACTAATATTATGTTCAGTGATGAACTAATAAAATAAAAATACGCACGATTATTCGATCTCAGTCGGTGCCTCCAAAATAATTAAGACTGTAATGCTTCTTTGGCGAAATGAAGCAACTCCAATGATGGAACACAGAAAAAAACTTTATTTAACACTCAAAATGGCGACATGCAAACAAGAAGATAAAACATATTCTAACATTTAAAAATAAATTACATTCTTCGTGCAAGTGTCGCACGTGGCACTCGAGTCTGGTTTCAAATATTGCCATACACAAATACCTTAATGTTCATCTATTTAAATTGTTTAAACTACAAGATTTTAATATTATTTAAAGCTGTTATAACCTCTCCCCCAATGTAAAGACTTTTTCCGAAGGGAAAAGTTCTGTAAAATTCGACAGTTTAATAAGCTCGGCTTGCTCATTTGCTTAAAGAGAAAAGATAACTTCTCTCATAAGTTTCCAAATTTTCAGGCCGAAAATTTTTAATTTTAAACAAATATTTTTACACCACATTTAAAAATAGGAAGAAAATTGACAGTGTTCAAATTAGTCTTCTTTTTTTTTCCTTGACGGCGCCTAGATCTCTTCCATGGTGGATCAGTTCCTCGGCTATATTTCACGGCAAAGCCTTTCCTCAGTTCATCTGTGCCTTTCGGATAATATTCAATTGTCATTTGCTTTCGACAATTGCTTTCTTCGTCTATTAGCAGCGGCTTTGATATTAAATCAAAAGCCGAAAGATGAAGATAACGCTGCATTGCAAAATGATTCTCAATATTAATTTCTTTATCGTTTTTCAAATTTTCGTGAAAATCTTCCACGTTTAATTCTGGTGATTTAACTTCTTCAAAGATATCTCTGGATGCTTTATTTTCTTCTTTCATCGGTTCCAAGATCTTCTCTTCAGCTATTTTTCTTTTCCTTTGAACTCTAGTAGAGACGGCATTAACCTGGTGAGGATGATTATCAGGTTCCTTTCTTTGTTTATTCAACAGTGCAAAAGTTCGATTGCCTAATAAATACCTTCCTTTGTCGAGTTCATCTCTAATAATGGCAGCCTTAGTTATTACTCGCCCAAGATCGCAATTTAGTTCGATCTCAGCCAATGGTAAACAGGTTGGATTCAAATCTAATGGCTGTTGCACCCACACATTTTCACCTGTCAGCATTTCCGGCATGATGTATTTGCGACAAACTATATCAATACTAGCACCTAAATCCCTTAATATAGGAATTTTATGACCATTTACGTAACCCATACTAGTATAAGGTAATAGAAATTTATCCTCTGGTTTTGCACTAATTCTGTTAAGATTAGCAGGAGATTCAGTACTATTCTTAAGTTTTGGACATTGGGGTCTTAAATGTTGATAGGACCCACACTGATAGCATTGTGGCCTCTTTCGTTTTTCATATTTATCATCTGGACGTGGACTTCTAGGTCTGTGAAACCAGCTTTGCGAATTAAATCCTGAAGACAATTTTTTCTCAGTTTTATTTTTTTTATCTGAACTCAATTTACCTTGAATTAGTGCATTGTATCTTTCTTTCTGCCGATCCACTACAGGTCTTTTTTGAAAGTTTCCGCAAACGTTTTCATAGGCATCAAGTTTTTCAGCTAATTTTTTAGATGAAATCATCTCTACCCACTCATCAAGAAAATGATCTCGAATTTCAGGAGGAACTCGACGTTTAAGTTGGTCAATCACCATCAAATCTAGCAACTGATCAAACTCCTAGACCAGTCACCCATTCTTTGCAATAATTTTCTATTTCATAATTGAAATCCACCCATGTAGATTCGGTACTCTTTTGATGTTTCATAAATTTCTGTCTAAACTTTTCCGGGCTTAGTTTAAACCGTCTTAACAATAAATTCTTCACGTGCTCATAGTCTTTAGCTTTATCGGAGGGTTCTCTAGCTATTAACTGGGTTACTTCGTAAGGAAGTAGTCCTAGTAAATGAGATACAAATTCTTCTTTATCAATTTTAGCCCATTCTGCTTGCCTTTCAAACAATAGCAAATATAGACTGATATCTCCTTTCTTGTAATCGAATTTCTGCATAAGGTGACGCAGCTCCGTTTTCGGCCGGATCTGTCCGGTATTTTGAGACTTTGTCTCTGCTTCAAGTCTTAATCTCTCTAATTCATACTGTTCGTTCCTTCTCCGCTCTTCTGCTTCTTCCTGTCTCCTACGTTCTTCTCTTTCCCTTTCCTCTCTCTCTTTCCGTTCTTCTATTATTGTGTCTAAGACTCCTTTGACGAATACTTCATCATAATCTCTACTTTCAACAATTTTCTGTTTTAAATCAACTATTTTCAAATCTGCAGTCACATGAACTCCCAGTTCAGCCGCGAGATTTTGCAAATCTTCCTTACGAGCTCTTCCTAAGTAAGACATTGTTTCTGTGTTTAAAATTAACGAACACTGTGTTCCTTATATTTCCTCAAAATAGCTCAAATTAATTACTTTAATTAATTAATGCAGTCAGGAGTCACGAAATCAAATGCACTCTGTTAAATACGTATACCTCAAAAATGAAATATTTAAATTATATGAAGTTCATTCTCTCTACCACATTAATTGTGATTAAAATAAGAATAATAACATGGAGCAATATATATATATCTACCGTATGGACAACTAAAATGAATATTAAATATAATATCAAATACGGTAATAAAATAAGACAATTTATTATTAACAGGAAGTAATAATCTGGTATTACTAATATTGCGTTCAGTGATGAACTAATAAAATAAAGCAATTCTATATGAACAGGAAGTAACAATCTGGTATCACTAATATTATGTTCAGTGATGAACTAATAAAATAAAAATACGCACGATTATTCGATCTCAGTCGGTGCCTCCAAAATAATTAAGACTGTAATGCTTCTTTGGCGAAATGAAGCAACTCCAATGATGGAACACAGAAAAAAACTTTATTTAACACTCAAAATGGCGACATGCAAACAAGAAGATAAAACATATTCTAACATTTAAAAATAAATTACATTCTTCGTGCAAGTGTCGCACGTGGCACTCGAGTCTGGTTTCAAATATTGCCATACACAAATACCTTAATGTTCATCTATTTAAATTGTTTAAACTACAAGATTTTAATATTATTTAAAGCTGTTATAACCTCTCCCCCAATGTAGAGACTTTTTCCGAAGGGAAAAGTTCTGTAAAATTCGACAGTTTAATAAGCTCGGCTTGCTCATTTGCTTAAAGAGAAAAGATAACTTCTCTCATAAGTTTCCAAATTTTCAGGCCGAAAATTTTTAATTTTAAACAAATATTTTTACACCACATTTAAAAATAGGAAGAAAATTGACAGTGTTCAAATTAGTCTTCTTTTTTTTTCCTTGACGGCGCCTAGATCTCTTCCATGGTGGATCAGTTCCTCGGCTATATTTCACGGCAAAGCCTTTCCTCAGTTCATCTGTGCCTTTCGGATAATATTCAATTGTCATTTGCTTTCGACAATTGCTTTCTTCGTCTATTAGCAGCGGCTTTGATATTAAATCAAAAGCCGAAAGATGAAGATAACGCTGCATTGCAAAATGATTCTCAATATTAATTTCTTTATCGTTTTTCAAATTTTCGTGAAAATCTTCCACGTTTAATTCTGGTGATTTAACTTCTTCAAAGATATCTCTGGATGCTTTATTTTCTTCTTTCATCGGTTCCAAGATCTTCTCTTCAGCTATTTTTCTTTTCCTTTGAACTCTAGTAGAGACGGCATTAACCTGGTGAGGATGATTATCAGGTTCCTTTCTTTGTTTATTCAACAGTGCAAAAGTTCGATTGCCTAATAAATACCTTCCTTTGTCGAGTTCATCTCTAATAATGGCAGCCTTAGTTATTACTCGCCCAAGATCGCAATTTAGTTCGATCTCAGCCAATGGTAAACAGGTTGGATTCAAATCTAATGGCTGTTGCACCCACACATTTTCACCTGTCAGCATTTCCGGCATGATGTATTTGCGACAAACTATATCAATACTAGCACCTAAATCCCTTAATATAGGAATTTTATGACCATTTACGTAACCCATACTAGTATAAGGTAATAGAAATTTATCCTCTGGTTTTGCACTAATTCTGTTAAGATTAGCAGGAGATTCAGTACTATTCTTAAGTTTTGGACATTGGGGTCTTAAATGTTGATAGGACCCACACTGATAGCATTGTGGCCTCTTTCGTTTTTCATATTTATCATCTGGACGTGGACTTCTAGGTCTGTGAAACCAGCTTTGCGAATTAAATCCTGAAGACAATTTTTTCTCAGTTTTATTTTTTTTATCTGAACTCAATTTACCTTGAATTAGTGCATTGTATCTTTCTTTCTGCCGATCCACTACAGGTCTTTTTTGAAAGTTTCCGCAAACGTTTTCATAGGCATCAAGTTTTTCAGCTAATTTTTTAGATGAAATCATCTCTACCCACTCATCAAGAAAATGATCTCGAATTTCAGGAGGAACTCGACGTTTAAGTTGGTCAATCACCATCAAATCTAGCAACTGATCAAACTCCTAGACCAGTCACCCATTCTTTGCAATAATTTTCTATTTCATAATTGAAATCCACCCATGTAGATTCGGTACTCTTTTGATGTTTCATAAATTTCTGTCTAAACTTTTCCGGGCTTAGTTTAAACCGTCTTAACAATAAATTCTTCACGTGCTCATAGTCTTTAGCTTTATCGGAGGGTTCTCTAGCTATTAACTGGGTTACTTCGTAAGGAAGTAGTCCTAGTAAATGAGATACAAATTCTTCTTTATCAATTTTAGCCCATTCTGCTTGCCTTTCAAACAATAGCAAATATAGACTGATATCTCCTTTCTTGTAATCGAATTTCTGCATAAGGTGACGCAGCTCCGTTTTCGGCCGGATCTGTCCGGTATTTTGAGACTTTGTCTCTGCTTCAAGTCTTAATCTCTCTAATTCATACTGTTCGTTCCTTCTCCGCTCTTCTGCTTCTTCCTGTCTCCTACGTTCTTCTCTTTCCCTTTCCTCTCTCTCTTTCCGTTCTTCTATTATTGTGTCTAAGACTCCTTTGACGAATACTTCATCATAATCTCTACTTTCAACAATTTTCTGTTTTAAATCAACTATTTTCAAATCTGCAGTCACATGAACTCCCAGTTCAGCCGCGAGATTTTGCAAATCTTCCTTACGAGCTCTTCCTAAGTAAGACATTGTTTCTGTGTTTAAAATTAACGAACACTGTGTTCCTTATATTTCCTCAAAATAGCTCAAATTAATTACTTTAATTAATTAATGCAGTCAGGAGTCACGAAATCAAATGCACTCTGTTAAATACGTATACCTCAAAAATGAAATATTTAAATTATATGAAGTTCATTCTCTCTACCACATTAATTGTGATTAAAATAAGAATAATAACATGGAGCAATATATATATATCTACCGTATGGACAACTAAAATGAATATTAAATATAATATCAAATACGGTAATAAAATAAGACAATTTATTATTAACAGGAAGTAATAATCTGGTATTACTAATATTGCGTTCAGTGATGAACTAATAAAATAAAGCAATTCTATATGAACAGGAAGTAACAATCTGGTATCACTAATATTATGTTCAGTGATGAACTAATAAAATAAAAATACGCACGATTATTCGATCTCAGTCGGTGCCTCCAAAATAATTAAGACTGTAATGCTTCTTTGGCGAAATGAAGCAACTCCAATGATGGAACACAGAAAAAAACTTTATTTAACACTCAAAATGGCGACATGCAAACAAGAAGATAAAACATATTCTAACATTTAAAAATAAATTACATTCTTCGTGCAAGTGTCGCACGTGGCACTCGAGTCTGGTTTCAAATATTGCCATACACAAATACCTTAATGTTCATCTATTTAAATTGTTTAAACTACAAGATTTTAATATTATTTAAAGCTGTTATAACCTCTCCCCCAATGTAGAGACTTTTTCCGAAGGGAAAAGTTCTGTAAAATTCGACAGTTTAATAAGCTCGGCTTGCTCATTTGCTTAAAGAGAAAAGATAACTTCTCTCATAAGTTTCCAAATTTTCAGGCCGAAAATTTTTAATTTTAAACAAATATTTTTACACCACATTTAAAAATAGGAAGAAAATTGACAGTGTTCAAATTAGTCTTCTTTTTTTTTCCTTGACGGCGCCTAGATCTCTTCCATGGTGGATCAGTTCCTCGGCTATATTTCACGGCAAAGCCTTTCCTCAGTTCATCTGTGCCTTTCGGATAATATTCAATTGTCATTTGCTTTCGACAATTGCTTTCTTCGTCTATTAGCAGCGGCTTTGATATTAAATCAAAAGCCGAAAGATGAAGATAACGCTGCATTGCAAAATGATTCTCAATATTAATTTCTTTATCGTTTTTCAAATTTTCGTGAAAATCTTCCACGTTTAATTCTGGTGATTTAACTTCTTCAAAGATATCTCTGGATGCTTTATTTTCTTCTTTCATCGGTTCCAAGATCTTCTCTTCAGCTATTTTTCTTTTCCTTTGAACTCTAGTAGAGACGGCATTAACCTGGTGAGGATGATTATCAGGTTCCTTTCTTTGTTTATTCAACAGTGCAAAAGTTCGATTGCCTAATAAATACCTTCCTTTGTCGAGTTCATCTCTAATAATGGCAGCCTTAGTTATTACTCGCCCAAGATCGCAATTTAGTTCGATCTCAGCCAATGGTAAACAGGTTGGATTCAAATCTAATGGCTGTTGCACCCACACATTTTCACCTGTCAGCATTTCCGGCATGATGTATTTGCGACAAACTATATCAATACTAGCACCTAAATCCCTTAATATAGGAATTTTATGACCATTTACGTAACCCATACTAGTATAAGGTAATAGAAATTTATCCTCTGGTTTTGCACTAATTCTGTTAAGATTAGCAGGAGATTCAGTACTATTCTTAAGTTTTGGACATTGGGGTCTTAAATGTTGATAGGACCCACACTGATAGCATTGTGGCCTCTTTCGTTTTTCATATTTATCATCTGGACGTGGACTTCTAGGTCTGTGAAACCAGCTTTGCGAATTAAATCCTGAAGACAATTTTTTCTCAGTTTTATTTTTTTTATCTGAACTCAATTTACCTTGAATTAGTGCATTGTATCTTTCTTTCTGCCGATCCACTACAGGTCTTTTTTGAAAGTTTCCGCAAACGTTTTCATAGGCATCAAGTTTTTCAGCTAATTTTTTAGATGAAATCATCTCTACCCACTCATCAAGAAAATGATCTCGAATTTCAGGAGGAACTCGACGTTTAAGTTGGTCAATCACCATCAAATCTAGCAACTGATCAAACTCCTAGACCAGTCACCCATTCTTTGCAATAATTTTCTATTTCATAATTGAAATCCACCCATGTAGATTCGGTACTCTTTTGATGTTTCATAAATTTCTGTCTAAACTTTTCCGGGCTTAGTTTAAACCGTCTTAACAATAAATTCTTCACGTGCTCATAGTCTTTAGCTTTATCGGAGGGTTCTCTAGCTATTAACTGGGTTACTTCGTAAGGAAGTAGTCCTAGTAAATGAGATACAAATTCTTCTTTATCAATTTTAGCCCATTCTGCTTGCCTTTCAAACAATAGCAAATATAGACTGATATCTCCTTTCTTGTAATCGAATTTCTGCATAAGGTGACGCAGCTCCGTTTTCGGCCGGATCTGTCCGGTATTTTGAGACTTTGTCTCTGCTTCAAGTCTTAATCTCTCTAATTCATACTGTTCGTTCCTTCTCCGCTCTTCTGCTTCTTCCTGTCTCCTACGTTCTTCTCTTTCCCTTTCCTCTCTCTCTTTCCGTTCTTCTATTATTGTGTCTAAGACTCCTTTGACGAATACTTCATCATAATCTCTACTTTCAACAATTTTCTGTTTTAAATCAACTATTTTCAAATCTGCAGTCACATGAACTCCCAGTTCAGCCGCGAGATTTTGCAAATCTTCCTTACGAGCTCTTCCTAAGTAAGACATTGTTTCTGTGTTTAAAATTAACGAACACTGTGTTCCTTATATTTCCTCAAAATAGCTCAAATTAATTACTTTAATTAATTAATGCAGTCAGGAGTCACGAAATTAAATGCACTCTGTTAAATACGTATACCTCAAAAATGAAATATTTAAATTATATGAAGTTCATTCTCTCTACCACATTAATTGTGATTAAAATAAGAATAATAACATGGAGCAATATATATATATCTACCGTATGGACAACTAAAATGAATATTAAATATAATATCAAATACGGTAATAAAATAAGACAATTTATTATTAACAGGAAGTAATAATCTGGTATTACTAATATTGCGTTCAGTGATGAACTAATAAAATAAAGCAATTCTATATGAACAGGAAGTAACAATCTGGTATCACTAATATTATGTTCAGTGATGAACTAATAAAATAAAAATACGCACGATTATTCGATCTCAGTCGGTGCCTCCAAAATAATTAAGACTGTAATGCTTCTTTGGCGAAATGAAGCAACTCCAATGATGGAACACAGAAAAAAACTTTATTTAACACTCAAAATGGCGACATGCAAACAAGAAGATAAAACATATTCTAACATTTAAAAATAAATTACATTCTTCGTGCGAGAGTCGCACGTGGCACTCGAGTCTGGTTTCAAATATTGCCATACACAAATACCTTAATGTGCATCTATTTAAATTGTTTAAACTACAAGATTTTAATATTATTTAAAGCTGTTATAACCTCTCCCCCAATGTAGAGACTTTTTCCGAAGGGAAAAGTTCTGTAAAATTCGACAGTTTAATAAGCTCGGCTTGCTCATTTGCTTAAAGAGAAAAGATAACTTCTCTCATAAGTTTCCAAATTTTCAGGCCGAAAATTTTTAATTTTAAACAAATATTTTTACACCACATTTAAAAATAGGAAGAAAATTGACAGTGTTCAAATTAGTCTTCTTTTTTTTTCCTTGACGGCGCCTAGATCTCTTCCATGGTGGATCAGTTCCTCGGCTATATTTCACGGCAAAGCCTTTCCTCAGTTCATCTGTGCCTTTCGGATAATATTCAATTGTCATTTGCTTTCGACAATTGCTTTCTTCGTCTATTAGCAGCGGCTTTGATATTAAATCAAAAGCCGAAAGATGAAGATAACGCTGCATTGCAAAATGATTCTCAATATTAATTTCTTTATCGTTTTTCAAATTTTCGTGAAAATCTTCCACGTTTAATTCTGGTGATTTAACTTCTTCAAAGATATCTCTGGATGCTTTATTTTCTTCTTTCATCGGTTCCAAGATCTTCTCTTCAGCTATTTTTCTTTTCCTTTGAACTCTAGTAGAGACGGCATTAACCTGGTGAGGATGATTATCAGGTTCCTTTCTTTGTTTATTCAACAGTGCAAAAGTTCGATTGCCTAATAAATACCTTCCTTTGTCGAGTTCATCTCTAATAATGGCAGCCTTAGTTATTACTCGCCCAAGATCGCAATTTAGTTCGATCTCAGCCAATGGTAAACAGGTTGGATTCAAATCTAATGGCTGTTGCACCCACACATTTTCACCTGTCAGCATTTCCGGCATGATGTATTTGCGACAAACTATATCAATACTAGCACCTAAATCCCTTAATATAGGAATTTTATGACCATTTACGTAACCCATACTAGTATAAGGTAATAGAAATTTATCCTCTGGTTTTGCACTAATTCTGTTAAGATTAGCAGGAGATTCAGTACTATTCTTAAGTTTTGGACATTGGGGTCTTAAATGTTGATAGGACCCACACTGATAGCATTGTGGCCTCTTTCGTTTTTCATATTTATCATCTGGACGTGGACTTCTAGGTCTGTGAAACCAGCTTTGCGAATTAAATCCTGAAGACAATTTTTTCTCAGTTTTATTTTTTTTTATCTGAACTCAATTTACCTTGAATTAGTGCATTGTATCTTTCTTTCTGCCGATCCACTACAGGTCTTTTTTGAAAGTTTCCGCAAACGTTTTCATAGGCATCAAGTTTTTCAGCTAATTTTTTAGATGAAATCATCTCTACCCACTCATCAAGAAAATGATCTCGAATTTCAGGAGGAACTCGACGTTTAAGTTGGTCAATCACCATCAAATCTAGCAACTGATCAAACTCCTAGACCAGTCACCCATTCTTTGCAATAATTTTCTATTTCATAATTGAAATCCACCCATGTAGATTCGGTACTCTTTTGATGTTTCATAAATTTCTGTCTAAACTTTTCCGGGCTTAGTTTAAACCGTCTTAACAATAAATTCTTCACGTGCTCATAGTCTTTAGCTTTATCGGAGGGTTCTCTAGCTATTAACTGGGTTACTTCGTAAGGAAGTAGTCCTAGTAAATGAGATACAAATTCTTCTTTATCAATTTTAGCCCATTCTGCTTGCCTTTCAAACAATAGCAAATATAGACTGATATCTCCTTTCTTGTAATCGAATTTCTGCATAAGGTGACGCAGCTCCGTTTTCGGCCGGATCTGTCCGGTATTTTGAGACTTTGTCTCTGCTTCAAGTCTTAATCTCTCTAATTCATACTGTTCGTTCCTTCTCCGCTCTTCTGCTTCTTCCTGTCTCCTACGTTCTTCTCTTTCCCTTTCCTCTCTCTCTTTCCGTTCTTCTATTATTGTGTCTAAGACTCCTTTGACGAATACTTCATCATAATCTCTACTTTCAACAATTTTCTGTTTTAAATCAACTATTTTCAAATCTGCAGTCACATGAACTCCCAGTTCAGCCGCGAGATTTTGCAAATCTTCCTTACGAGCTCTTCCTAAGTAAGACATTGTTTCTGTGTTTAAAATTAACGAACACTGTGTTCCTTATATTTCCTCAAAATAGCTCAAATTAGTTACTTTAATTAATTAATGCAGTCAGGAGTCACGAAATCAAATGCACTCTGTTAAATACGTATACCTCAAAAATGAAATATTTAAATTATATGAAGTTCATTCTCTCTACCACATTAATTGTGATTAAAATAACAATAATAACATGGAGCAATATATATATATCTACCGTATGGACAACTAAAATGAATATTAAATATAATATCAAATACGGTAATAAAATAAGACAATTTATTATTAACAGGAAGTAATAATCTGGTATTACTAATATTGCGTTCAGTGATGAACTAATAAAATAAAGCAATTCTATATGAACAGGAAGTAACAATCTGGTATCACTAATATTATGTTCAGTGATGAACTAATAAAATAAAAATACGCACGATTATTCGATCTCAGTCGGTGCCTCCAAAATAATTAAGACTGTAATGCTTCTTTGGCGAAATGAAGCAACTCCAATGATGGAACACAGAAAAAAACTTTATTTAACACTCAAAATGGCGACATGCAAACAAGAAGATAAAACATATTCTAACATTTAAAAATAAATTACATTCTTCGTGCGAGAGTCGCACGTGGCACTCGAGTCTGGTTTCAAATATTGCCATACACAAATACCTTAATGTGCATCTATTTAAATTGTTTAAACTACAAGATTTTAATATTATTTAAAGCTGTTATAACCTCTCCCCCAATGTAGAGACTTTTTCCGAAGGGAAAAGTTCTGTAAAATTCGACAGTTTAATAAGCTCGGCTTGCTCATTTGCTTAAAGAGAAAAGATAACTTCTCTCATAAGTTTCCAAATTTTCAGGCCGAAAATTTTTAATTTTAAACAAATATTTTTACACCACATTTAAAAATAGGAAGAAAATTGACAGTGTTCAAATTAGTCTTCTTTTTTTTTTCCTTGACGGCGCCTAGATCTCTTCCATGGTGGATCAGTTCCTCGGCTATATTTCACGGCAAAGCCTTTCCTCAGTTCATCTGTGCCTTTCGGATAATATTCAATTGTCATTTGCTTTCGACAATTGCTTTCTTCGTCTATTAGCAGCGGCTTTGATATTAAATCAAAAGCCGAAAGATGAAGATAACGCTGCATTGCAAAATGATTCTCAATATTAATTTCTTTATCGTTTTTCAAATTTTCGTGAAAATCTTCCACGTTTAATTCTGGTGATTTAACTTCTTCAAAGATATCTCTGGATGCTTTATTTTCTTCTTTCATCGGTTCCAAGATCTTCTCTTCAGCTATTTTTCTTTTCCTTTGAACTCTAGTAGAGACGGCATTAACCTGGTGAGGATGATTATCAGGTTCCTTTCTTTGTTTATTCAACAGTGCAAAAGTTCGATTGCCTAATAAATACCTTCCTTTGTCGAGTTCATCTCTAATAATGGCAGCCTTAGTTATTACTCGCCCAAGATCGCAATTTAGTTCGATCTCAGCCAATGGTAAACAGGTTGGATTCAAATCTAATGGCTGTTGCACCCACACATTTTCACCTGTCAGCATTTCCGGCATGATGTATTTGCGACAAACTATATCAATACTAGCACCTAAATCCCTTAATATAGGAATTTTATGACCATTTACGTAACCCATACTAGTATAAGGTAATAGAAATTTATCCTCTGGTTTTGCACTAATTCTGTTAAGATTAGCAGGAGATTCAGTACTATTCTTAAGTTTTGGACATTGGGGTCTTAAATGTTGATAGGACCCACACTGATAGCATTGTGGCCTCTTTCGTTTTTCATATTTATCATCTGGACGTGGACTTCTAGGTCTGTGAAACCAGCTTTGCGAATTAAATCCTGAAGACAATTTTTTCTCAGTTTTATTTTTTTTTATCTGAACTCAATTTACCTTGAATTAGTGCATTGTATCTTTCTTTCTGCCGATCCACTACAGGTCTTTTTTGAAAGTTTCCGCAAACGTTTTCATAGGCATCAAGTTTTTCAGCTAATTTTTTAGATGAAATCATCTCTACCCACTCATCAAGAAAATGATCTCGAATTTCAGGAGGAACTCGACGTTTAAGTTGGTCAATCACCATCAAATCTAGCAACTGATCAAACTCCTAGACCAGTCACCCATTCTTTGCAATAATTTTCTATTTCATAATTGAAATCCACCCATGTAGATTCGGTACTCTTTTGATGTTTCATAAATTTCTGTCTAAACTTTTCCGGGCTTAGTTTAAACCGTCTTAACAATAAATTCTTCACGTGCTCATAGTCTTTAGCTTTATCGGAGGGTTCTCTAGCTATTAACTGGGTTACTTCGTAAGGAAGTAGTCCTAGTAAATGAGATACAAATTCTTCTTTATCAATTTTAGCCCATTCTGCTTGCCTTTCAAACAATAGCAAATATAGACTGATATCTCCTTTCTTGTAATCGAATTTCTGCATAAGGTGACGCAGCTCCGTTTTCGGCCGGATCTGTCCGGTATTTTGAGACTTTGTCTCTGCTTCAAGTCTTAATCTCTCTAATTCATACTGTTCGTTCCTTCTCCGCTCTTCTGCTTCTTCCTGTCTCCTACGTTCTTCTCTTTCCCTTTCCTCTCTCTCTTTCCGTTCTTCTATTATTGTGTCTAAGACTCCTTTGACGAATACTTCATCATAATCTCTACTTTCAACAATTTTCTGTTTTAAATCAACTATTTTCAAATCTGCAGTCACATGAACTCCCAGTTCAGCCGCGAGATTTTGCAAATCTTCCTTACGAGCTCTTCCTAAGTAAGACATTGTTTCTGTGTTTAAAATTAACGAACACTGTGTTCCTTATATTTCCTCAAAATAGCTCAAATTAATTACTTTAATTAATTAATGCAGTCAGGAGTCACGAAATCAAATGCATTCTGTTAAATACGTATACCTCAAAAATGAAATATATAAATTATATGAAGTTCATTCTCTCTACCACATTAATTGTGATTAAAATAAGAATAATAACATGGAGCAATATATATATATCTACCGTATGGACAACTAAAATGAATATTAAATATAATATCAAATACGGTAATAAAATAAGACAATTTATTATTAACAGGAAGTAATAATCTGGTATTACTAATATTGCGTTCAGTGATGAACTAATAAAATAAAGCAATTCTATATGAACAGGAAGTAACAATCTGGTATCACTAATATTATGTTCAGTGATGAACTAATAAAATAAAAATACGCACGATTATTCGATCTCAGTCGGTGCCTCCAAAATAATTAAGACTGTAATGCTTCTTTGGCGAAATGAAGCAACTCCAATGATGGAACACAGAAAAAAACTTTATTTAACACTCAAAATGGCGACATGCAAACAAGAAGATAAAACATATTCTAACATTTAAAAATAAATTACATTCTTCGTGCGAGAGTCGCACGTGGCACTCGAGTCTGGTTTCAAATATTGCCATACACAAATACCTTAATGTTCATCTATTTAAATTGTTTAAACTACAAGATTTTAATATTATTTAAAGCTGTTATAACCTCTCCCCCAATGTAGAGACTTTTTCCGAAGGGAAAAGTTCTGTAAAATTCGACAGTTTAATAAGCTCGGCTTGCTCATTTGCTTAAAGAGAAAAGATAACTTCTCTCATAAGTTTCCAAATTTTCAGGCCGAAAATTTTTAATTTTAAACAAATATTTTTACACCACATTTAAAAATAGGAAGAAAATTGACAGTGTTCAAATTAGTCTTCTTTTTTTTTTCCCTGACGGCGCCTAGATCTCTTCCATGGTGGATCAGTTCCTCGGCTATATTTCACGGCAAAGCCTTTCCTCAGTTCATCTGTGCCTTTCGGATAATATTCAATTGTCATTTGCTTTCGACAATTGCTTTCTTCGTCTATTAGCAGCGGCTTTGATATTAAATCAAAAGCCGAAAGATGAAGATAACGCTGCATTGCAAAATGATTCTCAATATTAATTTCTTTATCGTTTTTCAAATTTTCGTGAAAATCTTCCACGTTTAATTCTGGTGATTTAACTTCTTCAAAGATATCTCTGGATGCTTTATTTTCTTCTTTCATCGGTTCCAAGATCTTCTCTTCAGCTATTTTTCTTTTCCTTTGAACTCTAGTAGAGACGGCATTAACCTGGTGAGGATGATTATCAGGTTCCTTTCTTTGTTTATTCAACAGTGCAAAAGTTCGATTGCCTAATAAATACCTTCCTTTGTCGAGTTCATCTCTAATAATGGCAGCCTTAGTTATTACTCGCCCAAGATCGCAATTTAGTTCGATCTCAGCCAATGGTAAACAGGTTGGATTCAAATCTAATGGCTGTTGCACCCACACATTTTCACCTGTCAGCATTTCCGGCATGATGTATTTGCGACAAACTATATCAATACTAGCACCTAAATCCCTTAATATAGGAATTTTATGACCATTTACGTAACCCATACTAGTATAAGGTAATAGAAATTTATCCTCTGGTTTTGCACTAATTCTGTTAAGATTAGCAGGAGATTCGGTACTATTCTTAAGTTTTGGACATTGGGGTCTTAAATGTTGATAGGACCCACACTGATAGCATTGTGGCCTCTTTCGTTTTTCATATTTATCATCTGGACGTGGACTTCTAGGTCTGTGAAACCAGCTTTGCGAATTAAATCCTGAAGACAATTTTTTCTCAGTTTTATTTTTTTTATCTGAACTCAATTTACCTTGAATTAGTGCATTGTATCTTTCTTTCTGCCGATCCACTACAGGTCTTTTTTGAAAGTTTCCGCAAACGTTTTCATAGGCATCAAGTTTTTCAGCTAATTTTTTAGATGAAATCATCTCTACCCACTCATCAAGAAAATGATCTCGAATTTCAGGAGGAACTCGACGTTTAAGTTGGTCAATCACCATCAAATCTAGCAACTGATCAAACTCCTAGACCAGTCAGACATTCTTTGCAATAATTTTCTATTTCATAATTGAAATCCACCCATGTAGATTCGGTACTCTTTTGATGTTTCATAAATTTCTGTCTAAACTTTTCCGGGCTTAGTTTAAACCGTCTTAACAATAAATTCTTCACGTGCTCATAGTCTTTAGCTTTATCGGAGGGTTCTCTAGCTATTAACTGGGTTACTTCGTAAGGAAGTAGTCCTAGTAAATGAGATACAAATTCTTCTTTATCAATTTTAGCCCATTCTGCTTGCCTTTCAAACAATAGCAAATATAGACTGATATCTCCTTTCTTGTAATCGAATTTCTGCATAAGGTGACGCAGCTCCGTTTTCGGCCGGATCTGTCCGGTATTTTGAGACTTTGTCTCTGCTTCAAGTCTTAATCTCTCTAATTCATACTGTTCGTTCCTTCTCCGCTCTTCTGCTTCTTCCTGTCTCCTACGTTCTTCTCTTTCCCTTTCCTCTCTCTCTTTCCGTTCTTCTATTATTGTGTCTAAGACTCCTTTGACGAATACTTCATCATAATCTCTACTTTCAACAATTTTCTGTTTTAAATCAACTATTTTCAAATCTGCAGTCACATGAACTCCCAGTTCAGCCGCGAGATTTTGCAAATCTTCCTTACGAGCTCTTCCTAAGTAAGACATTGTTTCTGTGTTTAAAATTAACGAACACTGTGTTCCTTATATTTCCTCAAAATAGCTCGAATTAATTACTTTAATTAATTAATGCAGTCAGGAGTCACGAAATCAAATGCACTCTGTTAAATACGTATACCTCAAAAATGAAATATTTAAATTATATGAAGTTCATTCTCTCTACCACATTAATTGTGATTAAAATAAGAATAATAACATGGAGCAATATATATATATCTACCGTATGGACAACTAAAATGAATATTAAATATAATATCAAATACGGTAATAAAATAAGACAATTTATTATTAACAGGAAGTAATAATCTGGTATTACTAATATTGCGTTCAGTGATGAACTAATAAAATAAAGCAATTCTATATGAACAGGAAGTAACAATCTGGTATCACTAATATTATGTTCAGTGATGAACTAATAAAATAAAAATACGCACGATTATTCGATCTCAGTCGGTGCCTCCAAAATAATTAAGACTGTAATGCTTCTTTGGCGAAATGAAGCAACTCCAATGATGGAACACAGAAAAAAACTTTATTTAACACTCAAAATGGCGACATGCAAACAAGAAGATAAAACATATTCTAACATTTAAA
The DNA here is from genome assembly GCF_044657685.1 of Stegodyphus dumicola. Classification (NCBI taxonomy): domain Eukaryota; kingdom Metazoa; phylum Arthropoda; class Arachnida; order Araneae; family Eresidae; genus Stegodyphus; species Stegodyphus dumicola. The sequence continues at coordinate 62,972,149 of NC_140779.1, forward strand.
AATAAATTACATTCTTCGTGCGAGAGTCGCACGTGGCACTCGAGTCTGGTTTCAAATATTGCCATACACAAATACCTTAATGTTCATCTATTTAAATTGTTTAAACTACAAGATTTTAATATTATTTAAAGCTGTTATAACCTCTCCCCCAATGTAGAGACTTTTTCCGAAGGGAAAAGTTCTGTAAAATTCGACAGTTTAATAAGCTCGGCTTGCTCATTTGCTTAAAGAGAAAAGATAACTTCTCTCATAAGTTTCCAAATTTTCAGGCCGAAAATTTTTAATTTTAAACAAATATTTTTACACCACATTTAAAAATAGGAAGAAAATTGACAGTGTTCAAATTAGTCTTCTTTTTTTTTTCCTTGACGGCGCCTAGATCTCTTCCATGGTGGATCAGTTCCTCGGCTATATTTCACGGCAAAGCCTTTCCTCAGTTCATCTGTGCCTTTCGGATAATATTCAATTGTCATTTGCTTTCGACAATTGCTTTCTTCGTCTATTAGCAGCGGCTTTGATATTAAATCAAAAGCCGAAAGATGAAGATAACGCTGCATTGCAAAATGATTCTCAATATTAATTTCTTTATCGTTTTTCAAATTTTCGTGAAAATCTTCCACGTTTAATTCTGGTGATTTAACTTCTTCAAAGATATCTCTGGATGCTTTATTTTCTTCTTTCATCGGTTCCAAGATCTTCTCTTCAGCTATTTTTCTTTTCCTTTGAACTCTAGTAGAGACGGCATTAACCTGGTGAGGATGATTATCAGGTTCCTTTCTTTGTTTATTCAACAGTGCAAAAGTTCGATTGCCTAATAAATACCTTCCTTTGTCGAGTTCATCTCTAATAATGGCAGCCTTAGTTATTACTCGCCCAAGATCGCAATTTAGTTCGATCTCAGCCAATGGTAAACAGGTTGGATTCAAATCTAATGGCTGTTGCACCCACACATTTTCACCTGTCAGCATTTCCGGCATGATGTATTTGCGACAAACTATATCAATACTAGCACCTAAATCCCTTAATATAGGAATTTTATGACCATTTACGTAACCCATACTAGTATAAGGTAATAGAAATTTATCCTCTGGTTTTGCACTAATTCTGTTAAGATTAGCAGGAGATTCAGTACTATTCTTAAGTTTTGGACATTGGGGTCTTAAATGTTGATAGGACCCACACTGATAGCATTGTGGCCTCTTTCGTTTTTCATATTTATCATCTGGACGTGGACTTCTAGGTCTGTGAAACCAGCTTTGCGAATTAAATCCTGAAGACAATTTTTTCTCAGTTTTATTTTTTTTTATCTGAACTCAATTTACCTTGAATTAGTGCATTGTATCTTTCTTTCTGCCGATCCACTACAGGTCTTTTTTGAAAGTTTCCGCAAACGTTTTCATAGGCATCAAGTTTTTCAGCTAATTTTTTAGATGAAATCATCTCTACCCACTCATCAAGAAAATGATCTCGAATTTCAGGAGGAACTCGACGTTTAAGTTGGTTAATCACCATCAAATCTAGCAACTGATCAAACTCCTAGACCAGTCACCCATTCTTTGCAATAATTTTCTATTTCATAATTGAAATCCACCCATGTAGATTCGGTACTCTTTTGATGTTTCATAAATTTCTGTCTAAACTTTTCCGGGCTTAGTTTAAACCGTCTTAACAATAAATTCTTCACGTGCTCATAGTCTTTAGCTTTATCGGAGGGTTCTCTAGCTATTAACTGGGTTACTTCGTAAGGAAGTAGTCCTAGTAAATGAGATACAAATTCTTCTTTATCAATTTTAGCCCATTCTGCTTGCCTTTCAAACAATAGCAAATATAGACTGATATCTCCTTTCTTGTAATCGAATTTCTGCATAAGGTGACGCAGCTCCGTTTTCGGCCGGATCTGTCCGGTATTTTGAGACTTTGTCTCTGCTTCAAGTCTTAATCTCTCTAATTCATACTGTTCGTTCCTTCTCCGCTCTTCTGCTTCTTCCTGTCTCCTACGTTCTTCTCTTTCCCTTTCCTCTCTCTCTTTCCGTTCTTCTATTATTGTGTCTAAGACTCCTTTGACGAATACTTCATCATAATCTCTACTTTCAACAATTTTCTGTTTTAAATCAACTATTTTCAAATCTGCAGTCACATGAACTCCCAGTTCAGCCGCGAGATTTTGCAAATCTTCCTTACGAGCTCTTCCTAAGTAAGACATTGTTTCTGTGTTTAAAATTAACGAACACTGTGTTCCTTATATTTCCTCAAAATAGCTCAAATTAATTACTTTAATTAATTAATGCAGTCAGGAGTCACGAAATCAAATGCATTCTGTTAAATACGTATACCTCAAAAATGAAATATATAAATTATATGAAGTTCATTCTCTCTACCACATTAATTGTGATTAAAATAAGAATAATAACATGGAGCAATATATATATATCTACCGTATGGACAACTAAAATGAATATTAAATATAATATCAAATACGGTAATAAAATAAGACAATTTATTATTAACAGGAAGTAATAATCTGGTATTACTAATATTGCGTTCAGTGATGAACTAATAAAATAAAGCAATTCTATATGAACAGGAAGTAACAATCTGGTATCACTAATATTATGTTCAGTGATGAACTAATAAAATAAAAATACGCACGATTATTCGATCTCAGTCGGTGCCTCCAAAATAATTAAGACTGTAATGCTTCTTTGGCGAAATGAAGCAACTCCAATGATGGAACACAGAAAAAAACTTTATTTAACACTCAAAATGGCGACATGCAAACAAGAAGATAAAACATATTCTAACATTTAAAAATAAATTACATTCTTCGTGCGAGAGTCGCACGTGGCACTCGAGTCTGGTTTCAAATATTGCCATACACAAATACCTTAATGTTCATCTATTTAAATTGTTTAAACTACAAGATTTTAATATTATTTAAAGCTGTTATAACCTCTCCCCCAATGTAGAGACTTTTTCCGAAGGGAAAAGTTCTGTAAAATTCGACAGTTTAATAAGCTCGGCTTGCTCATTTGCTTAAAGAGAAAAGATAACTTCTCTCATAAGTTTCCAAATTTTCAGGCCGAAAATTTTTAATTTTAAACAAATATTTTTACACCACATTTAAAAATAGGAAGAAAATTGACAGTGTTCAAATTAGTCTTCTTTTTTTTTTCCCTGACGGCGCCTAGATCTCTTCCATGGTGGATCAGTTCCTCGGCTATATTTCACGGCAAAGCCTTTCCTCAGTTCATCTGTGCCTTTCGGATAATATTCAATTGTCATTTGCTTTCGACAATTGCTTTCTTCGTCTATTAGCAGCGGCTTTGATATTAAATCAAAAGCCGAAAGATGAAGATAACGCTGCATTGCAAAATGATTCTCAATATTAATTTCTTTATCGTTTTTCAAATTTTCGTGAAAATCTTCCACGTTTAATTCTGGTGATTTAACTTCTTCAAAGATATCTCTGGATGCTTTATTTTCTTCTTTCATCGGTTCCAAGATCTTCTCTTCAGCTATTTTTCTTTTCCTTTGAACTCTAGTAGAGACGGCATTAACCTGGTGAGGATGATTATCAGGTTCCTTTCTTTGTTTATTCAACAGTGCAAAAGTTCGATTGCCTAATAAATACCTTCCTTTGTCGAGTTCATCTCTAATAATGGCAGCCTTAGTTATTACTCGCCCAAGATCGCAATTTAGTTCGATCTCAGCCAATGGTAAACAGGTTGGATTCAAATCTAATGGCTGTTGCACCCACACATTTTCACCTGTCAGCATTTCCGGCATGATGTATTTGCGACAAACTATATCAATACTAGCACCTAAATCCCTTAATATAGGAATTTTATGACCATTTACGTAACCCATACTAGTATAAGGTAATAGAAATTTATCCTCTGGTTTTGCACTAATTCTGTTAAGATTAGCAGGAGATTCGGTACTATTCTTAAGTTTTGGACATTGGGGTCTTAAATGTTGATAGGACCCACACTGATAGCATTGTGGCCTCTTTCGTTTTTCATATTTATCATCTGGACGTGGACTTCTAGGTCTGTGAAACCAGCTTTGCGAATTAAATCCTGAAGACAATTTTTTCTCAGTTTTATTTTTTTTATCTGAACTCAATTTACCTTGAATTAGTGCATTGTATCTTTCTTTCTGCCGATCCACTACAGGTCTTTTTTGAAAGTTTCCGCAAACGTTTTCATAGGCATCAAGTTTTTCAGCTAATTTTTTAGATGAAATCATCTCTACCCACTCATCAAGAAAATGATCTCGAATTTCAGGAGGAACTCGACGTTTAAGTTGGTCAATCACCATCAAATCTAGCAACTGATCAAACTCCTAGACCAGTCAGACATTCTTTGCAATAATTTTCTATTTCATAATTGAAATCCACCCATGTAGATTCGGTACTCTTTTGATGTTTCATAAATTTCTGTCTAAACTTTTCCGGGCTTAGTTTAAACCGTCTTAACAATAAATTCTTCACGTGCTCATAGTCTTTAGCTTTATCGGAGGGTTCTCTAGCTATTAACTGGGTTACTTCGTAAGGAAGTAGTCCTAGTAAATGAGATACAAATTCTTCTTTATCAATTTTAGCCCATTCTGCTTGCCTTTCAAACAATAGCAAATATAGACTGATATCTCCTTTCTTGTAATCGAATTTCTGCATAAGGTGACGCAGCTCCGTTTTCGGCCGGATCTGTCCGGTATTTTGAGACTTTGTCTCTGCTTCAAGTCTTAATCTCTCTAATTCATACTGTTCGTTCCTTCTCCGCTCTTCTGCTTCTTCCTGTCTCCTACGTTCTTCTCTTTCCCTTTCCTCTCTCTCTTTCCGTTCTTCTATTATTGTGTCTAAGACTCCTTTGACGAATACTTCATCATAATCTCTACTTTCAACAATTTTCTGTTTTAAATCAACTATTTTCAAATCTGCAGTCACATGAACTCCCAGTTCAGCCGCGAGATTTTGCAAATCTTCCTTACGAGCTCTTCCTAAGTAAGACATTGTTTCTGTGTTTAAAATTAACGAACACTGTGTTCCTTATATTTCCTCAAAATAGCTCAAATTAATTACTTTAATTAATTAATGCAGTCAGGAGTCACGAAATCAAATGCACTCTGTTAAATACGTATACCTCAAAAATGAAATATTTAAATTATATGAAGTTCATTCTCTCTACCACATTAATTGTGATTAAAATAAGAATAATAACATGGAGCAATATATATATATCTACCGTATGGACAACTAAAATGAATATTAAATATAATATCAAATACGGTAATAAAATAAGACAATTTATTATTAACAGGAAGTAATAATCTGGTATTACTAATATTGCGTTCAGTGATGAACTAATAAAATAAAGCAATTCTATATGAACAGGAAGTAACAATCTGGTATCACTAATATTATATTCAGTGATGAACTAATAAAATAAAAATACGCACGATTATTCGATCTCAGTCGGTGCCTCCAAAATAATTAAGACTGTAATGCTTCTTTGGCGAAATGAAGCAACTCCAATGATGGAACACAGAAAAAAACTTTATTTAACACTCAAAATGGCGACATGCAAACAAGAAGATAAAACATATTCTAACATTTAAAAATAAATTACATTCTTCGTGCGAGAGTCGCACGTGGCACTCGAGTCTGGTTTCAAATATTGCCATACACAAATACCTTAATGTTCATCTATTTAAATTGTTTAAACTACAAGATTTTAATATTATTTAAAGCTGTTATAACCTCTCCCCCAATGTAGAGACTTTTTCCGAAGGGAAAAGTTCTGTAAAATTCGACAGTTTAATAAGCTCGGCTTGCTCATTTGCTTAAAGAGAAAAGATAACTTCTCTCATAAGTTTCCAAATTTTCAGGCCGAAAATTTTTAATTTTAAACAAATATTTTTACACCACATTTAAAAATAGGAAGAAAATTGACAGTGTTCAAATTAGTCTTCTTTTTTTTTTCCTTGACGGCGCCTAGATCTCTTCCATGGTGGATCAGTTCCTCGGCTATATTTCACGGCAAAGCCTTTCCTCAGTTCATCTGTGCCTTTCGGATAATATTCAATTGTCATTTGCTTTCGACAATTGCTTTCTTCGTCTATTAGCAGCGGCTTTGATATTAAATCAAAAGCCGAAAGATGAAGATAACGCTGCATTGCAAAATGATTCTCAATATTAATTTCTTTATCGTTTTTCAAATTTTCGTGAAAATCTTCCACGTTTAATTCTGGTGATTTAACTTCTTCAAAGATATCTCTGGATGCTTTATTTTCTTCTTTCATCGGTTCCAAGATCTTCTCTTCAGCTATTTTTCTTTTCCTTTGAACTCTAGTAGAGACGGCATTAACCTGGTGAGGATGATTATCAGGTTCCTTTCTTTGTTTATTCAACAGTGCAAAAGTTCGATTGCCTAATAAATACCTTCCTTTGTCGAGTTCATCTCTAATAATGGCAGCCTTAGTTATTACTCGCCCAAGATCGCAATTTAGTTCGATCTCAGCCAATGGTAAACAGGTTGGATTCAAATCTAATGGCTGTTGCACCCACACATTTTCACCTGTCAGCATTTCCGGCATGATGTATTTGCGACAAACTATATCAATACTAGCACCTAAATCCCTGAATATAGGAATTTTATGACCATTTACGTAACCCATACTAGTATAAGGTAATAGAAATTTATCCTCTGGTTTTGCACTAATTCTGTTAAGATTAGCAGGAGATTCAGTACTATTCTTAAGTTTTGGACATTGGGGTCTTAAATGTTGATAGGACCCACACTGATAGCATTGTGGCCTCTTTCGTTTTTCATATTTATCATCTGGACGTGGACTTCTAGGTCTGTGAAACCAGCTTTGCGAATTAAATCCTGAAGACAATTTTTTCTCAGTTTTATTTTTTTTATCTGAACTCAATTTACCTTGAATTAGTGCATTGTATCTTTCTTTCTGCCGATCCACTACAGGTCTTTTTTGAAAGTTTCCGCAAACGTTTTCATAGGCATCAAGTTTTTCAGCTAATTTTTTAGATGAAATCATCTCTACCCACTCATCAAGAAAATGATCTCGAATTTCAGGAGGAACTCGACGTTTAAGTTGGTCAATCACCATCAAATCTAGCAACTGATCAAACTCCTAGACCAGTCACCCATTCTTTGCAATAATTTTCTATTTCATAATTGAAATCCACCCATGTAGATTCGGTACTCTTTTGATGTTTCATAAATTTCTGTCTAAACTTTTCCGGGCTTAGTTTAAACCGTCTTAACAATAAATTCTTCACGTGCTCATAGTCTTTAGCTTTATCGGAGGGTTCTCTAGCTATTAACTGGGTTACTTCGTAAGGAAGTAGTCCTAGTAAATGAGATACAAATTCTTCTTTATCAATTTTAGCCCATTCTGCTTGCCTTTCAAACAATAGCAAATATAGACTGATATCTCCTTTCTTGTAATCGAATTTCTGCATAAGGTGACGCAGCTCCGTTTTCGGCCGGATCTGTCCGGTATTTTGAGACTTTGTCTCTGCTTCAAGTCTTAATCTCTCTAATTCATACTGTTCGTTCCTTCTCCGCTCTTCTGCTTCTTCCTGTCTCCTACGTTCTTCTCTTTCCCTTTCCTCTCTCTCTTTCCGTTCTTCTATTATTGTGTCTAAGACTCCTTTGACGAATACTTCATCATAATCTCTACTTTCAACAATTTTCTGTTTTAAATCAACTATTTTCAAATCTGCAGTCACATGAACTCCCAGTTCAGCCGCGAGATTTTGCAAATCTTCCTTACGAGCTCTTCCTAAGTAAGACATTGTTTCTGTGTTTAAAATTAACGAACACTGTGTTCCTTATATTTCCTCAAAATAGCTCAAATTAATTACTTTAATTAATTAATGCAGTCAGGAGTCACGAAATCAAATGCACTCTGTTAAATACGTATACCTCAAAAATGAAATATTTAAATTATATGAAGTTCATTCTCTCTACCACATTAATTGTGATTAAAATAAGAATAATAACATGGAGCAATATATATATATCTACCGTATGGACAACTAAAATGAATATTAAATATAATATCAAATACGGTAATAAAATAAGACAATTTATTATTAACAGGAAGTAATAATCTGGTATTACTAATATTGCGTTCAGTGATGAACTAATAAAATAAAGCAATTCTATATGAACAGGAAGTAACAATCTGGTATCACTAATATTATGTTCAGTGATGAACTAATAAAATAAAAATACGCACGATTATTCGATCTCAGTCGGTGCCTCCAAAATAATTAAGACTGTAATGCTTCTTTGGCGAAATGAAGCAACTCCAATGATGGAACACAGAAAAAAACTTTATTTAACACTCAAAATGGCGACATGCAAACAAGAAGATAAAACATATTCTAACATTTAAAAATAAATTACATTCTTCGTGCGAGAGTCGCACGTGGCACTCGAGTCTGGTTTCAAATATTGCCATACACAAATACCTTAATGTTCATCTATTTAAATTGTTTAAACTACAAGATTTTAATATTATTTAAAGCTGTTATAACCTCTCCCCCAATGTAGAGACTTTTTCCGAAGGGAAAAGTTCTGTAAAATTCGACAGTTTAATAAGCTCGGCTTGCTCATTTGCTTAAAGAGAAAAGATAACTTCTCTCATAAGTTTCCAAATTTTCAGGCCGAAAATTTTTAATTTTAAACAAATATTTTTACACCACATTTAAAAATAGGAAGAAAATTGACAGTGTTCAAATTAGTCTTCTTTTTTTTTTCCTTGACGGCGCCTAGATCTCTTCCATGGTGGATCAGTTCCTCGGCTATATTTCACGGCAAAGCCTTTCCTCAGTTCATCTGTGCCTTTCGGATAATATTCAATTGTCATTTGCTTTCGACAATTGCTTTCTTCGTCTATTAGCAGCGGCTTTGATATTAAATCAAAAGCCGAAAGATGAAGATAACGCTGCATTGCAAAATGATTCTCAATATTAATTTCTTTATCGTTTTTCAAATTTTCGTGAAAATCTTCCACGTTTAATTCTGGTGATTTAACTTCTTCAAAGATATCTCTGGATGCTTTATTTTCTTCTTTCATCGGTTCCAAGATCTTCTCTTCAGCTATTTTTCTTTTCCTTTGAACTCTAGTAGAGACGGCATTAACCTGGTGAGGATGATTATCAGGTTCCTTTCTTTGTTTATTCAACAGTGCAAAAGTTCGATTGCCTAATAAATACCTTCCTTTGTCGAGTTCATCTCTAATAATGGCAGCCTTAGTTATTACTCGCCCAAGATCGCAATTTAGTTCGATCTCAGCCAATGGTAAACAGGTTGGATTCAAATCTAATGGCTGTTGCACCCACACATTTTCACCTGTCAGCATTTCCGGCATGATGTATTTGCGACAAACTATATCAATACTAGCACCTAAATCCCTTAATATAGGAATTTTATGACCATTTACGTAACCCATACTAGTATAAGGTAATAGAAATTTATCCTCTGGTTTTGCACTAATTCTGTTAAGATTAGCAGGAGATTCAGTACTATTCTTAAGTTTTGGACATTGGGGTCTTAAATGTTGATAGGACCCACACTGATAGCATTGTGGCCTCTTTCGTTTTTCATATTTATCATCTGGACGTGGACTTCTAGGTCTGTGAAACCAGCTTTGCGAATTAAATCCTGAAGACAATTTTTTCTCAGTTTTATTTTTTTTATCTGAACTCAATTTACCTTGAATTAGTGCATTGTATCTTTCTTTCTGCCGATCCACTACAGGTCTTTTTTGAAAGTTTCCGCAAACGTTTTCATAGGCATCAAGTTTTTCAGCTAATTTTTTAGATGAAATCATCTCTACCCACTCATCAAGAAAATGATCTCGAATTTCAGGAGGAACTCGACGTTTAAGTTGGTCAATCACCATCAAATCTAGCAACTGATCAAACTCCTAGACCAGTCACCCATTCTTTGCAATAATTTTCTATTTCATAATTGAAATCCACCCATGTAGATTCGGTACTCTTTTGATGTTTCATAAATTTCTGTCTAAACTTTTCCGGGCTTAGTTTAAACCGTCTTAACAATAAATTCTTCACGTGCTCATAGTCTTTAGCTTTATCGGAGGGTTCTCTAGCTATTAACTGGGTTACTTCGTAAGGAAGTAGTCCTAGTAAATGAGATACAAATTCTTCTTTATCAATTTTAGCCCATTCTGCTTGCCTTTCAAACAATAGCAAATATAGACTGATATCTCCTTTCTTGTAATCGAATTTCTGCATAAGGTGACGCAGCTCCGTTTTCGGCCGGATCTGTCCGGTATTTTGAGACTTTGTCTCTGCTTCAAGTCTTAATCTCTCTAATTCATACTGTTCGTTCCTTCTCCGCTCTTCTGCTTCTTCCTGTCTCCTACGTTCTTCTCTTTCCCTTTCCTCTCTCTCTTTCCGTTCTTCTATTATTGTGTCTAAGACTCCTTTGACGAATACTTCATCATAATCTCTACTTTCAACAATTTTCTGTTTTAAATCAACTATTTTCAAATCTGCAGTCACATGAACTCCCAGTTCAGCCGCGAGATTTTGCAAATCTTCCTTACGAGCTCTTCCTAAGTAAGACATTGTTTCTGTGTTTAAAATTAACGAACACTGTGTTCCTTATATTTCCTCAAAATAGCTCAAATTAATTACTTTAATTAATTAATGCAGTCAGGAGTCACGAAATCAAATGCACTCTGTTAAATACGTATACCTCAAAAATGAAATATTTAAATTATATGAAGTTCATTCTCTCTACCACATTAATTGTGATTAAAATAAGAATAATAACATGGAGCAATATATATATATCTACCGTATGGACAACTAAAATGAATATTAAATATAATATCAAATACGGTAATAAAATAAGACAATTTATTATTAACAGGAAGTAATAATCTGGTATTACTAATATTGCGTTCAGTGATGAACTAATAAAATAAAGCAATTCTATATGAACAGGAAGTAACAATCTGGTATCACTAATATTATGTTCAGTGATGAACTAATAAAATAAAAATACGCACGATTATTCGATCTCAGTCGGTGCCTCCAAAATAATTAAGACTGTAATGCTTCTTTGGCGAAATGAAGCAACTCCAATGATGGAACACAGAAAAAAACTTTATTTAACACTCAAAATGGCGACATGCAAACAAGAAGATAAAACATATTCTAACATTTAAAAATAAATTACATTCTTCGTGCGAGAGTCGCACGTGGCACTCGAGTCTGGTTTCAAATATTGCCATACACAAATACCTTAATGTTCATCTATTTAAATTGTTTAAACTACAAGATTTTAATATTATTTAAAGCTGTTATAACCTCTCCCCCAATGTAGAGACTTTTTCCGAAGGGAAAAGTTCTGTAAAATTCGACAGTTTAATAAGCTCGGCTTGCTCATTTGCTTAAAGAGAAAAGATAACTTCTCTCATAAGTTTCCAAATTTTCAGGCCGAAAATTTTTAATTTTAAACAAATATTTTTACACCACATTTAAAAATAGGAAGAAAATTGACAGTGTTCAAATTAGTCTTCTTTTTTTTTCCTTGACGGCGCCTAGATCTCTTCCATGGTGGATCAGTTCCTCGGCTATATTTCACGGCAAAGCCTTTCCTCAGTTCATCTGTGCCTTTCGGATAATATTCAATTGTCATTTGCTTTCGACAATTGCTTTCTTCGTCTATTAGCAGCGGCTTTGATATTAAATCAAAAGCCGAAAGATGAAGATAACGCTGCATTGCAAAATGATTCTCAATATTAATTTCTTTATCGTTTTTCAAATTTTCGTGAAAATCTTCCACGTTTAATTCTGGTGATTTAACTTCTTCAAAGATATCTCTGGATGCTTTATTTTCTTCTTTCATCGGTTCCAAGATCTTCTCTTCAGCTATTTTTCTTTTCCTTTGAACTCTAGTAGAGACGGCATTAACCTGGTGAGGATGATTATCAGGTTCCTTTCTTTGTTTATTCAACAGTGCAAAAGTTCGATTGCCTAATAAATACCTTCCTTTGTCGAGTTCATCTCTAATAATGGCAGCCTTAGTTATTACTCGCCCAAGATCGCAATTTAGTTCGATCTCAGCCAATGGTAAACAGGTTGGATTCAAATCTAATGGCTGTTGCACCCACACATTTTCACCTGTCAGCATTTCCGGCATGATGTATTTGCGACAAACTATATCAATACTAGCACCTAAATCCCTTAATATAGGAATTTTATGACCATTTACGTAACCCATACTAGTATAAGGTAATAGAAATTTATCCTCTGGTTTTGCACTAATTCTGTTAAGATTAGCAGGAGATTCAGTACTATTCTTAAGTTTTGGACATTGGGGTCTTAAATGTTGATAGGACCCACACTGATAGCATTGTGGCCTCTTTCGTTTTTCATATTTATCATCTGGACGTGGACTTCTAGGTCTGTGAAACCAGCTTTGCGAATTAAATCCTGAAGACAATTTTTTCTCAGTTTTATTTTTTTTATCTGAACTCAATTTACCTTGAATTAGTGCATTGTATCTTTCTTTCTGCCGATCCACTACAGGTCTTTTTTGAAAGTTTCCGCAAACGTTTTCATAGGCATCAAGTTTTTCAGCTAATTTTTTAGATGAAATCATCTCTACCCACTCATCAAGAAAATGATCTCGAATTTCAGGAGGAACTCGACGTTTAAGTTGGTCAATCACCATCAAATCTAGCAACTGATCAAACTCCTAGACCAGTCACCCATTCTTTGCAATAATTTTCTATTTCATAATTGAAATCCACCCATGTAGATTCGGTACTCTTTTGATGTTTCATAAATTTCTGTCTAAACTTTTCCGGGCTTAGTTTAAACCGTCTTAACAATAAATTCTTCACGTGCTCATAGTCTTTAGCTTTATCGGAGGGTTCTCTAGCTATTAACTGGGTTACTTCGTAAGGAAGTAGTCCTAGTAAATGAGATACAAATTCTTCTTTATCAATTTTAGCCCATTCTGCTTGCCTTTCAAACAATAGCAAATATAGACTGATATCTCCTTTCTTGTAATCGAATTTCTGCATAAGGTGACGCAGCTCCGTTTTCGGCCGGATCTGTCCGGTATTTTGAGACTTTGTCTCTGCTTCAAGTCTTAATCTCTCTAATTCATACTGTTCGTTCCTTCTCCGCTCTTCTGCTTCTTCCTGTCTCCTACGTTCTTCTCTTTCCCTTTCCTCTCTCTCTTTCCGTTCTTCTATTATTGTGTCTAAGACTCCTTTGACGAATACTTCATCATAATCTCTACTTTCAACAATTTTCTGTTTTAAATCAACTATTTTCAAATCTGCAGTCACATGAACTCCCAGTTCAGCCGCGAGATTTTGCAAATCTTCCTTACGAGCTCTTCCTAAGTAAGACATTGTTTCTGTGTTTAAAATTAACGAACACTGTGTTCCTTATATTTCCTCAAAATAGCTCAAATTAATTACTTTAATTAATTAATGCAGTCAGGAGTCACGAAATCAAATGCACTCTGTTAAATACGTATACCTCAAAAATGAAATATTTAAATTATATGAAGTTCATTCTCTCTACCACATTAATTGTGATTAAAATAAGAATAATAACATGGAGCAATATATATATATCTACCGTATGGACAACTAAAATGAATATTAAATATAATATCAAATACGGTAATAAAATAAGACAATTTATTATTAACAGGAAGTAATAATCTGGTATTACTAATATTGCGTTCAGTGATGAACTAATAAAATAAAGCAATTCTATATGAACAGGAAGTAACAATCTGGTATCACTAATATTATGTTCAGTGATGAACTAATAAAATAAAAATACGCACGATTATTCGATCTCAGTCGGTGCCTCCAAAATAATTAAGACTGTAATGCTTCTTTGGCGAAATGAAGCAACTCCAATGATGGAACACAGAAAAAAACTTTATTTAACACTCAAAATGGCGACATGCAAACAAGAAGATAAAACATATTCTAACATTTAAAAATAAATTACATTCTTCGTGCGAGAGTCGCACGTGGCACTCGAGTCTGGTTTCAAATATTGCCATACACAAATACCTTAATGTTCATCTATTTAAATTGTTTAAACTACAAGATTTTAATATTATTTAAAGCTGTTATAACCTCTCCCCCAATGTAGAGACTTTTTCCGAAGGGAAAAGTTCTGTAAAATTCGACAGTTTAATAAGCTCGGCTTGCTCATTTGCTTAAAGAGAAAAGATAACTTCTCTCATAAGTTTCCAAATTTTCAGGCCGAAAATTTTTAATTTTAAACAAATATTTTTACACCACATTTAAAAATAGGAAGAAAATTGACAGTGTTCAAATTAGTCTTCTTTTTTTTTTCCTTGACGGCGCCTAGATCTCTTCCATGGTGGATCAGTTCCTCGGCTATATTTCACGGCAAAGCCTTTCCTCAGTTCATCTGTGCCTTTCGGATAATATTCAATTGTCATTTGCTTTCGACAATTGCTTTCTTCGTCTATTAGCAGCGGCTTTGATATTAAATCAAAAGCCGAAAGATGAAGATAACGCTGCATTGCAAAATGATTCTCAATATTAATTTCTTTATCGTTTTTCAAATTTTCGTGAAAATCTTCCACGTTTAATTCTGGTGATTTAACTTCTTCAAAGATATCTCTGGATGCTTTATTTTCTTCTTTCATCGGTTCCAAGATCTTCTCTTCAGCTATTTTTCTTTTCCTTTGAACTCTAGTAGAGACGGCATTAACCTGGTGAGGATGATTATCAGGTTCCTTTCTTTGTTTATTCAACAGTGCAAAAGTTCGATTGCCTAATAAATACCTTCCTTTGTCGAGTTCATCTCTAATAATGGCAGCCTTAGTTATTACTCGCCCAAGATCGCAATTTAGTTCGATCTCAGCCAATGGTAAACAGGTTGGATTCAAATCTAATGGCTGTTGCACCCACACATTTTCACCTGTCAGCATTTCCGGCATGATGTATTTGCGACAAACTATATCAATACTAGCACCTAAATCCCTTAATATAGGAATTTTATGACCATTTACGTAACCCATACTAGTATAAGGTAATAGAAATTTATCCTCTGGTTTTGCACTAATTCTGTTAAGATTAGCAGGAGATTCAGTACTATTCTTAAGTTTTGGACATTGGGGTCTTAAATGTTGATAGGACCCACACTGATAGCATTGTGGCCTCTTTCGTTTTTCATATTTATCATCTGGACGTGGACTTCTAGGTCTGTGAAACCAGCTTTGCGAATTAAATCCTGAAGACAATTTTTTCTCAGTTTTATTTTTTTTATCTGAACTCAATTTACCTTGAATTAGTGCATTGTATCTTTCTTTCTGCCGATCCACTACAGGTCTTTTTTGAAAGTTTCCGCAAACGTTTTCATAGGCATCAAGTTTTTCAGCTAATTTTTTAGATGAAATCATCTCTACCCACTCATCAAGAAAATGATCTCGAATTTCAGGAGGAACTCGACGTTTAAGTTGGTCAATCACCATCAAATCTAGCAACTGATCAAACTCCTAGACCAGTCACCCATTCTTTGCAATAATTTTCTATTTCATAATTGAAATCCACCCATGTAGATTCGGTACTCTTTTGATGTTTTATAAATTTCTGTCTAAACTTTTCCGGGCTTAGTTTAAACCGTCTTAACAATAAATTCTTCACGTGCTCATAGTCTTTAGTATTATCGGAGGGTTCTCTAGCTATTAACTGGGTTACTTCGTAAGGAAGTAGTCCTAGTAAATGAGATACAAATTCTTCTTTATCAATTTTAGCCCATTCTGCTTGCCTTTCAAACAATAGCAAATATAGACTGATATCTCCTTTCTTGTAATCGAATTTCTGCATAAGGTGACGCAGCTCCGTTTTCGGCCGGATCTGTCCGGTATTTTGAGACTTTGTCTCTGCTTCAAGTCTTAATCTCTCTAATTCATACTGTTCGTTCCTTCTCCGCTCTTCTGCTTCTTCCTGTCTCCTACGTTCTTCTCTTTCCCTTTCCTCTCTCTCTTTCCGTTCTTCTATTATTGTGTCTAAGACTCCTTTGACGAATACTTCATCATAATCTCTACTTTCAACAATTTTCTGTTTTAAATCAACTATTTTCAAATCTGCAGTCACATGAACTCCCAGTTCAGCCGCGAGATTTTGCAAATCTTCCTTACGAGCTCTTCCTAAGTAAGACATTGTTTCTGTGTTTAAAATTAACGAACACTGTGTTCCTTATATTTCCTCAAAATAGCTCAAATTAATTACTTTAATTAATTAATGCAGTCAGGAGTCACGAAATCAAATGCACTCTGTTAAATACGTATACCTCAAAAATGAAATATTTAAATTATATGAAGTTCATTCTCTCTACCACATTAATTGTGATTAAAATAAGAATAATAACATGGAGCAATATATATATATCTACCGTATGGACAACTAAAATGAATATTAAATATAATATCAAATACGGTAATAAAATAAGACAATTTATTATTAACAGGAAGTAATAATCTGGTATTACTAATATTGCGTTCAGTGATGAACTAATAAAATAAAGCAATTCTATATGAACAGGAAGTAACAATCTGGTATCACTAATATTATGTTCAGTGATGAACTAATAAAATAAAAATACGCACGATTATTCGATCTCAGTCGGTGCCTCCAAAATAATTAAGACTGTAATGCTTCTTTGGCGAAATGAAGCAACTCCAATGATGGAACACAGAAAAAAACTTTATTTAACACTCAAAATGGCGACATGCAAACAAGAAGATAAAACATATTCTAACATTTAAAAATAAATTACATTCTTCGTGCGAGAGTCGCACGTGGCACTCGAGTCTGGTTTCAAATATTGCCATACACAAATACCTTAATGTGCATCTATTTAAATTGTTTAAACTACAAGATTTTAATATTATTTAAAGCTGTTATAACCTCTCCCCCAATGTAGAGACTTTTTCCGAAGGGAAAAGTTCTGTAAAATTCGACAGTTTAATAAGCTCGGCTTGCTCATTTGCTTAAAGAGAAAAGATAACTTCTCTCATAAGTTTCCAAATTTTCAGGCCGAAAATTTTTAATTTTAAACAAATATTTTTACACCACATTTAAAAATAGGAAGAAAATTGACAGTGTTCAAATTAGTCTTCTTTTTTTTTTCCTTGACGGCGCCTAGATCTCTTCCATGGTGGATCAATTCCTCGGCTATATTTCACGGCAAAGCCTTTCCTCAGTTCATCTGTGCCTTTCGGATAATATTCAATTGTCATTTGCTTTCGACAATTGCTTTCTTCGTCTATTAGCAGCGGCTTTGATATTAAATCAAAAGCCGAAAGATGAAGATAACGCTGCATTGCAAAATGATTCTCAATATTAATTTCTTTATCGTTTTTCAAATTTTCGTGAAAATCTTCCACGTTTAATTCTGGTGATTTAACTTCTTCAAAGATATCTCTGGATGCTTTATTTTCTTCTTTCATCGGTTCCAAGATCTTCTCTTCAGCTATTTTTCTTTTCCTTTGAACTCTAGTAGAGACGGCATTAACCTGGTGAGGATGATTATCAGGTTCCTTTCTTTGTTTATTCAACAGTGCAAAAGTTCGATTGCCTAATAAATACCTTCCTTTGTCGAGTTCATCTCTAATAATGGCAGCCTTAGTTATTACTCGCCCAAGATCGCAATTTAGTTCGATCTCAGCCAATGGTAAACAGGTTGGATTCAAATCTAATGGCTGTTGCACCCACACATTTTCACCTGTCAGCATTTCCGGCATGATGTATTTGCGACAAACTATATCAATACTAGCACCTAAATCCCTTAATATAGGAATTTTATGACCATTTACGTAACCCATACTAGTATAAGGTAATAGAAATTTATCCTCTGGTTTTGCACTAATTCTGTTAAGATTAGCAGGAGATTCAGTACTATTCTTAAGTTTTGGACATTGGGGTCTTAAATGTTGATAGGACCCACACTGATAGCATTGTGGCCTCTTTCGTTTTTCATATTTATCATCTGGACGTGGACTTCTAGGTCTGTGAAACCAGCTTTGCGAATTAAATCCTGAAGACAATTTTTTCTCAGTTTTATTTTTTTTATCTGAACTCAATTTACCTTGAATTAGTGCATTGTATCTTTCTTTCTGCCGATCCACTACAGGTCTTTTTTGAAAGTTTCCACAAACGTTTTCATAGGCATCAAGTTTTTCAGCTAATTTTTTAGATGAAATCATCTCTACCCACTCATCAAGAAAATGATCTCGAATTTCAGGAGGAACTCGACGTTTAAGTTGGTCAATCACCATCAAATCTAGCAACTGATCAAACTCCTAGACCAGTCACCCATTCTTTGCAATAATTTTCTATTTCATAATTGAAATCCACCCATGTAGATTCGGTACTCTTTTGATGTTTCATAAATTTCTGTCTAAACTTTTCCGGGCTTAGTTTAAACCGTCTTAACAATAAATTCTTCACGTGCTCATAGTCTTTAGCTTTATCGGAGGGTTCTCTAGCTATTAACTGGGTTACTTCGTAAGGAAGTAGTCCTAGTAAATGAGATACAAATTCTTCTTTATCAATTTTAGCCCATTCTGCTTGCCTTTCAAACAATAGCAAATATAGACTGATATCTCCTTTCTTGTAATCGAATTTCTGCATAAGGTGACGCAGCTCCGTTTTCGGCCGGATCTGTCCGGTATTTTGAGACTTTGTCTCTGCTTCAAGTCTTAATCTCTCTAATTCATACTGTTCGTTCCTTCTCCGCTCTTCTGCTTCTTCCTGTCTCCTACGTTCTTCTCTTTCCCTTTCCTCTCTCTCTTTCCGTTCTTCTATTATTGTGTCTAAGTCTCCTTTGACGAATACTTCATCATAATCTCTACTTTCAACAATTTTCTGTTTTAAATCAACTATTTTCAAATCTGCAGTCACATGAACTCCCAGTTCAGCCGCGAGATTTTGCAAATCTTCCTTACGAGCTCTTCCTAAGTAAGACATTGTTTCTGTGTTTAAAATTAACGAACACTGTGTTCCTTATATTTCCTCAAAATAGCTCAAATTAATTACTTTAATTAATTAATGCAGTCAGGAGTCACGAAATCAAATGCACTCTGTTAAATACGTATACCTCAAAAATGAAATATTTAAATTATATGAAGTTCATTCTCTCTACCACATTAATTGTGATTAAAATAAGAATAATAACATGGAGCAATATATATATATCTACCGTATGGACAACTAAAATGAATATTAAATATAATATCAAATACGGTAATAAAATAAGACAATTTATTATTAACAGGAAGTAATAATCTGGTATTACTAATATTGCGTTCAGTGATGAACTAATAAAATAAAGCAATTCTATATGAACAGGAAGTAACAATCTGGTATCACTAATATTATGTTCAGTGATGAACTAATAAAATAAAAATACGCACGATTATTCGATCTCAGTCGGTGCCTCCAAAATAATTAAGACTGTAATGCTTCTTTGGCGAAATGAAGCAACTCCAATGATGGAACACAGAAAAAAACTTTATTTAACACTCAAAATGGCGACATGCAAACAAGAAGATAAAACATATTCTAACATTTAAAAATAAATTACATTCTTCGTGCGAGAGTCGCACGTGGCACTCGAGTCTGGTTTCAAATATTGCCATACACAAATACCTTAATGTTCATCTATTTAAATTGTTTAAACTACAAGATTTTAATATTATTTAAAGCTGTTATAACCTCTCCCCCAATGTAGAGACTTTTTCCGAAGGGAAAAGTTCTGTAAAATTCGACAGTTTAATAAGCTCGGCTTGCTCATTTGCTTAAAGAGAAAAGATAACTTCTCTCATAAGTTTCCAAATTTTCAGGCCGAAAATTTTTAATTTTAAACAAATATTTTTACACCACATTTAAAAATAGGAAGAAAATTGACAGTGTTCAAATTAGTCTTCTTTTTTTTTCCTTGACGGCGCCTAGATCTCTTCCATGGTGGATCAGTTCCTCGGCTATATTTCACGGCAAAGCCTTTCCTCAGTTCATCTGTGCCTTTCGGATAATATTCAATTGTCATTTGCTTTCGACAATTGCTTTCTTCGTCTATTAGCAGCGGCTTTGATATTAAATCAAAAGCCGAAAGATGAAGATAACGCTGCATTGCAAAATGATTCTCAATATTAATTTCTTTATCGTTTTTCAAATTTTCGTGAAAATCTTCCACGTTTAATTCTGGTGATTTAACTTCTTCAAAGATATCTCTGGATTCTTTATTTTCTTCTTTCATCGGTTCCAAGATCTTCTCTTCAGCTATTTTTCTTTTCCTTTGAACTCTAGTAGAGACGGCATTAACCTGGTGAGGATGATTATCAGGTTCCTTTCTTTGTTTATTCAACAGTGCAAAAGTTCGATTGCCTAATAAATACCTTCCTTTGTCGAGTTCATCTCTAATAATGGCAGCCTTAGTTATTACTCGCCCAAGATCGCAATTTAGTTCGATCTCAGCCAATGGTAAACAGGTTGGATTCAAATCTAATGGCTGTTGCACCCACACATTTTCACCTGTCAGCATTTCCGGCATGATGTATTTGCGACAAACTATATCAATACTAGCACCTAAATCCCTTAATATAGGAATTTTATGACCATTTACGTAACCCATACTAGTATAAGGTAATAGAAATTTATCCTCTGGTTTTGCACTAATTCTGTTAAGATTAGCAGGAGATTCAGTACTATTCTTAAGTTTTGGACATTGGGGTCTTAAATGTTGATAGGACCCACACTGATAGCATTGTGGCCTCTTTCGTTTTTCATATTTATCATCTGGACGTGGACTTCTAGGTCTGTGAAACCAGCTTTGCGAATTAAATCCTGAAGACAATTTTTTCTCAGTTTTATTTTTTTTATCTGAACTCAATTTACCTTGAATTAGTGCATTGTATCTTTCTTTCTGCCGATCCACTACAGGTCTTTTTTGAAAGTTTCCGCAAACGTTTTCATAGGCATCAAGTTTTTCAGCTAATTTTTTAGATGAAATCATCTCTACCCACTCATCAAGAAAATGATCTCGAATTTCAGGAGGAACTCGACGTTTAAGTTGGTCAATCACCATCAAATCTAGCAACTGATCAAACTCCTAGACCAGTCACCCATTCTTTGCAATAATTTTCTATTTCATAATTGAAATCCACCCATGTAGATTCGGTACTCTTTTGATGTTTCATAAATTTCTGTCTAAACTTTTCCGGGCTTAGTTTAAACCGTCTTAACAATAAATTCTTCACGTGCTCATAGTCTTTAGTATTATCGGAGGGTTCTCTAGCTATTAACTGGGTTACTTCGTAAGGAAGTAGTCCTAGTAAATGAGATACAAATTCTTCTTTATCAATTTTAGCCCATTCTGCTTGCCTTTCAAACAATAGCAAATATAGACTGATATCTCCTTTCTTGTAATCGAATTTCTGCATAAGGTGACGCAGCTCCGTTTTCGGCCGGATCTGTCCGGTATTTTGAGACTTTGTCTCTGCTTCAAGTCTTAATCTCTCTAATTCATACTGTTCGTTCCTTCTCCGCTCTTCTGCTTCTTCCTGTCTCCTACGTTCTTCTCTTTCCCTTTCCTCTCTCTCTTTCCGTTCTTCTATTATTGTGTCTAAGACTCCTTTGACGAATACTTCATCATAATCTCTACTTTCAACAATTTTCTGTTTTAAATCAACTATTTTCAAATCTGCAGTCACATGAACTCCCAGTTCAGCCGCGAGATTTTGCAAATCTTCCTTACGAGCTCTTCCTAAGTAAGACATTGTTTCTGTGTTTAAAATTAACGAACACTGTGTTCCTTATATTTCCTCAAAATAGCTCAAATTAATTACTTTAATTAATTAATGCAGTCAGGAGTCACGAAATCAAATGCACTCTGTTAAATACGTATACCTCAAAAATGAAATATTTAAATTATATGAAGTTCATTCTCTCTACCACATTAATTGTGATTAAAATAAGAATAATAACATGGAGCAATATATATATATCTACCGTATGGACAACTAAAATGAATATTAAATATAATATCAAATACGGTAATAAAATAAGACAATTTATTATTAACAGGAAGTAATAATCTGGTATTACTAATATTGCGTTCAGTGATGAACTAATAAAATAAAGCAATTCTATATGAACAGGAAGTAACAATCTGGTATCACTAATATTATGTTCAGTGATGAACTAATAAAATAAAAATACGCACGATTATTCGATCTCAGTCGGTGCCTCCAAAATAATTAAGACTGTAATGCTTCTTTGGCGAAATGAAGCAACTCCAATGATGGAACACAGAAAAAAACTTTATTTAACACTCAAAATGGCGACATGCAAACAAGAAGATAAAACATATTCTAACATTTAAAAATAAATTACATTCTTCGTGCGAGAGTCGCACGTGGCACTCGAGTCTGGTTTCAAATATTGCCATACACAAATACCTTAATGTGCATCTATTTAAATTGTTTAAACTACAAGATTTTAATATTATTTAAAGCTGTTATAACCTCTCCCCCAATGTAGAGACTTTTTCCGAAGGGAAAAGTTCTGTAAAATTCGACAGTTTAATAAGCTCGGCTTGCTCATTTGCTTAAAGAGAAAAGATAACTTCTCTCATAAGTTTCCAAATTTTCAGGCCGAAAATTTTTAATTTTAAACAAATATTTTTACACCACATTTAAAAATAGGAAGAAAATTGACAGTGTTCAAATTAGTCTTCTTTTTTTTTCCTTGACGGCGCCTAGATCTCTTCCATGGTGGATCAATTCCTCGGCTATATTTCACGGCAAAGCCTTTCCTCAGTTCATCTGTGCCTTTCGGATAATATTCAATTGTCATTTGCTTTCGACAATTGCTTTCTTCGTCTATTAGCAGCGGCTTTGATATTAAATCAAAAGCCGAAAGATGAAGATAACGCTGCATTGCAAAATGATTCTCAATATTAATTTCTTTATCGTTTTTCAAATTTTCGTGAAAATCTTCCACGTTTAATTCTGGTGATTTAACTTCTTCAAAGATATCTCTGGATGCTTTATTTTCTTCTTTCATCGGTTCCAAGATCTTCTCTTCAGCTATTTTTCTTTTCCTTTGAACTCTAGTAGAGACGGCATTAACCTGGTGAGGATGATTATCAGGTTCCTTTCTTTGTTTATTCAACAGTGCAAAAGTTCGATTGCCTAATAAATACCTTCCTTTGTCGAGTTCATCTCTAATAATGGCAGCCTTAGTTATTACTCGCCCAAGATCGCAATTTAGTTCGATCTCAGCCAATGGTAAACAGGTTGGATTCAAATCTAATGGCTGTTGCACCCACACATTTTCACCTGTCAGCATTTCCGGCATGATGTATTTGCGACAAACTATATCAATACTAGCACCTAAATCCCTTAATATAGGAATTTTATGACCATTTACGTAACCCATACTAGTATAAGGTAATAGAAATTTATCCTCTGGTTTTGCACTAATTCTGTTAAGATTAGCAGGAGATTCAGTACTATTCTTAAGTTTTGGACATTGGGGTCTTAAATGTTGATAGGACCCACACTGATAGCATTGTGGCCTCTTTCGTTTTTCATATTTATCATCTGGACGTGGACTTCTAGGTCTGTGAAACCAGCTTTGCGAATTAAATCCTGAAGACAATTTTTTCTCAGTTTTATTTTTTTTATCTGAACTCAATTTACCTTGAATTAGTGCATTGTATCTTTCTTTCTGCCGATCCACTACAGGTCTTTTTTGAAAGTTTCCACAAACGTTTTCATAGGCATCAAGTTTTTCAGCTAATTTTTTAGATGAAATCATCTCTACCCACTCATCAAGAAAATGATCTCGAATTTCAGGAGGAACTCGACGTTTAAGTTGGTCAATCACCATCAAATCTAGCAACTGATCAAACTCCTAGACCAGTCACCCATTCTTTGCAATAATTTTCTATTTCATAATTGAAATCCACCCATGTAGATTCGGTACTCTTTTGATGTTTCATAAATTTCTGTCTAAACTTTTCCGGGCTTAGTTTAAACCGTCTTAACAATAAATTCTTCACGTGCTCATAGTCTTTAGCTTTATCGGAGGGTTCTCTAGCTATTAACTGGGTTACTTCGTAAGGAAGTAGTCCTAGTAAATGAGATACAAATTCTTCTTTATCAATTTTAGCCCATTCTGCTTGCCTTTCAAACAATAGCAAATATAGACTGATATCTCCTTTCTTGTAATCGAATTTCTGCATAAGGTGACGCAGCTCCGTTTTCGGCCGGATCTGTCCGGTATTTTGAGACTTTGTCTCTGCTTCAAGTCTTAATCTCTCTAATTCATACTGTTCGTTCCTTCTCCGCTCTTCTGCTTCTTCCTGTCTCCTACGTTCTTCTCTTTCCCTTTCCTCTCTCTCTTTCCGTTCTTCTATTATTGTGTCTAAGTCTCCTTTGACGAATACTTCATCATAATCTCTACTTTCAACAATTTTCTGTTTTAAATCAACTATTTTCAAATCTGCAGTCACATGAACTCCCAGTTCAGCCGCGAGATTTTGCAAATCTTCCTTACGAGCTCTTCCTAAGTAAGACATTGTTTCTGTGTTTAAAATTAACGAACACTGTGTTCCTTATATTTCCTCAAAATAGCTCAAATTAATTACTTTAATTAATTAATGCAGTCAGGAGTCACGAAATCAAATGCACTCTGTTAAATACGTATACCTCAAAAATGAAATATTTAAATTATATGAAGTTCATTCTCTCTACCACATTAATTGTGATTAAAATAAGAATAATAACATGGAGCAATATATATATATCTACCGTATGGACAACTAAAATGAATATTAAATATAATATCAAATACGGTAATAAAATAAGACAATTTATTATTAACAGGAAGTAATAATCTGGTATTACTAATATTGCGTTCAGTGATGAACTAATAAAATAAAGCAATTCTATATGAACAGGAAGTAACAATCTGGTATCACTAATATTATGTTCAGTGATGAACTAATAAAATAAAAATACGCACGATTATTCGATCTCAGTCGGTGCCTCCAAAATAATTAAGACTGTAATGCTTCTTTGGCGAAATGAAGCAACTCCAATGATGGAACACAGAAAAAAACTTTATTTAACACTCAAAATGGCGACATGCAAACAAGAAGATAAAACATATTCTAACATTTAAAAATAAATTACATTCTTCGTGCGAGAGTCGCACGTGGCACTCGAGTCTGGTTTCAAATATTGCCATACACAAATACCTTAATGTTCATCTATTTAAATTGTTTAAACTACAAGATTTTAATATTATTTAAAGCTGTTATAACCTCTCCCCCAATGTAGAGACTTTTTCCGAAGGGAAAAGTTCTGTAAAATTCGACAGTTTAATAAGCTCGGCTTGCTCATTTGCTTAAAGAGAAAAGATAACTTCTCTCATAAGTTTCCAAATTTTCAGGCCGAAAATTTTTAATTTTAAACAAATATTTTTACACCACATTTAAAAATAGGAAGAAAATTGACAGTGTTCAAATTAGTCTTCTTTTTTTTTCCTTGACGGCGCCTAGATCTCTTCCATGGTGGATCAGTTCCTCGGCTATATTTCACGGCAAAGCCTTTCCTCAGTTCATCTGTGCCTTTCGGATAATATTCAATTGTCATTTGCTTTCGACAATTGCTTTCTTCGTCTATTAGCAGCGGCTTTGATATTAAATCAAAAGCCGAAAGATGAAGATAACGCTGCATTGCAAAATGATTCTCAATATTAATTTCTTTATCGTTTTTCAAATTTTCGTGAAAATCTTCCACGTTTAATTCTGGTGATTTAACTTCTTCAAAGATATCTCTGGATGCTTTATTTTCTTCTTTCATCGGTTCCAAGATCTTCTCTTCAGCTATTTTTCTTTTCCTTTGAACTCTAGTAGAGACGGCATTAACCTGGTGAGGATGATTATCAGGTTCCTTTCTTTGTTTATTCAACAGTGCAAAAGTTCGATTGCCTAATAAATACCTTCCTTTGTCGAGTTCATCTCTAATAATGGCAGCCTTAGTTATTACTCGCCCAAGATCGCAATTTAGTTCGATCTCAGCCAATGGTAAACAGGTTGGATTCAAATCTAATGGCTGTTGCACCCACACATTTTCACCTGTCAGCATTTCCGGCATGATGTATTTGCGACAAACTATATCAATACTAGCACCTAAATCCCTTAATATAGGAATTTTATGACCATTTACGTAACCCATACTAGTATAAGGTAATAGAAATTTATCCTCTGGTTTTGCACTAATTCTGTTAAGATTAGCAGGAGATTCAGTACTATTCTTAAGTTTTGGACATTGGGGTCTTAAATGTTGATAGGACCCACACTGATAGCATTGTGGCCTCTTTCGTTTTTCATATTTATCATCTGGACGTGGACTTCTAGGTCTGTGAAACCAGCTTTGCGAATTAAATCCTGAAGACAATTTTTTCTCAGTTTTATTTTTTTTATCTGAACTCAATTTACCTTGAATTAGTGCATTGTATCTTTCTTTCTGCCGATCCACTACAGGTCTTTTTTGAAAGTTTCCACAAACGTTTTCATAGGCATCAAGTTTTTCAGCTAATTTTTTAGATGAAATCATCTCTACCCACTCATCAAGAAAATGATCTCGAATTTCAGGAGGAACTCGACGTTTAAGTTGGTCAATCACCATCAAATCTAGCAACTGATCAAACTCCTAGACCAGTCACCCATTCTTTGCAATAATTTTCTATTTCATAATTGAAATCCACCCATGTAGATTCGGTACTCTTTTGATGTTTCATAAATTTCTGTCTAAACTTTTCCGGGCTTAGTTTAAACCGTCTTAACAATAAATTCTTCACGTGCTCATAGTCTTTAGCTTTATCGGAGGGTTCTCTAGCTATTAACTGGGTTACTTCGTAAGGAAGTAGTCCTAGTAAATGAGATACAAATTCTTCTTTATCAATTTTAGCCCATTCTGCTTGCCTTTCAAACAATAGCAAATATAGACTGATATCTCCTTTCTTGTAATCGAATTTCTGCATAAGGTGACGCAGCTCCGTTTTCGGCCGGATCTGTCCGGTATTTTGAGACTTTGTCTCTGCTTCAAGTCTTAATCTCTCTAATTCATACTGTTCGTTCCTTCTCCGCTCTTCTGCTTCTTCCTGTCTCCTACGTTCTTCTCTTTCCCTTTCCTCTCTCTCTTTCCGTTCTTCTATTATTGTGTCTAAGTCTCCTTTGACGAATACTTCATCATAATCTCTACTTTCAACAATTTTCTGTTTTAAATCAACTATTTTCAAATCTGCAGTCACATGAACTCCCAGTTCAGCCGCGAGATTTTGCAAATCTTCCTTACGAGCTCTTCCTAAGTAAGACATTGTTTCTGTGTTTAAAATTAACGAACACTGTGTTCCTTATATTTCCTCAAAATAGCTCAAATTAATTACTTTAATTAATTAATGCAGTCAGGAGTCACGAAATCAAATGCACTCTGTTAAATACGTATACCTCAAAAATGAAATATTTAAATTATATGAAGTTCATTCTCTCTACCACATTAATTGTGATTAAAATAAGAATAATAACATGGAGCAATATATATATATCTACCGTATGGACAACTAAAATGAATATTAAATATAATATCAAATACGGTAATAAAATAAGACAATTTATTATTAACAGGAAGTAATAATCTGGTATTACTAATATTGCGTTCAGTGATGAACTAATAAAATAAAGCAATTCTATATGAACAGGAAGTAACAATCTGGTATCACTAATATTATGTTCAGTGATGAACTAATAAAATAAAAATACGCACGATTATTCGATCTCAGTCGGTGCCTCCAAAATAATTAAGACTGTAATGCTTCTTTGGCGAAATGAAGCAACTCCAATGATGGAACACAGAAAAAAACTTTATTTAACACTCAAAATGGCGACATGCAAACAAGAAGATAAAACATATTCTAACATTTAAAAATAAATTACATTCTTCGTGCGAGAGTCGCACGTGGCACTCGAGTCTGGTTTCAAATATTGCCATACACAAATACCTTAATGTTCATCTATTTAAATTGTTTAAACTACAAGATTTTAATATTATTTAAAGCTGTTATAACCTCTCCCCCAATGTAGAGACTTTTTCCGAAGGGAAAAGTTCTGTAAAATTCGACAGTTTAATAAGCTCGGCTTGCTCATTTGCTTAAAGAGAAAAGATAACTTCTCTCATAAGTTTCCAAATTTTCAGGCCGAAAATTTTTAATTTTAAACAAATATTTTTACACCACATTTAAAAATAGGAAGAAAATTGACAGTGTTCAAATTAGTCTTCTTTTTTTTTTCCTTGACGGCGCCTAGATCTCTTCCATGGTGGATCAGTTCCTCGGCTATATTTCACGGCAAAGCCTTTCCTCAGTTCATCTGTGCCTTTCGGATAATATTCAATTGTCATTTGCTTTCGACAATTGCTTTCTTCGTCTATTAGCAGCGGCTTTGATATTAAATCAAAAGCCGAAAGATGAAGATAACGCTGCATTGCAAAATGATTCTCAATATTAATTTCTTTATCGTTTTTCAAATTTTCGTGAAAATCTTCCACGTTTAATTCTGGTGATTTAACTTCTTCAAAGATATCTCTGGATGCTTTATTTTCTTCTTTCATCGGTTCCAAGATCTTCTCTTCAGCTATTTTTCTTTTCCTTTGAACTCTAGTAGAGACGGCATTAACCTGGTGAGGATGATTATCAGGTTCCTTTCTTTGTTTATTCAACAGTGCAAAAGTTCGATTGCCTAATAAATACCTTCCTTTGTCGAGTTCATCTCTAATAATGGCAGCCTTAGTTATTACTCGCCCAAGATCGCAATTTAGTTCGATCTCAGCCAATGGTAAACAGGTTGGATTCAAATCTAATGGCTGTTGCACCCACACATTTTCACCTGTCAGCATTTCCGGCATGATGTATTTGCGACAAACTATATCAATACTAGCACCTAAATCCCTTAATATAGGAATTTTATGACCATTTACGTAACCCATACTAGTATAAGGTAATAGAAATTTATCCTCTGGTTTTGCACTAATTCTGTTAAGATTAGCAGGAGATTCAGTACTATTCTTAAGTTTTGGACATTGGGGTCTTAAATGTTGATAGGACCCACACTGATAGCATTGTGGCCTCTTTCGTTTTTCATATTTATCATCTGGACGTGGACTTCTAGGTCTGTGAAACCAGCTTTGCGAATTAAATCCTGAAGACAATTTTTTCTCAGTTTTATTTTTTTTATCTGAACTCAATTTACCTTGAATTAGTGCATTGTATCTTTCTTTCTGCCGATCCACTACAGGTCTTTTTTGAAAGTTTCCGCAAACGTTTTCATAGGCATCAAGTTTTTCAGCTAATTTTTTAGATGAAATCATCTCTACCCACTCATCAAGAAAATGATCTCGAATTTCAGGAGGAACTCGACGTTTAAGTTGGTCAATCACCATCAAATCTAGCAACTGATCAAACTCCTAGACCAGTCACCCATTCTTTGCAATAATTTTCTATTTCATAATTGAAATCCACCCATGTAGATTCGGTACTCTTTTGATATTTCATAAATTTCTGTCTAAACTTTTCCGGGCTTAGTTTAAACCGTCTTAACAATAAATTCTTCACGTGCTCATAGTCTTTAGCTTTATCGGAGGGTTCTCTAGCTATTAACTGGGTTACTTCGTAAGGAAGTAGTCCTAGTAAATGAGATACAAATTCTTCTTTATCAATTTTAGCCCATTCTGCTTGCCTTTCAAACAATAGCAAATATAGACTGATATCTCCTTTCTTGTAATCGAATTTCTGCATAAGGTGACGCAGCTCCGTTTTCGGCCGGATCTGTCCGGTATTTTGAGACTTTGTCTCTGCTTCAAGTCTTAATCTCTCTAATTCATACTGTTCGTTCCTTCTCCGCTCTTCTGCTTCTTCCTGTCTCCTACGTTCTTCTCTTTCCCTTTCCTCTCTCTCTTTCCGTTCTTCTATTATTGTGTCTAAGACTCCTTTGACGAATACTTCATCATAATCTCTACTTTCAACAATTTTCTGTTTTAAATCAACTATTTTCAAATCTGCAGTCACATGAACTCCCAGTTCAGCCGCGAGATTTTGCAAATCTTCCTTACGAGCTCTTCCTAAGTAAGACATTGTTTCTGTGTTTAAAATTAACGAACACTGTGTTCCTTATATTTCCTCAAAATAGCTCAAATTAATTACTTTAATTAATTAATGCAGTCAGGAGTCACGAAATCAAATGCACTCTGTTAAATACGTATACCTCAAAAATGAAATATTTAAATTATATGAAGTTCATTCTCTCTACCACATTAATTGTGATTAAAATAAGAATAATAACATGGAGCAATATATATATATCTACCGTATGGACAACTAAAATGAATATTAAATATAATATCAAATACGGTAATAAAATAAGACAATTTATTATTAACAGGAAGTAATAATCTGGTATTACTAATATTGCGTTCAGTGATGAACTAATAAAATAAAGCAATTCTATATGAACAGGAAGTAACAATCTGGTATCACTAATATTATGTTCAGTGATGAACTAATAAAATAAAAATACGCACGATTATTCGATCTCAGTCGGTGCCTCCAAAATAATTAAGACTGTAATGCTTCTTTGGCGAAATGAAGCAACTCGAATGATGGAACACAGAAAAAAACTTTATTTAACACTCAAAATGGCGACATACAAACAAGAAGATAAAACATATTCTAACATTTAAAAATAAATTACATTCTCCGTGCGAGAGTCGCATGTGGCACTCGAGTCTGGTTTCAAATATTGCCATTCACAAATACCTTAATGTTCATCTATTTAAATTGTTTAATCTACAAGATTTTAATATTATTTAAAGCTGTTACAGTTCTGTAATTCTCAATATTAACGCGTCTTTCACTTTGATAGTTTTCAGGAAGTTCTCTTAAATCTTTTCACCTTTCACACTCATGCGTTAGCTGTTTTTAGATACAAGATTCTTAGTGGATGTCATTAATTTGAAATAACTGCTTCGCTTTTATCAGGAGTAAACTGAAACACGAACTGCATTGAAGATCTATCAGATACAAAGCGCAATTTTGCTGCTGAGTTATTTAGTATTAAAAAAAAAGCTACCTCTAAGGAAATCCATTAAGCTGATGGACCTCACAGAGTTGACTTATCAGTAAAAAGATATTATTTCCAATGCTATTAGCTAATAAATAGAAGTAAGGGAAGGTCATCCAGATCATAAGATTAAATTCCTTCGCTTTGCGATCCAGTTGCTTGAGAATTTAATATCACTTCTGAACTGCGCCCTCCAGATGTTAAAAAGAAACAGGTTTGAAATAAATAAATAAATTTGTAGTCTCATACTTTAGATTCCATCTTGACACCTGAAAAATATTATAAATCGGTATTCCTGATTTGTGAAAACTGAAAGATATTCAAAAAGCCGAAATCGGGTTTTTTAATAATTAAAATGCTCATTTGTGCATGCGACACATGCAATAAATAAGATTCATAAAGATCCTGAAATTTGCGAACTGTGGTTAAAAACATTGAACTGTACAGAACATTAGTACTGTTATACAGAACTGTATAACATAATCCATTTCTTATTTCAGATAAAAAATAATATTGATCACCGTCATTTATTGAATTAAATCTTTATTTTTTCAATAAAGTAGAAAGACACGAGAGCAGCAGCCCACATGTAATACTTTAGAATTTTAATCAAGATTTTGTTTTGGAGGCAGAATGTACTATATGTAAAAACACTGAAAAGTAATTGTACATTAAAGCACATAATAAAGAATATAAAATATATAATAATACGAAACCCTACTTTGAACACATTCATGGTGTATATACAGGGTGGTTATAATCAAAGTTCCACTTTGAAATGGTCATAAAAGTTAAACTACTGAACTAAATGTTATCAAACTTGGTAAACATGTAAAGGAAGTCATGGGGAAAAGTTTAAAAACTCACTAGCATGGCGGAAATGTATGCAATATTGTTACACGAAATAAGACATGAAGACATTGGTTTCAGATGTGTTTAACCGTTTCTGAAACGTGTTACAAAGCGTGTTCAATGTGGCTTCTGTAGCGATTTTAGCTGTAGCAATTGTTACTGGTAGCGTAATTAAAAATAAGGTAAGTGTTAAATTTCACAAATTGAATTTTAAGGTAAGTTCAACTGCTTATCATAACAAAGTAGTTTGCTTAGCAAAGTAGTCCATTTCCAATAGGAAACGATAATCACTTGAGTTCAAACAGAGGTAGCGGAGAAAAAGTCCGGCTACGCTTCTTTGAGGGTTTCTTTTTCCGCTCTTGACAGAGCTTAGTAGAGACTCGGGACGAGACGTAAAATACACAAGAGAGAAAGGGGCTCTCTAAAGCTTACTAGCGACTCGGGAAGAGCCGTAAAATACAAGAGAAAGGCTCTCTCTTCTCTACGCAACGACTGCGTATTCTTCAGACTAAAATCTTTTTTAATTATTTTCACTCACTGTTTTTATGTCCAGGTTTCTGGGCGTGTCTTGTGCGTCTGCTGCAGTGATTCTCTAAACGTCTTTTTCGGAGCATCTCTCCATTGGTTAACAGGCGCTGATTTGTTCTGATACTGTCTTGACAGCCTGAGAAACTGAAATTTTCCGTGGGAAAATTCAGAACGTCTTTTTGGGAGGTCTATCTAAATTATTTCGAGAAACAGGCAGTTGGCGACAGTCTATCGCATGCACACAATGGACACTCCACAACCCGTGAGAACTTGTATGAAAGTTTTCTCCTTTCGTAAAAACAATATGCTTTCCACACTTTGTTGGGGGTCACGTTCGACCTCAAGAAATCGTAAGTGTCATCAGGGTGGTCATCTGGCGCCCATTTGAAGTCTCCTTTTCCTAGACTTCGTGGGAGCCCGTGGGAAAATAGCTGACGACGTTACACTTCCATCATTTTCCGAAAGCAAGTTAAATCGTATTACTGCATTCTCAACAGCATATCAGGAGCATATCAGGAGGAATATTACGAGCACGTCGGTGTATCGCATCTTTGAAATTCCGCCAAATTGTTTAGATTATTTGCTTCTACCTACCGTAAGCGAATTACAAGCCACTGCGGTTTCGATTTAGAAAGGATTAAAAACGTTTTAAACCGATATCTTCATATCTTAGAGCTGAATTAAGGCTTCAAAAATCCAAATTAGTGATCTGTAAGAAAATGATTCCCAGAATGCGCACACTTTTGAGAGTGATTTGGGATCTCCCATTTTCTAATCGCTAATTTGTGGTTTTCACGGACGGATTTTTCCGTTACACGGATGGCGCACTCGGCTTTTATCATCTTTAACGCCTTTAAATGGTAATTTTGTTTGGATCAATCAATGTTTCTTTAAGGTATGCAACATGTTAAAACCCGTGTAACAAAAGGTTAAGTTAGATTACGACCCTTATTTCGTTTAACAATATTGCATACAGCGCCATTCTCCCCCCCCCTGGTGATGAGTTCTGAACTCTTTTTTTTTTTTTTTTCGTGGAAAACAAATTCCCATGACTTCCTTTACACGATTACAAAGTTTGATAACATTTGGTGTAGTAGGTTTCGTTTAATGACCATTTCAAAGTGGAACATTAATTATAACCATTCTGTATTAAAAAAGCTTAATTTGCCGAGGAAATATATCAAAAATTTTTTAATGAGACGCGTATTTTTTTAAAATCATTCAGTTAATTACGTTGATAATCTATCTATTAATTCTTTTTGTCATCTTGTTACAAATGGAATATGACGAAAGATTTTGCATCGTGTGGATTGATAACAGCTGTTAATTTTGGCGATGCCCGGAAATTTTTCATCAGAAAAATATTTTATTTTTAATGTATTTTAAATAGACGTGTTTGGTTATTTCTGATTTCTATTAAATTTTTTTAACTACAGAGCATAGAAAGTGAAAAATATTTAAATTTAAAAATTCCAAATACATTCCGCCGCTCTGTATGATGACCACGTTTAGACTAAATATTCCGTTATAACAAAACCAGTGGCGTAGAGAGGGGAGGGGCAAGGGGGTGCATGATGCTCCGGGCGCCGCTCGTAGAGGGGCGCCAAATGGTCTCCAAACAAGATTTTCCGGAAAATTTCAGTTTTTATTTTGATCGATTTCTGGAAAATATATTTAAAATTAATAACTATTGTAATATAATTAATTATTTTCTTGATATGCCTGATAAAATGTGTAATAAAATGTTTGCAGTACATCAACCAAAACGTTCTTTCTGATCACTATATTTCTGCAAATTAGAGATGTATTTGTATTTTTTTAAACGAAATGCACATATATCTCCCGCTTTTTATTTTAAAACGATAACACAACCTTGTCCCGAATTTCTTAAACATATCCAGTTTCCAAAATCCGATTCCATAATCCGGAAATGACATTTTGGGAAAATCCTAACGCTTCCGCTACAATGAATTACGTTTGACTCTTCTGTAAACGACTGATAGCCTTTCTGGCTACCGATTCAGCTAACTCATCTTGCTGAGACATCGTATATTCACTGCTACGAAGCATTCAACGCATTCAATTGTTTTTAATCTCCTATTACAAAAGGAATACTGCAGGTCGCTCCTTACTTCTTATCTAAAACGCATAGTTTTCGACGTCACAGACTAAATTTGCATATTCCCAACTTTGTAAACGTTATAATTTTCCTTTATAATCTCTTCTATTTCTTTTTGTTCAAAAAGGTTATCGATTATATGGTTATTTCATACCGAACCCACAATATCCCCTAATTGTTTTGAGCAGTGAATGTGACTGCATAACGTTACTCCGCAGTAGAAAAGAAACGGATCCTAAACCTCCACTACAGATCTATAGAGAAAATGTTTTTCCAAACCTAAGAGTCGCACTTAATACTACTTACTATTTCATTATTAAATGCTAACTACGAACGTTCGTTCAGCAAATTAAAATAAATTTTCATATATTTACAATCAACGATGGGACAAGATCCCCTAAGTCATCTAACACTTTTAAGTGTGGAAAGAGAAAAATTTGAAAGGACCTACTTTGATGAAGTAAATGATAAATTTGCTTCATCCAAGGTAAGAAAAATGTATACATAGTAATTAATTGTATTTCATGTATTATATTATTATTAATAAATATAAGTGCCCGACCAAGTCCAGGTGTACGTGATTGAAGCGAGATGAGGGCAAATTAAAATTTTTAAGTTGGCTGACAATTTTCGATCTTTGGCAATCCAAGCAGGAACGTGTCCAGTTGGCTATGTACTTTTGCATGATAAGCCATACGAAACTTTGCTGTATCAGTTTCCTCGAAGCCTTGATGCCAGGATGTGACAGACGATGTAACTGGCTAAAAATGGCATGGCGAAACCCGGAGGGAACATAAGGTCGAAATCTTAAATCCTGAACATCACAATAAAGTGATTTTCCAGATGACAGCTGCATAGGCTGCAAGTTGAGATTGGTGGAAGATTTGCTTTTCAAGAGGGTTTGTAGTTCTGAATCCCGGTGTTGTTCGTCCGCAAGGGCAGCAAGGGTTTAGTGGCGAAGGAACGGCTAATTCTTCAATATGAGACAAGGTGTCTGCTACAATATTCTGCGAACCATCAATATAATGGATATCTGTTGAAAATTGCCCTATGAAGTCTAGGTGTCTCATTTGACGAGGAAAAGCTTTATCCGAACGCTGTTGAAAAAGCATAGGTTTAGGGTTTGTGATCTGTGAAGATCATGAAAATGCGTCCCTATAGCATATGTCGAAAATATTTAACAGCTTCATAAATTCCTAATAATTCGCGATCGTAAGTGCTGTATCTGGTTTGCGCTGGTGAGAGTTTTTTTATAAAAATATGAAAGTGGTCTTCATAATTCTTGATCTTTCTGTTTTAAAACTGCTCCTATACCTGTTGTTGATGCGTCAAAGTGTAAAGACATTAGGTTATTTTTTTGGAAGCAGAAGAGATGAAAAAAAATGCAACGCCTTCGCAGGTAATCGAAAAGCGGACCTCAGGAATACCGACCTAGCGTGCAGAACCATTACACCACGAAGGCACGCTAGGAAAGCGGGAGAAATACCTTATATACTCCCCTTTTTAAAGGGGACTGGGGTTTTTAGGGGACCTAATCGCCAAATCCTGGGTGTGGAGAATCCTCATCCAACACCTCTTTTAGTTCGGGCGCCTTTGCAGACATAGGTTGTTGACATTAGGATATTTGGAAGCAAGAGAGATTGAAAAATTAGCAACCGCCTTCACCGGGAATCGAACCGCGGACCTCTGGAGTACCGGCCCAGCGCGCAGAGCCACTAAACCCCGAAGGCACGCTAGGAAAGCGGGAGAAATACCTTATAAACGTTATAATATAACGTAGAGTGATAATGGTTTCGATCCGGAAGGATACTGCAAATTTGTTGCCGAAATTAAATCATTTTTGCATTTTTGGAATGCTTTGCGAGATTCTGTGGTCCAGGTTATAACACGTTTATCGTTTTTCTTGCTTCCAACCAAAAAAGAATTTAGAGGTGCTTGTATGGTTGCTGCATGGGGTAAGAAACGTCGATAAAAACTGAGCATAGCAAGAAATCTTCTCAAGTATGGTTCGGGAATATCGTGGATAGCGGTGACTCTATCTGGAATGTGTTGAACGCCATCAGCGGAAATTTCATGACCAAGAAAGGATACTCTTGGTTGGCCAAAAACGCATTTGGAAGAATTAAGACTGACACCGTACCTTTAAAAACGTTCAAAAACTGTTCTCAAATGTGATAGGTCTTCC
The DNA here is from genome assembly GCF_044657685.1 of Stegodyphus dumicola. Taxonomy (NCBI): domain Eukaryota; kingdom Metazoa; phylum Arthropoda; class Arachnida; order Araneae; family Eresidae; genus Stegodyphus; species Stegodyphus dumicola. The sequence continues at coordinate 63,009,097 of NC_140779.1, forward strand.
TGCTCTGAAGAGGAGGCGATTAAGACGTCATCAAAATAAGGTACACAAAAGTCGAGGCCGTTTCATACCTGATTCATAAAGAGTTGGAACGTTTGAGCAGCATTGCATAAGCGGAAAGTCATGACTGGAAGCTCAAATATTCCGAAAGGCGTATAACCGCAGTTTTTGGAATATCAGCTGGGTTAAATGGCACTTGGTGACACGCCCGTTCAAGATCAAGGGTTGTAAAAATAGCTTTTCTCTCTAAAACTTGCATACAGTTTTGAACGTGCGAGACTGTGTAACGATCAGGAATTGTAGCTGCATTTAACCAGAGATAATCGCCACTTACCATTTCTTTTCCGAACTAGATGTAGCGGACTGGCTCATGAATTTTTAAAGGACAGTAAATTCCCTGTTCGATCATGTATTGAAATTCCTCTTTGGCGGCTTTAACCCTTTGAGGGGCAGTATATAAAACAATTTAAACTGTGGTAAAATTTTGCATGAACTATAACTTATGGACCCTAAGGACACAAAATTGAGACTTAAAAAAAATCTAGATCGAAATCCCGAATTTTGAGAGCCGGTATATATTTTATATATACCGCCCCTCTAGGACATTTCTTTCCAGGTAGCTGCCAACTGTTAATCTTTGTTTTTAAAATTAATTTTGGGTACTTTTGATGTGCGTCTGTAGCGGTGAGTGCTTGAATATAGTTATGTAAGTCTAAAGACAATTTTTTTAAAAAAAGTTTGGCAGAAATTTCAAATTTCAAAAATAAAATTTATCTTTTTTTATGCACTTTGATGACGCAACCCAGCTAAACATACTTATGTAAAATATGGGTAAAATGCTTTTCAACTTGATTTAAATTCAATATTATTTTATAAAAAAATTTAGCAAATATAACACTGCAGTGTAAATCGTATCATGCTGTAACTGAACTAGTATAATATTACAAGCAGAAGTAACTCAGCCGAAAATTAAAAAAATTGAAAAATGAAGCACTACGGCAGACTCAGCTGAGAAAGTATGTTGCATTTTTAAAGTTTTATTTTATACTTTAGATAATATGTGAAAAAACAACCATGCTTCATACTATGATACGAAGAATCGCCCCCCCCCTCGACGCACACACACTTAAGATCATCAAGGACCGTAAGGGTCCCTTTTTTATTTTTTGTAAATATAGGTTGTATTGTATCTTTTTGTTCATGAAGAAACGCCGTTAAACAATTTTATTATTTGAACCACCTCAAAGCTCTTATTCTGATTTTCAACCCCTTTGGCTTCATAGGGGCTCCTTTTCAACTTTTGGATAAATTTTAGTTTGCATCTAAAAACGGGCCTTAGAAATATTTTTCCTTCTTTCACAACTGTCAAAATTTATTTCAGAAACAACCTATTTGTATCAACCAGAGCGCAGATTTCTCTCGTGTTCTCTAGTCTTTCATCTGAAATTAACAAAGAATTTCCCTAAAGAATAAAAGCATGCTTTCAAACCAGCAGTTTTTGTGATTACGCTATGAGATAGACCTTAAGTACATTTCCATTTTAAGTGAGCTTTCCCTTTGTGTGATCTTATCACACCTCACAAAGGAAGAAGGCGCGACTCCCGAATGACAAATTAGTTGTCAATCACCTCTTTCATCTTCCTTGCATTCTAGAATTTTGGAAATCACGAAGCAACGGGTGTCTTTTGGGAGCTAACATGCCACATTTAACTCCCACAATTGTGTAAAGTTTTGACCCCAGATGGAAATTTTGAAATCGATGAGTCTTTCTCTTGGGAAAGAGGTAAGTGCTGAAATAAAAATTTTAGCTAAACACAGACGAATGAAATTCGAGCTGAGTACACAAAGAATAAATAAAACTAATATACTTGTATTCAGTCCTAGCGCAGGGTCAATAAACTCCCCATTCCTCCATGAACATAATATTGAATCCTAAACAACTTAGAAATTAATCATGAAAAATTATTATATCATAAACTGTTATAATAATAAAGAAATTCTGTCATGTCACAGAGTATAAAAGAAGACTGGTGCTGCCATCTATTGGCGTGGTACCCTCAGTCTGGGCGCCGGTATATATTATATACCGGTTTTAAAACCGTATAAATAATCTTCTGTTAATTATCATTTCTGACAAAAATGAAGTAAATATATAAGATTCAGCATTTGTACGTCATATATTTGCAGATTTTGAATTTTTTCTTTCCCTCCAATAGAATTTATCAATCTTCCAACATGATACCTTGCAAAGAGGTATATTAATTTCATAACTGCAAAATATTGAGCATTCATAAGGTGATGCTACCATTTAGAATTGAAAGGAAACACTAGACACTTAAGATTATAGCTTTTGGTGTAGAAAAATTAGCATTTTTTCGGAGGTTAAAAAATTGACAAACAATATATACCGGTGCCCTTCAAAGGGTTAAGCTTGTCCGGAGGTAAGCGTCTTGGTTTAGCGGAAATTTAAGGTCCGGTAGTTTCAATATAATGTAGTACATCGTGCTTGGGTTCGGAAAGACGCATAACTGGGCGCGTGTTTGTAGGGAATTCTTTGAGAAGTTGATGCCATGGCGAGTTACCCGAAATCAGTTTAATGTTCAAATCTTGACTATTGCGAATTACTCTAGGATAAGTTAAGCTGGTTGTGAAATCTATCAAACGGCGATTCTTAAGATCGACAAGCAAAGAAAATTTTTGAAAAAAGTCAGCGCCAATAATATGACTTGAAACAGTAGCAATAATGAATGGCCATTGGAAGTTGCGGCGCAATCCTAAATGAACAGATATCAAGCGTTCACCAAAAGTTTGAATAGGAGTTCCATTTGCTACATAAAGTTGTAACTTGGTAAGGCATTTTTGTTCGTGAAAATGTGGTGTAACGACAGAAACATCAGCCCCGGTGTCTACAAGAATCCTTAAGCCTGAATTCTTTTCGATGACGAAAAGGCGTGCAAAATTCCGGCCGCTGCCGTTCACAACTTCGAACAACGGCCCTTCTCGTTTCCCTGGTCGTTATAACGACACTGTGAGTGGCATTTGTTGGCCTTGTTTCCAAATTTGTGGTGGTAAAAACAAATACCCGGAGGAGGCTTTCATAACGTTTCTTCAGTGGGCTACGATGTGTATTTCGACCACGTGATGTGGAGCGGTTGCGCTTGGATGGCTATTAACTGAGCAACCTGTTTGGACAAATCACCAATTTGAGCTGTAACGCCACAATACCTGGACCAGGAATCTGCACTGCGTGTATTTGCGCTGGAATGGCCAGCTCGTGAATTTTATCAGCGATTTCGGGAAGATTTTTAAGTGGCTCGCTACTGGTCGCTAAAATGGTTTGCATGTTAGATGGGAGTCTATTCATCCATAATGTTTTAAGAATGTTATCCGTTAGGTTACCGGTGGCTAAGTCTGACATTTTAGACAGCAACTGAGAAGGCCTCATATCACACAACCGTAAATCGTGCAACAACTGCTTGATTTTAACTGTGCCGGATTCTTCATAAACAGAAATTATTTATTTTTTTTTAAGATTTATATTTGTCCGTCGCCGGTGGATTCAAAATTATTTCACGAGCTGATTGCAGTACCTCTGATTCTAAGGTCCTAACCCCATTATGTTTCGGCTACACGGGACTTGACGTCGAAAGGGACAATTCTCAGAACCTGCACAATTCCAGGAAATACACGTAGCTAGATTACCATTCTCACGTACTACAAAGACCTTGAACGCCGAACAGTAATCAATTATCGCTCAACTTGGGATCACGTGATCCTTAAGAAGCAGAACTTTCGTCTGATTGGTTGTCTGTACCCGGGACTGAGGTCCAGCCGAGACATTTTCGGTGAAGTTTGAAAAAATCCCGCGTAGCTGCAGCTATTTTCCGTAGCTAGGCGGGACTTCGCTTCCAACGGGATCTTTTTTCTAGGAATCCTCCCATTTAAACCAGTGCTACCAGAATCTCGTTTCTCAGAAAAGTCCTGTCTAGCACGGACTGTAGCCATATGTGATAACCTCTTAACCCGGCGATCGCTGTATAAAATTCTTTTTTTTGGATGAGAGGGAGTTTTTTGGAATTTTTTGGAGTTTGGAAGTTTTGGAGCCAGCTGTAGCAGCCGAGCGTGACGGACGCATTTCTGAGCTCTCTTGATTTCTCGTTCTGATAACTGTCCCAGTCCCGTAGGCGGGCGGTTAAGTCTTGTGTTGCTTTGAGCTGTTATCTCTACATTTGAAATTTTTTTCTCTGCAGGTACCTTTGGGTACAGTAGAATGTCCTTCTTTAGGACAAACGGAGACTCATCGGATGACGACATGGAATCGGACCACTCCCGCATCTCCTCAAGATCAGCGCAGTTCCCGCTTAGGAAGGAGGATTTTCTCAAGTCACCTGTAAGGGAGGTCAAGAAAAAGAAAATCGAGTTTGATTTGAATTCTGAAACGGATGAGGAACTTGCGGCCAAATTCGCTAAACTATCTGATGAAGAAACGAACCTAGTGATCAGAAAGTATCCCCTGCTATTAATGCGCGTGGGTAAACATTTCTATGGTGAGAAGTGGCCTATTTGTTGTACGAAAAAACCTCAAGAAACTACATCTCAGCCGGAAAGTAATAAACCGAAAGAAACCCCGTGGGTATCACCTAAGAAGACGGCGCGGCAACCCCTGAACACGGAAAAGATGGAAATTCCCACTGAAAACCGATTTGAAACATTGAAAGAGACTGCACAGGAGCCTGAAAATGAATTTACGGACGAAAAACCACCCCCTATTGTTTTCAAGCAGGAACTGGTGGATTGGCTCATAGTTGAACGAGACTTACGGGAAATTTGTACTGAAGAAATCGAAGCAAACATGAAGGCGAAACTTATCTATGTAAACACTAAAGTTATGGTGGATTACAAAAGTGCCTTAAAATTTCTGAAGACCAATGAGATCCCATTCCATACGTTTCAGACAGATAACGAAAAACCCCTGAAAGTCATCATGAAAAACTTGCCGACGAAAATTACTGAGGAATCAATATTTAACGATCTTGCCCGGAGAAAATTCCCAGTACTTAAAGTCAAGCAATTCTGTCGAAGCAAGAAATTCAACTCGGAGAAGCTGCCGATCTGGCTCATTGAGCTGAAACGCAACGATGCAGGAAATGCAATATTTCAGTTGAACTGTATTTTCAGCTTAAGTGTTAGAATCGAAAAATACAGCCTGAAGAAACGGCCACTACAGTGTTTCAGATGCCAGGAGTGGGGACACTCCCAGCATTTATGTACAAACGAAATCAGATGTTGTAAGTGCGGCGATGGCCACCGAAGTAATTCCTGCCCGAAAAATCAAGATGGAACGCCAACCTGTCTCTTTTGTCGAAAAAACCATGTCGCAAGTTACCGCGGATGTGAAGTGTACAAAAAGAAATTTGAAAAACACCAATCTTTCCCGAAAAAAGTTATCACGACGCTGACTGAAGATAAGTTCCCGCGCCTCTCTGAAGAATCGGATGAGAAAGCACCACCAGTTAGAGGTACCCTCTACAGCGAAGTCTTAAAAAGGAGACCTACCCAGCGAACACCAAAAAGTGATGAAGACAAAATTCAAATATTTATCGAAAAAAATCATGCACTCACTCAAGAGCATCAAAAAATCGAAAACCACTGCGGAAAAACTTTCAACATGCTTTACAGCTGCAGTTTATCTACTGAAGATTGCTGAAGATGAATTCTAAGAACTTTGGATTCCAGTGTCGACTTGAAAATTACGTTCTCAAATTTTTTCTACATCGCATCTATGCCCTTAACGGGATTTTCAAGCAGCATCGCCGTGGTCAGCTCCTGGGAGGGTGACCTCCCACGTGACTGGCTCCGGCGAATCAGCTATTAGTTTCCTGAATTCCGTGCTCTTCGATGATTTGCAGATCTGCTCGTACCAGCTCGGCGCTTTCTACCTGCTTTGGCGGACTTCACAGCTTTTGTTTTCCAAGTTTAAGTACCTTTATGTTGTGTAATTATACTTTTTCCTTTTTCACAGCAATTCTAGGGCCTCATCTTGGTTATTTTCCTGGCAACTATTCGAAATAACTCATCGTTCTACAAGGGGTAGGGCCCTCGGCCCAGGTACCCTGGTGTACCATGACACCGCTCCACCGGGATGCTGTATAAAATTCAGTTTCTTCGGCAGTAATGTGACTCAAAGCGCATCCAATTGAAGGAACCATAACGATGGGTCTCGGCGACAAAAGGACGGTGGCTTAACTGCCACTCGCGCCAGTTGTGAAGCATAATCAATATGTAAATAGTGACACAGTTTCTTGGTACTTGAAATCAGAGAAACTGGCGGCTCAAATGCAGCAGACGATACATATATCCGCTGAAATTTTTGGTTGCTATGGGTTACCAGATAGACAGAGTTGAGTTGTAGTAGGCAAGTTGCCACATATCTCTTTATCTAAACTTTTAATTGTTTAAAAACTGTACTTTTTAAAAACACTTATATAAATATGTAAAATAAATAACACCTTTTTAACTAATTTTAGATCATCGTATAACTGATTTTTCCGCCGACACAGATGCATTTCCGAATCCAAGCCTAGTGTAGTTAGGTAGTGACTATTCTTAATATATTTTTTAGTACTTTATGGCAGATTCCGCATTTTATTATTATTTGCATTATTTTCTTATTACGAATATATTCTATATATTATATTACTGAAAGTTTTTTTGTGGGGGCCGGTCACAAAGGTATTTTGCCCCGGGCGCCAGTTATGCTTGACCGATACAAAGCATTCTCAGCTGATGACAGCATATTAAACCCATTTTCACTATAGCAATCAATTATTATAACGCCATTTTCTGTTGGATACGAGACTCGTTATGGAAAGAACATCAATCGCAATTGCTCGACAGTTTAGCTACGTAAGATTACATTCTGGAGATTTAAGAAAACCGAATGCAAATGAATTTATTTCTGAAAAAGCTTGTGAGAATTGAATTCTAATGTTTGCATAATTTCCCAATATTACTACCTATAATTGCATACCTATAATGCTAAATATATGTATACGCACACACACTAAATATATAAATGCTGCGGGTTGGGAGCAATGCGTGTATCAAGAAGATAACGTTTCGGTGTTATATAAATGCTGCGGTTTGAAAGCAATGCATGTAACAAGAAGATAACGTTCCGGTGTTAAGTAAATATACTTGCAAATCGTTCTTGATTTGATTTTGGTTTACTTATATATAAGCCCATCTAGATATGCTTTTTGCATATGTATATATATATATATATATATATATTTATCTTATATTTATATATATATATATATGTAAGATAAAAATATATAAATAAAATTATAATTTAAACTAACGGTAAAACTTTGTTCTAAAAATCATAACTTTTCTGGATTGAGCCATTTCTAGATCATTCTATTGCCTGCGCAGCACTGATGACGTAATAATTGGAAACTGAAACTTTAAATCAAAACCTTTCTCTTCGTGTGCTTCCGTCTTGCATAACTACGCACTTCAGCTTCTCTCTCTACCCTGCTAGGATGTAACATCACCGTCTTGCTTGCTTTTACAATACTATCAAAATTGCAAATGTTCTGTAAAAAAGGGAGACTAGTGCCAAGTGATTGTGGCCACAACTGTCAACTGGAAAATAAAAATGGAATTAAAACCGCCTCGACTGCCAAGTTCTTTAGATATTACCAAGACAATATGTTAGCATACTATGCAATCAGAATTCTTCAATATGGATCTAAGTACGCATCAACAGTGTTCCGGCTTTTATTATATCATATATATGTTTTCTGTATTTTCTATTTCATTTGCCGCGTGCGTAATTTCTTGGTTGAAATGCATAAAAATTATTTCTGAAACTCATCCTTAACCCTTTGACTACTAACGGGACATATATGTCTCACTAGTTTACCGTTCTTTAACCATTTGACTACTAACGGGCCCGTTGGTTAAATTAAATATGTGTTATTTTTCTTCTTTTTTCCTACTGGGAGTTCACTTTCAATTTAAGGTGATTAGCCTATTCAATTTAACCCCGATTAGCGATTCGCATTTCATTCTAGTTCCATGCTCTTCTCTGTTGTAATGAACATGATGAGAAAAAATAAAATTATTTTTAAAAGAGCATAGGGCATACATAAAACATACCTTTCAGCACGTGAAGTACTTAGAAATCCCTCTCTTATAACCAGAGTCTGACTCATGTTATTGCAAATGGCCACATGCCAAGGCCTCTAGTTCCAAGGAAGAGCTCCAAGGTCAAGCTACAGTATTTAAAATATATAAAATTTTATAAATAATTTTGTGTTCTAGACTTTTCCATGTGTGTTTTCAAAAATTAAACATTACATTGAAGTATTAATATTATTATTTAAAACAGGAATATCAGTTTCCTCTTTCATGGTACGAAAAAACATCGTCAGAAGACATGTCTGAACCACAATCAAAAGAAATTGCAAAATTTTTAAAATCTATATTTCATTCGTATAACTTGGTAACTAAATTGACAAGCAGTTTTTAATTGCATTAATTTAGACTTATTTCTTCAGCTTAATTATTTAATTTCAAATGCCTGGCTTTTGACATTTAGCCAACTTGCTTTCTAATACTTCTGGGCTACAGAAATAAACCATTTATGCGAAGCCCGTTTTCAAATGTTTTTTCGCCGTGGGTTGTCAAGAGTCACAAACAGAACAGAGAATTCCTGAGAATGAAGTAAAACAGTTGAACATTAATAGAATCATGTGCAGTTAAATAACAGAATGGTGTTGCAGCCGTAAGATGAGCAGAATATGGAATACTATGTTCCTTGTCCAGAACATATTATTGGATCGTTTTAATAGAATTTAGCTGAGATTTCTTATCAATAATAATTCTTTACATTCTTCTACATTTATAAAGTTTTTTATTGAAAAAAATAAAATTTTATAATTTTTGAAATATGCGTGCTTAGATTTATGCACGGCATAACCAATTGACATTAAAGCATATGTAAAAGTAAAATATATGGTTTTAGATAAATATTTTAAATGAATAATATTATTAAACTTTTACTTTCATTTCACGAAATATTTTATATAATTCCATCATTAATATCTACTACTGAAAATATTAGAGAGGATACCAGTTTTGTTATTGAGTTCCTGTTAGTAATCCTTTCATTTCTTCTCTGATTAGATGGTAGTTAACCCCCCAACCAAAAAAAAAAAGTAAAAATTTAACCGTAACCGAATTCGGCTGGTAAATGGTTAATCTGTAATCTTCGAAACTGTGGTATGGGTAGTATAATTCGTTGGTCTAATACTGTTCCTTCGTTGTCCTTGATCATTTGTTAGATTTCATAACTGGCACCCTCCAAATCTGGCATTGTGCAACCGTTAACATCAAAGGAGATCTCAGTGTCAGTTAAGTTTCCTTTTTCCAGTCTTCGATACGACGCGTGTAATCCCAGCAAGCTGGCATCCGCTGCTATCTCCGTTTCAACAATACCATCCATCCGCCCTCCCGCATCCGACCGAGCACGTGACGTTCGAAAAAGGGCGGCAGATTCCAAATCCCCCCCTTTTCTTCGACGTCCATGCCGGCTGTGGCGGGGGTTCATCCAGCAAACGTCGGTAAAGAAGGCGGTTCGTACGACCGTACGTCGAGAGAAGGGGAACAAAATAACTGAAAGAAAAAAAAATGTAAAATAAAATAATAATAACTGCGGGATCATCCGACAGGTGGCGGAGTTCGGAAAACTTTTACCTTCCCTCAGCCGGCCTGCTTGTTTCTGCTTTCCACTCACTCCAACGAGGTTTATTCCGAAGCAAGTCGTCTCCCCGAGCACTGCAGTTACATCTCATCTCAACCCCGAAAACCCGTGGAGGTGTGTATTAGCGTGCCTCGGATGGCTTTCTATTGAGGGTGCTTTCGCAATTTTCGGGATTCAAAGGATGCTCTGGTCTCGTTATAGCAGAGTATGAAGAAAGGATATTTTGAAATCGGATTGTTTCTGCTGTTGCTTCACTTCGGTTGGAATCTAAAGGTAAATAAATGCTTTCCTTATCAAATGTAGCAGAATATATAGAATACAGGAAAAATACAGAATTAAATAATATTGAATCCATCTTTTTAATTATGGGACAAAATTTATCAAATTAGAACTTATGACTAAAGTGTCATGACAAAATTTCATTTGTTTGAAACTGATTATTTGTTCTTTAAAGAAAAAAGGTTTTAGTTTGAAATGTTATATGATAGTGTTATTATATATATATCCATATATATATTAAAAGGAGCAAAAATTATGAATATCCTATATAAGGAATCTTAAAATATACCCCACCGTACATCTTAGATTGGATAATCTTAATTTTTACTCCTTTTGAGCATAGTCTTTTAATTCAGCAGTTTAAGTATAGAATTTTTGCATTATTTTTTTTTAATCCCTCAAATACTGTTATAATGTATATTTGTTATTTTTCGTTTGAACGGAAACAAACATTTATTTGAATAACAACTTAAATGTAACTACTACTTAAAACACATTTTTTTGATGCAGATATGCCATTTTATTTATTATTCATTATTAGTAGATTTTTGGAACATTTCTAATTTCTATTAAATTTCTGATTGTGGAAACAACAGAAATAATAAAAAATATGGTTACCTTAAGAATTCAGAATAATTATCAGTTATGTAATATCATTCCAGAGATTATATTTATGAATTTGCTCTACAACATACATTCCTTTATTTACGAGTAACAGTTCTTCGAATTTAAAATATACAGAAACAATATATATATATATATATATATATATATATAAATTGTAGTAAGCTCGCCTAAAAGTTACCAAGAGCTGCTGTGATAAATTATATATATATATATATATATAATATTATAAATTTTTCTTCTTATGATTATTTAAATTTTCTCTCTAATCAAATTGTGATGGAATAGGAAATGGTAATTAGAAACAGTAATAAAACAACAATAAAAAATAATAAAAAATAAAATAAATAAATAATAAAAAAAAACAGTAATTGTGCCTGAATTCTTTGGTTAAACGTCTGCTTCGAAATTACAGTGAATCTTGTAGCAAAAATTAGCTCTTTAAGATTGCAAGTTCTATAAGTGACTATAAATTATAGTGCGAGCTGTAATGTTAGACTCACGCAGTAACGATTCTTAAAACAGGTACTCACAAAGCTTAAATTCGACCGCAGCTGTCCGGAGCCAGGTTGCAGCAGTTTTTTAGGAAAACTGGAATTCCACCAGAGCCCGAAATAAAATGACGTCCGTTATTTCACTTTATTAGTTAACTATTTATCATTAATATAACACTTAACTGATCAATTCCTTATTTTCTTTAATTTTAATTGCTAATTATTCATTATTTTATTTATTTATTTCTGTTTACGTTTCCTGAATATCCATAAGGCCCATGCATTTCTAATTTTAAACATTAAGTACTGGGCATTCCATATTAAACTTCGCCTATAGAAGATCAAAATTTTTTGGAACTGTGGGTGATCGATCTACTTAGAGAGGGTTTAGTGTATTTACATACAAGTATACTGAATAAAGCTTTAAAAAATTAAGTATCTTATTCCTAAATTGAGTAATTTAGGAATCATAATTCTCAGAAATCGAGCATAGGCTCAGGCATTTTGCATCCCTGTGCAATTTCTGCAGGTGGTAAATTGTGCTGCTCGGTATCTCCTTTAATTCTAAAAATTTTGATGCCTCTAAATTCTTCTGCCTAATGTTTGCTCCCAACTCTGAAAATTTTGTCATCCTTAAATTTGATGCTCGATGCTTCACTAAATTCTAAACATTTTGTGGCCCCTAAATTCTACCGCCCGGTTCACCCTCACCGTGATAACTTGACCTACACCCTGGTAGCGGCGTAGGCAAGCTTTCATATGCTTAAAACTGAGCACTAATTTCTAAAATGTTTTCTATGACTTTGATGCAAAAAGCTTTTCTCTAAATTTTGCATTTACAATTGGAAAAATTCGTTTGCGAGAAAGATATTTTTAATTTCAGGATTCTTAAAACTGCTTCCTAGCCATTCAGTAAAATATTTAGAATATTTAAAATTAAAAGCTTTCCCATTGCGAATGAAAAATTCTGTAATATTTAAAGCAAAACTATTTTTAAAAAAGTCTTGTAGATTTTGACTTCTTTATTAGCAGATTTTGTTAGTAGTTCAAAAGAATTCTACATTAGCAATAAAAAAATATCAGAATATAGGTCAGAATATAAAAATATATATGTATAATTTTCAGGGTTCAATTTGTTTAAGGACTAAGACGTTAATTACATTAAGTATTATTTTTATACTTTAAACTGAAGAGTTACTCGGCTATGTTTAAAGATGTTATTTTTTCACTGCAGAACGTATGCTTAAGTTGTTAAATTTATTGCTAAAATATTTCTTTAACTGTAAAATTGATGCAATCAGAAGCGCACGGAAGTCGTGCGCTTCTGATTATTACTTATTTTACTTTGTATAAATCGTTTCAAAATTTAATTAAAAGAATTTTTTTCTATATAAACATAATATTTAAGCCGAAAATTGTTTTCTATGTTTCCATTCAGCTGATTACTTTATTAACATTTAAAAAGATTTGGTACCTTATCAAAGGAAATCGCAACCGGGAGATTAGTAGAAAGGAGCTGTGAATCCATGTGGCAAATCCTTTTCATTTATTTTTTGCATTTATCATTCTTTTCATTTATTCATTTAGTTATTTACCAAGTAAAAACTCCGTTAAAAAAAATAGGTTTCTTGTAATATGAGATGCCTTTCGACAATGGCAAGTTTTATCAATATTTTTTATTGTCTATATAGTTAATGAATAACGTCTCCAAATCCACATGTTATTTATTTTAACAACTTTCCTGCATGTAGTTTATTGTCTATATAAAAAAATGATATCTAATGGTAATAATAAATTAGTACAAATCAACAGACGAAATGTAGTCCAATGAATAGCAAAAAAAAAAAAAAAAAGCTGATAATAGATGTCAAAAGCAATACCGGTAACTGTCACAATATTATGTATTTAAAAGAGACCTAAATTCTAAAAAGAATATATTGTAATATTAGCATTACACTTTCTTGATATCTTCAATTCTATCTTCCCTATATCTTTAATCTTGCGAGTTCTTACTCTGGTCCAGACCACAGAAATGCCACAGACTGCTAATTAAATGTTGCTAGAAATACTTTTGTTTGCATCGGCTGCTACAACTTGCAAGTCGTTGCCATCGCCATCATTTTCATCGTTTTCGTCACCATTTAATCAGTTTTCCTATGCACACTGATCTTCAGAACCATCAAGACAACAGATATATCCGAATACTTGAAGCTCTTCACTGTTATTGCTTCATTAAGCAGAGTCCGTGAACACAAATTTCAAGAGCAAATCAATTAGTAAAACGAAAACTTATAAAACTACATCGATGAATCCTTTTTTTTTTTTTTTTTTTTTTTTTTTTAAATTTAGGACAACGCGTTTTCTGAACTGCTGCGTGAGGTGAAAATTACTTGAATATTTAAAAAATAATTTTAGAAACATGTGGTTAAATCGCTATGGGGAAAATACGTGAATAAATACGTATATCTCGAATAAAGTATATTCTTATATGATGTGTATGCATAATGAAAGCCTGCTAATTTTTTATATGGTCAGAAAGTAAAAACGTCTGTAAATAAATTAATAACATTTCTATTGCTATTCAAATAAAACTATGTTATTTAATTATTTTTTTTACATATTTAATTTTGTTACCCACGTATTATTGAATAAGTTTTTTGAATTTTGATTTTGAGTTGCTGAACTTCTATAGGAGTTGCATGGAACCCGGAATTCTGCAAAACACAGTTTAAAAAAAAAATTCATTTAAAATGTTTTTCATATGCATAACGTTTAATTTTATTATTAATTTTAACTAATTTTAACTAGTTTTCTAAACAAAATTATGAAAATATTATTTGTTACACTTTCTTAAAAAAAGGTAAATTAGTTAACGTGTGGTGTCCTTTTCCCGCGGACTCGTTGTTTATATTAAAATTTATTCATTATCGTTATTATACCTTTGAAGGCACGGCATTCATTTTACTTTTGAACGAAGTTTACTATATAGCTAGCGAATTACAACATAAGTTGGCGCGTTTTCGGCTTTGACCGCTATTTTGAGTTAACTCTAAAATTAAATATAAAGGATAAAATTATAACGAAAATTTATTAAACCCACTTAAATTTAAAACTAATCAAATACATGTTAAAGGAATCTCGTACTTTATTTACAGATTTTTACAAATAAAGGAGTTAACTATATATAAAACTGACCAGAATTCCGAAGGAATACAGTCTTCAAAACTTTGACTTGAAACTTTTCTTAATTTCGTTATTAAAATTAAAACATTATTTGCTGCGGTAGGTAGTTCTGTAAGTTAACCAGCCATAACTATTAATTCAAATTTAAATGAGAAATTTTAATTTAAATCGGATATATCTGTTGTGTTGATGGTTTGGAAGATCAGTGTGCATAAGGAAGACAGATTCGAAGACGAAGACGATGAAAATTATGGCGATGTCAACGACTTGCAAGCTGTAGCAGACGATACAAACAGTATTTCTAACAATATTTAATTAGCAGTCTGTAGCATTTCGGTGGTCTGGACCAGAGTAAGAGCTCGCAAGATTAAAGATATAGCGAAGGTATTGGAATTGAAGATATCAAGAAAGTGTAATGCTAATATTAATACAATGTATTCTTTTTAGAATTTCTGTTTCTTTTAAATACATAGTATTGTGATAGTTACCGGTTTTGCTTTTGACACCTATTTAAATTTGAATTAATAGTTATGGAAGCATGCGCACGATAACATTAGGGCAATTATTTTAATCTCCGATGACAGTTAAGTTAAACATAATCCTAACTTTCTTCTGTTTCACGTCACACATATGTTCACTGAAACCAAAAGATTATGCCAATTAAATTACTCGCAAGGGAAGTTTAAAAACTGTTGAGGAATAACTCTTACAACGCGTGATGAGCCACTTTGATGTTGACAACTACCAGCGCCGCTCCAGCCATCTATTCTGAAAGAGATGGCCTATGGAGTCCTGTCGTCGTTCTAATTGGTAAACGATTAGTCATTGATGAAACCAATTGCCTAGTTTTAGAGGATTTGATTTTTAACATCTGATCATTTCAATTCAAATTTCCTAATTGTTACCCATAGCTGTCGATATGTAATCGTCCTTAGTTGTAAATTCTCCCTTTAGTTTTAATCCATGAGTAGAGGTCAAATACAGCTCGTAGAATCTTAATTTGTGCTTGTGTGATTGTAGTCAGGGCAATAGCTCACTGACCCACTTTATAAAATAACTTTTAGCTAAATAGGGTTAAGTGAAGATACTTAAGAATAGTTTTAAGTTCAGAGTCACAACGTCATTTAGTGCTACATCTGAACCTATATTAAAGGGTTATAGCACGAAATAACACAACAGCTCATCAAACATAGCAGTATCAGAAAGCTAGTTCAGGTAGATGAAAATTTTGAAAAAAAGTGTTGATAAACAAAAACAAACAAACAAAAAAAACTGTTATAAGTTGTTTATGATAATATAAACTTTGTTATCTCTCTTTAACAAAAGTAGTATTTTTAAACGGTAATGTATTTATTTATTTATTCATTTTGTGTTTCCATGAAATCAGAGATTTTCTAGAATTTAAAAACTGGGCATCTCAATAAAATTATGAAAAAAAAATTAGTCTTTGGACATCACGAATGCGCAGAATCGAGGGTTTGAGAAAATCCCACTTACAGAAGAAAAAAAGCTTTAAAATTTGAGGAAATAATATTAGAGCTTTGAACACAATAATTCTCTTATACATATCTTTTAGTTTTTGAAATTGAGAACAATCTAGAAAAAAATATTTAGATGAAGTAGCAAAATGTGCAAATTCGTGGTTGTAGCATAGTGTCGAGTGTATAAGTAACGTAAGAATAAAACCGAGATTCTTCACTAGAAAAATTTTTCATGTAAGCACTGAAGTGCGGTAAGGAAAAAGGAAATAACGTATATAATAATCTACTTTATTAACAGCAAAATATTATACATAATACTACAAATACAGTCAAATACGATGCCAAAACATAATAGGTAACATCAAATCTACTTAAAAATTTGTTAAATAGTTATATATAATCAAACACAACTGCCAAAGTGTTAATTAGTTAAGGATATGTATTCGCTATATCAAAAATCTAACCGTAAATAAATTCTGCTGAGTAGAATTTCCGTGATACTCCAACACGGCTGCCTGTTGTAAAATTTACTAGGTAAGGGGTTAAAATTTTCAAGGAAGTATTTGCAGAAGGCCCGTTTCATCACATTTCTTCTTTTAGAGGGTACCTCTCAACCTCATTTTAATGAAATAAAACCATCCGTTTCCTTTCAAAAAAGAGACGAATGGGATAAAAAAGATGAAGGGGGGGGAAGTAGGAAACAGAAAGTTTAACAGAAAAGTTAAGGAGGGAAAAAGGCCCCCGTGACAGCTGAGACCCCCATTATAACCCTGTCTTCGAAATGCGACCAGCCGCCTACCCAACGAATAATAATCATTCTTTAGCAAAAATCTGCATCTTTTGAAACCGCACGTGCCGCTCGACTTGCAGCTTAACGCAACGGCATATGGTCTTTTCCGTTCACAGTTAGTTACTTCTGATGTGTAAAAAGAAAGAAAGAAAAGAAAAAAAAACGAAAAGAAAGAGGATCTGGAAAGCCATCGGTTGATGCATCTGCCTCCAAAGAAAAGGGAAAGGTGATGGTACAGTAACGTGAGGTTATACCCTCTTTATGTACCGTACCCCCGCTCAAGGTACCGTACGGAGGAGGACGGAGAGACGGTTGTTTCTTTTATTTTTAGCCAGGTGGGTGGACTGCTATATTTCCCTTTCTAAGGAGAAGCTTGCTCGCTCGACCTTTTTTTCTCTCTCCCCATCAATACCCTCTACAGCACGCGGCATCCAAGTCTTTCCAAAGTGCACAAAAGAATCGCCTGCTGTTTTCGATGAAAACGAAAATAAGATAGACTGAATAACGCTATTGGCGTAAGATTTGTTAACCTCGAACTTAACTGTTAAATTGGTTCCAGATCTGTCTGTCCTTTTCAAGTTTTCGATTTTCTTTTTTCATGTATGTTTCAAATCTGTCTGTTCTTTTCAAAGATTTGGATTTTAATTTCTTAAATTGGTTGGAAATCTCGGTTCTTCCCCCCCCTCCAATTATCGATTTTTGTTTTTACTTCCTTGCACGAAGTAAAGGAAGTATTGCAATCGCAAAAAAATTCCGGTATCGTATTTCAAAGAAAATAACCTTTCCGACCGTTCACGAATTCATTTGGACGATTTTCTTCTGTGCTTACGGACAGGTTAGAGAACCCTTTTTTCCAAACCGGATTGTAAAATGGATTCAAAAAAGGATTTTTTCGTACAGTACGCATGTACATATGCATGTATCGCACGTAACTCAAAAACGATTAGCTGTAGAACGTTTGTGTTAATGTGTGTGTTCACATACACATTATTAATATATATATATATATTAATAATGTGTATATATACATTATTAAAAGAACAGGAAAAGTCGAAGCTTAAATGAAAGTTTACAATTTCTTTCTTATGAAGGCCCTAACCATTTGTTTCTCGAAGAAAGTCGACCCCAAAGGCTGTACTAGCAAAAATTAAACGACAAATACTAATACTATACTGAAAGTAATAGACAATAAAATAAGAAATTAAAATGATGTTAGAGAGATAATGTATAAATGAAAATTATCTCCTATGAAATGTGAAGTGAAATTTAGATGGTACATGTCTACTATTCTGGAAATTAACAATTGGAATTTGTAAATAACTAAGTTGAAAATGTGAATTAAGATGCAAAACTGAAGCATAAGACAAAAGAACTGTTGTTGATTCCACAGAAAGGTTCCGACTTATCAAGGAAAGCTGGAACCTCTCCATACAACTACCAACAATTTATGAGCAGCGCGTTTTGTCATTTTGCATTTCTGAACAAATCCCAACTCCAAGTTTAAATGTTCTATTCAATTTTAAGAAATCCTTATAATTTAAACCTTATAGAAGTACAGAAATGGGAAATAATTCCCCAACGCACGGATAGACAATTAATTTTAAAAATAAATATAGTTACAAAACGATATTTACGAAAAAAATAAAGACTAAATGAATATCTATAACTAAATTTATCTATCTATGTGTCACAATATTTATTATCTATCTATGTGTCACAATAGTATTGTGATAGTTACCGGTTTTTCGGTTTTCAGCATAAAAAGTATATGTTGAGCGAGGAAAAGATTAGTTATACACATTATTAAGGCTTGTGAAGATGTCCAAATGTTTAAAACCTCTGATTATTCGTAGTATTATTCATCAGGAAGCTCAGTCATCAGGAAACATCTTAGTTTGTTATGCGTTATTGAACCAGTTGTATCACTAGTAAACTTCATTTACTCTCGTGAACTTAACTATCACCAGTTTCGTGAAATTTTATTAGAGATCCAAATTGAATATTCTGACTTATCAAACATCTGTTCGATGGCTCAACAATGGGAACGTTTTGCTGAGATTCTTTGAACCAAGAAAAATCGTAGACAGTTTTTTAAATAAAAAAAAAAATTGCTCACAACCTTTATTATCGAGCAGCGAATGGCTATGGAAATTAGAATTTACTACAGACATCTTGTGGTATCTCAACGAATTCAGTTTAAAAGTACAGGGGAAAATATATGTGAAAATATATGTATTCTATCGTAAAGGCATATCGAAGAAAATTTGCTTGTTTGAAACACAAATAACATTAAGCAAATTTGATTAATTTCTATGCTATAAAAAATTTCAAGTCTTATCAAAATCCCCCCCCCAAAAAAAAACAATGATAACAGGATATCCATATTTCAAAATCCATTTGACTGTATACTTCCAGCAAACCTTCAACTGGAAGTGACCGATTTGTAAAATGATATGCTATGTTAAAAATGTTTAAAGAAAATAATCTGGGTTTTATAAATATCTTTCAGAAAATAAATATGCTGAATTAAAATCATATGCACGGGGATGAATATCCGTATTTGGGAGTACTTACCAATGCGAAGAAATATTTTCGAAAATGAAGTGTAAAATCACAATTCAGATCATTATTAACAGATGACCCTCTGCAGACGACTTTAATGGTAGGAAGTTCTAATTTCAAACTACAGTATGATGAAATATTATCTCAGGTAAAACAGCTACATTCTTCCCATTAGAAATTTCAATCTCTTTAAAAATAACTTTTTTTAATATATAGATAAAAATCTTTTATATTTTGTAAGCGTTAGTAAAATATGTATAAATATTACGTCAAAGTACCATTTCATAAATAAAAAAGGACCTTTTTCTTTTCTCTTTGAGAAACTGCTTATTCATATCTTCATGTTTGTTTTGCTGTTTGGCTAGGCGAGCCTCAAAATTTTACAATCTGGCCCTTTGTAAAAAAAAAATTGTCGACTCCTGCTTTAGTGTATCTGAAGTATGAATTTAGTTCCTGCAAACATTCGTAAGGGATATATGGTATATTCGTTATTTGTTTACTGAACCGAATACAATTTGCAAGCTAAAAAGCAGTTAAACCACTTTTCGATAATTTTCGGTTTTCAGCAGTGTTTTGATCCCTAAACGTATAAATGTTAAATGTGTGTATAAAATTAGAGCCATTACTATTTTCCTTACTTCCTGTTATAAAACACGTGAATATTTTATTTTGATGTGAAAATTTAAAATTTTTTACTGAAGTCTTAGTTTATACATTAAAAAGAAAACAGCGTTATAAATAAAAAAATAATCCTATCATTCATCCAACCCATTTAACTATAGAGAAGTGAGCGAAAGATAACATTTATAGCTTTATCATTGGGCTTTGGTAGATCTATACAAAGCTCAGAAATATTTCATTTTAACAATGATTTAAAAGCACACCCAAACAATTTTTAAGTGCTTTATTTTATTACCTTGTTGGTAAGTTTTGAAATATTTCGGATATTTCTAATTTTTTGGCTATATCAAATGTATAGGAAAAATGAAGTTAATTTGTTAGCATAAGTTGCATTTCGTTAACTTTAGTTTAGAAAATTATATCAGTGATGAAAATCAAAAATGGGAAAAGTTTAATCTACAGGTAAGGAGTATGTAACAAAATTCTCAAATTCAGAATTGTATTCTATTATTATATATTGGTGGCTATAATGTAAGTGAATAAGAAAATTTATTATGAAATTTAAACTTTAACGTAATTATTTTTACCAACAGAGATTTTAATTTCAGGAGCATAAAATAGTATAAAAGATAATTGGTATTTTGTGGCTAGGTATTTATATTTCTTCAACCAACTTTGATATAACTTTTATTAAGACTGGAAATTTAGTTCTATTTTTACATCATTTATTTACTTAAATTGATAAATAAAAAAAGGGAAGGAACTTTGTTAGTGTTACTTTGTTAGAAAAATTAATAAACGAACTAAATATTAAATCAGAAATCCTATAGGTATTTTTTCATTTCCGAAACTATACTAACGTTGTCTTCATTATATTTTTTAAAGCTATTGTTTGGCTAATGTAATAAATGCTTGCACATTCAGATTTATGTCCGTTTCTTTAAAAAGCAGTTTCAGAGCTATTGAACTATATAATAGACAATTAAATTGGGGATCAGTGAGGCAAATACCACAGTTGAATCTACTCTCTTTTTTAATCACTTTTTCTTAACTTACTGTGAACTTAATCTGTTTAAATCCAGCTTTGTGAGGTCAATGGTTGAAGCAGAAACTTCTTCATTGTCGATGTCCATTTGGATCCAGAATTTTTTTTTTTTCGTTTTTGATCTGTTCGTGTTGTCCCGTCACTGAAACCCAAGTTATGTGTCTTAGCGCTCATCAAAATCAACTTGGTATGAATATTTCATTCTTTAATCATTGAGAGGATAAGTATATCAATTTGAGAGAGGATTAGGAAGCACGCGATGGTTATTTCCTTGATCTGGTATCTATTGTTTGAAACTATGTGCCAGGAAAACTGGTCATGATATCGCGAGTAAAGAGCATTCTCGAATTGGGCACACGTGACTACTATTTCTTTGCTGCTGTTAGTCCTCAGCTTTAAATCTGTGAGACAGTATTTTCATTTTAGTACATTACATCTTCTTTAACTTTATATTCTCTCCTATTATGCTTTCCATGACTCAATTTTAGTGGCTTGCCTCACGGCCCCCGTTTTTGCCGCCTGGGGCAAATACCTAATTTGGCTTTTTGCCGTCTGGGGCAAATACCTAAATTCTACCTTTTGGTACCCTCCTAAATTCTAAAACATTGCCGCTTTAAATTCTGCCGCATTGTGCGGTTGCCCCGATTGTACGGGTTTTTACGCCCTCTCTGTCCTGCCATACCCAATTAGTATTAAGATCAATTATCGTGATGAAAATTAAAAGAATTCATTGTGGTTTATCATATATTTCGCAATGATCTTTAAATACAAAAAATGCGATTAAATATTTTTTGTTTTCAACATTAACTTCCTTAATTTTAAGATTATAAATTTATTGATCCCATGACTCAAATTCCAGGTGCGTGTTGCACCAATATTTTTTGTTATGCAAAGCCTTGTTATAAAAATCAACTTTACAAAAATTACAAAATTATAGGAAAAAAAAAAAAAACTGAGTCCACTAGGGGCCCAGCAACTAAATTTGCAAAATTCTCGTAATTCTTCAATTGTTCGATTTTTTAGAAAGCATATTGCTTACAATGTATCGAACCATATCTAGCGGCACTTTTATTTCTAGGAAATTCTGAAGAATAGCCGGGAGGAGGGGGGAGCAAGACACTCTTTTTCATAATTATTTGCAAGCAATAAATATTCATCAACATTTTTATTTCTTAAAAAGGTAAAAGGTGTCTTATTTTCTAACAAATAAGGTACCTTGATTACTAAAGGAAAATTATACCTCCGATACATCAACAACAACATCCACAAAAAAATTCAAAAATGTTATCTATGCAAATAAAAATTGAAATTTAAAGGATATTAAGGATTTCGAGAGTTTTTATGAAATTTTTGCGCGTAAATAAAATTTCTTTTTGGGGTAAGGGGTAGATGGGAAAATACTTTTCTAATTTGGCATTCTATTACAAATGTGAAATTAAATGAATGAAGAAAAAGTCCTTTTAATCTATCTAAGCGAGACTTTCCTGCATTAAGTGCATCATACATTTAATCTTTATTCATCATGATTTGGCATAATAGTCTTAATTATACAACTTGTAGTTTGATGTTATCTTTCACTGATCAGACATTTTTTTAGCTTACCTCATTAGTATGTTATTACATGCTTCCTCTCCATAAAAAAGGGAATGATCTCTTTATTAATTCATTTACTCATTTAAATTTCTTTTTATACGGAGTCTAATCTTCCCAACACATTGTTAATGGTAGTTATTGAAATATTCGCTACTTGAATTACTTAACGGGTAATTCGTGCTTCAAATTGTACTTAGTATTCAGTTGTACTTATGCATTTATTATAATCAGGTAAAAAATTCAAGCAGGACCTAGAAACATATTTTTGCAGCTAATAAAAGCTGATATTACTTTCGAAATTTCATAATGGTAATTTCTATTTAAAAGTGTAATAACCTGATGGAAAAGAGGAAATGAAAGGCATTATGCATTAAAAACTTAATAAGCACAAAGTTTAGAAAATTTTTGGATATTTTTGAACTACTGTTGCAATGTTTAGTTGAACCAGCACGTAATTTTTATATTAATTATTTTCCATGCCTTTTGTTTCTTTCGCCGAGCTTCACTAGTACGTAAATAGGTTATTTTAGTCAATACATAATAGTTATGTTAATTATTTTAGGTACCTTCTATTTCTTCCGTCACCTTCAGTAGAATACAGAATGGTTTGTACTTAAACAAGAGGTTTTAATAATTTAAAGAATGCTGTAGTAACAGCTCATTTACTTAGTACCATATTTAATTGTACTACAAGATGTAGTTTTGACAAACTTTTCAACAAGTTCTACCTTTTGCTTGTATTACTGAAGTTCTTTCTCTCTCAAGAGTCTTGCTTATTTGCGAAGACAATAATTCATCGCATCATGGAAGGTTAAGTGCAGATCTAGAGACATTAGATTTTTTTTTCATGCTGGAGACCTTACTTTGTCATGCAGTGTATAAATCTAAAACTTGGAAATTTCAGGCTATTTTTTAAATGCTAATATAAATTTTCTGCGATATTCTAAAAAATTTATTGTTTTTTAGTGTTACTGTTTTCTCAACCGCGACTTTAAGTATTTTATTATTTGTAAGGTTTAAGTTTTAAGCAATATTCTTGTCAAGTTTTTTTATATCAATAATCAATTATTTTGATTTTATCTTCCCGATTATTTACGTATTTGTTCACCTACTTTCGTTGTATCGTATTTCATTATCTGAGTTTGTACAGCTTTATCTTATCAAGAAGAATCTCTAAACATGGATTCATTTTAAACTGATTATTTTAGACTTCTGTTGCACAACATATTTACTCCATTTTCATTGACGGAACTGTTTTATAAAACTGTATTTTTCAGATTAAATTTGGAAATCTATTAATCAGAGAGGATATGATATATTTTATATTCATACAACACTGTTATTCTTGGTATATTTTATGATTTCATTCCTGTTCATCCGGAGACTTTGGGTTTAATTTTTCGGTACTGATGATAAATTATAAACAAGATATTAAATAATTAAATTTTATTTATTAAATTTATTAAATAATTAAATTGATCTTAACTACCACAAATTCATTACGTTCAACAACAAAAACTAAATATTTTAATTCTAGCAAGTTTTCCATTACTTATAAATGAACAAGATAGGAGTTTTAGAAAATGAACTTTTCTACAATTACTTCGATTTAAATTTACTGCAAACAATTTTAACATGCTTCTAAAAATCACTTCAACATTTCTAAAAGAAATGCTATATTAAAAATTAATATAGAGTAACTTAATGCAGAGTGCTTGAAACCCAACTATTTTTTGTGAGAAATTCCTACCCGCGGTTAGGAATTATTGGCCAACTGGGGCGCACTAGAACCACAGTGAGATGATTAGCAGTAATTTCGTTATGAAACTGAATCATAATATCCATTACTAATAAAATATAGTTTTATTGATATTCTTCTTGAATAACAGATACTTATTAGCAAAAATTCTATTATTTATATATTCTTTTTAACAATAAATACGGTTTTGATTATAGTACTAGCTATTGAATGTATGCTTCAGCTTTCCTTCGAACAACTTAATTTCACGCGGAGCACTTAAAGTTTTCTGGTAAGACTGGGAACAAAAAAAAAAAAAAAAAAAAAAAAAAGTCACTAATTCTTTGTTTAAATTGTTAATTGTAAATTTGTAAATTTTAGTAATAAATGCGCCAATTTTTGAAAAAAAAAAAAAACTCTAGCAAGAATTTCATTTTCAAGAAAAATGTTTTCTGATCAAACTACAATTCTAACTGAAGCGAAATTTGACATCAAATCAAGGTTTTCTGTCATATTAAAGATTCTTGGCGGTTATTTTATATTCCTGCAGTAAATTTCTTCACAGTAATATTTTTCATTTAAACATTTAAATTAAAGTAAATAAATAAAGCTATTCAAATCATTTATCTTTACCCAAGACTTTTATTTTTTATGTAAAATTCCATTCGACTTAAATTCATACAATAGTTATGATGCATGTATTTTTATTTCTTATTTATCTCTTTGTTATATTTTATTTTGTGAGTTATTTTAATTTTTTGCTTTAATTAATTTTAAATACACGACTTTTTTGTTTTATTTATATTACTTTACTTTCTTGATCATCATCTATATGGTTCCACCAATGTTAATTTGGGAAAAGAAGGCGTGATTGAATTATTAATTGTATAATTTATTGAAAATCGATTATAGGCAACAAATTTTAATTATGGACAGTCTAAGTTCTGGTATTTTTTATGAAACTGGAAGTAAACCTAAATTTATTTAAAATTGAAATAAATATACGCTACCCTAAAATGATGAGTTAAGTAAATTTAATTAACAGACAGAGAACTGCAGTGATATCTGCTTAAAAATTTGGTCCGCTAAGTAAACTTTTCTAATGAAACTACCGCGTACAGAAGAAAACAACTTAAAGTTTTTTAAGGCATCCAAATAAACTTTTTTAAACTGGAAAATCTCCTAAAAGGAGCAAACATCCACCCTCCCGAAATTATAATACATGAAATAGTTTATTAACAACTTGAAATTAAGTTTATAACCTTAATAATTTGAAATTAAATTCATTTATTTTTACTTTTAAACTTATATTGAATTTCATTTTCAGTTAAATTACTTTTCAAAAGTTAATTCTTTCAACTTTTATTTCAACCAAATTATTTCAGAACTTATTTCCATTAGTTTTTTTTAATATGTGTAACAAAGGAAAATTACTTACATTTTTTTTACATATTAGTTTGTCTACTAACTTCCATGTACTAAATCATATATAAATTAACTTAGTTAAAAGAATAAATAATGTCTCAGAAATGGAAAAAGACAGGATATGTGGAATAGCGGTAATCTTTTACGTATGATAAAGGTAGCTTTTTTACATGTTACCTCTTCTAAAAACAAGATGAAAGAAAATGGACCGAAACCATTTAAGATTTTAAATGGTTAATTAGCCTAGAAATCTTCCTAATCACTATGATGGTAATAGCGAGTGGTGTGTGATCAGTCGAGAGGTATAATTAAAACTAGAAAAAGACCATTTCTTTAAAAAAAAGTTAGAGATAGAGAGACTAATGACTGGGGGAGACTAACATTTAATAATTTTTCAAAGAAAAAGACTATTCCTTAAAGGGGGGGGGAACCTGTGTGAGAGAGAGAAACTAACGACTAGGGGAGACTAACATTTATAGCTCAAACTGGGGGGGGGGGAGGAATAAAGAAGAAAGTCTGTTTTTCGGAATAAAGGAAAAACATTCCCAAAGATTAGTGCAAAATTCTTAAGCAGAAAGATCGTTCAAGATAAAATGTTGCAAATGCTAGAAAATTTAGCATTATTAAAATAGAAAAATCTTTGGGACTTTGTGAAATAAACTTCTTACGATAGAAAACTTCTTAATCGGGTTTTATTTTACATCGTTCGAGCTTTGTTAAAAATGGAAAATTATAATTATTGCTATCTTCCATTGTAAAAAAATATAATTTATTCACATATTACGCAAAAAGTATAATTTTATATTATTTAAACTACAAAAGAGAGAAATCCTAAAAAGTTATGCTAAGAAACTGGTATTACACAGTTAACGGCATTTTTCGCAAAAAAATGAAAGAAATGATTTTAGAAATTAAATGTTTACATAAGAATTATATAATTTTTCTGAAAATGCTTAAACTTATGGAGGAGGAACATAATTGTATCCTGTTTTAGAAAAGCGTAGGATATTGACATCGTTTGAAAACCTATGAATCCTTTTGAATAAACAGGTTTATATATATTATAATGCCGCTAGTTAGTGACGCTGAATGCCGTACCGAAAGGTGCGGGTTCGAATCCCGAAAAAGGCATGGGTATTTTAAAATGTATAATGTCTGTTCGTTATGCGGCACTCAAAATATGCGACGAGCCTCTCGAAAGGCTGATGTTAGAGAGGTAGGAGACCCTCGAATCCGCCCTCCAAGATGCTCACCTTCAAAACTGGGGTGGAATTGAGTATGAAGTCTGACTGTCACCTGTACAGTGCACAAAGCTCTGGCCACTGACAGACAGAGTATTGTTGTTCTTGCCAAGATAATAATTCGTGGGCTTGTTCTAATTATGTCAAATAAATGAGATTAGTAACAGCAACAAGATATATTATTATTTATAAGCTTTTCCTTTCCTTATCTGGTATTAATTGAACAGAAAAACTGAGAAGTGTTGCCTATTTAGAAACATGTAATTCCCCCTGTAAAGCAAAATGGCAGATAAAGGGGAACATATAAAAAATAATTAAAATTTACTTAAAAAGATAGTGTATGTGTTTTTGGTTAGTATTTATAAATTTATAAGGAACTGTGTTTATGTGTTTTTGGTTAGTATATGTGTTTATGGTTTTTGGTTAGTATATGTGTTTATGGTGTATATGTGTTTTTGGTTAGTATTTATAAATTTATAAGGCATTCCTTCCCTCCATGTATTTATGTTTTAGATCCTATCGCATGGATTTTAGATTTATTGGAATCAAAACATACTAAGGGTGTCTCCCTAAGGAGAAGAATTCTTCAGGAACTTTCTGTAAGCAACTGGCTCGCATTCATGTTAAACAAAAGTACATCCTTGAAAATTTCCACGTAGCTTGCATAAAACATGAATACAAGCCCATTTTCCTTAAAAAGTCTTCCACGAAGGCAAACCTTCCTTTAAACAGATAGTAATCGTACACTTTGCCGTAACCCAACTCAATCGATGCAGCCAGCACGTTCTTCAGGATCTGAACCGATTCGATACCAATATTTAGTGGCCTTGTTAGCAGTTGGAAATGGTTTAATCTCCACGAAAGCATGTGCGGAATTCATGTTCGCAGTTCCAAAAATTTACTTTCCTTCACGAACTTTACACCTTCACGAAATCTACTCAAAAGAAAAAAAAAACCTCCCCTGTGGCAAAGAAGTTAAAACCGCTGAAGGCTGAGGACTGACTTCACTTCGATCGCAGATAAACGAACTGGCTGGGTGGTCGGTTTTCGTGGTTCTCGCCATGCGTAACGTGAATACGAGTCAGTTTTCCTCATAAAAACCTCCACGAAGGCAATCTACCTCCCTAGGCAATAGCCTGCGTGCGCTTTGCCGTATGCAAATAACCTAACCTCAAAAGGAGAATTGGTGTTAAAATAATTTTTAAACTAGTTTTTAATTTCAATTAATTTTTCATTTTGATAATGTAAAATATTAGGAATTAGGTTTATTTATTTAATTACTGCAAAGCAAGCGAGGGCTATAAGAAGGGATGACTTTGTGGAGTGCTATTTAAGGCAAACTGACTCGTATACACGTTACACATGGGAAAAACCACGAAAACGTCCATGCAGCTACACCCTCCGCCTAGATTTGAACCCCGCACGAATTACCAGTGTTCAATGACTTTACTGCTCGGCTGCTGGCGGGGAGCTGGAATTAAGTTCGTTAACTACAATTAATAGTTTTTTATGAGCATAGAAGGCTTTAATGCTATTTAACTGACGAAAACAGGAAATTTTTTTGATCGAGATAAGAACATTGATTAGCAGTGATATTTTTAATACATTTATCTTATTTCTTTAAGTGTAATTAATAGATTTTTATGAACATAGAAGACTTCTTTAAGTGTAATTAATAGATTTTTATGAACATAGAAGACTTTATTGATATTTAACTCAACAGAAAATTTTTGTTGATCAAGAAAATAAAAATTAGCAATGACAGATTTAATTACATTTACTTATTTATTTATCCCCCTCGTTTTAAGTCTTTGCTGGAGGTCTACCTACGGGAAACAGATTAATAATAATTTTATGCATGAAAAACCTCACGAAAACCTACCGTGCAGCCAGCCGGTTAGCCTCCCGGGTCGAACTTCCAAAATTCAATGATCTTAACTACTTGGTCATCCTCGAGGCCGAAAAAAATTCAGATCGAATGTCTTTCTATAATATATGTACGAATTAATAATAATTTCATAATATATGTATTTCTGTAAAATGTAGTATTTACCAGACTTGTTATCTATCAAAAATTAGTAATTTAGCAAAATGAACTATTGCTCTCAATGTTGGTGTTCTGTGCATATCAGCCTCCTAAATGCTGTTTGTCAGTTATCGAAAATAGTCCGTACTCGTAGCATTAGTTTACATGTTCGAAGATCTCTGCAATTTTGAATAATTTTGAAAGCTTTTCATGCGATTTGATGAAATTACATGCGGTAAACTTCAAAAGAACGCCTATAGGCTTCAGCATCATGCATTGGTACTGTCATTGACCTTTGCGTTCTGCCATCTGATCTAGTGTACTGTGTTCCATTGTATTACAAGCAGATGAAGGAATGACGAAACGAGATACAACTCAACAGGTAGGAAAGGGGAGGAGAGGCGTGGCAGTGAAGTTCAGGAGGCCCAACTCAGAACCCTTTGATACCCCAAACACGTAGGCCCCAGTGACTGCTGCAGCAGCAACCGCTTAATGAAAAGTCCGACTGCAGAATTCCGCGTTAAATTGTCCATGAAAGATTGTAATTTTGAAGGGGAGGGTACCGTGTGAGACAGAAAGTAGGCACTCGGTGGTTATGCTCATGCAATGATAGGAAAACATTCATTTGTCCGAAGGTGCGACTGAACTTTTAACTGGAATCTTCAAGATTTTTTTTAATCTTCTTTTTGTTGCAAAATTTCCTCGGGCATGGGGATACTCAGTTTTCTCCACTTTGTCCCACCTTTCTGCCAGCGGGCGGGATGTTCATCGAGTATGCTAGTCGCGTACTCAAATTAGTGATTATGCCCGAGGATGGAAGGTTTGTTAAACTTGTAAAAAAATAATCATTACGCCTTGTTGCGAGAGTTGCTGACAAACAGCTACGGCATATTAGAGAGAAACTTTGCAGAACGAGGCAAGAATACAGATGCTGTGGAATTTGATAGCAAGTTCGCAATAAATCCTATGTATTCAAATTTGTATTCTTCTCTCGTTCTACAAAGATATTCTCTAACATACCGCAGCTGCTTGAAAGTCCTCCCTATCAGATTCTGTGGAAGAAACGTTTTGCAAATGAAGCTGGTTGGCTGATGCTGTGTGATGGTTACTCTACTGATAGTAAACACAGTACTCGTAAATATTCATATGCTATTTTCAGATATAAGAGAATTTAATTTGTTTATTTCGATGATTTTATAGTCATACATTTGATGATAATTCCCTTTCAAATGCATACCGTTTTATAAAACAAGACAAAGAATGATCTCGTTATTAATTCATTAGTTTTAAAACACGAATGCTGTCTTTTTATAAATCAAGTGGTACGGCATGCATCATCAGTTCGCATGTGAAAGAAAAATTATTTTAGTTAATTTAGTTTGTCCGATGAATAGAAAAAGAGGTGATCTTTTATAGTGTAAGAATGGTTTTGTGCGCTTACATGTTGTGATATTTTTGAAGGATTCAAAAATAATTTTACCTTTTCTTGAACGCAGGTATAAATGGTTAAAAAAAATGCCTAACCTAGTAAAATTTTTATAATAAATCTTATGTTTCTTATGCCTAGAGAAATTAAATTATCACTGACAATATTTCGCTTTCATAAAAATTCGATTGAGTTTTAAAAAAACTGCACTCATTTAAATTCACGTTTTATTTTTCATAAATTTTTGTTTGTTATTGCTTTTACCTGTTCTTTTATTCAGAAATTTACGCCGTTTTAATTTCAGAATACAGTCGAAAATCTATAAAAGAATTTTTTTGAGAATGAAATGAAGATACAGAAGTAAAATTAAATTAATTTTGAACTCTAACAGCTTTGTTATGACATTTAAGCCAAAAAAATATATGCATCTGCCTCAAAACAGTTCAGAAGGAAGTTGGAATCCAAACGCTTCATATTTGTTGCTGCATCATAATACAGTGCTGCAATGAATACGAAAAATTATTTAATTTTCAGTTATCATTATTTATTTCAAGATTATTTCTGCTAAGGAAGCACGAAATGTTAGATCAATTCGAATGGCTGAGATTTATACATTGTCTTCTTTGAATTACAAAATAAAACTCTTACTCATATATAATTAAACTAAAATTAATTAAAATTAAGGAAATACGTAGCTATGAATGAATTATATTCTTTTTCTCCCTCCTCCTTAGACGTTAGAAACGTTGTTATCAGAGTCTTTCTATTTGGAGGGAAGCTGTTTGTATTACATTACGTTATATTACGCTACCACAGCATTTGTCATCCATGCGACCGGTAGATGTAGCCATTTCACGAGACATAAGAGCTTTTTCTGCGCGATCTCGCAAATAGCCAATTCCTAGATTGCTGTCACTCGACGTGATATAAAATCTTTAATTACGACTGAGCAGCTGGTTAACACAAACTGGTCGATTTAAAAGTAATAAACGCAATTTTTTTTATAATTTAAATCTTTTTAAAAATTTTTAACAATATAATAAAGTTATATAATTTAAAGTACATCTAATTTGTAATATATTCAATTTATAATTGAATCGGAAGGTGTAAAATGGGGCTGTTTTGCAGGAGCAACGAAAATCTATCCCTTTCCTCATAAGAATGTCAGAAGAAGTTTGAAAAACGCTGAATTACATGGAACCTAGTTACATCGACCTGATAATTTTTTGTTGATGACTTCTGACGTTCTTATGAGAAATGGAATAGTTTTTTGTTGCTCCTGTAAGATTTGACTTTTGTCCCTTTTTACATCTTCCGATTCAACTACAAACTTTCGCAGCATTGTTGTAATTAATAATAGATGTTTCTGACTTTACATATTAACGTACCTTGCCACAGAATTGCTTCGATTTTGTAAACTGAAAAATAAAAGCTAATATTTTGTAAAATTACAAAATCATTGTAATTCTTATGCTTTTAAATTTAAGGTATTGAATATCAGTGTATGACCAAGAGATAATTAATATGTATAACTTCCTAAAAATTATCTTACAAAGGAAGAAAAGTAGATTATTTTAAATATAGAAATGAGATAATAAAATATATCGTATTTATTAAGATCCTTTATTAATCTTCAAAGAAGAGTTATTTATAACCAGTTTGAATATTGTCAATAAGAATTTTTAATATTTTAACTACATATTTTGACTTATTTTTTGCAGTGGAAATTATTTTTTGCTTATAAGAATGTTTTGCTTTGTGATTTATTTTTTTCAGTGATTTATCGCATGAATTTTACAGTGTTTTTTCATACAAGGAATTGAAGACAGACTTTTCAGAGGCTGAACTGATAACATATTGATCCCCCTTCCCCAATATTAAAAATGCCGAGTTCTTCTGGCGAAGTTTTACTAAGTGATAAGTGTTTGGATAACTTTAACACCAAAATCGCGAGTATCGGTGCTACTAGTTTTATACCATTTCAATACAGCCTATCTATTCCTAGGCCCACAAGAGCCAGGCCTGAAGCCTCAGATTTTAAGGGAACCCAGATCATCCTTTATCTTTTCATAACTCCGTTTATCCATCTCGAAAACGAGGAAAATTAACCTTGAGGGTCCTAAAAGAATGCAGTGCTTAGGGGTTCCCGATTCTTTTAATCAGGCCATGCATTTATATAATATTGGTTTCTTAAATTGAACCCGTTTTAAAACATGAACATGTCTTTCTTATAGAATCATTGAGGACTGAATAGTATGCAAATTTTTTCTACCAGCGAAGGTAGGTGATAATTGAAGTGTTCTTGAAGAGTCACATTTGAAGCATCAGTTATTTTATCGAAATAAGGAAAAGCAAACACCATCCGCCTCGTATCCAATGCAGGTGCTGGTCTGATTAGATCATGCTTGCCAACAAAGGCTGTCACGTAGTGGATGAGATAATTGAAACTTATCAAAGAACCTTTGATCCAGTATTGACTTGACATGTGGTAAGCCAAGATAAAAGGACTTTTTTATCATTTCCTTCGCTTCGAAGGTTTATTCACAATTTTATTCTATGAGAGGACTTTCTTTTTTCGACTTTTTTTTTATCATAACTTCTAAGATATTGTTTCTCAAGTGTTCCGTAAGTAGACTATAGTTAACAGGTAGAAAATGACTCGCTTCAGCTCAAATGCCAACCGTATGCTTTTGTTTGGTGCTTAACGGATTCTCTATCTGTTATGTAATAGTACACAGAAGACGAAGAGCATATGGTAAATATGTGTAGAGATAACAGGTTTTAAATGATACTACGCCTGTAAAAGGAAAATAAATCATTTTACAAATAGTTGAATTAACGAAATCTATTTTCCATATGATGTCTTTACTTCTTCTTGCAAGGAGTCAGTCCATGCTTTGATTTGAATTTATGTTTTAGTTCCGCATATTAGAGTTAAAAGAAATAAAGAAAATTATTTAAGTATTTAGGACATTAATGAAGGAAACATTTTTCAGTTGCCAGCTTATAATGATAGTTAGTTTACAAAACGTTAACCAATCTCATAACGTTTTAAACTACATTTTATATTTTTCTTGCATTTTTCAATATTTCTGTAATTAAATTTGCTGGATCAAGTAAACGATATCTCGTACGAGACTGCGAAGCAATAAATATTTTGAAATATCTTTATATCAGAATTGACAGGATTAATGAAGGCTAAGGCTAAAGAGGAGGATAGTTGTTTTATAAGCATGCCTTTATGAAGGTCAGTTTTAAGTTGAACTTTTAGTCTTTATAAACAGACGGCAGACTTTACGACAGGTTGCTTAGCTATGCAACCTTCTTCGTTGCCTTCTAACTTTTATGAACCTTTTGGTCAGCAGTCAAGGCTGCTGAAGAATTATTTTGCTTTCTTAAAAGCTATAGTTAACGATGTCATTTCTGCGATCTCGCAAGAACTATATCGCTCTTTAAGAACTATAGATATAATTTTTGTTTTGCATTCTTTTCTTACGAAATGTTAAGTGGAAATATAGTATGTGGCTGTTTGTAAGAGAAGTAATGCGTAAATCTTTTCTGAAAGATTGTATTTCTATTGTCTAGATCACCGGTCGGCAGCCTTGTAGCTGTGGTTTGCCAAACCAATCTACCAATATGATTCAGGATACCGCACAATAGGAAATATTTGAAACAATTCGATTTTTGCGGCATGCACAGTTAAGAAATATCGGACAAGAATACAGATTTAGAGTTTTATTATATATTAAGTATTTATTAATTTTAAAATAAAGAATATAAAATATAGATATTTCTTCAGCATCAATAAAAAAATAAAATTGTACGTACATTATGTATGATGTATATTTTAAAAATATTCATTAAAATAAAAATTAAACGACATAAACTTAGAAGTATTCCTTCAATATAGTTAAATAAAAATTAACATTTTAATGAGAACCTTATCCCTGTGCCGCTCTACTTAATATTGTAATATCAGGGGTATAATTTCTGACTCAATTTGACACATGATTCTGAATAATCAGTTGTTAAACAACTTCTTTGTGGACTAAAAATATTTTTCATATGAAAAAAGATTTGTTTACATAGATATGTAGAATCAAAAACAATGCATGCAATTTTCATGCATGCAAATGCATGCAATTTTCTTCAAACAATTAAATCTCTCCGGCATTGACATTGCGCAGTTTAAAATAGCTATCGATTTAGAGTTATCTTTCAGACTTTTTCATAATTCCATAAATTTTGTGTTTCATAATTCGGAAGATGTTAGTTCAATAAGTTCCATTTCAAAATTATCAGCTTTCATCCACTCAAAAATTGACAAATCGGCTGGGATTATTAATGAGTCTATTATATCTGCTTTGATAAGGAAGGAAAATACAGGCATGCAAGCTTCAAAGTCTTTGCATCTTTTAAAAAATTCCTACTCAACGTAGGTTTGAAATTCATCATTGTCAAAGGTCGATGTATTTTCAAGCCCTTTACGTTTGGGAAGTATTTATAGGTACTTGTATTAATATCACGGGAAAATATATTCAATTATGTAGGAAAGTCTTTCCAATATTCAAAAGGTTCAAACGCTGTTTGGCTCCTTCCTTGCAGTCCTTAGTTCATTGAAATGTTTAGTTATATGAGTCAGAAACATCAATTTGCATAACCATTCGTTATCGTTCGATTTGGGGGAATGTTAAGTCTTTTCATTAAGAAAAACTTTAATGTGTTTCATGCATGACACAAACTTATTCAAGACGTTGCCTCACCTAAGCCAATAGACATGGCTGTATAACAGGAAATCCACATATTCGCTTTCTATTTCTTCTAAAAGAGATTTAAATTGCCTGTGTATCAATGAAGAACGAGACACTATGAAATTAATTATTTTAAGAACAATGTCATTCCAGAAATTTAGGCAACTAAACTTTCCTGACGGCGCAGACAGGAGAGACAGGGCTATCTATCTTTGCCCGATACCACTGAAGTGTACTGCAGAGTGCCACTGAGAATTGTACAGCGTGTCAAATTTGGCACGCCTACCACATATTGCCGACGCCTGGTTTAGATAATTATTGTGACTTATTATTGTGATTTATTGTGACTCAGTTTTAAAACAGTTATTTTTATTCCTTAAATTGTCATGTTACATGTTTGCCATTAATTACCGACTGCCATTTTTTAATCCTCTTAAGCTCGTCAAATTTAATATTTAAAAAAATAATAATTTAATCACTGAAAGGATTCTGTTGTATTTTATGTGAGGCAAATATAAATAATTCTTTCATATCTAATATTTTTTTCTTACAACAGACGAATGCAAACAGTGAGTCTTATAAACTTATCATAAAAGTTTGAAATAACTTTCGCTTCCACAAAATGATAAAAATTTTAGCATTTTCGAACCGTCTCACTCTGCTGGAGATGTGTTCCGTTACATCCCCTACAGTAAGCTTCACTATATTTTGGTTAGAAAACAGTCGAGTGCCGAATGGTTTATGTGACATCCAAA
Organism: Stegodyphus dumicola; assembly: GCF_044657685.1. Classification (NCBI taxonomy): domain Eukaryota; kingdom Metazoa; phylum Arthropoda; class Arachnida; order Araneae; family Eresidae; genus Stegodyphus; species Stegodyphus dumicola. The sequence continues at coordinate 63,044,900 of NC_140779.1, forward strand.
GAATGGAATAAAGAAACTCATGAAATTCCACTTCCAATTCGACGGCGGTGTTATATATTAAAGCCCTGCCGTGCTGCTGGATGTTATTCCATGGTTCGCTATTAAGTGAGACGTCGGCGCACGTGTCTGTGGTCTTCGACGGTTGAAAGCCAAAAGACGACCTATTATTCTCGAAACATCTCGTTGGAGCAGCGATTTACGACATGAGTTGAAAGTGAGAAAAATTGTTGTTTCATTGTTCGCAGAACGAATTGCTTCTTAAAAGAAAAAAAGAAAAAAAAAAAAAGAAAAATACTTGGCTCTTTTTCTAGATGCTACGTGGTCGTATTCAGATGCTGGATTGTATGCAAACAGGATGGAAATTTTTTCTCCTTTTCTTGAAAGCTTTTGAAGAGTGAATTGCGAATTACGTGGATGAAAGATATGGTTATCTTTTGTTGTTTACCGACATTTCTTTTTCTGGCTTGATCCCCTAGCCACAATTGTAAAATATGCAGATTTGCATAGCGCTACACACTTTAAATAATTAAGGGCTTTTGGGATACTATCAACAACACATCTCTGTTTTGTCCTAAAAATGCAACATTTCTCTTCCCTTCTCTGTTGAATGTCAAAGGAAAGAGTAACAGAAAAGTCACTGATCTTTTTGTTCTGATTCAAATACGGAAGTTAAACTTTTTGTTCTGATTCAAATACGGAAGTTAAACTTTTTGTTCTAACCATTTATAGTATCAAGTGCTTTAAAAATAAAATTAAAAAAATAAAATTCCCTGTTATTATAGCAGTGTTAAATATCATGCTTTCCTACAATTCGAGTATTCTTGTAGCAAATTATTCAGGGAATTACTTTAACTTCAGTGAATTAATTTACTTTTATTGATGTCAATTTTTTTTAATTCAACTTAAGTATTAACATTGAAATGAATATCCATTCATTCACAAAAAAATATTAATGTCATTTTTTTAATGCCGGAAAGGAATATTTTCACTTTGCTGATTCATAGCTGACAGTCTGTATTTCGTCAGTGCAGGCTCTCACTGTAATTTTTTTTACTTATTTCAAAGAAAAGGAATCCGAAAGTGTATCTGTCCTTCAATTTGCATAAATAATGGCCTATTCCAAATAAAAAATCATTACTTTAAGGTTTTACAAAAACAGGATAGGTTTTAACAAACAAGTAGACCACCTCCAGTCCATGCAAGGTAAGCTCTTTCATTTATGTTCCAAACTGCAACAATACAATGCTTAACAGTGTCATAAAGCGAGCTATTAAACTCAACATGCACTTCATAATAGCACATTGGTGCCTTGAGATAGCAACAGGTTTTGTTGGAACTTGTGTTCATAGCATAATTAATAAAATGTTTTTCTGATACTCTATTGTAAATTTCAGCTGCAATATTTCTCTCAAGTTCTCTTACGTGCAAAAAAAAAATATATGTATTAAAAATAAAACTTTCTCATAAAATTGAGAACTATTCGTTTCACACTCTCAGCTATACTGACAGTAGAAATAATGAAAATAAAAACAAAAAATATAAAACTATCTATAATCGCTTAAATGTTAACATATATAAAAAAAACCTCTTTTATTAACCCAATGCCATTGACGCTATCCATTCCTTTCCATTACCTATTTACGAGTCAACGTTTTGTTCGTCTGCAATACACTTAATGCTTTTATTGAACGCTTCATTGGGGAAGTTTATCACACTCCACCTCTGTAGTTACTATTCTTCTGTCAATATAACTTGTCAGTTATCATCCTCACTTCTTACACGTTTTCTATAGGACTCCAAAGAAGTATCTGTCATCTAATTCGCATAATTGATGGCCTCTTCCAACCTCAAGGCTCTGCCTCAACCAGAATGCTCCTGTGCTCATTAGCTTTTATTTGTTAAATCTCCCTCGAAGGTTAGAGAGTGTGCTTCTCTTGCTTTTATTCCCAGGTTGTCAATTTACTTTACGACCCCCAAAAGCCTTGTTCAGCAACTTGTTATCACCTTACACTCCGTTTTCTTTGTTGCCCATAAAGAATCAAGGCGCTATCACTAAGTGAAAGTGATTGAAATAAATGACGGCGTTGAAAGAAGATATGAAAAGAAATTTACGTCACCTCAAGCGACATCTGCATTAAGAAATATTGTCTTGAGTTGTATAACAAATGCAGGATCATTTGTTGTCGATGTTTACTATCTGGTAATGCAATTAAACTAATAATTAGCTTGCGTTTTTTTCTTTCTCCCTTCCTACTATCCCTTGAAAAAGATAAGGAAGGTTAGTTTTTCCCCATTCTGAAATATTTAACTCAACATTGTGAATTTTTGAAGACCTTTTTCTGCTGTACTTTTTAGGTATATGAACACACAATTCTAAAACATGTGTAATTTGTTTTATTATGATAAATATTGCTTTGATTATGACAAAGCAATAAAGGTTATTTGTCTAGAGGAAAAATTTCCTCGTTAAGAAAGTTGAAAAAGAATTTGGTTTCATATTCACATTACACATAGGGGAATTCACGAAATGCAGCCAGCCCTTTATCCAAGAATCAAACTTATATTGAAAAATTGTATCATTTCTGTCATATTTCCTTATCTTAAATGCTTTTGCTTTTAAGGCGAATCAGTTAGTTCAATGTTTCAGCAATAATCAAAGTAATAGTACTCTATATGTATATTTGTCAGATAGGCCGTTGATAAAAATGCAGTCATCTTTCTTACCGCAGTTGGGCTAAAGAACGCATTTACTTTCTGATTTGTGTTGTATTAAAACTTTTGCACGAAAACTGCATGCAATTCTTTATAATCTTTCTTTAAAAAAAGATTGAATCTATACAAAGAGATATTTTCCCTTTCAAAATGAAGCCCTTTCAGCTGAACGATTCTCTGTTTAGAGCAAGAGTGGAAGCAATATCAGTTCGTCTATTACATTACAGCGTCTAGTTGCGATTCATAGACATATAAATTGGTCACTAAACCTACTTTGCGCCATATCTGCCTTTATTCCTGTTATAATTCCAATTACTAATGCTGTCACCGAGGATTCCTGAATTCGTGTAAAACTATAAGACAACATTGACTTATTTAGATTCTAGATGAATCTTTTCGATGCTAAGATAGAACTCCAGTCCAGTTAATAACACGACTAAAGTATCTGATTCAAAATAATTAATTATCCTTTAAAGTACATGATGTAAATATTTTTCCTGTGTTACTTCTTAATACGACTTACATGAAATTAGTAATGGAATTATTAATTCCTTTTTGAAGATTAGGAAATTGGATTGATATTTTCAATGCCATCTGCGTATTATAATATGCTTATATACGTACTTTTACGATTTTTCTTCCATTTACTGAAAACTTTGAAGACAGCATATACGTACATACTGAAGAGAAATGTACATTTAAAAAAGTGCAAATGTACATTTAAAAATGTACATTTGCACTTTTACATAAGCAAATATTATAATTATTAAAATATAATTACTTAAGAAGCTAGAAAAGTGATTAATTTTAATTTCTTCAAGACTTTAAATTTTTTTTCTTTCAGTTTTTGACAGAGAATGGAAAATATGATAATGGGGGTTTTGATTTCAAATTTTTCTATTTTCAAAGCGACTTTTTTAAATGTACATTTGCATAGTCGTTGTTTGTAAAAAAGGAAATCCACAGTATGTCTAATATCCTAGGTGATGGACGTTAGAATAAAAGCAGTTAATCTTTTTTATGCATTACTGAGTTTTAAACGCTTGCTCAGGCCAATAGGAAACGCTTGAAAGCATTATGTACGTTTCGCAATTAGAAGAATTCGGGTGAATTCTTCTGCCTGGTTTTCACATGATTCGTGCAGCTAAGTACATCTTGGTTCCGGCATAGAGCAAAGCATTTTTTCTCCCTCTGCAGTAATTCATCATCGTAGATGAGAATATTCTTAAATATCTTACGGCAGTGAATTTCGAAATCAATGAACCACATCAATTCTTAGACTTTGCAGCCATTTTATTTATTTATTTTTCAGTGTAAGCTCGAACCCATTTTGAACTCTTAAATTCGTTAGTATATTTGATACAGAACTCCTAAAATTGGCGTATCTAAAAAGGGGGTAAAATGAGAGACGAATTTAATATGTTACCGTTTGCTCAGTTGTTGGAGAGGAGCTTTACTGAATGAATATATTGCCTTTTTTAATTATTTTGTTTTCTTGCACAAAATCTTATTGAGTATTTTCAACTCTTAATTGAAGTTATTTATTTATTTTGCATGTTGAAAAATCTTATGCTCTTATTATCTACAGTTGAGCCTCGAAAACTCGACCTAATAATGTGTACGAATAGGGCGACGAGTTACAGAAAGTGTCAAGTTTTATGGAAAAAGGGATGGGTTGCTCACAAACTATAATATTTCGTTCAACACCTAGATTCATGGCAATTTTTTTAATACTTTCCTCTTTGTCCGGTCTCTTAAGGCATGTAATTTCATTTTCCACTATCATATTATTTTTAACCCCCTTTTTTGGCATTTTTACTTGCACAGACAACAGTTAAAAACCTGGATATAAACTGAGAAACTGTACCCAGAATGAATTAAAAGTTTAGCTTACAATAGTAATTAAAATGTACTTAATACTGTTTGCAATGTATACGCAATGTTAGAAATTATTACATTCTAATTATTAATAAACCACCACATTATTTCAAAGATAATGTTCGCTTTAACCAGCAGAAATTATTTAGTGATTTAAAAGAAGGGGGTGATTATCATATTATATGGAATATAAAGTAATCAGGAGTCGAATTTGGGGGACTTTGTAACTGGAATTATATTGTCTAAAATCTTCCTAAAAGTTTCCAGTGCCCCTGTCTACGACGTTCTGGGCGATGGATGTGAGTTCTTGACGATCCCAAGACTTTTAGAGAAACTCACGTCGAGGGCTTAAGCGAGGCGCCTTCCTACCCACCCCTCTTTTCGGCCGGTTCTCGTGGGGTGCAGTGGAGCAAAAGACAGTTTGATGCCCATTGTTGTCCATCGACTGCCCTTCACCCTTTCCTCTCTCGCTAGAATTACGTGATGGGATGTAGCATCCACTCGGATATTGCGGTCACGCTTCTCGGCTCTTCCGCCCGTATGGCACCGGACTCGCTCCCGAAAGCACTTTTCCAACCCAATCCACCGGCGAACGTGGAGGTTCGAATAAACATGTGGGGAAATATGTGAACTTTCATTTTTTTTTTTTTTAACGTGTTTCCATTCAGAGAGAAGTTCAGTTGCATACCATTTACAAAATAAATCCTTTAAATTTCTTTCTTTATATGATATTTGAATGACTGTCAAGGGGTTTTAAAGCTCTACGAAAAATTTAATTTTTTTATACAGTTGTTAAAATATACATTTTTAAATATAAGCTGGCATTACAAAAAGCCATTAGGGTGCATACGCTTTACAATTAAGCTACATTTTCACGCTTCTAATAAAATAAAACAAAGCTTTCATTCTATGTTCAAAAGAACGTGTTGAAAATTTCTTCAGAACTATTCATAGGTTCAATTTGCTAATTTGTTTTCTTTTAAATGGAAAATTTCTATTTCTTTAAACATAACGATTAAAAAGAATTAATAGTTAACTTTAAATAACTATAAATAATGATAAAACAGAAAATTTCTATTTCTTTACACATTTCTAACATGTGTGCCTTCATATAAATCCGTAAATTTAAATGCAGGTGCATATATTAGTAATGTATAAAGATTATTTATACACATAGACATTTACAAATTATTTATACGCATACATACGTTAGAAGAAGTGCATCAAATTTAGTCTTTCTTATTCCTTATTGATCTTACATTATCAAATTGCTGTCTTCTCAAATGATTTACATGGTCTAACAAACTTCTAATTATGTGAACTTTTGCTTTTCAGCACCGCATAAGCTATCTGATTTGTCTCCAAATTACAACAGCTCACTACTTTCAGCAAACTGTGAGATTTTAAAAAAAGGCATAATTGCTTTTCCAATAGTACTACTAATGTTTATATCATTACCATAATTAATAAAAGCCATACGCTATGCATCACTAAAGAAAATAAAATTAATTCTATTCTTCTCCTAAAATATTTATTCGATAGATGTTACCTAATGATACGTTAACGTAATATTCAAAAATTTGAATTAATGGCACATAATAGTCCAAAATTTAAAATAATGGCATAGACGATAGTACTGCTGTTAGCATAAATAATATGAGCCTAGTCAATGAATAAAAAGAATTATTATAAACAGACTTCATACTTCGCCGGGAATCGAACCACGGTCCTGTGGAATACCGTCCTAGCGTGTAGAACCACTACACCACGAAAGCTCGCTAGGAAGGCGGTAGAAATACCTTATATATACTCCCCTTTTTAAAACGCGACTGGTTTTTTAGGGGACCCAGTCGCCAAATTCTGGGTGTGGAGAATCCTCATCCAACACCCTTTTAGTTCGAGCGCCACTGTAGAGACATTAGGTATTTGGGGGGGGGAAGCAGGTAAGATTGTCAGGACTTGTATGTCTTTTTACTTGCTATAAAAACATGCTATGTCCTGAATAGGAACAGGGAGCTTACTAAAGCTGTGTTCAAGTATGTGTGAAATGGACGGCACAAGCAGGAAGGGACCCTTTATTCTCTATAAAATGACAGATGCCCCCTTGCTTGGGGATAAATTCTAACTAAAACCTAACTTTGAATTAGTTTACAAATGCCTAACACTAAGACTGGAATTTTTAAAAGGTTATGTAGGTAGTACGCAAACTGCCGAAACTACAATACGTTTTAAATCAAGAGGACTAAACCTCTGGCCTTAAAGGCAAGCAGCAACTGATTGAAAACTCGTAAGAATGTAGTCGCAAGCAGCTCGCTTCTTCTCTCTCTCTCTCTCTCTTGGCAAAAAGCCACAAAATACTTGGGCGTTAGCAAGTACAATTTGTATAAACAAGTTAAAGCATTTAATTCTAGCCGAAAGTGGAAAATAAGAAAAGATAGTACAGTTTTAAAATAAAATAAAAGTTAGTAAAACTTAAGATCCTTACAAGATGAAAAATTAGCAATTGTCTTCTCCGGGAATCGAACCATGGACCTTTGGAATACCGGCCCAGCGTGCAGAACCACTACACCACGAAGGCACGCTAGGAAAGCGGAAGAAATACCTTATAATCTTTTTTGAAAACATTTTCATTAAACATTCTTTTCCTTATTAAAATCAATAAAATAAGAAATGAAGCCTTGAAAGCAAAATTTAAACAATAACACATTTTTAAGGAAAACAGTTTTATAATATACAACACTAAAATTGATTTCTATCCCCCCAAAAAAAATATTACGTAAGAAAATATCAGTATTGATTGGCCGCCTTGTGTAGCATATCAGTAAAATTCACGCAGAAACGGAATATATCCTTCATGTATATATTCTTTTGACTTATGTGAATTTTCCATAGTTCAAGATTCGCAATACAGTTGTCGAATATTGTGAATGAAGAATCAGAAGAGAAAGAAACACGAATTACTTTGAAGCATACATTTTTATTAATTATTATATTGAGTCAAATGTACAAATTTCGTAAAATTTATTATTGTGATTCATAAAGCCAAATATTCGCGATTCCATATTTCCATATTTCAAGCCATAACAAGTCATTGATTCCATATTTCAAGCCATAACTAAATGGTACATAAAATAATAAGATTTTTCGAATACTTTATTAAAATATGTATCTTTACTATGTTAACTGTTACCCTTGCAGAATTTCTATTTCATTTTTTCTAAGAGACTACCAAAAGTTTGCTATTTAGGCCAAACACATTTTTATATAATAGCTATTGTTCCGCAAATGAACAAATTCGGTTTTTGTTCTATATTTTTAATTTCTGAATTCTTTTTTAACAGGAAACGAATTTCTGTACAATTTTATTATGAGTGTTAATTTTTAATGTTATTTTCCATTCTCACAAAAAAGCATTTTTAATCATAATACGCGTATTAGTATGCTTAATTATTAAATTAAAAAATACGTCTTACTTACGATATCGTTTTTATTAACTTTTTTCCCTGATAATATTTTTTTAAAAAGGCAAGAATGAACGGAATTTCAGTATTCGCAACATAATTTCATTGATTGCACAGATGTACAATGATTTGCAATAAAAATTTTTTCAGCGCAACAAATATGAAATAGTAATAGTTCTCTTTTCTAATCTACTATTTTGTGATTACCTTGATCAGTTTGTTTAAGGATTCTTTTAAGCTTAAATAATTTTTTTCAATTTTTTCTTAGATTTTGGCTAAAACTGGTCAACCAGAAATGATACTTGAAGCTTCGAACAACTTTCGTAAAACATATATTATTAGATAGTAGTCCATAACTTCTAAAATTTGGTATCTAAAATATGTATGTTATTGACATCAAAATATTACATTTCAGCATCAAAAGTTTTCTTGAAATTATGCTAAATGAAACGAGAATAAGCTTATTATGAAGACGAGCTTTGGTTTTGAAGAAATTAAATATGTTAGCCTCAATGCTCAATATGTGCTCGTTTCACTTTTGTGTCAGATTACTTTTCAGATAAAAGGATGCTGCTACCAAATATAAATATTATAGCGAATAAAAAAATGTATGGCAGCATGCGTGCCTACAGTTAACACTCTAGTGGGAAATTCTAAAGATATACTGATTTAAAAGATTTTATGACTTTTATGGGGCGTAATTGCGAAAAACGTGATGTTAAATAAAACTAAAATGACAAAATAAAAAAATGTTGGTCGTCTTATTAAGATAACTGTAGACTGAGAAAAGACTAAAATAGAAATGTAAGGCAACGCTTGAAACTCTGAAGGGAATTTTAAAGATAATAAAACTGTTTAAAATTTTATGATTATTAGTCACTGATTTGTGAATCCGAAACATTTTATTACCAAAGGATATATTAAGATCGATGAGAATTTTCAAATAAAAGCATGAGAATGCATGTGTACACGAGCATGTTTATTATCGTTGTATGAGATAATAAACATTGTATGAGAGAATAATAAATAAAATGAACAGTGTTTATAATTAGCATCGAACTATAAAGCTTATAAAAATTAGATTTTATTCAGAAACGATCAGTCGGAAGTGATAATTTACTTAAAGCTCAATGCTATTCTGCCAGTTCTATGTCCTAACATGAAATTGGCAGAAGGTCATGAGCTGGGCACATCAGAATTGTTATCTTTTGATTATCATCCGTCTACAATAGAGAAGTCATGCATACATCCTTACAAAAATGAAAAAGATTATTTTTAAAAAATTAAAAATGACAAATTTAAAAAATTTTCATGATTATTGTAATTTTTCTTACCACGTGCAGAGATGATAAAATCAAGATAAAACTTAACTAGTACGAGAAAGTTATTTACTTTTATGCGGTTAAGTGGTCTGGAAAATCACTCGGAGTGGTAAAACATTTCGTTGCATGTGCAGAAACTTCTCTTTCATTTTCTGTGAGTTGACCACTCAAGTAGGATTCTTAAGTGAACTAGTTGACCACTCAAGTAGGATTCTTAAGTGAACTATAATTTTAAGTACAAAATATGTCTTCACTGTGTCCGTAAATACAGATTCTCCTTTATTTACCAACGGGATGAGTCTTTATAATATCAAATTGGGTCCATAGCAAAATGGAAATCCCGTAGTTCAAAAATGCCTCTAATTTATGCGTACCCAAATGAACATCTGAACTTAACATGACCCAGTTTAAATGTACTCAAAAAGGAGTTGCGTTATGTTCTAGTTGGAAAAAATTCATTAAACATAAACTGTGCTTTCAAACAAAGAGGTAAGTAGCTCATGCAATATTATACCAGAAATCAAATATTATACGCTTGTGCCTGTGTACATTAATAGCGGGCTCACAATATATCGTACGAATATACAGTGAAATAGCGAATGATTGTGGTTCGTATTAATATATATATTGGAAAGCACTCTGTTGAAAATGCGCATTATTGCACATCGGAAAGCTTGCAGAATATTCGGAGCAAACGTAAACTGGCGTAAGACAATACGTTTGCTTCAGCCACTGAGAGTATCATATGCAAGAATTCAAAGATTAAGAACGTCTTCAGACGTTCTCAGTCTGTTTGGAATGTTTGATTCTTAGTGCTTTGAAATGTTTGGAGTTAATACTGGGTTGAAGAACGTTTCAATTTGAAAAAAACATAGAGACTTTAAATTAACTACAGGATGATAGAGGTGCACTACAGTAAACACGATCATTAACTTCATTCCATGCCAGTGAGGCTGAAGATGGTTAATAAAAAGAACCGAGAAATCATAAACTTAAGTTAGACGGCATAATGATTCGTCTTCAGGAAACTCTGAAATTTTGTCTGCGCAGTTTGCACTTTTTTTTTTTTTTCCATTGTGTATCTTTTATATAGTAAACAGGAATATCCTGAATCTTTCCGGCTGTTAATGGTCTTCTTCATGTACGCTACGCATATCATATCTAATTTATATTGCTAGAGAGGAAAATCAAAAGCTCAAGATTCGATGTAAGTTATTTATTGAATAGTACTTTCGTATCATCCTTAAAATGAAAAATCTTAAGGATCACATGCTATGGAATTAAAGTGAGTAAGTTAAATATCCATCATTGTCTTCATAATTGCTCATTACTCGTTAACATGTGAAATTCGCTGCTATTTTTCTCATTCGGCCTTCAAGAGTTAATTGCCAGGTATAAATGTCGTGCGAGAATACGACCTCCAAATGGCACTATTAGTGTGATTCTTTAATAAAACAGGCAGACGAGTCGCACGGGGAAGGTAAAATAAAAGGCTCACTAGTCAATGCAAGCCTAATAAAAAAGTATAATTCCTTTAAAACAAAGACATTGTATATAACTGTGCATGATTAGGAGTCCGTTGTAAAGAATTGATCCGGTAAAAAACTAACGGCCCGTTTACAGTGATCACGCACGAATACCTACCTAAAGGAGCGTTGTAGGCTAACTTGTTGGGGATTTTGAGAATTGCATTATCGTCTTCGCAAGATTTTCTTGTCTTTAAGGGCATCCCGTCACGATAGGTCATGCAAATGATGGTCACTGCCGACAGGAATGCGTGTGCATGAATATCATGCGTGACAACAGTTGCATATAAATGTTGCATTGCATCATAAACTGCATATATTTCTAATCTACTGTATAGACCAAACTTCAGATGTATCCTTCGGGTACCTTTTTATTTTTGGGCTTTTTTCTAAATACATTCGAACTTATTTTCTTATCACGGTAGACATGCAATTTCACTTTTGATGGGCAGGAAGGAAAAAGACAGCTGGCGTGTAAAACTTTAGTTGGCCATTCTGCCATTTCTGTATATTCACATGACTCTTGATGCTATCGTGTATTCATGTTTAGGTGCTCCAAAGTTCGTGTTTTAGAGAATATTCTGCAAAATCGTAGAACGGACAATAACCGATGTTTTCGAATGGTCTATTACTAGTTCAGCAAACAGATATAGATTGGGCAAAAGTTCTAAGGAAGCTATTCGAAATAGCCTGAAAAAAAGGGCCAGCCAGAGCCGGACTTTTATAAGAAGGGGGCATTGAACTCAAAATACTTACCTGAAAGAAATCACAATGACATTTTTGCTTAACGATAGTTCTAAAGCAGGTGCTGAACATTATATGTTTTAGTATACAAGCCAATGATCCAACAAAAGTGCGTTTCACTCAAAGCTTAACAGATATTTTGCCAATTATGGCTGAAAAAGTCATTGGAAAATAAAGGTTATTTCTTGCGCAAAATGCTACCTCAGAAAATTGTAAATAATTAGCAAGTTATTTTTCTGCAAAATTGCAACATATGCCTTATTGTTTCGTTCAGATTTTAGGCAGAAAACACAGTATATACTGTATACTCTTCACTTGTACGAAGTATATATTAACACAAATTTATAATTTTTCTTTATTTGTTATTAAATTTATCTATGAGGATTTGATGTAATAATAATAAATAGCATTTTATTCTAGTACATAAATCAGCTTCTGACAGTGAGTCTTTTCACTTAGACATTTTATTAAAGTCTTATTAAGAAACTATCCGTTGCAACAGTCCGGTAAAATAAATACATGGTCCTAGACACAGCATTAAATCAAAGAGTTCCGAATTTCCCACATTCCGTGAAGAAAAAGTCAGATTGCGAAGATCTATAGGATAATTTTTAGGCCCTCTAAAGCGCCCTGACAGTCAGGGCGCTTTAAAAAAAGTCAGGGTCTGGGCTTAAGGGCATCTTAAGCCCAGACCCTGACGGTTTTTTAAAGGCGCAAGCAAGAGTTTCCAGTGACCACTACCATAAAATTGTGGAATTCTTCTTTGGCTTGGGCTCGAACATATAAAGTGATTTCAATTGATGATATCAAAAGTCATTCTTATCTAGCAGAATTTCCTTCATTTGGTAAGCGGTGTGCGTCTTTGATACTGACATTATGGCTGCTAGTGTAAAGAGCTTTCGTCGACCTCTCTGAATTACCTCTTTGTATGCTATCTCTGTATATATCAGCAACTGATAGTACTTATTCCAACTAATTTTGATCCTGAGAGGACTCGAATTCTGCATGGAAAGGAAATCACTCGTACTTAAAAGTTATGAATATGATTGCGAATGTAAACTGTAGTACTTATTTTTCAAATATAAATTCTAAAGAAGTGAAATTGTGGAAAAGAAGTAATAAAAACACAAGATTAGTTGAAGCCTGCGTATCAAGAATCGCTATGTCAGATAAAAGAAAATGTAATGTTCGTGATTTTCTAGCTGACGGCATGGCTAGATCAAATGCTATTAAAAATTTATATCGAAAGTTCACTGTATTGTCGTAAATTTCTTCCATACATTTATCTCAGTTGCAAAGTAATGTAAAACAGATAACATGGAAGCTGAATCTTTAAAGTCTGAATCAAAATTTTTATACTTTTCTTCTTCCTTTTTAACATTAACACTTTACCAATCCCAGAGTCTGTTTGAATTAATGAATTTCTGTTCTATAAATAAAGGAATAGATGAGAAAATGAACTAAGGAACAAGTAACTCAAAATGTTATTAATTCGAAAAATTCTTAAGAACCTATTTTATCACATTATTGTCGCCTGAAAATTAACCTTTTCAGAACGATGTCAGCATGCTTCGATGTGTCATCAGAATCAGACCAGAAATTACACCGAAAAAGATATCGCAGAAAAATGAGAAAAATTGAATGATATGTCTGTAGACCAGTGGAGAAGCCACATTAAGTCGCGGGGAACAGAAGGCCAGACTGAAAGCTTTAGGGATTTTTCATAGTAGGGCTTTGCGGTTATAAGAGACCAAACCGATCTTCGCTGCTAGGCAACCAAACAATGCTACGTCACATAAACCAGTTTAAGGGCTTTTCCTAAATGTTCTGACTGTTCAAATTTAAGCCAACATGGTACAAGAACTGACCAATCATAGCGAAGCAAACACAAACTGGCATTCGGTCGACGATTTTGCTGAATCAACTGCGCATTTACGAGGCGCAACTTTGTCATTCCTGACTAACTATGCCTTAAACCTTGTTCTAGAGGTGTGAACAGACTTAATGACTTTCAAGCCTGAAGTTTAGGACAAAATAACGACTAGATCATCGTGTAAAAGAAGCCATACTGACTCTGTACTGACTTAAAAAGAATACTACATACTAAGTTAAAAAGAATGAGTGAATGAAAAAGTACCGAAATTAGATGAAAAACTCAATGGGGAGCTTGGTTATTTCTTACAGCAATAAATTATTCACTTCAATGCTTCAAACTCTTGAATTTTTTACTGATGAACAGTGTTTCACATTTGTGATTAATATCCGAGCTGGTGACACTTAGTATGTTCTAACACATATTAAGTGGGATTAAGGCGTACTTAAGCAAGGTTGTCTTTCTGTGTTATGTTTGATTATGGTCATATACAAGGTTGTCTCCCTATATTAAACCTTGATCTTATGTGATGTTGTCTATGTTAGGTGATGGTGGTATGTAAGGTTGTCTGTGTTAGGTGATACCCGTATGCAAGGTTGTCTGTCTATGCTAGGTGATGCCCATATACAAGGTTGTCTCTCTTTGTTAGGTCATTCCGATGTGCAAGATTGTTTCTATATGTTAGGTGATACCTGTATGTCGCTTAACATATAGAGACAATGTCAAGCATCTGCTTCAGAGCTATTGTTAAGCAAAAATGTCATTGTGATTTCTTTCTATCATAGGTTTTAGGTAAGTATTTTGAGTTCATTCTCCATTCTTGTAAAGTCCAGCTCTGGTTGGCCGTTTTTTTATTGCCTCTTTTTTCAGGCTATTTCAGATAGCTTCCTTAGAACTTTTGCACAATCTATATCTGTTTGCTGAACTAGTAGTAGACAATTCGAAAAAAACCGGTTTTTGTGCATTCCAAAATTTTGACAGAATATTCTGTAAAACACAAACTTTGGAGCACCTAAACATAAATACACGATAGCATCAAGAGTCATGTGAATATACAGAAATGACAGAATGGTCAACTAAATTTTTATGATGTATCTTCTCGGCAAGCCTACATAGGTGAGAAAGAGTATTGTCATCTTATAAAAAATATAAGGAGAAATATATATGTATATAAGATTTCATCAATACGGAGAAACATACTTTCACCAATATGGAGAAACATACTCATATAAGATCTCATCTTAATCTTTGTTAATACAAATATTTCCTTTATACACAGTTTCCTATCGTGTTCCTTTCATGGATATTAGATAAAGTCCGCTATTCTCTTAATCTGCAAAATGGACATGCAGTCGTCTGTAAGAAATACATACTTACGTTGGTTTTTATTCTAAATGACTTTGTAAAGCAGTCCTTCTTGTACTAAAATACCAAAGGAAGTATTTCGCTCAGCCAGACATGGAAATATCTTTCTTCGCATGCTCCGTGCGTGAATATACTATTAGGGAGCTATCATACTTGTCTTAATCATAAGGAGTAAAATTTAGTAGCTTCATTTGGAACAAAGCCTTAGCGAAGCAGGGAAGGTAAATCTACGAATACGTGAATGTGCAACTGATTCAGTGAAACTGTAGACCGGATCTCAGTTCGTGTTTGCATTGATGTGATTGATCGGTTTTTATACTATCTTTGCATAATATTGAAACGTTAGAACATTTAGACAAAATTTCCAGACCAGTTTTTCACGACTTAACAACGGAGGGATTACCTAGCGATGGAGATTCGGCTTATGCCAGATGTGATTGTAAAGTGCTGATCTGGACGCTTCCTGAGACGAAGTAGTGTAATCCAGGGTAGATTTGACCTCGTTAGGATGTCATCTTCACTTATGGTGATGAGATAATGGAAAATAGCAGTACAGTATCCATCTACTGCTTTTACAATTGCATATCATCCTTTGTAGCTTTCCGCCTGCATTCATCTCTTCATTGACATATTTCAGCCATGTTATAACACTTTATAATCTCGAATCAACTTGCTTCAACAATTAAAAAACAGCTTGGAATACTGGCAAGGACGCTGTCGTTAGAAAAATTAAAATACAATTTCAATTAATTTATTAAGCGAGGTTATCAGTAATATGGGTTAGTTTGCAAGTATTCTCTCTTATGTACAAGATGTACTGATTCATCTTTATATTTTATTTAAGATACATGAATTGATTAAATTTCCCCCGCAAAAAAATTTTACGTGACTTTATTTTATTCGCCAATTTATTGAAACCAGTTTATTTTATGTAAGACATAACACAATTAAATGCATCATAAGCTAGTATGATGTAATATAACAATTATACATCACATTCGATGACTTAGATTATTTTATTTACATTTTGTTTCCTAAGGTATTAGCGTGCATATAAAATTTAGCTTTGTTTATTGATTAATGCTTCAGTAATTTGTTCAAAACGATCAATTAAATACAGGTTTTCTAGTTAAGAATAATAATGAATCAAACCACGGTAATTAATTTTTTTATTTTTAATTTCCGTATTTCAAACCTCTATGATTATATATGACATTAGACTTGACGATGTCTAATATTATTTATGACGCGCCGGTATGTGTTTCAACATACACGTTTCTACTGCTAAGATATTATTATTACTTTTTTGTGCTTCTGCTGAATTAATATAATGTGGCTAGATTTGAACCAATCATGTTTTCTTATATAACTTACGTTTCTATAATATTTGAGTTAGCCATATTTTCTTCTTTTCGTAACTGAAGATAATTTTTATTGTTTATTAGGAATATATATAATTTTACACGAGTTATGGAATTATTATAATTAAATGCTGTTTTATTACATAATTGATATTTTTATAATAAGTAAAACAACTTCCTTAATTTTATTCGAAGCTTTTCAGTCTTTATCTCACTGAGATAATTAGACATGCCGTTCTGCCGAATTTTATCATTTAAATAAAAAATAAGCAAAATATTTTTTAAAGCATAAATAAATAAATGAAATTATTTTGCTGGATTATTTGCTATTTTACTTTTAATATGCTTATAACTATATTTATTATAAGTTTGTTTTTACTCATTTTATTTCAGTTATTTTAGACTTAAGCTATGATATGCAGCATAATGACGCAGATTGTTTTTGGTTCTCGTAGAACAGAAATTTGGCCTCATTATGGCTAAATGTGCAGAGCGTTTTTTTATAAATTAACGCCAGTCTAAGGCTGGATTTTGCGCATGACACCAATGCATGATTTTTTATTTTAATAAGTATGAAGACTGTGTAAAAAGATATTTATTTTTGTAAGTATTGGTGACATTAATAATAACAGCAAAGAAACGCTAATTTCTTTATTTTAACAGATGCAAGAATAAATAACTAATTCACTTAACAAACAAAACATGATGAAGTTAAAACATGAGTTTCTGTCTAAAAATTTCATATTCATTTAACAGGCAGATTGATAAACAAACAAGCAAAACGAAAACATGCTGACCAAATAACGATTGTCTATAATACATTAACTGAAATTTTAACTTATCTTGTATCAAAAGAAGCTGGAATATCCTAGCCAAGTTAGAGTTCCTTAAGAACTAGAAATTGAAGAACTGTGTAGCGACACTTCGCTGAGTTCTTCTAAGTAAGAAGTCCAACGAAAGGTTAAATTATCTTTTATTCCATCTCAAAATAAATGAGCAGATGGCCTCTTGTCATGCTTACAATAAGCCTCCACTTGGACTTTAACTCAAACGAAGTTTAAAATTTCTAAGAGCCAGCTTTTACAACAGTAAGGTAAATCCAACTTATAACTAAGAGAAAAATTTTTTACAATCTTCCGTTCTGGAACATGCATCATTTTCTTGATTGATCTATGCATCCTTCTACTATAGCTGGATGGAAAACGTATTAGTACAGCTATTCACAGTAATTCTTTAGCAACATTTTCAAGAACAATTTAACTTTTCACAACATTTATTTGGCTCTCGTAAATTTAGTTTAATTTCCCCCACGCTCTCCAGAAGCTTCTGTAAAAGTTAGGAGGATGTTTCTGTAGTGTGGTATTGCAACAACTACCGCCTAAACAATTTCCTAAATGTTAGATCAAACTCGACTCCCGAGACCTCGAAAAACACCTTACCTTCAGCATTATGCCTAATGCGCTAATCGCGAAAATGTGTTAAACTTTTGTGTAAATTGGAGAACCTAACTTATTTATACTTTCCATTCTTCTTCATTATCTTGCAGATCTTCACCATCTTGCTAGTAAATCATCCACAATAGTTAAACTTTCAAACGTTTTTACATTTAACATGCAAACATTCACTTCTGATACGGAATTAACTTTACAACCTTTAATGCATGATTGCACACAAAGCAGTAAGAACTTTCCAATGCTCAGATTCACTTTGCATCAGTAAGACGTTGCTTTATATTATTTACAAAGTTTCGCCAATAATTCTAATTTTAATTTTCACAATTCTAAATCTTTTCGACTAAAACCATGAATCTATTACATTATCGCGAACCTGCAAAACATACTGAAGTTTCTTGCTTTTGATAATTTAACAAAAATGACTTTGCTTGGGGTAAAAACTAAATTTTACATAGCAAGTCTGTGCATATGATATAAAATAAATTTTAGGTAAGAAAAAAAAAACAATTCATTTATCTTTTTGCTTTTTTTAAGTCCACCATTCTTTTTTCCAAAAACTCCTCCCACGTGAGGAAGCAATTCAAGCTTTGGACTCAGAGTTTCCTTCGATGTCCACTTTCAACTTGCAACGGGGGATCTTTTCGCTTGACTCCTTTGGCGATGAATCTTCCAGCTTTTCTCCTAGTCTGTGGGAACTGGAAATGTAGCCTCCTCTTCTCAGGCTGCGAACTCTTTCTTGTTTCCGGCGCCTGTCCTTCTGACAATTCGCGGGAACTTGGTCTCTGATTTTCCTTATTTGTGGTAGCGAGATAAACTGAGTTGGGCGTTTGGACCCCGTACTCCTTTGGGTGGGTGGGGCCTTAGCTGATCGGCGCTGGACTTTTTCTGCTCCGCTTGCTGCTGGCTTCACCCGCTTCCCGCTTTCTTTTCTGCGGCGGCACTCTCCCTTTCTCTTTGTTAGCGTCTACATTAGCTCTTTTCTGGTCTTGCTCAAGGGTGGAAGTTGCGGATCTTTTTAACTCTGGAAGGACTCGTTCTGAAGTTTCGGCAATGCTATTTCTCGGCTCTCTTGCAGATTCCTAAAAAAGATCTTTTAGTACCTGAAGAAAACTTCGCTAGTAGTACGTCTTCACTTGCTCAGCATTTGCTATACTCTGATGTCCAGTTTAAGGTTTCAGATATACTTTGTCCTTTCAATTCTAAAAGGGCGTTCAAATTTTGCATCAAATATTGCTACCTAATTCTCAGGAGCGGAAGAAAATGCATGCTTAATTTTTTATACTTTTTTACCTACATTATATTTCACCTGTCTTCTCTTTTGATAATAGTATAATTTCTGCTTCCTCCCTGGCGATATCTAAACTTTTAATTGCCTCATCAATTATTTGATGTATATCTTTCATTCTAAACTACGACTCTCTTTGTTGAAAAAAAAAATAATTTGTCTAAGGGAATTAAAAATTTTCTTCCTAAAAACAATTCTACAGGGGTCTTTCCAATAGTGTCATGTTTCGCCGTTGTCAACGAAAAAGCTAATTCATTGATACGGTCAACCCAGCGATTATGATAATTTTTGCGTATGACACTGAACCATCTTCAAATGCCGTATGCCAAGCCCTGCGCATAAATTTTCGAAGATGACAAGCAAACTGTTTGCCATTATCGGAAATTACTTTTAGTGGGGGGGGGGGGTGTACTTTAATATACACTTATTTAAAAATGAGTCAGACACAGACACGATTTTACGGAGGTTCTTTTGCAGGAACTATCTCTACCCATTTAGAAAAATGGTCCACAATAACCAAGAAATATCGATTTTTATTTACTTGATTTCGGGGAGTGAGAACCCAACAAGTCGATACCTCCCAATGCATTAGGAAAGGTAGTTTTAATAACGTGTTCAGGTAGTTGGCCGGGCTATAAATAATATCATTAATTAATTGACACATATGGCATGACCTGACATACGCACTTACATCTTTCTGTAATTGCGGAAAATAAACCGCTTCGCGGATTCTTTGAACCGTTCTTCTGATTCAAAGTGGCCTGAAATAGGCGAACCATGTAATTCATGTAAAAATCTTAAACATAAGCTAGCTGGAATAACCGGTATCAATTCGTCATTCTCTTTAGTTACTTTCGTATAGAATAACAATTTATCGATAATTTCATAATGCGCTGCTCTGTTTCTAATTGCATTAATGTCCGCATATTCAAAATTTTCTGGGTCTTCAAGATACCCATACATATTTTTGAACTCGAGGTCTGCTTTCAGTTCCGAAATAATTGGGTCTCGAGAATCAATTATTTTCGAAATTAACACAGCATATTTAACGGTGTTCCGCTCTTCATCTAGCTTAATTCTGGCAGTGCATCAACAACATTCTCTTTTCCTGGCGTATGTTTAATAATGACATTATATTCTTGTAATTTAAGAGTTCAACTTATGAGCCTCAGCGATAAATTTTTGCCTGAATACAAATGACCGACGGCAGCATGGTCTGAATAAACTGCCACTGCTGCATTTCCAAAACACACTCGAAATTTTTGCACTGCAAATACGGCAAAAGTTTCTCGTTCTCTTGCGATATAATTCCGTTGTGTTCAGCGTTTTATTAAAATAAGCTACTGGCCGACCATTTTGAGACAGGATAGCGCCAACTGCATAGTCGAAGCATCAGCGGCGATTACTAAGTTCTGGTCCCATTCCGGGAATTTCAATACTGGAGCATTGATTAATGCCTGTTTCAGCTGCTCAAACGCCGCGTTCGCCTCTGCTATCCATGTGAATGTGTGTGTGTGTGTGTGTTTCAGAGCCACTAAAGGTTCAATTATCTTTGCAGAATCTTTTATCCATGAACGATAATAGGATTACATGCATTGGCAGCAAAAAACAATGATGCCAATGATTTTACTGTGTTAGGAGGCGGATAATTTTTACTCGCTAGAAGTTTAGAATTTTCTGTCCCGATGCTTTTTTTGTGAGATTTCATATGCAAGGTACCGAAGTTCTTCGGCTGCGAATTTACATTTTGAGTCATTTACTTTGAGGTCAGCTTCATTCAGTAAAGAAAATGCGTCGTCTAAATATTGAACATATTGGTTTATTGTTTCGCTCGTTTTTAATATCATCGAGATACATAAAAGTACTTTTCCCTAGAACGGGTCTTAAGACAGTATCCATCATACACTAAAATGTTGCCGGAGATCCGCATAAGCCAAATGGCAGGCATTCTTAGAAAGGCACACACGCCTGATTTCGTTATAAAAGCAGTCTTTTGAACATCTTTGGGCTTTACGCCAATTTGAAAGTAGCCCCCTGACGTTAGGTCGAGCGTAGTCGTATATTTCGTAGACTTAATTTTTCGAATAATTTCGGTTATAATTGGCAGGAGAGACAATGAAAATTTCGTAATACTACTTAACTTACGGTAAATAATCCATGCTTTTGGATACCCATGCCTTTGGATCTTAAAGGTGAAAGATCTCGCTCTCTCTCTTTTCGGCATAAGACTCCCTGACTCGCGTATGGACTATACGTAGGAATTATAATTTTATTCATTAACATGTCTTGAATATGTTGGTCTATGATTTGTTCTATATCATAGCGGTAAGGCTTCGTTTTTACAGGGGCGGCATTGCTAGTGCCGATTTCATGACTAACCACCTGGCTGAACCCAGGCTTAGACGCTTGTAATTTCCTCTTCTCATCTTCCGGCAGGTGGCTCAACTCGACTTCAGGTGCTGGACTCGATTCTTCTATGGTTTCCATCTGCACCTGGAAATAGAATACTTAAAATTTAAATTTGTGCCTGCCGCGTCGACAAATGTCGACCCCAGAATTACTAGTGCTAATAAATCTTTACAAGAAAGATTACTCGTTGTTATCCCTTCTTAACTTGAAAGTGCAGACCCACTTTCCCGAGACACACGCACTGCTTACCCTGGGCGGCGACTACTTTCTGCCCCGTAACTTTAAAATTACGATGCCTCCTAAAGTGCTTCCTGAAAAAGTCTTGTGACAAGAAACTGCACTGCGCTGAGTGTCCAATAAAGCCGTCGTTGGTACGTTATTTAATAAAATTTGAATTTCGGGCAATACCAAATTTTGCATGACCACGGTAATTAGTGTAAGTACAAAGGGATTTTGCTTCAATGCGGGTGACCGGGCCCTTTTCTCTGGCACCCTAATTAGTTTAAATTGCTTTGTTTTTCTGTCCCTTGCTTTTCCTGTTGCTTATTCTGGCGATGGCCAAATGATTTTTCCTAATTCGCGGTCGCATTTGACTGACGATAAGGGTGCTGCCTAATCTGTGGTTTTTGCTGTGGCGAAAATCTCAAATACTGGACTGGGTAGAGTATTTTAGGCAAAAACTTGTCATACGCGTTTTCTCCAAAGCTCTCCGGCTTTCGAATTTCAGTGCGAGTTGAAATAAGCTTTCGAGCGTGTTTTTCTAACTTCCAAAAAGGCTATAACGGGGAAAGCAGAAGCGGTAAAATGACTTCTATTAATTCGGCGTCTGGCCTCTTTCAGTACAATAAATTAAATATCTGAATTTTTCGTAGAATAAAATCTGTCAATTCTTTCACCTTCGTCTGGTATTTAATAAACAGCTCCGTTTCCAACTTGGCGTAGTCTTTCACTACTGGGAAAGCTTTGAGTAGGGCGTTTTTAAATGCTTCCCATGCTTTTAATGCTTTTTATATGCTTCAGAACCTGGTTCCCCTAAAAGGAAATTTCCAATCTCCTTATACTAGCTGAATGCTTGGGCTTTTAGATTTGCAGTGGTGATGATCCAAGAAGGACATCACGGGCCTTTTCCATCGAAGGTAGCAGCCGCTTTCATATCGGCCCGCATGGTCTCAATTATGAAGCCAAACCCTTCCAGCGTTGCCTGATGCTTCCGGATTTTGCAGATGGGCTAAGATAAACTTTCCAAACTCTAGAGACATGATTCGGCGGTTACCAATGTATTATCATAGCTAAAATAGAATTCCTTAAGAGCTGGGATATTGAAGTAGCGACTATGCTCTGAGTTCTTGTACGTAAGAGGTCCAAAGAAGGGTTAAAGTACCCTTTATTCCAACTCAAAATAAATAAACAGATTATGATTTTATATTCCAGTTTTTGAATAATTTATTGCTTTATTTTTTAATTTACTAAATATTTAAATTCATTTTTAAACGTAAAAAAATACAGGATCGTTGGAAAAGAAAACCTGATTTTAGAGTTTTATATTGTAGTAAATCTTCATAGTTTGCATGTCAAAAATTATCTTAAACATAAGGCCTAAAAGCTTCTTTCACCCTATGGAACAAAGTCTGAGCCTTAGCCAATCAGAGAAGGTAATTCTGCGCATGCTTGGATGTGCAGCTGACACAGCGAAATTGTAAAGTGGATGTCAATTTGCGTTTGCTTTACTGTGATTGATTTGTTCTTGTAACCATCTTTGCATAAAATTGAAAAGTTGAAACATTTATATAGAATCCTTAAACTATTTTCAGTTACATAGGAAGGTTTGGACGCCTAGCGACAGTAGTTCAGCTTATGCTGATTGTGACTGCAAGATCCTGGTCTGGACGCACCCAAAGACTCGATAATGTAAACCAAGATAGATTTAAACTGTTTAGGATGCCCGTCCTCTTACGGTAATGAGATAATGGGAAACAGCCGTACAGTATCTATATTTCCGCTGTAGGGGAAGGTAATTTTAATATGCGCAGAGCATTGCTCATCTTGGCGACCGTGCAACAAGAAATGCAGTGCATATTGTAATAGGTAGACTTTAACTCTATTATTATTCGCTGCTCAGCGCACTTATGCGTAAATATTTTTAGAACACAGCCAACTGTTACGAAATGATAACTTGTTGCCTTTGCTACAATTAATACCAGATAATATCCATCATAAAGGCGTTGGAAAGAGTGCCTCTTTCAACTAAGTGCATACTGAAACTTACTAATTATATAATTTTAAGAAATGAATTGAATTCTCCAGTTTATTTTGCAATAAAAACTGTTAAGCGCTTCAAATACTTTTCTTAACAAAGTATTTAAAAATCAGCTCTTTTTCAGTTACCCTGGGTACCTTAACATTAGCTTAATGGATCTGATTTTTTTTTTTTTTTTTCCTATACAAATACTTCTATTTGCTGTGATTCTATATGACACATACTCCGTTCCCCAATGATCATATAAAATTCGCAATTCCCAGCGGAAAGTCTTAATCTAAGAAACGTTTCTGCTTATTTGAAAACCATATGTTAGCGCAACCTGTTGTAAAAGGGTTAGTAGGAAAACAGATGGGGGCTGGTGGATCAGTAATTTGTCTTTTGCGTGCTAATAAGTTTTCAGAGCACCTGTAGATGTAACTACAATTATTAAGGTATACAGATAATAATACCTGGCTCTTTCTGTAAATAGCTTTCAGAAAGGAAAGGATTAAAAACGTTCAACGGAAATGGTAAAATTATACCAACTGTCATTCTGTCACGATATGGAAAAATTTGGTCACTATTAAAGTAGGTGACCTTCAAATGTACTTTCTTTCAAAACTGGAGGAAATCTGCCTTTTTTTTTTTTTTTTTTTTTTTTTTTTTTTTTTTTCCTCTCCAAAGAAATCTTACTGCATAGTAATTAAATACTACATTGCACCGTTCTGTTATGACGTTGACTATTCCGTTTTGAAGAGTAATGCTCACTTTGTTTTGTTTTCCTATTTTCTTTCTTTTTGACTTATTCTTTTTTGTTTTATTACAAATGCATTAACATACTATTTTGTATCATGCTGTTTGATTTTTTCCCCTTTCACTTTGTAAATATATACTTTGCTTTATCATTGAGTATATTATAGTCCAAAAGTCATTTTCAAAAGTTATTCCAAGGAAAACATCGAGATATTGAAAGAAAATATATAAAAATGTTTGAACTTTGCCAATTAACTAGTAATCCATCCTACATCACATATATCGATATTTAGGTCAAAAATACGTTTATTATGATATTGCGAAAGATTTTTCCTATGATCTCTCATTCCAACCTTTTCCACTTCAAACTTTCTGAACGTGGCAATGTAAATCTTACTACTTCAGGTTTTTTTCATTACTCAGCAGGTGTTAGGGGTGAAAAACATTAAAAATCATGCGATTTCAATGTTTATTTCTAATTCTCTCCTTTATTATATTTGACAACGAGATGTTTGAAAGGCGGCAGATATTCGTATAAAGAAGCTGACGAAACAATGATTCGCGCTTTACTTACTCTTTAATAGAAAAAATTCAATGTTTGGTGTGTTAGGTGTTCATTCCCAGTGACATTAATGTTGTATTTAAACAGCGTCTGAACGCTAAATTTAAAAGACGAATAATGATAGCTTCATTGTCATGTGATCTCTCATTACGTTATCTGATTTGGCGTTGAACCTGAATGGAAAAGCTGAACTGAGATTATTTTCGTAAAAGCCTCAAATGGAAAAGCATGAATTGAGACATGTCCAATAGTCTTTAAAATACAAGGTGAACTTAAAAATACGTTCAAGGCAGAAACTAATTCAGAATTTCACACTTCTACAAAGCCTGAAAATAAAATTTTATTTTTTGTTTTGTTTCATGATATTTTATTTATTTGAAAGAAAACAAATTTTTCGTCTCATATCTATAGGTAAAAAACCACTATTGCTATTCCTGATGGAAGTTTAAACAACGAATTTAATTTAGAATTGAAGCATTTAAACATTCGTTAACTGGTAAAACCTTGTACCTTGTTTCGTGGTCGTATTAAATTTCATCAGTCTCGGCCACTGGCCTGTAATCAATTAATCGACTCAATAAAATTAAATACCTGATTTACTAGAAAAGAAAGGGAAAAAAATGGTACTTTAAGCCGTATATTCCTCTGAAAATGCAATCAATACAAATGCGGGATTGTCTTCGTAGAGGGGAAAGAAAATAAATTCTCCTTTCATTTTACACAGTAATGCTGTTTCAGAATAATTACTTACTCTTATTTTTATACCA
This sequence comes from Stegodyphus dumicola, assembly GCF_044657685.1. Classification (NCBI taxonomy): domain Eukaryota; kingdom Metazoa; phylum Arthropoda; class Arachnida; order Araneae; family Eresidae; genus Stegodyphus; species Stegodyphus dumicola. The sequence goes on from NC_140779.1 coordinate 63,070,611, forward strand.
TCAGATTTTGATCATTGAATTGATTATAATTTCGCTCCTAGGCTTGATATGGTGTCATTACTTGCTAAGATTTCACAGAGTTTATTTCTTGACGGTTATATACCGCTTTTTATCCAAAGGAACAAAAGAAAAAAAAAGCTCAAACTTCTATTTACTATTTTCATTCATTCGTATATTTTTTTTTTCACTGTATGCAGAGTATCTCAAAAAGAAACAAATTGTCGGTTTCTTTTGTTTTGTCAACTTTTTTATTTTTTTTTCCGCCTTGAAGGAGGAACGGTCCCAACAGAGCGTATCTTAATGAGAGCCGGAAAACCTATTCACCCACATGCCGTTTATGACACATGGCGGGCCCGACTCACGATTTCATGCTTCATTGAATGCTGCCACTTTTTTCATCCATTTTTTCTTTCTTTTTTTCCTTTGATGCACGTTTAACTCACTTTTCCTCTTCCTGGAATACAAACTTAACGAGTGATAATGAAAAGTTAACCTTAGAGATGCCAAACGATATCGTTTACAAAACCATAAATTGGTATGAATTATATTAACAATAAGAGAAATATTGTTGAACGAGAATTTTTTTTTTTTTTTTTTTTTTGTTCTCCTCAACAGAGTATTATAGAAGCTTAATATTCAGTCAATAGTTGTTTTTCATTTTATCCTGAGGAAGAACCTTGGTAAGCTAATATTAAGTCTAATAAATTCAAATTTCTTAACTTTTTTTTTTTTTTTTTTTTTTTTTTTTGCTTTATTTGCAACTATTTTGAAGATTTTATTTTTACTTTATATTCGAAGCAACTAATTCTTAGAATTGTACAACATTATAAAGATTAGAATCTATTTACTTTCGCTAATAAAAATTGCGTAAAATTTAATTATTGTTGCCATTGAAGATAGACTCTTACGTTCTGATTATTGCAAAGGTTCCAGCTTAGGATCCAGTTCTGATATTAGTTTAGAATAATAACAGTAAAAGATATTTAAATTTTTTGACATATTCGCATGGTTTTCTTGTGGAAATTTTTGATGAAATGTAATACACTAAAGACAGATTGAATAATTTTTTTTCAATTAGTTTGGCAAATTCGTTTTTATTTTTACTTTTCGTAGAATCGAAATTAGTAATCCTTAGAATTACGCAATATTGTAAAGATTAGAATTAATTTACTTCCGCCAGTAAAATCGTAAATAATTTCCCATTGTTGCCACTAAGGATGGACTTGTACGTTTCGCATATCGGAAGGTTTCCGTCTTATGACGCGCTTCTAATGCTAACTTAGAATAAATTAATAATAATAATAATAATAATAATAATAATAATAGATGTTAAATTTGAAGTATATTCGTACTGGTTTCATTGCAGAAATTTTTAAAGAAATATAATACATTAACTAAAGATCGAATAACGCATTAAAAGTTTCAATCAAAATACTTTAAAACTCTTTATTATTTAATCAAAAATACAATTTACTTATGTTTTGTACAAGTACTAAATTCTAAAATAAATTTTTATCTGTTAATCAATTACATTGTTACAAAAATATATGAAACTAAATTTCGAGGTCTCTAACGTTAAAATTATGTAAAATTGAAACACAATTTAGCAAACATAAACTTCAACTAAGAAAATTTCTTTGTCGAAGAAATAGGACCCGCGTCACACTTCTTAGAAATTATAAAAATATATCAGCGCAGTGCTCAATTTTTCCTAATTTCAAAATTCCACTACACATGTTTGCTTCCGACTCTCCTTTCATGTATTTTTAATTATTTAATAGTAACTTGCAAATTTGATTCTTTTTTTTTTTTTTCAATTTGAATCAGATTATTATTATTATTATTATTATTATTATTATTGGAGGCGTATTATGCCGTAATAAGTTTGATAGCAACGTTTAATGCGTATTCTGTGCGCATAACTTGTTTTGTAACAAATAAATGTACATAGCCATATCATCTAAATAAAATTAAGAGCAGGCATTAAACTGAAACTTTTTCTAACCTATGAATTTTTATGTAAAATATATTTTCCGGTGTATCTGCCTTATATCCGGTATATCTGCATCTTCCGGTATATCCAGTATATCTGCATGGAAACCAATGAATTTCCATGGAAAATATATTTTTCAGTATCTTTGCACTCAGTTTTATAAGATACATAATTACAAATCATACTTTTTCGCTGCGAAAGACTGTCTTTCTTGTGGTCCTTTTATTACGAAAGATATAGTTTACAAGTATGCATGTTTTAATATTGAATATATTGAAAATGTTCCTTATTATTATTAAAAAGTAAATTAATCTAATAGTAATTTTTATTTTCTGTTGCAGTTCGTTATGACAAAGCGTTCTCATCATCACCGACCGCAAAATTTGAGCGATTGTTCCAGTTGCCCACCAGGTTACGGTGTCGAACGTCACTGCAACCGCCACCACGACACAGAATGCACAGCCTGTGCTTCAGACCATTACTCAAGTCATCATTCATCCCACAGACCTTGTTATCCCTGTTCGAGGTGTGGTGTAGGCCTTTACGTGGCTCATCCCTGCACGGCCTCTAAAGACACTGTCTGCGATTCCTGCCATACATACAAAGGCCCACACAACGAAAATTTCTACGAGAGGTGTGTCAAACCTTTGTTGGATCAAGGAAGAAATAGCTCAGGCGGAATTCATAATCCAACCAGTCTTACCAAAGGTAAGCTGTTGTACTTAAAATATGAACTCTACATTTTAAATGATTTTGGTGAAAATTCTGTCATACTTTTAAAGAGTGACGTCATGTAGGTTTAATAAGCAGTTAAATCAGTTACTTTTTCTAGATTTCCTATACATTTTCTATTGAAAATTGAGAGTTATTCAGCAAAACCTTAGTTTAGTAAATTAAATGCGCTTTATCTTTTAATTGTAAAGTTATATGTTTTTCTTTATGATTTGTCATTCTTTCCAACAATTTTATTTATGTTTCTACTCATGAGAATAAGAAATTTTTATGCTATTTCACTTCACATTCTGCAGCTTAAAAATACAATACTGCTTGTCAGAGCTCTTTTGATATCATATAATTTTTATTCTAACACAATAATCAAAATCTATTATATTACGATCTTGATTATAGCCATGAATATGGTGTGTTGGAAATTTTGCATATGGCTGTTCCCTGTCATGTGCGTGTATGAATAAATATACGTGTACATAATCCTTTGGTCAAACACTTCGCCATCCTGATCGGAATAGTGGCTAGCAATGCTAGCTGCCGTATTGAAGGGATTGTGTTCGAATCTCGGAGAAGGCATGGATGTTTGTAAGTGTATAGTGTTTTTGCGGCACTCAAATTTCTGGGGAGACGAAAAGCCTGTCGAGTAGTTTGGTGGTAAGAGAAGATGTTTGGTAAATCCTGAAAATTTCTGATATCCTTCCCAATTGTACCCGTACATGTTTAAATAGTTCACGGAAAAACGCATGTGAACACTTGAATTTGGCTGTTTGTGGACGGTAACTTAATTCTTTATGGATGAACTTTACATGAAGGAACATCATTTAGGATAGCGAGGGATGTCACTTTTTGTTATTCATTTACCATCTATAAAAAATAGCTCGTGTTTTAATGGAAACAGAGTTTAAAGAAATTCCGAGTATTTCCCGTGATGCCGCTTTTTGAGGAAACAAGCATGGTTTTCTTTAATCAGAAACAGATCTCTGTCATGCTACACTACCTTATTTGTCAGATTTCTGCCCTTCTGACCCCGTTGCTATCTCTTATCAGAATAAGTGTATGGTCTGAGCGTTTTCAGGTAATTCAAGCTATTCAAAATGATGCAGATGTCAATCTATACCACATACGAAAATAAACAGCTTTCTTTAAATGCGTTCATGAATGTCAGGAACTCAACACTGAAGCAAGTTTGTTTCCAGATTTCTTTACTTCAAAGATCATCATATTGTAATTTCTTTACTTCTCAAATATAACTGCCTTATATACTAGTGCTGTAAGCATATAAACATTTAGCAAACGTTTTGGGCACAGCAGTTATATATGCGCATATTTCCACCAATATATATATATATATTGACTTTGGATCTTTCCTTATTATATTAAAAAATAAGGAGATGCCGATTTGCTTCCAATTATACATTGTAAATATAATGCGTCTGCTTTTTGACGTTGTTTTTAAATATTAATTTTAAATTGCTTAAAAGCCTATAACCAGGCTTCTTGCGTGAAGTTATGCGTAACTGTGCATAATAATGATTCTTAAAATTGAATATTAAATTAAATGCTCTCGAAGGTGTTAAATATCATTATTTTAATCTTAACATAATATGAATTGTATGTGCATTGTTAAAATTAAAAATATGCAGTTGAAAAAAAAATAATACACATTGATTCTTACGGTATCAAATTAAAGGCTCTAATACCTAACTAATGGTAAAATAAGATAAAACAATACAAAAACACTTGTATCGGCTCGTTAAACATCCGCCACTCGCTAAGATTCCGATTTACACAACCGTAACCGTTACAGCTTGCAAGGTAATCTGGCTCGCTCCTTTAATTACCTTCATCCTGTCTTAACTCTAAATACTCTTCACCGATCGAATCATTTAGTATTCCATCCACACTCTGATAATGTGAATGAACCGAACTTTCTCGAGTTCAAAAAACTATTGACAACATTGTTTTCTTCCCAATTGTTTTTGGCATTTGCGGTAGAAATTAACAAAGCTTGTTGCATCTGACTGTACTCGTGGCTGACAAATAAAAAGAGAAAGCGATGATTATGGCTTGTAGCTTTAAAATATTCAATTTAACTATTCCCTTTTGGAATTTCTTCCCCTAAATGGTAAACTTACACTCGAACAACACTACATGCGCTATATGTTTGGCAATACGATATGCGTTGGCAATAATTTTATGCTAAATTGAGCACCTATATGTTGTGATTACTACTAAAAAAGTGAACCAATTTTAATAGCAATAAAAAGAATTGCAGTTTTACCTCTTAAATACGGCGATCCTAAGATATGACCATTGAAAAAGCACAAGAATCTGTGGAAAGTAGAAGTCGATTCCAAAGACTATATCTAACCACCAAGCTTGTCCATCTCACTCCACATATGTATTGCTCTGATGTCAGCTAATTACAAAACTTAAGACAAGAAGGAATAATTTCCTTTGAGCTTTTAAAGAAGATTTTAAAATTAAGTTTTTTTTTGACATTTATTAGCAGCCAAAATGGTGGAAAATCTCCTGTTGTTTCTAAAGTCATACGCAGATAATTATCCTATCTTATGGTATTCATACATTGTCTTTACAAAAGTTCTTTTATCTCATTTTTTTTTCATTAGTTTCAATTTTCTAGCACTAATGATATTTACTTGCACTTATTAGCTTTAGCATCATCTTTTTATACCTCTTGACATCTTAGTTGACATCCTGAAGGTCAATAATTCAACTGAATATAAGAAATTAACGGGATTCTAAAACCAGACCATTCGATGCTGGTGCGTCCAGTGCCGTCCTGTTAGTAGGATTTATATCACTATTCAAATGTAGTATCTTTAAATAAATAAAAATGATAATATTTCACGAATTAGTTAATCAGTATGACTTTTTTTCATAGAATTAGCAAGACAAACGTATCAACTCAATTTAATTGTTTCTGCTTCTAAAACGGAGGGAAAAAATGAGTTCCTCTAGTGGCATAGAAAGAGCTTTGCACAAAGCACGTTTGACCACAAATTTTTTTTATTTCAAAGTTTGCCTTCATTGCTTATAGATTTTTTATGGCACCGAAATAGCATTTTGAAGGATCTTTGAGATGGGAAGTAGTAGGCTTTTCAAAAAAAGAACAGATTATTATGAAAATAACAAGATGGTTGAATGCTTCAAGACAGAAAATCTCGCCCTAGAAACAATTTAAAGACTCTGAAAGTTTGATTAATGTCCTAAAAGTAAAGCAACTGCATCTCAAGATTAGTTTTTGTCTATTTAATCAAATTAATAGCTTGAGGAATGCAATCGTGTGCATTTGTAAACAAATCGCCATGATGCAAATATTTTGTTGGAGCAGCATTTTTAAGCTTGCGGCTAATCTCATTATTTACATAGTTGTTATGTATTACAAACTGTTGGAAGTCTTTAAGTTTTCCTTTTTTTAGCATTTAATAGTGATTTGCACTTTTAACTTAATTTTCTGACCGTTTTGTTTACAAAGCTATTGTGTTAAAAGCAAATAATTCGTTCCTTAGTGGAACGAGAGTTATTGAAAACGTTTTCGTTTAAGGAATTAATTTTTTTAATGCCTTTCTCGTATTTCTTACGCCATTTTCAGAACGATACGCCGTTTTCTTTTATAATATGATTGCAGCGACCTGTGTCATACTTCGCATATCAAAGTACTGATGCTGAGAATATCTGTTTCTCGGTAATAGGTTTTAATGCTAGAAGTACAGGAAAATTTGCCACTTCATAAATTGAGAGCGATATATTTAAGCAGGGCCTTTACTTATTCCGCACTGCGTTCACGACGATGGCCAAAGTGGATGCAACCGGTATGCTTGCGCCAAGCGTCAAAATGTTTAGAATTTTGAGAAGCACTAGGAGACGGAGGCATTAGGAGTTCTTTTGTCAATTCATTATGAACTTATCTCTAATTTCAAGTATTTAGCAAAATTTACCTTTTCTTGGGGGGGGGGAGGGCAGTTTTTAGGTAAAGTTAACCATCATATGTTTCAGTACGTTCTAATTAATTTTTGTTCATCGTTTTGGGATAAAAACAGATGAATCCAGTTTTTTATTCCATTATTGTTTCACCGGTATATTTTTATATGCTGAAATCTCACTATTGATTTACAGATCTCTCTCTCCTTTTTTTTAATCATGCTGAAGCCTGGATTCTGACGTTTTCCATGAACTTTAAAGTATTTCTGAAGACATGTGAACATCGCTTCATGGATAAACAAATGGAAAGCACTGAGAGACAGTTTTCTTTCCTTAAATTTGGTCTAGGACAAGTTTTTTTTTCCTTTGAAAACATTTCAGGGCGAGTTGCACCTTTAGACTTTTTCTCGTGTTATTTTCATCCGGGTTATACCAGCACAAAAAAGTAGTCGTCCATCAAGACAAGGTATCGAAATCCGGTTCTCTGGCGAGGTTTCTAGATTTTTCTAACGCTTAGTCCACAGCATAACATTCATAAATTCATTAAATCATTAGATGGAATTTCTTGTAAAGTACGTAAACTTTCTTTGGTACTAAATCTATTTCTTCTAACATAGCTCATCATATTTCTGCTAAAGGGGATCTTCAATTGTTTTCATTAACACAGATGTGTGTTTTATTAATATTGAATTTCTGGGCTATTTGTAACAAAAACTTTAAAACGCAAATAAAAGTTGATGTAGAACTTGTTGGGAAATTTGTGAATCAGTTGACGTGAATAAAATAAATAAGTAAAAAAATACTGCTAAGTAAACCATTCATAATTTGCAAACATAAATTAAAACTTCTCTGTGGCATTATTATTTCGGATGTCAAGCTAGGAATTGTCACCCATCTTCAAAATTATAGACATTCAGCGCAAATGTTTCCAGGTTTCCAAAAATTCAAAAAGGTAAAATGTCACCGTTTGGTACATCTATTGTATAGCGTTAGATAGTTTCTTCAGTTTCATGCAACCATGAAACTATATTTTACATCTATATTTTAAGAAATATTTATGTAATGTACATAAACAGGGTTAACTCAATCGATAAAAATACATATATTCATGCAATTGATAAATTACGCATATTGAGACGTTATCAATGTTAAATTAATTCTGAAGAAAGAATACTGCATTGCACATTAATATTTTCCATAGCTCTTATTATCTCATACTCTTATATTTACCGGAGTAAGGAATTCTTATGATTTAGCGTAATCCTACACAGAGTACGAAGAAGTATAAAAATCTTGTATCTGTTCTGTATAATGCTATGAACCGCTAATAAGGATGACAGAACAGTAAAAGTAATTCTTTGCATTGAAGTAGTTCTTATGAATAATTGAAATCATGGATACTCAACCCGTAGATACATAGAACAACTAAATTTACTATGCATCCAAAAACTAACATATTTTTTTGGGGGGAGGGGTTAAAAAGACAGCGAATATTGAGCAAATATGCATTAACTGACAGCAATATTAATATGTTCTCATTGCTATAAAATCTCATTCCAGACAGTGAGATCTCTTTTCTAAGTTTTTTTGCATCTTGACTGTTATTTACAGAAGTGTACCATCTGAATTCTGTATTAGTGCTAGCTTCCCATCTCGCAGTAGGCCAGCTATGGAAAGAGCTGTAGCGTGACATGATAAGAATGATGATGACCAACAACAACGCTGAGAAGAAATAATTATGCCATCAAGGTACAATTGCTCAATTTTCTGCAAAATGGCGTAAACGAAGAAAAAGGTCTTTTCTAGACGTTTCCTCAACTTTAGCTTACCACAGAAATAATCTATATCATATTTTTTTCAACCTTTTTGTAATGATGTTCTGGCTAGTATACAGTAGGGGTTATGAAGGGCGTGTCGCTTTCTGTTAGTACATCTTTTCTCATCAGCAGGTGTTTGATTGGGAGTGAATAAGGGATGATGCAATACATGAGCGCTGGTAAAGGACTACCATTAAACAAAGGAGACAAGTGTTTTGGGTTCTCCACTGACATCAAATCTATGACAGTTACACCTGTGTTTGAATGGGGAGGGATGCGCTTTGTCATTTATAATATTCTTTTACTGGCTTGTGTTTCTTTTTCGTTCTATGAATAATAATTTAACAAAGGTATATTTTCAGAGTCAACAACTGCATTCAGTATCAATTTTATTTAAAATACCCTCTGTTTTACGCAAATGAAAATGTAAAATTTTCCTGAAATTTTGGTTTTCTTTGTTTATCTTTTGTGAATTTTCACAAATTGTATCGTTGGAAATATGAAGAATATTTCATTTTGTTTTCAACACAAATAATAATAAAATGCCATCTAAAAGGATTATAAATATGCAGGAAATGTTTTGCTGGAAAATAAGCCAAAAAAAAAATAATAACAGGGGAAAAAAATGAGCATTATTCTAAAAGCAAAGCATCCCTAAAGTTCGCCCGTCTCATAAGATAACGAAAAAGTTTAAAAAGTAAAGTTAATAATATTTGGTCTGAAATGAAAGGGAATGCAGTAAATACTCTTATAAAACGCAGGTGAAATGAACACAAATTAAATGCTTATTGCGTTTTGTTACATTAATTTTACTATTTTCAAAGACATTGAAATCTAATGTGCAAAATTATGCCTGAGCATATAAATTTTTTGCCAGAATTTTGAACATTTAAAATTAATTTTTAGTTTAGCGCTTAATATAATTTTTAATTTTCTTTCTTCTTTACAATAAAGAAGGAAGAAAAGAAGTAGATAACTTCTTTTCTTCCTTCTTTTATTGTCTTCAAATGTTTAGTCTAAGATTTTCAACTATTTAAGATAGACACCATCTTAAACAACAAAAGTAGGTCAGTTTACGAATTTCATTCATGCAATTACTAATAAAATGACAGAATTGTGAGGAAAATTTTATACGAATTTCATTCATGCAATTACTAATAAAATGACAGAATTGTGAGGAAAATTTTAATCAGCATCTGTATTACCAACAAATATTAAGCAGCAGTATCACAATATGGCGGAATTACTTTTATTGGGCTAACCTTATCTGGTTACCTTTCTCATCACTGTTCCTTGAAGCAAGTATACATTGCTACGTTTATGCTTATGTAGGGCTTCTCTGCGCAGCGCAGTATTTCCTTGTAAACTTGAGAAAAGTGTGCTTCGTGATGATGTTCACAAGTGATTTCTCGTGTAATTCACCAGGCTATCGGTTTCAGCGAAACTATTTCGGTTAGGAACTCTCCAATTGGTAAGGAGAAGGAGAAGTTCGTTTATTGGGAAAGTTTTTCCTAGCATTAGACATCGCTAGATGTCATGATTCCATATGGCTTTTTTTTTGGGGGGGGGGTGCATCCTTCCTACTTATTTGTGGGTGCAGAGTCGATCTGCTCCTTGTGCTGCACTCTCCCAACAGTCTCGATGATGAGTTTGTTAAATGAGTGGTTGTGTTCCATCATTCGGGGCATGTAAAGTACTCGATGGCTCTGCAACAAAAATTAAAGTAAATTTTTTTGTTATACGGTTTGAGTTTTGCCAATTTATGAGCAGTAATATATACGAACAAAATATGTTGCTAATGACGTGACTCAATAATCTATTTTAATTTTCTTTAAAACTGTACTGACTTCATATATGCATAAGTAAGTGCTTCATTTCTCGTTGTCAAAAATAAGCAATAATAATAATTCAGCCTTTTAGATTGCAAACTTCACAGTTCACAAAGATAATGGTTTGCTTCGATATCCAGCTGTCCAAGTAAAAATTAAAAAAATAAAAATTATAAAAATAATCAGATGGTAATTTTTTTTTAATTTTCAGACTAGAATGCAACATTATTATTTAATCAAATTACTCTTTCTCGAAGTAAATATAAATTTTTTCAATTCACTATCCTTAAAAAATAGAACATTTTTCTTAAATAGTTTTAGAAAATGTCATAGAAAAGCTTCAAGATTTTAGAAATTGAAAAATCATCCAGTGATTGAAAAAAAGGGGAGAAGGGGGAAATCACTTTTATTTTACATTTTTCATAATGACATAATGAATTTATTCTGCAGAAAGAAACTACTGTGCGACGTACTCAATAGAACACTTTTCTTAAAAAATAAAGAAAGAAAAAAACGAAAATGATATAAAAAAAAGGTAATAATTCCTTAACAGTTAGCTAGTTATCGGTTGTTATTGTTAATAGCTAATTCAAACCGGAAGGAAGTTTGTCAAAAATACCAATAGCCCAAATACAGACAAATAACACATTAAAATCAGCTGCTATCGTATGCAAAACACGTTGCTATTTGCCTTGAGGAAAACAACTTGCTATCCTAATAGGAGATTTGATATTCAAAAAATACTGTGCTGGATTCAGTGCAGTTCCTGAATATAAATCATATAATTATCTGAGAGACAGTAAAAAATTATTTGTCGCATCTCTATTAATCTTTATTTAAATCTTTTTTTTTTAATACTTTAAGCCTAACTATGATTTATTGGATGTTGTATTGTCGGAAATAAAATTGTTTTCAGATTGCTATTTTTTCAATGCACATTTTCTCGCAGATTTTTCTTTCGTCAGTGAATTTTATCGCTTTGTTTTATTTGCAACTGTTTTACTTACAAAACTGTCAAGTTCTTTTCTACCCTATTTCATAACAAGGTCTTTATTTGATGAGAATTCTCTTATTAGTAATTAATTTACTTCCATATTTTTACAGAGCGTTTGTTTCAGTGTTAGATATATAGTACTATAGTTCCTATAAAACGAACACGAATTTTAGATTCTGTTGGCAGATGCAGTCCGTCTGTCTGTTGGCTGATACAGTATGTTGTCTGATGCAGTTGACTCAGTATACTTTTGCACCCTGCAAACCAATCTGGATTAATTATGAAAAATGTAATATACTTAATGAAAAGTTTAGATATTTTTACTTCATGCGTAATATTTTATGAAGATCTGCAATTTGATGACATCATACAGCAAGCAATACTCAAACTTGCACTGGCAATGATTTTATACAAAACTGAGAATGACAAAAAATGGATGAAAAAAAATTCAGTAACTTCCTATTGCATAAGATTTTGAAGTATCTATGCTGAATAACTTTTTTTTTTTTTTTTCTATGATTAAAAAAATTGAAAGTACACGAAAAAATTGTTTGAATCTAACCTAGCGATAGGAAGTATAGATTTTGATCATCAATATAAATTAAATTCTTTATTTTGAAAGTGTTTTAAAATAATCAGTTGCGTGATTCATTTAAAAAAAAGGCAAGGAAGAAGATCCCTGTTCAAACTTGTTTTTAATTCTATTCCTTTCTAGTGAATATATAAAACTTTAATGAAAGTACATTATTTAATTAATGTCTTTCTAGTATTCCTCCCTTTTATTCTATTAAACTAAGTGTTCAGGAACATAGTGACTAGCTAAGCGAATAATCGCTTAAGTCCAAGAACAGAAAAGTAAACCCAAGAAGGGTTAATTACTCTTAATTTGCTCGAAATAAAGATATACAGTTGGCCCCTTTTCTTAAGGCCTCCACTCGGGCTTAAAATGTAAGAACTAAAAACTAACTAATGAGTAACCAAAGAGATTTAGTCGAAGCTAACACAGTTCTAAGCTAGTTGACCCGTAATACTAAATTAGCCAGGGAAGCTATCAAAAGGCACGTAATACGGCCGAGTGTAGTAACAGTTAGCGAGACGCACGCTATTCAGGAATCCTAACTCTGTCTCTCAAAGTCAGTAGAACTTTGACTTAAATACTTACTACTTCTCACTTGCATTTAACGCGATTCTAAAATCTCATTCTGGTAAAGAATTGTAAGCTGAAGCTAGAAAGAATAGTACATGTTCATAAACTTAAAATAACTGTTATAAAATTAGGATATACCTTACATCCTTTTTAATATTTTGGAAAGCAAAACATCCATTAGTAATTTTATCTAGTAGCAAATTTTCACGAAAATGTATTTTAAAATTCGTGAATATTGCATTTTTCAACCACAATGCCAAAACTCCAGAAATTTCAGACTTTTCTTATTATTTTTAAAATTTTTATTATAAAAATTAAATTATTTTTCGCAATTTAAAATATTTTGAGAGTAGAATTTATTGAAAAATTTCCAAACTCCAATTTATTGTATTGAATTTTAAATTATTCTCAGTTTTACTAAAATTTTAAAATAAGAAAAGATGGTTTTTATCAAAATTAACTAATAGTTTTCCGTTACCTGTTAGTATAAAAAAAAATTAATTCATTAATTTTTTTAATTCGGTGCTGAATGTTTCTTTCTTCTAAATTTAAAAACATGCAACATAATGAAGAAAATCTCTTATAATGACGTTGATTACATTTATCAGAGGACTGATTTATAGAGGAAGTTTCAATTTTAAAAATTTGCAATATAATGCTTCTTTACCTATATTTAATAGTGAGGATTCTTAACTTGTTACTACGTCAGCTTGAGAATCTTCTTGGGAGAAAATAGATCCTTCTAAGAAAACTTTATAGAGGAAATGAATCTATTTTATTTAACGCAAAAATCTTTTAAAACTATGCACAACTAGTATTCGCCTGTAACTAGTATTTTACTACAGTATACCGCAAAGTATTTTCATGCCAAATTAAGGAATAGCTTGTTTTTTCAAAATGTACCATATTTTCTTAAAGATAGATTTCATATTAAATTGCATTCCGTATTTTGTTGGAAACCTATTTTCTGTTCACATCTTTTTTCTTCCACTCTCTAGCAAACAATTTGATTGACTCTGTAGATGTCTGCACTTTTTAGATATAAATTGTCTGAGAAAAAGTTTGCATCTTGCTTTTTAATTTGAATGGGCATGTAGAATTTGAAATTAATTGTATTCTTAATACTTTTCAGAAGAATTTCTAGATTTTAAAATACACGGTAAACAGCAAATATAGATATTCTTGTAAAAAACCAATGTACAATGAATAAATGCAAAATGCACTGTAAAGTGGTAAATGTAAAATTTATGCTAAATAGCGTCTCGTCGTAAAATTGAATTACATAACTTCCTTTAGATATCTTAAAAAATATTTTAGCATAATTCCGAAAGCAACAAAGTGGATTAGTCGCTTAGTCAACCTGCAAGAAATGAATTAATCTACAAAAAATGTACCTATCCTGATTACACTGAATTTTAAATTTCTTTCGCTGTACCATCGCATTAATGTAGGTGTAATGAATAATACTTAATATTATTTCAAAAATAAAATAGTGTATATTATCATCTGTAGTGCTAAATCTAGGGGAAAATAAATGTTGGTAAATATTGAAAAATTAAATTGCTTTCACATTTGGGGGCAATTTACTTTTTAAATGTGTCACTGTCTTTTGGACAATACGCAGAATTCCATAGCAAATTTTAACGTAAATTTATCCATACAGCAGGTCACAAGGAACTCGAACGTACCATTTGATCATTTCTAAAAAATTCATGAGCCGCTCCAGCTGTTTGGCAAAAATTATGTTTCTCTTCTCTGTGCATTACTCAGCATTCCAAGGCTTCCAAATACAGTTGACAGTTCTGACATGTCTGCATACCTGAGATGCTTAAAATTGGAGTAAGATCTGTCAGCATACTCTCTACTTTCAGTTGACAAAAGCAGCAGCAACCGCTTCTGTATTTCATTCCTTTCTCCCACGTCATCTCTTCAAAATCTGGTGCCTCAAGGGGCTAATTTTTACCCGGGAATGAGTCAGAAGAGCAGTTCTTTTTACCAGCAGAGGATGTGGGTTTATGACCTTTTTTACTTCGAAAGGGCTCGGAAATTTCAAAGTCTGGTTTCAATAGATCTTTGGCTGTCGTCGTCTATTGAATAAATCGTTAAATTCCATGCAAAGTATGGGAAATTCAAAAGCAGGGCATATCTTTAACCAGTGTTCATATTTATCACCATGTCCTCTGCTGTTATGCTGTTCAATAAGCTATAGGTTTGGGAAATGTGGTACAGGTCTCATACTGCTCAGGATCAACAGTCTCGCTGCCTACAGACGGGCGATATTACAGCTCATAAGTCATTTTCAATACAGTAAGGGTGGTGTATTTTTACACCGATGTGGATCTTATGCAAGTATCTTAAAACAAAGATGTCGTTAAATTCTTTTTTCACTTGGTTATTCTTTTCGTCTTATTACAAGTTCTTCCACTAAGGCTTGTATACGCTGTGTTAATATTTATTGCATACTGCTGTCGATCTTGCGGCGCGTCAGTCGTACGTCGGTATCGAGCCTATATCAGTAATGTTTGTTTTCCTGCAAATGTCGCTTTTAAAGAAGCAGTAGAAGGAAAGCTATGTTTATACTCTTTCCTAAGAAAATTATTCATATCTAGTTATTGAAAAACGTTGTGAAAGCCATGGTTTTTCGATATCTAAAGCTGCGATAGGTAAAATTACGAACAACAAAGGAAAGAAAATTCAAAATTTATTTTCATGTGGAAAAATTGCTCTAAATTCGTATCCAAGGGGGAAACGGAATGTTGCAAAAGTAAGATCTTTAATATTAAAGGAAATACGCCAAGTCAAAGGACAGTTGCAAAATCATTAAAACGCTCAGTGTCAATGTAGTGATTAATGCTGATTTGAATCTTAAAATAAATAAAAAATATAAAAATGAAAAAATATAATGTGCATCGTCTGTTTCCACGACATATCGCCGAACGCAGAACGAATTTCAGAATTCTTTATGAGAAATATTTATCCGGACAAAAATGAAAAAATTTTATCACAATAGACGAATTTGGGAGTTCTTAAATGACGGCAATAAAAATAGATCCATTTATTATCATCAAAAAGGAGAAAAAATCTTAAAAAATGATTCAAGGAATCCATTAAAGAAATAATAACCTCGTTCTGAATAATGCATTGCGAGAGATGTTTCTCTCGCCATATATTACGTACCTCTACTAAAAATTTCTAGCTTTCCTGTACGCTGCAGTCTGCGTTAAAAATAAAACCTAATAGTAATGATAAATTCTGTAGTAATGCATAGTTTGCAATTAGATATATCATCTTTTTAACTTTTTATATTTTAATGATAATGCAATTTAATAATATTTTGATGTGTTCCAATTTATATTATTTTGCATTCAAAAAAAGGAACAGAGAAAGAAGCCCTTGGGCTTTTGAGCTTATTTGGAGATATCAAGCAAAAGGGGCGTAGGGAGTAATTGGGCATCTGGATTGGTGTAGTAACTAAACATTGGTTGGTTCTTTTTTTTTTTTTTTTCATTTTTTTTGCATTACTTAATACCTGATAAAATTATAAAAATTGATTCAAGGATGAGGATTTCTAATTTTTACTGGGAATCATTAGGTCACCGAATAGATTCTTGTCGTGACAATAAAATTTTTTCCGAGTAGCACTTTAGATAATTTTGCAGTGATTGTCTGACGATGCGTAGATGATTGCAGATATACATGATTGTGGCAAATTTTCAGCGTGCGATTTTATTTGGATTAAGGCAATATTCTACACGGACACTTTTCATAGTTATTATCAGAAATGCAAACCATTTTGAAATGCTAATCGATTGGAGGAATGCGAACTTTAATCCAATGTTTGCCAATGAAAACATATTAGAACACATGCCATTATGGAAATCTGTCATCTCTTAGGCAATAATTTATCGCAGTATGAATTTCTGTGATTATTTTTGCCAATTTTAGTGGCTTTTTCTCCAAGAGTTTTCAAATATCAGATTTTCCTGTAGATGTCGAATAAATCCGCGAACTGCAAATTTTTTGC
This sequence comes from Stegodyphus dumicola, assembly GCF_044657685.1. Lineage (NCBI taxonomy): Eukaryota > Metazoa > Arthropoda > Arachnida > Araneae > Eresidae > Stegodyphus > Stegodyphus dumicola. The sequence continues at coordinate 63,087,089 of NC_140779.1, forward strand.
TATTAGTTTTTAATTTTTGTTATAATTGTTAGAATATTTTTATATTTAAATGATTTTTATGTTGCTTATTGTTAGAATTTTCGCAAAAATATATTGCAAAGTAATCCTTTTCAAGTATTTAAATTAGAAGTACCCTAAGTCAGAAGCTTTTAACCACGGGGAATTCTCCCTTACGGGGAAATTTTTTAGTTTCACGAGGAATGCGGTTAGCCTTTTATTAACTATTAAGTATTTAGTTTTAATTTATGGATGTAAAAAACTACTTTTATTCAAGTTTTCTTATTTGTCAATATTTTCTATACTTTTTATTTTTTAATTTACGCAATACGCTAAAAATAATCTAATCCATGGATTCTCAACCGGTGGTTCGCTTACCACTGGTGGTACGCAAGAGAAAAATAGGTAATACGCAAAGAAACAAAGTATTTTTAACAATTAAATTCCAAAAATCTCCTGAAGAAAAAGGACAATTGATAGAAATTTCCTGTTATCGAACTCTAACTGAAGATTTAAAAAATAACACGCTTATTAACCTTTGGCTAAGCCGAAAAAAAGAATTTAAATACATTTCAAATAAAGCCATCAAATTTTTATAGCCTCTTTGCACAGCCTGTTTCTGTATACAAAGATTTTCTTCCATATTATATTTGAAAAATGAATGCAGAAAAAAAAAAAATAAAAGTGGATCCTAGTTTATGGTTAAAGCTAAGTGAAATAAGTCCAAATATAAGGAAATTGATCTCTCTTAAACAGGTTCAAATTTCGCACTAAATTTTAACTATTGTTTTAAATTAAACTATTATAACTTAAATTTTGATAAATAAAGTGGTAACCAGTTTTTAATCTAATTTTTTTTTGTTTGTGCATCTAATAAAAATAATCAATAGCTTGTGCAAATGGCAAAATATATATTTTTTAATATTTCTTATTGAGAAATTGAAAAATAATCATTGTAAAATGTAATGGTTGTAGTAGAGTTTTTAAATTTTTGTTTAGATGGTACGCGTTAGTCAAAAGGTTGAGAATCGCTGATCTAATCTAAATAAATACATTCTGTATTTTTCAAGTTTTGGAAAGGAGAGGGGAAATGATCTTCTAGCAATGACGAAAAGGGTGAATTGGGCAAAAAGGTTGAGAACCACTGCCATAAGTTTTGCTAGATTTTTGGAATACGAGAAAAAGTCGTTTCCGAAGTTACATAAACTCAAACTCCGCCTCTTGCTAATACCGCTAGTTCGATGCCAGACTATAATTTTTAGCCCAGAAGGGCCAGAATTTCGTTTTGGCATTTTGCGTCGAAAACTTTAAATGTCCATTTCATTTAAGTAGCAGGTTAGTTTCACTTCAGTAGTCACTTTTTAAATTATTACCACCAAATATTATCGCCATGTGTTATATTTAAAGAAATTAAATAATGACGAATCTGCATAAATGTATGTATGTTTCTCGCATTGTGATGAAACAACGGTACCTAGAGCGTCGAATTTTAAATAACGTAATCCTCCACCGAATATGGGCATCTGGAAGCCCTCATTTGAAATTTGAAATTTGTTTCATATCGATTTCATATTTCGTAATTATTTAATGAATTTTTGATTAGCAAATCCAACGATTTCAAAGCCAGCAATGGTAACACTGTACGAAAGGAAAAAAAAAAAAAAAAAAAAACGTTTTTTATTTCCAACGCGCGAGACTGCATATTAGAGAAATTATAAAGATACGCTCATTTGAAAGTTATTTTGCGATTTTGCTGTTGAATTGAATTATATGGTTAAAGTGCAAAGAACATGCTATTTAATAAAAAAAAAAAAAAAGATAACAAACAAAACGTCAAAAAAGGTCCCTTTTGGAGTAATATAAAATCTGAAAACATTGAGATTTTTTTAAAAAATAAACCTGCTACTTAATTAAAGAAATCTGCATATGTGCAGTATAAGACATAAAAACTCTGTTCGTTTTGTACTGAACACGCATGTGTAATCTTATAGATTTATGAACGTAAATTAAAAAAAAAACTGAAGTATCATTTATATTTAATTGCGTCTTTATTCTGTTCCCGAAATATTAATGTAAATTCTCAACCGCGAAATAAATTGTTAGTGTTACTCCCAAGTCGTTCGCGGATTCTCCCGCGACGAAATTACCGCTATGGTCATCGGATAATGATCATTGCCATTTGTTTGGCAAAATATAAAAAAATAATAAGTGGAATTATATGTTTCATTATTTCATCTCAGATCTAAAGTTACAGTTTAAAAACTCGCCTTCTGGTGTTCCACTGGAATTTGAAAATTTAGGTTACAGTTCTTCAACTTTATTGTTCAATTAGTTTTGCTAAGAGGAAACAGAAGTGTGTAAAAGCTTGGTTGTTGTGAAAATTAAATTCTGGAGGCGTCTGAATGACGCCTTCTTAGGTCACGACGTGGGAAGAAATAAATTGCTTAAGTGTGACTCATCTTAGTGCCATGATAATATATCTTAAAAGCCTTATCAAATTTACGATTCTTAGTGGCAAAAGAGCGCCATTTGAAACAAAGATATGAAACAGCTGCTGAAATTGTGGGAGCTGATCAGTTTGCGGAATGTTGTTTTGAAATGTGCAACAGAACTCCAGTTATCAGGATTCAAATATCCAGATTCCACTTTTACGGATTTTTAATTTTTATTGATTTAAAGAATGTACAAAGATAATACATATAAGTTCTCATAGTTAAAAGAGCAAGTAGTGTTTTAGATATTTTAGCCTATATAAGAGTTAATAAGGAAGGCAATGCGTATTATAGGCCTACTGTTATTCGTTTGATCTGTAGATCACTGTTATAACAAAACCTTCTTCTTTTTTTTTTTTTTTTTTTTTTTTTTTTTTTCTTTAATAGATTGCAGGTGAAACTGCGATAAATTGTTAGTGTTACTAATTTTATGCAAAGAATTTTCATCTCCTAGAAATGTATTATATGCCTTATTTTGTGCAAATAGAAAAAAAAAAAAAATGTTTTTTAATTTAAATGCAATCAAAATAATATTAAAGAAGCACTTTAATTTGGTTTTATATACATATATATATATATATATATATATATATGTAGTCGCAAGAGAAATGGGGTTTGGGTTCGAGAAATGATTTCATCGCTTTATTTTGCTGGGGAGCAAAAATACTTTTTTTTTTTTTTTTTTTTTTGAAATAAAATAAGATAAACAAAAAACTTAAACTTTAACTACATTAAATACATATTTGGACTATGGACTAAAGTGGAAAAAATTAAATGAATTAATTAGAACGATAGCTTCCGGATTTCGAGGATCAGCAAAAGCTGCGATCATTTTCAGTTCGAGCATGGGAGTTATACTGAGGGCACAATTATTACATTATCGATTTTATTTATGATCCCCAGAAACATCCTCACGACTATAACGAAAGGCCTGATAGCATTTATTTCAAACGTATTTGCAAAATCCACGAATGTTTACAAAATGCAGGTCATTTTCCAGGATATAATCTGAAATGAGATCCTGCACTGAAATGCTAAACTGCCCTACACAGTCCGCAAACTAGCTAAATCTCTTAAATTAAGGCCTATAGCACTTAAAACTATTTAGACAACTGACTATTTTGCAGAACCCACATTAGTAAGAAGGCACTTGTTCTCCGTCTAGAAAATAGATTCAGTTTTTGTCAACGTTTGGTTCAACAAGTTCTTTGCCGACTAACAGTTTCTTATAAGTTAGTTGCTATAAGTTGTTCTTATAAGTTGTAGTAAAATAATTGGAATAACGAAGATCAATTATCAATAAAGACTTTTCTCTTCCAACTTTAATTCATTTGCAATTATTTAACAACATTATTATCATTTGCTTTTTAAAAGCAATAAAGTTATTTGTCAAAAACTTAAAGCTGATCGGTAGACGGTGGTTAAGAGCATTGAACATGCGTAGCTTAACCTAGGCTGGAATACGGATGTAATACAGAAAATTTCCACCATGGCATCTTTTCCTATGGCACTTAGCATTCTCTTTATCTTACACAAATATAGCTTAATTTAATCTATGCTACAAGGCATTATCATCCATGCTACTTGACAATTATTGCCATCGCCCTATGCGTAAGGTCGTTAATCCATCTTCGAGATTATAATTGTTTAACAAACTGAGTGATTTTAAACATTTTCATGCTGAATAGCTTATTCCCAACTACATCCATCTGAAATGTTATCCACAAAATTGCGATCGTCCCCCGTTTTTCAAAAAACGTGCTACACATAATACTGGACTCTATCCTTGTGCGTGCGACATGTGATTAGAACATCTGAACGAAGTGATTTAAAATCAATAAATGCGTTTCTTAATAATTTTAATTTTTACTTTATTTTCTTAATAATCAATCTCATGTAATTTGAAACAGATTTACTAAAATTTAAAGTAGATTGATAGATTAAGTACTTTAAATTAGATTTATTTTACGGTATGCCTAGTTAATAACTCTGAACACTTACCGTGTTGCTACAACTAATATATTATTATTATGTTTTCTAAGCTATATATTTATGTAGCTATGAAAAATGCGTGTTTTTTAATTTAATGATTGCTCATAAAACATAAATCGTATTTCCTTAAGCTTATATTGCAATAACTACCATGGGTTTCGCGGTATTTCTTCACATGTAACGTGAATGTTTCCTTTTTAATGATATACCCTATCTAATAGATATTCTTCCTGTGGCAGATAGTCCTTCCACATATTTTCTATTTGCTGAAATCAGTAATTCAGCTATTCCTATAGAGGTCTTCCAAGGTGTCTTTCCTTCAGTATAGACAGTCCTTGCAATTAAATCAACTATCCTCTTCTATTAATGAGTGTCACTTTGCTTTCATCACAAAAAAATTGTAATAAATTTTCAGATTTTACCACTTATTTTTATGGCATAAATCTACGGGGAAAAAATGCATCCAGTTTTAATCTTTGAAATGATAATACATCCGATTTTAATGCTGCCCTGAAATCTGTCTTTGACGGCCAAAGACCAGACTTCAAAGGAAAGATGACTTCTTCCCCCCCGCATCTTCAACAGGAAAGACAATGACTGATCTAGTTGGCGACACATGGCGTCGCGTGTTTGCAGTAAAACTGTAGTCGGATTAAAGTTTCTGCTGTTAGAACGCCAACGTCTTTAATAGTCATTCTCCAGCACATGTTCAGGAGGATTACAAAAGGAATCCATCATTCGATTTCAGACGCTGGTGGCAGGTAAATTACAGACTTCTGACAAATGAAGGCTTGCCAATAATTCTACTAAATAAGAAAACAATCGATGCGATCATCCTGTCTGTCTGTTCACAAAAGTCAGGGATACAGTATCACAATTTTCGCTTGAGGAAGTGTAATTGAATCGATGAATCCAAAAACCAGTCATCTCCTTCAAAACTCATTTTACACAAGACTGAGTTTCTCAGTATCAAATTGAAGAAACAGTTTTAAAAATGAGTTTCTCTTTATCGAACAAAAATATAAAGAAAGGTTTTAATATGTGTGTATATTAAACCTTCTTTTATATTTTTGTTACACACACACACATTAAACGCAAGATTCCATGAATGTCATTTTAAAATTTTGCTTTTTTGAAAATGTGAATTTTATTCTGGTTTAAAAATGAACTATTTTCGCGCAAAATGAAAACGATTATTTTTTTTTTAAAGTAATGTTATTTTTGGACCCCTTTTTTTATCGAATAAATTAAAGTGATTCAATTTTATAACGATAATGTTATTTGTGGGTGTCTTTTTTTATCAAATAAGTTTTTACTTCCTTGCATAAAGTAAATATTCCCGAACTATATTTTAGTGCTGTATAACGGTTTGCACGCCAGTTAACTATTTAAATTTTCCAGTCTATTTCAGACACCGTGATTATTATTATTAAAGAAAGATGTTAAATCAACAGTAGCATTAATAGATGTAATTTATATGGAATATAATCCGTATGCTTTACTGTTTGTTCTAGTATTGTAGTTAATGAAAGATGTTTCTAATGCTAATATATGTGTTTAGCAATACCTTTTATTTTCTCTGTTAGCTCTTGCTTTTATTACTGTTATTCAAGTAATTATCCTGCTTAATAGATATTCTTTACTAGTTCTTGTGATACGTAATTCTATTTTTCTTTTCCTGTTGGCTGCTGTTGGCTTCTAAACGTAAAAATAAATAGCAACCCCCAGCTTTTTGAAACTAAGCGGTTTTCGGAAAGTGTGAAGACATCCTGTAGTGTCTAACTGGAGAGGAAAACTTCTTTCGCTATATAACTAAACTCGTTAAATTCCCCAGGCAGGCAAAGAGGGAAACCTTAATTCGCATAGTTGGGTTATACCAGGGATGGTCAACCTTTTTGTACTTACCACCCACTTTGTAGGTAGTAAAATTACTCACTTCCTACTGGTTTCGCGGTAACTTAGTTTAATGTAATGCAGTAATTTTTTAGTGGATGCTTAGTAAATATATAAATAGCTAAATTTATTGATTTATTTGTACTTTACTTATATTTATAAGAGACAGAAAATTTATGTCCCGGGTAGGTAGCCGGGACATCGGTTCCAACGAAACTGTTTTGGCTAAGAAAACTTCAATGATAGGAAAAGGAGCAGTTCGTTTCTCGGAAAAATTTCCAGCTTTTCCAACACAACAAAGGAAAAATTTTCATCACAACGAAGCCTCAAGCTTTGTTGTGATGTGATAATCCCATTATGGGCGCTATAGTCATAGAATAACATCTAAGAGAAGTTGCAAAGCCTTATAAATATATGGAAACAGGAAAGAGTTGCACGCAGGAAAACAGATATCATTGGATGGATAAAAGCCGATATCGCCCAATATTAAAGCTTAACTCTCCCACTGGGCAGTAGGGACCAAGCTTATTATCCCTGGCTTATACCGTTTAATTCTGCAATTCTTCTGATAATGTACGTTTCTACACGCTTTAATTGCACCATTATTTTTAAACTGTGAAAGATTCCGTTACTGAATCATCACCTGTAATTAGGAGTGTCACAACTTCAGGAAAATTACGCGTTAACTTACTGAACTGACGAAATTTGCTGACCATATCTTAAGGATTCTAAGCTATAAACGACCACCTTAGATACATTTTTTAATTTTTTACCAAGATTATTCAAATGTTATAATATTAATCATACTCCAGGTAAAATGCGATAAGTATCTTTCATTACAGTGCAGTTGTCACAACATGTTATCTTATATGTTATATCTTACACTTCTCTGCATGAGCATAAATGTGTCGTTTTATCATAAATTTAGTTTTAGGCCTACAATGTTATCCTACATGTTCCTCTTTCATAATAATAAATTTATTGGTGAGTCTGCGTCCTTCAGTATATTTTAAATGTATTTCTTTTATAATTCTTATAACTGTGATATTTGATAAAATTTATACTATCGGAACTTCCTCGAAGTTTTTTTTTTTTTTTTTTTTTTTTTTTTCCTAATGGGCAACTCTAAAAGTTAAATTAGTGAAATTCTAGTTAATTTTACTTTAAAATTAGTGATATTTTTAACCTTTTTCGATTACCGAATTTAATATACTTGTATGATTTGTTTGATTAATATTAACATATAAAATATAATCATGCTCTGACTATTGTTCCCTGTTTCGAATATAACTGCTTCCCGAGAAAAATGTATAGTGTACTGTATTTAGGAGGGAGTAAATCTATAGATCGTAGATTAGTGCGAATATCACACAATAATTTTGTGTCTGGACAAAGTAATGCTTAGATCATGGATTACCAAGAAAATGATCTGCATGCGCTGATGTTAGGAAAAAAGAAAGATCTAATCTGTTATTCCATATGCAATATCGTAAAAACTTTTATAAAAATCAATGAAATCTCAGCAAAAACGTACTGAGTCCTTGGGATTTATAAGACACGCAAAAAACCGTGATTATTCAGTGACTATTATCCTTTTTATCCTTTCTGAATGGCAATTTTGCCTTGCCCCCCTTACAATTATAGACAAGGAGAAAGTAATCTGACGCTGAAATAAATTTCTATTCTGTTGCTTGGGTTGGGTCTAATCTTCCAATACGCAACAGAGATAGAATGCCGGTCTTGCTGGTCGAAAGATGAAAAATCGAGAAATCGCTTATTAATCCCTTAATGACTTTCAAACTTAATCTCCAATTCTTTATATTTCAAGGTATAGTAGTGAATATATTCATTCTATCACTCTAATTAAGTTGTTATCTTGTCCCTTTTTCCTTGTTTTGGAAGACCCATCCAACAAAAAAAGCTAATATAGAAAGTTGCTGTCTGACACGTCTCTTGTAAATAAACAAATTAGCAATAAAAAAATAGATAATCACATTTTTTGTGTACGAGTTGTTGCTAAAATAGAGCGAACGAATGTATTTCGTTTGGTAAATGTAGACAGCAAAGAAATATTAGGTATGCTTATTTATTTTAAACAGCTGATTATCTTTGTAATGTTGGGCACATTTGAAAATTGCAGACATTTTTTATCCAAACGCTTTTGCTATTCTGTTTAACATGCCTCTTTTTTATACTCAATTTTAATTGTTATATTTTCTTACCACAGTTGTCACAACTGCGAGCATAAACACGCATACTCGAACTGGAGCGACAGATTTATCATACACGTTGGGATGAATATCCCATGAGATGAGAATTTTTTTTTTTCCCTATGATTTTCTTTTTGATCATATCTTTGTTTTACTTTCTCTGAAACTTATTTTTGTTCTTGAATCCCATTAGTTGTGCATTTTTCTGACTGGTATCCCACTGAACAGATCTAAGTATTTTGTTCTAACAGAGGTCGAACTTATCCGTGGTCTAAACTATGAAAGAACAAAATATAAATCTTCTTTATACCAAGTTAATAATACCGAGCCTAGCTATAAAATAAAATCCTATTTTTATTTGGACTTTTTAACAGAAAACTGTTAAATTTACCGTAAAGGTATTAAAAATTATAAAAAATAAAAGAAGTGGTTATGAAAAAGTATTATGAAAGTTGACAATTATATTAAGTTATCTATCTCAGTTTGTAAGGGTTGAGAAAACTAGTTAAATATGAAAATTGTTTATACGCCAATTTTTACCAATATTTTTTTCAATTTAATATGATTGAAGAAATATTCATACGTATGCATACATGTATGCGGCTGATTTTATCTTATTTCCGTTGTGAATTTTCGAATCAAAATGACACTGTTTTGCCTTCAAGCCGTATATGATAACAATTTCCACTCTTATTCCACACAAGAATTCTTTGTTACTAGTCATAAAATGTTCAAAACTCCAAAAATTGCATAAATTATCTCTAAAATTATGTTTTCAGTCTCTGGAGGAAAAAAAAAGCGCTTTTTCTATTTGGATATATACATTTTTAATTTTGATTAACAGTAATTTGACTATATCTGTTGAAGAATTTAGCAGTTTTTAAGTAAAAATATAAAAAGCTTCGGACATGCTGTTTTTTAAACAGTCACGCATTACTATATTCAACAATGTGACTTATCACTAATTATCACGGATAGAATATTTAACGAATTTTCAAACTGAAAACTTTTTTAGTAATAAAGGATGTTTTAACCAATTAAATTCTGTTAGAACTTAAAGCGCAAAGAGTTTTTCTGGTGTTTTCCGAGACAAACTAAGGAAAAGTACAATCCGTTTAATTACTTAAAAACGCATTCATGCGCCAGTCTTTCTTCTGTGTGTCTCATCTCTGATCCAGGAATACCTATCATTTACTATGAAGTATTTCTGTGAAACTCAGGGTTTGACAAAATGTCATGTTGTGAGTTCGGATGTACTCCTGCACAAAATCTGACGGTCACACTGCTTCACGTAAACCGACTGCCATTTGTACTTCTACTTTAAAGTAAAAGTCCACTATCAAATACTGAATTCCCACCATATTTATCCAGCAGTTAACGATTCATACAGCTTACTTCGGTGTAGCCAGTTCCAGACAGATTCTTCAATAGCGTTCATAGACGCAATTTGAGTTACAAGCTATATCTGGATGGACATGTTGAGTATCCTAGACAGTTTATAATCATTTTTCCAGCAGTTAACGATTCATACAGCTTACTTCGGTGTAGCCAGTTCCAAACAGATCCTTCAATAGCGTTCATAGACGCAATTTGAGTTACAAGCTATATCTGGATGGACATGTTGAGTATCCTAGACAGTTTATAATCATTTTTCCAGCAGTTAACGATTCATACAGCTTACTTCGGTGTAGCCAGTTCCAGACAGATCCTTCAATAGCATTCATAGACGCAATTTGAGTTACAAGCTATATCTGGATGGACATGTTGAGTATCCTAGACAGTTTATAATCATTTTTCCAGCAGTTAACGATTCATACAGCTTACTTCGGTGTAGCCAGTTCCAAACAGATCCTTCAATAGCGTTCATAGACGCAATTTGAGTTACAAGCTATATCTGGATGGACATGTTGAGTATCCTAGACAGTTTATAATCATTTTTCCAGCAGTTAACGATTCATACAGCTTACTTCGGTGTAGCCAGTTCCAGACAGATCCTTCAATAGCATTCATAGACGCAATTTGAGTTACAAGCTATATCTGGATGGACATGTTGAGTATCCTAGACAGTTTATAATCAATGAATGTCTTGGTAGAAACTTGAATGCTATGCTGAAAAATGCTTTGAATATTACGAAATCTTTTACAATGCACTCTTAGTGCTGTAACAAATAATCAAAGTGAAAGAAGATGAATATCCTATTAATTTAAAAACAATTTTGTGCAAAAATTATTAAAAAGAACTTTAAGCTTTGAAATCACTATACAGAATAGAAAAACGAAAAGATATCAATTAATCATAAAAGGATAAGTTTTCTTCTTCATATAACTTAATAAATGTCTAATAAGCTTATTTGTTTACTTAAAAGGAATAATTATTCTAAACAATTAGGGATACATTTTCCAGGTTAGTGGCATGAGGACTAAGACAGTGGAATTCACTTGGCATGTCTATTGGTTTCTTTTTGAAAATATATGCTTCCGGCGATAAAAGATATAAACACTAACTCAACTGGCCTGTCTTCAATTCTGTCTGCACGCGCCGGACTTGTCTTCCACGGTTATTGAGCTTCTGTCTTGGGGTCATTACACCATGTATTACTCTAAAATGCAAGCCAGGTTCTTATCCATGATGCAAGACATCATCCGTTACCTTGTTGAATATTTACTGCTGGTAAAAACCAAAGACGGGGAAATCGTTGACAGCTGAGTGACAGAACAGTTGTTGGGTGATTCAACAGAAATGCAAATGAATACAAGACTGCAAGTAAAATTCAATGCAATACACTCTGAAGGTTCTTTAAATATGTAACGAAGTATTTAAGCTACACCGCATCTCAGACTGAGATACATGAATAATGGGAATAACTCTGATTTAGCTGTCACTACAGTTATTTCATAGCTTTATGCGCTCAAATGTGTCGTAAGGTTTGCAGAATGCTGGACTGATTGTGCCTTGTGTGTTACTGCTTTTGGTAAATACATTTATGAAAAGTTTGGTTTTAAAGAACAGTTTAAGTATTTTTCGCATAACGAAAGAAATAATGCTGCTGTAAAGATATCAGCTATTTAACACTTTTCTTTGTTTCAGTTTTTAAATTGCAATTCAATTTATAATTTTACATATATAATATTTGGATTTTGCACTTATTTTCTGCCTTCATATTGTTTCAAAAGTCGGATATCATTTACTGAGAAGCCAACTTCTGGCGAATTTTCCAATCAATTAAAATCAGATAAATTTCAATTTGGTTTTACTCATTTATTTTAATTATAACTTCTTTATATTAAAAAAAGCTCCTTTAATTATGAAGGAAAAAAGATGATTAGTAGTTACATTGGGATAAGGATGCAAAATTTTGTGTCATTTTACTTGGTTTATATTGTGTTACTGAACAAAACATTAGTAATAATAAACAATTTGAAGCAGGAGACTACTAAAAAATTTTAACTTATTAATAATAAATAATTTCAGAAAATAAAAGTGAAGAAAGAAGTTAGTACTGTTCAGCATTTCCACTTTGATTATTATTAAAATAGACAAAATCGTGTTCATTGAAGTCTCATAAACGAAAAAAAAAAAAAAGTGAAAATAAGTTTCTTTTCATTGACAAAATTTGTTATAGTACTTCTATATTGTTTCTCTGCGAAACATAAGCATAATTAACCAAAATATGTAATTTAATACACGTATTAAAGTACAAAATTATCTGCTTCTAAATAAAATAGCACCACTAAAATGTAAGTTAAATTTGAATTTAAAACGCACAGAAATTCCAAATTTATTTACTTCTAAAACATTAATTTAGACCTAAAGATGTTATATGTTTTCTATATATCTACAAAATCGAGTACGAGATTTGAAGAGGGCAATTTCTTTTAAAGGAATAAAATTACTGATTTGATTTTTTCCCTCTACTTTCACTCCTTTTTACAAATTTATTAAAAATTACTTAACATTTATTTATAGCGTTTTTCCAAAATATGCGAAGTACTAATGCAAAAACGCTTAAGAGCTGCGATGCTTGGTATTAGCTTAATTTATTTATTTGCTTGTTTCTTATTATTTTTAGAGAGTCAGTCTGTCATTGCCGTGGATATTCCACAAAGCATCTCATCATCAGTTGTCATTGCTTCCGGAGTAATAATCGGATCATTGGCTGTCATTCTAATAGCTACCTGTTTCGTGGTGCACAAACGCCGCTACTGCAAAAGGGTAAGTATAAGTATAAATTTTAGTGCATCATATTTCATAACCGTATAAAATTCGCTATCGTGTATAAAACCTTAGACCTGGGAAAAGAAATGTATGATAGAAGAAAATGTCATATTATTTCTTGGACATATTTTATTTGTTTGTCATCTATTTCTATACCAAAGACTTCATCATAATTAAGGACATAAATAGTCAAAGCAAAGACGAATAAAAACTATAGGACACTTTTCATATGCCAAGTGGTTAACAGGACTTAGAAGACTTCTATTTATCCCTGAGTGGTTAAGACCTCTGGATACCGGGAGTTTGTCCCGCTTTTGATTCAGACGAACGGTCTGGCTGCATAGTGCTTTTTCCTATGTGCAACGTGAATACAAGCCAGGTTTTCTTAAAAAGTACTTCACGTACCCATTCTTTCCTTTGGTCGGATGGTCCCCGTTTGCTTTGCCATATTCAGTTAACTTTCCTATAACATTTGTCAGCCTATCAAGAACAGCGACATTAGAAGGTTATAAATTTTGAAAATTTAATGGTCGAACTAATAGGCAATATTTATATTAATTAAACAAATATCTTGTTTAGCAACAACGCTTGACTTCCGATTGAATGTCTGTGGCAATAAACATAAATGATGATATCAAGCATCAAGAATCCTTACTTCGGTATTGTAATTCCCCGAACCTATAAAATCTCAGTATGTGCTGTGAAATATCTTCTAATCAATTAATTAATTCAGTATTCGCGAAATATATTCCAACTGGTTAGAGTGAGTGGCAGTCGTTCTTATAAGGAAGAGAACTTACTTGAAACCCTTGTCATCGCAACATGATATACTGATACTGGATCATGCGCAATGGAGTTTAACCTTATAAATCCGAAAGCACTTTTCTTGAATGAAAACGACACTTGCTAAAAATCCATTTGGTTAGATATTAAAAAATAATAATCATAAAAACTGGAAATATAGTATCAAATTACCTCTTACAATTCGTACCTCCTTCTATTGAACTCGAGTTTAAATCATTATATTGGGCAGTACATAAGTTAGTAGCGGTTTGTTATGGGTTACACCTTTCCCATCAAATGCAAATGACACGCAATGATTGAGTGATTGCATACCGTAAGGTGTGACAATTCCCAAGTTTTTGAAGGGAATTCTTGTGAAGATACTGACTTTTAAGCAATCTTTATCAAATTCTAACGATCTTCCCGAAAGTGGATCATCTACTAACAGTATTATTTCTTTGCCGTATTTTCAACAATGGCATTAGTCCCTTACACAGGGCCGGCCCTAGACATTTTACCCCCTTGATGCAATGTCTGTGAGTCCTAAATTCTGTTGTCCAGCACCTCCCTAAACACCACAAATTTTGCCACTCCTAAATTCTACTGTTCATTGTGTCCACTAAATTCTAAAAATTTTGTCGTTCATAAATTTTGCTGCTCGTTTCTTCTCCAAAAACTAAAAAAATTGTCACCCCTTATTTATGCTAGGCCCCGACCCTGCTCGTATACAGCATAAATTGTTTTCGCCTCCCGTGCTGCGCTTGATCCTCGGTTAAACTCGGAGAGCACAATATACCGGAAATGTTCAATTTTGTTTACTGCATATTCCATCTAATACAATCTACAAAACTGACAAATTATGCTCAGAATTACAATACGCCGTGTTTCCAGGAAAACAAACTATAAACTTAAGCAAAAACAATGGAATAGTGGATAGCAAGTTCTTGGCTATGTTGCCCACCCACATAACAAAATGCTACGAACTTATGCATCATTCCAAAGCAAACAGATCGACAGGAATCAAGCATTTTGAATGCTTTGCATGTTAAAACTCATCTTTAGTTAACTAATTTACATTGGTTAGATTCAAATTACTTCCTTTTGTTTTTTAATCACAGCTTTGTATTTTCTGCTATATAACTTCAGCAATTCTATATTGCCTCTCGCACTAAGCCACAAAAGGAAAGCTAAACCTGTCCATAAAATTCCGGAAAGAATCTCCACCCATTCATAGTACAATAGTCCAGTACAAATAGCGATACAATACACGACTCTGAAAAAATGTTTTAGATGATGAGCAAAGGCCAAGCCGTACATCCTCGCCACAATGAACAACTTCGGACAATTAGTTTCCTCACTTTCACTCAGGATGAACAGAACTTCCATGTTTGTTCAAATACTTCCGCCGGAAGTTAACAGGTGCTTTGGAGGTAAGTGACGTAATGGCGGAAATAAATGCTATTCGAAGAGCACGGGAAGCACAGGTGGAAGTTTTTATTTGGAAACTCATCCGTTCTCTATATCAAAATGAAAACCCTGTGACCGTAACTGAAGAGTTTCAGATTGTTCTAGATGCCACTTTTTATTTTATTACTTTGAATAATGAGGCCAGGTTAATTGTTATCAAAAGGCAATACTGTGGACTCATATCTATTCATCATTATTATATCATCTCCTAATTAAATTCAGTACATAATCATCGATGTAAATGGTAATTCGACTTTCGATATGCATAGTAACTAGAAAATATGCTGAGATTTTGCTTTAGGATCTTGACACTTAGTTAAAATCGTTCAATGGTAAATACTGCATATGAAACAAATCTCCTCAAAAGAACATTAAAGTTTTGATATATTATTTTACGGAATTTTCCAGCAGTTTCTGATTAAAAAGTTATAATAATGATAATCTCACCCGATTAAGTTCCAACTATCCAGAGTGACTAGTGCAGCAAACCATCCGGATACTCGGAAAAAAAAGGATAGTTAGATGGTATCGTTTCTGTAGAATAAATATGTATATGCTGCAGTGCAGGTTGAAGATATTTGATTTGTTTGCTTACTTCTATCTTTATTATTTTTTTCTTAATTTGTTTAGTTTTGTTTATCGTAGTTAAATTCAATAAATATTAGGCTGAGAACGAAGCAAAATACTTTTATCTTCATAAACAAGATATGAGTTCACACATTTTTTTTTTTTTTTTTTTTTTTTTCGATTAAGAAATAAACTTATTTTTTATTTACCTAAACACACAATTCATCTTTATTTTAAACGAACCAATGTAACTAATTTTTTTCGCAGGTCTTTAAACTAAATATCAACTTTATTATTGCTTTTATTCAGCAAAATTAAGCAAATAATCATTTTGATATTCTAAATACACTAAGAACAAGCTTAAATTCATCTCGAAGGCTTTAAAAGAGGCGGGTGGAAAAAGAGACACCTGCCTCATGAGGCCGCCTCAGTGTCGCCTAGTAACAGATGGAATCTTCCGCAACTTCTTGAAGTAAAAGCGGTCGCTGATCTTTTATCCCCCTTCTTTTCCACCTACTTTTTTCTTTATATTTTATTTCTCTTTTTGACGTATATTATAACATCGGTCGTATAATCGGACGGACTCGCCTGAAACACCCACCCGAAACTGGTTCGTGTGTCTCTACTTCTCTCGCATCATCGTGTGTATTTGTTTATTTATTTCCGAAAGGTTTTTCTTGTCAAGCAATAGTTCGTGGACGGACGGGTAAACAGATCTCGTAGAGCAGAGGTCAAGTAATGAAGATAAGATACAGATACCATTTATCGCATTTTGTGGCTTGCAAGGATGTATTTTCTCTCTTGCAAAATACGAGCAGGCAGTGCAGTACCCGAAGGGTAAACAAGATTCTTTCTCCTTAATGACATTTCTCATGTAACTGGTAGAATAACGTTTTGCTAATAATTCACTGAAATGGCATTAAATATCAACAAGAACAGCTTATGAAACTATATTGCACCGGCAGAATTTCGATGAAAATGGTGTTGCTTTAGTTATAGGTAACTACTGTAAACGGCATTAAGAGCAGAAGTTCAGCATTAAATTCCAACAGAAGTTTAGATCTTGGTAGGATTCCTTTTTAACATAACTAACATGAGACATTGTTTATCGTGCACAATGCATCATATTGAAAATGCATGAAGAAAAGTAAGCTTATAAGGTATTTCTCCCGCCTCCTTAGCGTGCCTTCGTGGTGTAGTGGTCTGCACGCTCGGCGCGTATTCGAGAGGTCCGCGGTTCGATTTCCAGCGAGGGCATTGCTCATTTTTCACATCTCTTGCTTTCAAAATAACCTAATGTCTCTACAAGCTATATCCAAAGAATGCTTAACACATTGAAAATTTAAATGCTAGATTTAAGTAATATCACGGTAAACAAGATTATCAGGTTTTTTTTTTTTTTTTTTTTTTTAAATATATATATATATGAGGCTTGAATCTGCTAGTAAAAAGCATTCGGGTATCGAGTCTTGTTGATGACTTGTTGGAAAAGTGTTTTTCATGGTAACCAAGTTGATTTCAAAGTTTGCTTCTTTACTGGTGTTTTAAATTTTATCATCTTGCCGAACTCTAATGTATTTTTTTAGAATTTTGTTACTAACATATAAAATATATACACACAATTAATATTTACAAAATAGTCATAGAAGTATTGCGTTTCAGATAAGTACGAGAACGGTCTATCGTTTTCGGCAAATATTAGACGCATCACTCGTTCAACTGAGTTCTTTTCTTTTTTCCCGCCAGAGCGCGTCCGCCGTTGCTGCGTTATTTGTACACAAAAGCGACAACTGGGTAGTTCTCTGTAACAAACAGAATTTCCTTGCATCGGCCTCTCCGTGCTACACCTTGTATATACCAT
The DNA here is from genome assembly GCF_044657685.1 of Stegodyphus dumicola. Classification (NCBI taxonomy): domain Eukaryota; kingdom Metazoa; phylum Arthropoda; class Arachnida; order Araneae; family Eresidae; genus Stegodyphus; species Stegodyphus dumicola. Next base: position 63,104,567 of record NC_140779.1, read on the forward strand.
ATATAGTGCTACATTCTTTACTTTAAAAACTGCCAAACTTCGAAATTCAAAGTACTATTTCTGTTGAATAAGTTAGGCTTTTGCGTTATCACCTGTTTCAAAAATCACAAAACAGAATATCGTAAGTATGTTATCATCAGCTCTTTCATGATACCTCTGAAATTTTTTAATTCTATGCGGCCCCATTAAATGAAGAAAAGCTAAGATTCATAGACGCAAAAATTCTTCGAACAGATAAGAGTTAGATCCATTACAGTTTTAATCTATCACTACGGAAACAGATAATCCAAAGCAGAGATATTGCGAAACAGCAACTTCTTTAAATGAATATCTAGCAAAAGAAGCAAAAATTTCATTCAGAAACTTCATTACATATCAGAATGGGTTCGAAACTTATGTTTAAAGGATCTTTGGGTTAAAAATTTTGTTTTGTGTGAAGTAAGTCAGCCATATGAATTAATGGATAGTTTTTTCTTGTATTTTATCTCCTTTGAATTATATTATTTTTTAAATTCTTTTCCACATAAATTGAATAACTTCTGCCCTTTCTTATATGCCTACAGTTTAATTACAAATAAGCTTGCATGAAATATGGAGGAAATTCTGCTCCATATATAATAAAGAATTTTCATACATTATTTGAAAAACGACGCGCACTGAAGATTTTAAATTCAATTTTATCATATGTGTTTTTGCAGCTTTCATAATATTTTATTTAATTTTAAATTTTCTGCATTAAATACATCTCTGTAATAAGCGAACTCATTATTCAAAATTTCGTAATATCCGGTTTAAAATTCTAGTTTAACTAGTATGCAGCTTCAGTGTCGCTTGATAAACCATTTCCACCAAAAGTTAGTTCAGATTAACTTAAAACGCACACCAACGCTTCTAAATTAACACTTATAATGAAAATTCACAACTTGCGCTTTGCAAAAACAACCAACGAAAATATTGCAAACTCACAGTTCCTCCTTGTAGAAAAGTAAATCTGGCCTTAATTATGTGTAATATAATTGAATAATAAATGGTGGATCTCCTATTTTATGAGTACCAGTATATTTTAACTGAATTAAATTAATTCTTTATTCTTAATCTGTTACGAAACAGTAGAATAATTTCTAGCTGACTCAACAACAGCTACAATTCAGTGTGGATCATACAACTACATAAACTACCAGTCAATCAACATAATCTCGCCTTTCTTTAGCTTCTGTTATATATAACACCTTATTTGCATAATTCCTGAGCGAATCAATGAAATGAAAGGAAAAATAGATGGGAGAAATAGACAAAGCTGAAACCGTTAGCAAAACAATAGCAATCTTATAATTTAAAAAGAGGAAAAGGGCAAAATCAGAAGAAAATGATGCATTGGCTAAAAATTTAACAAAGAAAAATACAAAATATATTTTTACTTTAACTGATAAATCTCTGAAGAAATACAAGCATGTATTGTAACAAAATTAAGAGATTTTTTTACATAAATAGCTTTTGGCCATAGCAACAACATCAAATGCAGAAGGAACCAAACACAAGTGGGAAAAGTTTCTTTTTCATATTGTAGAAAAATAGTCACGTGACAGAATGTTTTGGTGGTACCTCTTATGGGACCCACTTTCAGCAGGAGGGAGGGAGATGTTCCGTTGAATAGAGCGAGGTCACTCTACTTCGCAGCACCTGCTTTATATTCTTTTTCAGATTTTGTATGCTTCTTTCTCTTGAGCCCTCTCTTTTGGGATCTGATGCATAGAAAAATTTTCCACTCATTCTAGAAAGACTTCATGCTGCTTAAAGGAAAGTGCTGAAATAAAAAATAATAAAAAATCTGCTTTAAGTTATGAGCTATTTATAGTTACGGAGGAAAAAAAAGGACTTATTCACTTGCGTATAACAGTTATAATTCCCTTAATATAACAATTATAATTAGCCTTAAGAATTATGTATTTGTATTCTATATAACTGCCAGTCCATCAGTTAGAAATTATGGTAATCAGAACTTTCAAATCAAACTCCGTTACAATTAACTTGTCGTCATATTTGTCTACCAAACTCTTTTTGTTATTTCTCATACTGTAGTAAAATGAGCAGTTGTGCATACGAAGTCAGACGGGATAGGTCAGAAGTTAGCTTTAAAACGTTATTATCTTAATATGGCTTTACAATGTTAAAAATGAAACTATTAATAATTCCCTTCATTAAAATATAATTAATTATTTATTATTATTAGCTTTCTGTATGAAACAAAATGAACGTTCGAAAGACAAATCAGAAATTATCTTTAAAAAAAAGCTAATAATTTAGGTTAGATTTTACAATATTATAATCGAAATCATCATCATTATTATTAAATTAATCATCATTATTATTAAATTTTAATTCATTACTCCTTATTTAATTAATTATTCCTTATTATTACATTGTTCGATATTCGATATATCCATTTCAGATACTATACTATTTTAATAACACAACTTTTAGTTAAATCTTTTGACCCAATCAAAGTAAGGTTATTTACTATTTAATTAAATTGTTAAGTTAAAAAAAAAAGTATATGGGAGTGTAAAATGCGAAAAAAAATGTAAATGCCTATAGTGACGTTTTAAGTGAACTTCAGTACTTAAATATTTCTGTACAGCAGAATATATTTTTACTCAATGTTGCTGTTTTATTTGATTGCACTGAAGTTTGATATCTCTTCATTGGTTGAAATAGTACTATTTCTCTTCGCAGACGGATCATCGGTACTTGTATGAAGCTGTTGCCACTCAAGAAGCTGTGATGTTATAATATTTACTTACATCAGGTGAGAAAACTTTTTATTACTCAAAACTGTATAAAATTTTTAGATGTTACGACTGTTAATACTAAACGCGAAAGTTACAACTTGGCCTTTTATACATATTGTTACGGATTTTGTATTTAGTTAACTATTTAGCTAAAATTGTTTTATTTCCCCGTGCAATGCAGCGCATGACGAGTTTTAAGAGAAAGCTACGCCGAAAAAGTAAAAATACAGGAGCACGCGCATTTAACATTTATTAAATAGATATCTCCTAATTGAACTGCTTTGTTTTCCAGAAACTTCGAGAAAATACCAGAATGTTCTTGTGCATGATTAAAAAGCTTATAAAAGCTGGAGCAAAACATCTCAGTTCAGTTGTTTACTAAGTTTTGTTGTTGATTACAGCAAATTCGCTGCGAGATCGGATTAGCTTTCTCTTGCGCTTTGAATTGTGTTTTATTTAACGTTTTAGTAATTTAAAATATACCTACTATGTGATATTGTACGAATATCGGCGAGGAAAAGTTTCAGCACTTTGTTTTATTTCTTTTGATAAGAATAAATTTTGTTAACTTTTCATAAGACTTGTGCATTCAATCTATTACGAACCCGTACGCACGCAACAATATTTACAGGTAACCGGAAATAACATTATAACAAAGGTCGATCCTGTAAATACAAAATATAATTTTTATTCTTCCAATTCAATCAATGCATTTTAGTTACATTATTTAAATTGATTGGAACTTAATGAATTAAAAGTTTGTTTCCTCAACCAGAGGTTCTATTAGACTCAGTCTTCATTGTTTGTCTGTAAGACTTTTGATTTAAATTTAAATTAATTTAGTTTTATACTTAAAATTTAGTTTTATACTTATCTGATTTCACTGCTATTTAATTCTTGAGAAATAATTGTTTAATTACCAATTAATTATCAAGAAGTTTATTCTTTACGATGGAACTAAAGGAAATTTGACTGAAATAGTGTCTAAAAATGTGGATGATAATTATTTCAAAGTTGTGTAAAAAAAAAAAAAAAATGTAAAAGTGATATAGTCAAAATAATATAGGCACAGCCTTAATATATTAAAAGCCTTTTTATGGTGCTAATGCAGCGGTTCTCAACCTGTCTTGCACCATGTATCTCTTTCAATATTGCTAGAAGATTACTAGAGACCCCACTTCCTTTCCAAAATTCAAAAAATACTTATAATTTATTCAGATTTAGATTATTTTCTAGCGTGTTCTATAAATTAAACAAAAGTATAGAAAATGTTGATAAATACCAAAACTTGAATAACAGTATTTTTCATAAGCATAAATTAAAACTAAATACTTAACAGTCAAAGAAAATTCTGGCTGCATTCATCCTGAAACTACTACATTCCCTCTCAACGGGAATTCTCCTACTGGTTGAGAATCCCTGCACTTATCTATAAATTATTACACATTTAATAAAAAAATGTAAAGAACTTTTCAGCATATATGTGTACTTTAAATTAAGTTACTCTATTTAAAATATAAATATAAAAAAAGAGTAATAAAACTGGCTTTGTGTTGAGTAGAATCAAATTATTTATGATCTTTTTTACCTTATAGATTGCATTTATTCGACGCACAACTTCCTAGTGCTGCCATCTGTCGCCTGAAATCTGTGATAGCCACGTCATATTTTCCGTGTGCCTCTCCTTGTGAAAAGAAACACAAATCAAAAAGTTATTATTCGTGGCTGTAGATTGATACGTATAAACTGACAATACAATGACTAAAACTATATGATTTAAAATATATCATTAAGAAAAGAACTGGGTGTTTCAATGTGGAATTGTCACTAAGTAACTTTAAGATTACAGTATGTACCTTTTTTTTTTTTTTTTTTTGGAAAGATCCTATTCACAAGATATCTAATTCTTGTATCATATTATATAGCTAGAAAATTCCAAACAACTGATTTTGAGTCAGGACAGTTATACTGTTATGAAAGGCAAAGGACTTCCTTCTAAATTTAAGGATCAATTATTTCATAAAGTTTAACAAAAGACAATTGACTTATAATATTTAATAAATGTTAAATGTTATCATTACGTTATGTGCTTATTTCATATTGTTTTTATATACCGAATGCTTTCATAACGTTTCTTGTAGATATTGAATTATCGATGAAAATTTTAGAACAAAGAAATATGTATATCTATGATAAGTATTGCTGTAAAAAGTATAAAATGTTGTATATATTATGTATGTAAAATGATGTAAAGAATTAAATTCATTCTATTTTGCATTTGTTATGAATTTATCATATATTTTCGATTAACCTTCAAAGCAATTATTTACTGAAGAGACATTTATCATGTGATGTTTAAGCTTTTATCCATTTTTAACCCCTCAGATATATTTTATAACATTAATATGTTACCATCCTATTTCTCAGGCAATATTCTGGTTAAAGTTTGATAGAAAAATTATGAAGTTGATAGTTTCATCTTACATGATCATCTCTTGATTTTCCTCACAAATATTTTTTTAATTAAGAAACTGCTTTTTTATATTTTTGTTTTTAAAAGTCAGTCCAATAATTTTTCACTCCTCAAAAGATACAGACCGCATGTGTAATAAATGACAGATATATATTATTTATGGAAGAGAAAAAAGTATAACTGAATATAAATATACATAAACCTGTACATATGAACAAAGATGAAGTGCTTAAATTATAAGTTAGGAAATTTTTATATTTGTCATAGGAGCTATAGCAATACCCCTGACGTGGCATGAATGTGTGGTTCTGAATTCAATTCTAATCAATAATAGAACATTTAAATTTGTTTTATAGTTATTTATTTAAACATAAAGAAAAGTCGAGTCTCAAACTTGTACTTTCGTTTTCAGGAGCTTTTAAAATATCGATTTGTAGGGGAAACATCTACTCACTTCCTTTCACTTCTTTCTCTATCTTCTGCTGCCACACTGCATACCTAAACTTACTAATGCAGCAAAGGTCATGTTGCACAACAGCCTCCTGAATCATAATTATTGTTATCATTTGCATTAATTGCTTTGATTTAAAACATTTTGGCAAAAATTAAAACTTAGAATAAGGATATTCTAAATACTTTAGAGAAAGGGGAAATTATTTGTAATTTTGTTTGTTGTTTGCAGAGTAAATAAGAAATGGGGAAAACGTTTTTATCATGTACAATGTTTTTTAGTGTAAAAAATAAAGCAAAATTCATGCAAATTTTTATATTCAGTTTTATTTCATCTTCAGGTATTCGTTTCATATTGACAGGGCTAATTATTTTAAACTGAAAAACTTATTTCAAATTAGTAAAACTTTTCTCTTAAAAATAAATTATAACGTCTAACATCGCAGTGCGATTGGTTCCATTCGTAAGAGGATTTAATCTCGGAGCCCGGACTTTTAGAAGAACATGATTAAAGATCACAGAGTTCTAGTTATTTCAATGCTTCGAGTAAGATCAATTCAGTAAAACTTCCATTTATTGTTTTTAAAGATGACTAAAGAGGAAAATACAATGAATATTACATACTGCTCATGAGTCAATAAGTCATAACACATAGGGAAACTATGACATATTGTTCATAAATCAAGAAACTGTTGCATATTGTTCATAAGTAACATACTGAAAATAAACAGCATATATTATTCTTAGCATGAATGTACCTACTATTAAAAACCTACTGTAGTACCTCCGTATTAAAGCGGCCACTGCGCTCAATCTCCAAAGTTGACAACTTAAACAACCTGAAGAAGTAAATACCTCTACTTTTGATTAAAAAAAAAAAAAAAAAAAAAAAGCATTATCTTTCACTTCTTAACTGAATTTTGCCTCAATTGAAAATTACGGCTTGAAGTTTCACAACATCTCGTGCCGTCTATCTCCTTCTTCCAGAGTCCTTTTAGGCGAAGAATGGAAACTAACTCTGAAATCCATGAAAAAAAAGAAGAATAACCTGATGAAGATTAACGGAAATATGTGCTACCAAATTTAGAGTGCAAAGAGAAGGTAATGGAACATACTTTGCTTCAAAACGTTCCATGCGGAAAACATTGCGCCGAAATGTTGATTTAAAACGAATAATCATATCATTTGTAAAAATGGCGAAAGATACAGTATTGAAAAGCAACGTTGTGGGAACGATAGACCCAAGTTCAGCTATATTTTAATCCGCGGAATCTTGGTATTGCGTAACGATCAATCAGGATTCCGCAGGATATGATTGAAAAGCATTAAATACGCCCACTGAGTGAGGGAAAATATTTTTTCCAGTCTGAATTTTATTGAAACAGCCTGGATAATTTCCTTTAAATAAATTAATAAGAATTATTAGATTTACCTCACAGGTTTTGAGGACATTTGTTTCAAAACAAGCAAGGCTTGGTTTAATCGCGTTTTCTCTCTTAAGTGGGATTAAATATGATGTTAATTATAGTTTTGAATGGGAAAAGTATGTTGCTGAGTATTTCATTTTTTGCTTGAAATGCAAAACTTGTAATAAGTGTGATATATCATACTGATTTATTTAGATTAATACAGCATCATCTGTGTTTATGATTCCAAAGACCCATAAATACTGTGATTAGACTATGGAAGAAGAGTTCCTGGTTTCGTTTATAGCAAGGCAATGTGGATACGACGTCTTCTAAGCTAATAGTTGATCGACACATAAGCAGGACAATGATGGAGGGCTTTAGAGGACGCTTTTTAGGCGTCTTTGGGGTCTGTAGTTATTGTAGAACACACCATGTTCTCCGGTTGCATTAGAAATTGGAATAGTCAAAAAAAAGAAAAAAATTAAATAATTTCCATTTCTCTTGCGGCATGATATATTTGTGTGACAGAAATAAATTTGCCTTCATCTTCTATTAAAAGTAAGAAACACGGTTCCATTTTATCATCAAAATGCATAATATCTAATATATAATTTTTATAAATCTCTTTCAACCTTTCTACACAGACTTTTCTTTTTAAATTCCAAAAATTTAAACTAAAGAATATTTTTTAATTTTCTGTATTGCTTTTATGCACTTCATTTCTACGAAGACGTCCTGCTATTTTATTAAAAGAATTGAAAATAATATTCACCTTTGAAAGCAATTTAGATACTTCATTACTTTCATCTTTAAAAAAAGTCCTTATTTATTTGTGGCTGTGATTATTTATTTGTGTCCTTCCGATGTTAAAAATTTCATATCGATTGCTTCTTTTTCTATGTTAATCACAGACCACAAAAAAGAATTTAAAAAAAAAATTCCTTTTTTGTGGCTTCTAACTCTGTTCTGCAGATGTCAAAGATTTCATATCAATTGCTTCTTTTTCTATGTTAAACAGTTTTATGACGGAATCTTGCAATAAAAATTTTTCGAAGATTTTAATAAATCAAATCTCGTAAATAGAATGCAGTGAGTTGACATAATGCTATCAACAAATCTTTCATTCTCTGTAAAACTGTATTTCAAAGTTTAACTACAGATGTCAGATAAGGCTTCTTTTTATATGGTTGTAAGCAAGTTTTAATGCCAGTATGGCATCCTTTCTTTGTCGACCATCTTATATCGGATATTTGTTATACCATTAAATTATCTTCACACTTTTCAGCTTTTCATTGCAGGTCTTTTGATTGTTTCACCATTTTAGTTAACATTTGTCAATGATGAAGGGATGCAAGGGGAAAAAAAAGGTGCAAATAATTCTTGCGTAACTTAAAATACTACAATGCATCCGAACATCGGCGATGCATTTGAAAATGTCTTTCACTCAGGTAATCGGTACGTTGATAAGCTCTTAGAAATATCCAGGAGCTATTTGTAGTACGTTGGTTATCTAGTCTAGAATCGAAAGATTTGAAGATTCTCAAAACATACTCTCGTATTTTGGTGGAAAGTTCCAGTACTATAAAGTGTTCCTTTTGGTAAAATAAAGTTTACATGAGCTATCATCGCTTCTGTGTGTATTCAGTCTATTAGTAACCCCTATGCACACAACAATATTGATCATATAAAATTACCTGAAGCACAGCTTCGGGCCTACGAAATTCAAAATTCTCTTTCTCAATCTTTACCAATTTTTAAAAATGAAAAACATTATTTTCCTTTAGAAGATTTTCCTGCAATAAGGACATAAGTACACCTTATCTATTCATTCGTAAATCTTTTCGTCCTAAAATTTTTTGAGCAGGTTCACTGTCTTTCTCATGCCGGCATTTCAGCATCAACAAAACTAATCTCTAAGCAATACTTTTGGCTTAAGGCGAAAAAATTTTTAAACGACCGAGTTTTGCTTACAATGCCCAACTCTCTAAAATTCACAGACATTAAAATTCACTTTTGGGTACATTTTTCTTGCCTTTTGCAAGATTTGTACATAGCCATATAGATCTCATAGGTCTTCGGTGATCGGACGAGAACCAGTATCTGTACGAATTATGTTAATTTTATTAACAGTTAAATTTTGAGTTAAAGTTCCTTTCCTGTCAAATTCTTAAACTTCAACTTACTACTTCCGGCCAGAACGTAGTTTTAAAATCACTGAATACATAATGAGGAAGAGCGGTATTTAACCGCGAAGTTCTACTTGCTGAGTTAGAGAGAATCAGAGTTTCTGATTTGCGCGCGTCTACCTTTTTGGCTACTCTCTCGCAAAGCTGTTATTACGCTCGGCCGTACTCAGGCCCTTTTGATAGCTTTGCAGTTAATTAGCTTTAAGAGGCCAACTCGGTTAGAATCTTGATAGCTTCAGCTATATCTCTTTAGATATAGCTGAAGCTATCAATTTAAATTAAAGAGTTTAAATTAGTTTTAGTTTACTTCTTAGCCTAAGTTCAAGCCCAAGTATCGTCTTTTACTATACACTCCAAGACGGAGTTCTGTTAAATCTTATTTTAATAATAAAGGGTTATTTACCCTTTCATCTTGTTGTTTCTTGTCACACGAACTCAAGCGATTATTCGCTTAACTGTTCTTAAGATTCTTCACGTTCCACAATAACTTAGCATTTACAAAGTGAAGAACTCTACAGTTCCTGCTCCATCATCTGAAGGAAACAGTTATTGCATGACAATTATTCACCGTTTCACCAGATGGGAAGAAGTTATACTTACTGTTGACATCCCGCTCAGATCACATGCAGAGCTTTGGCTGCCCTGTATCAATTCCAGCTAATTGAGGATGAAATTTTTAATCTCGCTTATCGAAGGATTTAATGAAGGTTTTGGGTACACAGCGCATTCGGACTGCTGCATGCCATCCTCAGCATACTTATTTGGGAAGCAATAATATATCCTGGAATGATAAACACTAGTTGTTCCACGGTTCTTCCGATGTTAATTTAAAATAACTCGTGGAAGAAGATCAAGAAGTTGGTGAGCCAAGTGCCACGATGCTAAATGTGGATACCATTTTCTTTCTGTTTGTATTATCCTACATGTCCATTTCGAAATGCAAAGATTTAGTTATAACATAATACCGAAGGAATAAAATTACAAGCTTTGTGAATTAAGAAATATTCTTAGGAAAGCGAATAAGAATGAGTAAAATTATAGTTTATCTTGCAGCAGAGAAAATGAAGAATTCTCGGAGACAATCAATTACTCATATGACTGTAAGAAAGAAAAGTGGTGTAAAGGTGTACCGATACCAAACATAATTTATAAATAATACTTATAAAATTTTGCGTCCTCAAATATTTTAAATAACGCTTTTCACTATTAATTCGGCTATAAAGAAGATGAATTTAAATGTATTCCATAATAAGTTTTAGAATTCTCAGTGTTTTAGAAATATCTCAAATACTGTTACAATGACAATATTCTAAGACGTCTGGAATAGATCTAATTCTTTTCCGATATTTTAACTTGTTAACAAATGGAAGATTTAGTGCTGCCATCTATGCGAACCGCAGAAAGCTAATTATGCGGGAAAGTAGTTTGTGAAAACTAAAACTTTTACATAGCTCACGCAAAAGAATAAATATCGCTAAAATATCTATTTGCGTTCTTAAGTTTTCACAGAAGTACTATAAGATTTCAGCGTAAAGCACATGATTAATGTATACGAATTTAATTAAATGATTATTTAGGAATTATTTAATTTGCCTTTACAACTTTTACATTCTACGATTTTCTGAATTAATTCTCTATATTATTTTATCGTTTAATATAGGCCCGCTGATATATTAAGGAAATGTGATACAATCAATTAAGAGTAGGATACAACTCAACACTTCTCTCGATTACAGAAAATACGTTAATAGTTTGAGGAAAATATTCAAACGCAGTGACATAACTCTATGCGGACATTTATCAGGAATGTAGAGTAAGTATGTACACTGCGGGAAAAAAAAAAAAAAAAAAAAAAAAAAAAAAAAAAAAAAACAGTTCTATTTCTCCCATTCTACTCGGCCGATCCACAAAATTGCGTTTTTCATGTCTCGAAAGCGCTACTTAGGATATATATTAGATTTATATATAGCACTATTCTAACATAGGTATTTTTACACAAAATCGGACTTTTTCTGAAATAACATACCAATTTTTTTACATATTTCGATTCTACGACTCAAATTATGCCTAAATATTAAATTTTGTATAATTTGGTGGAAATTTACGGAGAAATTCAAAAATTTATGTTGGCGCTTTTTTTCAGTTTGCGCCAAGAATAGTTCACTTGGCGAACTTCTTAATATATGGCAACCTTTTTTCCTTTCCCTTTTTACATTGTGCGGGAACGGAAAAAAGGCACTTCGTTCTTTCTTTCAAATAATGTTCCTTATATTATATTTTTAATTATAATTGTTATTATTTTAAATAATTTTTTCCTTTCTTGAAATTCTTTTTAATTAAGTTGCATGGTTTCTTTCAAAAAACTGTTTTAAAAATTTCTATTTACTCATTTGAACTGCATAGTTTAAATAAAAGGTGCATCGTTTATTTTTTCAAATAGTTTTCTTTATACTACATTTTTAGTCATAGTTATTATTTTAGATAATTTTTTAATTTTTAGTCCAAAGGGGCTTTGTCCCTGAAGGACTATTGTTTTCGTTTTGCGATTTTGTGTCGAATCACTACAAACGGCGTATCACTTTTCAAATTGTTGCACCAAATGTTAGAGTCCTGCATTATATTTGAAGAAATTAAATAATGAAGAATCTGTGTAAATGTATGTATGTTTCTCGCATTGTGATAAAACGAAGGTACCTAGAGCCATCGAATTTTGAATGACGTACTCCTACTGCTAATATGGGCATCTGAAAACCCAAATTTGAAATTTAGAATTTGTTTTATTATTGATTTCATATTTTTGTAAAACTTTAACGACTTTTTGATTAACAAATTGAACGATTTTAAAGCGAGCAATGTCAACACTTTACAGGGGGGGGGGACTTTTTATCTCCAGCGCGCTGAACTGTATATCGGAAATTCTAAAGATATGCTCATTTTAAAATTATTTTGCGGCAATGCTGTTGAACTGAATTTTATGGTACAAATAAAATAAATAAAGGTAACACACAAAACGTTAAAAAAACGCCCCTTTGGACGTAATTTAAAATCTGAAATCTTTCAGATTTTTTTAGATTTTTAGTTTGTGTGGCATTGTTTCAACAGATAATTGTTTTAAAATTTTCTATTCATTCATTCGAAATGCACATTTAAAATATATTTATTAATATAAATTTTCCAGAATTTTATTTTATTTATTTGAATTGCGTTTCTTTCGGAAGACTACTTTGTGACCCACACTACGATACGTTTGAAAACTGCATATATTAAAATAGAAAGTACGGGAAAGCACAGTTAAAACGCCTTTCAATGTTCTGTTCAGAAAAGATAGTATATAAATAAGAGAGATGTATATCCGATATTTTAATTTAGGATGATTTGCATACATTGCTTTAAACAGTTTTATCGTTGTGCCCATTGCTTTACACAATATTATCATCCTATATTTAATTTCTTAAAATGTTAATTTTAGCCAAATATTTTAAGTTAAAAAAATACTAAATTTTATGCAAAAATTTATTTTTTCTTCTATGGCCTGCTCTTTTTCTTCAGGCATTCTGCAAGTATGTTAAAAAGCATCCAACTTTTCGAAACATCTTGGTATTTCTTTTGACATTCATTTAAAAATAAAGTTATCGCCCTCCATTTCATAAAAGCCCACATACAGCCGAGTGGCAAAGTCGCTGAACACTGGTAGTTTGCTCCGAGGCTCGAATCCCAGCGAACAGGCTGGTTGCATGGGCGTTTACGTGGTTTTTCTTATGTGTAACCTGTATACGAGCTGGTTTCCCTTAGAAAGTTCTTCATGAAGCATCCCTCCTTTTGGGCAGATATTGCTGTTTTGCCGTAACTTAATAATCCAATTCAATCCATTTCATCAGTATTTAGTCAGAGCCTTTATCAGTCTTTAGAAGCTAAGCATTTTGAAGGCATGAGATGAAAGGAAAGATTGGTTTCATCAAGAGGGAAAACGTTTTTAGATGGCATCCATACATGTCACTGGATGAATTCCGGAATCTTCAAATAACTCGAGTGAGAAATCATGGGATGCTCCGTTTATGATATATGATGTTCTATGACGTAATTTACATTTATATAACCATATAGTCGAAAACCAGTCGCTCTTCACTTTAATTTGTAATTACATCATTTTTGTCTTTTCTGTTAACACAAACTCAGTTGCTTTGCTGCTATTTTGCTGGTGTACACGTCCAAGTGGTTTCTCTTTGAGCACACAACTTCCTTAAAGAAGATTCCTCTTCAAATTTTTGCTTTCTCCCCTCTAATTTCCTTCTTACCTTCTACATTTGTTTATAGTGCTGACACACACAAAAAAAAAATTAAGATTTTTCGATTGTTTTTTTAAATATTTGCATCAAATGCGTTTCAGCTGAAGACAGCTTTTCATTTTCTAGACATTTTAACTATAAATAAAGTTTAAATCAAAGTCCAAAGGATAAATATTTGAATTAAAAGATTTTTGTTAAATGAGAAAGAAGTAAACCACTCCAGCAGAACTTATCCTGTACCACCGAGTAACCCGATTGTAATATCTGGTGAAAACAATCTAAATCTGTAACCAATCCTTTAATATAAACTCTGCTGCTAGCATAAACTGTTATAACTGTAACAACAAGGGTGCCCTCTGTTGAGTAGCCAGAAAAAAACCTTAGTAAAAGCCAAGTGTCTAATTTGATAGATTGTATCAGACTCTTGCTCTGTAATTTTCTTAAAGTTAAATGTAATGTCCGTGTGTAACTTAAACCTGTTAATAAATAATTGTTACACTATAAAGTAATCTTCTATGACCCTATCCAAAACGACCTCTTATAAAGTATAGCCAAACGTTAATGTTTAGCTTTAAGAATTTTCACTTGGCTTTTGTTCACTTTCTTTTTCAGAAACAGTACTTGCATCCACACCTCTGAATCCAACTCCTAAAGAACTACCTCGCCCGTCAGCCATGAATTTTTCTGTGCCACTCCGATGGCTTATCAGCAACAAATGGTTGTTGTCAATGATATAATTTGCTTTGCATTTAAACACTAATGTTCTATAATGTGTTAACTCTTAATGTTTAAAACGTGAAAGTACTTAAATATGAAAATGCAAAAATACTTTGCTGTGTTCTTAAAGTGTATATATATATCTTTTGTGAATATTGTATCATTTTGAAGTGATTAAGAAATTCTTTCATTTTATTTGCACATAATAAGTGCACGAGAACTGCATAATCATAATACTGAGTTTTGTTTCGAAATGGTAAATGTGGTAAAACATAAAAAGGTGTAATATATTAAAAGCGAGGCATTTTAGGAGTAAAAATTCTGTATTACAAATTGTTATGTATAATATGCTGAACGTATTCAATCTTATAAACGTAATTTCGATGTGAGCTTAACTTGATGGGGTGTACTCCAGCCAAAGAATATGTATTGTTTAGACTTTCTTTGCTCCAACTGCGCGAATGAAATTCCTCCCGGGTCCTGCTATAGTCCAATTGCGCGAATCACAAAATTTCTTTCCCCTGTTGCTTACAGGGTTACACTTTAACTTTTCGAAGCCAGTTGTAGGCAAGAGGAAAATAAAAATAAAAAAATAGAATTACATATCACAAGAACAATAAAAAAATATCGGTACTTACGTATTAACGCAACCAGGCCAAAATTCGCATAAATCGCCAAATTTGGCGACCCTACTTACGGCAACCCTACGTGTTATACGTGTTATACGAAAGTTTATTTGTAAAAAGAAAAAATAACACTGGGCGTGTACTACCATAGCAATGGGTTTTCGGCGGAATTTACCGAGAAAAGAAAGAGACTTTTTTGGTTACTGTACCTAACAGAAGCGCCGTTACCCTCATGGAAAAAGTTTACGAAAATATCAAGGAAGGAAGCATCATTTATTCGGATTGTTGGAAAGGATACAATACAAGTGAGTTCGAAAATGCTAGATTTCTGCGTGGAACTGTTAATCACAAATATAACTTTGTGGATCCCAACACGGGCGTTCACACACAACATGTAAGAGCGCATGTGGGGCTCAGCCAAATAGCGCAACAAAAAACAGAGAGGAACAGCCCGTCATCATCTTGACTCATAGCTTATCGAATTTATATGGCGCCAAGCTCAAGCTGTTAATGGCGAAGACGGTTTTCAATCAGTGCTAAAAGCAATAGCCAAAAGATTTCCGCCGAAAAAATAATTCTGCAACTTATTCAAATTCGAAACCGAAAGGGTTTAATTGCTATTTTATATTTTAAAACAAAATAATATAAAAAACTGTATTAAAAATTATCTGTAATTAATAAATGTACATTTTCTTTCTATTCATACTTTTTTACTCAAACTTACAAATCGCGCCAACCTGGTTGCGATAATATGTAAGTACCAAAATATCTAACAAGCAGGCTAATTACTTGAATAACAGTAATAAATGGAAGAGCTAACAAAGAAAATAAAAGGTATTGGTAAACATACATATTAGCATTACAAACATCTTTCATTTATTATAATAATATCATAAATTAAATAATTATAAACATACCAATTATATTTTTTATAAATTACATCAATAATAGTCAAGATGTCTGAACTAGACTGAAAAATTTAATAGAGTTCACTGGCGTGCCAAAGATTATTCCATATCAAAGTGTGTTAAAGTGTGCTAAAAATAAATATTTTTTGTTAATTAAAATAATCATGTAAATGTTTGCAGAAGTTAATAGTTAAATTTAAAGAAAGCTTAGCATGAAATCTATTATAACAACATTACTATGCGTTTGGAACACTGACGTATAAATTGTAAATAATTTTAAATTATTATGCTAAGTTTTTTCTGAAATTTATCTAGAAAAAAAGAATTAGATAAACAGTACTGCAAATTAATATCAGTCAGGCCTCTCAATAAATAAAAGTTTATTTTTTAACCAAAAATTAAAAATTGGGATGCAAAAGTTTGTGTAATATACTTGGAAATATCTGAGCATATAATTAATTAAAAATGTATAATTAAATTAATAACAAGCTAATTAACAGTAACATTAAGCTTAATTTCATTCAATCTAAATCAAGCAATAAATAAATCGATCAGGAACTCCGCATAACTGAAGTTTTATTGCTATCTTAAGTAGATTTGTGTATAAAATAAATATTTGCACTTGTGAAACAAGTGGATAATGTACTGATAGCCAACAGGAATTAAAATACAGTAGTTAAAAATATAATTACTTGTCTGAAGGCATGCAAAATTCCTATGGCTAGAGAAATTGAATGATTATAGAAAACTGATAAGCGGTACAGTGTGAAAAGAAACTTCTGGAATAAACATGTTAAGAAAATTATATGGAGAAATAATCCATAATTTATTGATATCCATATAAACTCTATGCTTTTGGAAAAAGTTACATATAATTCGCACCAAAGAATCAATCACCGAAAACGAGTTAATTTCTTTCCTTATTTTTTCTTATTAGAGGGATTTGTAAAAAGGTATGCCAAGGTGAAAATTTGTGCAATATTTATAAAGAATAAATTTAAAATGTATTTTTACTTCATGAACTGAAATTCTTAAGATACATTTTTACACAGTAAATAAGTACAAAAAAAGAAAGAGCTGGGAGATCTCTGGGATTAGACACTCGGGTCGAACTACTAATGTTTAGTGAGTTTTCCGCTTGATCATATGACCTTTTGAAATTAGGCTGAACAATACATTAAAGAAAGCAGAAGATACAGCACAGATAAGAACAAAAGTGGGCTGAATTAGAGATTTACATGTTTCGTGAATGAGCTAAACTTATCTGTATGCCATTATGAAGTATTAGGAATGTAGCATAA
The DNA here is from genome assembly GCF_044657685.1 of Stegodyphus dumicola. Classification (NCBI taxonomy): domain Eukaryota; kingdom Metazoa; phylum Arthropoda; class Arachnida; order Araneae; family Eresidae; genus Stegodyphus; species Stegodyphus dumicola. The sequence goes on from NC_140779.1 coordinate 63,121,712, forward strand.
AAGCATCAGTGAAAAAGGCAATGGCAATTTAAATCATTGTAATCTAAATTTATAACATTATCAGAATCTGCTATTAATTTCAATACTGTTGAAAAAATTATAAATGAATTATATTATAAATCACATGAACTCGTTGCATCATAAATTACAACAGTTAGAAATATTATTAGCGTGATTTAGCGACTATCTTTGTTAGCAAATAATTTCAAATAATTAATTTTATAAATAATTCAGCCTGAAATTAGGTTAGAAAATAAGCTGCATGCTGAAGCTGTACTAAGGTGTTAAAAACACCTTCTGTTAACTAAAGTTATGATGCAAGAATTTGTAAAAATATCATTTAAATATAAATTGGCATAAATACAATACAAAATATCTAAATTCTACATACATGAAATCTTGAATACAGTGTAACAATATATGAAAAAGGAATGGATTAAAAGGGAACTGAAAATTCCAAGATATTAATATAAGGGAGTTCGATTTTTTTTTTTTTTTTTTTTTTTTTTTTTTTTTTTTTTTTTTTTGTTGTTGTTGTTAATTATGAAAATTCTGCAGATGCTCATAATTATCCATTTATTAATTAAATGTGTGTTAAAAATTAAATATATGCCAAAGTACATCAGGTAGAGTAACTGGAGAACAGAACAAATATTTAAACGTTTCTAGTATTAAAATATGGAATTTGTAAGAAAGTTAAATAACCTTAAAATAACTTCAATGACTAAAAGTGGAAAGCTTAATACAGCATGTATTGCAATAATATTAGTGTGAATTTAGAACCACTTAAGAAATCCAATTTTTAGATTTAATAAAGAGAATTTTTTTAATTAAATAAGAACTGTTTACCAAAAATGGTAAATTTGAAAGTTAAAATCATTCTGCTATCTAAGAAGATTTTTTAATATTTATCTAGACAAGAAAACTTATTTAAGTTGCGGTACAAATCCGATATTTGATAGACTGATTATGTATCCGTTTTATGTATGTCATTAATCTATCAATTATATTATTCAAAACAGATATATATATATCAGAAGCTAAAATCTATAACTTGGAAAGTTTTTAATTCTTACAGAGAATAAAAAAGACCTGGCTCATTATTTTTTAAGCATCATAAAACTTTAAAATGAGTGTAAAAGAAATTCATTTTTACTTTAGCATAAGTCAGATTTTAAATTGGTATTTGTTTTGTATGCACAATTTTTACAATATTGATAAACGAAAATAGAGGCTTGCACTCTCAATAAAATGTCCCATTAATGGCGATAAATGACTTTTTGTAGCACCCATCTTCTTGGGAATTCAAGTTCTTAGAAAGAGGGGACAGGAAATCATCGCGCATTTCGTGGGTAAGATAATAGGGGGGGATCTTCGATCACATTTCGCGCAGTTCGTACCCTACCGTCACATAAACTACGTTTCTAAATCCTTATGAATAAATAAGTAAACTGTAATTATCTAGCATTCTGACAAATATTCCATTTATAATATGTGAAAATTCATTCTATACATTGTTTTTGATTAGTCATATGATTTTTGTTTCGTTTACTTAACCAAGGGTACATCTATAAATCTCTAAATTGTGTTTCTGCGGAGCTTCGTTGGATAATCGAAATTCCTGTTCAAAACATTTACTTTCTTCTAAAATTTGTTCTAATTGTAATTAACCGTATTTTTTACAGAAGGTACGAGTAACTCAAAGATAAATGGAAGACTAAGCGATCAGATGTCACTGGTGTTAAGCCGGATGTATGGCGTATGCGAAAACGAAATATGCTCTATAAAATTAGTAATGTCAAAACTGACCTTTCACGAAATGGAGTCTTGAAGAGGAGCTCTTTTGAGAGGGTAAATGAATATCTATCTGTCTGTCATTCTGACTTACTCTCTCTTTCTCATACACACACGCAGCATTAAAAAAAAAAAAAAAAAAAAAAAAAAAAAAAAAAAATAGAAGGGGGGAAAAAAAAAAAAAAGAAAATTTGAAGGATTCCAAATTTTAACCTCGCATCAGAGAGTTTGTTAAGGTTTTTTTATGCTCTGACTAAGAGTCTGCTCTTGGACTCACTGTTCGCAGAACAGTTCTTGCCTTTATTATTAAATATCGCTTTCTTCGCACTTACGTCTCACAGAATTCAACAGCAAAATGATAAAATGTTTAAAACAGCATACCTTTAGAATTTCTTATTAAGTGTTCCCACTCATTTTTTTAAATATTCTACATTATTTTTTACAATACAAGGTAATACCATTATTTTATTTGATAAGTGATTCGGACACAAAAGTGAGAATCGAGGTTCTTCGCCCTCTGCTGCAAAAAATTTAAATTTTAAATAATTCAGGCGTCATTTGAAGGTTTGGCGAGAAAATATCCAAAAAACTCGAAAATGATATGGTTAAAATGTGCAGAGAACAAGATGAATACTGTAAAGGCGTTTAATGAAGCAAATTTTATAGCAACAAATACTAAGCAGAAATCAATTTTAGTGCTGCCATCTATGAGATGAATTTAAACTTATTTTAATCATACAAATTCATTATTTAAATATTCTCTAGGTCACTTTTCAGCTTACTGAAATTTTGTTTCCCACTCTTAATCATCAAATAAGATGTTTAAAGCACTTTTTTAACTAAATTATGCTAAACTTTCCTATGAAAATAAAATCAAATGCTATTTTTACTTCCTTGTACGAAGTAAAGATGAAGTATCGTAATCGCGAAAAGTTTCAGGCAGCATATTTCAACGAAAATATCCATTTTGACCGCTATCGAATGCAATTTAACAATGTTTTTGCGCGATATCTGTACGTAAGGACAGAATAAAAAACTCTTTTCCTCCAAAAAAATTATAAAACTGCTTTAAAATTAATACAAACGTATCTCCCATAACTCAAAAACGAGTAGCCTCAGAACGTTGAAATTTTGTATATAGGACTGCTATAACATGTAGATGTGCACCTCGTATTTTGGTTGCAATCGGCCGCACCAAACGTATATAAATATATTTATATATATATCCACTCTGTTACCCGGCTCAGTGATCTCAGTTTCTTTACTCTTATATGTTTGTAAATTGTACATTTTTTGCTTTAAAATGATTGAATTATGTTGTTTTTATCTTCCGGTTAAGGTTTTTATGCCTTTAGTAAATCTGTGTGCAATATTTTTAGAATTATCAACAATTTTAAAGTTGTTTAAGTGCGGCTAAGCCTTTTTCTTGACGGCGGCCATTGATTACATTTGAAACAGCAGGCTAGTGGATTTGTTGCCAATCTAGAGAAACTTAGCTTCGCAACAACAAAGATAACGCCTTCATTTATTATTGCCAACTAAATCATGCTTAATACTTTCTGTAATTTTTTCGAGGAAATAAGTGTTTAAGATTTACTTCGTAATTTTTAATATAGATATTTTGAGTTTTTATGTATTTTTGCCTTCTCGCGAAGTGAGAACTGAATTAATTGAATGAGAAATACTCAATCGTCTGTGAAAAACTGTTTCTTTTTTGTTTTGTTTGCTTAATTTCTTTTATACATCATTCTAGCTTTATTATAATACTTGAATAGAACATGTGACAACGATTAGATAATTCTATTCTTTAAATGATATAAATTTTGTGCATTCAGCGTTATAATATAAACGAAATATAATACTGTTAAGTGAATCTAGCACCAGAGTGTCGCTATGGTAAACAAATACTAGAGTGAATTTTAAAGAATGCATTTATTATATTGTGGTTTATGCGCTGTCGGCGAATTAGATTTAATTCAATCCAATAAGTTTAAATGAAATGCAAGAAAAATGCGTATAATTTAATATTCCGTACAAGAAAGTCACGTGGTGTACACATCAGATTTTTTTTTTTTTTTTTTTAATCTTCAATACACTATTCTTGTAGTCTATGCAATGCATGGCACGTTCATTAAGATGCTTGATTCCTTTTTAGAATTCATTCTGGAAAATTGTTTTTAATTCCTTGTTTCGGTTTTCCGAAACTGCCCAGTTTAGTACTATTAAACGGCCTTTGAAGTGAAACCTCACTTTAAGTTAGACAAAATAGAGGTTGGCCTAAAAGTCCCTTTATACGTGTAATTATGTCATTGTAATTTTAATAGCACTTACAGTTATTTGTCCAAAACATATGTCTGTGAACCACCATGATCTCTGCACAGATTGACATGCTTGGATTTCCACTATTCATCCACATAGCAGCTGCAGTGTCAACATGCTAGAAGGCTTTAAACACACTTGCCCGCAGAGCTTTCATCGTTCACGTAACGCTTCTTCCTGAGGTATGATTTGATGATTCCCCACAGAGTGGCGACCAAAGATAATTTACATCCCATGTATATTTGATCCACGTCATATCCACCAGCCAGGGAAAAGTTAATTCAGTTGCTCACGAACAGCAAGTGCAAAGTGAGAGGAAGCTTTATCGTGTTGGTAAAAAAAGTGTGTCGTTGATGTCCAAATTTTGTAGCTGTGGAAGAAACCATTCATTCAACATCTTCAGATAATCCAAATCGTAAAAACAACCTTATATTTAGCGTAAGTATATTGAAACACTCAATCGATTTCGAGGGCAGCTAAAGGCCCCTCCTCATCAGAAGAAAGAAATACCTAGAAAGAAGAAAAATAAAGGAGAAGGAGTCTCAGAAACACGTGATCCTTATCAGCACTGCACGTGGTTATAACCGAATTTTTAATCAGAGTTACACTGGCCGCCTACTTTTACTGAGCCAGGCTATCTGATCAAACATGTAACACAAAGGACAAGAAAAATTAGCGAAGTTAAAAATAGGGAGCGAGGGGCAACTGCACCTTCACGCTCAAAATCTGAACTTCGAATAATGGAAAGCAACCATTGAACGGATTTTTATACCCTCTGGTAGTACCAAACGCGAGGAGGTAACGCCATCTATCGGCAAAAATAACTGAATTAAGATAGTAGAATTTTAAAGGGATTAGGAAGGACTGGATTGGATTTCAAATCATTAACTAAACATGCTAAATCTTTGTGAATATGAAAAGCCTCAAGAAAATCCAATTCACCTATGGAAGAAGCCTTTTGGATAATTTTTGCAGACCCAAAGTCAAAATTATGGTTAAATGTCCAACTATGATACGCTATTGAAGACTTGTTAATTTCGCCTTTTCTGACACAAGATTCATGTTCCTTGATAGGAAACTTCAACGCTCTTTTTGTTTGGCCAATATATCTTAAACTACATTGACACGATATACTATAAATTCTCCAAAAATTCAAGACAGAAACGCAATCTTTTAGAATCGAAGGGTGAATTTTATTAACAGGGGAGAAACCGATTTAAAAATTGAATTTCTGGAGAATCCGTGCAATTTTATAGCTAACAGAAGGATAAAATGGAAGCACGACAAGGTCATTAATATTATTTCTAACAGTGGAATGTCTTCTTTGATGGGAATCTGAAAATTTTTTAACGGCTTTATCAATAATCACGGGAGAAAATCCACGGTCAATCGCAACTGCTCTCAAATAATTAAGTTCATTGGTAAGCATAGATTCAGAGGAACAAACTTTAAGCGCGCGGAATACATAATTGTAAAAAGAAGCCATTTTTTGCTTAACAGGGTGGCATGACTTGGCATGGGGTGGTATACCAAAGGCGAAATTAACAAGTCTTCAATGGCGTATCATAGTTGGACATTTAACCATAATTTTGACTTTGGGTCAGCAAAATTATCCAAAAGGCTTCTTCCATAGGTGAATTGGATTTTCTTGAGGCTTTTCATATTCACAAAGATTTAGCAAGTTTAGTTAATGATTTGAAGTCCAATCCAGTCCTTCCTAATGCCTTTAAAATTCTACTAGCTTAGTTAAGTTATTTTTGCCGATAGATGGCGTTACCTCCTGGCGTTTGGTACTACCAGAGGGTATAAAAAACGTTCAGTGGTTAGTTCAGATTTTGAGCATAAGGTGCATTTGCCCCTCGCTCCCTATTTTAACTTCGCTAATATTTCTTTATGCTTGATCGGATAGCCTGGCTCAGTAAATATAGGCGGCCAGTGCAACTCTGATTAAAAATCTAGTTATAACCACGTGCAGTGCTGATAAGGACCACATGTTTCTGTGACTCCTTCTCCTATTTTCTTCTTTCTATGTATTTCTTTCTCCTGATGAGGAGGGACCTTTAGCTGCCCCCGAAATCGATTGAGTGTTTCAATATATGTACTTACGCTAAATACAAGGTTGTTTTTACGATTTCGATTGTCACATTAGCGTGTTTCTCTTCTTGTCTATCTTCAGATAAGTAACTTGGGTTACGGAACCCTAAAAAAACTATGGACCAAAGCAGGGCAAGTATTTTCGAAAATTAGAAGTGCCGGACCGCTATGGAAGACAGCCAAGATACAAGAACAGGTATAAATAAATACATAAAATATTTTATTAAATAATTAAAAAATTAAACAATTTTAAAAAAATCTGAAACCTTTCAAATTTTATATTACGCCCAAATTTTTTTTTTTTTTTTAACGATTTGTGTGTTACCTTTATTTATTAAATATCATGTTCTTTTCACTTAAACCATAAAATTCAATTCAACAGCAATATCACAAAATAATTTTAAAATGAGCGTATCTTTAGAATTTCTGACACAGTCTCGCGCGCTGGAGACAAAAAGTTTTTTTTTTTTCCCTTTACAGTGTTGCCACTGCTCGTTTTGAAGTCGTTGAGTTTGTTAATCAAAAATTCGTTAAAATGTTACAAAATATAAAATCGATAATAAAACAATTTCAAATTCCGAATTAAGGCCTCCTGTTGCCCATATTCTGGTGGAAACGTACGTTATTTACCCTTGTTTATCACAATGCGTAAAACATTCATACATTTATGCAGATTCTTCATTATTTAATTTTTTTTTAAATATAACACAGGGCGATGAAATTTGGTGGTAACAATTTGAAAAGTGAACCGACATTTATAGTGAATCAACCCAAAATGCCAAAACGAAATTAATAGTCTGGACAAATTGTCCCTTTATACTAATTATTAAAGTAATTAAATAATGAATGATTAGAAGAATTAACTATTTAAAATTAAAATTTAATAAAACGGAAAGAGATAAGTAAAAATGTAATAATAAATGGTAAATAGTTAAATAAAAAAATAAAGCACTGGACCTTGCTTATTTGGTGTTTTGGCTGGAATTTAAGCTTCGCACGAAAGCTAAGAAATTCAACCGATTTCCGGTTGAATTTAATCTCTGAATATAATGTACTACTTCAAGCGATGATAGAAATAAAGATCATCCTTTTTCCAACATATCAATGAAAACGTTAAATTAAATAAAGCGTCACTATGTGACTAAACAGAATGCTATCAACAATAACAGAAAATAAGAACATTTTAACGAATAATATACAGGTATGAAAACAAAAAGAGAAGAGACCAATATTTTCTGACCATGATCTCCTGTCAATATAATTAATTCTAGCTGTCAAGCAAAATGTGACAGGGGAACAAAATTTCCTCGAATCCGAGGTTTAACTGACAGAAAAGCAACAAGTGATAATTTTCACCCCCCGTCGTTGGTTACAGCTTTCCCAAATGTCCGCAGGTTTCTTTTCCGTGGGAAGACATTAGCGCTAAGAACAAACCTTTGACATGTGGTTGGAAGCCTTTTTTTTCCCTTAAAAGTCTTGACCTCAGTCTAATGGTTCGTTTTCCAAGATAACAGAGGCATGTATTCAGAAGTTAGAATCGATTTTAATATAATTTTAATATTAAAAATAAAATTTTCAAGATCAAATTTCTGCTGGATTTGTTATTCATTTACATAAGAGAAGTGCTGGAGCTTCCTCATTTAGGGAACCGAATGTTCCTATCCCGCGAACTCCGATAAACAGCACATTTATCAGAGAAAAGAAAGCATTTCAGAGTAGAAATGTTCGAGCAGACGATTTCTCCAACAAGATCTTGTCTATTTCCTGCCGGCGGTTTAAGTCATCCTTTCATTTAAGTTATCCTTTAATGGCTATTGGCCGGCATGCTTGGAGGCCTAAGTTAACTTTCATGAGGAGTTGCATTGTGCTCCTTTTAACCCGTTCGTGACGAACGCCGCATATATGCGTTAGCGTTAAATGCCCTTCAGAGCCTGACGCCTCATGCTTGCGTTACGGTGAATCCTGCGCAGCAGGAGGTCACCGCACAGTTGCGTCGTGCTTTTGGAAGGAAATATTTATTAACAGATGGCGTTGCTAATCCATGTTCCATTCAAAAGATTTCTCTCGTACATTAGTATTTCTCTCTCTTTAGCTCATTTTGAAGTGGTTGTTTATAGTTTCGATTCTATTTAAGAATGGAATTTTTGGGAGATGTTCTAGCATGGGTTTTACTTTTAAATTCATTTGTGCAGCCATGGCTAAAAGATCACGTTATCTTTCTGATGAGAAAATGTCTAAAGTTAAGAATGATCCATCTATGGATCTTTCCAATGATGGCAATGAAACAACTATAAATTATTGGAGTTCTTTATGTAGTAGTTCTGAAACTTCAGATTCTGAATTAGAAGATGATAATAATAGACATGCATGATTGAAATTATGCATGATAATAATGCAATGTCGGTCTCTCCATTGATCCATGCTTTGAGATTTTTCATACGGCTTTGAAATATTAATTAATTGAAATATTAGTTATTACAATATTCTTCAAGTATTTCATAGTGTTAAGTGTAAATATTTTTAATGTTTTTACTTCAAGTAAAGTAATCTCGAAAAGTTTCAGGCAACATATTTCAACGAAAATATCCATTTTGACTGCTATCGAATGCAATTTAACGATGTTTTTGCGCGATATCTGTACGTAAGGACAGAATAAAAAACTCTTTTCCTCCAAAAAAATTATAAAACTGCTTTAAAATTAATTCTGAAGAGAATTTTTCCTGGCGTCTGTACAAACGTATGTACGTACGTGAGTACGTACGTACGTATCTCGCATAACTCAAAAACGAGTAGCCTCAGAAGGTTGAAATTTTGTATATAGGACTGTTATAACATGTAGATGTGCACCTAGTATTTTGGTTGCAATCGGCCGCACCAAACGTATATAAATATATTTATATATATATCCACTCTGTTACCCGGCTCAGTGATCTCAGTTTCTTTACTCTTATATGTTTGTAAATTGTACATTTTATACTTTAAAAATGATTGAATTATGTTGTTTTTATCTTCCGGTTAAGGTTTTTATGCCTTTCGTAATTCTGGAAGCAATATTTGTACAATTAAAAGCTGTTTAAGTGCGGTTAAGTTTTTAATAACATGGCGGACATATTTGTTTGCATTTGAAACAGCAGAATTGTAGATTCGTTGCCAATCTAGAGAGACTAAGCTTCGCAACACAAAAATAACGCCTTCATTTATTATTGCGAATTAAATCATGCTTAATCCTTTCTGGAATTTTTTCGAGGAAATAAGTGTTTAAGATTTACTTCGTAATTTTTAATGCAGATATTTTGAGTTTTTATGTATTTTTGCCTTGTCACGAAATGAGAACTGAATTAATTGAATGAGAAATACTAAATCGTCTGTGAAAAACTGTTTCTTTTCTTGTTTTGTTTGCTTAATTTCTTTCATACATCGTTTTAACTTTATTATAGTATTTGAATAGAACATGTGGCAACGATAATTCTTCAAATGATATAAATTTTGTGCATTCAGAGCGTCGTTATAGTAAACAAATATAGTGAATTTTAAAGAGTGCATTTATTCTATTGTGGTTTATGCGCTGTCGGCGAAGTAGATTTAATTCAATCCAATCAATTTAAATGAAATTCAAGAAAAAAATGCGTATAATTTAATATTCCGTACAAGGAAGTCATGTGGTGTACACATCAGATTTTTTATATTTTGCATCAATATTTTAATTTAAGTACTTTTAGTTATAGCAAAATACAATATATTTATATTTTTATTGTGAAATATCAATTATTTTAATTAATTTTTTTGTTATGATTGAAATTATGATATCTTTAATCACATATTTAAAAATAGTTTCATTTCTACGGAAGTGTGCATTTTAACCATTATTATGTAATGCGTACTTTCCGAAATCGTGTATTATGCTTAACGGGAGAAAATTATCCGGCCTGTAAGCACAGTCCGTGTGTAACAGCTTCTGTCCTGAGGGAGCGTTATCTTCCGCGGGCTGCCGTCCCGAACGGGTTAATGCCAAGTTTTGCAGCACGCTTTCTGGTCAACTTGCACGATAAACGCATCACTTATACAATAATTTCAGTATATGTTTTGCTTTGGATTGATGGACGACCAGAGCGGGGGCATCCAAAATTTTTCCCAGGCGAAGCCCATGCGACCAAACTCTGACCACTTGGTGACTTCTTACTTTAACCGTTCACGAAACCTATCCATCAACCTATATCATACCTATCCATTTTTCATATTTTCGTTGTAGTGCTGCCGTTCATGAACCCAAACACTTACCACTAAGCGCTTCCTCAAAGTGAAATCCCCGGTATCTGCCATTGTTCTTTACCAAGCACAGAAAGGCGAAAAAATTAACTGATCTACGCACAGACATTATTCTCTTCTCAGGGCAGTCATGAGGCAACCATATTGAAATTCACGTGAACAACTCTATTGTCATATCAATGATCAGGATGGAAAATTCAAATCTAAAATATCTTACCATATTACACGCATTTACAAATAGTTCAGATGTAAAGTGACTTTCTGGCCATACTGTTATTTGCAGGTGCCAAATCCAGTAAATAGTGGATGGGGGTGGGGTAAGAGGTGTGATGTTTTACTGGGCTAGAAACTGCTTGATGGGAATGGAATTATGTAACAGCGCACTACCATGCAGCAGGAACTTGTCATTTGGCTGAGCTTTTTAAAGCCTTAAGAGAGGAATTCTTTTCAGAAATCTTTATAAAATACGGAGTTCATCTTCTGCCCCACACGAAAAAATTTCTTATTAAGTTCAATAACAAAAGGGCCACTAACGAAATCTTTGCTTGAGATTTCTGAACCAAAATAACCGTGGCCAGAGTGAATCTTCTCTAACTTAAACAGAGACTGCCATTTTGCGTAGGACCATACACAAAGCATCAAGTTTTATCTTTAATCAAAATTTGTTTGAACAAATCATGATTAATTTCTGACTTTCGGATCAAATCATGACAAGCCGAAATTCGATCTTCTTTCTTTTCTGTATTTAATGTATCAGGGACAAAATGGAAATAATTTTTTCTTTGTTTTGAAGTTTTTTTACGGCAGTTCTATGAATGAGTTCTTTATTGTTGTTAAGCTGATCAGCTATCATTCATAAAGACAAGTGACGATTTTTTTAGCAGAGGTTATTGACTTTTTTCATGTGTGTCGTCTGTTCCAGGCTGTATAAGGGGATCATGTCTGTGTCCATTATCAACATCTTCCCGTTCATTAAGAAATTGTTAATGACAAAGAAAAACATTTAATCGCACTAATGCTTGACCCTCCTGTAATTTTAGGGTGACTTGCTCCTGTAATTTTAGGGTGTTTCGTTTTCCCAAAGCTATGATTTACATATTACTTTGCTTATGCTCCAAGTCTCAGTGATGTAAAAGATATGTATGCCAAATTTCAAGAAAGTTGGATAACATATCAGGGTTTCTCACTCTGATCACTTTTATTTCAAATAAGTGAAATTTCTAATATTGAAGTGCTTTGTACTACTAGGCTTCTCATGCATTTCTTTCATCTTTTGCAGATAATTGAATTTTAAAAGGGAGCTAAAAGTGTAATTTGGCTGCCATAGAAGGTGCCTAGTGGTGAGCTTTTGGGAGCTCAGCTCCCTTCAAAGAACAAGTACTTTTAGTTTTTATTTACCAACACAAGCAAATGAAAAAAAAAAAAAAAATTCGGATGCCGCTAAATCTACCTGAACAAGATGCACTAAGCTGCAGGAAGTGTGGAGGAAAGCAAATATCCCTGTTAAGACGGAGGAGAATATCAATACTGGTATACAGAAGCGGTACAACGAATACCAAAATCTGGGGAACACGGATAAAGTAAATGGGAAACGGCAGATTTGAGAAAGTAATCTCGTCGAGTTATTTGACATTTCCCACAAAATGTGACCACATCTAAACTTTATTCACTAGTCTTCTTAATAGTTTATTAAGAAGACTAGCGAATAAAGAGATTTTTTAATTTAATAATAAAATTAACATCATGCAGAGCAACATTACCTAAAAGAATGCCAGTATGGCTCCGCTGTGGCAGTGGAAGGAGAATAACGGACTTTTTCAAAATTAAAACTGAAAATCTCTAAGTGTCCTCAATATTTTTATAGATTACACTGCATGTTACCTATTTGAAACCTCTGAAAATATTATTTTTTAACATATCAATGCTACAATTACTAACTACACACTTACTAACTAAACTTTTAAAGAATCATTTTTGGTTCTGTACATATTCTGCTTATCTCTGACAAGCCATATATTAACACAACACACTGGAACTTTAGCGTATGTATTATAAATGACTGTACATGAGATGTTTTGAAAAGAGAAGCAAACTTTACTTGCTTACTGTATTGCTATATCTCAGCAAAGAAAATCGCATATCAACATCCTATTTTCTGGGGGCTGAAATTAGGTAAACTAGCGTGCTCAGCTTTCAGATGAACAGCACCCATTTTCTGGCTGTTTTAGCTTATGCTTTCTTGAATTCTGTTAGAATGCTTGTCAATTTGTTCTGCTATTACAAATGAAAACATCTGGATGACCAAAAAATTTTTCCTTAAAAGATACCTCCTTTTTTTAAAAATTTGCATCATGCATATATATTAAGACACAATAACACGCCGAATAAATATTAATTATTCGGCGTGTTATTGTGCCTAGAAGTCAAACAACAAAAATCAGCGTTATATTTACAAAATTTTCACTAGTTTCGATGGTTTTACCGAACCACCATCCTCAGCTGCAAAACCGCAAAATTTTGCAGGTAGTTTCGATGCTTAATTTTGGATTTAGTCTCAGGCGGAAACCTAGCGCCCGGATGAGTGATAGGTTTCGAAGAGCAGCTCTCGTTTCCTTCAGTAAAGACTCAAAATTTTTTATACATCTGTCAAATTTCGCACTGCTGGAAATTTTGATATGGGGATAGCTATACGTTAAAAAAAGAAACGAAAATCGTCCCGATTTGTAGAGACTTGCTCCTGTAATTTTAGGAATCGATTTTGAATATCTAGGTTAATCAAAACAGGGTAGTGATCAAATTCGAAGTATTAAATCACTTTAATTTCATGTCGTAAATGTACGTTATAAAAAGCAGCCGTATTAAGAACTGCGGGGGACCTTCTAACTGGGTTAAAAAACGGGATATCAGGAGCTATGATGTGTATATGGGAGCTTTGAGTCCACGAGTTAAGTTTAATGCCATAGCTGTTTCTATTCGGATAAAACCATGCGGTATATCATGAATTTAGATCACCAGTAAATGATTAGGTGATTTGAAATTGCTAAAAGTTTATCAAAATCACTAACAGGAAAAACATTTCTCCAACGAGCAGCTCCTTAAGGGGGAAGGTAAGCCGGAACAATAGTGAGGGGAAGAGAATTTTGTGTAGAAATTTGGGCAATAGTCGCTTCTAAATGTTTCAAATCGGGGGGTATCATGTGATGTTTAATGGAACGTTTCACATAGATACAGGTGCTCCTGCTTGCTTGTCTATCACATGACACCCTGTCAGTAGAGCAAATGTCATAATTCCCAATTTTGAAGTTCATCCTGGGATAAAGTGAATCTCTTGGACTAAAAACACGTCAGGATCGTGCTCTGTAATAAAATCGGTACTTCATGGATTTCATTGCACAAACCATTTGCATACCGTGTACAAATGGATAAGGATCTGCTAGCGATACAACCTTTTACATTTTGAGAGTTGAGCTTTAGGCCGTTATAAGTAGGTTCTGCGAAAATAACAGGAAACTTTGGCCGAATTACTGAGAAAACTCAATATAGCTTTCATAGAGATAAAAAGCTCTCATTAAGGCATCTACTTGCCTAAGCTTGGCAGAGCCTTTTTAAAAGCTAATAGAAGAATATGCTTGTTCACCGCAGGGTTTCAGGAGATGTCAATCAAGCATTTTAGAGTGGAAGAAAATATATCTTCCGAGTTGGCACTCTCTGCTGAGGTAATTGCTGGAGTTACAGTTTTTGATTTAGATGTAACCGGCAGTGTTGGATGTCTGGAATCACATCCAAGCTCTTTATTTTTATTCCCTACCGCCGCTGCATAACTCAGCGGATTAACACCGTTGGGGCGAACATATGTGGGACGTATATGAACGGCGTTTGCTGAGGAAGTCATAGAGCCTTGAGTTGGAGCTGCCGAGGCAGCGACCTTATCCTTAAGCGTAGTATTCTTCCTACGAAACCGTTTGTTTCCTAGGAAACGAGGACAAGATCTATAGTTGGCTGGGTGGTCTCCTTTGCAGTTGTAGCAAGTAGCAGGAATTTCTGGCCCTTTGTTGCATTCAGAAGCCCAGTGTGGCCAAAGCATCTCACACAACGGATTTGTAAGTATAAGGCTTGATATAAGAATGTAGATAATTTTATAATGAGAATTATTTTATCTCTTTTTACCATTAAATGATGAATTCCATTCAAGAACAGGTGAATCATAAAAATCCTCTCCTGGAACGCAAACGGTGTTTACCATAAAAAAGATGAATTATCTAACCTCATTATTGAAATTGAAACTGACGTAATACTTATACAAGAGACTCACCTTAGATCAGCACTCAAAGTACTATATGCTAATTATAACACTTACCGTACGGATCGGGAGAGAGGAAGAAGCAGTGGCATTATTACATTTGTTTAAAAGAGCATAAAATACTCTCAAATTCCACATCCCAGCACTACTTTCGAAAGTGACACAATAGAAATTGCAATAGAACACAAAAATTCAAAATTTCTAATATATACACCTACCAAATAATATTAATATAATAAATTATATATAATAAATTATATGGTATATAATCCCAGCGTACCAGAACTGATTCACCTCCTTAATTCTAATACTTCCACAATTGTCGGAGGGGACTTTAACGTCAATCACCCCTGCTGGAATGGGGCACCTGCAAACAAGAAAGGAAATGACATATTTAACCTCATTCAATCAAATAATTATAACATTCATGCCCCAGACGAGCCCATCCATTACGGGTACAATAACGCCACCACAATTAACTTCTTCATCTCAAATAACATTACTAACAGATGCAATATTTCTGTAATTCCAGCCCTCTCTTCCGACCACAACCCCATTGTATTTGAAATCCCCATTAATAAATACCTCCCCTCACTTGATAGAAGTATAGTAGTTAGAAATTGGATCAAATACTCAGAAATTCTGAATAACTCCATACAAGGAAACCCATGAATCAACAACAAAGAAGAATTAGAACAAGAAGTCTCAAAATTTACCAACTGCATCAATTCTGCTTTAAGGGAAGCCACTAATACTTTTTAGTGAACAAGCCTTTCCTCCCCCTGCCTGCCGATATAAGAAATAGTATTCAAGAGAAAAACCGGATCCATAAAGGATGGCAAACCACCAGGGATCCACACTCAAACGCGAACTAAACTCTATGCAAAAAGAAATCAACAGAAGAATCAAAAACTTCAAAAATCGAAAATGGACCAATTTTGTAAATAACCTAGCTATAGAGGATAATTCCGTATTTGACATTTTGCGCAAATTCAAGAAACCTTATAAACCTATCCCACCTATCCATGGACCTAGTGGAACTTCATATACAGAAGAAGATAAAGCTAAATCTTTTGCGGACTATATGGAAAATACATTCACTCTTAATCCCACTCCGTACGACAATAACTATATTCAACGGGTCAGCGTGGTGGTCAATAATTTCCTTAATACCCCTGCTCCGTACAACTTCACTTTCCTGGCAACCCCCAAAATCGTAGCCAACACCATCAGCTTTTCACAGACGAAAAAGGCCCCAGAGTTATCAACATTATCATTGAAGGCTACAACTGCAAGCTTCCGACTGGTGCTATATTCGTCGATATCGCGAAAGCTTTTGACAGGGTATGGCACTGCGGCCTTATTTACAAATTAATCACTCTCAAATTTCCAGATCATTTTATTCGCTTAACAGCCTCTTTTCTCAGCAACAGACATTCAGAATCAAAATTAGTACTGTTTACTCAACCACCAAAGTAATCAAAGCTGGTGTCCCACAGGAATCGGCAGTTTCCCCGTATCTTTTTAATATATATATGCAAGATACCCCTAAACATCCCTCTGTTCTTCTTGCACTCTTTGCCGATGACCCCGCCATACTTACTAAAGCCTGCACAACAATCGCTGTAAAAAACCAACTCCAAAACCATCTCATAAAACTGGAAAAATGGCTCAGCCTTTGGAGGATTAAAATTAACACTGATAAAACCAAGGCAATAATTTTCCGTAAGCGAAACATGAAATACTATCCTCCACCCCCTGAAATATTTGACGAAGAAATAGACTGGATTAATGAAACCCAATAGTACCTTGGAGTTACCCTAGATAAAAACTTACCTTCAGAACCCACTTCTGCTCTGTAGCACAAAAATTTTAAATCATACCAACTACTATGCGACCTCTTATTGGTAGAAGCAGCAGCTTAACTACAGCAATCAAATTAATTTTATATCGCTCCATACTGCGTCCAGCCCTCCTTTATGCAGCTCCGATCTGGGGACATGCAGCAAAAACCAAAATTAAACAACTACAAATTCTGCAAAATAAAATTTTACGAGAAATTATCAATGCTCCTTGGTATATTAAAAACACCTACATTCAAAGATACTTTCAAATCGAACCTATTCAAGAGTATATTAAAAGATGAAAGGTCAACTTCTTTCATTCAATACAAATCCACAGTAATAGCCGTATTAGCACTCTCAGACACTCCCCGCATCCCTGTGAAAAGCATCGGTACTGTCCGACCACGTATTCCAGATTTATGCAAACATCCGATTTGGGGCGCAAGTGGGCATATCTATTAGTGATGTAGGGGTTAGTGCAGTATTGTAAGAAAAAGCCCTAAATGACCCCCGACCTCCGAGAGAATGCCTGCGCTTTTCAACCACACCCCTTTAATTAAACTGATCCATCTTGGCTCTCAGCCAAACTGCTCTCTCTAGTGTGGTTAGACAGTACCCATGTGACATCCTACCCACATAAGAATTACAACCTTCATTTACTCATTCACGCTAAATTGACTCTGCGGTCTGTCACCCGCTGCTACATCTTGTAACGACACTAACCTCACCAGCCGATGCTATTCGCACCAACGAGATAGTATACTGGTAGAGAGCGTATTGCAACCTTCAACCGGTTCCAACATTAGTGTTACGTGACTGCTGTGCGAATTCCGAAAGTCCGGAAATACTTTACATTGCTTTCTATGGGACGAAAGACTGCTGCTCTGCTTGGTCACATAAAATTTAAGTAAAAATGGTTATTCGCTGCAGCGCCTACGTATGTAAAGAAAGTTTCGTGAAAGGAGGACATTCCTCTTCTCTTCTTTCCCCTTTGAAAATTTGCGTCCAAGAAAAGATAATAAAAATTAGAGGATTTCTGTGTAGAAAATTTAGACATGAAATAAGTTAAAAGTGATTAAATAAACTATTAAATGAATAATTAATCATATAATACTGGTTATTAACAATTCTGTATGCCCGTTTATTTTTTTTATAGAAATACTTGGCATTTTCAGGACACAAAAAGTACTTCAAAGAACTTTGAAATATTAGTACAAACACATTAATAAATTAAATTGAAATAAATGTCATTTAAAAGACAGAAATAATTTAGTGTAACAGATTTAGATTTAAAATTTGCACAAACAAAGGATTTATCAGATTTTATAAGGTTTTATTTCATACATAACTTTGATTAGGAAATGTGGCATTTGAACATATAAACATGTGTGGATACTGAAAAAGTGATGAATATATAAGAATATTATAATTTTCAGTAAGTTTTCTTATTGAATAATAAATTCTAACTTGCATAAAAAATCCTCTGTTAAATAAATAAAAGAATTTAAGTAATTTCTGTAGCCTTTTCGTCAATACATTAAAGGTTCTTTAACTAATTACAATTAGAACCATCATTAAATCCCTATTTTATCTAATCATTTTCTGAACATTATCATGTATATAGATTGATCTCGTTTTTGTAACTGATAATTATTACTTACAATTTATTCTCTTGCTGGTGAACTATTAACAGCCCTTCTTATTGCTGAGTTAGGTTAACAACCTTCGCTCTCGCTATCGCCTGCCTTGCTGGTACTTGGGCTGATTGTGCGCATGCGCGAAGATAGGTGGTGTGAATAGCCTCTTTTAGGTATTCGCACCGTCGGTGCGATTACCTAAAAGAGGCTATTCACACCTCACCCCCCCATTCGCCGCCGCTTGCGTGGACCTGACTATCTTCCCCCCTCCCACACCTCCTACTACACAAATCATGGAGGTAGGAAAAGGAGGAGGGGCCATTCCGCGCTAGAAGTGAAGCACTGCTTTGAAGCTTGGGTCACCAGACGGGGTGTTTTTTGTTTACATTCAGAAGCTCGCTTGACAAAATTCTGATAGTATTTCGACACACGACAGTTCCATAGAAATCGCAAAAGGGACACTCTCGCATGAAAGAAACATTCATAGTGTGATGGATAATAGCAATTTGTATAGTTTACTGCCAAAATTTATTTTCTAGAAGATTTGAAAAGTTTGAAATTTGATGGCTAAATGTTATAATAAAATTATGTATGTAATAAATTAAATAAAATTATGTATGTTAAAATATTTGTAATTAGGCACATAGGTCAGATTAAGTTTATATTAAATAGAGTAACGCATGCAAGGGCTATCTGCCTAAAGAAGAGAGATGCCATCGTGCGGGAATTTTGAAGAAAAACTGACCTTTGAGTGGGTATTAATAATAATACTTATAATTTTCATTCAAATTATATTCATATATATTTGTTATGTAAAACTTTCGGGTGTATGCTAAATTAGTGTAAATTACTTTACACGAAAAATATAGTGAATGCACACAAATTAAAGATTTGTACATGCCGGAAATGATAAATAGGAAATATGTATGGGTATTTATGCATGTGCTTGCAAAAAGCATGTATCTGCCTTTGACAAAATACTTAAATATTCATTAAATTATTTATAAATGTATTTGAAATGAAGAATTTATTCACTTATAAACAACTGTGATAGTACTGTGAAGAAATCTAATGATTAAATGTATCTAATTTATAATGATTACAAATGTTATCTAAATATATAATAACCTTAATATTGAATTGTAAACATAAATTGAAATCCTGTTGACAAATACGTTATAAAACTATTTAAGCAAGAATTGTTCGTATTGGAAAGCAATCTGTTAAAAGGTATTGTAAAGCAAATGCTATGAGATGCGCACTTAAGAACGTAATAAAGAGTTTTGGAATATGTATTGTTGAAATGAAGGGTAAAAAAAAAATCTGATAAGTATAATTAAAAGAATTATTCCCTTTACATTTTATAATAAATCAGTTACAAGTTTTAAATAATACTTTAAAAAAAAAAAAAAAAAAAAAAAAAAAAAAAAAAAAACTTATTTTATTCCCTTTCAGAAATGTTCAGAGAAAGTCAAATACTATTTTCCTAATAATTCTCTAATTTAAAATGAACCGAATAGAGCATTAATTATAAATTGACTTACATTTTTCGATTTAAAAGAAGCCAAAAAATCATGTCATATTTAAGAAAGTATTTTAGGAAGAAGCTCTATAAATAGAAAAGAAATAATGCATAATTTTAATATTAATAATACAATAAACTTTGATCTTAATTTTTGTACCTTAACCGAATAAAATCGAATTACCTTAATTTTTTTTTTCTAATGTAATTAACGAAAACTTGTGAAAATATTTCATTCAAATTAAACCATTCTGAGAAAAGTATAGAATTTAATTCCGTTCAGAATGAAATGTTGTTTAAAAATATGTTGTTTTCACATACTTAGGACTCTGAAGTGTTGTAGAAAAAGAAAATATATACATTTATATGTATATTTGCGACGTAATTACAAAATATTTACACCCGAACGCGTCAAATCCCATAGAACTCAATGGTAAATGACCCAATGTTTTGGTCACCACGTAGGGATCGCCGGTGCTTCAGAGCAGGGTACGGAGAAACTTGTTTAGGGCGACTCCTTCTTACTTCCTACCTCCATGACACTAATTCCTAATAATTAAATAGGTATTAAATAGTACTTGACTTTCTCTGAAAATTTCTGAAAGGAAATAAAATAAGTTTTTTTTAAGTATTATTTAAAACTTGTAATTGAGTTATTATAAAATGTAAGGGGAATAATTCTTTTAATTATACTTATCAGTTTTTTTTTTACCCTTCATTTCAACAATACATATTCCAAAACTCTTTATTACGTTCTTAAGTGCGCATCTCATAGCATTTGCTTTACAATACCTTTTAACAGATTGCTTTCCAATACGAACAATTCTTGCTTAAATAGTTTTATAACGTATTTGTCAACAGGATTTCAATTTATGCTTACAATTCAATATTAAGGTTATTATATATTTAGATAACATTTGTAATCATTATAAATTAGATACATTTAATCATTAGATTTCTTCACAGTACTTTCACAGTTGTTTATAAGTGAATAAATTCTTCATTTTAAATGCATTTATAAATAATTTAATGGATATTTACGTATTTTGTCAAAGGCAGATACATGCTTTTTGCAAGCACATGCATGAATACCCATACATATTTCCTATTTTTCATTTCCGGCATGTGCAAATCTTTAATTTCTGTGCATTCACTATATTTTTCTTGTAAAGTAATTTACACTAATTTAGCATACACCCGAAAGTTTTACATAAAAAATATATATGAATATAATTTGAATGAAAATTATAAGTATTATTTTTAATACCCACTCAAAGGTTAGTTTTTCTTCAAAATTCTTCCACGATGGCATCTCTCTCTTTAGGCAGATAGCCCTTGCATGCGTTACTCTATTTAATCTGACCTATGTGCCTAATTACAAATATTTTAACGTACATAATTTTATATTTATAAAACGTGTAAGCCCAAAGTGATTATTTTTCAGATATATAAAATTGAAACGATGGGTTTAAAATGAGCAGCAGTAAAGCCTCTCCTCTAAAAAATTTTGAAAGGTACATGTTACAATAATATATGGATGTGAAAAAAATTTGTTTTATTTAAAACATTCTGACGTTTGGAAAATAAAATAAAAGTAGCGAATACTCTATCAAGGGTATCGAAAGACTCTCTTTAGGCAGATTGTTATTTCTCCTGGCTCTCTTTGCATTCGTCATACTTCTCCCTTCTTCATTCTGGGGGTGGTAGTGCGCTCTCTTTTGTGGTCGGTGGAACGGCTTCTTTTTCTTGTTACCTTCAATTTTCCAACGGGGAAACTTTCTTTTCAATTGCTCCTGCCTCCTAATGGCTTGCCCTTGTACTTGTCGTTGTTCCACCTCTGGAGCTTGTGCCTGCCGTGCCGGATCCTGCAAAAGATCTTTGAATATTTGCATTTTATTACGGTCATAGTACGGTTTTATTTGGTCAATGTTTGCGGAGCATGTTTCACCATTCCTGGCTTTTAACACCACTACAACGTGAGTTATTTTTATACAATTTTAAATGTACCGTAAGGTATTTTTCATTCTTTAAGCATAACATTTTTCTTAAAATCTATATTTTTGTAGTGCAACAGCTTATAATTTTATAAAACAAATTCATAATCAAAATCGCTGTTGTTAGTTATCGAAAAATAACCAAGATGTGATTTTTGCGTAAATGTCACTAAACTATACAAATTACTATTATCCATCCCATTATGAATGTTTCTTTCATGCGAAAGTGTCCCTTTTTCGATTTCTATGGAACTGTCGTGTGTCGAAATACTATCAGAATCTTGTCAAGCGAGCTTCTGAATGTAAACAAAGAATACCCCATCTGGTGACCCAAGCCTCAAAGCAGTGCTTCACTTTTAGCGCGGGTTGGCCCCTCCTCCCTTTCCTACCTCCATGACACAAATCTTCTTTCTTTTCCTTTCAGATTGTTATCAGAAGCCGAGTAAAAAGATGTTTCTACATCTTTTTGACACTCGAGAATAAAATACGATCTGTGTAGGATAAATTCCCCACAGGAAATTCATTTCCCTCAGTTACATTTTCAGAACCTCATGTTTATTGTTGGGTGGCCACGAACCATGAGGCAACGGTCATTTCCGGAGCATGGTGCTTTTCATTTATAGACGGGGCGCAGTGGCGATCACGAAAGCTAGAAGCAGTGTCTAAACCAAGGAGGTTAGAATAGATGGAGTAAGCCTTCCCCGTATATTCCCATGCAATGAAAATGAAGCCATGATACGTCACGATGCGTGACGTCACGACTGATATGGGGATGTCGTCAGCCATGTTGTTGCGACGCTTTAGGGTTGCAATTTCGGTTGGAGGGCAATCTTTGGCTCTTTAGCGGTATTAGTTAAAATTTTAATTATTTAACATTTTAGAGGACCTTTTAGAGAATCTTAAGTTCCTATTTTTCGCACTCATATAAATATGTGTGACTTCTCTCTCGTAGTTTTTTAAAATGACGAATTTCTCATATGATTCATGATACGTTTTTAAACCTTTTCACATATATTTCAAATTCATGTATAAGTTACAAAAACTTTCTTGTCAACTTACTTCTGAATTTTCAGTTTATACTTTTACATACATGCATACAATACATGCATAATGTTAGACAACTCAAAATGTACTTTTTGACAAGAGATTTCCCGCAGCTGTATTCTTAATTTCCATGAAGTTATAATCGGTTTGAAATCACGTTTTCATATTTATGTAACTACTTTTCTTTTATAATTCAAGGTAGTTTCATGTATTATATAAAAATTATAAGCCTTTCAATACAGTACTTGTATGATAATTCTTAATATCTTAACTATGCCATTTCAGTACTGATGGAGTTCAAGCATATTACTTTTATTTACATTACACGTTAAATTATTTAGAGAACATTAAAGCTGTGGCTACAAATTTATATGAAGAAAACTTCAGTAATTTTTAAGTTTCTAAAGCTTTCCTGAATTAAAAGTTACTTTTCTAAAATTGTAAGCAAATTTTATATGATAAGTGGATAAATACATGCTGATGCTTTAATATATCTAGCCAGTTCGCATTTTAAACTTCTGAAACATTTAATAGCTTGTTTGCATAATAATTCTTGTTTTCCATTTTTAATCTATTTCTTATTAATTAATTTACATAAGTAAAAACAAAAGTATTATTTAGCTTTAGATCTACATCTTTTGATAACAAACATATGCAAAATGCTTGTACTTATAGTGGTTTGGTTTGGTTTATTTAATTATGGCAAAGCACACTAGGACTATCTGCCTAAGGGGGAAGGATGCCTTCCTGGAGGACTTTCTAAGGGAAACTGGCTCGTATGCACGTTGCACATGGGGAAAACCACGAAGACACCCATGCAGCCAGCCCGTTCGCGGGATTCGAACCTCGGATCGAACTACCAGTGTTCAGCGACTTTACCGCTCGGCCGCTGGTGGGCCGTTTGTACTTATAGTGAAAATAAAACAAAAATTGTTATTTTTCACTCTTTTTTTTTTCTAACACGGTGCAAGTCATTCCATTATATTCAAATTTTATTAAAACACAGTAACTGGATTTTTTCCATTAAAGTCAACAGTTTTGTATAGAATATATATAAAGTCAACAACTTTATATAGAATGATATTATGCTAGACCTACTTTACCTGAATTTTTATTTATATGAATTTATGGGGAAATGCCAGAATAAATGCAAAAAAAACATCTGAATAAATCTTATCCGACACTGTTATAATAGTATTTTTGTTTTCAATAAAAAGTTTTTAAGGTATACCATTTTAGTTCAGTTTCCCACCTATTAAAGGAGCTACCCTAAGATACATATTTTATTTACATATATCTCATTAATATGTTAAAAATATAGCTTAAGTGAGTTTTATGTGCATACTGTAAGGAGGGGGAAAGCCTTAATTCAAAACAGTAAGTAAATAAATAAAATACATTGCTTTTATTAGCATCTCAAAAAATAGTGTTTTGGCTTCTAAAAACAAATCCTAAGCCTCATATCATGATAGATAGTAGTCTTACGTAAGAAGAAATATCTGATTAGGAATACATTTTGTATATTTATTTGATAAAAAAGAAGATCAAAACATATATGCAACATCACATTATCATTACAATACTGTAAGTGTGTGTGTATTTAATTATGGCAAAGCGCACTAGGGCTATCTGCCTAAGGGGAGGGATGCCTTTCGTGGAGGACTTTCTAAGGGAAACTGGCTCGTATACACGTTACACATGGGGAAAACCACGAAAACGCCCATGCAGCCAGCCCGTTCGCGGGATTCGAACCTCGGACCGAACTACCAGTGTTCAGCGTCTTTACCGCTCGGCCGCTGGTGGGCCTACAATACTGTAAGACATTGATTAGTAAGGTAAACATCAGTTGATCATTCTTTCACAGTAGCAATAAATTTTTCATTCAAAATTCTTAAAAATATGCCAAAACAAATTTACGATTGGTGCTTAAAATTTAAGGTCACACAAAAGTAAATTTGATTTAGCAGAGCTTGATTATCTTCCATAACATAAAAGTAACTGCTACATGATGGAAGTTTTTGTGAACAAAATACAAACATTTTATAAATACTTAACCTTAATGACTAACTTCAAATTAATCCAATAATGATGGAAACAATAATGTAATTGAGTACTGAAAATTTACTTTGTATAATATTTCTATGTAAAATTTGAAATTTATAATAGGTGAAGGACTTTACATTATTTAAACAATGAAGCCCCACTTCTGAAAGGGAGGACTTAGACGAGACATATAGGACATTAAAATGTACATTACCATATTATTATATTACTCAAAATTATTACTTTCAATAATACTGTTCTTTTGCTTACTTAATGCATATTCCTATATATATGTAAAATTTAAAATTAAGCAAAAAAGTTTTTTTAGTTTAATCCTGATTTTGAACAAACCTCTGTGGACTTTGAGGGCAATCAAATACAGGTTTCTTTTTTTTTTTAGGGGCAAATCTGAAGAAATGAGACCTGTGTCTGATAGGCCTCGAAATCAGTAATTTTAATCAAAAACTATATCAAATTGAGGTTGCATTTATGTCTCATTTTAAATATGATTATTACAATAAAATACACATTTAATTGTATATATATAACAGCAAAATTTAAACAGTATTATGAATTATTATCTATTAAAAATTTCAATTTTTAATTTATTATTAGGCACTGAAATTAAAGCTTATCATATAATGCCTGAATTTCAATATTTTGATTTATTTATAAAACAAATTAGTCCATTTTTAATATGAAAATTTTTTTTTAAACTATAAAACGTAAAAAAACATACATTTTAAAAACTGGATATTATTGAATGGTAGTTTGGTAAACTCAATGCCTTTTACATGATGTGGGGTCAACAGTTGTGTTAGATTAGGCCACATTAAACAAGGCTTTAGTTTTTTAAACCCATCTTTCCTAGAACATTCAAACTGATTTTCTTCAAAATGCACCTTCAAATTTAACAAAAACATGTATGAAGTTTAACATTAAAATCAAAAGCACTAGTATTTAATTACAGTTGCATGTACTAAATGAATTTAATCACACTATTAAGAACGAAATTTTGTGAAAAATTTTAACTTTTATATGAAAATAGGACAAAATTAAGAATAAATAATTAAGTTTATGAAGCTTCCTGAAGGACACAGAATATATTTACTTTACTATACAGAATAACCTAAACAATTTATAATTTATGTTATAGTACTAACCAATTTTTAACACTGGCGCCAACTGATATATTTGGCGACAATACATCAGAATCAAAATACAGCATACGACTTTAATTCACTATTCGTAGAGTAAAATTTAAATGAAAAAACGCATATTACAAGCCCAACCGAGAATTTTAGATTATCGTATTTTAGGATATTTTCTACTTCTTTTCCTTTTTTTTTCTATAGGCCCACCCTCTTTTTTTTTTTTTTTTTTTCATCCCTCTATTATTTTTGGGCCATTTATTTTAAATTTTATTTTGTCTCATCTTTTCTTTCTGGCCTTTTGAACTCGTAAAAAATGTACGAAGCTCCTTTTTACTCTCCTCAAATACGAAATTGCCCCTCTTTCTATATGCCTTTCCTTCGCACCTATGCTTGATTTTTCGCCCATCGGTGCAGAAAGACTTAGCGGGTGCAAAACAAGACATCTGTCTACTTTGTCTGTCTGTCTGTCTATGCGTCATTTCCGGAAACGAAAAAAGTGGACTAGCGCCCAAGGAGGTTAGAATAGAAGGAGGGAAGGTTCAACTCAAACGGTGAAGCTTGGCGGCCATCTTCCTGTTATCACCGTGACTTGTGCAAGGAAGTATGTCATTGCAACATTTTTTTCTTTTCTTTTTGAAGCATGTCAGCTTGTATTGCATATGGATGCACAAATAGATTCTCGAAAAAAATTCCGGGTATTATTTTTAACACGTAAGTATTAATTTTCTTTTTTTATGTAATATGACAACTATGTCAAAAAATATCACAATGTCATGTGGTTTTCTTTCCAGATGTGGAAAAAAAGGACTTAAAATAGGTTATTTAATATAACTATAATCAAAATATATTAAATACATTTTAATGTTTCTGTTTATAGCTCGTATCTTCGTTCCTTAAGATACAATGCTATATGGTAGGATTTAAATTGTATAATTTGAACGTTTTAGTTAATTCGTTTTATAACTTTCATGAAAAGTAAGAAATCAATTGTTACTATTTTTATTAATTGTAAAGGTGTTAAATAAAGCAATGCTTTTCTTTATATATTAATTATTATTCATTTTTTTAAGTTAAGATAAACTGTTCTGTTGTTAAAAATGTTTTGCATAAACTTACAAATTTCTGGGCAGTATAGAGATAAAATTAAGTAAAATATTTACACCATTGAACATGTGGAAAGATGTATCCAAAAACTTATATAGGTGTATTTCTGTAATTCAACTTTATTAAAGGCAGTTTCTTTGAGATTAATAAATATGAAATGCGCATAAACTGAAATCAATGAATTCACATAAATTTGTTTTATTTTATTAAGATTTATTTTCTAACCTAAGCGAATCCGTGAAATATGCAGAAACATCATTTTTTAAAGGCTTTAATGTTATGCGCATGCATTTAGATTTCGAACTATTTCTTAATAATTTGCTGTACATAGTAAATTATGGATATCATCTTTATTACTTTAAAACAAAAATTCAACAATAGCGAGGGATTTCATTATAAATTTAACATATTTTTACTGGAAAATAAATGCACAGAACAGCTTAGAAACACGTACATATCACTGCCGTAATGCAATGTTTTGAAGTCACAAACATGGACACTGCTTGTTCGGCGGAGTTTCATTCCCCGATAGTGGAGGAAACTGCGAACCCTCCCTCCTTCTATTCTAACCTCCTTGCTAGCGTCTCAAATCAGAATGGCCGTGAAACGGCTCCTTACGAGTAAAATGTTTAAGTGAACTGCGCATGCGTCGTTTTTTTCTATCGCCAACAAGTGATGGTAAACCTACTGTATTTCTCGCCAGCATTTCGTATTTCATCTCCTATTTGCTGTCAGGAGTGATGATAACAACAATAATAAAATAGTTCTTTTCAGAACTCATCAGCGTTTTTCATTATAATTTCTATAATATTTTCATTATTGTTTTTCTTTTACGAGGGAAGAAAAGTTCTTTTCGGAACTCTTCATTCTTTCCCACTAATAGTAGAATAAGGTATGTCTACAAATTTTATATCATGCCCAGAATGCCAGCACACTTTTAGTGCTCGGAAAAATCTCTATAAACATGTAAGAAAGTTTCATTCTTCTCTAGACCTAGATGAACTCAAGAGCCGAAAGAAATGCAGAGTTTGCACGGAGACATTTAATGGTATGAATGATTTGGAAGCCCACATGCAGCTGTTACACAACAGTGCATCTGAAAATAAATGCTCACATTGCCAGTTTGTGTTCAAAGCAAGAAAAAACCTTTATGAGCATGTAAGAAACTTTCATCCATCTGATCATGGTGAATATAAGGACAATAAACAGACTTTAGTGTGTAGCATTTGTAATCAAAAGTTTTTGCACATGAGAGATTTGCATTCCCACTTCAAATCAGATCATCCTGATATTACATTGTCATTCCAAGAAAATATATTTTATTCTGTTGAAGATTTTGAAATATGGAAAGCTGAAATTGAAAGGGAAACACAATCGCATTTTTCTAAAAAATGTGGAGACCAGCAGCTTGTTGATGGGAGAATTTGTATGAGATTTTATTGTCACAGAAGTGGCGTTTTTGAACCAAAGAAGGATAGGATGTGCAGAGTGAAGAATATTGGTTCACAGAAAATTGGAAAAACCTGTCCTGCATATATTACAGCATATAAAAAAACTGTTCTGGATGTTACGGAAATCCAGGTACACTACCAGTCAGTTCATGTTGGACATAAATGTGAGGTTGCACGACTACCACTTTCTAAAAATGAGAAAGTGGAATTAGCAGGTCATATGAATCTTGGTGTACCTAAATCACATGTTTTGAATAGTCTGAGGAAAAATTATTCACCAACTAAGCGCTTGAGTTTAACTCATCAAAAAGATCTACACAACATATGCCGAGACTATAAAATAAATGAAGATGATGTTTTCCATCAGAATGATGCTATGTCAGTTGATATACGTGTTCGTCAAATGCTAAAGGAAGATGAAAATTCTATTTTGGTTTATAAACCAGTAGATGAATCATTGACAGAGTACCCTTTTATTAAAAAAGAGGATTTTTTATTGGCCATTATGAATCATGCCCAATTAAAATTATTGCAGTTATATGGGGAGAATATAATAATGATTGATTCCACACATGGTACAAACCAGTATGGATATCAGCTAACAACTTTGATGGTAAATGATGCTAATCATGAGGGATTTCCAGTTGCTATCATGTATTCCTCTAAAACAACAGCCGAAACATTTTATGTGTTTTTCATGCAAATAAAAAAAAGATACAATTTCAAACCATTAGTATTTATATCAGACGACGATCCTGCATTTTATAATGCATTTACAAATGTCTTTGGAGAAGTAGAAACACGTTTATTGTGTTCATGGCACGTTATGCGAGCCTGGAATATGAATTTAAATGCCAAAATACAAAATAAAGAAGAAAGAAATGTTGTTAAGAATCATTTGATGACAATCTTGCAAGAAACTGACTTGGAAACATTTACACAGCATTGCAAGGTGTTTATCGAAAACCTTATAGTATTTGAAAAGACACAAGCTTTTGGAGAGTATTTTCAAAATTATTATATGAATCGAGTGGAGCAATGGGCATATTGTTATCGTGTAGGTTCTCAGATAAATACCAATATGAAAGTTGAAAGATGGCATCGGGAAATAAAGTACGAAGAAGCAGAGGGAAAAGTTATTAAAAGATTAGATAAATCTTTAGGTATTGTTCTGAAAACTATCGCAAAAAATTGATTGGTCGAATAATAACATTGGAACCTTCTAAATTAACATCTCGACTTTCAGAAATATGAAAACGTCATGATGCTGCGAAAACACTATTGGAAAAATCGGGCATCGAAATGGAACCTAAAAAAGCTTGGATTGTTTTTTCAAGCAAAGCTAATACATCCAAATCCTATTTGGAACCATACAGTGTGACATACGAAAAAGAATGCAGTTGTGAAATACGCTGCAACGATTGTAATATATGCATTCACAAGTTTTCCTGCACTTGTCATGATTATTCGATAAGATTCGTTATTTGCAAACATATACACTTTGTTGTACAGCATTTCAAATGTCATGATTTACCCAAACAGCCTGGAAGCTTCACAAACAGCAATGATGACCTCACCATTGACATAGATGAAGACATTAATCGCAATGAAGAACATGCAGCTTTAAGTGCTGAGCTAAAAAAAATATCATTTCTGATCTCGATCAAAAAAAGGCTGTTACTTTTTCTAAACTGCAGAGTTTATTATCAAGATGCCAGTCAACTGAAATCACAGCAGAAGAATTAAACACGGTTATTACAGGCATTAATGTTAACTCTAAATTAGATGCTGTATCAGCTAGCAGAAGAGTAATGCCTTCGTTTTCTACCAACAATAGTCTTATACCAGCTAATAAAAAAATTGACATACAGCGTCGATTTTCTGCAATTAAGACTGCAAAAAAGCGAAAATTACCACTAATTAAACTATTAAATATATAATTAAGACACAATAACACGCCGAATAAATAAGAGTGTGGCTTTTAGTGTGTACATTAATGCATCCGTACACACTAAAAGCCACACTCTTATTTTAGGAGATTATAAAAATTCTGTTGTCATTCCCTTCTTTCCATCAATTAGCTATAAAGTTGCACATATTTTGCAGAAATTTAACTTTCGGGTTGTTTACTCTCCCATCAATAAAATTCCAACTTCTATACTCAAGGACCCCATTCCGGATATGAATTCCTGGGGTATTTATAGGATTCCTTGCCAGTGCGGTTTAATTTACATTGGCCAAACTAAGAGAGCCTTAAAATTTCGCGTCAAAGAACATGAGGCATATGTTAGAAAAAAGGAAACACAGAAGTCTTCTGTTGCTCAACATTGTTGGTCCGAAAATCACACTTTCAATTTTTCTGCTGCCAAAATTATTCAAAAAACATCTTCCATTGGAGAACTGGATTTTCTAGAGGCATTTCACATTCATAAAAATCTTTCTGTTCTAGTTAACGATCCTAATTCCAATCCAAATTTGCCTTCGGCTTTTAGAGAAATTATGTTTTAGTTCTGGTTTCGCCAACAGATGGCGCCACTTGCTTATTCTTGTCCAGGCTTTCTTATCTTATCTAAACATTATTTCCTATCTTGTTCATTTGCGGTTTTGCAGCTGAAGATGATGGTTCGGTAAAACCATCGAAACTAGTCCTGTGAAAATTTTGTAAATTAACGCTGATTTTTGTTGTTTGACTTCTGAATTAGTATTCAATATATATTCAAATACATCTTATCGTATTTAAAAACTGTAGTGAAGAAATCACTTTGAGTTATTATTTAAAATAAATGTATATCCAATTTTGTTTTTTGAAAACTTCAGCCATTAAATATTGTTACAAAAGAAATGAGATTTATTTTTTTAAAATCTAACTTTGTTATTACGCCATAAAATTCAATGTATTGCAAAATATATTTTAAATGTGTTTGATACTTTATAACTTGCTTTTCAGTTTGAAGAAAGGGAGCCAAAACATGTTTTCCATGCATTACAAAGATGTGAGATGTATTATGACATGAAATTCTATTCCTTACAATCAAAACAAACTAAAGTAACTGATTATTTTTAGAAATGAATGTATGTAATTTTCATACATAACTTTGATAGAATGGATACTTTAATGTATGTAATTTTTCATACATTGATGGAACGGATGCATTAATGTATGTAATTTTGCATTTATATTTCATTTACATTTAAAATTTTAAAATCATTATCAACTTAAATCGTATTTTTTCATTACCTCCATTTAGTGAAACTTTTTGCGGGATTTTGTGATTTTGTTAAGTAGAGGTTTGACTATGGTAAATAAATTTATTCATAGCTTAAATATATTTAAACAGTTTTTACTTATTGAAGTCACAATTTTGCGAGTGTATAAAGTGTAGAGCTAATAGCATTAAGAGTTCTTGGCATTTGTAAATAACATTTTATAATTTCATTTTCTGATTATGTAATTAATGGATAACGTAAAGGAAGACTTTCAGCTGTTTTCAATGTCTCAGAACGATTGGTTTGGATTATCAATAGCGACACCTTATTTTGGTACTTTTATGTTTTGCCAGCGCAAGCAATAAAGTCACCAATAATGGTACAACTGATGCAAAACTGAATATCCTTGATGGTAACATTTTATGCCTCATTTTCAAAACAAGTAACAGCCATTTCTTATCAGATTGATTGTTTCTTTCATAGTACAATTACATAGAATTTTTACCCAGATTGTTCAATATGTCCTAAAGCCATTCGCAGTAATTAAGTCAAATAGGATGCAATCACACCGCTCACCCAAAGTCGAAAATATAGAAAAGGCAAAGTCAAGGGTTAAATTCATCAATTCTAATGAGAATGCACTAGCGAAGTAAAACACTGCGGTTTTACATAATTTCTGAGTAAGCTATTCGTACGAATAAAAATAATTCTTGCATTTAAACCTATATTCTAAGTTAAGATTTAACTTTAAATTAATGTAGATAGTTACTGAGAGAATTACTGAGATTTTTGTAGTGTAGTTTACATGAAATGAGATGAAATCACTTGGAGTCACGTGATACAAACCAGCGAGTCAGAATGTTGAACCATGACAGCATAGTAAACACTTAAATTAATGTCTTTTTACAAATTTACTGGCTTTTTACAAAATTTTAAACGATATTAAAATGTTTATGCCTTCAAAATAAAAAATTCTTATAACTAACATTTTTTTATATGCATACTGTATATTGTCGGCAATAAAGTCTGCTTGGTGACATTTGTGCCGGCAAAAAGGAAAAGTACCCTTATTTTTATAGAATTTTGCTTGAGGGCATTTGGTTACAATTTTCATTAAGCCTTTTGTTGCATTGTATTGTTTATATGTTTCAAGCAACAGTAGCCTTAAAATGACATTCTTTTGTATTGAATTTAGTTTGAATGTCCTTGACACTACAATCAGAATTTTAAAAAATATTGCATAAAAGAATACCTATATTTGCATTTAAATTTTTGAATAATTTAATCCATAGGTTGGATTAATATTGTTCAGCTTCTGGTGAATTATTAAAATCGCAATTTTATCAATTGGCCAGAATTCATGTTTCCTTATCAATAATTTTATCAAATTTTGAAACCGTCCTAAATATATTAAACAAACACTATATAAAGACAAATTTTAAGCAAAAGACTAACTGAAATGGGGAAAAGACACAGAACAATTGCTGAAACTTTAAGGATAATCCTGAACAAAATGGTAGTGGATAATGCTTAAGTTGATCATATCCATTACAACATTATTTAATTTTAAAGTGTTATATGTGGTGATGGGCCCGTATGATAGGATTTCATTTTAGTTAGGGATACAAGGTTGGATATTCTTTCGGATAAAAAAATAAAATTTTTAAAAATAGACTTATTTTATATAAGATTTCAATAAATTTTTATGAATGAAATGTACATATAATTCTCTCTCATTGCATATGGCCTTGCTGTTGAGATTAATACTTTTTTTAATATGCTGTTTAATGTGTAAGTTAAATTTTTTTCAAAAAAACTTATTTTTTCTGTGGATTATAAAAGCCATCGTAATACAGAAAAATTATAATTATTTGAACCTGTTACACGGATACAATATATAAGCATATGAAGTGTTATTTAAAAATTTATCTACTCAAGTTTGTGTGTAAAGACTGTGAAACCTCAAGTTGTACAGAAGCTTCACGTTGGCTGCATTTGGTAAAGTATCATATTGCTTCATCAGTTTTTCTTTATCTTTTAAGCTTAAGCCCTTGTATTTGGACATTTTGAGGCACGACCAAAGAATATGTTGATGGGCGAACTGAACGAACTATAAGTATGTAAAGAAAAAAAAAAAAAAATTATACAGATTCTTTCTCACTACTTTTTTTTGTTTTGTTTCCCCTGCCCCCTCCAACTTGTCTCAGACAGTTCTAACAAGCCTCTTATAACCCACCCCACCCATGATTGGTCCAGCTAAGAAAATTTTAGCGTTTGCACCTCCATGTGTAAAAGCAAATCGATCTTGAATGAAATCACTGACCTTGAGACACAGACTTGGGGTATTTGACAATTCCAGATAAGAAAATTCTAAAGTTCTATTTGCACCTGCACATGTGAAAGTGAATTGAGTTTGAATCAAATCACAGAACTTAAAGCATGAACCTAGGGTTTTGATTTTACAATTTCAAAAGCAATTTGATTTTTGTAAGCAGTAGCATTCATTTTATTATACAGTCAAAAGTTGTTAATTCGGACACCCATAATCCGGACCTCAAAGCTACAAACTTTGTGCACATGCGTCTCGTTGACGCATGCGCGTAAGACCTTTATGGCTGCGAATAAGCTTGTGCGCGTGCACAAAATACGTTTACGAGTGCGCGTTTAATGTATAATGGACGGTATAAGGTAAGCTAAAATTATCTAATTATCTATTTCAGTTCATGTTGCAGATTGCGTTGTTCCTTAATCTTCGAATTGGATCCGGCTTATTATTTTTTGCAAACTGTTAGAGCAATTTTATAAAAGTAAGCTTGAACTTTCGATTATGTCAAATAGAATTTCTGATATACATTTACTAATATGTAAATGATTTACAAAGCGAAAGTATATTTCGAAGTTCATTAAACAAGAAGTGGAATTGCTGCAAAAAATGGATAAAGGCATATCCTTTGTTTATCTAAACTTTAACGTTTGTTTATCTAAACTTTGTTTATCTTTAACGCCGCGGCGGGTGCGCAATGAATTGGAAGTTGATCTGTCATCACTATCCTTATCTTCAGGGCAGATGTTTTTATTTTATTTGGCTTATAATTCCTTACTGAATGTAGTATTTCATCTCGATGTACTCCGTCTTTGATATGATTTAAATCAAATTCCTCGTCATTATAATTCAAGAAATTGACAGAGGTTATTGAAAACGAAAATATTTCGATTGACAAATTAGTCGGTAGACACAGCAATTATAGGACTTGAACAGCGGAACTTTGTAACTGAACAAGAAATTATGTCTGTTTATAGAATTAAAGAGATTGTATTATCACGTAAAAAACGAAGCAACTTAAACAACTTATTACATTGAAAGAAATGTTTAATAAAGTAAACAAATAAATATTAAGCTTTTTTTTGTAAATTTTGATACCCTTTAGATCATAATTGTACTTTATTTCATAAATTACGGTTTCATATTTTTAATTTTATAATTTCTGCATGCCATCTTACCAGATTTAAACTGATGATCTATAATCTGGAATCGCCGCGACGAGTCCGGATTAACGACATCTGACTGTAATCTTATTGGTGAACAACTTACATTGAAAGAAATGTTTAATAAAGTAAACAAATAAATATTAAGCTTTTTTTTTTTTTTTGTAAATTTTGATACCCTTTAGATCATAATTGTTCTTTTTTCATAAATTACGTTTTCACATTTTTAATTTTATAATTTCTGCATGCCATCTTACCAGATTTATACTGATGATCGATAATCCGGAATCGCCGAAGTCCCGACGAGTCCGGATTAACGACTTTTGACTGTAATCATATTGGTGAGTGGTATAATCATAAGTGGTTATATTATAATCATATTGTATTCATTTGAATTCATTCCTTGGGTTTTGATTTTAATATGCAGTTGACTTTATAAAGCAGTGATTTTATTAAGCATTACCCACTGTAATGCCATCTTATGACAGAAATGTCATAAGAGTGCCATACTAATGAGAGCATGCTGGATGCCGGACTATCAGACTTTTACTGTAGTTGCTTTACAGAACATAAACGAATGAGTGAACTGTTTCTAAAACTAATATTGCAAAATTACTACTACATTTAAAACTGGGAGCCAAAATTCTAAGATGATTATAGCAATCTTGTATCTAATAGCTGAAGAAGCACATCACATTAACAGACTGAAAATGTGCAAAAATAATTTTGGCATTATATTGTCTAGTTAAAGAGGATGGCAACATTGAAAGGGCTCAAATTCTGGTGAATGTGTTGATTACATAAAAGTTTTCACAGTTTTCCCCATTTGTAAACAGAATATGAGCCAGTTTGCTTTACAAAGCCCTACATGAAGGCATCCCCCTTAAAGCATATTCTTAAAAGTGCTTTGCCATAATCAAATAATCCTAATCCATATTCTAATCAAATAATTAGAATACACTTAAATAAGTTATCCCTTCCACTCACATATTTTATTATGTTCAATTAAAATAGCAAACTTCTTCCAATGTAATATCTTTTGTCAAACTGTACATTTTTAAATAAAAAAATTTTTCATATATTACATAAGCAGTAAGTTATCTATGAATGGAAAATAATCAAATAATTATAACAAAAACTAAATAAATATGACTGTAATTATTAAAGAAAGGATTCTGAAATTTGTAGATCTTTTTTGATATTTGAAAGCTTTCTAAAAGTCAAACCACAATAAAATTATTATTTTAGGTTGGGTTGATTTCATATAGCAAGAGCTATGTTGTTAAGGTAAGGAAGGGCTTCCTGAGGGAACTGGTTCCTATTCACTTTACACGTTGAGAAAATCATAAAAACCAAATATGCAACCAGCCTATTCGTCTTGGTGTTCAGGAAATCAGTATACCCTAATGTTAATTTATAATCTGATTTCAGAGAAATGTAGTCACTTAATGAGTTGTATTCAGTCTAATTACTTATTTGCACTATCAGAAAAAACTGTTTTTATTCACAAACAAAAGAAAATGTAATATTCAAAATCAATAACATAAATTTTAAGGTAGAATATTTTAAGAGTTTTCATTAAAACATTGAATTTTATTACACTGGAATTTTGATTTATTTTCTTTAATTTTCAAGTTAAGTCTGTCACGTTCATTTCAGAAATTCCTAATTGTAACACTTCTAAAATTTAATGCATTCCAGTGAAGTCTTTTCTTCACAGCTGTTAAGTTTGATATCAGTTACCATATTCATTTTAGTGCAACTGAATTTACGAATACTTTCTTCTCTCAAATGCTTTCCTAAGATTCGAAAAACGATTGTCCTACACTGCGATGGGGGAAAATATATATATATCTATATATATTGTTCAGTTTTCATTGTTTACACTGAATACGGTAATTGCGAATGAAAAATTACGAACGAAAATCTACGCAAATTGGCGAATAATAGCCAAATGTAATAGCCGACCGATCTTTGGCAGCCTTTGAAGAGAACGCACATTTCGCATTGTCCATGAGCATGCGCATAACGTCTGTTCCGTAAGGAGCCGTTTGACCGGTTTGACGGCCATTCTGATTTGAGACGCTAGTAAAAAGTGGCGGGAATTGTTTATACAGTGTTTTATAGTGAGGTTTGAGACGCTTAAACGAAGAACCGCTCCTACATATTTGTTGGCTTATTTGTGTGTGAGCTCCGAACCTTGGATCTCATTTGGATATTAAAATATGGCAGCTAGTGAGGATTTATTGTATGCTAAGGAAAAGATTGAACTTGCTGGGCTTGATTCAGCAGACGTTTTTCCTGTGTATCAATCACTGACATTATGTAATGAACAAGATGATATTATTTTGCTTGAACTTAATCCAGAACTTAAGGAACATGTAACAAGAAAAAAAAATTTAACTATTAGAGGTGATTTAGAAGATACTGCTGTTATTTGCACAGAAAATCAAACGTTTGAAATAAAAGAGGTTGAAACATCAAATTCTCTTTTATTGATGCCAGAGTTAATCTTACCTGAAGAATGTCAAGATAGTGAAGAAAAAGTTGTAGAACAAAATATCACTGGGGTATTTCATAATTATTATGAGGTACGGCCTTTTAAACCAAATTTTAAAAAGCTTCGAATTATGTTAGAACGAGATGCGTATCGAGGCAAAGAATATGAAGAGGAAAATTTGTACGAAAACGTTACTTTAGAAAGCTTGTTGGACATAGTTCAGGCAAGTGAAGGTGAATTAAAAGCTGCATTAGTCGAACTGCAGACTTGTATAATTGACGGCTCTATACGAATTTTAGATTTTGATTATAAATTCAGTTTATTTAGCAGTATTATGGATATAATCGAGTCAAAATCTTTGCCAGTGAATAAAATTCCCAAGGAGTCTGTCTTAGATGCATTAGAAGATTCAGAACCTAAGGAAATTTATGACCAGTGCTTTTCATGGTTCACTCAAGAAACTGGAGATATAGATGAAAGTGGTAAGAAATTATATGCTCTCGATGAAACTTCAGTATGCAAACTGTACGCTGAAGTTTTATTGAGATCAGTCGGTAAATTTCATCTGAATGACTTTTTGGAAAGCTGGCAGAGGAGTGTTCCTGAAGGTATGAAATGTGACTTAAGTCAGTTACATGGTGTAGCTCTCACTGATTGTACTAGTACACCAGAAGTAATTTTTTACTTTCCATCTTATGATCTCCCCGAAAATATTAAGGAAAGATTTGAAAAACTTTTCAAAATTAAAGAAAAATGGGCATATGAAGAAATTTATCCGTATTTGGAAGATCGTGCTTCTGCAAAGAACGATGTGAAATCTTTATTAATCAAATATACTAGAGAATCTACTAAAGATGGCAAGAAGTTTTATAGCTCAAAATGGTGAAAAGTTAAAGAAAAAAAAATCTTTGCAATTCAAAATTGCTTTTTTCATCCAAATAAATTAAATATTAAATGTACTGTAGTTTTTCAAAAAAAAAAAAAAAAATTCAGATGTAGCACATGTGAATTTTTAAAGAAAGAAAGGAAGTTAGTTTTAAACAAAATCCTGCGTTTATATAAGCATGCATAAAATATAGGTTTTCCTCGTTTGCTTGTTTACAAGAAATGTAAGTTACTTTACATCGGATGTATGAAAAAATTTTAATATTTTCTTATTTTTGTAACAGGAAAGTTTACAACAAAATTAGTAACCTTCCTTTTGGAAGACAATAACGATTATCATATATCACTCTCTCTTCATAGCAAACAATGAAGTTTCTCGTTTTAATAAAGTCTTCATACTGCAACTTAAAGGTATATAATCATTAAAGATGTTCAAACATTAAAATATACATCACAAACATAATCCAATTACTTTGCATGAGAAAAAATATGGTTAGTAAAAATGCAATGACTCCAACGGGTTCTTTCCCGAAGCGCCAACAGGTTCTCTGTGGATGAAAACCCTGTATGAATATGCAGATTTAATGTCATTGGTTATCCAAGAAGTATTTTTTTATATTTATATTTTGTTTCTGATTCATGTATTTTAATACTTACAAGTGCAACTTTGTTGCTGCTGTTTCCCACTGCATGAAAATAAAGTGTCAAACCTTTCATGAGTCAGAAAGATGTAATGTGAGCAATTAGCATTGTAATTTATAGAAAATAGTGTAATATCAAATACACTTAAAAATTAAAAATAACTAAAAAATGCTAGGATAAATGTGCAGTCTCTATAAATGTAGTAATATAGTTAGCTTCAGTGAAGAGTATAATTTTATGAGAATTAGGGAAATATAAATGCATTCAGAGACTTATAGATGGTGGAAGTCTGTTTCACAGTTAAACTCGCATTTTTTTTAAAGTAAAAATTTTCTTTCGATTTTTTTCATTAATTAAAAAAAGTGATAATGTAGTTTTTAAAAGAAAGTATTCATGAGATATATTTGTAAAAAGACACTGATCATAGAGCATTGACGGAAATTTCTTTCTT
This sequence comes from Stegodyphus dumicola, assembly GCF_044657685.1. Classification (NCBI taxonomy): domain Eukaryota; kingdom Metazoa; phylum Arthropoda; class Arachnida; order Araneae; family Eresidae; genus Stegodyphus; species Stegodyphus dumicola. The sequence continues at coordinate 63,161,449 of NC_140779.1, forward strand.
TCTATGTGTACTGTTGTTTTAGAGCCTAAAGGAGAATAGTTATGCATATTGATGTAATCAGATTACTCTGTGAATAATATTTTGTACTTTTTTGTTGAAGCAATACTGCACTTTGTGCTCAAAACTGGCAAACTCGTACAATTAGTAGCATGTAAATTTCAAATATTGCTAAATGCTTAGGTGGTGGCCTCTTTAACAAGGAAGTACTTATATTTTTTATGGTTTATTTAGTAATGTGCATATTAATATGACTATATTTCTATGTAAATTATATTTTTACAACTTACATAGTAATTTTGTAATATGTATGAAACTTATTTATATATTTTACTTTCATTATATTTAACTTGTAACATAGCACTGTTGTGTATTAATATGTTTCACTATGAAGTGTAATGAATTTACTGAAAAACATCTGACAAGAATCATTAAAATATATCTGATAATTTTTCATTATCTACAATATAAATTATTTTTGGTATAATAAGGTAAGTTAATGAGATATGGTGGTGTTCTATATTAGTACTATTTTTAAAGTTTGGTTTTGTGGGATTTTTTTCTTTTCATTTTCTGATTATCCGTGTCCCCATCAAAAACTTAAGCAATGTGTAAAGCAATGCTATATTTCCCCAAAATAGCTATGTGGTAATCAGGGCTGTAGAGTCGGAAGGGAAAATCACAGACTCCGACTCCCTCATATATATATATATGTAAACATATACAGATGGGTTACAGCTTATTTTTTTAATATAAAAGAAGTAATAGATGCTACAGAAATAAAATTATGGCATAGCAAATTATTTATGCTAATTAACATTTATTATGAAATGAAAAAACAGGCATTAGTTATTTCGAAGAAACAGTATAGCTTCAGCAAGATCCAATTTGATAAACTTCAGAGCTGAGAAAAGTCTTTCCACACTGACATGAGTAGGAGGAAGAGCTGTTACTGTTAGGACTACTTCTTTTAACTTTTCAGGATACCTTTTTATAAGTTCTAAAAGAGGTGTCTTGCAAGACCAATCATATTTCTCTATTTCTTCAAAGGCCATATAGAAATCTTATTTGTATTTTTTCATTTTTATATCTAAAGGCTCTTGGTTCTTTATTTTCATTCACTTTGCCATAGCCTTTTCAATATTATCCAAAAATATTTCTCAAAATCTAATTCATCACTGGAAGAGGATGATGGAGACTCAGTTGCAATGTCTGCAGTTTGACTGTCCGGATTTGAATCCTCCAATTGTTCTGAAAATAATTTCATTCTTATTGAAAGTTCATAGATGGCATTCTTTGCCATTTTAATTTGTTTGTCATCCAAGAAAATTCGGTGTTTTGGATCTACATATATTGAACCCAACAAGATCTCATTGTCTATCAAACTAATTTCTCTTTTCTTTATTGAAGAAATGATTCCTTCTGCAATAAACCCTCTATTTCAGAAAGAACAAACATCACATTCTTTCATTCTCACCGCCTGTTAATTCTTCAGATTGTAGCTTTTTTGAGACTATATACGCAGAGGCGTAGCTACGGTTTTCAGCGCCCGGGAACAGTTGAAGAATTTCCGCCCTTTTCTGTGTGCCAAGAATGGAAGACATTTCATTTTAAAATTTTGTAACATCAATTTTGCGCCCCCTGGATGCTGTGCTCGGGGACAGATGTTCCCCTTGCCCCACTCTAGCTATGCCACTGTATATATGGTATAGAAAGAAGAGTTTCCAATTCTGAAAGATCATTCCACAATCTTTCTGTTAGTGAAACATTAGGGTTGTCTACATCTTCTAAAAAAATTCTTAATTTTAACAACCTCTATATCATCAAATATGTACTTCCCCATTGCGTTGCTTGATCAATTATTGTTCTTTTTCCTGCTCGCTTCCTAAGAATGGCATCAATTTTTGGGAGTTCTTTCTGTTATTGCTGCTTACCTAAGTTTACCAGTCAGGTTTGTAACTAAATGAATCAGTTTAATCACTAATATCAAATATCACATCCACACTTCTGCCATATATTTATTATTTATTAAAATGTCCATAAAATAGAAAATAACTATTTATTAATGTATATAGTTCATAAATTAAAATAATAACTCAGTTTGTCATTAATTTTTTTTTTTTCAATTCACTTTAATTTCATTTAAAATTCAAACTGTCTTAACAAAAACTGGAGTCGGATTCGACCTGTTTTTAGCGACTCCAGCTCTGACTCCTTTTACCCAAAAATCTGCCTAACTCTGATTCCGATTCCACAGCTCTGGTGGTAACCCACCATGGAGGTAAGAATAAAAGGAGGCGCCAACCCCACACTATGAACTCATGCAGGGCTTCCAAGCTTTGGTCTTCAGATGGGGGGGGGGGTTTCTTTGTTTACATCCAAACCATCCTTGACAGCTCTTTAGCAGTATTTCTATACATGACAGTTTCACTCCAGTCAAAAATTGGGTACACTTCTGCATAAAAATACTTATTGTTGGATGGGCAATAGCAATTTGTATAGTTTAGTAGCATTTACGAAAAAATTATATCTTGGTTATTTTTCAATAAGTTGCAACAGTGATTTTGATTATGAATTTGTTTCATAAAATTCTAAGCTCCTGGAATACAAAAATGTAGATTTTAGCAAAATGTTTAGATTATGCGTAAATAATGAAAAATACCTTAAGATACTTTAAAATGTCAAAATATCACAAAAACGTAAAACATTTTATATCTCAATTTCCTTATAACTAAGTGGTAGAAGCATGGAAATTTGATACTTCTTTCAGTGCCCTTGATAGAGTATTCACTACTTTTATATTATGTTCCGAATATTTTAAATAAAATACATTTTTTGGTCCTACATATATTGTAACACGTACATTTTAAAAATTTTTAGAGGGAGAGACTTAACAGTTGCTCATTTTAAACTCATCATTGTATTTTATATAACTGAAAAATAATCACTACATTTTTTAGAGGAGATAGTTGCTCATTTTAAACTCGCAAGTTTATTTTTATATAAATGAAAAATAATCACTTTGGGTTTATACTTTGGTTTCACTAAAAAATGAAATTATTTAGAAATCACCAAATTGTATAATCCTCTTCAAAATTGATAAATATATTCACAGATATGCTAATAAGTTAACTTTTCCTTCATTTGTAACCACACATTTGTGTAATATTATATACAGCTTTACACAAATGAAGAAGACTGAAACATTTGCCATTTCGGTGGAAGTAATGTGTGGTCAAGCTGATTTGACCATGTGAGTGTACCACATCATTAAGACAACTTATTAAGAATCTGAAAATAGAGTGATTGACAGAAGTGAAAACATGTATGTATCCTGCTGAAGGAGGTCCAATTTTTTATGGTCGTCTTATTGATTCCAGATTGTTAAATGTTTCTCATGCAAGTTTTTCTTTACCGAAAATTTCAGGTTCATGCTCACTCATTTTTGCAAAAATATTGTAAATAATTCAGAATTCAGGTCAGATGTAGAATTGCCCCATGCCAAGCAGTGGGTGATTCTTCACTTCTGTGTCGCTTTTTTAAAATTTAATTTAGCAACATGTTTAGTTGATGGCAAAATGTAATACAAAGTTATTGAATGAAAAATCTTTGTTATTCAGTACTTATATTTGAGTAGTGGTCTGCTATTTTTGAAACAGTTTCAAGCACCATCAATGTTATTAATTGGTATATCAATATATTTTGCATATTGTTACCTTCTGGGTTACTTCTTCGTACATAAATTTCAGGTATTTGTAAATTTAGATCAGTTAGTTATTTTAACTGTTTTAAAGAATGAAGCAATATTCAGAATAATAATTTAAAGAATGAAGCAGAGTAAGGCAATCAAGACTGTCATAGGATGACAATGAGTTTAGTGTTTAAATTGAAATGGATAGTTATAATTTATTTCATTATCAGAGAACTATTAAATTGGGTAAAATTGCTAAGAGAGCATCTTATAATAACTCAGTTACAAGTTTTAAATAATATTTTTAAAAAATCCATTTTTATTCCTTTTTAGAATTATTCATAGAAAGTTAAGTACTTAGAAATCAGCAGCAATGTTTAACATATTATTTTAAAATAAAAGGTACTCTAATTTGAAATGAATCGAACAAAGTATTAATTATAAATTGACCTTGATTTTTGATTTAAAAGTTCAAAAGCTAAAAAATCATCTCATATTTGAGAAATTATTTCAGGAAGAAGCTCTGTAAATAGAATAGAAACATTGCATAATTTTAATAATAATGGACTTTGATCCTAATTTTTGTAATCCTTAACCAAATAAAATCAAATTACCTTAAATTTTTTTTTCTAGTGTAATTAACAAACACTTGTGAAAATATTTCATTCAAATTAAACTGTTCCGTGAAAAATATAGCATTTAATTCCATTCAGAATGAAATGTTTAAAAATGTATTATTTTCACATATTTAGAACTCTGAAATATTGTTAAAAAAAGGAAATATGTACATTTAATACAGATATTTATGACATACTTATAAAATGTGTACATCCAATCATGTTGAAACTCATTGATCTTAATGGCAAGTCAATGAATGTTTTGGTCTCCACGAGGGGATCTCCACTGCCTCAAAGCAGTGCATGGGAAAAAACAGTTAGGGCCTCCATCCATTCCTATCTCCATGCAACCCACAATGTCAGCAAGAAATATTTATGTGGCATTCCAAGTATCTACATTGTATTGTACATGTCTCATTTGGCCAGTGGGCAACATCTAGATTATGCATGATGCAAAGTTAGTGCAATTCTATGATTTTTTGGAAGGGGGAGACAAATCATCGAATATATGGGAAGAAACTGCAACAAATGACAATTTTCTTGTTATGTTTCTCGGTTTTGACATTTTCTTATTAGACTTCTAGAATCAGTTTATTGCTAGTTAGTTAGAAAGCTGTTTCATTACATCAGTTCTTTGATGTTCTGTTGTTGTTTAATACAACGATAGATAAACTGTGTATCAAGAGGAGATGCACATTAAGATTCAAGAAAACTAAAGCATTCCTAATCCAGGGAAGGAAAAAAAAAAGATTATATAATTTTAAAGCACTAAATACTAAGCAATAAAATAGTTTTGGAGTGGGGGGAAAGGATATTTTTTGTTTATCTACATTCCAACCAAAATGCCATGGAAATGTACTGATAAGGCCATACATACTATATAGCCATAGCATCCCTGCAGAGGGCTTTCCACTTCTTTGAACATTTCTGCTAACATAATTGCAGATGATAATACTTGTTATGGGAATTTTGGTGTTTTAGCATAGCAGTGGACCACAGACTGCAGTTTTCATAATCTCCAGCAAAATCCAAAACTTAGCTTTCTGCATGCATTTAGTGTAATATGGCTCTCTTAAATGTGTCATACTCCTCTTTTTTCCTCCTCATTTTAGAATTTTGGTACTAAGGTTCTTTACAATGGCAAGTTTGTATAATACTGTGTTTTTTAGCAATAACAGATCACAGTATGCATGGCTGGAACATTAGTGCAAAAAACAAGGAGTGTACATGTTTTCTAGAGAACAAGAAAAGTGTAAAAAAATGGTGGTGCAGTTGAAATAGACATAAAAATACCTATACAAATGTTCCTCTCCAAAGCTGATAACAAGTTCACAACTTTCAGTGTTTTCAGATAATCGGAAAGTACCAAAAAAATAATTTTAACAATAATATTATAATTTGTGTTATATTATTTAATACAAATTCTTGTTGCTTTTGCTGTGCATTTAGAATACTATGATCCTTTGATAGAAAAAATTTAAAATTGAGCAGTCTTTTTTCAGCCAGAAAATCAAGTATTTTCTTCTTTTTTTTATTAAAAGGGGGGAAAAAAGATTCCGATTTTATTTTTAAACTGCTTTTAACTGAAAAAGAAAGAAGAAAAAAAGCCTTTCTTTCAAATAAAGAATAAAGCAGTGATTTCAAAGAAGAAAAAGATATGTTTATTTTCTCTTAACTTGAAAAAAGTGGAAGGGGCAGAGTGTTCTAAAAAGAAGCTGCAATTTCATACACAAAACAATATTTAAAATAAACTAAAGCTACTGACTTGGTAGGGCTTTTGCATAAAAAATATTTTAGTTTTGCTATAAAATTACTGCAAGGACATAACATACGAGATGAAAGTAAATCCTAAATCATTTAATAAATTCATTAAATGTAAACTATGGATCATTGAATGTATTTCTTCCTGTGCAAGTACAATGAGATATGTTCATAAAGTCATTTGGGAGATTCCAGGTATATCATAAATGTAGTGTATTGCTCATGTGTTTGTTATTTTGAGTAACTCTTACTTATTCTAAAAGTATCACTGTCATGGTAAGTTGCATGGTGCAAAATTTGAAATTTTTTAAAAAGCACTTTCCTTTTTTAATATAATTATAAAAAAATAAAATGCTGACTATTAAGTATATTGTAGAGTGATTCCTGTTTCAAATTGGAATGATATTCCAAAACTAAAGGTACTGTTTGTTGTGACAAAATTGCTTGACTGGATGCAAACTAACATGCTTGTTTTGAATGCTAGAAATGACAAATAGTTTCTTAGTACTTTTTTTCCCTTTTATTATACAGTACAAAGTCTTTAATCTGGATGTCCATAATCCGGACCTTAAAGCTACAAACTTTCTGCACATGCGTAGCCTTTACGAATGCGCATAATACCTTTACGCATGCACGTTCAATGTATAACGGACGGTATAAGCTAGGCTAAAATTATCTAATTATCTATTTCAGTTAATGTTTCAGACTGCCGTGTTACTTAATCTTCTAATTGCATCTGGCTTATTATTTTTTGCAGACTGTTAGAGCAATTTTATAAAAAGTAAGCTTGAACTTTCGATTATGTCAAAAAGAGTTTCCGATTCTGAAGCTGCCAAAGGATCTACAAAGTGAAAGCATGTTTCGATGTCCATCAGACAAAAAGCGGAATTGCTGCAAAAAATGGATAAAGGCATGAAGAAAGTGACAGAGAGGTTAGTGAAAACGAAAAAATTTCGATTGACAAGTTAGTCGGTATTCTCGGCACAGCGATTACAGGACTTGAACAGCGAAACTTTGTAACTGAACAAGAAATTATGTCTGTTTATAGAATTAAAGAGAAAGTATTAGCACATAAAATGAATCAACTTAAACAACTTGCATTGAAAGAAATGTTTAATAAAGTAAACAAATAAATATTAAGCTTTTTTTTTTTTTTTGTAAATTTTGATACCCTTTAGATCATAATTGCTCTTTATTTCATAAATTACAGTTCATATTTTTAATTTTATAATTTCTGCATGCCATCATACCAGATTTAAATTGATGATCTATAATCCGGAATTGCCGAAGTCCCGACGTGTCCGGATGAAAGACTTTGTACTGTATTATCACAGCATTTATTATCCATGCCACCTCACAAATTTCCAGTTCTGTAAGATGCTGTAATTGTGCAATTATAAGATTTTACAAATTATAATAATATGTTGTGTATCAGCATAACAAGAAACAGCAATCAATATGTTTCTTGATAATTTGCAGAAAGTGGTATTAAAATATTTATAAATATAACGTATGTTATACACTGGCTTCCAAAAGGTAAGCACATAATGCAAATTAGAAATTTTCAAAAGCGTAGTTGAATTTTATTGGCTAAAAGTTGATACTTAAGCAGATAGCAGTATGTATATAAATGTTGCAGCAATCACGATTGACTGTCTGAACATATGTTAATTAGGCAGTTATTAAAAATCCCAGCATGTTGAAGGTCATTTAAATGCTGATATCAAATTTATATAGTTTTCCTACATTAATTTTTAATGATATTTACATTTCTGTGGGTGAAAAAAAGATGAATGGCTGATGTACTGTTGGGCACAATGAAGCAGCACAGTAAGTGAAAGATATTGCTGTTTTCTTTGGGGTTGATCATTCGGTAATTTCTCGAATGTTGAAACGATTCCAGTTGCATCATAAAGTTGTCCGGAGAACTGTGCTCGGTCAAAGAAGAGTTATTATTCCTTCTGAAGACTGAATATTGCTATATAATAGTTAAGGAGGATCTATTAGTGACCCTCATAATTCTTACATCCATGAAGCATCACTTGATAAGACAATATCTACCAGTATTAGATGTTGAAGGTTTCCCCTAGAGAGACAGTATACCAAAGTTTAAGTCACCCAAACCATGGGGACAAGATTAAAGTGTTGTCAACATCTCGATAGGACTGTCTGAGATTGACACACCATCCTGTTCACAAATGAGTCCTGGTATGTCTTGAAAGGTTCTGGACAGAACTAGACACATGGAATTAGGACCAGAACATCATCGAACGTGACATTTTTACAGGTGGTTACATCAAAGTGTAAGCTGTAATTTCAATAAGTTATTGTACCCTACTACACATCTTTAAAGACAATTCTGTTACAGCTGCAGGATATGAGAATGAAGTCTTAAATCCCACTGGGAGACTGTGCTTAGCAATTGGTCATGATTTCCTCTCTATGGATGCTAATGTCCATCCCCACAGAGCCAACATTGTTAACGAATATCTGAAAAGTGAGGGCTTTTCTCATATGGAGTGACAGCCATATTCACCAGATCTTAATTCCATTGAAAAGTCTTTGGGATGCTCTCAGGTATGTTGTCTCTGCCCATTTACCTTCTCCAGCTGGTCTCAAACAGTTGAAAATGCTCTAATGGAGCAATGACCATTGTTATCATCTGCAATGATTGATTACCTCATCGAAAGCATGGACAATTGCTGTTCAGTGTATTTGAAGTTCCAGGGTGATTACATCCCATATTAATGTAAGTTTTGTTTGTTTGTATCTAGCTTTAAATATCAATTTTTTAATAATCTAAACATGACATTATCATATAATTTACAAAAATTTTATTTTCATGTTTTTTCTTCTTTCATACATAAACACATTTGCTACTTTAATGTGTAATCTGGTGTTAATCAAAGCTTTACTTTTTACCATTTTTGTTGATTTTACTGTCACATGCTTAACTTTGGGAAGCCAGCATATAAAGTACTTAACTGATGGTTTTAATAAACCTTTACATCATTATGGAGATAAATTTAAAAAAAATAATGCCATACATTTTATATCATGGCTATAGAAAAAACACTTGTTTTTATAAATATTGCATGCATTAATTTTTAACAAATTCTTAATATTTTTATTTGCATAGTTATTATAAGATGGTGCTCCAAGCTACTCTAGAGATGACTGGCATAGTGAAGAAAAGATGCTGATCACTCTCAGAAACCACATTCACTTTGAACAACACTACAGACCGGAATTATAACATGTGTCCAATGCACAGCACATTGTCAATCACCGAATTTGCATACCTCTGGCTTTACTGTATACACAGAAGTGTAATTTTGTGTTCAACTGTCTTTAATTAACATAAATAATTACAGCATTGGGCACTGGTTATACATTAATTTAGTGAGCTTATTTTTTCTAATTATCCTTTAATTTTGATAACCAGTGTATATTGCAATCTATTTGCTGAAATCTTGACATTTAACATATAAAAACTTATGTCTTGTGTACTAAAAAGTAACAGTATGAAGTGGGAGCGAAGTGTTTTGAACCAACATGATATTTTATTAATATTTATTAAATGAAAAAAGCCCACACAAAAATGTACAAATTAAATTTTATTTCATTATCTCATCATTAATGGGAAGTCTATGTCTGCACATCTCCAACCAAGCATTCATAATTTCGTGTGTGTCCAGACAAAGATAATGATAATGAATTCTTCGGTATGGGAATCAGTAAGTAGTGAACGATTTAGTTGTTGTGAACTTTAAATATGAAAGAGGCTATTCACGCAAGTATGTAGATCCAGAACAAAAACAGATATATTCGCTACATTTGGTGATACTGGGATACTTTTCTCAACTCATGCATTTCCTAAAATCTACAAGTTTAGATCAGTTTTTGTAGAGTTATAATTGTATTTTCCAATGCATTTTTTTTTTCAGCATTAAATGTGTCAGAACATTTTGCAACAAGATGTATATTTAAATACTTCTTAAAAAAAAAAAAAAAAAAAATATTACACAATAACATTAACATTTTTAAAAATCATGAAAACTAATTTCAGTCTTCAATCACCTTTTTAATTTCTGCAATGCATTTTCAATGTTATAATTACAATACTGATGTTTCTGTAAGGAATCGGGCACATTTGAAAAATGATTCAAATTGTTTTCTTGAATATCTTCTATTTAGGAATTTCTCTCTGCGGTGTGATTTTTTTTGTATAAAAAAAGTCTAAACAGCAAAATATACTGTGTATTTAACAAAAATTTTGAATGGATTATTTTTCTTTTTACTTCAAAATTATTAATTCATTTGCTGTGACATGTACATGTGTGCAGCTGTGGTCCTAAGGAAAAGGAGGTGGTTCATTGTCTGTTGTCACATTTCATTCTGTATGAGGGATGAAATGGAGGGATCAATATTTTCAAATGACAAAGCATACTCATCCTATTTGTTATTATTATTATGGTAAAAATTCCCGAATTGATCCTGTTTCACAAACCATAAGATCACACAACAACTGTAAGCTGTTTTTATTACTGCTTTTTGTAGTTTTATCCTGCAAAATGTCAAAACAAAAGTGTCTTAACACTTTTACTGATTCTTGATAAAATGGAATAAAGAAGAAAGACACTCCACAAAATTCAGGATTTTGCAAAATAGTTTCTTGACAATCCTGAAAAATCAGAGCAAAATTTTGTCAAGTTTGATTCCACCAATCCAAGTTTCAAAAAAAAAAATGAAAACACATTTTCTGAAGCAACATTAAAATGACTGCACGCACTGAGAGGAAAAAATGCACATGTCAAGGCCATTGATACTGGAATACTGGAAACAACTATGGAGTTCGTCAAAGCTTTAGGATAAAATGACATTCATGAGAGCTATGGGTCTCTAGCGAAATTCAAAAAAAGAAATGGAACAATCACAAAAATCATATGCGACAAAAGCAAAAATGCTAATGAAGATGACTGTGTCTTATGGAAAGAAAACAAAGAAATCTTGGAAATGTACAAACCAAAAGATATCTTCAATTTCAATAAAACCAGCATATTTTATTAATGTTTACTACACAAAACATGATATCTTCAATTTCAATAAAACCAGCATATTTTATTAATGTTTACTACACAAAACATTAACTTTTAAAAAAGAGAAATGTTTTGGAGGCAAGTGCAGAAAGTTAGATCTACTGTACTGCTATGTAGAAATGTGGAATAAAATGAAAAATCAAAACCTTTACTTATGTGAAAGAGTAAAAATAAAAGATGTTTTATAGGTATTAACATGTTGAGTGCGGCGGCGGTTTCTGGGGACTGGCAGTGAACTTTCCGTGTGGCTGGTCCCTAGGGACAGGCACTAGAATTTTCGTTTGGCCGGCGTCGGTCCTCAGGACCGACAGTATTAAACTTAAAAAATAAATATAGTTTCAATGAAATGTGATCAAATTTAGTTTTAATGAAATGTATTGAAACATTCTAAACAAAAATACGGCTTAGCTCGCTGCCGGCTGAACGGAAAGGACAGCAAATTCAGCGCCACGCTCAACATGTTAAATCACTGAACGTAGATTATGATTTCAACTATGGATGACTTCAGACATTTTTGAAAAGTGGCTAAAATATTTAGATAAATATATAGGCTATACCATGAAAATGAAAAATTGCTACAGTGATAGGGAATAGCAGTGCTCACCTTCAAGACATCAAAGACAAATATAAATATGTTAAGTTTTTTTTTTCTTCCAGTTACCACTGCAAAACTGCAGTCGATGGATCAAGGGGGATATGAAGTATTAAGACACATTATCATGACAGAATTTTGAAGAAGGCCCTACTGGAAATTGAAGGTAATCAGTCTTCATTTGTAAAAAGTTTTATGTAACTGCACATCTGAAATTGCATACATATGGAATTTTGATGTCGCTGAAAAAACTGTTCGCTCTAAAAAAGCTGGCTTCATCACCGAAATTGACACTAGTGATAACAGTCAATAATGACAAAGGGCAAGATGAGGAATTGAATAAACAATATGTGGTTGCAGATGATAAATCACGAACATTGAAGAATAATGAACGATTAAAAAGATTTTTTATTTATAGACAATAAATTCGACACTTAGGAATTCCTACCCAGAGAACATATTCAAGAGCATGAAAAATAGCCAGAAAGCGATTTGAGGATATTGAAGATGAAAACGCTAATGAAAATGAATGTATAAAATATTTGCCAGAAGATAAGTTAAATGTATTTGATACTTTATGATGCAGTTTTCAGTTTGAAAAAGTGTACTAGAAGACATTTTCTGTGCATTACAAAGACATGAGAGAACTTATGTCATGAAATACGCTTTAATATGTTTCCAACAATCAAAACATATTAAAGCAATTCATTATTTTTCAAAATGAATTTGTCATTTTCATATGTAACTTTGACAAAATGAAATGGATACATTAAGATGTATAATTTTTCATTTATACTTTATTTTGCTACAGTTTTACATTTAAAAATATTTCTCATCTTAAATCACTTTTATTATACCTTCCAACTAGCAACGTTTTTCGCAGGATTCTGCAACTTCGTTGAATAAAGGTTTGACTGTATTTTCATAATCTGCAGCACTACAGTAATTCAAGACAACTGCAGATTTTTAAATATAATATGGCAATAATTTCATTATTTTTAAAATTGTTGAAAAGTGAATCTGAGAATTCTAAGAAAGTTTCTTTTATAAATTTCCAATCAGAAAAAGATTTAAATTTTTATTGCTAAAATGCAGCCTACAATAGTCACTGCCCATGATTTCAACATGAGCTTTTTAAGGTCATTTTATTAAACTAAATGAGTCTTAAGGTACTCAATTTTGTTTTTTCTCAAGTAAAATTTTATGGATATTACATCCAATGTTTGTTAAGTAAAGTTAAAAATGCCTTTCCAGATGACCCTTAACACTACGTAAGCACTGCATATTAGGCAACAACATTTATCATTGCAAAAAAGTGATCAAACTCCCACTCTTCATGAAAATGATAAATCTTCAATATTTTTCCTTTTTACTCATTTTAATGGTACTAAAATAGAAAAAAAAAAAAAAAAGTGTACACAAGTAGGTAATTTTAATTTAAAACATAGGAAGAAAGTACTTCGATTTTCGCAATAATAAAAAAAATTGACACTTCTTCCAGAAATGCCGAATATTAATACAGGACATAAGAATGCCAACTTGCATGTTACACCAAGGATTAAAAGACCGAAATCTGAGGAGTAAGCTAGAAGGCAGGTAATATAAGATGCTGCTTTCCCATTGTCTCGACAACAGGTGCAGAAGATGAATTGCCAGCACCAGTTATGATACTAAAGGAGCCATAATCATTTATCTACATGAGTCATGATTAAATTGCATTTATATGTATAAGTCATATCTTGTTGGCTGTGATTGACCAAAAATCATGTTGCAATTGAATTGTTGAGCATTCCTGGCATAAAGTGTGTATTCATAACATAGAATGCTCATAAACTGTTAAGTATATTTCAATGAAAAATTGTGAGCTAAAGAATATATCCATTTGTATTATGTAGTAAATGAAGCAGTTTATTATGCTAAATTTTAAAACAAAGTATGTGTTTCTTTTATGTTGCATACATTTTTTGAATTAATTTTCAAATACTCACAATGTGTTCTTCAGCACTACTGGTATTATTCTAATGATTTCCATAGTTCATTATATTTATTATGTTTAATTTCAATCATATATGTTAATTTAGTTGTAAAAGCACAATCTTTCCCCAACTTCTTAGAAGTCTGGAAACATATCCAGGAACTGAACTGGCCAAGAAATTAATCCATTTAATATTCTTAAGTTTCTGTAAGTGGAATATTAAAAAAACATTTTTAAACAGCAAATTATGTACCATTGTTAAATTTAAACAATGCACTATAGAAGCCATTGAAACAATGATACCCAAAATGCAACAAAATGTACTAGACAGTGATATCAACTTTATATTTATCACTTAATCATTTCATAATGAATCACTTCAGAATCTAACAAAAAATGTAAAAATTTGCTGTATAATTTGATAGAATACAAATGGGCTTGCTCTTTTTTTTTTTCTAGATCAATCACTATTCATGACTTAAATGCACTCATTAATTTGTGACCTCATTTGTGTATTTTTTAAATTATTATTTTAACAAATTGGGGCCAATGATGTTTAATTAAGTGCCTTTACACTAAAATAATAATAATAATAAATAAAATCTTAACAACTCTTCTCTGTGGTCGAAGGAGATGGGAGGGTTTCTAAAATAAATTGATTCGATATCCAAACGATTGAATTCTCCCATCTTTTATGCTTCAAAAAAGACAATATAATAATACAGTTTGTTATAAAGACTCTGCTTTCCATACTAATTATATATCGTCTTGGTGACTTGACTAATCACAAAAATTTTGCTACCCCTTTGAATATATTAACTTTTTAAAATATTTTTCTCTTTAGTTAATAACTTGTAACACCTTCATAAATGAGAAATTATAAAAGAGTGAATTAAGTAATTGTACACTTTTACTTCATGAATAGGTTCAAAACGCCTGGCCATTCTATGCAACATTTATCAAACATTCTTTTTTTGTGAATAATATGTAATTATTTTCAAATAATGTCTTAGATCAGAATCTTATCAAACAATATTTAATGTTTTTTACATCATCATGATTACAACCTTCTCCTATTGGCTTTAAAACATTATCAATGATTTCTCCATTCTTTGGGCAGCAGTCTTCATCTGATTATCATGTCTCTTAGAAAAGCCTTTGTCATTCTCAGTCAGTCCAAAAAATTCATTGTCACTCTTTTGTAAATAAAAAGTGAATGTGGGCAAAAGTTATGCCAACCATTTATGAAGGTAGACTTAGAAACAAATGTTTTGAATTCAGAAACTTTGTAGCTTCAAGATACTGCTAAATGTGAATTTCATACACTTTTAATCTGAAAAGCTGTAGGGATTTCAGGTGCTAGTGGATTTGAAATCAGCATATTTTCAGGCACTGTTTAAATCAATAACTTTAACTAAAAACTTTGTTTTATTTTATTATTAACAAAATTTTCCACCTGTAAACTTTTTACTAAACTATTGAAAGTTATTACTTTTTTGACATAAATAAGTAATAAATAATGAATCCAAAATATAATGTCTTAGATTTCTAATATTTGTTGTTATTTTTACATTTTGCAGAAAATTTACATGAAGATGGTTTAGCAATAAAATTAGTTCATAGCATCTCATATAAACAATGACAAATTCTCACAAAATATTTAAAACAATGGAATTGGTAATTAACATTTTTCATTTGATCAAGTGTACAACAGCTTATTATAAATAGAAATAAGACAGATTTTTATTGAGAAATCAACAACTTTTATTTCTTATTCACATCATTTGCCAGTATTGGACATAACTCAGGAATGTATATGTTCAATAATTTTGATTTTTTTAAAGAAAAATATTATCATTCATATTTATAAATTTGAAATAACTTATGCAATTAGCATAAGCAATTAAAATTATTCTCTTTCTGTGTATATTATTATCACTTTTAATCTACATCATACACAACTCCAATTTGTCGACGAATTTCATCCATGATTTCTGCTAATGTTACAGAGTCATCTAATGGCATGATTGAACTTTCCAAAGCACCTAAAAAAATATGCCTGAATAAATAAGTAAATAATAAATTTCAATAAAATATACATCTCTATTATTAAATAAAGAATTTGTATGTAAGTATATACGTTTCTGGCATTGTGGAAAAATGATGGCACCTGCCAAATTTCTAACACATGTAGTCCTAACTAAACATGTGCACCTCAAAGCTTGCATTTTGAAATCTTTTTATTTATTTTATATTCTGTGCAAATTCAATGAGTTTTTGATTACAAACAGCAATTTTAAAGCAATCTGCTGCCACTCAGCAATGCACAAGATATTTGTCTTTCAATTAACTAACAAATTCAGCGATTTCAAAGAAAAATGCTTTTTGTTTTCCATGTGCCAGTATGTTGTCATTCGGCAAAGCTTAAGATATTTAATTTTCCTACCACATTTAATCTGCTTGTTATTAAAGAAACAAAGCAACTTGAAAGCAATAAATGCAGCTCTTCATCTTTTAGCTGAACTTATTAAGATCATTATATATATTTTTCTTTTTTATAATAGCTATTTTAGGAAATAGTTGCACAAGTGGTTAGTAGATTTAAAAATGAACATTTATACATGTTTTTAAAGCCATTAATAGATTTTCATTCAACTCCTTAGAAATGCCCCAATAAAGAACTAACAAATTTTAGCAGTTATCCTAATTTTAATTGTAGCAAGGAAGTAAAATTTAATTTACATTAAAAGTAAAATTTAATGATATAATTTTTAAGCTCAGTCTTAGATAAAGATGATGCACAATTTCTACTATGAATTCATATATTATGAAAATATAAAGCAAAGACAATAGAATTATTGACCAAAGTAGCATTGGACAACTCAAAATTAAAAAAAAAAAAAAAAAATCAGATCCAGAATCCTGTTATAGAACAGGATTTTAACAAACAATAACATTTTGCACCTTTGGCCTTCTTCACCATTTTCCACTTATGTAATCAACCTTCCTTCACAGAGATACGATAAAAATTAATTGAAGTTTTTTTATTTTTCATTTTTCATAAGTATAGTGCAGTGTTAAAATATTGTGTGTGTATTAGATTTTATGAATTCCATTGGTTTTACATTACAAATTTACATACAAACTAAAGTACTCTTTTCTAAGTAATCATTTGGGATACAAGAACAGACATTGGTGTTAAAAGGGCATGTTGTAGCTTGATATGTTTCATTATATTTAAAAGTGAAATTTTTGCTTATTACAAAGCAAGCTTCATTTATTGAGTTAAAGAGCTGTATATCTCTTGAATTTCCAACGTCCCAATCTGATCATGTCTGCTTTATACTTTAACACTTTATAAGTGAGTATTATCCTTTAATACAAGTTACAGGTGTCTGCCACAGCAACACTCGGCTTACTGTGCTACAGAAACAGAATATCTAAAAGCATTTGTTGCATTCCTCCCCCAATAAAACAAATTATATCTGTATATGTTTCTCTCACTTTGAAGCAATGCTTTTTTGCTCACACAAATGTGACTTAAATTGACTATATCAGCAATATCTATGAACATGAGCAAATCACAGCAGTTAATAGATGAATAGGTATGCTGTTGGGTTATTTTTATTCTAAATAAGGATTAAAAAGTAGTACCTTCTAAAAGGTTTCTGATTTAATATCCTGGTTTGGCATAAAATTAATTAAAAGAAACAAAGTATCATATTTATTTGCACATTTCCCCTTTTACTAATTTTACTTCTTGAAAAATCAACAGATGCAGTATATATCATTTAAAGTGATACAAAATACCTGATCAAAACTGCATAAAGAAAATTTATATATTTACTGAAGCAATATTCTTTTCCAGAAAAGAAAACTTTTGAGATTTTCTTCCTGTGTAGCAACAAGATATACATCCTATGAAGTTCCCAATAAGTTATGGAAACTGCCCCGAAGTACACACAGGGACAGTATTTTTAACAAACATAAATTTATAGTACTTGCATTTTTACTTAAAACCGGTCATCAAAGGGTGCAAGAAATACCTAAAAAAAGTTAAACATATTGATTCAGAAGTCACATTTCTAGAAAATAGATATAGGGTGGTTCTGGAAGTTAAAGGATTGTCAGGATGGTCATGGAAATCCTCAAACTGCATTTATCAGATAGGCCTGGTCACCTCAGTCAACTGACACTTAATTCTGACAGAAACTGTCTGCAGCTTAAAGCAATTCATAATTCAAACTACAATTCATAAACTTGCAGTCTTTATGAAATTCATAATAGCTGTTTCATGCCTCAGGGGGGGATATTCTGTTTACACTATATGGAGATAATTCTTACAAATGTTACACTAGATGTTTTCTTAAAAATTTTGTATTATAGATAAAAAAACAATGCAAGATCTTAGTACTACTTTATAAAAAGAATAACTAAAACAAAGACGTATTTTTCAAAAGTACCTAATGTAACTGAACAAAATTATTAATGTATAACAAGTACATTAAACAAAATGCAGGGAAAAGAATACAGAAAAAAATATTTCAGTCTATCATACAGATAAGAAAACTATTTTTATACAACACAAAAGGTGAATAAAACAAATAATATATAGATTTAAAAATTACACTACCTTTTTTTAAACATTCTCTAACTTCATTGGCTTCGTATCTTAACCCTGAGCTGTTAATAAAGTTGCATGGAGTTTTGGTATCTGGTAGTGGAAATTCATATGTTTTTTCTGGTGTTTCAATGATAATAGGGCACCACATATGCTTCGGTATCTAAAATATTTTCTGCATTAAATATACAGTGCTTAATGTATAAAAACATGCATTTGAACATGAAAGAAATCTTTAAGAATATTCCTTATCATGAAATAAATAAAATTAGCCGAATATGAAATTTCACAATGTTTTCTGTTACAATTTTTATTAAATTACATTGAACTGGCAATGAAAGAATAATTTTGCATCAGATATAATGCAAATTTTTAATCTCATTGGTTAGAAATATGAACTTGCTTTAAATCTCCTAAAAAAAAAAAAAGATATTCCTTAATAAAAAATTTTAGATATTAAATTTATATTAAAAACTTCACACCTAATTAAGAATATAAAATTTAATAATATAATTTAATGTATACATAAAATTTTAAAATATGCCTGTTAAAAAAATCCTATTATTAAAATAGCTTTTATAACTAATTATATAATAAAAACTTGCTTACTACCATTTATGTTAGTGGTATTCCTCAAAATAAAGATTATTAAAATTTTCTTAAATTAGGTGAAATTAAAGGAAAAAAAATGAATGAATTAGTTTTAATTCTATATACAGTTAAAACTTTCTTTGTTCTGTCTTTTTAATTTCTTTAATGGGTTAATATAAATTATCTTAATATGAGACTTTTTAAAATGCACCAAATTAAAGTGTTGAAAAAAATTAACTAAATACTCTTAAATTATAATATTTTAAATAAATTAAAACTGTAAAATAACTAATAATTTTCCACTTGCTGTGCTAGTCAAATACTTTTATATACACATACATATTTACAACTTATTAATTAAAATTAGTTACTTTTACACGCCCCTTTGTTCCTGTAATTGTGATGTCACTTGGCAATTCTGCAATAGCATTAGTGCTCACAGTGGCTGTGCGATTGTTACTGTACAATAAACTACTAGCCATAGCAATATCCACTCCTATATATAAAAAGATATACATTCAATTAAGATGGAGCACTTAATACAATACCAACAAAATGCTGTTTTGCTATCTGATATGCTTCATTTCACAGGTTGAGTAAATTTTACCATGGTTTTAAGAAATACAGCTGTGAGGAAATTACTGTTTAATTTACTCTTATTTTAATTTTCAATAAAAATTCCACAAAATATTAAATTTCAAGTAAATCAAATATTTAGACTCATTTAAAATTACAGTAATTACATATAAAAATATAACAAAAATACCGAATTGAATATAATTCAGAAAATTAAATATCTTTCACATTTAATATTTTTTTTTTTTTTTTTTTTTTTTTTTTTTTTTTTTTTTTTTTTTTACAGCAGCATAAAATTGCAACATTCTGATACAATATGTGAAAATGATTTTATAAGCAATATTATTGCTCTCAAACTTCTGCAGCAACAGTATTTTTTAAAGAAGAATTTTTCAATTAACACTCTGAATGAAAGCACTGAAGAAAGATGATAAAAATACCTTGCTTCAGTTCTATACACAGCATATAATGGGTTAACCAAAAAAAGTACACAATATTTTTGTAAATCAGTATATATGAGGGGAAAAAAAACAAGTTCCAGAGAGTTATATATTGCAAACTAAGTATATTTTACATCTTATATTCAACAACAAATAGAAATATAGATACCATATTTAAAAAGTAAATGCTTTGCTTGAATAAAGCTCTTCTTTGCTCTTGCTTGAATGATTAATTATAGATGTTTCTATTTTAAGGAATGAATTTAATAAAATAGACTTTCTAAAAATAACTTATGATTATATGATATATTTTAATAGACATATATAATCAAATTGTTATATGAGCCTCAGAAAATTTTAATAAGGAAAATGTTTTCATGTATGTGATAAAATAAAAATCACTGTTAGTCAGAGTTATCTTGTAAGGTTTCATAATTATTAATCAGTTATCATTATACCATTATTTTCACTTTAACTTTTGTTGGCTACTCCCAGATTTAAAATTAATTAATGTATTTAAGCACACTTTTCTTGAATTCAGAAGATAGACTGTGGCAGCAGTTTCTGACCATTTTACTACTAGTTCTTCAATGTCTGAATTACTTGAATCAGCTTTAGATTTGTTAGCAATAACTACTCACAGTTTAAAGGCTTGAGCCAAAATGTATAGGTGTGCTTTATCTTGTATTATACTTTAATAATTACATTTTATATTGTTTTCTATTATTCTTGCAAGCTGTAGAGACTGTTTTTTTTATTATTATACAGGTTATGTAACTGTTAGACTGACAAAAAAAATAAATGGTTTATTTTGAACTTTTTCTTGTGCAGCAGTTACTTTACTTAGAAATTAAGATAGTGTGATATGTCACCTGTCTATCTTCAGAGACCCAGAGATTAGTTTTCAAAGTTGTTAGCATTTGTACAGTCTGATACACAACAATTTAATAGTTTGCAATGTTATAACTGGTATGAAATGGTGACAGATATGAAATGCATTAAATAAGATAAATACAGTTAAAAGTCGTTAATTCGGACACCCATAATCTGGACCTCAAAGCTACAAACTTTCTACGCATGCGCCTTGTTGATGCATGCGCGTAAGACCTTTACGACTGCAAATATGCGCATGTGCATAATACATTTACGCATGCGCATTTAATGTATAACTGTATAACGGACGGTATAAGCTAAGCTAAAATGATCTAATTAAGTTAATGTTGCAGATTGTGTTGTTCCTTAATCTTCAAATTGGATCCGACTTATTATTTTTTGCAGACTGTTAGAGCAATTTTATAAAAGTAAGCTTGAACTTTCGATTATGTCAAATACAATTTCCGATATACATTTACTAATATGTAAAGGATCTACAAAGCGAAAGTATGTTTCAAAGTCCATTAAAAAAAAGTGGAATTGCTGCAAAAAATGGATAAAGGGATATCCTTCGTTTCTCTAACCATTCCGAAATCTGTTTATCAATTTCACGCTGCTCTGCAGCCGGGGGGGGGGGAGGAACGCCATGCCACGCAATGAATTGATCTGTCAGCACTATCCTTACCTTCAGGGCAGATGTTTTTATTTTATTTGGCTTATAATTCCTTACTAAATGTAGTATTTCATCTCAATGTACTCCGTCTTTAATATGATTTAAATCAAATTCCTCGTCATTATAATTAGCTTTCGATAGTGAAGAAAGTGACATAGAGGTTATTGAAAACGAAAAAATTTCGATTGACAATTTGGTCGGTATTCTCGACACAGCAAATATAGGACTTGAACAGCAGAACTTTGTAACTGAAGAAGAAATTATGTCTGTTTATAGCATTAAAGAGAAAGTATTATCACATAAAATGAAGCAACTTAAACAACTTACATTGAAAGAAATGTTTAATAAAGTAAACAAATAAATATTAAGCTTTTTTTTTTTTTTTTTTTTTGTAAATTTTGATACCCTTTACATAATATTGTTCTTTATTTCATAAATTATGGTTTCATATTTTTAATTTTATAATTTCTGCATGCCATCTTACCAGATTTAAACTGATTATCTATAATCCGGAATCGCCGAAGTCCCTACGAGTCCGGATTAACGACTTTTGACTGTATGTAAATTTCTAAGATACCTACCTATACATAAGAAAAATGCAAAATTATGAGTTTCAAACTGGAGCTTTGTAGAAATATAACTTTGTATAAACATTTTTTAATCAAACAAAATTTAATTTTTATGGTTTTTTGAATGCCATTTTCTACAACAAATACTACAAATTCCTATAACAAGGCATTTTGGCCATACGTATTCCACCTGTTAAGGAATCACAGCATGGGATAATGTTCAAGTTATTTGAATAGACAGCTAGTTAAAAATACTTTGTGTATTTTTCTTCTTTATGCCCCAAAGTCAGTATTTTTTTACTTTTTTTTTTCAATAAGCAAAATTAAGTCATATAAGTTTGGGAATTTATTTTTATTATAAACTTAGGTACAATATTACACTTTTCCCCTCCATTTATTTTTAAATGGAAGGCTTTAAGTAAGCTTTTTTCCCCCTCCATTTATTTTTAAAAAAGGTATTTTGCAATTTAAGGAATGACATGTTCATTTCTTAAATTGAAGACACATTTAAATAAATCTTTCAATAATCCTTCTAAATGCTGTGTATGCTTTATTGAATGAAGGAAATATTTCTTAACAGAATTATTAACATATTTAAAAAAAATTACCATCATCATTTAGATGTCCAACTGCAGCAATTTTTTTAGGTTTTTCACCATTATAAATCATTGTGACAGCATTTAATGTATAAATGCCAAGGTCAAGTATTGTACCTCCTCCAATAGACTTTTTCATAATTCTCTCCACTGATAATAATGGAATTCCAAAATTTGAATATATATGAACAATTTCTCCTATATTACCCTTTTTCAGGTAGTCTATTAGAAATCTGTAGGATGGAATAAATCTGCTCCAAATTGCCTGTAATAGAGTTTAAAACTCCATTACAACAATTTTTCCCGATATATAGAAAATAATCATTGTCCAAAATATACAAATTCATCACTATAATTAGGCAAAATCAGCCATATATCCTCCTATTAGGTTAAAAAATATGCATACATTTACATAATGAAAATGTATGAGTATCAAGCAAAAGAATGTGTAGCCACTGTTGAATGTCAATTGATAGTAACTACTCATAAAAAAATACCTTTCTATTATAAAAAATCGTTAAAGTTTTACAAAATATGAAATTGATAATGAAATAAATTTCAAATTTGGGCTTCCACATGCCCATATTTGCAGTATGATTACGTCATTCAAAATTCGATGGCCTATATACTGTTGTTTTATCACAATGCGAGAAATATACATACATTTATGCAGATTTTTCATTATTTAATTTCTTCAAATACAATGCAGGACTCTAACATTTGGTGGCAACAGTTTGAGAAGTGAAACGGACATTTATAGTGATTCAACACAATATCGCAAAACAAAAACAATAGTCCTTTAGGGACAAAGCCCCTTTGGAAAAAAAAAAAAAAAAAAAAAAGAAGCCCTTGTAGGAAAGACATGCTTCCAATAGCAAATCCAATAACTAAATTTATTACAGTATTTTAAAAATGAACATCAAAATGCTTTGTATCTTGAAATATGATCCTAGACAAAAATCAAGCTTCTCAAAATCTTCTCAAAATGATGTAGAATACTTTATGAGAATAAAATGGCAGTACATTAAGAATTCCATAAAAGAGCAATCAATAAAATTTAAAAAGCAAGAATCATTGGTAATAAAACATCTTTTTTGAGATATCTTTCAGTATTTTCTCTGTGCTGTTGGTTTTCCACTGTACAGAGCAATTTGCCTTTAAAAAAAAAAAAAGACTCAGAGAACTGCATTAACTCTGCATCTGTATGACATCAACATTGTGCAGCAGCCAAAACAAATATGCGCTTCCAGCATGCTCAACTGCCACTTAAGTATTTTTTCCTGACATCATGGGTTGCCACATTAACTATATTAGCAACATACCTTTCTGCCTCATACTTTTTTGGTCAGATTGCAGACAATCAGACAGTACCAAAAACAATACCAACATTACAGGTAGAAGGACTCTTTAAAACTAAAATCTAATGTGCCTATAAAATATAGTAAGTAAAACATGGTGAGTATCACCATTTTTTAATTTGTTAAGAACTTGAATTCTATGCCAGAGTTATTCAAAAGTATCAGTGATGAACTTAGTAATTAGTTTTAATTAGCATTTACATATTTAATAGAGAACACTACTTTACAAATGAGAATCATTATTTACTTTATTGCTTGATACTCATACTCAAGATAAAAATAAACCAGGTAAATTTATTTTGAATATCTCATCTAATTTCACACATAAAGACTGCTTTGTGTTGATTTCACAAAAATTCATGATTTTATCTTTTCATAAGCTGCTTATAAACAAGATTGAAATTTTCTCATAAAATTCTTGACCAATTTGAAGAGATTTTGAAAGTGAAAAGTACACACTTAGGATATCAAAGCTTGTAACTAACTTTCTACTACATCGATGAAGTATGGAGTCTCACAACGGCCAGCTCAGAATTCAACTCGAGAACTTACATATTAACACAACCATCTCGAGGCAGTTTGGTGATAAAAGTTACTTATCGGGTGCAAGTTGGTACTTTTTTTTTTTTTTTTTTTTTTAAGAAAACTACCCAAACTATTGATATTTATTATAAGTTGGTAAACATTAGCAATATATGAAAAGAAAATGTACTTTAGCAATTTAAAATATAGACTTGAATTATTGAATAAGAATTACATGATACATTAAAAATTAAAACACATTCTTCTTCAAATCTTTAATTTTTTCACACTATTTTTCTGTTTTTTTTTTTTTTTTTTTTTTTTCTCCTCACTATTTTTCTTATACAGTACAAAGTCTTTAATCTGGACATCCATAATCCGGAATGATCTATAACCCGAACCTCAAAGGTACAAACTTTCTGTGCATGCGTAGCGTTTATGCATGCGCATATGCGTTTATGCATAATACCTTTATGCATGCACATTTAACGTGTAAGGGGGGCGGTATAAGCTATACTAAAATTATCTAATTATCTATTTCAGTTAATGTTGCAGATTGCGTTGTTCCTTAATTTTCTAATTGCATCTGGCTTATTATTTTTTGCAGACTGTTAGAGCAATTTTATAAAAAGTAAGCTTGAACTTTCGATTATGTCGAAAAGAGTTTCCGATTCTGAAGCTGCCAAAGGATCTACAAAGTGAAAGCATGTTTTGATGTCCATCAAATAAAAAGTGGAATTGCTGCAAAAAATGGATAAAGGCATGAAGAAAGTGACAGAGAGGTTAGTGAAAACGAAAAAATTTCGATTGACAAGTTAGTCGGTATTCTCAGCACAGCAATTAGACTTGAACAGCGGAACTTTGTAACTGAAGAAGAAATTATGTCTGTTTATAGAATTAAAGAGAAAGTATTAGCACATAAAACGAAACAACTTACATTGAAAGAAATGTTTAATAAAGTAAACAAATGAATATTAAGCTTTTTTTTTTTTTTTTGTAAATTTTGATACTGTTTAGATCATAATTGCTCTTTATTTCATAAATTAAGGTTTCATTTTTTAATTTCTGCATGCCATCTTACCATATTTAAATTGATGATCTATAATCCGGAAAAAACCCTAATACGGAATCGCTGAAGTTCCGATGAGTCCGGATGAAAGACTTTGTACTGTAATGTGTTACAAATTTAAGAGATGAAGGGGAAGTGGGGAATTCAACAAATTGTTCTGTGAAAAGCTAGCTATAGTAATGGTGAGAGTTGCGGTTCTCGGATACATCTGCAAGCAATATATATTAATACATCTTAAATGAAGCATATCCTATAATAATATTCGCATATAAATTACTATTAATTTTTTATGTAAAAAAATCATTTCTAGTAGAAATTAAGTTTTCGTGATCTATCAGAACAAGAATCTGTGCATTGTGTTTATATTTAAAATGGCCATACGCTGAACTAGTTGCCAAATTATCTGAATTCTACCAACAGGTGAAATTACAACAAAATACATCAAATATTACATTCTAATCAAAACATTTATAAAATAAAGAAATTCAAATTTATTTGCTGAATGGTAAGTACATGCCTCAGCAGAACGGACATAAATTAATATCTTGAGTTATCAGATTGTAGTTTGCATTTTGAATTAAAATTAGTAAACTTTACCCAGGCAAAATAGACATTTAAAAAATTCTCCTATTAAAAAAATTTAATGTCTCTTTTAATACTAGTATGCAAATAATTGGAATAATAATTGATATAAAAACTAGATTTCAGATTTTTGATATTGATATAATATTTCACTTGAATGATTTCAAGACACTTTCATTAACACATTGACAGCCAGAATAGGCATATAAAAATTCACTGGAAGCTGCTCTAATTTAAGGAAAGAACTTTATAGATACTGACTCACCTTTCTAATTGTAATAAACACAAGCAAAGCACATAGATGGCATATTGAAGAGGAAGATTTCTGATTGAATAGTACGCTAATATGTTGAATTCGTAATATCTAAGAAACTTGGCAGTTGAGGCAATTTTAATTCCATTTTTATTTCCAATTGACATATGTGGTCACAGTTCATTTAGCACTCTAGTCATGCCTATTCATAAACATTTACATTTTTGATATTTTTGTGAAAGCGAGCACAGAGAAATTACATCCTAGCAGGGTAGAGAGCAAAGCTGAAGTGCATAGTTATCCTACATGGAACCCCATGAACAGAAAAGTTTTGGTTTGAGTTTAACTTATTTCCCAGAATAAGTACTTGTGTTGAAATTTCTAGATTATGTTTTTCATATGCATCATTATCCAAATATTCAGAATCATCTATATGAGGGACATATTCCTCTTCACCTAAGGAACATTTTTACACATATCTAATAAATTGTCTTCAAAACATTTTGCAAGTTCTTTACCTGTTAATGGTCTTTTGTATTCACATCTCATTCATTTAGGCTGAGAAAGTCCTAGTAAATTGTCATTTACATTGCTCATTTTAGGAGACAATTTAAAAAAAATAGCATGGAAAATGTAAAATTAAAAATGTTTTTACTGTATTTAATACTGCACCTAAGATATAATGCAATTAACATGAAAGCAAAGTGTTAACATTGACCTCAGCACGTACAAGCATGTGATTTGCTATTAGATAATACCACATCACATGCCCAAGAATGATCGGTAGGGAATACATTAAAGATTTCTAAAAAATGCTAAATTTTTTGTTAGAAGTTTAAATAGACTATTATGAATAAAACATTACTAAAAAGCCTATCATAATTGTTTTTCCAAATTAGCCCAACCAATATAAAAAATAATGCAAACAAAAACAGCTCACATTGCATTTTAGAAAACAAAAGATGTAAATATAAGCTATAAATGAGGTGTGTAAATACGAAGAGACAAAGTATTTTTTAAAAATTGGTGTTTAAATTTATAAAAGTTTTAGCAAGTTTAATATACAGAAAAACTACTTTTATCGCAATTTAGTTTCAATAATGTGATAAAAATTTCAAATTTATGGATTTTAGGAGCTACTTCAGAACAGACTGGATATTAAAATAAAATATGAGAAATTTTTACTACACATACATTCATTATCTTTTAGACCACAATAAAAGTATGTTTACTTTGAAATGTATATCACAAATACCTCCATAAGGAAACGTTTATTCTTCCTTGCGATATCAATAAGTGCCTTTGTTTGTTTTGCATTGAGTGTCATAGGCTTTTCCATTAAAACATGTTTGCCATTTTCTAACATCATTTTACCAACACGAAAATGCTCACTATTAATTGTACCAACATATGCCACCTCTGAAAAATATTAAAAAATAACATAAATACATAATCACATCTCTTATTATTTACTGATTTTATGACATTTTACAAGTAATGAACATGAAGTAGCAGACAATTCTGAGCAAAAAGAAAAAATATTTAATTAAATAATAAAAACAATTTTATAGCATATTTACCACATTCTTAATCATTCTTCAAATGTGTTTAAAATAAAATGTTTTCTGTTTGCTTAAATATGATACTTGATAAATACATCAAGGTCAGAATTATCCAATATAAGGAAGACTGAATAGCTGTCAGGCAAATGAGAATGCTGAATGACCAAGAAACACTGTAGAAAAATTATTAAAATAAACCCAGTAAATAAAAAAAAACCATTTTATTACAGACTTGGCATAATATATATAAGATGTATTTACTGTGTGCTGAAATTGATATATAATTTTATCTTCTTATGCTTGTAATAATAAAATTATTTCATTAAAAACACCAATTAGATAATCCCACAAAGTTTTTAAGGCCCATTTATTGAACAATTACTTTTGCTCAAAGGCATGTTCTGTCGAAACTAATAAATTTTTTTTTCTCTGATCTATTACCCATTTCTCTTAGCTTGTCTTCAAAAACAGTCCAGGCTGTGATAACAGCCTGACAAGACTCTTTATTCTTAGGCATTTTCTCTAATTCTTCTTGCTTGGACTTCCACCAACAAATGTATATCTCGTTAAATTGAAATTCTCTAGCCGCAGTCCGATTTTTCAGTTTTTATCACTTTCTTAACTGCTGAAAAGCTTAAAAGCAGCTATATGCATAACTTTTTCTTCAAGCAGAAGCCATTGTAAATATAATAAAAATTCAATAATAAATCATGAACAATAAAGTAAGCAATAAGCAACTCACAAAGCAGGAGACACTTGTAAGAATGAATATAGAACTTGGTGAAATAAAAGTTTCTGTGGACATTAAAAAGATGTTATCAGAAAATTCAGACAAACCTACAGCAACAACAGTACTAAACAGTTTATCAGAAGATAATGAATTACAGGGTCTTTACAGCAAGCACACCCTACTAAGATGAGATACACACAAATTCAAACTTGATGCACTGCCTTAGTATAACCTGAGTGCTCGTATCAGGCATAAATACCATAACTAATTCTACAGGCATAAATACCATAACTAATTCTACATTAACCATTTCGCTTGTGCATAACTTACAATTTTAACTAGCAAAATTCTAAAGACAGACGGAAAATAAAATTCCTTCAGATATGCATCCAACCAACATTTTCAACTTTTAAATATGTATATGCTGCAGCTTATCTAACCAAAATTACAGTAAGTGCTATCTGGCTAAGGGGAAGGAGGAAGGATGCCTCTACAAAGAACTTTTTAAGGGAAACTGGCTCATATTAATGTTATATTTGGGAAAAGCTAAAAAAACTACCATGAAATCTACTTTAAACCAGGATTTGAACTGAAGTCACATTAGTAGATTCAGCAGTTTAATTGCACAAACCAGCCCTTGCACAAACCAAGACTGTTGATGCTATGTGAAAACATTGGACTAGTATAAACTATGATTAATTTAGAACTCTAATTTAAAAGTGTACTTTTTTTCCTTTTTAACAAGGGAAAGTGTTGAAGTTATTTATGTTGCAAAAGAAAAAACAAGGTACTGTAATTTTTTTTAATTTTATATATATGTTTGGCAACATCTCAGAATGAACTTCAACTTCTACTTGGAGAAGTTCAGTTGAGCGATTTGTTGTTGACTTTCTCATAGAACTTAACTTGCATTAAAAGCATGGATTAGGAAAACGTTTAATAAGATTCTTCTTCAGTTTAGCATATTTAATCTTAAAATGCAATAGTTTAAACAAAAAGATCCAATTGTAATTCATAACGTAAAAACACAATATGTATGAAATACTAATAAAGAAAATTAGAAAAAGGTGAAAGCTTAATTGATTCAAACTTAAAAGCTAATATGCATGTAGAATAAAGTTAAAATTATCACAAAACATATTAGAAAAAGTACTACAAAACATCATGTTAAAAAACCAATAACAAAGCAGAGGTAAATGGAAAATTAGCCTAATTCGAATATCACCATGGACGTTTCAAGGGAAATGCATGGTAAGCTTCAAACTCTGCTAATTCCAGAATGCGTTTCGTCAAACAGGAAGCAAATTGAGATTGATTGTCAAAAATTTTTTTATTTATTAAAAAGAGCCAAATATTAATTAAA
Source organism: Stegodyphus dumicola (assembly GCF_044657685.1). NCBI lineage: Eukaryota > Metazoa > Arthropoda > Arachnida > Araneae > Eresidae > Stegodyphus > Stegodyphus dumicola. The sequence continues at coordinate 63,191,559 of NC_140779.1, forward strand.
ACCAAGTCTCAATTTCTCTGTTTCATTTCCCGACGTGTCAGCTGTTAACAAGTACATGAGAAATATATAACTTGTGCAAGAAAAACTATACAAGCTAGCCTGGTAAGGCAAATTTACAGCATTAAAATAAATAGCGAATTGCTATTAGTCAACATATTCACAAATTTTTATGGGTGAACCTTTTTAGTCTGAAGAGTTATAACTTTATAAAGGAAGTTACAGCAATTATTTTTTTAATAAAGATAATAAATGATTCAAATTGGGTCAGTTTGTGACCAAAATTTAGGACAACAAAATGATGAAATTTAAAAAAACATACCTAAATTCAAGACTTATTTCTGTGAGAAGCTATTTGCAAAAAATGGCAGAAAGAGTGAGTTGTAAGAAGCAAGAGAAAAGAGTGAAAAAAGATAAGAATTAAATTCACCAAATAAGGTGAGACTATGCAAAGGGAAAAAACAAAGGTCAGGAAGCAATGCCCAATGAAACGTAACAAACTGAGGGGGACCCGCGTCCAAAAATTTGGAGGGGGGTGTAGATGGTAGTTTTTTTCAACATGGCGTCTGTCCTGTTTGATGTCAATTCTAGAATGGTTTGAAAATGTGAATTCAAAATAGCTAATTCTTACAACTGGTAAAATTGGCCAGACAGCAGTTGAAATTGGAAAAATACAGTATTTTGTTAGTAAAAGTCTCAATTCTTCAAGTTCTTTCAAGCTTCTTTGAAATGAAAAGAGCCTATAAATTTAATTAACAGGATAGATTAGGCTAGAAAAAGACTTTATTTTACATATTATGCATATTAAAAACAAGGTTTGAAGTACTGAGCCAAACGAGTAGAGAAAAAATTTTAAGTGGTGAGAGTAATAAGCTATACATTTTTACATTAGATTATCAAAATTAGCCATCCATTAATCACTTTCCCTTTTTGGGATTTAAGTAAAAAATTTCATTATCTAACTCAAATAATCTAAAAAAAACAGGTAAATGCCAGCTTTTTTTAGGGAATATTTAATGACTGTATTTGGAAGAAAATTGTCTTGCAAGATATTAATAAAGTAGTGCATTTCTACTTGGAGGTCTTGTACATTATTACAGATTCTATTAATTCTTAGAAGTTGTGCATTAATTGTGTTGACTACGACCCTTTTTGAAATATTAGAATTCCAGTTCGTTAACTTAAGCGTAAAAAAATTTAAATGTCTGCGCTTGTCGTAAATTCTGATAAGTTTGTAATCCAGAACATGCAAATCAAGGTATGCTATATCATTTTGAACAGTATTAGTGGCATTAAGCTTGAGGCAAGTTGGGTAAATATTTGAGTGCTCAATTTTGTTGAAGTTGTTAAAAACAATATCATCATCTATATAACGAAAGATGTGCTTGAAATATTTGTAATTTTCAATTTTAAGTGATTTCATAAACTTAAATTCTTGGGTAAGCAGGAATATTTCGCAAATTGCTGTTAAAAAATTTCCACCTAAAAACCTGGCACTTCTTTAAAGATGTTTTTATAAATTTAATATAATTTTTTAAAAGTACACTTTTCAAGAACTGTTGCCGATTTTCAGTAGAAATAATAGTATTGATCTGTGGAAATAAATTAGGGAGATAAATTAGCAAACTATTAGAAATAAATTAGCAAACTATTTTCAAAATCATAGCATTGGATATGCTCTATTTTAAGTGAATTTAAAGTATGAATTATTTTATAGTGGTTTCAGATCATCCAATTATAATGCTTCTCTTGAAAATCAAAATTGTTTATTATATCTCGAATAATTTTAAGTTTTTGTGCAAAGAGATAAATTCTTTTAAATAACTTCTGGTACTGTTCGCTATGTATCTGAACTTTACTAGAGTTTTATGAAACTTAGGCAGTGCACATATATTTGCAAATCTTATTAAATTTGTTGGGACGAATTTTAAGTCTTTTATGAAGTGCTTTAAATTTATTTAAAAGGATTTTAGTGCTGGTAGAGACCTGCGTACAGGTGCATATACTTTGTAATTCTTGTTGCAGAATGTAATAAAATTTTTTTTATACGACACTAAAATTATTCCTAAAATTAGCTTTGTCAATTTTGGTGATGATAAAGCTTTCTTGCAGAAGATTAATTTGTGATTCAAGATGTTTCTTATTGTGGACTTGACTGAAACTAGACAGTTTAAAAAGCACAAGTTTCAAATTCTTTAATTAAAGCAGCTTTCCATTCAAGAAAGGTAGTGGTTGGTAAGTTAAAGTGATTACTTGCTAAAATAATGAATTTATTAAGATCATTGTGAAATTGCTTTAGGCAAGAGTGTTTATTAAGACTGAAAGTTGGACGAAATTTGGTGCCAAGTTGCATAAGTTGACGTAGTTAATCATCTTGAATGATGTTAAGATCTCCTGTGACAATATGTCGATGAAAAGGATCAATGAAGTTACTGTCGTCAGGATGCTCACAATTTCAAACGTTATTAGCTAAAACATCGTGGTGGTTAAAAACCATGTTACCTAAAGTTTTTTCAAATTTAAAACAAGGTGTTACCAGAAGCTATTGGTAAGAGAGTAAAATCTGACATTTTTTAAAAAGGTGAGGAATTTTTAGTTGATCATAAAAAAGGTGCTTGAATTGTACCCTACAGAAAATTTTATTGAGGAAAAAATTACTTTTTAGCAATTTATAGTTGTAAAAGTCTATAATTAAATCTTTGACTATTGTGTTACACTGAATTTGTTGATTAATTTCGCCTACAAGTTTCCATAATGTAACATCTTTAAAAGTATGCAAAAGGTTAATGGCATTTTTTGCGAAAGCTTGCTTTCGTAGGAATGAATCAAGTTTTTGAATAATTAATTTTAAAGCCTGTGTGGTAAAGAATCTTTTGTCGTTAGAATTCCCTCCTCTTTTTCCTCTGGTAGTAGCATTACTAAAAAACCCAAATTGTCCATAAATAGATTCCTCTGCTTGTCCATCAGTGGTTTTATTGAGATTTGTGTTAAGTCCGTTAGGATAAAGTGACTTTTTTTTTTTTTAAGTACAGTCAAAAGTCTTTAATCCGGACGTCCATAATCCAGACTTCAAAGCTACAAACTTTCTGCGCATGCATTAACGCATGCGCATATGCATCTACGCATGCACATAATACGTTTACGCATGCGCGTAATACGTTTACGCATGCGCGTTTAATGTATAATGGACGGTATAAGCTAAGCTAAAATTATCTATTTCAGTTAATGTTGCAGATTGCGTTGTTCCTTACTCTTCTTATTGGATCCGGCTTATTATTTTTTGCAGACTGTTAGCGCAATTTTATAAAAGTAAGCTTAAACTTTCGATTATGTCAAAAAGAATTTCCGATTCTGGAGCTACCAAAGGATCTACAAAGCGAAAGCATATTTCGATGTCCATCAAACAAAAAGTGGAATTGCTTCAAAAAATTGATAAAGGCATATCCTTTGATTCTCTAACCATTCCGAAATATGTTTATCAATTTCCTGCTGCTATATGGAAGGGGGGGGGACGCGGCGCGCAATGAACTGGAAGTTGATCTGTCAGCACTATCCTTATCTTCAGAGCAGATGTTTTTATTTTATTCAGCTTATAATTCCTTACTAAATGTAGTATTTCATCTCGATGTACTCCGTCTTTGATATGATTTAAATCAAATTCCTCATCATTATAAATATCACGAATACACATCAAATAGTTTTCTGGTTGCAATTTTCTAATTTTGACTATGCATAATATATGCTTTACGCATGTGCGTGTTTAAAGAAATGTTTAATCAAGTAAACAAATAAATATTAAGCTTTTTTTTTTTTTTTTTTTTTTTGTAAATTTTGATACCCTTTAGATCATAATTGCTTTTTATTTCATAAATTATGGTTTCATATTTTCAATTTTATAATTTATTTTCTGCATGCCATTTTACCAGATTTAATCTGACGATTTATGATTCAGTAAAACCCATAATCCGGAATTACCGAAGTCCCGACGAGTCCGGATTAAAGACTTTTGACTGTGTATAAATAGATTCTTTAAAGAGTCTCAATTTAGTATCAGGTACAATATCAAGCACACTAATTTCAATGTTGTAAAAATTGTGAATTTGAAAATGCTCCAGAATAGCTGTACGGTGTTTTTCATCGTTATTACTTGCGTTAACATTATTAAAATTTTTTATATGTGACCTATGGTTATTAATTCTGAGGTTTAGAGCATTCTGAGTTAGACCTATTTATGTAAGGTCTTTACATGTAATTTGGTAGATGCAGCTGTAAGTTTTTCAAAGTGTAAGTTGATGACGGTAAGAACGTGGATAATAAAATATGCTAAAGAAATTAAGGCAATATAGCAAAAGTACACAAATTCAGGTATGATATACCAGGAGAGTTTTTAACATTAAAATCAAAAAAATAGTTTGTTCTCTTAGTAGTTTTGGGAAATTTGTGCATTAATTTCAAGCAAAATTTCTTTGCAAATGGTTTCACAGTTAAAAAATTAAAGGAAGTGAATATTTCATACTCTGTAAAGTTTGATAAACTGCTTTGCAAAAAAAGTGAATTAATATTCAGTGCCATCTTTACAGCATTATCGGACTCCAGGCAAACCATTGTGCTGGGGCCTCCATGACAACCACTCACAGAAATACAAATGGATTAGCATGGGGGCCCCCAGTGCCAAGAGGCCCATAAGACGGCTCTGTAAATATCATAATCAGGATATTAGTTAGGTGATACTAGTTAAGGCTGCTATTCTGACAGCTATGATCAACCTAAAAGTAAAAAGAATGATGTATCTTAAGTGAAACACAGAGGATAATGCTTATATTAACGTGAATTTTCATAGTGTATTAAAAAAATAATTAAATAAATGCCAGATGAATGATAATAGGTACTTGCATATTATATCAACCACTTTGCTGCAGTTACGTGATTTTTTTACAAAAGAAAAAGGCAATTCTGAAAAATTTTTGATTGCAAACTTACAATGGGTATGGTTAGCTGAAAAACTGTTATGAGCATGGTTACCAGAATTTGATGACTTTAAAAAGTGGTTGTAATAATACATAAGCACCTGATCCTGAACAATTGAGATTCTTCTGTAATTTAATTAATTTGAAACTAGTTTTCCATTTGGATTTACTTGAATTTATTAATCAGCATCAGACAATTCAATATTCAAAATGGAAATAAAAATACATACCAATACTTGGATCTTTTGCAAGATCTTCATATGATCCATATGCTTTTGCAATTCCATGTGATTTAGCAAATTCAGTGGCTGATGATAAATTTCTAGCAGCTACAGCTACAAACTTAAAAAGAGAAAAAATGAATAAAAATACATGTATTATAAAGAATGAAATAATCAAAAAATTAAAATTACATCATGAAAAATATAAATTAACAGAAATCAAATACTAAAAACACGTTAAAAACATGATTAATAGGGAAACAAATAAGTAGCAATTATGTACATCTCAATAAATTTCAAAATTCAGTGGATTTCCCTTTTAAAGATATGTATTATTGGCACTTTTCCATTTCACTGGCGCAAATCTCGCCAAGCAGACTTTATTGGTGACACAGTATACACATAAAAAATGTTGACAAAAGTTAGTTCTAAGAATTTCTTGTTTTGAAAGGTATAAACATTTTAATGTCATTTAAAATTTTGTAAAAAAGCCAATAAATAAAGACAATGAATTTGTAAAAAGACATTAATTCAAGAATTTACTACGCTTTCATAGTACAACATCCTGATTTGCCAGTTCATATTACATGACCCCAAGTGATCTCATCTCAAGTAAACTACACTACAAAAATTTAATTCTCTCAGCAATTATCTACATTAATTTCAAATTAAATCTTAATTTGGAATACAAGTTTAAATGCAAGAATCATTTCAATTCGTACGAATAGTTTACTCAGAAATTATGTAAAACTGCAGTGCATTCTCATTAATTGATGAATTTAACTCTTGACTTTGCCTTTTCTATATTTTTGCCATCAGGTGAGCAGTCAGATTGTATCCTAATTGACTTAATTACCACACGCGAATAGCCTTAGGACATAAAATTGAACTATCTGGGTAAAAATTCTATGTAACTGTATGGCAGTATTGAAAGAAACAATCAATCTGATAAAAATGGCTGCGACTTGTTTTGAAAATGAGGAGTAAAAGGAAAACAGTGAGGATATTTCGCTGTACCATTATTGGCGACTTTATCGCATGCGCTGGCAAAACGGGAAAGTACTGCATTATTTTTTAGACTCGCATTTTACTTAACTAGACACTAACTTAAACATAGCATTTTATTACTAATAAATATTTTGCAAAAGATAAAAAATAAAAAAGTTAATACATTTTCAAATATCTAGTCTCTAATGAAAATCATAGTCTTCAGAGAGAAATTTCTCTATTTTCTTTCAAGTTCAGAAGAAAAATTTAAGATAGTTAGTTAACTCTGAATGTAATAATCTCTAATGTCAGTCCATGCACATCTGCTTTATGACTGAAAAAGAGTAGTAATCTTATAACATAGAGTAATTGCAGAGGAAGCTTTAAAAAAGAACCTTGAAAAGCTCTTAAGTCAATATGCGATACCCACTGATAAATCAACAAAAATGCAACTTTCAATTTTGATACTAGTGAGCATTCAGTGATCCTAAAAGCTGTTCAGGATTCTTTAAAATACATTTAATTGATATATCATCAACTAAAAATTACTGAATTAAAAATTTTAAATATTTTTACACAATTATGCTGTATATTTTTTCACTTTTCAAATACTATAATAATAATAATAATTACTACATTATTGACCAACTAAGCTGAAAACACTAGATATGCTTACAAGCATGTGCATCTGCCAAAGAATATAGTTTTAACATTTCTAGCAGCTATAATTTAGAAATTAAACTATGAATTATGAATATTATTGAAATAAAAAGACTGATCAGTAGAGCGAACTTAGGCAAAGAACATTTCACCCTTAAATCTTTATTTACAAAAACACAGTATACATGTCAATCATCTGATGTCCAGTATGAATAGATTCCATTTTTGGCTTATTTGGTGGAACTACAAATTGTCAGTAACACAGATATACTCTCTCTCTAAGAAGAGCAATAAAATAATCAGTTACCCCTATCTGAAGAATGGAAAACAGTTGCCATGGGGCATTCTTGCTCACAAAGCTGACAGCAACGGAATTTTCATGTTCTTAGAGAAAGAATTTCCTGTCTGTCTTATATTCATTATGTGTGTTTAATTCCTAAGTTCTGTTAAAAGTATATCTATGAATGTTCTTGTTAAGTTACATATGTATTAAATCTGATATTTAAAGAGTGATTCACAATTATCATTGTTTAGTGTTGTTTTAAATAGTGAAAATCATAAAATAACATGTAACATCACTACTGGAAATAAAAAAAAATCAATTTTAACCTTTAGAAATATACTTCTCATAATATTTTCTGATAGCACTGCTCCGTTTTCAGTAACCTTTTCTGCAAGTTTGAGCACTTTGCTGAAATTAGTTATCCAATATTTCCTTTGCTACCATTTATACCTCTTCTAATGGGAAATGAGTTCAGATTTATCTTCAAAACTACCCCCATATTGCAAAATGAAATTTTACAATTCATTCTTTTTTTCTTCCAATGATTTTATATATTTAATTATACATTAATAGTGATGCAGCCTAGATTTAAAGTGAAAGACTATAAATAAGAGATTGAAATAAATTAGAGATTTGGTGCATATATTTCATTTTTAGGTAATAACTAGTTAAGATTGAAATAAACTTTCGAATAATTTTATAACTCTTTATAGACTTTTTATCTATCTATTATTTTCTTTTATACTTACTTCATGCTGCCCATCTTGTATGCTTTGGACAGCAGTAACAAAATCATGACTTATCTTTCCTGCACTGACCACACCCCATTTTGTAGCCATCGCACTGTTTTACTCCTATAAAAATAATCATGAGTTATAAAAATATATATACATCTCAGATATAAGCCCAGCTTAAAATATACAAAACAATAATTGCTAATTTTTGACTATAAAACAAACATTTTTGTATTTTGAAAAAAATATTTAATTAGTTACATATTAAAAAAATATTTTACATATAAACAAGTATGTTTTTCAATCTATGAAATTCTGAACACTTATTATTCAAAATATTTTAATAATGACAAAATTCTTTTTTTTTTTTTATTAATTAGAGAAAAGGTCTCAAAGCATTGCAAAAGAATATATCTCAATTCACTTCCTTCTGAACATGCTTTTCTCAGAAATGAATTCTACAAGAAAACTACTGCAGACAACTAACATAATCTACTGTGCAAAAGAAATTAAGGATCTTGTATTTTGTATGCATAACTGAATAGTATGATTTACTCATGAAGAAAGAACTCTGCATCTCTGTTGAAATTGCAAGTCAATTGCAATTGTTGAAATTGAAAGTCAATGAAAAGTTGAATTTTGGCAATTAAATAAATTTAAGTTTGTGAGTAATATTTATACTTTCATAAGATTAATGCTACAGCTAGAAAACATACTTTAAAAAAATTATGCTGTTGCATTTAATTATTAATACTAAGTAATGATAGAAATCTATCGACTGAGATTAATATCTAGGCTAAAGTGCAGAATCGCCCACTTATTTGTTTGGCGCTGGATTTTTGTCAATTTTCTTTGACTTTTAAAGTGAAAATAGGTCAATGTGTATATGGATAAAGTCAAGGGAGTGCACAATGCCATTTTTGTGCAATTCTGAGATGTTTTTTCAAGTGAAAATAGGTCGACGTGTACATGGATATCGAGTATGTGCAATTCTGCACTTTCCACAATATAAAACATAAACATTAATTACACACATTTACTCCTATTTTTTCCAACTTTCTCTTCCAAGAATGTCAATTATCTGCTCACAGTGCATTTAATTTATATTTGTAAAAAATAATTTTGTTCACTGCATTTTAAACAGCAACAATCTGCATATTAATGAAACATTCACATTTTGTCATTTGTTATACATATTCATTACTAATGAAATTTTAATAGTGAAAGTAGCAAAAAAGGCTGAACATCCACAGCGGTTGGGCAGCTTTTCTCCATTTTCTGATAACCATCTCTTTTTTAACGGAAATCTATATGGTATTGAAAATTTAGTTTTCCAATCAATATTTATTGTTCTTTTATCTTATCGCTAATTAACCGTTAAATCGCTTATCTTAAATATATGTTTATTAATACAATCTTCGCAGATTTACGCTTATTAAAATTCGGGAGAATGTGTCGGTCTTAAACGTCCAATGGACAGCAAATCAGCAGCTGTACGGGATAGCAAAAGTTTACCTGTCAAAGGAGTCACAAGTTCATAAATCATCAGATGAATTGCTTTCAAGGAGGTTAGAATACATGGAGATGCCCTGCGCGCAGTCCAAGTGAAGCCAAAAAGGGGGGGGGGGAAAGCATGCCCTTAGTAGTCGTGGCTTTAGAAAGATTGACGAGCTCTTCAGCCAATGAGGCAGAACCTAGCCACACCCAGTTTCGTAAATTAAAGACCGTGGATTCTTCGCGCGCTTTTTCCTTCACTTTTTCCCGCCGTTTCATTTTATTTCTACATTTTCTATCATCTTGTAGACGGCTGCAATATTGTTCCGAGAAGCAATTTTTATTCCTGCCAGAATGGTAAATTCCTGCGTTGCTTTCGGCTGTACAAATAGAAGAATAGCAGGATCCGGTATTACATTTCACAGGTAAATATTCTTTTAACATATATACTATCATTTATTTAATTATACTTTGCTCAAAGTTAGATAAAAATTTGCTGTGCATGTTTAAAACATATCCAAGGAAGCGGCTGCAAGTGCTGATAATTGTATCAATTCTAATGATTATCAGGATATGAGCAATGCTCTTTAATTACCTTTATACTGTAAAATGAATGTTATGTTTTTCTCTGCACCTATATGCAAACAGTCATATATGGAAGCATTATAACTTCCCGCTAGTAATGATTAAGCATTTATATATGCATTTTTCTGACAAAATTCAAAGCATGTTATTTGGTAATAAATTTATGCTTCTAACTTTTACCTTTTTTTATATATTAGTACTTTTACAGAATCCAGTAATTTAATGCGGGGAAGGTATGTGGCTATAGTTGCCTTACATGACCGAAATATAAATATGAGTTATAGTTAATTTGCTCATAATTTCTAAATTATTTATTTTAAAAAATCCAATTTTTGAAATAAATAACAAAAAAGAATGTAACCTTGTTCATACATTTCATAATAAATCGGTTTTCCTAGAACTTTAAAATATAATTTGTATGATTTTATAATATTAAATTATTATTTGAAACCTATAAATAAATCATAGTTAAGTGGAAACAGTACTTTGTCTGCATATGACCAAAATAACTGAGGGTATAGTACAATAATTATAACTGGTTCTTGCACTTGTGTACCATAAATATTTTTATGTACCATATAAAAGAACCACTCTCTTCGGGTTCCCTTTAGTAATCTCCATCCTGACAGAAATGTTAATTAAAAATTGTTGAATAATTAATGCACATACACTGCTATTTGCTTAGGAGACAGATGCGTTTGTAGTTTGTAGGCCTTCTTAGAGTAACTGATTCATATTCATATACTATGTGAGATGTTAAGTTTAAATTATGTTGAATTATGTGAGAAGTTAGCATTAAACATTTTGTAAAATTATCCATATTTCAAAAGAATCAATCTTTAAGAATTTGACTATCTTAATTTTCAGAATGTTGAAATTTTTTTCCCTCTTACAGGTTTTAGATCATGATTAAATTTATGATACTCACCAACATAGTTTGCTTTACTGTATTTAGAATGTTTCACCAAAGATTGCTGTTCGAATGATTTTTTGTCGTGGGGCTATATTTCACCCCTCCTAAAGCTACTATTGCTCACCATTGGCTCATTGATAATTGTTGTACTTACGCCAAGATTTAAAACTCAACATCTCACATGAATATGAATCACATACCATAAAAAGGGCCTTCCACAAAGGCATCTGTCTCATAAGCAAATAGCTGTGTATGCTTTGCATTAAATAATCAAAAATTTTAATTTATTTATGCACTAAAATTATTTGGTAATTTTATATGCCATTTCTGTATTGCATCATGTACTATATTAATCTATCATGTACTATACTAAAAATTGGATTTTAGATTGTTTTAAAACATTTATTTTTATACTTCTTCAACATATGGATTTTTCTTTTTCAGAATTCCTAAAGATCCAACGTTAAGAGAAGCATGGATTCAGGCAATACGGCGTAAAGATTGGAATCCTTCTGCAAATGCATTTCTCTGTTCTGAACATTTTAAAGAAGAGGATTTCAATAAAAGATAGCCACCTTGTAACGCTTAAAAAGGGTGTTGTTCCGAGCATCTTTAAAGAATTTCCATCTTATTTGCAGAAAGTTCAAAAGGTATATAAGGATGTGTTTTATTTTTTAATAATATTAAAGCATAATTAACTTAAACACACCAATCAAGTATTAATTTAGAATTCAAACAAAATCACTGATTTTTGTTATTTAAATTCTAAATTAATATTAAAGAATGTTTGTATATGATTTAGTGATATATTATGAACAGTCCTCTTCTAATTAAATAACTGTCTACCACTGGTAAGGCTAGTGCTACGGTTTCTCACATCTGCTTGCAAATTCAGAAATAAAACCTTTGAGGAATTTTTAATTTTTACTTTCTTTGTGCATTGCGAGATTTGGAGGGCAGGGAGGAATTAATAATCTGTTACAAGTTTGTAAAATTTCTTTTAAGTATTAAAGTCGACATATAATATTCATTTGATAGCTATTCAAGATTACAAGCTTATTTATTCTTACATCTGTTGCCCACCCAGGGGCGTAGCTAGAGGGGGGCAAGGGGGGACATCTATCCCCGGGCACAGAATCCAAGGGGCGCCAAACTGATGTTACGAAATTTTAGAATTAAATGTTTCCATCCTTGGCAAGCAGTAGGGGGCGCGAAATCTTCAGTTGTCCTCGGGCGCTGAAAACCCTAACTACGACTCTGTGCCCACCAGCGGCCAAGCGGTTAAGTCGCTGAATAGTGGTAGTTCAGTCCGAGGTTCGAATCCCACAAACGGGCTGGCTGCATGGGCGTTTTCGTGATTTTCCCCATGTGTATTGTGTGTACGAGCCAGTTTCCCTTAGAAAGTCCTCCACGAAGACATCCCTCTCCTTAGGCAGATAGCCCTCAAGGCTTTGCCATAATCACACACACACACAGTTCTTACATCTATAGGTTGCTGTGATTTATTATTTTGTTTGCATTGAAATTGTCATGCCATATCCCAGTTTCTGTACATAAATTTTGATTCTTCATCTGTCATCACCATTACTGTTCCACCCCCCTCAGTTTCAAACACTTTCAATAGTATATGTTTGTTCTCTATTCCAGTAAACTGCTTTTACCTTTCAATTTTTTATAAAATAAGTTTACTCTTCTTTCTTTATCTTAGAAGTGTGCTCTTCAGAGACATTTTTCGAAAGAATACGAGATTAAATTAGTGGATAAAATACGAGGGCTATCCAGAAAGTAGATTACGTTTTGGAATAAAAAAATAAACAAAGTATAGGAAACAAATTTTATTATATACAGATGAAAGCCACACTCAAATACTACTTTTCTACATAGTCACCATACAAATTAAGGCATTTATCGTAGCGATGTACGAGCTTGGAAATTCCTTCGTCGAAAAATTCGGCCGCTTGCGCCTTCAACCACTTCGTTACCTCTTCTTGCAGCTGTGCGTCGTCATCAAAACGCTGCATAGCCAGCCACTTCTTCATTGCTGGGAATAGGTGGAAGTCGCTCGGTGCCAGGTCGGGACTGTACGGCGGATGAGGAAACAACTCCCACTTAAAAGATTCAAGAACTTTACGAGTGACATTTGCCGTGTGGGGCCGGGCGTTGTCGTGAATCAACAAGATCTTAGAGCTCAACATTCCTCTGCGCTTGTTTTGAATTGCTCTTCTGAGTTTTTGGAGAGTTTGGCAATACCTTTGAGAGTTTATTGTAGTGTAGTGCCTCTTTCCAGGAAGTCCACCAAAATTACACCTTTTCTGTCCCAAAAAACAGTCGCCATCATCTTCCTTGCCGACATTGTTTGCATGCATTTCTTGGGTTTTTGGGGAGAACTTGTGTGCCCCCACTGCATTGATTGCAATTTCGTTTCACAGTTCACATGTTTCACCCATGTTTCGTCACCAGTAACGATGCGATCGAGTAAAGAGTCACCATCCTTATGGTAAGCCTCCAAAAAGTTCAACGCTGCAGCCATTCGCTGATTTTTGTGGTCCTCTGTCAAGATTTTTGGAATCCATCTTGCACAAAACTTGTGGTAACCAAGCTTTTTGCTGATGATTTCGTGCAACAAACTTCGCGAAATTTGTGGAAAACTCAAAGAAAGTTCCGTTATTGTGAAATTTCGATTTTCACGGACTTTAGCATCGACTTTTTCGAGAAGTTCGGCGGTCACTATGCTGGGTCTCCCACTTCGATCTTCGTTGTGAACATTGGTTCGGCCATTTTGAAATCTTATGACCCACTGACGCACTCCACCTTCAGTGATAATGTTGTCCCCATACACTTCATGAAGCTGCCGATAGATTTCTATCGGTTTACAGTTTTTTGCAGTCAGAAACCTTATTACTGAGCGCACCTCGCAGCTCGCGGGATTTTCAATTAACGCAGACATTTCAAACCGTCACAGTATCTGAACGGAGCACAGCACGAACCTCTCACTAGCACGGCTAGATGCAGACTGAGCTGCGCAACGCTCTGACCCCAAGATGGCCGCGCTAGCCCCGCCCCTAGCGGACACAGACGGAAACGTAATCTACTTCCTGGATGGCCCTCGTAAGCATTTAAAATATATTTTATAGCAAAAGGTTTTTCCCTTATGTTTCATTTTAAAATAAAATTATCATAATTCATTAATTTTACAAAAGAAGACTCTTTGATTCATTCCCCGGGGTGTTCTCCTTCAAAATTGAGATGTGTCTTCTCCATTCTCTTGGATGTAAAATCAGTTCCCCGCTCTAACATTGAAAAGCATTTCTGGTGACGAGTCCCTCAATGGCTGATATATATTGGTAATCCAAAACTTCGTATTTAGCAAAATGTTTTAATTTATTGTAGCAACTAATTTTCATTAATATATTTCTCTCTGAATGCATGGATTCAGATTTTTTTTTTAAATCAGTGTGAAACTCTATGTTATTAAACCTTACTTTTTAAAAAGGTTTTTAAAAATAATTTAATTTTTGAGAGGCCAAAAATTTTTTAAAACTGCATTCAAATAATCAATGTCCTACTGTGTAACTGATAAATGAACATATATATTTTTTAATACTTAATATTTGTAGATTTCCCTCTTTATACTGCAAAAGGAATAATGTATGTTACAAATAAAAAAATATCAAAATTACAGAAATTGTTAAGGCATTAGCTTTAAGCGCTTTGTCATAGCGATTAGCGCAATCATTACTTCTGCGAATATAAGAACATAAATGTAGAACATCACCTCCACTGTGATTATTAATTATCTCAAGAGACGATTCACTGTATATATTTAGATCAATAAGATGTTAAATAAGCTGTTCTAATGTACGTAAGTATTTCAGTGCTAATTTTTTTTTTTTTTTTTTCCACAGACTAAGAAAGTTCCATTTAAGAGACCTGCTCCTGCCAACTCAGAAACTAGAGAATTCATAGCTGATGAAACATGCAGTAATACAGAAGATTCTCCTGTAAAAAAAACGTTGAAAGTAAAACTGACGAAAACTTCTTTGCAACTCAAGAAGGCAAAAATTCAAGTTAAAGGGCTGCAACAAACAAAACGACGCTTACAAAAGCGATTGCTTTCGTATAAAAATATTCTACTCGAATTGAAAAATAAAAATTTAATTATAGATGAGTACTATGAACTTTTGAATAACATTCCAGAAATTTCCAAAGAAATTAATTTACGTCTTAAGAAAAAACATAACAAATACTCCCCCCAACTTCGTTCTTTTGCATTAACTTTAAATTTCTTGTCACCCAAAGCATACTGTTACGTCAGAAAGCAATTTGACACTGGGTTACCACATCCACGTACCATTTCTAAATGGTATGAAAGTTTAGATGCATCACCAGGATTCTGCAAAGAAGCTTTAGCAGCTTTGAAAGCAAAAAGTTCAACAAGTCAATATCCAGTATTTTGTTCATTAATTGTTGACGAAATGGCAATTCGACAACATGTAGAATGGAATGGTGAACAGTATGTTGGATATATTGATATTGGAACACATTTAGATGGTGACGAAAGGTCTGTTGCAAAAGAAGTTTTTGTACTATTGGTAAATTGTATTAATAGTAACTGGAAGCTTCCAGTAGGCTACTTTTTTACAGCTGGATTAAGTGGAGAGCAGCGTGCATCAGTTATTCTTAATTGCTTAAGATGGTTAAGTGAAGCAAATATTAATATTGTTAGTCTGACATGTGATGGTGCCGTTTCAAATTTCTCAATGATGAAAAATCTAGGCTGCAGTTTTGAATTGGATGATTTTAAAACTTTCTTCCTCCATCCCACAACACAGCAACCCATATATTTCTTCCTGGATCCTTGCCATGCTTTAAAATTGGTAAGAAATACTTTTGGGGACAAAGGTGTTCTAATTGACTATGAACATAAAATAATTCAGTGGGAACACATAGTTAATTTAAATAAATTACAAGAAGAAGAGGGCCTTCATTTGGCAAATAAATTGAAACGGCACAATGTATTTTGGAAAAAACAACCAATGAAAGTAAATTTAGCTGCACAACTTTTTAGTGATTCAGTAGGTGATGCTCTGCAGTTTTGTTTAGAAAAAGAAATTCATGGCTTTCAAGATGCATCAGGCACAATACGATTCATCAAATTATTTAATAGGTTATTCGATATTTTAAATTCCAGAAGTATTCACCAGGCTTCCTATAAAAAAGCAATGTGCACTGAAAATTATTCCACTATTTTACAATTCTTCAGCGAAGCAAAGTTTTACATTGAAAACCTTTCTGGAAGAGAGAAAACACCTCTAGTACTTAGCAACAGAAAAACAGGTTTTTTAGGATTTTTAATCTGTATTGAAAGTAGCAAGGGAGTGTTCGAAAAATTAGTAAAGAAAGAAGAACTGAAGTATATACCATTGTACAAATTTAATCAAGATAACATAGAGCTTCTGTTTGGGTATATAAGATCAAAATTTGGCTGCAATAATAATCCAACTTGCAGGCAATTCATTTCTGCTTTAAAAAAAATTCTTGTTCATCAAGAACTAGAAATTAATAAAAATGGAAATTGCTCGGCAATAAAAAACTATAAAATCCTTGTATGTTCTTCACACAAAAATCGAACAGAAGGCATAAATAAAAGTAGCCGAAGAAATTTCATATTAGAAAATGAAGAAACAACTCATAATGATAATATATTGGCTGAACATGATTACTGTCTTTCTTTATATTTCCGGCCTAGTGAATATTTAGAAGAAACTATTGCATATATTGCGGGTTTTATTGTTCGGAAAACAGAACAAACAATTTTCTGCTCTAAATGCATTGAAGCACTTTATTCATCAGAAAAAAATTGGAAATTGATAGATATAAAATCTAGCGGAGGACTTATATTTCCTTCTTGGGATACCATTAAAATATGTAAAGAGACTGAGATACTTTTCAGAAGATATTTGAATATGTATCCTCTGTCAGAAATTAATACTTCTAAAGTCGAAACTATAATTACAGATGTTTTAATTAAATGTCTTGATGTAAACATCTTTGAAAGTTTAAAAAATCATGCTCTGGATACTGAACCCAAGCATAATCATCTATTCTATTTAGTCAAATGCATTGCTATGCATTACATAAATATACGGCTTCATTATGAAGCAAAACAGAACACCCTTTTTCTACACAAACAGAAAATACGACAGAAATTCACAAAACTGGTATTGTTTAAAGGGCAGTAAGCAAATTACCAACTGCATTGAGATTTTCTTTGAGTAATTTACAGTTTTTATATTCAGATGGAATTTGTCTGCATTCTGTTTCACAAACAGAGCTTGTTATGTCTTGAATGAACTGCTCATTAATTGAAGTTATGATGTAATATACCATACTTTTATTTGTTTTATTTATATATGTAATTTATGTAATTTTATTTATGTATGTAATTTATTTTATTTTGTAAAATTTTATTTATATATATCTATGCAATTCACTTTATCATTTCTATAAATTATTGTAGCTTCATTAACGACACAGATATTTCTTCCTTGAAAACTTATGTAGTTATATCCTGTTATTTTTTATAAAATAATATTATGTTATCAGCTAACTAGTAGTTACATATATCTATCATTTGTGCAATGCTTATAGTAAATTAGAATTTTACTATTGAATAAATTACTTTTCATGCACACAAAATTTTCATGAACTGAGATAACCTGATTATTTAATGATAGAAATATTGCATAACTTGTATATTCTATAACTTGCATGTCTTGTATATTTT
The DNA here is from genome assembly GCF_044657685.1 of Stegodyphus dumicola. Taxonomy (NCBI): domain Eukaryota; kingdom Metazoa; phylum Arthropoda; class Arachnida; order Araneae; family Eresidae; genus Stegodyphus; species Stegodyphus dumicola. Next base: position 63,209,187 of record NC_140779.1, read on the forward strand.
ATAATACAAAATAATGTTTGTATTTGCATATTTTATAGTTTTTATACATGATTTTTTCTTATGGAACTCTACATGTTAAATAAACTTTTTTTTTTTTTTGAATAAAATAAAAATGCTTATGATTAGTTTTTTATTTTTGAACAAATCAGCACCAGTCAATCTTTAACAGTGAAATCTTAATGTAAAAGTAGGCAAAGTGCTATTAAAATTCCTAATACATATGTGAAATAAATATCATTTGACTTATATATGTATGAAATAAATGTAAAAACTAGACTGAACTTCCTAGCAAAAATTGAAAGATAAAATGAACTAATCATAGTTTACAAATTGAATTACTCTGAAATGCAGAGGAAAAATATATGTACAAAGGGACTGATTCCCTTAAAAATGAGTTAAATGAGAAATGCATTATGTAATTACATGCTGTCATTAATGAATGCTAGCAATAAAGGTATTGTGAAAATAAATAAATAAATACTCAAACCATTAATTGATTATATTTTAGTTATTCTAAATATATACAAGTATAATTCTCAATTTTCCATGTTAGAAATACTACTTACGTTTTGAAAAATATTAAATTGCATGAACAATGATAAAAAATAATATTTAAATTCTGCATTGTTATTTTTAAAACTCCCACAAATTTCACCCCAAATTAAATCCTGTTATTAAATATTTACTTGCACAGAAAATAAAATTAAATACATAAAATATGACTTGTAATATAATATGATCACACCTTTAAAATAACGCGTTTTCTTTTCCACGATGAGCTGATCACTCCCCCTTCCCTTGTTTACTTACCGTTTTGCTTTTACAACTCAGTTAATTACAAGTATAATACTCAAACCATTAATTGAAGAAAAATCTGAGAATTAAAGATGTTTCTTCGCGCACGTCACACAGAGAAAATACTCAAACTCTTTGCTGACGGCTTTTCAAACGCACATTTCAATTATTCTACTTATTTATGCATGTTAAAAAAACATTCTTTTATATTGAAATGAAATCCGAAATGTAGACATTATTTCAATGTAACCATTCAGTACCTTATAACCCTCTCACGTCTTCACATAAGAAATCAGAAAACACACTCAAAACTTCAAACAAGCTGACGTTTAACCTCACTTCACATAGTAAGGGAAGTGTTTTCTTGCCCTCACGAGGCGTGGCTTATTTGCTTCCCCCGGCTTCACTCTCCTCGTATTGCGACAGCAGAGACGCCATCTCCATGTATTCTAACCTCCTTGATTGCTTTGCTACTCAAACCACGGTCAGTAGAACAATTTTTTAAGATTATTATAATAGCACTAAAGAAGAAATATTCATTAATTGTCAACATCACATATACGAGCAAGCTATTTATATCTTGAAAAATAAGTTAAAATAATTGTTTCTAAATACCTACTTCTGAAATTTTAAGAACAAGTTTTTAACAATATCTATATTTTAGATGTCAATATGAATGAATGAAAATTATTTTAGTTATGCATAGTGATTGTTTTATTTCGTATTATTTTGAAATTCTCGTAGTATTAACAAAAAGTATATTATTTACATTAATAAAGTATTATTATATTTAGTATTAACAAAAAGAGGCATTATTATATATTTTACATTTAATTATTCATAACATTACATTCTGACTACACTTAGACCTTGCCTGTACTTAGTCATTAGTACTATCAGTCATTATAAGCTTACCTTTTGTAATAAATTCGAGCAGCAGCGTCAGGATGAACTTGCTGCAGAGGTGCAAGACCTTCAGGTCATAATTTATCTTGAAATCAAAAGGCACATGTCAGTTCTAGGACAGCATTAAAATAACAAGACTTTTCATTATCACGACGAAAGAACGTGATTGTTACAACGATAGCATTGTCAGTTCGAATATTTACATATGATAGCATTACCGTGACCTGTATGATTATCGTATATTTAGACAAAAGGGGGGAAGAAATGTGACGAAATATTTTTTACGAAAATAACATTCATATATTTCTACTGCTACGATTTTAAAATTCTTTATCGGTACGTGTAGACGGGTAAGCATATTGTTGAAGATAAATAGTAAAAGCAGAGAATTTTCCTGAATCACTTTTCGCATGATTTTTAATACTTTATATATTTTCATTTTGAGTAGGTGAAAACATTTACGATTGATAGTCTTTTTAAATACAAAACTGTAAGTTACAATACGATCGGCCAAAATTTTTTAAAATGACACTGAATGCTGTCAGTCCTGAAAATGCAGCATTCAGTTTGAAAAGCTTTCAACATAGAGAGAGAAGTAGGAGACGCCTTTTTCGATTAGAAAAATGACTGATGTGGAATATTTTTTAACTACCGAATTGCGCAATATTCTTTTCATTCTGCCTCTAGCACTTATAGATGAAGGTGCTTTATCTTACCAAGCCCATGATTAGTCCAAGGAGGTTAGAATAGAAGGAGGGAGGGTTCACAGTTTCCTCCACTATCGGAGAATGAAACTCCACCGAACAAGCGGCGTCCATGTTAGTAACTTCAAAACATTGCATTGCGGCAGTGAAATGTACGTGTTTTTAAGCTGTTCCGTGCATGTATTTTCCACTAAAAATATGTAAAATTTATAATTAAATGCTTCGCTATTGTTAGTTTTTTGTTTTAAAGTTATAAAGATGATATCCGTAATTTACTACGTACAGAAAATCATTAAAAAATAGTTCGAAATCTAAATGCATATGCATAACATGCCTTTAAAAATAATATTTCTGCATATTTCAAGAATTTGTTTTGGTTTTATTAGCAACCTGTCGGGTTTAATCTATTACAGAAACTAGCAATGAAGTTCGCTCATAGCTAGGTGATAAATGTGAAATTAATTTTAGCCGGTATAGATCATCCCGAGTGCTGCATTTTCGGCAAACGCACGAAGGCTTTTTAAGACAGACAGACAGACAAAGTAGACAGATGTCTTGTTTTGCACCCGCTAAGTCTTTCTGCACCGATGGGCGAAAAATCAAGCATAGGTGCGAAGGAAAGGTATATAGAAAGGGGGCAATTTCGTATTTGAGGAGAGTAAAAAGGGAACTTCGTACATCTTGCACGAGTTCAAAAGGTCAGGAAGAAAAGATGGATAAAATAAAATTTAAAATAAATGGCCCAAAAATAATAGAGAGGGGGGAAAAAAAGGGTCTATAGAAAGAAAAGGAAAAGAAGTAGAAAATATCCTAAAATACGATTGTGTCCATGAGTGTAGTTAAAAGGAGGAAAATTTGTCTTCATTTACAATAAATAGTGTCTCACAAGTGTGTGTGTGTGTGTGGTGAGTGTGTTTGGTAATGATGAATAGATGTGTTACTGGGGGAGAAAAAAATATTGACGGTGTTAAATTGCTTCGTATCAAAGTATTTAGCATGAAATACAAAGTAATATGTATGCTGAGTATATGCAAGGTAATATGTATTGCATCCTGAGATATCAACAAAAGTCATCATACAAAGTATATATTAATTTAACTAAAGTAACTTGTGCTATTTTCGTTCCCAGTATTTTCATACATTTTTGCAAAAAACAGCAGCAGAGAAACAAGATAGAACCATATACAATACAAGACCACAACCGTACACACACACACACACAAAAAAAAAAAATAATAAAAAAAAAAAAAAGATATATATATATGTGTGTATGTAAATTACTGAGTATATGTATTAAAAACACAAATTAAACATAGTATTTATTAATTTATGTATCATAATTTATTACAAGATTTATTATTTTGCTATCATAATTCATTACTACTTAATTAATTAATTACACAATGAGGGACACTGTTGTTTATATAAGCTCATAGTTCTAAGAATTTACGACGAATAATTCATCCGTTACATATGGACATTTAACAGATAGCAAGGAACAGTATGAGAAAAAATCGGTGAGGTATAATATTATTTAAAGGCAAAAAATATTTAAGCGATCTAAAAAAAAAAAAAAAAAAAAAAAGAATCCGGAGGATCCGAGAGGAAATAGCGCGATGCCGTGAGTCCCCTATTTTCCCTCTCACGAGATTCCTCAAAGCAAGATAAGGGGGCTTTGTAAGTGACGACAGACGTGAACTGATAACGTTGGCGTCTGTTCGGAATTGTTTAACAAAGGAAGCCACAGGCAATAAGCAATTTCAAGTATTTTTTAATGCTAAAAACTGATTAAAAGTTAAAATTTATTGATTTAAAGGCACATATTTATAGAAATTTGATTGAGTTTAGATGAAAGAAGGGTACTTATCTTAAAATTCCAGCCTTTCGTTGTACTTCCTCACATTGTCCGCTGTTTCATTCTCATCAACATCGCAACTGAAAAACTATTGAAAACGTGTAGGTATTGTAGAAAAATCAGTATTTCAAAGTAATTTAATTGATAATCCCCAAGGGGAAAGGAATTTTTTTCACTTTTTTACGGAGCGCTACGAACGTCCAGCCGCTTGCCTCGGTGATCGCAGCGCCCTCCCACGAAGGCTTTTTCCAAGCTCCTGTTACCTTCCTCAGCTTCCGGTTGGATCTAGTTGGATCTATGCTCAAGAAGAACGGCCTAGCCAAGTGACTGAAGAACAGGACGTAGACGCCAGTAGTAATTTGTTTCCCCAGGAGAAGAAGGGAAAAAAAAAAACTGGCAAAGGAATTAAAACTAACAATTCCTCAATTGTATCTAGAACTAATAAATGTTCGCCTTTGGAAAATTCGATGACTGTTGAAAACATGGACGATAATATCTCTGAATAACGCATGCATAGCACTTTTGATATCTTTACGCTCCTAATGATGAAAACTCTTCACGATTATCACTCCTTCACATAAAAAGTTAAGAATGAAAGCAGTGCTGAATTTATTTACGAGAGTTATATCAAACTTCACAGAATCATCACAAATTCCATCAAAGTCTTTAACTTGTTACACGGTAACCTAACTCGCAGTGATGTTAAATTTTTTCTAGATAACCAAAGGAGTCATTAGTAGTCTACCTATAACTATCGCTCTGATAAAATTAACCATGATCTAATTGTTTATAGATTAAATGTACTCAAAATTATCGAATTTCACCATTTTAAAACTAAAGTCTAAATGCTATATTTCAAATCCATTGCCTCCTACATTTTGCAAATTAAACTGAAAAATTGAAACCGAAGAGAACAGCTCTACAGTACTTTAAAGGCCAAAGCCTATTCTTTTGATAACTGTAGACATAAACCATGCTGTCAAAAGTGTTTAAATCCTCACTTCTTAAATCAATGGAAGTTTTAACTCATAGAAAAAAAAATTGCTGTAGCTGTAATAGAACTCGAGTAGCCAGTTATCGTGGTTGTCCAATATTTAAAATAATTGTAGAGTCATTAGGTTAATTGGAAGCCAGAAAGATGAACAATATGCAACTGCCTTCGCCGGGAATCGAACCACGGACCTCTGGAATACCGGCCCAGCGTGATACCGTTACACCACGAAGGCACGCTAGGGAAGTGAGAGAAATACCTTATATACTCCCCTTTTTAAAGGGCGACTAGGGTTTTAGGAGGCCTAGTCGCCAAATCCTGGGTGTGGAGAATCATTATCCACAACCCTTTTAGTTCGGGGGCTACTTGTAGAGTCATTAGGCTAATTGAAAGCCAGAGAGATGAAAAATATGCAACCGTCTTCGCCGGGAATCGAACTACGAACCTCTGGAATACCGGCCCAGCTTGCTACCGTTACACCACGAAGGCACGCTAGGGAAGTGGTAGAAATACCTTATATAATTAATTCCAAAAAATTCGATTTCACTTATCCCAGAATCAGTTATGCCATTGCGATAAAACTTGCTCATTCCGCCATCACCAATAACTGCAAAACTGCTAACACCAACTCTGCTGCCAGAAAGCAAGCTAACCCACACCCAGGCTCCTCATCTTTATTCTCAAGTCGAAACGCAGTAAATCATGGATCCATTTCAATGGTTTCTGGACGTATTCATATTTTTAGAGATATTTGTAACTTACTCAGCAGCACCGTTATTTCAAAATTTATTCAGTTATACAAAGCTACAATTTGTAACTGAAGCTAAGATGGAAAGAATATTGATCCCGGTCAATATTTCTGAGCTTACCTACAATTAGTTTCAGTCAGAGCTTAATTTCTAAAATTAAAAGTGCCGGAGTCCTATGTTGTGCCACTAGGAACGATGAATAAAAAATGAGTACAAACAAAATAATTACAATTAAAACAATAAATTACTTAAATTAGTAATTAAATAGAATATAAAAAACAAAATACACTATTAATTTATATAAAACGAATTATACGTAAGTAATGAATTAAATAATAAATATATTGGTAAAATTAAATCAATCATAATCCAAATATAATAGGAGAAAATTAATACTACCGTAGGACCGTAGGAGAAAAGCAATACAATTTGTAACTGAAGCTAAGATGGAAAGAATATTGATCCCGGTCAATATTTCTGAGCTTACCTACAATTAGTTTCAGTCAGAGCTTAATTTCTAAAATTAAAAGTGCTGGAGTCCTATGTTGTGCCACTAGGAACGATGAATAAAAAATGAGTACAAACAAAATAATTACAATTAAAACAATAAATTACTTAAATTAGTAATTAAATAGAATATAAAAAACAAAATATACTATTAATTTATACAAAACGAATTATATGTAAGTAATGAATTAAATAATAAATATATTGGCAAAATTAAATCAATCATAATCCAAATATAATAGGAGAAAATTAATACTACCGTAGGACCGTAGGAGAAAAGCAATACAATTTGTAACTGAAGCTAAGATGGAAAGAATATTGATCCCGGTCAATATTTCTGAGCTTACCTACAATTAGTTTCAGTCAGAGCTTAATTTCTAAAATTAAATGTGCCGGAGTCCTATGTTGTGCCACTAGGAACGATGAATAAAAAATGAGTACAAACAAAATAATTACAATTAAAACAATAAATTACTTAAATTAGTAATTAAATAGAATATAAAAAACAAAATATACTATTAATTTATACAAAACGAATTATATGTAAGTAATGAATTAAATAATAAATATATTGGCAAAATTAAATCAATCATAATCCAAATATAATAGGAGAAAATTAATACTACCGTAGGACCGTAGGAGAAAAGCAATACAATTTGTAACTGAAGCTAAGATGGAAAGAATATTGATCCCGGTCAATATTTCTGAGCTTACCTACAATTAGTTTCAGTCAGAGCTTAATTTCTAAAATTAAATGTGCCGGAGTCCTATGTTGTGCCACTAGGAACGATGAATAAAAAATGAGTACAAACAAAATAATTACAATTAAAACAATAAATTACTTAAATTAGTAATTAAATAGAATATAAAAAACAAAATATACTATTAATTTATACAAAACGAATTATATGTAAGTAATGAATTAAATAATAAATATATTGGCAAAATTAAATCAATCATAATCCAAATATAATAGGAGAAAATTAATACTACCGTAGGACCGTAGGAGAAAAGCAATACAATTTGTAACTGAAGCTAAGATGGAAAGAATATTGATCCCGGTCAATATTTCTGAGCTTACCTACAATTAGTTTCAGTCAGAGCTTAATTTCTAAAATTAAATGTGCCGGAGTCCTATGTTGTGCCACTAGGAACGATGAATAAAAAATGAGTACAAACAAAATAATTACAATTAAAACAATAAATTACTTAAATTAGTAATTAAATAGAATATAAAAAACAAAATATACTATTAATTTATACAAAACGAATTATATGTAAGTAATGAATTAAATAATAAATATATTGGCAAAATTAAATCAATCATAATCCAAATATAATAGGAGAAAATTAATACTACCGTAGGACCGTAGGAGAAAAGCAATACAATTTGTAACTGAAGCTAAGATGGAAAGAATATTGATCCCGGTCAATATTTCTGAGCTTACCTACAATTAGTTTCAGTCAGAGCTTAATTTCTAAAATTAAATGTGCCGGAGTCCTATGTTGTGCCACTAGGAACGATGAATAAAAAATGAGTACAAACAAAATAATTACAATTAAAACAATAAATTACTTAAATTAGTAATTAAATAGAATATAAAAAACAAAATATACTATTAATTTATACAAAACGAATTATATGTAAGTAATGAATTAAATAATAAATATATTGGCAAAATTAAATCAATCATAATCCAAATATAATAGGAGAAAATTAATACTACCGTAGGACCGTAGGAGAAAAGCAATACAATTTGTAACTGAAGCTAAGATGGAAAGAATATTGATCCCGGTCAATATTTCTGAGCTTACCTACAATTAGTTTCAGTCAGAGCTTAATTTCTAAAATTAAATGTGCCGGAGTCCTATGTTGTGCCACTAGGAACGATGAATAAAAAATGAGTACAAACAAAATAATTACAATTAAAACAATAAATTACTTAAATTAGTAATTAAATAGAATATAAAAAACAAAATATACTATTAATTTATACAAAACGAATTATATGTAAGTAATGAATTAAATAATAAATATATTGGCAAAATTAAATCAATCATAATCCAAATATAATAGGAGAAAATTAATACTACCGTAGGACCGTAGGAGAAAAGCAATACAATTTGTAACTGAAGCTAAGATGGAAAGAATATTGATCCCGGTCAATATTTCTGAGCTTACCTACAATTAGTTTCAGTCAGAGCTTAATTTCTAAAATTAAAAGTGCTGGAGTCCTATGTTGTGCCACTAGGAACGATGAATAAAAAATGAGTACAAACAAAATAATTACAATTAAAACAATAAATTACTTAAATTAGTAATTAAATAGAATATAAAAAACAAAATATACTATTAATTTATACAAAACGAATTATATGTAAGTAATGAATTAAATAATAAATATATTGGCAAAATTAAATCAATCATAATCCAAATATAATAGGAGAAAATTAATACTACCGTAGGACCGTAGGAGAAAAGCAATACAATTTGTAACTGAAGCTAAGATGGAAAGAATATTGATCCCGGTCAATATTTCTGAGCTTACCTACAATTAGTTTCAGTCAGAGCTTAATTTCTAAAATTAAATGTGCCGGAGTCCTATGTTGTGCCACTAGGAACGATGAATAAAAAATGAGTACAAACAAAATAATTACAATTAAAACAATAAATTACTTAAATTAGTAATTAAATAGAATATAAAAAACAAAATACACTATTAATTTATATAAAACGAATTATATGTAAGTAATGAATTAAATAATAAATATATTGGAAAAATTAAATCAATCATAATCCAAATATAATAGGAGAAAATTAATACTACCGTAGGTTACAAAGTATAAAAGGTGAGTAAATACAGTAAAAAACAAATTTCAGTTTTTCAAGTGAGAAATATGCCTTTCATTCAGTTATTCTTAAATCAATATTGATCTTCATCTCTGTGAATGAAAATATTTATACTAAATACTTTTTCTTGAGAAAAGCAAAAATTTGTAGTAAATCGTTTAAACATAGAATTCTAAATTTCGTCTAACTTCACATCAGCTATATTTTTAACATTAAATTTGATCCAATAAACTTTCCTAAATTTAGATTTTTAGTAATAACCTTTGAGTTCTAAAAAAGAACACAGTTACTTCGAAATTTTAGGCTTTAAATTATGGGCCAAGAAATACTGAAGATAAATATGTGGTCCTGAAATTTTCGCTTTTTATTAAGAGCTGCTGATAAATAATAAGTTCTTACGAGAAGCTGTCTAAAAAAAACTACATTTCGTTGACATTTAGGCTGATATATTTAAATGGAAAGAAATGGTTATTGTTCCTTATTCTCATAGTTTAATAATGAGATCATACAACATGCGAAAAGACACAAATATGTAAAACATGGAGACAGATTTAGATTATTTTAAACTTATGATTAAATAAAAGGGGATATATATATATATATATATAAAATTGCAAAAAAAAAAGAAATATAAATATGCCCAGTATTTTCGCGCTTTAAGCTGAAGAAAATTATCATTAAAGATATAAAATAACCAATTTAGAATTAAAGTTTCACAATCACGAAAATTTAGAAATTCATAATTAATAAATTTGAAATAATCTAATAAATGCACCAACGAGAAAGAAATTTAAGAAATGTAAAATAAACAAAACTTTTAAACAATCAATACATCAATTCAAAAAAATTCCTTAAAGAAATTATAAGAAACAGAACATAACAGAAGAGTAATTCAATCAACTTTCAATGCCACTTCATCTGAGGAAAGGAATATTGAAATCAACTGTAATCTATCTTCTACAAAAATCCTTGCTTTTCTATATCCAGAATTAGCCGATGAAACATTTCAATGTATTTTAATTATAACAGTTCACCCGAAAATTCTGGCCCTTCCATAAAGCAAGGAAAAATATCCAGTTAGAACTTGTACTTTAAAAGTATATGTATTCTCATTTGGATTTGCAAAAATATCTCTCCGGTAATTTCGAATTTTAGTTAATTTCAAGTGTTATGATTATTGACTTAGTTTTCAATGTTACTTCAGTTACTGAAGTTCATTTTTTCATATCGTTCACAAGTTTGAGAAGAGGAATCGGCACCTTGATGCCTGCGAAGCCATTTCAAAGTTCTCGTCGCTCAAATATCCAAATTTATAATTTTAGATATTTGGCCAACAAAGAATCGTAACAGTAATGAATAACGTTAGTAAAAATTCCTTTCTTGTCATCTTCGACATTGGAACAATTCTACGAACTGTAAAATTAAACCTTTTACAAAACCTGAATTTTAACGACGTCTAAATAATACTACATTGACTAGATGAATCAGTTTGCAACTGCTAGAAACATCTGATTCCGCATACAATGAACTATTTTCCGTTCCTATTGTTCTGTATACTATATCCAACCAAGGCACGCTACGTTTTATATGTTCCTACATAAACCTGTCATTTCATGAATTAGTATTTCGAGTTGAAAACAGAGTTCATTGAAAAAAGAAATATGAAGCAGAAGACAAATAATTTTAATGTTGAGCGGGAAGAACATTTTTGTTTCATTCATTATACAGAAAACGGGTATGCTTATTATGCAGTTCAAGTGTATCCATTGCTAAAAAATCTTACGATCTTACGTGAAGAGACATTTCATCACTATAACGGTGCCCGCCGAAGGATCGCTATGATGCCCACCGAACTCCCGCATTTCTGAAATATGCCCTGTTAGTAAAAAGTTTCCAATCCCTAGTTTAAAATGTACCGAAATTTAAAAAGGTGATGATAAAATTGAGTACATAATATGAATTTTAATGTTAGAGTACTGTATTAGTTTTGTGGTAATCTTTATATGTTTCTGATGATCAGTTTGAAGAAATAAAATTTAAAAAAGAAAAGAAAAAACAAACAAACAAACAAACAAACAAACGATCAAACAAACAAAAACTGAAGATTTATGTGTTATTTTTTAAATAATAATTCACAAAAGCAATTCAGTGTATTTTCAAATATAGCAAGACTTTAAAATATAACCCCCCCTTTTTTGGACTTACATAACATATTGTTATATAATATGATTCTTCAGAAAAAGACATAATTTTGCGAAATTGCAATATTTGGCCAATAGCTTCAGTTATTTGAAATTAAGACATTTTACCCTGCCATATGATTTAAAAAAAAAAAAAAAAAAAAACAGCTTATACATGCTTCCGTATCCGAGTGTGTTATGTTAGGCTTATTACGGATACGAAAAAGATGGAATAATAACGGATGTTATACTTAACACAGGATATTTGTACGAAATATTTAAATATGGTCAAGTTTAATTGATAAATTATATAGTAAGGTAGTGAGTGGTTTTGAGCTCAAATTGCATGCGGTCCGCATGCACGATTTAAGAAGAGTTGACCGACCAGAAATATTTTTTTAACAGAATGAAGCTTTTTTATTGGCAAAATTAAAAATAATCTAACAAATTTTGAATTTACTAAATATTTGTTAAAATATACATAAACAATAATAATGTTACGAATTTAGTATTTAGTTTAGCTATTTTTAGTAGAATTGTAATTAAAATTATTTTATTTCCCAGTGCAATGCAGCGCGTGACGAGCTTCAAGAAAAAGCTACGCCGAAAAAGGAAAAATACAGGAGCACGCGCATTTAATAAATAGATATATCGTAGTTTATATTTAAATTGAATAAATGCAATTGTGTTAGCTGTAACTGTAAGTCTACTCTTTTGCTTTCCGAGCTTTTGCTAATTCTAGTCTTTTGCTACTCCTTTTTCTTTTGGAGCCCACCAGCGGCCGAGCGGTGAACACTGGTAGTTCGGTCCGAGGCTCGAATCCCGCGAACGGGCTGGCTGCATGGGCGTTTTTTGTGGTTTTCCCCATGTGTAACGTGTATACGAGCCAGTTTCCACGAAGTCCTCCACGAAGGCATCCCTTCCCTTAGGCAGATAGCCCTAGTGTGCTTTACCATAATTAAATAAACCAAACCTTTTGCTTTTGCGTGTTATAAATGTTTTAAATGATGCAAATATTCATATTTTGGGCATTTTAAAATTAAAAAGATATCGATTTTGTGAAAATGACGAAATCTAACTTTTTATACATTCCTCCTGTCCCTATACTCATATTTAGGATAATTTTCTGTTTGTGCATACATTTAACATTGTTAATGTAAATCGAAATTTTCTGATTCACTTATTCAAATAATCTGAAGTTGACACCACATGACTTCATTGTACAGCCTATTAAATTATACACACTTTTTGCTGCGTTTCATTCAAATTTATTACTCCGAATTTCATTATATTTTTCATTCAATTAATTAGTTCTCACTTCGCAGCAAGAACTCGAGCTAAAAACATAAACATAAAAATAAAAATAACATAAGAATTCAAAATATCTTCATTAAAAATCGTAAAATACAGAAAAACGTAAAACACCAAATACAGTTAAAAACGGTTAAAAAAAAAGCAGTTAAAATTAAAGTTATAGGCAAAATCAATCTATTCGGCCAGCGTGCGGGAAAACATATATTTCGGTGCACAAAACTGAAAGTTTACTTTTGGTCGCACTCGGCAAAAAGACCCTGATGTTAGAGCACAAAATGACTTAATTCACTACTCTACCAAGAGTTTGAAATGTAAGCAAATGGCGACCTCGTTAGACATAGTACCAGTTAAACGACTTTTAAATCGTTGATAATTTTACAACTTTTGCATGCAGATTAACTAAAGGCATAAAAACCTTAATGGGAACATAAAAACGACATAATTCAATCACTTTTAAAGCAAAAAATGCACAATTTTCCAATATATAAGAATAAAAAAACTGAGCTCACCGAGCAGGGTAACAGAGTGGGTATATATATGTAAGAAAAATAAAAGATATGTAAAAGATTAAATTAGCAGAGAAAATTAATTCCCTTCTGTATTCTAAAAATAGTAACCTTTATTTGCACTGCGTCATTTCGAAAAAAATCTATGTTAGATGATTCTTACATAATTCTGATGATGTAAATGAAACTAAAACTCAAACAGCCAACAGTAATTTTACAGCTAACATTTTAATTTTACAGCCAACATTTTAGAATATTAACCATCCAATCAAAATGCATTGAGAACCAAAACTAACTCAGTCTGAATTAAAATTTCACTCTAACCATAACGCACTTTCTTTCTGTGCTTTGCCTTAGCTGGACTGCAGTCTGTCTGCTGCTTCTTTCTTGCTACAAAGTTATCAAAAGTGAAAACGTTTTGGAACAGGCACAATTAATGTGTCAACTGGATTGCGGCCATAACATGTTTACTGAAATAAAAGTTGAATTAACTATACCTTGACTGCCAAATTTCTTATTCATTGTGGATCGTCGTTTCAGCATTCTAAGACAACAAAATTCTATCTGTTCATTACGGATACAAACGCCTGCGTTCTACTACAGAATCGATTACAGAAAGAGTTCATTAAAGTGGTGATGCCCAAATAGCTGGAAATGTTTGAATTAAAGAAAGCTACGGGGGTCTTCTGGTTTTGTGTAAAATAAGAAAATTGACAATGTAACAATGACAGTAAAAATCATAATTTTAGTAATACTATTATAAAATTTATAATGCTAAAATATACGTTATAATACCGAAAATTAATTATGTTTTGTACATTATGAAATTTGTGATTATTCAAAATACGTAATGTGTATGCAAATTTTTTACAACTGTGATATTGTGTGCAAAGCCTTCCCTGAAGAAATCTAATTCTGTGGGCTCTAAAACACAAAGACTTTTGGACTGAAAATCTTTAATAGGACTCTAAAATCTTATCAAAATTTATATTTTGCAACTATGGAAATAATTATTTTGCTCAAAATTTCAGGATTTGTATCTTTTAAAATTATTTCTCTTCATGTGCTAATGCTTTCTTTGTAACGCTTTTCCTTCGGCCCTGCTGTCCCAACCTTTCTTTTGAAAGGGGAATATGTAAGAAAAATAAAAAAATAAGTAAAAGATTAAATTAGCAGAGAAAATTAATTCTCTTCTTTATTCTAAAAATAGTAACCTCTATTTGCACTGCGTCATTTCGAGAAAAATCTATGTTTTATGACTCTTACATAATTCTGATGATGTAAGTAAAACTAAAACAGCCAATAGTAATTTTACAGCAGTATTAAATATCCAATCAAAATGCATTGAGTATCAAAACTAACTCAGTCTGAATTAAGATTTCACTCTGAACATAACGCACTTTCTTTCTACGCTTTGCCTTAGCTGGACTGCAGTCTGTCTGCTTCTTTTTTTTTGCTGCAAATCTATCAAAAATATAAGCCTTTTGGAACAGGCACATTTAATGTGACGACTTGTATGTAGCCGCAACATGTTGCTGAAAATAAAACTGAAGATTTAATCTACCTAGTCATTATGGATCAACACGTCTACGCCATCAAAATTCCTGTTCCTGAATATTTTACACATATATATATATATTACGTATATATGTAAGAAAAGTAAAGAAGATTAAATTAGCAACGTAAATTTCCTTCTCTATTCTAAAAATAGTAACCTCTCTCTGGACTGCGTCATTTTGAGAAAAATCTATGTCATATGACTCTTACGTAATTCTGGTGATGTAAACGGAACTAAAATTCTTAACAGAAAATAATGATTTTACAGCAATATTAACCATCCAATCAGAATGCTTTGAGACACTAAGTCGGACTTGAGATTTCATCCTGAACATTACGCACTTTCTTTCCACACTTTGGCCTAGCTACACTGCTGTCTGTCTGCTCTGCTTTCTTGCTACAAAATTATCAAAAATGTAAGCCTTTTGGAACAGGCACATTTAATGTGCCGACTTGTGTGTAGCCGCAGCATGTTGCCGAAAATAAAACTGAAGATTTAATCTGCCTTCGCCTCCAATTTCCTGGTCATTGCTTCTGAGTTTGAATGTATTACAATTCTGCTCTTCAGTTGCTTCCTGCTCCTGAATATATATATATATATATGTATACGTTTCATGCGGCCAGGTGCAATCAAAAAAGAGGTGCACAACTACATGTTATAGCAGTCCCATATACAAAATTTCAACGTTATGAGGTACTCATTTTTGAGATATGCGAGATACATATATACGTACGTACTTAAGTTAAATCCATTTTACAACCCGTTTTGGAAAAAAAGAGTCCTTTATTCTCTCGTACGTACAGATGTCACGCAAAAACATCGTTTAGATGGATTCGAGAACGGTCAGAATGGATATTTTCGTTGAAATATGATATCCGAACGTTTTCGCAATTACGATACTTTCTTTACTTCATACAAAGAAGTAAAAAAATAGACAGTAATTAGGCGAGGGGGACGAATATGGAGTAAATATTGTATCTAGAGTATTAGATCCTATGTTTTCTTACATTTGTAAACGGAGACTTTTATTTGGAGTAATTATATTGCTAAGGACAGCAAATAATTAAATGTACATTCAGTTTTTAAAATTTCGTTGCAAATATCTTTATATTTATAGGGTTCAGGGAAAAAAGGCCTTACTGAAGCGAGAGGAAAGAAAATTCACTCAGGCATTTCTTAAAGAAACATCATTAAACAACGGGAGAATACACTGGTGTGCAAAAATTAAGGACGAGACGGTTTTTTGAATATAACTTTGTAGAAAAGCTTTCCAACACAACACATTTAATACCGTAAGATCCCCAATACGTAAGGACATGAGTAATGTAAGCAACACTTACTAAAAGAGAAATCAGAGGGATAAAAAGAAGCTTTATTGAAAAAGTAGCATGGAGCGCAATGTGACTGAAGGCCGAAACATCCGGTCTTTAATAGGGGATATGATCACCCCTGACTGCTAGGGAGGTTTCACAGCGTCTGCCCATGCTGAGAATGAGGGTGTCAATGAGTTGTTGAGGCATTGCTGCCCATTCGTCTTGCAGCGCCAATCGAAGCTCCGGAATCGTTACTGGTGGTAAGGTACGAGCTGCCAAGCGTCTGCCTAGAAAATCCCATACATGCTCGATGGGATTGAGATCCGGAGATCGTGCCGGCCAATCCATACGTTCAATATCCTCACTCTCTAAGAGCTGTTCGGCAGCTACTGTGCGATGACATGGTGCATTGTCGTCCATGAAAAGGAACTGCGGACCCATAGCGCCTCTAAAAAGACGCACATATGGAAGAAGAATCTCGTTACAATAACGAGTCCCGTTGACTGAACCTGCGTCGAAGATGTGAAGGTCTGTACGACTACCAAGCATGATGCCTCCCCAAACGAGAACACCGCCACCTCCATACCTGTCCCTTTCAATGATGTTCGAGGGATGATTGCGGCTTCCCCGCTCTCTCCAGATGAGTATGCGATGAGAATCGCTACTCAGACTGAATCTGCTCTCATCTGTAAAGAGTACTCGTCCCCATTCATTGTCTCTCCAATTCCGGTGTTCCCGGCACCACAGAGAACGCCTTCTCCGATGGGCAGGCGTTAGAGATACACACCGTACAGGGCGTCGTGCAAACAGACCACCACCGTGCAGTCTTCTGGCCACGGTAAAACACGATATCGGTCGTCCAGTCGCCTGTGTCGTGTGTCTAGCGATTTCTCCCGCTGTCTGCCGCGTGTTTCTTCCGGCCTGTAAGGCAATATACCGGTCAACTGCGGGTGTGGTTCCTCGTGGACGACCACTACTAAACCCCCGGATAGCTGTTCCTGTAGTTTGAAATTGTCTCCAAAGTCGTGAAACGATGCTGTGAGCAATTCCGAACTCTGCAGCCACACTTGTCACACCGCGGCCTTCCTCCAACTTCCCAATGATTCGACCTCGGGTAAAAGCATCCAGATGTCGTCTAACAGATTGATTATTCGCCATTTCTCGCTGAGGCAGCAACTCGGTGTGATTTTAATTGCTATACGGCGTGCAATCTCTTTGCCAGAAATACTGATCTTACACCGACAACATGCTTTATACTACTCAGACACTCCCCCATTACGTCTACAAAAAAATCAAAAAATGGTGATCTTTGATGCACTCTGTATATAAGACTGGTGCAATTTTATCAGGTTCTGAACTCTGTCACACTGCACCTTCTTAATTTCTAATCATTTTTACCCCTTTCAATTCTACTGCCTAGTGCTCCCTTAAATTCTAAAAATTTTGCTGCCTCTAAATTCTGTCACCTTGTGCGATTGCACCAGTGCCAGCCTTGCCTGAATAAAATACCAATATAGTTTGTATATTATATTTGTGCTATTGTTATCTGTAATGAAAAAAATAGCAAAACAATTGAACTCTTAGCCTTCATATGACTAAAACAGAGTTTTCCAGAAAACCAAGAATAATATTTCAAGCTCATATATTACGCATAACACTCAGTACCTTGGAGTTTAATTTGAGAATCGTTAAGTTTAAAACATTACCAGTCAAATAAAATATATGTTGAAATTAATCAGCTTGTTACTTAAGGTTTACTTTCTTTTCAAAGAAGTTCACTACAAGCAAAAATACAATAAAACGAAGCTTAACCTGGAATAATCCAAAATTATGGCAAATAAAAGTTTGCGAGAAAAAATGTTAGTTAAATATTCTTAATTATGATGAGAGGCTTGAATAATCAGCTCTAAACTATTAAATACAATAAAATAATTAATAAGAGTGGTCAGTTATACTTCTTTCAGCATCACCTGATCTAAAAGTCGTAAGAACTCGATTTTTTTCTAAAACCGAGATAAATTTTTGAGAATATCTATTTACCATGATGATTAACAAATGAATAAAAATAATGGAAAATCTATTTAATTGTAAATACATGCAGTATATTCTGATATCTACAAACAAAAATAATTAATAATATCGGTCATTATATTCATAGGGACAGAGACTTGGGAAAAGATTAATGCTGAAAGGATAATACCTCCTCCTCAATGTCATCACATTGCTGTACCAAATCCAGCTTTGAACAACTGGGAAGCAAGAGTTCGTGCTTGGGGAGATTCCA
This sequence comes from Stegodyphus dumicola, assembly GCF_044657685.1. NCBI lineage: Eukaryota > Metazoa > Arthropoda > Arachnida > Araneae > Eresidae > Stegodyphus > Stegodyphus dumicola. The sequence goes on from NC_140779.1 coordinate 63,227,700, forward strand.
CAGTGTCCAGTGAGGATGTGCCAAGCAGAACAAATCCACCCAAATCTATCTCCATGTGTTTTGGGCAAACTAATGCTGAATCAGAAGGCAAGAAGTACTTTAAATTTCGGGTCCATCCAGTTTCAAGATTTTGCAGTAAAAATACTAGTTCTGATGAAGATGATGATGAGGAATATACTGCCAGTTACAACCAAAGCTCCGCCCAAGTAAACCTCAGGTAAGTAAAACTTTTTCCAGATACTCTTGATTGGAGAAATTTATATGTTAGATTTACAATAGAAGCCTATTAAAAATTTCTGAGGGGTCAATAACTTCTTGAGAGAATCTAATACAGTAGAAACTCGAGATATGAGCACTTCTATATATGAGAAATTCAAAATACGAAGAAAGTATGAGCGAAAAATCTGTCTCTAAATATGAGCATTGAGTCGAGTAACAAGCAATGAGCCAGGCTGTTAATATGCATGGCGCCATTTCCAAATCCGGCCCGACTCGGAGAATCCCCTCATCACATCACTCGATGTTCTTTGATCTACGTGTTTGTGCGCTTGTGAATCAATTGTGTTAGCATTTAATTAGTTTATTAAAAACACATTCCGTCAAACATTAATTGTTAAATACTTGCTTTATTCAGAAACATTACCGTCAACATTACTGCTCAAAAAACATTACCGTTCAAATTATTATCGTTCTGAAAAAAACTGTTGTTGGCAATCGGGAAAATACATTTTAAATAAAATTAATACGTTGCGTTTACATTCGGGCATCCTGACTTAGTTACGACCTCGGAACATTAAGAACTTATATTTAAAAAAATTAAATCTGTAATATTAATGTTTATAGTTCGAAAGTCTTTAGCTGTCATATAGATTCACCGTCGTTTTCTATTCTTTTTCCGTGTCCTAGTTTTAGTAATATGCGGCGTGTTGTTATCGTTATCCCCAGTAACACTAATGTCATCATCATCATCATCGTCTTCTTCTGATTCAGCTTGACACTGCCATGACTTTAATTGGCTCACATGAGCTGTCGTACTAAAGAAATGTCCTTTCACCTTCTCTTCTAATTGAGTCACTCTATAGGTATCACTTGGTAAAACTTCTGTAACTACCAAAGGTCCTCGATACTTTTGTTGTGTTTTGGTTGATTCTCCAGTTGATTTAGGTACTCTTCTCATAACTACTATTTCTCCTCGTTCGAATGTTAAAGAATTCCTTTTCTTCTTGTCATAATTTGCTTTCATTTTCATCTGCATATCTTCAATTCTCTTTCTAGCTTCATTCTGTAAGATTACTGGATTCTCCCATTCATCTGCGTCTTCATCTGTAATCATCCTCATCAATCCGTCGTTAAATTTTGGTGAATAACCGTGAAGCATTTCGAAAGGAGTTTTATTTGTAGTCTTATTTATCATATTGTTTAGATTTCTTTCGCATTCCTTAATCTTTTTGTCCCAGTCTCTCTGATTCGGATTTTCCATACTCGTTTTAATCGTAGCCAAAATTGTTCGATTTGCTTTTTCCACCATTCCATTACCACTTGGATACTGATTTGAATTGAGTGTATGACTGATTCCATTATTTTGACAGTACTCTCGAAATTCCTTCGCTGTGAAACATGTTCCTCTATCGCTGATAATTTTTTCTGGTAACCCAAAATCATCTACAAAACTCTTCAATGCAACTAACACATACTTGGTTGCAGTACTTTTCATAGGATATAAGCGCGTAAATCTCGTAAAATTATCAATTATTACAAATAATTCTGTATTTCCTCTTGAACGTTTTACGAATGGTCCTAAATGATCTATATGTATAATTGCAAAAGGTCTTCTACCAGGTCTAATTGGATGCAGTACTCCTTGTTTCTTACCACTAGGCATTTTATTTACTAGGCATTCGAAACACATCGAAATGTGACGCATAACATATCGTTTCATTTCTTTAAACCAGTATGATTCCTTGATTTTGGCAACAGTTCTGTCGGCTGAAAAATGTTCCAAAAGATCGTGAAATTTTACTACAATACCTTTTCTCATCGATTTAGGTATGACATATAACAATTTCTCCTTTTCCTGATCTTTCACTTTACGAAACAATCTTTTATTCTTCAAGACGTAATTTTCAGTTACATATTTCTCTGCATTCGTTCTATCATTTACCTTTTTCTTTAAAATGTCTATTAATTTGCGTAATTCTGGATCTCAATGCTGAATCATAAGAATTTGTTCATCTATCGTTAGCGTTAAACAAACTTCCAAGTTGTTTTCAATTATAGAGTCTAAAGTTTCTTCTGGCTGATCAACTGGCGATCGGCTCAATGCATCTATGTGACTCATTCTTTTGCCTTGCCTGTGCTTTATTTCAAGATTGTATTCCTGGATCAGATTACTCCACCTTGCTATTTGAGGATTTGAAGTTTTCTTCGCGTTTAAATAAACTAAAGCTTGGCAGTCTGTAATTACCGTAAATCGGATTCCAATTAAAAATTGTCGAAGTCGTGTCAAAGTCCAAACTATAGCCATTAATTCTAATTTGCTTGAATGATAATTCTTTTCTGTTTCTGTTGTTCCTTTACTTACACAATAAACTAAATGCTACTTTCTATCTTCACCTTTTTGCAACAGCATTCCTGCCAGTCTTTTGTTGCTCGCGTCTGTGTGCACTTCAGTCTCTGCTTCGGGATTATATAATGCTAGTATTGGTTCATTAGTTAAATGATCCTTTAAAGTACTAAATGCTTCTTGCTGATCTTCGTTCCAACGAAATGTTTCATCCTTCCTCGTCAGTCTCGTTAGCGGCTCAGCTTTCTCTGCGTATTTCGGTACAAACCTTCTAAAGAAACTTGTAAGACCTAAAAATTGTTTAACTTCATGTTCATTGGTTGGTTTAGGAAAGTTTAATATGGCTCGTACTTTTCTTGGTCCAGGTTGCATACTATTTGATTTTATTAGAAATCCCAAATACTCAACTTCATCTTTTCCAAATTCGCATTTTGTCAGTTTCAATGTCAGCATTGCTTCTCTCAATCTATCAAACACTTTCCTCAGTTTTTCCATCATTTCTTCCCAAGATTTAACCGGAATTAATATGTCGTCCAAATAGCACAATACTTCTTTATTAAGCAACGGACCTAAAACTTGATTCATAAGTCTCTGAAATTCTGCAGGTGCATTAGCTAACCCAAAGATCATACGTTCAAATTGACCAGTATCATCTGGAGTGATGAAAGCTGTTTTCAGTTTCGATTCTTCAGTTAAAGGAATCTGCAAATATCCATGAGCTAAGTCCAATGTAGTGAAAACTTTACACTCACTAAGACATTCAAGAAGATCATCTATCCTAGGGAGTGGAAATTTATCTTTAACAGTTTGCGAATTCAACTTTCTATAATCTATCACTAATCGTAATTCACCTGTTTTTTTCTTTACGAGTAAAACTGGACTAGCATACGGAGATCTTGTTTCAGTAACAATTCCATATTTCTTCCATTCATTTATTATCTTCTTTATAGAAGCACGCTCTTCGGCATTGGTTTTATACGACTTCATGCAAATAGGCTTACTCCCTTCAATTTCTTTAATATCCGTTAAGTTTGTACACCCTAATTCCTCCATATTTAATGCACAACAATCTCGATGCTCATTTATCAAATGTAAAACTTCCTGTTTTCTCTCTGGCGTAATATTGTTATTAACTTTAATTTCTTCTAAAGTAATCAGTCTCTTAAACTTCTTAATTTCATTTATTATCAGTATTTCCTTTTGACTTGAATTTTCAGTTTTCTGATCTGAACTTGGTTCAACTAATTCTGCTACTTCCGCTCTACCGATACATTGATTCTCTTTCAAAATTAGTTTTCGATCGCTGTAGTTAGTGGCTGGTATCACTGTTTCTCCCTGTATTACTTCCAATAATGAGCCTAACTCCTCTTCCGATCCACTTATTAAAACATAACCGTTAATAATTTCATCAGTTTTAACTTTCACGAAATTAACCGTATTATTTTCGATTTGAGTTTCTTGGGAAGCTTTCAGTTTAATTCGCGGAGTGTTGTTATCATTTCGCAACTGTGAAAATGGGCAGTCATTAGCATAGCGTATGTGCAAGGTATTACCTATCTTGGCGTATGCAATATGCGGTAAATCAATCCATGTTCGACCAACTAATAAGTCGCATGGTTGCGTTTCATCTCCTACAATTAGAACTGTAATGTCCTTTCCTTCCACATTATCAATCTCTAAGTTAACAGTTACTTTTCCCAATGTTCTAGCGGCTGGTTTATTCTGGTTCCCAAAGCCAAACAATTCCTCCACATCAGGTTTTACAATAAGATTCAGTCTCTTAGCCGCAGACTGTTTCAATAAACACGAACTAGAACCCGTATCTATGATTGCAGTAATGTCTTCTCCATTATTGATGCGAGCATACTTTAAATATACAGCTGGTGAAACACCTGAATTCTGGTCCACGGATAAATTATTTTTAACATTTGTCAAGTCTGGATTCTTAGACGTACACCTTTTAAAAGTATGACCCTTTTCATTACATTTCCTGCAAATAATTTCTTTTTTAGGCTGAGGACAATCCTTCGCTATATGTCCATAATCATTACAATTGAAGCATTTCGGCTCACACTTTTCATTGCGGATGCCAGAATTATATTCCCTTTTCCTTTCGTCTGTTTTATAAAATTTATCTCTCAGATTGTATTTATTATCAAAACTTTTAAAACTTTTTAAAACCCACTTTGAAATTACCATCTGTCTGCATGGAATCGTTAACATTTCTTTGTCTTGAATACTGATTATAGGATCCTTCATAAAATTTAGAACCAGATTTGGGCTTTGAATTATGCCTAAAAGTTTTATTTTCTACTTGAAGTACTTTTATCCCTGCCCGAATATTTTCATATTCATCTAGTTTTTCAGCCAACTCTTCAGGATTAATGAATTTAGACCAATCATCAATGAAATGGTCTCGGATAGCAGCGGGGACCCTCTTCTTTAATTGATCAGTAATAATAAGTTGTTTTAAAGAGTCAAAATCTGTTACATTTAATCCAGCAAGCCACTCTTCAAAATAATTTTTTAATTCAAACGTGAAGTCCTTCCACGTATTACGCAATGTTTTAATATGATCAACGAACTTTTGCCGAAACTGTTCAGGGCTTAACTTAAATTTTCTCAGTAGCAGTTGCTTAACGTGCTTATAGTCGTTAGCTTTTTCTGCTGATTCACGAGCAATTAATTGAGTTATTTCATAAGGCAATAGACCCAACAGCTGAGAAACCCAGTTTTGTTCTTCTAACCCAATACGTCGTGCCTGTCTCTCAAATAAAACTAGATAAAAACTTATATCACCTTCATTCAAATCATACTTATGCATTAATTTACTCATATCACAAATATTACTTCTACTAACATTAGAAGGAACAGAATCATTTACATTACTACTTCTGATTTCCGCTTCTATTTTCAATTTTTCAAGTTCAAATGCTCTTTGCTTATCTTTTTCTTTTTCTAAAATTTCTAACTTTTCCCTGTCTAAACGATCATTTATAATTCTATCTAGCATTTGTTTAGTAAAGTCTTCGTTATAATTCTTACTATTCAAAATCATATCTCTTAAGCCTACAATTTTAATATCAGAAGGGACATCTACATCAAGTTCCAAAGCAAGTTCTTTTAAATCACATTTTTTGCCTCTTGCCAAATAAGCCATCTTAGACTTCAATTTTCAAATACTAATACAATAATTATACTTAAGTTCTTTCCATTTAATACTTAGACATAACATAAACAGTTTATAAATTCACGTACCTTTCTACTTTCAGTTTTGGCGAGCTTCCGCATTCAGTTTAGGCTTAGCGTACGTTAAGGCAATACGTTGTTAAATCTAGATAATAATTCTAGTTTATCCCACTTCTGAAATGTTAGCATTTAATTAGTTTATTAAAAACACATTCCGTCAAACATTAATTGTTAAATACTTGCTTTATTCAGAAACATTACCGTCAACATTACCGCTCAAAAAACATTACCGTTCAAATTATTATTGTTCTGAAAAAAACTGTTGTTGCCAATCGGGAAAACACATTTTAAATAAAATTAATACGTTGCGTTTACAATTGTTTATTACTTTTAACATGAAAATAATTATTTCACGATGCCTACCAAGCAGGTTTTTCTCTCAGATAGTGCTGCAAAGAAAAATAAGGAAACCATGGCCATTGAAATTAAGAAAGAAACAGATAAAGAAGCGTGGTATAAGTGTGACAGAATTGGCGAAGACACGGCCTTTCAACATCGATGATTTGATGATTTCTGAAAAAGCAGAAAGAAATTGTGAAACTTGATATAGCCAAAAGAATTACCGTTATTTCTAAGCACTGTCCAAAAGTCCTAGAAGATGTTGAAAAGCTGTCGTAGATGTGGATTAATGAGAAGTAGTTAAAAGGTCAGTGCTGGAAGCTCTCATAAAAGTAAACTATCGTTATATTAGGTTATATTATTTACTAGTGTTATTTATTAGAAAATTTATTTTTATGTTGATATTTTTAGAGGTGCGGATTGATTAACTGGATTTCCATTATTTTCAATAGGAAGTTTGTTTCTAGATACGAGAAATTCGCTATATGAGCTCAGTGTTGGAACGAATTAAACTTGTAGCTTGAGGTTCCACTGTACCTTGAGATATAACTTAGTGGGAAGCTTATTGTTTTTATGAATGTTGACTGAACACATGATTAACATAGATAAATGGAAATATAATACATGCAACCAATTAAAATCACACCATGTCAGTGCAGTAAGTATTACTACCACATTAGTAATAAAAATCATTTTAACACTGAAAACAAAATGTAAATAAACAATATGAAGGTGTACCTGAATACTCTCGAACCTAAATGGTATCAAAATATTCTCTAGCAGAGAAGAAATGATGTCATCAAAAAGCATATCCAATCATGGGAATGGATTTTCCCCAGGATTCACTGCAAAGTATAGTTTGATTTAATAGTCCAGGCTGTATCAGCTAACAACCACATTAAATCTTCCAGACTTTTTGTCTTCAGATCATCTTAATGAAAAAACTGGTTACAGTGGAATATACACTGAAGAGTCATTACATTATGGCCACCCTCCATCTACAACAGTGGGCTTTCCCAGGAACAAAACCACTGCGCATGCACGGCTGATATTGAAGTATATAAAGTACTACATTGTCTTTCCAAAGATAGTGCAATTAATGACATAATGGGAAAAGCAGCTGATTTATCAGACTTCCATAAATGTCGAATCGCTATGGCTTTGCGACGGAGAAAATTAGTATCAGAAACAGTGCATTTAGAGAGCCATTCATGTGCAGTTGTTGTGAGCACATATCGAAAGTGGTGTAGGGAGGGTGAAACTATAAGTCGTTGGCCAGCAGTGTGTCGTCGACAGGGCATTGATTCCAGAGGAGATTGAAGATTACTATGCATTGTTCGCTGTGACCGAAAAGCTAAAATGACCAAAATTGCCACTAGCTACAACAATGGCAACCCAAACAGTGTTTCTCAATACACTGTGCAGCATACACTGCTGCATATGTGCCTAAGCAGCCGGAGGCTGTAGCATGTCCCTACATTGACGGCATGTCATCGCCAGCTGCGTCTGTAATGGACCAAGAAACATCGGAATTGCACATTAGAAGAATTGAAGGAAGTTGCATGGTCCGACAAATCACATTTTTTGATCCATCACATTGACAGGCGTATGCTAATACGCCGATTTCAAAAGGAAACCCTGGCTCCCTGACGCACAGTTGGATGGAGACATGCCAGTGGTGGGGATATTATAGTGTAGGCAATGTTTTCATGGAGCACATTAGGACCCATAATCCCCATAGAACAATCCCTGAGGTCTATGTGCTACGTGAACATTGTTGCAGACCAGGTTCACCCATCCATATCAACAGGATAATGCACCATGTCATAAGGTTCACATCATCAGGGAGTGGTTCAAGAAACATTCCAGTGACTTTCAAGTTATGTCTTGGCCTCCAAATTCACCTGACATTAATCCAATAGAGCATTTGTGATCCCACCTGGAAAACCAAATTCGTGCTGCCACGCTACCGCCTCGCAATGTGGACGCTTGGTACCAGATATCTTGGACTACAAAACAGCATCTTATAGAGTCAATGCGATGCCAGGTGCTGGAAGTTTTAATGGCTAAAGGTGGTCTTACAGGTGGTTAATAGGGTGGTTACAATGTAATGGCTCTTCGGTGTATATAAGTAGCTTGACTGTCTGATGTAAAATATTACTCTGTCAATTGAATTTAAAAGATCTAAGAGAATGAAGTAAGGAAGTAAGACATTGAAAATGAAATTTCTGTATACTTTGAACACTGATTGAATTATTAAAATTTCATAAAAATATATATTCTTTGTTAGATTAAATTAGATTAAGTGGTAAAATTTATACAGAAATTTCATATCTAGAAAAATTTAAGTGTACAGTTTGAGTTTTATTGTGGAGCTTTAAAAATCAGACTGTTTAGAGAGGGAAACTACACTCTACTTGTTTTCTACTGTAGCAATAACTTCAGAAATAAAGCTATTTAATATTAATAATGCATGTAAGATAAATATGTAAATTAAAACTCTTAACTTTACAATAATCCTTTAACTTTCCATTTTAATTTGCCAATTTCCTTTTTCTGTCCAAAAAATAGTAATTGTTTATAGTAAATAGCTTTAAATTGTTTATCATTATTTCTGAATTAACCCATGTTATATGATTGTTATATAATTCTGAGACATAAGTTACATGAACCCTCAGCCAGTAATAATTCTAGACAATCAAAATATACTGAAATCAAAACCAACTTAATTTAAAATTCATTTACAAGACACATCACACTTGCTTCTGTTGCCAACTAGATCTTCAAGTCCTACTGCTTCAATCATATTTCAAAATTTTATCAGTACTGATGTAGCCTTTAATGTTTATTATACCAGTTTATTTATAAAAATGTGTGTTGGCTAAAATAAAAAGGAATATTTAATTCAGTTGTGATTGTAACTGCATCTTTATATCAGCAACATCTAACAACATTTTCCAAATAATTAAATACATTTATTATTTAAATTATTTATAGCAAGAAACAGTCATGTAATAGTGCACTTTGTTGGTGTGGTGTCTTTGTTCTGAAGTGTTGAGTCATTTAATTCACAGTAGGTGTCTTTTGATTATTTGTTGTTAACAGTAACACAAACATGATTAAAACAAATATGAAATATCATACGTGACACTGTGCCAGATCTATACATCTTACCACATCATTATTTCTTTCTATTCTAACTGTACCCCTCCCCACCGTGGGAAAAGCGAACATCAGCTTATCCCGTTAGGGAATTTTAGTTTGAACAGTTGGTAAGAAATATACACTGGTGTACAAAAATTAAGGACGAGACGGTTTTTTTCAATATAACTTTACACAAAAGCTTTCCAAATCAACACATTGAATACCGTAAGATCCCCAATACGTAAGGACATGAGTAATGTAAGCAACACTTACCAAAAGAGAAATCAGAGGGATAAAAAGAAGCTTTATTGAAAAAGTAGCATGGAGCGCAATGCGACTGAAGGCCGAAACATCCCTGTGATGGGTATCCAGCAAGAAACATCCAGTCTTTAATAGGGGATAAGATCTCCCCTGACTGCTAGGCAGGTTTCACAGCGTCTGCCCATGCTGAGAATGAGGGTGTCAATGAGTTGTTGAGACATTGCTGCCCATTCGTTTTGCAGCGCCAATCGAAGCTCCGGAATCTTTACTGGTGGTAAGTTACGAGCTCCCAAGCGTCTGCCTAGAAAATCCCATACATGCTCGATGGGATTGATATCCGGAGATCATGCCGGCCAATCCATACGTTCAATATCCTCACTCTCTAAGAGCTGTTCAGCAGCTACTGTGCGATGACATGGTGCATTGTCGTCCATGAAAAGGAACTGCGGACCCATAGCGCCTCTAAAAAGACGCACATATGGAATAAGAATTTCGTTACAATAACGGGTCCCGTTGACTGAACCTGCGTCAAAGATGTGAAGATCTGTACGACTACCAAGCATGATGTCTCCCCAAACGAGAACACCGCCACCTCCATACCTGTCCCTTTCAATGATGTTCGAGGGATGATTGCGGCTTCCCCGCTCTCTCCAGATGAGTATGCGATGAGAGTCGCTACTCGGACTGAATCTGCTCTCATCTGTAAAGAGTACTCGTCCCCATTCATTGTCTCTCCAATTCCGGTGTTCCCGGCACCACAGAGAACGCCTTCTCCGATGGGCAGGCATTAGAGGTACACACCGTACAGGGCGTCATGCAAACAGACCACCACCGTGCAGTCTTCTGGCCACGGTAAAACGCGATATCGGTCGTCCAGTCGCCTGTGTCGTGTGTCTAGCGATTTCTCCCGCTGTCTGCCGCCTGTTTCTTCTGGCCTGTAAGGCAATATACCGGTCATCTGCGGGTGGGGTTCCTGGTGGACGACCACTACTAAACCCCCGGATAGCTGTTCCTGTAGTTTGAAATTGTCTGCAAAGTCATGAAACGATGCTGTAAGCAATTCCGAACTCTGCAGCCACACGTGTCACACTGCGGCCTTCCTCCAACTTCCCAATGATTCGACCTCGGGTAAAAGCATCCAAATGTCGTCTAACAGATTGATTATTCGCCATTTCTCGCTGAGGCAGCAACTCGGTGTGATTTTAACTGCTATACGGCGTGCAATCTCTTTGCCAGAAATACTGGTCTTACACCGGTAACATGCTTTATACTACTCAGACACTTTCCCATTACGTCTACCTGCATATCTGCGCATGTGCTACCGTACATCACCTTACTTAATCTCCTGATTGGTCTTTCTGTCCGCTCTGCCTCTTCGTTCAGCTGATATGCTAATTTTTCGACTTCGTCCTTAATTTTTGCACACCAGTGTATTTTTCAAACGGGCTTCATTGCAAAAAGGATTTCGCTCAGGCAAGTTGTAGGCAACATAAATCAGAAGATGTTGAGTCAGTTGCGAAACAAATTGACTGCTCTCGATTTATTCGTAAAATTTAAGTGTAAAAAGTTGGTAGTTTGCTATAACGTTATATTTTAACTATTTTCAGTCTTCTAAAATATGAATAAAAAATTAAGTAATGATTCGTGCTTGTTTCTTGCAATTAATTGCTCTTTTACGGATTTTCTTTTCTTTTTCGGGGCCTAAGGGGTTGGATTGGTTGGATTGGAGGACGACCCGGTCTCCCTTGTCAATGAAGACCTTATGACCAATATAGGTCGCCTCGATCATACCAAGCTTGTTAATAAATAAGAAACATACAAAAATAAAACACGAACATACAAAACAGTAATACAAACAAGACAAATTGGCGAGCAGGAGCAATACAAAGCATCAGATCAAAATTTTTTTTATGGCAGACTTCACATTAAACCAATAAGATCTATCCAAGATCGATACTCCACCCGTTTAAAAAAATTTCAAAATCATAATTACATTAAAAAGTTTAAAATCTTAAAATCAAAACAACACAATTTCAATTATAATAAAACATACAAAATATAATATTCAACCAAAATGACTTATTTACAAACCTTATTTTATAATTTTCTCAAAATATATTCCTTTTATATTGTAAATATTCGCATATTTGAAACAATAACGCCATATTTTGGGAAAATTCTAAACTGACAACTTAACTTAGCAACTAACTAAGCAACTTTTCTAGTAAGAACGGTAAGATTTTTTTTCTCGGTATGGTTTCTTTCTTTTCTTCTTAGTTTTTGAAGTGGAATATTTTGTACGCTTTATTTATGGCTCAAGTATCGAATTTGCATTTGCTAAGTTTTCTTCGTTTTGGATAGCTAAAATTTGAAATTATATATTATGCTTTATGAAATATGATTTGTATGAATGTATGAATATTTCAGATGAGTTGTATCTTTCAAAAGTCTGGAGTACCTTTGACTAAGAAGGCACAAAACCGTGGTTTCCCTGGCTTTGAGAAAGGTAATATTTATGTTCATTCTTGTTATATTAATCTACGTAGAGAACTGATGTATAATAGATATAGAAGAAGTCGAAATAACTGGATTAACTGAGACATAACTATACCTATATTCGAAATATCAGGATTATTAGTCGAAATTTTTTTTTCTTCTGCAGGACAACTATGTATTATAATTGAAGTAAAAAATATTTATTACTTCATTTATAGAATTTTATTTCAGTAAAAATAATAAAATTAAAAGTAAAGTAAGAATTTCTTCTTATTATAACAAAATGCATTTTTCCCTCGATAACATTAAGCAATGAAATTTTATGGAATTGATTAGCCACGAGTAGATACACGTAACGAAGACTGAAATTTGAACTCTGCATGCTCAAAATTATATTAAAGAATATTCAGAGTCTACGTAATTGAAGGTAGACCCAGGGGCGTAGCCAGAGTTTCCAGCGTCCGGGGAAAACTGAAGAATTTGCGCCCCTTTCAGTGTGCCAAGAATGGAAAACATTTCATTAAAAAATTTCGTAGCATCAATTTGGCGCCCCTTGGATGCTGCGCCCGGGGACACATGTCCCCCCTTGCCCCACCCTAGCTACACCACTGGGTAGACCGTTGCTTTCTACCCTTTTATACCAAAAGAGCTCACCATTTCTGTCCAAACAGGATAAATATAATGTAGAATGTGAATATGTCAACTGAATTGCTAGAAGAAATAGACGTTTGATAGATTTTGTAGAAGTATCCAACAGAAAGGTGAACTAAAAATTAAGGAGGAAAAATTGTCAAAACCAAGATATTTGATATTAAAATCGAGAATTATATTCAGAGTCCATAGAAAAGCTGAAGAGCGAAATGTTTGCATTTGTACTTAACTAATAATAAACTACTGTTCAGAAAACGGTTTCTGGTATTAAGAGATTACGAGACAAGCTTATCTATGCAGATTACTGTTAAAAATATTGTTAAAAATAATTTTTTTTTCAAACTGGAAATCGTATTCGCAGAGTCTTATAAATTTATGTTCTAGAAAAAACTGGTAAGCTTCATGACACATAATCAATGATAATATTACAGTCGTGTGAAAAACTAACATAATTTGCAAGTTATATATATTTTTACGAAAGGTATTGAATCAAAGGTACTAAGTATGCCACCGAAGGACTACGAAAATATTCAGAGTTGAACACGTAAGCGTACACGTGTGTGTCTGTGGAGCTGTGATTGTGGAAATGATATAAGCGCATGAGAAATTTTTAGCGATTTGTGTACTGATACTTTTTCACGACATTCGCATTCGCCCTGTTTCTCGCAAGACTTCGATAAAGTTCAAAAGGTTTCAGGTAAAAGGGTTAGCCACGAACAATGGATGACGGAATGAGAGGGAGAATTGTCGATAAATTGAAGGCAGGTCAATCATAAGCGTAGGTGGCTACAGAGCTCTATGTAACTCCCAGTGTCGTCTGCAATTTGTAGAAACAGCTTCAGGACATTGGATCCATATCTAGAAGACCTGGACAAGTTCGACCAAGATCCATATGATGAATGAGCATCGTTATTAAGCACTTTCAAAGTGACAACACAGGACTGTATAGCTTCAGAGCTCTGTGCTGCCAAATGAACCTGAGTTTCACCGTCTACAGTTACCTGAAGGCTTCATAAAATAGGGCTGTATGCCAGAAGACCCTGCTTTTGCGTCCCGCTTTTACTGCAGCACACATGAGAGCGCGTTTAGCATAGTGCAGACAACATGCGCCTTGGACCAAACTTCAGTGGAGCATCGTGCTTTTTACCGATGAATCCAGATTTGTCCTGGACACTGATTCTTGGAATACCTATATCTGGAAAGAACTTGGAACACGATACCATACCTCCCTTCTCAGGGAAAGAGATCATTACAGTGGGGGAGGTGTAACGGTTTGGGCAGGCATAATGTTGGATGGACCGCACACCGCTGCATGTGTTTGACAAAGGCTGTGTGACTGCTATAAGGTACAGGTAGGAGATCTTAGAGCCATACTTTCGACTTTACAGGGACCTATCCTGGGTTCTTGTTAATGGACAACAACGCTTGTTCATATATGGCTGAGGTGGTCGACGATTACCTGGAAAGTGAGGATATTCGCCGTAGGAATTGGCCAGCCAGATCTCCTGAGCTCAAGCCAGTATAGAACATGTCTGGAACGCTCTTGGGAGAGCAATTTAATCTCAGCATCCTCCTCTGAGATCAATCCCGGGCTTTGAAACTACCTTGCTGCTGGAGTGGGATCGACTGCCACAGGACCTCCTCAACTGCCTCTTGCCAGTATGCCGTTACGCCCAGTATGTCCGGTTAAGAAAGGGGACCGTACTCCGCATTAGACTCATTTTGAGTTCGATATCACAACGCGGAATTTGGACATCTTAGCTCTGTGATAATCATGATAATCATGCGTACATAAAAGGATTTTAGATGGTACATCTCTTTCTCTGTTATAAATGTATATTCAAACCAGATTTTATTAAAATCTGCCCATTAGTTTTCAAAAATTCGATATAATATGCATATTCTCTTAATTTTGCACACGAGTGTATTTGCATTAGTTAAAACTGAAAAATATTTGTATTTTGATCAATTTTTTGTACGATTATCAGATTATGATTCTAAAGTAAGAAAACTTCATCAGAATATTAATAACGCATTTTGGACTTTGTAAACATATAAATTATTCGCGTAAAAATTCTTTCTGCAAACCAAATGTAATAAAATTATAAGTTAAAGACTAGAAAATCAGAAAACAATACCATTGAAAGACATTTAAGAGGGAACATCAATATCGATTTATTCTAATTTATTTCCTAACCACTCCTCAATGCAAACTGAATATGTTGTAAAAAAAAAAAAAAAAAAGGGGGGGGGGAACACATAGTTTTTGAAATTAAGATTCTGGTCAATTTTTATCGTGCGAACGTCAAATATTTTGCTTTTTTTTAATAACCAAATTTTGTTAAATATAAGTATAGAAATCTGAGGAAAGTAGAAACAATTAGATACCGCAATTATATTCGATTATATTAAGTAGTAGGATAGTAAAAAAATATAAATTTCTATATTTAACCAATTTATTTACTTTAATTATTTATAATTTTTTAAAGTATGCTATTTTCTAAAACATTCTCCTGGATAATGACCGGGTTTCCTGTCACAAGTATCACAAAAAGATGTTTTTGTTTTTTTATGAGAAAAAATAAAATGAGTCTTCCCATCTAAACGTAGATAGTATCATCTGTGATAATCGGCCGGGGTTTTTGTGTAGTAGCACGAAAGTCTTTATTAGACTCATATTATAAATTTTCTCTATAATCTGATATGATAGTCGGTTTTGTTTATTTCTTTTTCTCTAGCATTTTAAGTCGTCTTTGATCTTTTTCTCGCAGGCTGTGAAACAGAAGAATGTTTTGTACAAAACATTGTGACCACTTTTTTGTCACGCCATGTCACTAACATTTTTCCTTTTCTATAACCGATTTTATGTCTAACAGCTAATTTTTTTATATGTTTTTTTTTCTGGCAATCCTCTTCGATTGGTCATAATTGTTCCAGTAAGAACGTAAGTGGGTTTTAGAAGTTCTGCATCTAAAGTGGGGTTCGTATAAAATCTGACAGTATATAGAGACATTAGGTATTTTTTTTATGCAGGAGAACTGAAAAATTAGCAAACGCCTTCACCGGGAATCGAACCACGAACCTCTGGAACACCGGCCCAGCGTGCAGAACCACTACACCACGAAGGCACGCTAGGAAGGCGGGAGAAATGCCTTATATACTCCCCCTTTTAAAGAGCGACTAGAGGTTTTAGGGAAGCCAATCGCCAAATCCTGAGTGTGAAGAGTCATCATCCACAACTCTTTTAGTTCGGGCGGCCCACTGTAGAGACATTAGAATTTTTTTGTAAGCAGGCAAGATGAAAATGAGCAACCGCCTTCGCTGGGAATTGAACCACGGACCTCTGGAATTCGGACGCAGCGTGCAGAACACTACACCACGAAGGCACTCTAGGAAGGCGGGAGAAATGCCTTATAAGTGAAAATATGATATCCTGGCATCAAATTTTGTAAATTTCGATACAGTTGCATCACAATTCTACTAGTGAAATTATGATCTGGTCCAATTGAGCCACCTGTTGTAATTTTACCATAATGTGGAACAAATGTATATAAATAACTTGTCTTAGAATCTGCTAAAACATAAACTCGAAATCCCCATTTTGTTGGTTTTTTAGGGTTAGACATAAGAAAGATTATTTTCCCCTTGAACGAGATTGTAGACTCGTCAACTGCCAAATTTTCACGAGATATATAATTTTGAATAAATTTTTGGTTTTGGTAATCCAGAAAGGTGTTCACCCTTTCTATCCTTGTCCTCGTCTTTTGAGTGTTTTGTGGAATTGTTTCCAAATGTAGTGACAAAATATTTGAAGAAAACATTTGTTTGAAAAAAATGTTTCTAAAAAATGACATCTTCAAATGAAATGCTTGAGACCAGTATGATTCCAAAGCTAGTGAAACAACAAGACCCATATTTATTGATGACACTAATAAAGGCTCTCATTTCACTCTCAGTTACATCTTTCCAATTTTACCAAATGGAATATTTGCTCGGTGTTTTTTCTGGCATTATTTTTGCTGCGTATGCATTAGTTTCACTCACTATTTTTGAGTAGAGTAGGAGCCAAACACAATTCAAAAAATTCTAGAGCTGATTTGCAGCTGGATGGAACTTGTGGCCCAGCAACATTTTCAACAACTGAGAATTTTATGTTATGACTATTATTGTCTTCTTCAGTGACATTTGTCCATAATGTTTCATCATTTCCAACAAACTGCCTATTATGTGTAGAAATAGATGGTTGCTCATTGCTATCCTCATTTATCGTTTATAAGTCTTCTTCTTATAATAATTTCTTCGTCAGAATCGGCCTAGTTTTGAAAAGGAACCGAAAAGAATAGCTCAGACGCTTTTGTAAAATTTATATTGTAGAGACATAGGTAATTTTTTAGAGGCAGGCAAGATGAAAAATTAGCAACGACTTCGCCGGGAATCGAACTGCGGACCTCTAGAATACGCGCCCAGCGTGCAGACCACCACACCACGAAAGCATGCCAAGAAGGCGGGAGAAATACCTTATAATTTCATCTTGCAATAATTCAAGTTCATTATCCATTTGAGTCATACATTCGTCATCACTTCTTTCATATTCTTTGGTGAATGATTATTTTCTCTTGATTCACGGCATCTATATTTTTATGCTTATTAGCATACAAAATAAATAAATATAGCAGTTCAATTATTATTATTTGAAGTAAAACATGTTTTTATGCAAACAAAACATCAGAAACGGCAAAAAATACGATTTCTCTAAAGTGTCGGGAACGTGCTTTCCTGAAGACTACTGTGACAAGGTAACGAGATGTTCCTTATCTCGCTTTCCAAGGATATAGTTCCCAGACAAAGGGACTCTTGCACGTGAATGCGGTTTGGAGATTGCAATTGTACCTGTTTGTTACCCGAGGGGATATTTTCGCTATGATTTAGCGACGGGGGAGTTGAGGTTTGGACATCGTGAAGCGATGTTGTGTCAAGAGGAGCGTAGCCGAATACCTCAGTGAGTGTGTGGGAAATTATCGTCTGCACGTTCAAAGAACCGGCTTTTCCAAGCTAGAAGACCCTATGTCCACTGGGAATACATTGTTCTGCTAGGAGATTTAGCACGGATTAATCTTTCCGAATATGCTGTTGTTTTAGCACAGTTTATTTGTAACTGTTTAGAAGTACTATTGGATTAAGTGTTATCCACATACCAGATTGATGTAATATTAATTTCTTACATTTATATTTTTATTAAAATTCTCGCTATTGTTTTATAACTTGAGTTTGAGTCATTTCAACCCTGAAATACAACAGAGGCTTTGGGTAGCGCGTTCGACCACTGCACCACACTACAACGTGACTCTTTTGATCCTAATGTAAAAAGAATTTAAAATAATATAAATTGGTGAAATATGATAAATTTAGTCTTTATTTTACATAGTACAAAAAATTTGAAAGAAAAAAACAATTTTAAACATTTTCAATTATTTTAGAAATTACCATGCATAATGTCGAGTCTAGCTGGAGTTGGAGTAAGAAACGTGGTGTCTAGCCACACTCGACATATGTTAAAATAATACTAAAAAGAATTTTTAAATTATCTAACTTGGTCAAACATAATAAATTTAGTCTTTATTTACATATTACAAAATACTTGAAAGAAAAAAAAATAGATTTAAACATTTAAAATTATTTTAGAAAATACAATGTATAATGTCGAGTTTAGCTCGACAAAGGAGTTGCTGTAAGAAATACGATGTCGAGCCATATTCGACATAGGAGTCTTAAGGGTTAACAAACAGTAATTAAAAATCACAAATCATTCCGAATGGCTAAAATCAATCTTAAAGAAACTTATAGTTCATCTAGCATAATTATTATAAATTAAGCTAATAGCTAAATACAAGAATTTCAACCATCTAATAAAAGTTGAAAAAGATTATAATAATCAGAAATTAAGCTAAATATGCCTGGTGATCCAAAAGTAACATAAAAAGTAAAAATTCAGTAATTCGGAAAATATAGACAGCGTTTTAGATCTGTTTTAAAAAAATATAATTTAGCAGTGTTTTTTAGAAAATATAGACAGTGTGGAAAAATATAGACAGATAAAACACGATGCTGGTTTTCGCAGAAATATGCAGAAAATGCATGGGATTTTTTTAACAACGAAACATTTTATTACCAGAATAGTTGCATTTTCACAAAAGAATGTGGAGATTCAGAAGAGGCATTTTATTTGGGACTATGTGACTATCACTTAGAATCATTCTCAAAATGCATCTTTACACAACCCAACATATACAATGAATGAAACCAACCGAATTCGAGAAAAATTACAAATTTCAAATTGCACTTTTCTGTAGACGCGAAACAATGCCTAATGAATATCACACATCTTGTGGACTGGCGAAGCGAACATTTCGATAAATGTAAGTGTAAATAAATATGACAGCTTCCGCATCTGGGCAAGAGAAAACCCACACCTGATTGTAGAAGCCCTCTGCATCATCCAGAGTTGTCAATATAGTGTGAATTCACTGTGTCACGATAGAATCCATTTTCTTTGAAGCGGTATAATTCGAGCTTTTTCTATTACAGCTAGGGTTATGCAGTGCCTAAAAGACAGTATCATTGTCTACTTGCGAGGCAAGTGTTCTACAGTGTAGCATTTGTAGAGGATTGAGCGTTCCACACAAATCCTACGTAATATCTCCTGCGATAGATATTTGACGATGACTGTGCCCTCAGTCAGTCCTTTCCGCAAGAAGGACCGCCACACTCTCCAGATATTACAACCTCTAGATCTTATACTTTAGGACTTTTGATTATATGGCTACTTTAAATCACTGTATAGGTCGGCTGATGTTATTCGTCGTACTGAAAGAAGTTACTCCCCGTCATGTGAAAGGAAATACAGCATAACCTTTCGATACTGTATAGAGTCTGACATCAGTCATATTGCTCGTAGTTTTAGCTGCGCTGCGAATAGTACTGCGCCATTATGAGAATTTCTGACAGAGAGGAAATATTTAGAGAGTAATTTCTGCCTTTATGGCAATTTACAGTATTATAAGGCAAAAATCGATCTATCATAGGCTTCATTTAGAAGTGAAAAGGACACTTTATCAGGCTTTAATCCATTCAGTACTTTTATACGCTGATCCTGTTTAGGGAACAGCACTCAAAACCTATAGAAAGAAAATCATTATCTTCCAAATAAGATTCTGAGAACGATTACAAACGCCCCGTGGTTTTTAAGGAACCACCAAATATATGAAGATCTAAAGATACAACATGTTCAAGATTTTATTTTGACCAGTTCTCGTAATTTTTCGCTCAGATTCAAATTACAGATATTGCCAAACTGCTCTGTTGCCAGATTGGCAGATTACGAGCCACAGGTCGAACATCCATTCAAACGACCTCGAACCATCCATCATAATACTTCTTATTATAGGGCAGTAATTTGTGACTGTATATAGTGTTTCTAAGAATGCACCTTGTAGGAACATTAGGTATTTTTTGAAAGTAGCTCGATCAGCTATTTCTCTCGTTTGCTGGGCTCTGGCTTTTTTATATTTAACCGCCAGTGATCAAGAGCATCACCATCTTAAAACAGGTTAAAAACCGCAGTAATCAAATCACTAGTCGTCTTCACAACATTCAGTAAACAGTCAGAAAATAAATATTAGTTCCAAAGTCCAGTTACGGTTATACCGCCACGTGTGTAATTGATTAGGGAAAGGGTTAATTGTAATGGAAGTGATTTATTTCAATGGAACTGGAGAAGGTTTATGCTACAATGTAAATGGAAGTGGTTTATTGCATGACGATACTTGCAGACAGAGCCATACATTTAACATAATTTTATTACTAAATAGAAATAATAAACGCTATTCTTTAAATGCACAAAATGATTCATACATGATCATGTGCGCAATCTGCAACCAATCTTCTTAACATTCTTTGAAATTTGCATCTTAAAACACACAGTGGATGATAGAGAGGTAAGCGACAGCATCTTAGCACGCAGCAAGCGAAGCAGAAGAAAGAATGCACATTTAGCAGAAGTGTCGAGAAGTGTTAAAAGTTCCAATTCTTCAATAGAAATCTTGATCTGTGATTGAATAAAAGATATATTTTTTGCCGGTTACATAAGATCTTATAATGCAGTTTTGAATAATATGTTATAATAATTGCTATTTTTAGAATAGAAAGGGGAAGTACGCAAATTAAAATGAAGAATAAACGGTCTATTGCTAATTAAAATTAGAAGTTTGCTTTACATGTGTTTATCTTACATATATATATATATATATTTACCATTGATTATTAAGGTATAATTATTAATAGATAATTTCCTTTTTTAAGAACAAAATGAGGCATGGAAAGGTCCATTTTATATCATACAAGGGGCCGATACTCAGTTTGGTATGATTGACAGCAATATTTATGGCCGTCTCAAACCTGCTTGGAATAAAGAAATAGAACTAGCCAAAAGAGCCATCAAAGCTGTAAACGCAATGTCCCCCAGGCCACGTTTCTTTATAATATGTGGGGATCTTGTAGATGCAATGCCCGGTGAGTTCGGATATTTTTGAATATTTCCTTGCAAATTTTATTAAAGTTTATCTCAATTTAATGTCAATAATATTATACGGAATCTTTGTACGAGTGCAAGTAAGACATAAACTGGCACGATATGCTTAAAAATGGGAATGAGTCGTTTCCATGTATAATCCGACTGCCGTAAGTTGTCGTACGACATTTAAAATTTTAAATCTAAGACTTTAAAAAATTGTAATTTTTGTTCATTTGATAGTTTGGGATTACAATGCCTTAAACAGATCATTAAATGTTATTCACACCTACGAATTTCCACTAAACGTCGATAGGTTTACTTTTGGGAGTTTAACTCATTCTGAAGCATTTATTTCTGACTTTAAACTTAAGAACCCCCAGAATTTTTATTTAATTTTAAAATTAGGTGATCTAGATTTTATTGAATGCTAAACTGATTCTCAACTTACTCCTCAATATCATTTTTCTCACACTTTATGTACAACTGACCAAATATTTCTTTTAATTCACTTCTAAATACATTGTGCTTCTTTAAAAGTAATTCACATGCATTTAAGTCTATATTTTCAGTGCTAACTTTATATTTCGTTATTTGCGATTTCAATACTCTCTTTCTTTTTAACAAATTTTCTTTATTTATGTTTTAAATAACTCTAAACACAGCTTACCACAGTAGATTCACCAGCTAGCTGCCGCTTTATAAGAACACTTACACAAATGATTCCGGCTCGACAAACTGACAACATGGAGTTTCTTTGTAGGAACTAATTCGAAAGAATGAAATTACACCATATTGAGGTAAACTGTAGTCTTTAATTGGCTTTAGAAGATTCGAGGTTACACAGGTTCTTTTCCTCCAGCTTTAAAATCTTCGTAACAGCTACTTACCCCAGTGGGAACTGCAGTTCACTCAATGTTCCAGACTATATACTATTTGACGGCGTTCGCTCAAATTCCTTCTTCATTGCAAGCTTTGTCTGCCACGCACCTCAATTCGTTTTTATAAATGTATATAACAGAAAATCTTCTGACATCACTGCTTCTGATGCAACAAAGAGATGTGGTATTTTTTCATCATACCAATAACAAGCTTGTGAATATTTGTGACTTTATTTGATCTTGTGATAATTTCAGCAATTTTTGTCTTCAGTCGTGCTACCATATTTTTCCTGTTCATGAAACGATTGTCCCAACCTACTGTTGCTTTACATTCTTTGCGTTATTCCAGATTGGCCCATGCTCACTTCACTGCATAAGCCCTATTTATATTTCTTGTAACAGCATACTAATTCTGAATCCTTTCTTGTTCCAATTCTGAAACGTTATTTTTCAAGTTTCGACAGCAATCTAGTCCTTTCCTCATAGAGCATTTTTTCATGAGCAGAGTTGTTCAATTCTTTAGCCTGCTTTATGATCTCGAACTTAAAGCATGCTTCAAAATTCCCTTATTTTCATTGATTCAATGATCAAGCCCACGCTTTGCAAATTTTTCGCTGATTACACATATAGTACAAATTGGCTGAACACACGACACAGCCTACAATGAAATTTGTTAGAGGTACAAGTGAGTTCGTGATTCGGCGCATACTGCCAACTGAAATTCTGCCAGATTCTTTGTTCCAGATGATGATCGCTGATCTAAATTAAATTCATAGGACGTTGATAGCTTGGAAGTTGTCTTATAGGATAGATATATAATAAATCTATAATACTTTAACGAAAATTTATTTTTCATCTTATCTAAAGGTCGTTTTGTACTGAGGGAATATACAATGATTAAAGTATGTAATTCACATGCCAAAATCCTACTGTAAGTTTTGGCTCAGGCCTTATAATTCCGTGAGCACACACGGCTAGCAAAAAGCTAAAACTGATTGAGGTAAACTTAAGAGTTAGACGTAAATAGTTCGAAAAAGGTCAGCGGTTGCTGTTAAATGCTCTACCTTAACCTGTTATATACTAACTAATGTGCATCCTGGTAGGAGCCGACGAAAGTAGAAGTGACAATCAAGGTAAAATTAATAAAATAATGGGTTGATAAACTAAAATACTACCCAATTGCATCGTTGCATTTACGCTGTTTTCTCTGATTATACGTATAAGTTTTATAGCTCTTTGCCAAGCCACCTCCAGACTTTTACTCAACGACTATCACTGATGAAACGTTGTTGTACGCACTACCCTGTGCCACCGAGCCGTCCAAGAAGCTTTATCATGCAACCAGTGCAATTGTTGCCATCCTTGGGTTTAATGGTAATCTTTATAAAAGGTTCCATGACTCGTATCTGTTTTCGACCATTGTCTAGAACATTGTTCCTTATCTTAAAACACTGTTCTAGACATCTTTGCCAAACTTTTCTCAACACGAAACACTTTTTAGACTGTTAATGTTTTAAGAAACATTAGAATAAATTTGGATTTTTAGTATAATATATGATACCACAGAGATACTAGTTAAACAAAACAAACAAAACAAAACAAAACAAACAAACAAAAAAAAAGATTTATTCCAAGTTTTATATTATACCTATGAAAGAAATATTTAACAGTTTTTAAGTTAGAAAAAATGATACATAAATATAATTAAATAAAAAAATAATATTAAAATATTTTAACACTTTTAGTTCTTAATGTGTGATATGTACATGACTGCGATTCCTCGAATTACAAATTCTTTTAATGTCAGGCACAACGACAGAAACCTAAATTCTTACATCAGATGCAACATCAAATCGGCTTCTATACCTGCATTTTGTTGCAATATAATATGAAAAACCTGCCTCGCACATGCAGGAAAAGGAAGTAAAATTTGAGTAGTCGTTTTGATACGTTCGGATAGTGTTTTGACAAACGTACACAAATTTTTTAAAATTCTTTCTTTAAATATTTGTTTTATGCCAGAATCAGTTGTCAAGTCAATTAATTTTTCGAAATCAGCTGTGCTCATATCTATCGACTTAGCTATCGTTGTGAAAGGGCTCCGAATCCAAGAATTGTCTTCCAGGTACTGTGAAAATATTGGCCAAGGCTTTATCTGAAAGTCAAGTGAAAGAATATTACAAATATTGTAATATTTCACTGTAAATTTTACTGTCTATTTTAAAACCTTTTTTTTCCTTAAAAAAGAGTTTTATAAGGTAGTAAGGCAGTCAGATTCTTTTATTCTAGTGAAGAAATCCAGAGTATTGTGGTATGTTTCCGTTGTAGGGACAACCACAATATTTACATTAAAAAAATTAAATTGTTAAAAGCACACTCTTTCACACACACACACACACACACAAAAAAAAAAAAAAAAATCAAAAGTAATCCCATCATCTCAAAATTTTGTAGGCAAATTCCTTCTTACCAGAAATGCAAATCATAAAATTTTCAAGGCCATTGAATGTTATCTTCGGTCATGGCACGCGTTCCCACTGCCGAAATAGCATCGTTTAAAACAGATAACGGTTGCGCCGGTTTATCTCTTCTCGTTGTCAGCGTTGCAGTTTTCTGGAGACACCATCAATAATGCCGTTTCGACGTTGACGAAGACTTGCAGCCAGTTGAAGAATTGGAACATGGGCATATGGTAGGGACGCGTGAAGCGGGCTGCTCATACCGAGTAATAAGCCGCCAACTGGACAATACGGACGCGAGTATGCAAAGGTGCTGACAGCAATGATTCCTTCAAAGTACTCATCAGTGGAATCAAGGCTGTGGAAGGCAAAAGTGCACGAATGCGGCGCGAGATCGAGCATCAGGCCCGAACTGCGCCAACGGCATCATTGCCCGCTATCCAGCGTGCTACAGCCTCTTCCAGGCATCCAATGGCGTCTTCCACCATCTTGACTGAGGCGACTTACATTGATAGCGGCCTTTGAGACGTCTGCCTTTAACCTCACAATATCGATAGAGTTTCTGAAATTGTTTCATAGCCGACCAATGGCTGCCATCCGATTGGTATAGCATAGTGTTCAGCGACGAATCCTACTTCAGTCTTGGTGTAGATGACCATCGGGTACGTGAGTGAATTGGCCGGGGCCAGCGGTCCCTCTCAGCCTTATTTTACATAAGCACACAACCATTATCCCTCTCGTGATGGTGCAGAGTGCTATCTCTTACGACGGCAGGTCGACCCTAGTCATCATGCATACAACTTTAACAATTCAAGGATATGCTGATGATATTCTGCAGCCATTTACTTTACTCTTCTTGGCATTCCATCCTGAAGCCATTTCTCTACAGGAGAAGGTGATACGGCTCGCATGTCTCTGGACTGTTTCTTAGCTGTTGGCACTCTTCCTTGGCCAGCAAAATTACCAGACTTTTCACCAACTAAACATGAATGGGATATGATAGACCACCAGACTCGGGCGCCACGAAATATCGCAGATCTGGAGCAACAATTGCAGAATACTTGGCAAAATGTATCGCCAGAGGAAATCAGGAATCTGTGTCATTCCTTACCTCAATATTTACTAGCATACATCACCGACGGGAAGTTTCACCAATTACTGATTTGAGCATTCAATGCGCAATTGCTAGCCACTGATGGGTTCTATAGACTTGAATTTTTAATTTTCATTACCTGTGTATGAACTTTAAGCATATTTAATTGCAATAAAAAACAAGCATTTTCTCTCCGGTGTTTCTTCTCTTTCTCTCTAGCACATTTTTTTAAGAGTGTATTACACTCATTGGTTAGGAAATACATTTAATTAAACATTTTATATTTACTTATCAGTTTCAAAAAGAAGATAAAATTAATAAAATACTAGATGTCCAAAGGAAAGTATCATTTTTAAAATTCTAAAGTGACACCGAAACACTTCTTTACATCCGAGTACAGAGCGATGTAAGGAAGAGAGATGCATTCTGCGTGTATTTCGCTTGCCAATGCAAGCAATCTGTTATCAGGATTGGTATTCCTCTTTACTTGCTTTGGAAACATTAACTGTCCTGACTCGGAACAGGGAGCTTACTAAAGCTATGTTCAATAAATTGTGAAGTACACAATACACACAGGAAGGGTATACGAAACCCTTTATTTTTCTCTCTTTACAACGATTTCCGGACTTCGGAATACAGAGACCAACCACTTGTGGTCTGAACGTAAGAATATAAAAATACTAACTAAAACTCTAACTAAACTAACTTTGGATTAATAAACAAGTGCCTATCTCCAAGATCGGCCGTTAATTAACAAAAAGACGTATGTAGTACAGAGAGCTGCTAAAACTACGATACGTTTAAAATTATCAAGAGGATTAAACCTCTGGCCTTGAAGGCAACCAGCAACCGAGTAAAACTACTATGGCAAGCGGCCTGCTTCTAATAACTCCTTCCTCTCTCTTGCTTGGCAAAAAGCCACAACTTAAGTACTTGGCGTTAGCAAGACAAATTTGCATAAATAAGTTAAAAGCTTTTAATTCTGGCAGGCAGTAGAAAATAAGAAGTGATAGTAAAGATTTAAAATAAAATAAACGTTAGTAAAACTTAGGATCCTTACATACTTCCCGCCAGAGTTAATTAGTTTGAAACTGAGGTCTAAAACGACCTTGTTGAAAACTTTTAGCTCTAGAATCTAACGCGAGGCCAATCTTTTACAAACATTTCTCACTAGAAACTAGAAATTAAAAAGTCGTTTTTACATTATCAACTCCATGGACAAGATTTTTCATCTGTACTGCATCTAAACAGGAGTTTCTTAGTTGAAATCTGGTTCCTTCCAGAGATCTGGAAGGAAAACTAGTTTAATGAAATGTTACACAATTAAATGGCAAGTAACATGAATACTTATATTTCTCTTTTAACATTCTTATTTCATTCATGACGTTATTTAATTATCTCCCCGTGTTCTCTGACATGTGTTGTAAAGAAAAACACCAAACACGAGCGTGTCTATGTACAAGTGTTCAACACTACCGCCTGCAATCAAAACACTAACGTGTTAAAATTCAACATAACAAGACCTCAGAACACACCTTATATTCATCTCTAAACCCTGAGGTACTATTCTGAAAAGTGGCTAACTCTGAAGTGTAGCGTCAGAGAGCCTAACTACATTCATTCAACCTTTAACACATATTCACAATAATTTGCTCTTTTTACAGTCACACGAATAAGTTAAAAATTTTTGGCATTACTTTCACTTTTAACATATCACAGTATTTCTTACTTTTATGATAACAGTTGACGTCGTATATAAGGACATATTAACATGCCGTTAATTTTACGCATTTTAAAACATACATTAGTAGTACATTGTTAACTTCTATTCTTTTCCAAGTAACTGCCAATTCTTCTACATTGAAATACTACATTTCAAAAGTCTTTCAGACTAAAACTTCTTTCGTGCCAGAATCTTTTAAATAAAATTTTATACAATAATTTTTTACAATTTTCTTAAGGTACCTTTCTCAAAGATTATCAATGCTTTTACAATATTCAAGTATTTACACATTCCTATTATACATTAATTTTAGTTTTACTCGTGAGTAATTGAAAAACAATATCAAAATAGATAACAACTCATTTCTCGCCTTTTTGGCGATAAAGGTAGGCCTCACATGAGGGAAAACTTCTTGAATTCTGCCACTTGCAGTAAGAATGAAAAATTAACTTAAGGTTTCAAAGTAACATAAAGTTTTACTTATCTTTGTGATATTCAGACATCCTTTTTTCTGCCCAGTCCTGGAAGGTAGCGAAGACTACGGTCTGATTGATCTTCCGTCTTGGGCGGATTCACCCTTCAGTTCCTTCCTCCATGAGCTTCCTTTTCCTTCCAGTTCGGTCACCCTTGAAGACCTTCTTTTTAGCCTCTGCCTGTGGTCTCGGCCGATTGATGACAGCTGGTCTTGGCGGAACCGGGACAACTGTCTCTCGTTCTTCCCTGGATCTCGTTGCTGGCTGTTCAAATTTTTCTTGTTTCTTTGCCTCCGCAGCTGGTGTTCCTTCATCAATTCGTCGACATATGCTGCGTAGACTCCTATCCGATGGGTAGATCTTCCGTTTTGGAGCCGGTTTATAGTTGCCGTCATTTCTCCTGGCTCTCTTTGCATTCGTCGTACTTCTCCCTTCTTCATTCTGGGGGTGGTCGTGCCCTCTCTTTTCTGGTCGGTGGAACGGCTTCTTTTTCTTGTTACCTTCAGTTTTCCAACAGGGGAACTTTCTTTTCAATTGCTCCTGCCTCCTAATGGCTTGCCCTTGTGATTGTCGTTGTTCCACCTCTGGAGCTTGTGCCTGCCGTGCCGGATCCTGCAAAAGATCTTTAAATATTGGCATTTTATTACGATTATAGAATGGTTTTATCTGGTCAATGTTTGCGGTGCAGGTTGCACCATTCCTGGCTTTTAACACCACTACAGCCTGATTTACTTTTTCTATGATATATGGTCCTTCAAATCGTGGATAAAATTTGGCAGTTTTATCTTCTGGTGCTGAAGAAAGTGAATGCTTAATTTTTAACACTTCATCCCCTACTTTATAAGTTTCTCCCCGTCGTTTCATATCGTAATAAAGCTTCTGTTTTCTCTGTGCTACTTCAGTGTTCTTTTTTGCTTCTTTAATTAATTTTTCTATATCGCCTATTTTAAATTCTGGGGCTCTTTGTTGAACATAAAATAATTTATCTAACGACGTTATAATCTTTCTGCCTAAAAATAACTCAGCAGGTGTTTTGCCTGTCGTATCATGTTTTGCGGTCCTAAGGGCGAAAGCTAATTCATTGACATAGTTATCCCAGCTTTTATGAAAATTTTTAACATAACTACGGATAATTTTCTCTATATTTCTATTGACCCGTTCCGCTATATTTGATTGCGGCCGATACGGGACCATTTTTAAATGACGTATGCCCAGTTTTTGGCACATGTCTTCAAATATATTACTTACAAATTGAGACTATTATCCGATATAACTTTTAGGGGCGCCCCGTATTTTAAAATATATTTATTTAAAATAGAATCAGTAACTAATTTCGCGGAGGCTCGTTTTAAGGGAACAATTTCGGTCCACTTACTAAAATGATCAACCATAACAAGGAGATACCGACTTTTATTTAACTGACTTTTTGGGAAAGGGCCCAATAAATCGATGCCAATTATTTCATTTGGAAATTCGGATTTAATGCTATTTAGAAACCCGGCCGGGCGGAAATTAATATAATTAACTGCTTGACATGTTGGGCAGGACTGGACATACGCCTTGTTAACTTTTGCAGCTCAGGAAAATAAACTGCTTCGCGTACGCGTTGAATGGTTTTTCGAATACCAGCATGAGAAGCTAATGGGGAGTCGTGTAACTCCTGAAGTATATTTAATCTAAGACTAGCTGGAATAACAGGTCTAAATTCGTTGTTGGAATTCGTAGTTTTTGTATAAAATAATAGACCATCTTTTAGTTCGTAATGGGCCGCCCTATTTCTTATCGCCACAATATCTTGATGGCTAAAATTTTCAGGATCCTTTAAATACTCATAAATGTTTTTAAATTCAGGATCCTTACCCAGTTCGGTTAATACAGTTTCTCGGGAATGTATCGTACATGCTGTGAGCATTGCCACCTTTACAGTATTACCTTCTTCATCTATTTTTATTCTGGATAGGGCATCTGCTACGATATTTTCCTTTCCGGGGGTGTGCTTGATTACCAGATTATACTCTTGTAACTTGAGTGCCCGTCTTATTAATCTTGGGGATAAATTTTTCCCTGAGTAAAATCTAGTTACCGCCGCATGATCAGAATACACTGTTATTGGCGCCCTTCCAAAATAAACTCGGAACTTTTGCACTGCTAACAGAACTGCAAGTGCCTCTCTCTCAGTCGCGGAATAATTTCTTTGTGTTTGATATAAAGTTCTACTAAAAAATGTCACGGGCTGCTGATTTTGCGAAAGTACCGCTCCCACCGCATAATCCGAAGCATCCGCTGAAATTTCTAAATTCTCATCGTTCTCAGGAAATTTCAAAACAGGGGCTTGCGTTAATGCTTGCTTTAATTTTTCGAAAGCACTATTGGCTTCGGCCGTCCACGAGAATCTTGCCTTTTTCCTTATTAGTTTTAACAATGGTTCATCAATAGCTGCTAAATCTTTTATAAAGGACCTATAATATGAACAAAGTCCTAGAAAAGAAGAGAGCTTCTTCGCCGTATTTGGCGGCGGATATTTTTGCAGAGCGATTATTTTTAATTCGTCTGTCTCGATTCCTTTCTGAGATATTTTGTAACCTAAGTATTTTAATTCAGGGGCTGCAAATTTGCACTTTTCGACATTAACTTTTAGACCGGCCTCATTTAATAATGAAAACACCTGTCTTAAATCATGTACATGTTGGTCCAGATTATCACTAGTAATAATGATATCATCTAAATAGATAAATGTGGACTTTCCAAGAACAGGCCTTAGCACAATGTCCGTACATCGCTGAAATGTTGCCGGTGCCCCTGAAAGGCCAAACGGCATGCGCAGGAATGTATAAGTGCCAGACTTGGTTATAAAAGCAGTCTTAGGCACGTCTTCCGGTCTAACCCCTATTTGAAAATATCCAGTCGTTAAGTCAAAAGTCGTCATGTATTTGGTAGACGTTATGTTCCTTAGAATTTCTTCAATAATAGGTAACGGATATACCGGATATTTAGTCATGGAGTTTAATTTACGATAGTCAATCGCAAAACGCCACTTTTTGGATGTGTTACTGGATAGTCATTGTTTTTCTTACATAAAACCACCGGGCTAGCGTAACTACTTGAGATGGGCGTTATGATCTTTTTACGTAACTTATCTCTAATGTGCCACTCTATAATTTTTCCTTTATTCTTATCATACCGGTATGGTTTGTGGCGAACTGGCAGTGAATCTCTGGTGTCAATACTATGGTTAGTAACTTGAGTAAATCCGGGAATATCACTAAATAACGAAGCAAATTCACTTACCACTTGTCGATTTTTTTGTTGCTCTTCCTTAGGCAGGTGGTCGAGGTTTAACGACGGTGGTTCTGTTTTTTCTTCTCGAACTAGTTTCATCGTCAGCTTAAGGGACGCTTCGTTAAAATCCAGCGTTGCTTCCGCCTCTGAAAGAAAATCTATCCCTAAAATGACATGTGTTTGTAAATTTTTTACGATAAAAAAACATGATTTTTACTTGCTCGTCCGTGATACAAACGTATAATGGTATTTTACCTATGCACTTGCATCTTTCTCCCTGCGCAGCTAATACTGTCGTATTATCCGAATTATATATACGGTATCTACGGTAATACTTCCTAAAAAAATCTTCTGCC
This sequence comes from Stegodyphus dumicola, assembly GCF_044657685.1. Lineage (NCBI taxonomy): Eukaryota > Metazoa > Arthropoda > Arachnida > Araneae > Eresidae > Stegodyphus > Stegodyphus dumicola. The sequence goes on from NC_140779.1 coordinate 63,259,233, forward strand.
ACACAGGAACACTGCGCGCCTGTATCCAGGAGTGCGGTGGCTGGGATGTTATTGACCAGAACTTCAATCTTTGGAAGAGTAAAATTTTTCACCATAACTGTATTTAACTTGAAGGAAGAGGGGTTTTCTTGGCCTTCGGATTTCCACACCCTCCTGTCAGCAGAAATCCGTTTTAGTTTAAATTTTTTTTCTTCCTTTCCATGCCTTCCTTGTTTTTCCGCTGGTCTTCAGACTTTTTTTCTGGCTTACTATTGAACTGTCGACGTTCGCCGGCTGTTTTTGGATACTCGGGTTTCCTTGCCCACTGATTCGCTTTGCTTCCGTAGCCGTGTGCTTGACTTTGCTGTGGTCTTGGCGCACCAAATTGGTTTCGTTGCTCATACTGGCGTCTTCTTTCAATGTCCGCCGTTCTTCTACATTCAAACTGGATTGCTAGCTCAAATAACTTTTCCAGTGTAGTCAGGTTCCTTAATTCAATAAAGTCTTGTACTTGGGGAAGTAACCTCGGCAAAATCACTTGGATTATCTCAGGATCCGGACGGTTTCCATACAAGAGTTTAAAGACGTGAATATTATTAAAATAAAGGTGGAAAGATTTTCGATTCATTGCTGATATATGCTGAAGAGTTCCGTTTCTAATCTTGCACGATCTCTTACGACAGGGAAGGCTTTTACTAAGGCAGTCTTAAAATTTTCATAAGTATAGGTGGGACTTCCCGCTTGACCCAAGAGGCTTCTGCCTATACATTTGAACCAATTAAGCGCTTGGCCCCTCAAAGCGCTGGTAGCTAAGGTGACTTTCTGGAACTCATGTACTGGATACAGCATGAAGTGGTCATCCAATTTTTCCAAAAAACTGGTTACCGGTGAGTTTCCATTAAATGTTGCTTCTGGTTTCATCGATGCGCGCATGGTCTGGACGATGTAACCAAATCCTTCCAGGGCGGCAGCTGGCATTTCTGGATTCTGAGCCGCTTCTGCAGGCAGCACAGGTTCTTCTTGAAACTCGGCCATGGTTATTCTCCTTCGTCGGGCGCCACTATCAGGTTCAGTATTCCTCCTTACTTGCTTTGGGAACATTAAATGACCTGACTCGGAACAGGGAGCTTACTAAAGCTATGTTCAATAATTTGTGAAGTAGACAATACGCACAGGAAGGGTATACGAAACCCTTTATTTTTCTCTCTTTACAACGATTTCCGGACTTCGGAATACAGAGACCAACCACTTGTGGTCTGAACGTAAGAATATAAAAATACTAACTAAAACTCTAACTAAACTAACTTTGGATTAATAAACAAGTGCCTAACTCCAAGATTGACCGTTAATTAACAAAAAGTCGTATGTAGTACAGAGAGCTGCTAAAACTACGATACGTTTAAAATTATCAAGAGGATTAAACCTCTGGCCTTGAAGGCAACCAGCAACCGAGTAAAACTACTATGGCAAGCGGCCTGCTTCCAATAACTCTTTCCTCTCTCTTGCTTGGCAAAAAGCCACAACTTAAGTACTTGGCGTTAGCAAGACAAATTTGCATAAATAAGTTAAAAGCTTTTAATTCTGGCCGGCAGTAGAAAATAAGAAGTGATAGTAAAGATTTAAAATAAAATAAACGTTAGCAAAACTTAGGATCCTTACACTGTTATCATGATACAGTACTAAATGTATTAATTGTGTGATTTAAACAATTTTAATTTATTGTTTCTCTTTAAATTCCTTTTAAGAGTTGTTTCAAACTGTGTTAATTACATAAAAGCGGACAATATTTCATTGTTCTCTCAGTTTCATAATTTTTCCGCAGAACACTTAGTGATTGTTTGCGGAACTCAGTTTGAGAAACCTTGTCTAGAAATTGTTTTTGCTAACATCGTAGCACCCAAAGCCCTGGTATGTATATTATCTATGCATCCGAATGTGCATCATCCTTGCATATTGTTCGTACTAACGACAATTGTGCTTTATAGGGCAGCTTATGCATCCTTTTGTAAGCAGGTCAATTCATTCAAGAGTGCTGACATCCGCTTTTGTTAGGGAGTGTATTAAATAAATGGTTTATGCATGTTTATTTTAAAACAGCTTTCAAGAACCAGTTGTCTTTTAATATTCTTTTGCGTAAAAAGGAAAAATAAATATAACCCAATAAAAAAAATTCTTTCTCTTTTTCGTTTTAGGGACTGAATATTGTAATGCACAAGACAAAGATTTCATTCATATTTTTAAGAAACTGCATCCTGATATTCCTTTGGTATGTGTGTGCGGAAATCATGACATAGATAACGTACCAACGTCAGCAACTGTACAAAATTATCGTGACAGATTTGGTGACGATTATTTTACTTTTTACTGTGATGGTGTGATGTTCATAGTACTTAATTCACAGTTTTTTGAATGTCCTTACTTGGTAAGTATGAGAAAACATACTGTAACAGGAATTTGAATAATTTATGAATAATCGTTACTATCTTCAATTTAATTAAAAATGAGGTTTTTTTAGATAAGGTTGTAATTTCAATAAACTCTGAATTTTTCTTCCTTCATAAGCTTCACAAAGTTGATCTTTGAATTCTAGTATTTATACTGCCTGCGTGCGTACGAGTTCGTAACAGAATTGCGTGCACGTAGAACTGATTTAGCTTGATAAAATATATTTTACCAAAAGCAACAATTCACAGTTCTGGAACTTTCCACAAGTACTTGGACAGTTCTTCATAGTTTCATGGAGCACAACCAGTAAAATGCAATGCAAAGCGCATCTCTGACCACCGAGAGATTTATAGTACCTTTCATTTCTCGAAATTACTGGAAGGTATATGAAGGCTGGATAAAGTTACAGCTACATATAGCATTAATTACAGTTATTTAATTACAACCTCATTACAGTTATACAGGGACATTACCAAAATGTCGCCAAAGTTGGCGACTTTTGGTAATTTTTCGCCAAATTTGGTAACAAAAATTAGTCGCCTAACACATTGCTGGCTTGACGATATCTCGCCAGTTTAGTGAGATAACTATTTACTCAATACTAATTCAGGAGTCAAACAACAGAAATCAGCGTTATATTTTCAAATTTTGTTGTTTGACTTCTGAATTAGTATTTGTTCGGCGTGTTATTGTGTCTTAATCATTTACTCAATGTTAAATAGACTTGTATTCTTTTTTTCCGGCAGAGCATCGTCTCTCTAACCCTACAATTTCACTAAATTTCTTTACATACACAATTTGTAACAATATGTAATAATTTTAATGCACTGAATTTTAAATTGAAGCAACTTTAAAGTTTCGGAGCTTCGAATAGGTTTGCTGACATGTACAGTTATAAAACTGTTTTTCTGAGTAAATGTTTTTCAATATTTTCATTTTAGAAAAATTTTTCATGGCTGTATTTTTAATGATAATTTTTTAAAGTTTTTTTTTAAAGTTTTTTTTTTTTTTTTTTTTTTAAATATTTGCTTTCGTCGCGCAGACGGTATAGTGGTTAGGAGTATTATGGGGACTAAATAGTGGTGCGATACCAAAGTGCCTCGAAGGCATGGTTGCAATTGTAACGCAGCAACATTTAAGCTAAAAATTAATTTTAAGAAAGTAAGATCACAACTAAAGCATCAACAGATCCAGCAGTTCCAAAAGATTTCTGTTTTCTCTAAAAGTGGCCGCCTAAGAGAATATGACTGATGTAACTGATGTTCAGTAACATTTTATTTATGTTCTCAGGAATTCAATCTACTTTTAGAGGTGATCGCTATGATAGGTTTCATTTTCAATTGCTTTCAGCAAGGGAAATTCAGTTTTTAATATTGCAGATTTTAAAGAAACGTGATTTCTCTGATTACAGGAGACATCTCGCTCCATTTTGCCCAATTACAGTTTTGCGTCAAGACAATTATTTAATTTTTCGGGTATTTCATTCCTTTCTAAATAAAGTTTTCTATTGAATCATTTGTTAATAGATAATTATTCTTTGTTAAAATATTTTCTTTCAGAACGATGGTATCGTAGTCAAATTTATTCATTACGAAATAATGCTCAATTAAAAAAAATTCGTTCTGCTTAAGAAAAACTCATCTCCATTTTGCACCAAATGAACGTTTTTCAAAGCTTACAGCATAAACTGCATATAAATGCTATATAAAACAGGTTATAATAAAATTTCGAGTAATATATTGTAGTGTTACAACTTAGAATTCACAGCTTAAAGTGTGGAATTTTAAGAACTGATAAGCGAATAATCGCTTAGTTCAGAAAGATAGAAACGTATAAAAGTACGAAGGGCTAATTACCTTTTATTATTCAAAATAAATTTGACAGTTGACTCCTTTTTGGAGTTTACAACAAAGCCTCCAATTGGGCTTGAATTCAGGAATATAAAGAAATAAAACTTAATTAAACTAAAAAGATATAACCGAAGCTATCAAAATTCTATAAGAGTTGGCCCCGTAACTCTAAGTCAGTAGTCAGTAAGTCAGTAGAACTTTAAATCTTTGCTCTTCCTTCATTTGCATTTAACCGCGTTTCTGAAAACAAGCTCTGGCAGAAAATTGTAAGCTGAAAATAAGAAGTATAGGAAAGTGACTTTAATTCAAAATTAATTGTTAAAGACTTAGGATAAACCTTACAGTATTATTATAATAATACAGGGGTGTCATCACTTCAAATAATATGCCAATAATATCCGTTTCGGAATATCCACAATTTTTGAAAATTTGATATGCATGACTTTTGAATCACTTGGGATATTTAATGAAACCTTCCACTCACAGCGGTGGAATCATTTTCACAAAATTTAAAGAAATTGTATAATTAGATGTAGGTGGGAAGAAAATAATATTACAGCTATATTTTAACTCTATGTTAATTATATATGTTGTGTGTACGTATGCCTTTATTTAATTATTGCCATATATTTTAATATATTTTTAAACCTGAAATAAGGATTTCTATGAAATCAACCATCATCATTTTTTTTCCCACAGATGTCAAAGCAATATTTTGTAGCCATTATCATCGAAATGCTGGAGGGTTTTATAAGGATATGGAAGTAGTTGTTACATCAGCTATAGGATGCCAACTTGGATTCGATGAATCTGGATTTAGGATTGTTAAATTAGGCGAAAATTCTATTGATCATAAATACTATGTATTTGAAGATGTTCCTAAAATTATCACTTTTGAATGAGTTAGTTTTACAAAGAACTAAAAAAAGAACTACAAAGAATTTTATAGAAAGAACTAAACTATTGTACGTAGGTTGTTTTTTTTTTTTTTTTCAACTTCCGATTGCACAGTATGATGGCCAGGTATGCGGCAGGTGGTTGGTGTGCGTAGTAGGCGACTGCGCATCTTCCCCTCAACACGCTCTGTCACTGGCGTATTCAACCACTGCTCCTAGGAGGCGCTGATTCAACACGCCATTTTCTGTTGAGTTGCAGTCACGTAAACATGGCCGTCGCTATTGATTCTCCTGCCAAGCGTGAATTGCGAGCTGTTATTCGTTTTTTGCAGGCAAAAGGGAACAGTGCAACGGATATTCATCGAAGAATGAGTCGAGTGTATGGAAACAGCTTTATGAGTGATGGCATTGTTCGTGAATGGTGTCGAAAGTTAAAGATGACCGAACTGATGTGCATGATGAAGGGGGTCAAGGACGCAAGTCTGTCGCTACAGACGACATTGTTCAACGAGTTGACCAAGCGGTTAAGCAAAATCGAAGGTTCACCATAAGTGAATTATCGATGAAATTTACGGAAGTTTCAAGATCTTCCCTACACTCTATCGTTACTGAACAGTTGCGCTACAGAAAAGTTTGCGCTCGCTGCGTTCCACAGACGTTGACTGACGACCACAAAACTCGCCGAATGGTTGCAGCGTTTGAGTTTCTTGACCGTTGCAATGCTGACGAAGAAGAGTTTTTGAAATCCATTGTGACAAGTGATGAGACATGGGTTCAATATGACACGCCCGAAACGAAACGACAATCACAACTATATGCACACAAATTCTCCAAAGAGACCCACAAAATTCAAACGAACCTTTAACAACCGTAAAGTTATGGCAACTGTTTTTTGGGGACAAAAAGGTGTGTTGCTTGTGGAGTTTATGCAGCCTGGAACAACAATTAATGCAGATTCATATTGTGAAACTTTGCGACGCTTACGGAGAGCTGTTCAAAACAAACGAAGAGGCATGCTGACTTCTGGAATTGTTCTGATCCGCGACAATGCCCGTCCTCACAGCGCTCGTGTAACCCAACGGCTCCTTCAGCAATTTCAGTGGGACATTTTCGAACATCCACCATATAGTCCCGACCTAGCGCCGAGTGACTTTCATCTGTTCCCTGAACTGAAGCAGTGGCTTGGCGGGAAGCGCTTCCAAAATGACGTGGAGGCTTGTTCACAGATATGACAAATGGCTCAGTCGTCAAGGTGATTATGTAGAGAAATAGCCTGTATTGTACATTACTTTTGGTAATAAAATCTTTTTTGTATATTCAACCGTCTTTTCTTTATAGCCTATCGGAGGTTAAAAAAAAATAACTCTCGTACATACTAAGTATTTTAAAGATTTGAAAATTTCATCAAGTATGCTTATTTTAACAAAAGGAAGAGGCATTTTATCTTGACATAACATTTTATCTTGAATGTGGAGGAGATGTGATAAAAAATTAGAGGTATCTTTAAGGATCTTAATTTTAAACCATAGTATTTAGTTTTTTTCTGAATAGCATTTTTGAGTAAGATATGAGTGAGATTTTTGCTGAGATACTTCATTTGGTAATCTTTTTATAAGCGTAACCGGCAAGTTATAAAAGCTCACATTCTGCAGAATATCTAAGCATTTTGTAGAATGCCGAAAACTGTCGGTAGTGTATGAAGCGATAAACATGTTATACATTTCTTAGGCATTCTACAGAATGCCAAATCACTAACTGACAAAGTATGAATACATCTCCGATTCGTTTCGAATATCCATACATTTAATACATTCACACATAATCCATGCACTTATATTCATTCCCAACTTTGGCTGAAAGTGCAAACAGGTCAGCTGCCAATTTTGTGAAGTTAAAAGAAAAAATGCATTAATTTCATACATTTTCATACGTTATTCTTTTTAATAAGAAAGACGTAAATTTTGCTTTGTAAAAATTTCATTTTTCTTTATGTATTTGGAAAAAAAAAAAGTTTTAATGGCACCCTTTCATTACTTTTTCAAAATAACAATTATATTTTTTAGAAATACACGCCTTGAAATAACAGCCTTACCATGCCGTTTTCCATACTTTGCCGAAATAGCGTTTGTCATTCTATAGAATGCCTAGGTATTATATACAATGCCCAGGGAAAATACGTACTTTGCCCGAAAACACCAGGCATTCCATTAAAGGCTAACGTATTCTGTAGAATGCAGGCGATACATACATTGCCGGTAACGTAAGTATTATAAAAATGTATCTGTGGATAATACGTTCCAAGACTTATACGCGTGCATGGAACCGATACAGCAAGTGCTATACAAAGCAGGTTATGTATGTAAAATACTTAACTACAGTCACTATTAATTGATAAATATTGCACTGCAAGACCTAATGTAAATATTATAGTGTACATAGTGTCGGATAAAGGACGATTGGAGCGAATGGGCCCAACGGGGCCCCGCATTTGAAAGGGCCCAGGGTTACCATCAAAATGAAGGAAAAAAAAATTCGTAATTTAAAGCAAATTGCTTTTGACGATAATGGATAAATTATGAATTTTTCAAATAATTAAAAATATATTTATTTTAAGTTCGCATTGCTGGATGAGATTTATTAATGTGTTTATTATTATAACTTTATAATTACAGTTATGTGTTATATTATTATGTGTTATGTTTATAATTAATGTGTTTATTATTATAAGTTTATTATTACTTTATAACATAGAAAAGTGAAGAAGCAAGGAAATTAGATTTTCAAACAATTTTATAAGAATTTACAGAACAAAGACTTAGAAATATGTAAATTCATGTATTCATATTCTGTGATGTAAATTTATATTCAATAAATGTTTTTGTATTTTGAACATTTTTATTTTTTAATTTACGAGGGCTATCCAGAAAGTAGATTACGTTTTGGAATAAAAAAATAAACAAAGTATAGGAAACAAATTTTATTATATACAGATGAAAGCCACACTCAAATACTACTTTTCTACATAGTCACCATACAAATTAAGGCATTTATCGTAGCGATGTACGAGCTTGGAAATTCCTTCGTCGAAAAATTCGGCCGCCTGCGCCTTCAACCACTTCGTTACCTCTTCTTGCCTTCCATCTTGCACAAAACTTGTGGTAACCAAGCTTTTCGCTGATGATTTCGTGCAAAAAACTTCGCGAAATTTGTGGAAAACTCAAAGAAAGTTCCGTTATTGTGAAATTTCGATTTTCACGGACTTTAGCATCGACTTTTTCGAGAAGTTCGGCGGTCACTATGCTGGGTCTCCCACTTCGATCTTCGTCGTGAACATTGGTTCGGCCATTTTGAAATCTTATGACCCACTGACGCACTCCACCTTCAGTGATAATGTTGTCCCCATACACTTCACGAAGCTGCCGATAGATTTCTATCGGTTTACAGTTTTTTGCAGTCAGAAACCTTATTACTGAGCGCACCTCGCAGCTCGCGGGATTTTCAATTAACGCAGACATTTCAAACCGTCACAGTATCTGAACGGAGCACAGCACGAACCTCTCACTAGCACGGCTAGATGCAGACTGAGCTGCGCAACGCTCTGACCCCAAGATGGCCGCGCTAGCCCCGCCCCTAGCGGACACAGACGGAAACGTAATCTACTTCCTGGATGGCCCTCGTATGTAGAAGTTTACCTGTCTGATGATCCATTACATTTGATATATTTATATATATATATATATACCGAATCTGAATTTTATTTAAATATTTAATATATGGAGAAGTCCCCGCTAAAAAAAAAAAAAAAAGAAAAATCCGATAGGGCCCCGCACCTATTCGATCCGGGCCTGAGTGTACAGTATATTTTAATGGGGGTAAGATTATTAAAACATACTGTAACATACCGTAATACTCCATTTAATGATGTTACAACTAATTAAAATATGCTGTGTACTGTACTTTTTTACCTTCTTTAATAAATAAATGCAAAATGTACTGTATCCAAGGATAAAAATTCAGTAGGAGACCTAACATACGAGTATTTGGGCTCCGGTATTTCTCAATTTGTGACTGAAATCGTAATTAAACCAGAGCATAGTGCCACATGAAGGCTTCATATGTTGCAGTCTTGAGCCCAGGTTCGGAATGAAAGGTGAGTCATATGAATCTCAGGTTTTAAGAAAAACCAAAGCAAAACAAGGACTCGATTGGAACAAACTGGAGCTGGAACACTTTCTGAAGTTAATATGAAATAAGCATGATAGTATTTGAAAACTGTATGCAACGTCAGGAACAGTATTTGCATTAACTGCACATATAATATTAAGGTACAATGATGCACAACAATTTTAAGCATATAAAATACTTAAAATACAAGAAGATATAAGAAATAAGGTAAAAATCACAACCAATGTGATTAAATATGCGCTATTTCAAGGTGGAGGAATGCAAAATTCTATGTCGAAAAATTGGAGTCGTGATAAGGTGGGCTGCTAATGCTTCGAAGGTCATTGTTTTCATGCAATACTGTTGAATAACCGAAAAGATTAAAAACACTGAGATGATCACAATTTATTGCCTTTTCATAGAAACTTTTATTAATTCCTTTAAGAAGCTTTTTTATTGTTTCAGTTTTCAAGTCTTCATGTAAACCTACAAACTAAGACTTGTTTCTTACAAGGTAATGCCTATTAATATATAATATGTATTTTATAGTCTGTAATTGAAATTCGCATTTATAAACCAATCAGAGTATGAAAACGAATTCAGTAATATTATTTTTAATTAAAAAGTGTTATTTAATTGGATGGTGATATTACAGATCATATTGTACATGTATAGATGCTCCTCTTTAAATAGCTCGTTTTAAAAAAGACTGATTTACTATGTAGTATATTTTTGAAAAAAAGAATCGTTTGTCGGCATTGGCATACATCAGAAGACGATTTTGTGGAATTTCTGAGAAACGAGATTTTCCTATTCAAAGGAGTCAACAAAACTTAGATTAGTTCAATCTTCTAGCCTGAATTTTGGAGTAAGATTACACTGCAATATATTTTTGAGGAAGTTCTAACGAAAAATAGCATAAAAATTGTTTGAGTGTAAATATTTAAGTATAAAAGTAAATCTAACAGTTTGCGGAAAAACCTTATTTTCGTAAAATCTTATATAATTTCCAAAAATAATCATTGGAAATTAGTTCTGTGATGCTTATCTATGACCACTGTATCGGCGGATAAGAGTATCGAATCAGCAGATGCGGGCATGATTGTGATATCTTATTTCATTTGCAAAAAAGCTAAGAAAATGCATACATTTTTTAAATAAAAATACTTAATGTATTGCATTTCTTAGCCATAGTTAGGTTTTTACTAATTGCTTTTTTATGAGTCTGAAATGATAAGAGAAAGAAATCTGGAAATAACTACTTTTTAATCAAATTCGTGTCAAAAGTAGTATGATTTAGATAAAATATTGTGATAATGCATTTTATCTTAGTTTTCTTATGATGTACATCTACTAAATGTTTTAAAAAAGGGGTATTAGCAATATGCATATGACCTTATGATATTTATGAAAAAGAAATTTATATCCATATATCAGTAAAAATTTATTTATCATTATTTAAATTTTTATTTATATTTATTAAAAAATTGTAAATTGTAGCCAGTGGAGCTGAGTGTGGAGATCTAAAAGATCTGAATGTTGAAAATCATTTATTGTCTTTCGCACAATCTGGTGAAATATCCTAACGAAAAAGATTTATTTTTGCTATGTTATGTTGTATTTTTGCTCAATCTCTTTTGCTTTCATACTTCAAAACGCAATTTTTATGCTTATAAACTTGTGCAATTTTGTTGTAAGAAAAAGATGTAAAAAACATAGATCTATTAAAACAATTTCTAATCTGCTGGTAAGTTCTGTTGTATTTTCAAAGTTCTTTATAAAAAGTTAATTGTTTAATGTTTGTATCTGTTTTCTATAGTACATGATTTAGAATATAGTTGACTTTTCAAGTAGAATAAAATTTCAGTGAAGCCATTGTTATTCATTCCTATCTTAAATCTTTTCTTGACACTGCGATAAACAGAATATAAAATGGTTGAATCAGTAGGACGTGTAACAAAAATTACGTTTTTGACGTGAAAAAATGGCATTCGATATTATCTTTTGCCATATTAAATAAAAAGTAAGCTAGTACAAAAAAAAAAAAAAAAAAAAAAAAAAAAAAAAAAAAAAAATGCAATTTTTCTGCTCATATGTAACGTTGCGCGCCTCCAACTTGCACGCAACCAAGGGGTGACTGTGAAACTGGATAAAACACAGAGTCTTGTAAAGGGTTTAAGTCCCTTTTTATTCAACGTAACAAATTACAATTGCGTGCTCTTGACGCTCACAGACTGTGCCAACTCGGCAGTCAAATAAAAATAATAACCTGAAAAGAAACTAAAGACAAGACTCTAACTACGAGGCTCTCTAAAATAACTAACTCACCGCGTTTCACAATACCGCTGCTAATTCAGCAGACTTGAAGCTCACTTGAACGATTAACACTACTTCCCGCCAAGCACATAGGCCGAAACGCGGGGTTCTTCAATTTCTCGCAAACTACCTCCGCGCTCGTGAAGTAAGAATATCACACACCGAACTCGTTTCCTTCTATTTAAATCAGAATACTTCCGCTGATAATTTGAATCCTTGCGCGTTCTACTCAAATTTACATATTCTGGCATTGGCAGTTCCAGGGGAAAGTAAGGCTTGACAGGAAAGATAGTTTAAACTTAAAATAAATGCTAGTTAAAATAAATATAAACCCTACACATTAATTAACTGAACAAGAAAAATGTTATTTAAATTAACTTTTGATTCTAATAGATAGAACATATTTAGATCCGAGAATATTAAATAGTATTCTAATTAGGTGTAATAGTGTTTTGATAGTGGCGTAGCCAGAGCTTTTGCCGCCCGGTGCAGTTCCATAGTTTGCTGCCTGGGGCAGTCCTTGAATTTGTCGCCTCTTTCGAGACCTAAATAAATAACTTAAATATGTCAAAATGACATTTAGGGAAATAAATTAAAACATTTGAGTTTATTTTTGAAATAACGTTTAACTCCAACACTATAAGGTATTTCTCTCACCTTCTTGGCATGCCTTCGTAGTGTGGTGGTCTGCACGCTGGGCACGTATTCCAGAGGTCCGTGGTTCGATTCCCGGCAAAGAACGTTGCTAATTTTTCACCTTGCCTGCTTAAAAAAAAAAAAAAAAAAAAAAAAAAAAAAAAAAAAAAAATACATAATATCTCTACATTGGCGCTCAAACTAAAAGGGTGTTGTATGATGATTCTCCTCACCCAGGATTTGGCGATTGGGTCCCCTAAAAACCTCAGTCGCCCTTTAAAAGGGGGAGTATATAAGGTATTTCTCCCGCCTTCTTGGCATGCCTTCATGATGTGGTGGTCTGCACGCTGGGCGCGTATTCCAGAGGTCCGCGGTTCGATTCCCGACGAAGGCGTTGCATATTTTTCATCTCTCCTCCTTCCAAATAACCTAAAGTGCTCTACAACACTTTAAATTTATGCTATTATTTTGCTTTTTTGGTTCGCAAAACCAGCAATGAGATTGTAGAGATTTACTTAATTGCTCCATTTTCTGTTATATAGTAAACAGTTTAGAAAGACTTTATACATTCATAAACACCTTAAACACTTCTTAAATAATTGCTTTTTTTCCCCTCACCACTGGCAAGACCTAGAGTAATTGTAAGGAAAGTCTGCAGACGTATTACGATATTTGGAACTTTGTTTTAGGAAAGTTTAAAAGTGCTGTCCATCCATGTCTCTGTGTCGGTTTCTCCAGTAATATCGGATATACAGCTCTAATATATTTCTCTCGTAATGAGAAATTCTTTCTTTTTAATATTATGTTATATTAATGCTATTATTTCTTATTAATGTTATCATGGCTATAATTTAATTTGGTATTCGTATTTTTCATTCGGAGACATAAAGCTTCGATGGAGCAAAGAAGATGTAACAAGAGTATGCACCTGTTGAAACCGAGTACAGACATCTTTGAATATTATATCTAATGTAAAAACTCTTTTTCTACTCAATTTTCTGTGACAATTAAAAAATTTCGTTTCCTCCCCACCTGCCTGGATGATATACGTGACTATAAAATGATGTTTCACCTGAAAAATGGCTCCCCAAAGAACATTCCGCGCGGTGCAAACCGCCTCTTCTGCTCCCTTCTAGCTACACCATTGTGTTTTGATACCTTTATATCAGATAATGGGTGGGAAGAAAAATCGCAATCTGGAAATGTCAAGTTGCAGTCTTAACGCCTCGAAGAGTTTACCCTTAAGTGTTCAAAAAAGTATTTTTTAAATTAAAAAACAAATAAAACAAATTATATACAAAACACAGAATATTAAGTTATCGGTTACATCTTTCATTCAGTTATCCATTACTAGTTCTAAAAAAGTTCTGGTTTCGAGGCCATATGCATGCGCAAATCACGTGATGTGAATTGTTCGGCAAGAGTGTCAACGTTGAGAGTTTCAACAATATGCATAATGAATAATTAAATTTCTGAGAGAATTTTCCATTAATTTGTTGCGTATTGCCATTCCCTCTTCAGATATGGAAATGTTAATATAGTTTGCCAAACAAGTACTAAGTTTCAAATACACGTATTAATTCTTGGGCTGTATTTTCATTCAACACAAAATATTAGGACCAGAAACACGTCTGCCACAAGATCTCAATAAAATTTTCGAGAGTCCAAATCATTATGTGAGTTATTTATTAAAACATCGTGAATAAATTATTTTATTGCAAGGAATATTTTGATGATATTCATTTTGGAACATTCAAGGGTTAAAAGAGAGGGGGGAAAAAAGCATTTTAAGAACATGTTTCATGCTTTAATATGATCTATGCAAATAACAATTACAAGTGTCCAAAAACAAATGTATGCTACTGTAGGTACTTCATGTGCAAACAAGTTAGAATATGCAGTAATTTCTTTTGTAAATTACCTATACGTAACATAATATGTAATTGCATTGTAAATATGAAGAAGATATAGGACAAGTTCATAGAAAATGCCCCAAAATACAAATATTCATCCAGATTTGATGAACTTTATGAATTGTAATTAAATAATCATATCAGTTACACAGTGCCAAAAGAGTATTCCAATTACAGGATATGAAACGAATTCATATTTTATGCATATTTATTCATATATTTACATTGAAAAACTAATTTTACTAAATCATTATGGGAATTAAAACTGCGTTTTCATTAAACTTTACCACCCTCATCAATGATACTGGCAAAGGCGTTACTAGAAGATGTGTGATCTCCATCTAGCGCCCTTGAATTCTTCCTCTGGCGCATGGCGCTAGGTGGAGAAATCAGGACATGACAACAGCGTCGAGGTTGAAGATATCTGGGAGAAAAGATAAAAATGTCACAGATGTCAGTATATTTTATCTTCATTTTTTATGTCACCTTTAAACTTATTTCTCGAAAATACAAAGCTAAGGAGAACTAAATTTCATACTCTTTAAGGTATTAGATAAAAATATTGATGGTAAGCTCTCCCTTTTACTTTAAAGAGTTGCTAGTATTTAAGTTACAGAACAAATAAAGGAAACAAACTTTCAGAACAAATAGAATAGAAAAAAGGAAACTGAAGGAAAAGAAAAGTTACAGAACAAATAAAACAAAAAAAGATTTTACACACATACATATTTCCTTTTATTTTATTTTTTGTTTATTACATTTGTTAATTCAAAATGACCCTGTGTAAAATTGGTCCAGGATATGAGAAATAAGATACCTACTTTAAAAAATCTGCTATATTCCTGATAAATGTTAAATCTATAAATGAATTGCCGAGTGTACTTGTATAGTTACTTGGCATCACAATGAGATTAAAATCTTATTTCATAAAATAAAACGTCTTTTCATTTCGTTTGACGTCTACAAATCTCCCATCATAATTATAGAAATATCTGTATCTACAGTAAACTCATCATCGATCAATAAACAAGTCTCAGATTATTTCTCAACGCACCTAAACAAGAACATCTTCATACCTTCTGAACTAAATGTTGAATGAATATGTATGCATGCTAGACTAAAACTTGACTGTCCATTAATAATTACATCAACCATACAAATATCGCCTGCTTCGGAATTGTGTATTCTCTTACGCTGCATAATAGTCAATTCTATTGATACACAATCGCTATACTCGTAAAATTTCTATAAAATCAGTTCACCGCTAGCTAATTAGCTTGGCTAAAATGAAGCAAAATACAATAAACACCACCCGAATACACCTGACTGTCTACGCATTATTGTCAGACGACCTTCTCGGTCGCGCATGCGCACGGAGCTTCACCAAAATTTTGCTACTTTTGATGCGTTACTATGCGCCAAAAGTACATTTTGTCTAATTAAAAAAAAAAAAGTGTTTTTCTAACTTGCCCTTTTTTTTTTTTTTTTTTTTTTTTTTTTTATCTAATGATGTATTTAGATTGATTGTAACATCTGTAGTTTAAAAGGCAAGCATTCGCGCTCACCTCAAATAGCGTCTTAATTTTTGTTTTCCCAACAGAGCATTATGAAAGAACGTGATCGTACGCTAAAAGAAGTGTTTGATACAAGTGGAATGATATTAGAGTACTCAATCGGATCGCAGCATTTAATCCTTCCTCGTGAAAGTTTTCAGATATCCATTAAATTCGTTAAGTTACGAGGACAAAAATGCCGACAGGTGTTCCAGCAGGATCTTCGTTCCACACAAGGAGGTTAGACCTCCTTGGTTCCACACCTGCTCTTTTCAGTGGGCATTACCAGGCGGCACACCTCAATAGAATCTTATTGGCATTTCAGGCAGTAGTAACAAAAATGCTGTTGCACTGGGTGACAGAATTTAGAGGCCGCAAAATTTTTAGAATTTAGGAAAGTACTGGAAGGGACAGATTTTCGAAATCTCAAAATTTGCAGCGGATTTTAGCGTTTAATGTTGGCCCTACGTATGATTATACAATAGATGCAATAAATTAAATAATGAATAATAAAGCAAACAGGCATTATATCAATGAATGTTAATACGGACCGTGGCAAATGTCAGTCATTTTAGTAATAAAAAATACTACAAGTTGCCAAAACGCGTCATATTGGAACAAACATTGTAAATGCAGAACATGTAAATATTGAGAAAATTTGTCTTATAAGTACCCTTATAAATATGTATCAACATCTTTTCAGTATGAAATCAAGAAGGTAGACAATAAATACCGAAAACCGGAAGCAGATTTCAAAGTTCCGGCGGAAGCACCGTTTGTTATTGTTTACTTTGAAAATGCGGTGGTATAAAGGTCTTAAAGATTATTTCGGTGTATGTGTATTATTATTTAATTTGAAAAGGTATGTTGGATTTCAATAGTAATAGTATCTAGGTCAGTAAAATGTTTTAGATTGCAACTTTTTTATAATTATGTGTTTAATATTCATTCAATACCATCCTTTCAATGCCTTCAAATGTTTATTTCACAAATATTGTGCTGTGCCAATAAGAATAGATATTACTTCTGCTTGTATTTTGAGTGCGGAAAAGGGGTCGATCATAAATAAATAATATTGGTATTTTATGTGTGGTTAATTGTTAAAATTGCAGTTCTAACAATAGTTAAATTTTATTGTAGTTTTCTTGGTCATTAAGTGTCGAACTTCTCTTTAGCAGATCAGTGCTGCATTGTGAATTTAATTAGAGCTGCTAAAAATTCAAAAGGATAACTATACGGAAAATCCACGACATATATATTATATGTTCAAGAGTAATGTTACAAGAGTGACTTTTATCACGATCGAAGGAGACGATTAAGTTATAATGCATGTGTTGAGAATTCAAGTGTTTACATCTGGCTGATGCGACCTTTAAAAGTGAGATTTATTAAATCGCTGTTGTAATCTTAAACAAGTAAACGAAAGATTTTGGAGTTTTTTTTTAATAAATTTCTCATGTGTCTTAAGTTTTACGATGCATTTTAAACTTTTTTTTTAGAAAGGTTATCATATAAAAGGCAGAATTATTTTCATTTAAAGAAAGTTTTATTTAACAGATACTTGCTAATTTTTACTTTAATGATTTGGTTAGAAAACGAGGACTAATAATTATTTTGTGTTTATTTTGAAAAATTTCTACAAATAGTTTTAAATTTATGAGCCATGAAATTTTGTTTACATAGCATTATGGAAGTCAAATTTAAGTATCATGTAAGCATATTTCCATAAATTACATATGTATGACTTATGTTATGAATATTTCAGGTAAGACAATTCTTCCGAAAATTAGGTATGGCAAGTGAAATTTTAAGAAGGAAAGCGCAAAATCGGACATTTCCTGGCTTTGAGAAAGGTAATTTGCATATACTTTTATATTTTATTGATCTTCATATAGGCTCACATGAAGAATGTGAATTTCCTGTTGACTTTTTTTTTTTCCTTCTCTGAGTAATGGAATTAACCGGATCTAAGTGAAACAGAGTAAAAATGCGCTTGGAATAAGTTATCCCATAATCCAGTCCTTTAAGGAAGATTTGTAGGCTTGATAATCTAATAATATTTTGTTTTGAAGCAAGTCATTGGAAAAATTATCATCTTAATTTTAGTGGTAACTGATATTTAGATAAATTATTTGTTAATTTAAGTGTTAACTGAGATTTCTGTTTGTATTATAAGATTTTAATCTATAGCTAATGTGCACCATAATGAAAAATAAAAAGATACGGTTGATCTTTGGATTATGGTAACTTGGCGATTTTTTGGCGAAAATTTGGCGACCAACTCTGCTACAGCAACCCTCTGTTTTTTTTATTTTTGCCGCCATTTTGTCTTCACGAAGTAAAGACATGTTTCTTTTCTTGTCATTTACTCAACACTTTTTCCAACAATCTACTAGCCGAATTACACTTATGCTAGAAATTCTATGGAACAAAACTGCTTAATCATGACAAATATTAACTGCAAAATTGGGAAAAAGTGCAGAATCGCAAACTCCTTGCTGCATTTTTCAAAATCGCACATACGCAGTAACCATGTACAAGTCGACTTATTTTTACTTGAAAAAACATCCAGGAATTGCACAAAAATGGCATTGCGCACACTCTTTACTTTATCCATCTAAACTGCTATTTTCTCATAAATTACAAAAATTTGCACGAAAATGCAGGAAAATTTTGTAAATCTTTAAACTCGGTAAAAAGCACATAGTATATGAAATTACCTGATCGCGAAAAATTATATACCCTATCCAAAGACGAACATTTCCACATATAATATAAATAAAATATCCAAAAACTTTTACCTCTAAGTTATCTATTATAAACCTCACCAATTTCTAACGCAAACATTAAAAATGGTTCCAAATACTTAAATTCTTTCCATGCACATTTACTTCCACTGACACGTTTACCAAATTGCTACAAACATATAATTCACAAAATAACTATAATTTAATTAAAATATAATTAAACCATGTACACATCAACTTATTTATACTTAAAAAAACATCCCAGAATTGCACAAAAATGGCATTGCGCACACTCTTCACTAAATCCATGTACACTGCTTTTTTCTCATAAATTCGAAAAATTTCACGAAAATGCATGAAAATTTTGTGAATCTTTAAATTCGGTAAAAAGGACATATATGAAATTACCTGATCGCGAAAAAGTATATACACTTTCCAAGGATGAACATTTGCATGTATAAAATAAATAAAATATCCAAAAACTTTTCCCTCTAAATTATCTATTATAAACCTCACCTACCAATTTCTAACGCAAACATTAAAAATGGTTCCAAATACTTAGTGTCAAATACTCAAATTCTTTCCATGCACATTTACTTCTACTCAAACGTATTCCAAAATACTACAAACATATAACTCTCAAAATCACGATCATTAAATTAAAATATAATTAAATTAAAAAACACTACTTAAAATATAAATAAGCACATACATTAAATTAATAAAAATTAGCTTACAATCCTAATTACTTTAAACTAAATCATTGCTAATAACAATTTTCCAATAATACCAAATTAATTTATTTACTCCTTAGATTTAGAACAAAGCATAAAAATAATATCTTCAAATAATTAAAAATACTAACTTACCTAATCTTCTACAGAATCTTCAGTGCATGGCAGATCACAAAATGTCCATTTTCACCAGATTTCTTGCACCGCCATTCAAACTTATCTAACGCCATTCAAACTTATCTAACGCCATTCAAACTATCTGTAATATTCTTCCTTTCACACAATCTCATTTCATACCCACATGTTGGACATTCATACTTATTCGCTATTAAGCAATTCTTTTCAATTACACATAAACGGAATAAAAATTTCGGATTTACTTTATATAGGGCCATGGTATCCAAATATTAAACAACACTGTTTCACAGAACATAGAATGAAACAAATGCTGTACAGCAGATATTTTTAAAAATTTACACCCTTTTCCGATTAAAGAACAGTTGATTCGTCCATTAATGTCACATGACATATCTTATGATCTCTCATTTCCCTCACACAAAATAATGCGTAATCGGAACTCAGTACTTCTCACATTATTCCCAAAGTCCTAGGTAGTAACCTTTATCGCCTCCAAAATGTCACCAAACTATCTGTTACCATATTCCAAAGATCAGCCAAAGATACTGCTCAGAGTTTGGGGGTGGGGACTAAGCTAATTATGCTTAAGACTTATAACTTTAATACAATGCTGTAACTCACATTTAGTATAATTTGTTTGATTATGTGAAATGGTGCATGTTGTTCCATTTTCTATAAATTAATTTTTCTGTGTAAAGTAATATTAGAGTATATGGAAAACTATATATTTTTACATTAAGAATGTTAGTTTTAGCATGGTTAATCAAATTTTAATTTTACATTGTTGATTGTATTCATTGTCAGATTGACAATCTAATTGAAGGAGCACACAAAAGCAAGTTAATGAAAGACTCAAATCAAAATGTGTTTATGAGGCTTTCTTTAAGTGTTAATTTTTATTTTTATCTGATGCTATTTTTGGTTTCTCTAGTCGCTTTTGTTTCTCTCATGTGGATTGGTGGGTGAGGTGAGGGGTGGGAGACCCCTGGATCCCCCCCTCCAGGGTTAGCTCTCCTACAAAATTAGAGGTGGAAAATAGAAGTCCAACCTTCTCTGGCAACCATTGTTCCATGTAATATGGACAACAACAGCAACAATACTTGACAGTTAAATAAAAGGCAGACCACATTCCCCCTTTCTCCCCAAAACTATGAAATGTACTACCTTGAAACCTGTCGCTTGTACCGTCTACCTTGAAAACTGTTGCTACGGAGTGTGATTTTCAACAGTTATGGATAAACGTGATGCAAGAACACACTCGTTATATCTGTGCTTTTGTTTAATGTAAGCTAGGCTGATTCTTGATTTTTTTTTTTTAGTTTTATGAACAAGGATATAAATTAACTGTTCTTCCTGTATTTCTTCCTTGCATTTTGTAAAAAAAAAAAGGATTAAAATGTTGGGTCTGTCTTCTACAGAATGGAAAACAGTGGTCTGTTTTCAAAGTTAAGGGATCCTTTCATTAAAGAAAAAGTGTGTATTTATGGACAAGATATTGTCAGTTGAATATGGCAAACAAAACAATAACAGATTGGAAATATTACCAGTGAAGTTTGTGCTCAACACGTTCTAAACAGAAAATAAATAATAACCTAGTAAAATAGCAGAAATTGGCGAAAGCATTTTTACGAAAAACAAACACGAAGTGGATCGAATACTGAAAGTTCTTTTGAATTTAACATGAACGACTGAGGCAACTTTGACAGGATCACCGTTCACAAGGTCCTGTTATAGCCAACTTTGACTCTCGACTGTTGGCTGAAATTTCAGCAATGGTTACCAATCATTTATGCAGAATTCTAAAGGAAATAAGTAATCCATATTTGGCACTAAATCTCTTTAATTGGCCAGTCGACGGGATAATACGCAAGTATTAAGCAATTTTTATAAATTTTACCAATTTATTTTTATAAATAGGTTTTTGTTTCTTCTTTATTCTGTGTTCTAGATATCTCCTGCATCTAGTTATTCAAGTATACAACAATCTTATTGGCCATTTCTAACTCTTCCAAGGTAAAATTTAACACTCATTAATTCTTTACTCCAGCAGTATACAAATCTTACTGTTGTAAATGGCAGATGACTATTCTCAAACCAATTACTGCTTCAAATGCTCACGTGTTCCTTACACTTTTTTGCGTTGCATTTCCAGAAAGGTTGCCTTTCAAAATCCAGTATCATGAAATGTGAGTCTGAACATTCCTGCCTCTGTGGCAAAATATTAAATTCCTGTAAAACTTTCACAGAACTTTCTTCGTTTTCAGACAGATCTCACAAGAGCATATTTCAAAATTCAACTTAAGACCAAAAATATCGCAGTTTGCCTTTAGAATTTCTAATATAACTAAAACAGCATGTACAAAAATGGTGATGTTACTTATTCAAACTTACAATTACTGGTGTGGTTACTTGAAGAATTGCTATGTGCATGGTTGCCACAGTTTGGCGACTTCTACCAAGGTGGTTGCGAAAATACCAAAGTACCATTCTCTGTTTCTTATATGTAATTGACAAAACATTAATGGAGTTTTTTCTAATATTTAATTTTTGGTAAAATCCTTGGAGAGCCCACACTCTTGGTGACAAACTGGGAAAGTGCAGAATCACCCACTGCTTCACGCGTTTTTCAAAATTGGCAACTTGAAAATAACAAGTCAAAGAATTGCACAGACTTGGTACCCATGTACACATCGAAAAATTTTCACTTAAAAAAAACATCAGAGAGTTGCACAAACTTGGCATTGCACATTCTTTTGACTTTGTCCATGTATACATAGATACGTACCATATAATTGCACAGCAAAGGTATGGGCTCTGCTAGGATCCAACCTTAATTTTTTTCTAATGCTTTATTCAAATCCCAACAAGATTTTCATAATTATACTTGACTAATTTGGTACTTACATATTATCCTGTTAGTTATGAAAGGTATAGAAAATTTGTCAGAAATCCCACCAAATTTGTGCCTTGTGCTAATTGTTCTTGTAGAATTCTGAATGGAATTGAGGCCTCTTTCTTTTTTCTTTTTTTTTTTAATAAACAATCAAATTCAATCCACTTGGTTTTTGAGTTTCAGGTGGAAGGGTTCCTTTGATTTCTACTGTTTTGTTAGGCTTGTTTATTAGAAGCTGTATCTAGGATGCTATAAGTACTACAAACTTTCCATGGTAATCGTTCCAGTCTATTATTGTTTTGCTGCTCATATCTAACTGACCTAGTCATGTTTATAAATGTATTCTTTTTTTTATAGTAGGATCCCTTAACTTTAAAAATAATTCTCTGCTTGCTGTTTTGTAGGAGGCAAGTCCCAAATTTAAATCATTTCTTTTTCAAAAGTCAGAGAAAAAAATATAGTAATAACAGTTAATATACAGTCAAAAGTCATTAATCCGGACTCGTCAGGACTTCGGCGATTCCGGATTATCGATTTTTCCGAATTATAGATCATCAGTTTAAATCTGGGAAGATGGCATGCAGAAATTATAAAATTAAAAATATGAAACCATAATTTATGAAATAAAGAACAATTATGATCTAAAGGGTATCAAAATTTACAAAAAAAAAAAAAAAAGCTTAATATTTATTTGTTTACTTTATAAAACATTTCTTTCAATGCAAGTTGTTTAAGTTGCTTCGTTTTATGTGATAATACTTTCTCTTTAATTCTATAAACTGACATAATTTCTTTTTCAGTTACAAAGTTCCGCTGTTCAAGTCCTATAGTTGCTGTGTCGAGAATACTGACTAATTTGTCAATCAAAATTTTTTCGTTTTCAATAAGCTCTGAGTCACTTTCTTCACTATCGGAAGCGAATTATAATGATGAGGAATTTGATTTAAATCATATCAAAGACGGAGTACATCGAGATGAAATACTACATTTAGTAAAGAATTATAAGCCAAATAAAATAAAAACATCGGCCCTGAAGATAAGTATAGTGCTGACAGATCAACTTCCAATTTATTGCACGCTGCGGCGTTTCCCCCCGCCCACCCGCCGCAGAACAGCGTGAAATTGATAAGCAGATTTCGGAATGGTTAGAGAAACGAAGGATATGCCTTTATCCATTTTTTGCAGCAATTCCACTTTTTATTTAATGGACTTCGAAACATACTTTCGCTTTGTAGATCTTTTACATATTAGTAAATATATATCAGAAATTCTATTTGACATAAATGAAAGTTTAAGATTACTTTTATAAAATTGCTCTAACAGTCTGCAAAAAATAATAAGCCGGCTCCAATTCGAAGATTAAGGAACAACGCAATCTGCAGCATTAACTGAATTAGATAATTTTAGCTTAGCTTATACCGTCCGTTATACATTAAACGTGCATGCGTAAATGTATTATGCGCATGCACACATGCATATTCTCAGCTGTAAAGGTCTTACGAGCATGCGTCAAAGCGACGCATGCGCAGAAAGTTTGTAGCTTTGAGGTCTGGATTATAGATCATTCCGGATTATGGGTGTCCGAATTAACGACTTTTGACTGTATATCCTTTTTCATAAAAGCAAAATATAGCTTATCAAGAATCAATTGATGTTACATCAAACAAAAGCTGGATGTTATAAGTGTATCATTATGTCACCTTTATTCACTGCTGGTGCACATTGCTTGGCGAAATTTTCATGGTAATAGTAATACGTAAGTACCACTAATTTTTATTTTTCTAGCAGCAGCTTCAGAATGTGCACTGTATTAAAGTAGTAATTTTTATTACAACTGTGTCTCACATAGAATTACTATATTATATGTTTTATTAATCATGATGTATTTTATTTGTAATTTAGATTAATGATGTAATTTAGCAAGATTTGAATAACAAAAAGTGGTATATTGAATGTAGCATTCATTTTTGTGATAGAATGCTGAATCAACAATTTTTCTTTTGTTTAGAGCAAAATAAAGTATGGAAAGGCCCCTTTTTTTTCATTCAAGGAGCTGACACTCAATTTGGTATGATTGACACTTATATTAAGCATCTTCCTAATCCTGCTTGGGATAAAGAAATAGACTTAGCAAAGGAAGCCATTGAAGCGATTAATGCTATGTCCCCTAGACCACGTTTTTTCATAGTATGTGGGGATCTCATAGATGCAATGCCAGGTAAATTTGATTTATGTTTTAATTCCATTTAAAAAGTTATTTGTATAATTTGATTAGACTTCGTTTTTATTTTGACATGACTTTTTAATTAGCATTTTTTTTTTGCATTTACATGCAATTACTTCTAAAACTTTATCTCATTCATTGTTTCATCCTGATTTTGTTGGTCTTATATCTTGGCATTTTTGAAACAGCTGTTGCATGTGTATACTTTTCAATGTTATTTTTTTAATAATTGCTATGATGGTAGTTTTGGATTGACTTGTTTGAATAATTAACCTTTTGTGATTTGTGCTATGTTTCATCATGCAAAAATTTGTAACTTAGATATATACATGTACCTTATATTTTTACATTGCAGCATATTTGGGACAGTTGTTGTTTATTTTTAGTGCTTTAGATTTTTAGTGCTTTTGATATTTTAGCGAAGTACCAA
Source organism: Stegodyphus dumicola (assembly GCF_044657685.1). Lineage (NCBI taxonomy): Eukaryota > Metazoa > Arthropoda > Arachnida > Araneae > Eresidae > Stegodyphus > Stegodyphus dumicola. The sequence continues at coordinate 63,284,151 of NC_140779.1, forward strand.
TCTTCACAAAAGAGCACTCGTGTAATAATTCCAAGAATTCCAATTTTTTTTTTGAATTTGCGAGCGTAGAAAGTCTCACGTGGGTGCTGTAACAGCATATATAAAGCCTCTAGTACAGAGCATATTTCCATATTCTTTGTTCCTTTTTAATGTAAGGCATTTTTAAAGCTCTATTGTTTGTTTAATTGATTCATTTTATAAATATTACATATTTTCTCAACAGATAAAATATATTATTTTTGCAATAGATCAAAAACGCACTTTCTGGGCTAATGTAATTGTCAGTACCTTCTTTGCTAGTATTTTCAGTGGCACTTTCTGTCTCTTGTGTTCTTGTGTCATTTGAAACAATGTTCACATTCTTCAAACATTGAAAGCCTGGTTCAGCCAAATTGCCATCGAACTATTCCTTGATGTTTTTTCAATCAACTGTTTCAAGTAATTTTATATTCTGAATTTTTTGTCATGCAATTTTTTGCTTTGATATTACCTCACAGTTATATAAATCTCTGATTTCTATATTAGGAAGCATGCTTGGACTTGCACATTTTTATTTTTTATACAATCTCTTATTTTGCATTGAGTATGTGTGCGTAATCACAGCCACACAGATAGTTCGCACCCAAATAATCGAGAGTGCATTGTATATTCATTTGGGGACTTTAATTTGTTTTACTTTTTGAAGTCAATAAAGCAGATTATTAAAAATATGCATATTTTTGTTAAGTTATTATTATTAACAAAATTATGTATGCTAGTGGAATTGCTGACAATATTGCCGTTGAAGATTGCAGTTATTATAGGTACTTTCTCAATACATTGGTACTTCAGAAAGGTTCTGTTGCCAAATTGTGAAATGTTATAAGATGTTAATCAATGATATTAATTTTTTTTTTCCATTTCTTTGACCACTAGAAGTAACTGATTGCAGGTTTGCTGCACAATGCAAGATAAAAATTACCTTTAGAGAAAGGAATTGTTATAACACCACTGCATTTGTTTATTTATTTAGAAAATGAGCACTTGTTGTACTTCAGTAATGATTAACGGAGTAAACAGAGAATAGTAGGCTTTTATGTAGGATGCAATTACTTTTCTGTTCATATTTATCTGCTACTTATTTTGTAGGTTATACATTGTAAGCCAGTCTACCTTTTATACCCTGATCTGTGTAAATCTTGACTTAATAACTTCTTAAAAACATGTACTGCACTGTGTTATCTACATATATTATTTAAATTAATGAAAAGTTAAAAAGGTAAATAAATCAACTAGATTAACTAAATTCTGGATGTTTGAAGTGCAAATAACTGACATTCTAACAAGTGATATATTTTATGATATATTAACATCCAATGAAAAATATTCTATCATATGCATTGCAGTAATTTTCTTTTAGTGTTTTATTGTAGCTCGTAGATATATTTTGAAGGAAAAAGTAAAATTAAATTTGAAGAATGTGAAATATAGTTTTCGAAAATGCACTTTGGTGGTATTTTTACATTGCATCTTTTTATTTTAATAAATGTATAAATATTTTAGTTTCAATGACCATTAGTTCAACAGTGTTTAAAAAACACTGTTGAACTAGGTTATTTGATCAAACATACAACATAATACATGATATACTAGATAACATAATACATTATGTTCTAGAGCAGCAGTTCTTAACCTTTTTGACTAGCACGTACCATCTAAACAAAAATTGAAAACCTTAGTACCACTAATACATTTTATAATGATTATTTTTCAGTTTCTGAAAAGAAATATTTAAAAAAAAATCTGAAAGCTTTCAGACTTCATATTACATCTAAAGGCATTTTTTTAACGTTTTTTTAGTCTTTAATTATTAAATATCATGTTTTTCGCACTTAAACCATAAAATTCAATTCAACAGCAATATTGCAAAATATTTAAAAGAGCATATCTTTAGAATTTCCCATGCACAGTTTCATGTGCTGGAGCTAATTTTTTCCCCCATACAGAGTTGCCATTGCTCGCTTTGAAATCATTGAGTTTGTTAATCAAAAATTCGTTAAAGTGTTGCAAAATATGAAATCGATAATAAAACAAATTCCAAATTAGGGTTTCCAAATGCCCATATTTGTTTGGAGGATTACGTTTTTCAAAATTTAAAGGCTGTAGGTACCGTTGTTTTATCACAATGCGAGACACATACATACATTTATGCAGATTCTTCATTATTTAATTTCTTTAAATATAATACAGGGCGATAATATTTGGCGGCAACAATTTGAAAAGTGAATCGGATATTTTAAGTGAACCAATGCAAAATGCCAAAACAAAAATAATAGTCCTTCAGGTCAAATTGCCCCTTTGGACTAATAAAAATAAAATAAAAAATCTGAAAGCCTTCAGATTTTATATTACTCCCAAAAGGGCATTTTTTTAACATTTTGTGTGTTACCTTTATTTATTAAATATCATGTTCTTCACACTTAAAACACATAAAATTAAATTCAACAGCAATGTCACAAACTATTTAAAAACAACAAAACAGCATACCTTTAGAATTTCCGCTACATAGTCTCACATGCTGGAGATAATTTTTTTTTCCGTGCAGGATTGCTATTGCTCGCTTTGAAATCATTGAGTTTGTTAATCAAAAATCTGTTAAAGTTTTGCAAAATTTGAAATAGGTAATAAAACAATTTCAAAATTCACTTCCAAGTGGCCATGTTTGGTTGAAGATAACATTATTAAAACTAAGGAATGCAAAGTTACAAGAAGACAGAACACCTACTGTTAGAGACAACAAACTGGCACACACAAAAAAGTTATTCTCATTAAAAATGGAGCAATTTGAGCCTGGAAATGGCGATATATAGTGCAGGCATGCTAATAATAAATCGATAAACTCAAGACAATTATTGAGATACTATTATCTTTTTTATAGGAACTTATTTTTATTTCCTGTTAAATACAGCATCCATTTCTATCATTTCTTTTAAAACATCATTTATGGTAAATTTTGTTATGTCTACGGTTAAAAGAATATTTGTGAAATGTACAATATGGAAGAACAACGAAAACTGCCATGCAGACAGATCGTTCGCCTCTTGCTAAAGTCTATGAGCGGCAACTGAACAAAGCTCAGATCGCATAAATTTATGAGTGTTAAAGAAAAAAAAAAAAAAAAAAACTCAATCAGGATGTTGGGGTTTTAATTTTTGAATTTAGTAGTTAAAAATACTTTGCATCTTTGCTTACCACCTATTTTTCTCTTGCGTATGCTTACCATTGGTTGAGAACCCCTCTTCCTCTTCTTCTCTATGTATATGTTGTATGTGTTTGCGTTTAGATAAAAAGGTAGCTCCAGCAGCTGTACAAAGCTCTTGATGGTAAAATATTTTACTGGTGTCTCTTGGTGAAAATTGGCGATTTTTGATGGTACATGGATGCAGAGTTTGTGCAGTTCTTTTACTTGTTATTTTGGCTTTGTGGCCAAAAATCGGCGCTACACAAAGACAAAATAACAAGTCAAAGAATTGCACAAACTCGGTATCCATACAAAAATTGGCGCTACGCAAAGATAAAGAATTGCACAAACTCGTATACATGTACATATCGACCTATTTTCACTTAAAAAAAAATCAGAGAATTGCATAAACCTGGCATTGTGCACTCTCTTGACTTTATCCATGTACACATCAACTTAGTTTCACAAAAAAAAAAAAAAAAAAAAAAAAAACCCAGAGAATTGCACAAACTTGGCATAGCGCACTCCCTTGGCTTTACCCATGTACACATCAATCTATCCTCAGTAAAAAAGTCAAACGAGCACCCAATTCTGCAGTAGAGGCAAACAAAAAATACATAATCTCAATAAACTGCATTTTAAATCAAACAATAAAATAACACAAAAAGGGAAATTCATCTTATGCATCTAAGCACTACATAAAGCAAATATCCATTTAGCTTATTTAGAAATTTCCGAGTCCTTCGGTCTGTGGCACACAAAATTCCTTAACAGCATCCAAAAACTTCCTAAAACTATCTGAACTAGAATCCGTTGTAATAAATTTATAAAAATAATAATTTTCGTAATAATTTTCATAAAAATAAGAGTAAAAAATATCCTCCTTAATGCCAATAACCCCCGACGTTCAATCATACGCATTTCCTTCCTACAAATAGGACACTTATAATGGCTACTAAGTAAATGTTCACTTACATACTTGTCAATTAATGCACATTTCCTCTTTCATTCCAAATCGTACAGAAATTCAAATTAATCTTACAACATTGAGCCATTCTACCGTCTAAACAAGGGTTTCTTAAACTTTTTTCAGTCGCTACCCCTTTTTGTCACTGAGATTTTTTGTGACCCCCAGGACCCCTTAATATTTACAAAAATTCTGTGGGACCCCGTAAGTATTGCGAAAATCTGACACACGCGTGACTGAAACTATCAATTTTTTCACTTGTACTGTACTATTGCAGTTTTATGTCATTAATTTCTTATTTTAAGATGTAGAAAGATGTAAAAATTTTAAATATGTAACAGATGAAATGACAGAGTCACGTGCAAAGCAAGGAAAATGAGTGCTTATGTTATAAAAAGAATGCGTCAAACCTTTTTCTTTTTTTTTTCTTTTCTTTTCTTTTTTTTTTTTGTCTGTATTGTCTTATTTTTATCTATTTTCAGATACATTGTGTAAAAATATTTGGTAATTGTAAAATTATTACAATAAGTTAAAGAAATATAAAACTGCTAAAATGTTTGGTGACCCCCTGCTGGGGGGTCGTGACCCACAGTTTAAGAAACCCTGGTCTAAACCACAAAACAATCAATGTATTTCGTAACCAACACACACCACAAGCCCTTACAAATCATTTTCCCATCATTCAAAATTTACAGCAGTCACGCAATTCATTACGTCATAATAGGGTTTTCATAACATTCAACTACTCAGGTTACCATAAATGAAGCAACAACTTGGCGGTAAATGAAACAACAACTTTGCTATAATACAAGGAGCATCCTTCAATCTACTATAACACTCTTGATGTTTTAGAATTTTCATTGGAAATTTGATATTTCTTTTAATAAAAACTATACCTGTTATATATTAATATTTAAAATAACTGGCTTGTGAACTTTCATTTAAAAATTATTTTAAATATGAGTTGCCATTTGAAAGTGTATTACAATTTTTTTAAAGTCTATGCTTAAAAAAAAACAAATATTTCTCCCATTTTAGGGACTAAGTATCGTACTGCGCAGGAGGAAGATTTCATCCGTGTTTTTAAAGAATTACATCCTGATATTCCTCTGGTATGTGTATGTGGAAATCATGACTTAGGAAACACACCAACTCCAGCAACTGTACAAAGTTATCAGGACAGATTTGGTGATGATTATTTTACCTTTTACTCTGAAGGTGTAATGTTCATAGTACTTAATTCACAGTTCTTTGAAGATCCTAGTTTGGTGAGTTTGGAAAAAAAAATCACAAATAACCCTTATTATTATAGTAAGAAAGCAGATTTCTTTTAGCCTGGTGCTGAATATAATGTCCTGCATAATTTTTTCTTCCCTTTACATTGAAGCTATAAATTTCAGTGTTATATTAAGAAAGAAATAATGTTGTTATTACAGTAGTAGTTTGTGTATCAATTTACATGCCATTTAGACTAAAATGCATGTAAAGATGTTCTGTAAAATGCATGTAAAGATCTTCTGTTTTGTAATTTTTGAACAAAATTTTTTTTTTTATATATGATTAATTGGTGCAACAGTGACAATATATTTTGAATGTGTAATAATATTATATTGTTGAAGTTTAAATTGAAGCAAACTTAAAAGTTTGAAGCTTTAAAAAGATTTCTGATTTTTATTAAATTTTTGTTACTTCCTCACTAAAAGAACCATTACGTAAGTGTCACTTTAGTGATATTTAAAATTTGCACATAACAGATTTGGTGATTTAAATATGCTAGTTTTGCCAGCTAAATTTATTGCTGCTTTAACATGAAAACTTCAGTTTTTTTAATGTGTGCATTTGTATATTTATCTTATTTTAAAAGCACTTGCTTTGAAAAATTCTGTTTAAATTAGACTATCTGAATGACATTTATAGTTAGAAGAGTGATTTTAAATATGATGCATAAGAATGAAGCACATATAAGATTTATATTTAAAAATAATTTAAGTAGAAAAATATTTATTAATGCTTATGTTTTAGATTAGCCTTGAAGGCATTTTCTCCCTGAGGCAGTTAGCTCTTGCTTGCTTTGCTTTAATCAATTAACTGAATAACTATTATATTAATCCTGTATACTATATATTACTGTTTATTCTTCACAGTAGTTCTGGCATTTTATTCTTGCTTAGGTGTCAATCTTACATTCATGTAACCCTTTCATTTATAGTATAAAGTGGTTCAGACATCCTCAATAAATCTGAAAAATTTAGTTATGGAAATGTATGTATAGTAGGAATATATTGTATTTAAGTGAATTTCTGTTCTAGCAATCTTTGCTATCTTTATCTTCCTTTTTCCCCCCGGATGGTTATTTTCTGACAATTCTAAATATTGTCAGTGACTTTTGGAACATGCTGTATTTTCATTTAATGTCATGGAACAAGTAGAAATCATCACCAGAATAATTTATTTATGAGCACAGAATTGCTTCCTCTGAAAAGTTTGAAAATATAAATTTTAATTAAGCATACATTTATACTGTTAAACTGTGTATATTAAATAGGCATAAATATAATAATTATATAAAGTAATACAATTGAGGTTTAGCAGCAAGTCAGCGAGCTATAGAATAACTGGGATTTTGAAGGTTTTCAGATACAGTAAACAAAGAGTGAAATTTTCCATCTAATGGAATTTGTGGAGAAATATGGAGACAAGTTAATAAATGAATTGTAATTGAATAATACAAATTTCTCATTGTGATTACAATTCCTTAATCATGAATCAACTAGCAGATGATGAAATCCATATTATGGTTCTAAATCCAGAAAATGTCACTACTGATAGTAAAGAAAGCAGACAGGTTGAGAATGAAAAATTTTGATTGACAATTTAGTGGGAATTCTCAAACAGCAATTACAAGATTTGAAAAATAGAACTTTGTATCTGAACAAAAAATTATGGTTGTCTCTAGAATTAAAGAGAAAGTATTATCACAAAAAACAAAACAATTTAAACAACCTATTTAGAAAGAAGTATTTAATAAAGTGAATAAGTAAGTATTAAACATTTTTTGTAAATTTTGATTCTCTTAAGGTCATAAATGCTTCATTATTTCATACTTTTAATTTTATAATTTCTAAGTGACATCTTACAAGATTTAAACTGGTGATCTGTTTGGGATCCAGAAAAATTCAAAATTGGGAATCACTGAAGTTCCAACAAATCCGGATCATGGTACTGTTACTATGTTTAAAACATACATTATATTTTATATTCTAGGTGGAAGATTTGGCACAAGAACAAGAAACTTGGTTGGATAAACAATTAGAAGAAGCAAAGTCTGGGAATTATAAGCATGTTATAATATTCCAACATATTCCTTGGTTTTTAAAGTGTCCTGATGAGAAAAAGGAATACTTTAATATCATACCTGAACTTCGAAAGAAAATGCTTGAAAAATTCTATGAAGCTAGTAAGTAAATTGTTTTAAAACTAAATTTTTAACCTTTGATTCTTAGATAAGTTAGTTTTAATTAAAAGTTTGCATTACATAAATACTTTCACTAACATACAACATACTTTAAGAGAAAGTAACAGTGTTGATACTGACACTGTAGAGACCTAAAATTCCATAAAATAAGGGATATTTATGTAACTTGATTGGTAATCGATCTGCCCATAAGAAAGATAATAAGTAATATGCCCTGAATCTTTTTTCTGCTTTTTTATCCACTAAATTTTTAACTAAAAGTTTCATAAGTCTTTTAAGACAGTATTTGATAAATCTTAGAAATGTATGTTTGCACTTCTACAACAATTGCATTATCAGTCATCAAGCATTTGAAATTATTAAAAGTATTTCAGAAATAATTTCTTCTTTGAGACTAATGATTTAATTTGAATTTTTCAGAACTTAAAATTATCCAAATTCCTTTCTGTTTGAAAGATCAGTATAATTTTTAGATAAAGGAGAAACTTTAAATGTTCTAAATCTGTTCGGAATCGGTCATGTATTTTAATTATAATTAAGCATATTTTTTAAAAGGTGGATATTAAAAAGTATTGAAAGTAGGTCATACGTAAAAAATTAGGTCTGTGATAAACACATTTTATTGATTTATTTTGGATATAAGGAATAAAATGTATGTTCAGTAATATGAAGTTTTAGAGTTTTTTGTTTTGTAGGAAATTTATTTGAGGATGTTTGATTATGTAGAAAATTTGAAATGTTTGATTATGTTTAATATGTGATGTAATAAATTTATTTGATTATTTTGTGAATTTATCTGAAAGTATGCTGTGTGACTTTTGCATTAAAAAGTGTAGAATTTTTATTGTTAATTCATTAATTTGTAATAAATGTGTTTAACTACCTGAACTTTAATGATATGGAGAAATTATGAAAGGTTCGATCTTTTTTTTACAAAGTCTTTCCATCCAAAGTGATGAAGCTATAAAGCTTTGTATATTATTTTTATTGACAGTTGTATGTCTAAGGTATGTGTAAGAATGTAAAATCTGTAGCCACTTTTATGAAACATTGTGTATGTATATGTATGTTTATTGTTTACAAAACATTATGTATATGTCTGTAATAGGCAAGATATACTAATATGAATTAAATGCATATTAGTATCCATTAATTATTCCAAACATGCAATATATCTAGTATATATTACATGTTTGGAATAATTAATGGATACTAATATACATTATTTGTTTCCCCTTAATCATGACATTAAGTATTTCCATATGCTTTTTTCTCCCTTAGATGTTAGAGCAATATTTTGTGGCCATTATCATCGAAATGCTGGAGGTTTTTATAAAGATCTGGAGGTAATTGTTACGTCAGCTGTAGGATGCCAGCTTGGAATAGATAAATCTGGATTTAGGGTTGTGAAATTAGGTGAAAATTCCATTGATCATAAATATTATGCATTTGAAGATGCTCCTAAAACCATAACTTTTGACTAAAAATTTTGTAAGGGAAAAAAAAGTCCTGCACTTAAATGAACTGAAAATTTTATAGAACTGTTACATTTGTTAACATGCTACTTTTCTACAATAAGTTCTTCATTTAGAATGTGAAGAAGATGTATGGAAAAAACAATAATCCTTTAGATTTTTACATTCAAGAATCTAGTCCTTAAAGTTAACAATTGTGAGAAAAATATTTTTCAAGATTTTGCTGAAAAAGTTGAATTAAAAGCATAGTATTAAAGGAAAGAAGATATTATATATATACTTACTTAATTTCAAAAAGATTATTATGTTCTTTAGCATTTTTAAATTAATATAATTGTTTTATTGTATCTGAAGACTGAACAAAAAAAAAAAAAAAAAAAAAAAAAGACTGAAGAAATGTATAAAAAATATAAAAATTTTTTTACATGTCTTTTAGTACACTGTTCGTCAGTTTATGTTTTTCAGTAACTACTTTTTTATATGATGCTGGAATAGTGGAATAATGAAATATGAAAGTAAATAATTTGTAATTGAAATATTTATAGAAAGTAATAAAATATAGATTTTTGCTATATGAAAGCTCTTGATAACATAACTATTTGTATGGAATATATTTAACAAAATCTAAAACATTTTTTATGATTAGGCATATGCATCTTTTATGATGTTTATGAAATTAGTTATTACTTTCAATTATTAAATAAAAATTTGCAGGAACTATGGCTCTTGCATTTACTGAATAGTTAGAATAAAAAAATTCTAAAATTTGATGTTCGTAATTATTTTTGTCTTTCATATTCTCACAGTTTATATAATCATTGTAATAAAAATTATTTATTTTCATATGTAATATACTATTCACACTATTTGTTTTCATATTTCCAGAACAATTTTTGTGTGTAATCTTGTTGCAAGAAAAGAGGTTAAAATGAAGATTTGTGAAAAGATTTTTTAAAAATCTATTAGTGAATTTTGTTACATTTACAAAGTGCTTTATAATAAACATATATTCTACTGTTTAATATGTGTTATGTGTTCCTTAGTATATTTTCCTTATAATGCCATTGACTTAGCAACCAGATATAAAATTTCTGGGCAGCAGTTGTTATTTTTGTTCACTTTATAAATCTTGCATTGACTTAGTGATATACATTTTTGATAAAAATTCAAGAAATTATCATTGAACATGTTAAATAAATTGTAAGCTGATAAAATAAACAAAGATAAGTTTTTCTGCTTTTGGATAACTGAATATACTTTTTTAGCTAAACATCTTTAATACTCTTTCAGGTGTTTCAGATAATATTTTATTTTGATATTTTCAAATAACTTATATTTTTGTTCTAACTAAGCAAAGTACTATTAACAGTAGGAAAATAAATGAAAGATCTTAGTCCATGTAGATTAACCATAAGGTATAAAATCTTTCATTTACCTTTCTAATTATAATAGTACTTTGTTTATTAGAACAAAAACATTTAAATTAAACTTATTAGAACAAAAAAAATGTCATTTGAAAAGATATGCATTTGGAAAACATATATCTTTGATTTACTCTTTTCCCATTAAAATAAGACACACAGAATAAAATAGCTGAGAGTTTAAAATTGACAAAATATTTGAGTTGATTCTTCATCAAGGTGTAGAGTTGTTAGGTTTATTTTGGAACAGGACACATTAAAAAAAAAAAAAAAAAAAAAAAAAAAAAAAAAAAAAAAATGCAGTGCTCTCACCAAGATTTAAACTCTGGACCTCTTGATGCTAGCTGAATGTACTTCAAATTAAACTATGAAGGCACATGGTAAGAGGAGAAAATTCCTTTCAAATGTATCTTCAGTGCAACTGATTGTTTTGTACTGGAGGTTTGGAATGAAAGAGTAAGTAAATGTTGGTATTTAACTATGACTTTCCTGTTCTTATTTTTAGAGTTAAATGTTACACTATCCATTCTAGGAATGATTTCTGAGTTATAGTGAAAGTTACTAGATCACTGAATGGATATTTTTTATGCTGAGTTTTGGAACACTGAATTTATTTTTGGCTTTTAATGGCTTTGATATCTTAGTAATGACTGTTCAATAACATTTAGAAAATCTTTTTTTATTTGAAAAGGAAAGCAGAACGATATGATTTCCAACAGATCTCTGTTTTGCTAAAATTCAGTTCACAGAATTCAAAATTTTTATGAAATTTGTCTCAAGTTTACATATGTGTAAGTAAACACTTTTCTGTTTGTCCTGCATCTGTGTCATGAGTAGTGGAACTTAAAGAAAACTATTTGCAGAGCATTTAAGAAAGAGATAAAAAAATTTAGAAAATTAGAAGAAAATAAATAAAAAAAATAAATTGTTAAGAACATCTAAAATTTGATTAAGTAATTATTTATGTGTGCCTTTAAGCAAAGTTCTTCCCTTTTATTTATCATTATAAAAAAAGAGAGAGAGCGAGAGAGAGATAAAAATTTTCTGAAGGATTATACTTCATGTGTATTAATTTTTGACAGCTATCAAATATTAACTTGTAATTCGAAGGATCAGATAGAAGTTTTTTGGGTTGCAGAAATCGATTTTTGAGAGATCTGTTTATGTCAATTAACTTATTATCCAAACTACTTGTATCATGCAATATCTTTTCTGTAATGACTATCAAATCTCAAGCTTGTCTATATGGTAGGTAGGAAAAACCTTAGGTTTCTGTATTTCTGTTTTATTTATAATGTATTATAAAAATTAGATTTATTATTGAGACTTCAAGAACGAAGATTATTGAGATTTTTTTTACTATAACTATAGTCGTATTCAGCTTAAAACAGTAAAATATATCTATATTTAATCCCTTCTGAAATAAAAAAAATTAGAAACTAGCACAAATGGTGAATCATTATTATCTCAAAATTTTAGTTCGAATATTCGGAAGCTCATGGAAATATTCCGATAAAGGAATTATCTTAAGGCAAGAGGAATAGCTGTATGTGCTGCCGGCAGTAGCGTGGCTAAGGTGCTATAAGGGGGAACATGTATTCCCGGGCGCAGCATCCAAGGGGCGCCAAATTTAATGTTTCGAAACTTTAGAATGAAATGTTTTCAATTATTGTCACAAAACCTTCAGTTGTCCGCTGACGCTGAAAACCCTAGCCACAGCTCTGACCCTAGCCACGGCCGGTATATCTGAAAATAGTTATTTTCTGTCGATCTGCAGTTTATTTCTGAAAATAGGTAAAACAAGATATATTATAACGTATTGTAAACTAGATTAAAAAGAACTAGGCATTATTTGATTTTAGTAAATACAGCCGAAAATCTGGCCACCGTAATAATCGGAAGTAGTTCAGTTTTAACTTATTTTAGATTATAAAACATTTAAAAATATTTATACGTAGGCATTGTTATTCAGTAAAGAAGTCCGACGTAAAAGAATGTTTTGATTTCTGGAATTTTTCACGTAAAGGTACAAAAATATTCTTAATTAAAGTACGGGATGTCAATAATTTATTCACGGGATAAAGATATGTTTTAAATAATACAGAATAAGAAAAGGAAAAAGGCTGAGTGAATTTTATATTAATACACTTCAGCATGAGCACTATTTAGTTCCTCAAATATCAAGTCTGCTGTCAATTTCTCCCGACGTTGTTAAGCATTTGTGGAAACACAGTAGTTGTTTCAGTAGTGATTCGATTTTTTAATTCTTCGAAGTTGTGAATCCCTGCAACATAAACTGGGTCCTTTAGGTATCTCCACAGAAAAAAGTTAAGTGGTGTAGCGTCTCGAAAACGGGGTGGTTTGAAATTGGCCACCTTTTACCCATTGACGACTCGGAGATAATCAAGGGACCAATCATTTAGTTATTAGTTACTGCGCACCAAACGTTAATTTTAGGGTTACCCAGCTCAATTTCTCTCACACAGTGCGGGTTTTCTGACCACCAAATCTTGCAGTTATGTCGCCTAAGCTCCCCTAAAACATGAAATGCTTCATCAATGACTATAATTTTCTGAAGAGCTTGATCGTCATTACTATTACGGTCAAGAATGTCTACAATTCCTTACAGACTACTCGATCATTAGGTTTGATTTGTTGACAAATCTGTGAATGGACTTACTGGGACTTTCTAAAATAGCTGAAAAAGTTATTCTATTTCATCTTAATTAAATTATTCCACAGAGATCCTACATTCCAGAAGAACAGTTTGCCTTCCGTCACCTTCAGAGTACTAATTACCAGCTGCTTCGTGTCATCAACTATATTACTGACGGTTTCAATTGTAAGTTCCCTACCGGAGCCATTTTCTTCCACGAGAAAAATTTTCGCTGGAATGCCCCAAGGATCTGTACTTTCACCATATTTATATAACATTTACATTTACGATATTCCTAAGGACCCACAAAGTATCATTGCTCTTTTCGCTGATGATACTGCAATTATGACCCAAGCTTCTACTGTTACTGTTGTCCAGCTCCTTCTTCAACATTACCTCAGTCATCTAGAAAATTGGCTCACTCTTTGGAGGATTGCAGTTAATACCGAAAAATCTAAAGCAATAATTTTTCGCAAATGCCAAACAAATTTCACTCCACCTAGACCTGTTCTGTTTGATGAAAAAATTGACTGGGCTGACGAAGTTAAATATCTAGGAGTCATTCTTGATAAAAAAAAAATGACTTTTCAGAAACATCTCAGGGAAACTGGGAAAAAAATTAATATCATGCTTGCAACTATGCTCCCACTTCTTGGCAGAAGAAGTCATATGTCCGCTTCTAATAAACTCCTCTTGTATAAATCTTTACTTCGACCAGCATTACTCTATGCTAGTCCTATCTGGGGCCACGCTGCCAAAACTCACCTTCAACACATCCAAGTTCTTCAAAACAAAGCACTCAGAGAGATTATCAACGCGCCATGGTTCATTCTAAATTCGCATATCCACTGTGATCTCAAAGTAGATACAATTTAAGATTATATTCAAGAACTTGCCAGAAATTTCTTCTATTCAGGTCTCACTCATCCTAACAACTGCATCAGTTCTCTTAGATGTTTTCCATTCCCCAGAAAAAAGCACAAATATCCATCAGATATTCTCCACCCTTAAAATTTTTTACTCAAAGTAGATTCTTCAGTTCACTGATTTGGACCTTCGACCAGAAACTCAATTTTTTCGTCGACTGATGGACTCCTCTTGTATAAATGACTTTTGCATGATTTTGCATGATGCAAATGACTTTTGCTTTCGTCTTTTTGTTTTACTGATGTTGTTTACGTGATACAGAGTAAAAGGAGGAGCTTCTTTCTGAAACTGAAATTCACTATATGCTGTTAGTTAATACATTTTTCGAATGGCGGAAACATTTTCATCATTGACTCTTGGTCTACTTGCAGTTCCTTTAAAAAAACATGTCCAATCTCTCGAAACTGCTTTAACCATTTTCTAATTGATTCTTCCGTTGGTGGAAGTTTATTAAATTCATGTCGGAATCACCTCTGAACTGTTTTTGGAGACTTTTTTCCCCATAACCAAGGAACACACATTGCTTTTTCTCTGGTAACGGCATTTTGCCTGTAAACAAACAAGTTCCCTGTTGCCATTTCCCCAAATTAGAAGAAATGAAATTCCTTGAACTAAAGATTACATCCATATACTCGTAGATTATTTCATAAAATTAGCTTTAAATTTTTATTATCCGATGATTAAATTATGGCACACTCTATAATAAATAGTTTATTAATTGGAAATTTTACTCGAAAGGAGCTAACAAAAGCTATACCGATTACTTACTAGCTGCACAGAAAGCTGTTTCATAAAATTCTTTACATTTCTTTTTTTAGTCCAAAGGGGCTTTGTCCCTGAAGGACTATTGTTTTCGTTTTGCGATTTTGCGTTGGTTCACTAAATGTCCGTTTCTCTTTTCAAACTGTTGTGAACAAATGTTAGAGTCCTGCATTATATTTAAAGAAATTAAATAATGAAAAATCTGCATAAATATATGTATATTTCTCGCATTGTGATAAAACAATGGTGCACAGAGCCATCGAATTTTGAATGACATAATCCTACTGCGAATATGGACATGTGGAAGCCCAAATTTGAAATTTGGAATTTGTTTTATTATCGATTTCATATTTTGTAAAACTTAACATTTTAAGATATGAAATAATTTTTGATTAACAAACTCAAGGATTTCAAAGCGACCAACGGCAACGTTGTAAAGAAAAAACATTTTTATCTCCAGCACGCGAGACTCTGTGTCGGAAATTCTAAAGATATGCTCAGTTTAAAACTATTTTGCGATATTGCTCTTGAACTGAATTTTATGGCATTCTGTAACTTAATCGCTTATTTATTAATTTTACAAAATTAAGCACCAAAAAATAATAATTAAAAGTAAAAAGTAAAACCTTTAGATTGGTGCAGTTTTCATATAAAACAAAAAATGAAGTTTTATATAGAATTACTATCAGTGTAGGGCTTGTCTACATTTATTCTATATTAAACATGGCATGCGTCTTTTCGAGACAGCTCTGTGTATTTATAACTCCGGTGAACAGAAAAGGTTATGGAAAACTAATATCTAAAAAAGCAAATCTTGATTAACATTATCTGATATACTAAGTTCAGGTCAGGATTAAGGAATAAAATTTCGGAACTACTCTGATATGCGCCCTCAAGTCGCCCAATTTCTCGCCAAATATTTTTGGCGAGAAACTTCACGCTGCCATATTACTATCTAAATTTTTTGTCTACATTTCGAACTTTAAGCCTAAAATGTCTCCAAAAACACGTTTTTTGCACATGCAAAAACTACGTTTTGAACACACGATTTAAGCTAAAAATCCGGAACAAAAACAAAAAATTTAGATAGCAAAAACGTAAAATTTCTAACCAAAAATATTTGACGAGAATCCATGTACACAGCGACATGTTTTAACTTAAAAAAACATCTACGAATGGCACACTGTAGGCAACGAACGAATCTACGAACTACGCACACCTCGCTTTAATAAATTAACATAACAACAATAAATTTCAAAGAATACCATGTACACAGCGTTCTGTTTCAACTTTAAAAAACATCTACGAATTGCACAATCTACACTAAAAACAAATCAAGAAAATAAACTAAAATAAATTTCAGACAATTCAAAAAACAACAATAAAAAAGGGAATTCATACAAAAAACAATGAATATAACATTCTACAAAATAAAAACAATAAAATAAAATGCACTTACCATAATGAAAGCTTCTTTTAAAAGCAGAAAAAAATCCTTCCCCCCTATCTTCTCAGATACAGAGCATACAAAGTCCAAAATACATTCGTTAATAAAATTTCGCCAGTCAAACAACGTCTGTGAAGAAAACTTCCACGATTTTGCTATATCACATGCCTTCCTACGATTCAAAATTTCGAAAGTAACAATAAAAACTTCCTCCAACGTTAACTTGCTATACGAAAACCAAGATCCAAACCTTAAACTCCGCTGACACCCACATACTTTATTAGCAACAATTTTACTGCAAACCCACACAAGTCTATCAGAAACACCTTTTTTCGTCCGAGTTCTCATATCAGCCAAAGAATCTGTAAGGAGATTCCTTACAGATTCTTTGTATCAGCTCCGCATTTCGGACACGTCAAACTCCGTTTTAAAAGTCCCGACTCCCACAGAAATTCCACAAATACACTACGATCCCCATAAATACATCCGTGAACAAAAGACTCGTTAACAACTCCAACATCGTACCTTTACATACTAAATTTACTCTGCACGCAATCTAAAATACGCGGCTGAAACCTTCCCACCACGTCTTTCATCGCAACATAAAGGCCATTTCAAAAACACACGCGACACGAACCAACTAGCAATTTAAACTACTCCACCAAAAGACTTTTCAACGTCGACATGGGTGCCATACAAACACGCAATCGGCCAAAAACCAGCGCAAAACACATATCGCCACATTTGGTGAAATTAGGGCGTTTATCAGAGTTGTACCAAAATTTCTTCCTCACTTTTGACTTGGGGGAGGGGGAAAGAGAGAGAGAGAGAAGAAAATGACAGCGGGGACAATTCACAGTTTTTCTTATTAAAACAAATACCGTTATGTGTATTTCGTCTTATATGAAGTATGTGCTTATATTATTTAACAGTTACGCAAGCCCTGACAAAAGCCGTCATTATTCAAAAAGTAGGCTTCTGAAATTCTTGTTCTTCCACACTTTCACCTTAAAATGCAGTATTTAATTCATGGGGAAGACGATGTCTTAAAATTTTGTTGCGTCGATGTCTAACAGGTCTAGTCTTTGACCTTGATAGATTCAAAGAAATGAAGCTGTCATTCAAAGAATGGAGATTCTTTGTGTCATTTTCCTTCTTCGTTTGGTGACGCCATCTGTATTTGGAGAAGATAACTATTTCTTGTTCTACAGAACATTCTTTGTACTTTTGGCGTGCGATGGCGCTACGAGCAAAGATCAGACGTTCTTTTTGCTGTCCTATTGCAAGGATAGAAGTTAGTTTGATGATTTGAGCGATAAGACTAGAAGTTAATTCTAAGTTTGAACTGTCAAATTGTCAGTGCCGAATCTCAACGGCGAGAGAACTTTAGTCATTGGAGATTTTAAAGAGGTGGTAATACAGAGTCATAGAATGATGGAATAGCGAAAGATGTTTTTAAGATATGAAATTGTGAAAATTATGGAAAGACAGGACAAGATAGATATTAAAATTATTGCAATGGCAACGTTGTACAGAAAAAAAAAAAAAAAAAAAAAAAAAAAAAAAAATTATCTCCAGTGCACGAGATGGTGTATCGGAAATTCTAAAGATATGCTCACTTAAAAATTATTTTGCGATATTGCTCTTGAATTAAATTTTATGGTTTAAGTGCGAAGAACATGATATTTAATAAATAAAGGTAACACACAAAATGTTAAAAAAATGCCCATTTGAACGTAATTTAAAATCTGAAACATTTCGGATATTACGCATATTATCTAAATAGGTTTTAATTCTGAGTCGATTTTCATTGGCATCATAAAGATACCTCAAGCAGAACTGGAGAACTGAAGTTTCGGTTGACAGAATCCCCTGTCCCTGTAGTTTGACAGTTTTATGCTAAATTGGTGACGTTATAAAAATTCCTAGAAAAGAAATTTTCTAAATCCCAAAGTAATTTTTCTGAGAAATTTCAAAAGTACTCACTTTGCTTCTTGAATAAAGTTTTATATAAAAGGCATAAGTTGCAACTTGTTAGTTTAGCTCAGAGCTGTTTGTTAGTTCAGAGTGTTTGTTGTTCGGCTTAGTATCTTGTTGTGCAAGAGTTTTGCTGCTAAGCTTCTGGCTCGGTGATTGTTACTTTAAATTTGGTTTTGCAAGCGACTTTAGCGATGCCCGCTATTATTGTCGCATGAAGGAGTATTTCGCCAGTCTTTGCTTTTCTGCTTGAGCTATTTGAAGCTGTATTTGTTTCAGTGAAGTTTAAATTTTCTCTATTCATCTGGCTTACTTATTTTAAGAAATCTCTCCAAACTCGTAGCACACAACAGCATTGTTTTTTTTATGATTTCTTATATGTAAAATGCAGATTATTGCTATTGTAGAACTAAAGCTATAGGGTATAGACAGAAACGCTCTACCGAACCTTAGTCACATATGGTAATTTTTTGATAGTTTGGTGACGTTCAGGAAATTTCTGGAACAAATTCAAGAAACAACAAACAGTAATTACGATTTACCGTACATAAAAGGGCTTTTTATATTCAGATGTAAATAAAGTATATATTTTACCTTCCGTAGTTCTGTCTTAAAATTGTGGATTGTTTTAAAATTGATTAAAATTGTGGATGTGGATTAAAAAGTAAATTAATGCCTGGATTCTGCACGGTGAATATTAATGAAAATGATTAAAATGCTATAAAGGACAGAATTTTTTTTAAAACTTTATTATTTGATTAAAAAGCAACGAAACCTATTCTAGAAGTAGAAAAATATCTCATTTTTGATGGGCAATAGTATGCCATTGAAAATACAGAAAAGAAACACAGTGAAATTCAGCTAACATTATGCTAAAGGAGAGAGGTGATGGTTTATCAGTTTAAAAAAGTTATGAAAATCTACATAATGCGAACAAACAAGTGCTGAAGCGACATCTTTGCTGCTAAAAAATTGCCGTAGATTATTTCGCATTAAGTTTGTTTTTCCTGTAAAAATTGTAAAATGATTAGTATCTGAATTAACCATTTAACCTGAGCGAATATATATGACAATATTTAAAGATCCATCACCGTGGTTTATGAACTCATGTATGGGCTAATAAAAATCTGTCAATGTCAGCCATAAATCCATGTATCAGTCACAAAAAATCGTTTCGTATGGGCTACAATCTAGTATATGCATTCATGCGCAAACTTTGAATTATGCACCAACTTAATAAACCCAGCTAGTATTTTATTGTAATAAGTAGGCTATAATAACATACGCCTAGCATTAGACACTAAAGTCTTTCAGATTTATCAAAATATCTATAATTTAGGATTACCTAAATTTAAAAAAATCATTGGCAGCCACTACTTCCCCAATTAACTTTATGTGTCTTTTTTTCCCTTCACATTTGATCAGTAGCTCTGTGTGTTTATCGTACACTGCTGACCATTAAAACTGCAGCACCAGGAAGGAATGATCTGAGGAACGTCAAAATCACATGAAAGGAAGAAGAGGTTGGGATATGCAAATGATTAGCATTTCAGCTCATTTAGACGACGCAGGAGGCAGAAACGACATCTGAAGCACTGCATAAAAATAAAGTTGTGTAGAGGATTTCTCGTTCGGAAAGCGCTTTGTAAGGTTGGAGTTTGCTCAGAATATCGTGTAATGCCTCGAATAACAGTAAGGAATGCTTACCAACGAGTGTCGGAATTTGATAGAGGCAGGATTGTTGCCTATAGAGAGTGTGAATTATCATTCCGTAATATCGCCCGTCGCACTGGTTGTCCAACCACTGTCATGCGAATATGGAATCAGTGGGTTGTTGAGGGTGATACTGAACGGCATGCAGGATTTCAACGCCCTCCCAAGAATAACTTCCGAGAGGACAGACATATTGTGAGGTCAGCCCGGCAAAACCGTCACGGACCATTAGTCAGGAAATAGGCATGTTTGCAGCACGCCCAGTATCCGCTCGTACGGTGCGTAGTTGTTTGCAGCAGCGTGGACTATCAGCAGGGCAACCATTACTTCGGCTTCCCTTGACAATGCAGCATAGAGAAAGACGGCAACTCTGGTGCGCCGAACGACAAAGCTGGATACAGGAGTGGCACAATGTCGTCTTTTCAGACGAGTCCCAGTTATGCGTGCAGTATTCTGCAGTGTCCGAGGAGACCGCACGTCGTCTGCTTGCATTTGATATCGGTATAGGTCCCTGCACCTGGTACGATGGTTTGTGCAGCCCTTCGATACATGACACGCACATCTCTAGTTCGGGTCAACAGTAATTTGAACGCAAATCGGCACATTTCTGACATCTTACATCCAGTGTTGTGCCGTATCTTCGAGGCTTGCCAAACGCCATCTTCCAACAAGATAATGCAAGACCACATGTTGCACGTCTTGTTCTGACATTCCTCGATACACACGATATTAGATTGCTGCCCTGGTCTGCACGATCTTCAGATCTGTTACACATTGAAAACATCTAGTCATGAGTTGCTCAGAGACTGGGTTGCTGAGACACCACCCTTCTCCAGCTAATACGGTTGATGAAGTGTGGCATAGACTTGAAGAAGCATAGAATCAGTTGTCCGTTTCTGTCATCCAAGCCCAGTTCGACTCCATGCCTAACCGGGTAAGGGCCGTTTTAGTTTCCAGGGGTGGCAGCTGTTTCTACTAATTTCGCACCCTTGTAAACCCCCAAACGGCTTACAAATTTAATCATTTTTGTATTCATGCTATATGCTATACTGTTTACGTGCATTCAATATCTTTTTTGTATTTGCTTTCCTTCATGGTGTTGCAATTTTAATGGCCTGCAGTATATTTAAGAAGATGTAATTAGAAAAGCATGTCTATATCGGATTGGCTGTCAAAATGGAGCATTTTACAGATGTCAACCCTAATGCCTACTATTATATAATTTTAAAATAAAAACTATGAACATTCTTTTAAAAAATTACATTAAACAAAGTTTGACTTTGTCTGAGATCAGTATATGAAAATGAAGTTTTAAATTTCTTAATGCATCCTGATCTTAATGCATCCTGATCAAGCGTAGACATTAGGGTATAATATTTGGGATATTTTGGCGCATTGCCTTCTAAAATCGGGCAGTTTGTGTGTGTCAACAACAGCATATGCGATTATAAAGATAAATTGATAATTTTATTATTTAGTTTAGGAACTTTTTCATGCACAGAAGTTCCAGATTTTCTGTAAACTTCAAATAAATAATGCTTAGTTTTAAAATAACACTAAAATAAATTTCAGACAAATAATTCTGAAAATCATCGATCGATGGCCTCTCGTAGGCAAATAAATAAGACAGCCACGAAGAATTTATTTAGCATATTTATTCACAGTACACATTTTATAGCGCATACTTTTTCTTAGATTTTAAAACTTTAAACAGCATGAAATATAGCTTAATGTCCCCCTTATTGTTTTCGAAAATAAAGCCTAATTTAACTAGTCAGTGAGCATGTTCTATTGGGACTTTTTTCGTTAGTATTTAATAGACAATACCTCAATTTATTTTTTGTGTACCATAATTTCATTTTCTATTCTGATTTATGCATCAAAATAGGAGAAAGAAACAGTAAACGAAGAAAAGTAGGGATGTGTCATTTGCTGGTTGAGTACATTCCTGACAGCAGTAAAGAGGAGCATAGCTTGTTAGTGCCAGTCATTGTTCAGTAGCATCTGACACATAAATAGAACAATATTATGTTTTCTTTCTATTTCTTACTGGCGGATTATTTTGTCTATATTTCTTTATTTTCTCCTTTTGGTATTTGATCATTTTCTCTCTAATCTCCCGTTCTGCTTGATGGCACATTTTTAATATTTCACATATTCAATTCACGCTGCTCTTTTTTTCCCTTGCAAAACATTAGCTCTTTTATTCTAATAGTATTTGGATTTCCATGGGTATTAAGCTTCAAATTTATAGCTTGATAGAAAGATTGAGAAATCTCGAGTTACCGCACCATACCTGCATACTCACACTTAAAAATGGACAGAAATAAAAGTTTCCAGATTAGATTACACAGAGGAGATACTAAGCTATATATGCGATATTTTGGCGCCTTAATGAAACTACCTTCATTAAGACTTCTCAGCATGGTTTATATTGTTATAAATATATATTGTTGCGTTCTACGGGTTCGTGGATTTGGAATAATTGATAATAATACTTGATGAAGAATCAAAACATAATTTATTCACCAGTAAGCACTATTACACAGGACAGTTCCAAAGACACCTTTATACTTGTCGAAAAACTACGGCAAACACACTAAAATAAACAGCAACACAGCCTTCAAGTTATAAGGGTGAAGACAGCTTCACGGCAAAGCAATAAAGTACATTCCCGACTCGGTCGATCGCTCTCTTGCTAATCTATGAACTCGTGATACTACTTTTTCCTCGTACAAACAGGTTTTATATAGATAGCTTCCTTCGAGAATATTCCCGAGAAAACTCCTAAAAATGCGTTCTAGAATGTTCTCGTTCCGTCTGTGGCACATCGCCAATTTTTATCGATAAATATCTCCAAATGGGTGATTTTGTGCCAAATCTGGCAACTCTTTCCCTGCCATTTTCTGACACCCCTAACACCGCTTTAGAGTAAACGCAATTGTTCTGGTTTGAATGGAAACTTTTCTCTGCCTCGGAATGGCAATAGTCAGAACTTGATTTTCGATTTGTTTTGATGAAGCTCGAATACTGCTGATGAGGTGTTAAATAGATTCTAAAGTAAACGCAATTATTCCGATTTGAATGGAAACTTTTCTCTGCCTCGGAATGGCAATAGTCAGAACTTGCTTTTCGATTTGTTTTGATAAGTGATAAGTGACGGAGGGCGTGGGCACCATCCCTCTACCATGATGGTAATTGGTATAGCGCCACGTCCTCCCTTATCTAGAGTCCGGCTTGAGGGGCCACACGCGAGCCTCGCACAGGACGCCCTGTCCCAACGCCCGGACCGTACCGTCAGCAGTCATGCCGACCAAATGCCAACGGGGTGGACTCCCGTCCAAAGTGTCCGGGCCCAGCGTATATTGAACTCCAATAAAAGTTTACATGGCCGAACAGAGGCAGTAATACATTCGTTTGATATCATTGTGCATAAATGTCACTCAAATGCATAATAATAATAATAATAATAATAATAAATAAATAAATAAAATAAATTAAAAAATAAAATAAAATATATTAAAAAGAAAAAAACCCATGCATGAATACCTGAGAACTTATTGTGTGTGCATTTGAGTACTGAGTACAACGTTACCTGGATATTGAATACATTTAATTTTAGCATACTTTTGTAACATGTTCATTCGTACACACCGACCTAATTAACCACATAAATACGCACATAAATACACACATAAATACACTTAAAGACATAATAAATAAATACCTAAATACATAAAAACCTGAGAACTGGTTACGTGTGCACATGAGTGCTAAATACAACGTAACCTGGAGACTGAATGCATAAATATTTGCATACATTTGCGACATGTTCTTTCGTACAAATCGACCTAATTAAAACACATATATACACACATATATACATAAATTCACAAATGCCGCTTAAATACATAATAAATAAACACTTATATGCCTGAGACCAATTATGTGCGCACATGCGTACTAAATGCAATGTTACCTTGAATCTGAACACATAAATAATAGCAATCTAATAACTTTACATATTATGCATACCCCTGTTGTAAATATATATCAGCATGTTGCCAATATTTACTTTACGCATTTTTACTTATTGATACTTATATCTTTGCATAATTATCATTACATAATTTATATATATTGTAACCTAACTAATCGTGCCAAAGCATGTGTCTCTTCAGGCTGCTTTATGCTACTATCACTAGGCACTTTGACATAAATCAACACCTAATGCCGAGAGTTTTGACATTATGTTGCAGACTTTTCGTACCAAATGTTTTTGTTTTATTAGGTACTTGCAATATGCCTGAGTGTTTGTCGAGGGAATAGTCAGATGTTGCCCAGCAGTAAGTTGGCAAGTAGTCACATAATGTTCCGGCGTTCCTTGTGAGCCGCAAACGCATAAGTCAGTGTTACTGATTCCAAAGCGTTCGAAGTAAACTGGGAATGGACCATGGCTGCTGATATACCGTATTAGTTGTGGGTTCCCGATGTTCCTTTCCGGGTCGACATACGCAATGTGGAATGCGGTACGTCGCCCGGTAGTGCTTGAGTCCCACTCCTGTTGCCACTTAGACAGAACTTGCAACCTGATAGATCTTTTGAGATGTGAGAGTGGCCATGGAAGGTGGATGAACTCGCCTTTGGAGTTGGTGGCAGCCTCTTTGGCCTGTTGGTCTGCTATTTCATTCCCTGTGTGGCCAACGTGAGCCTTAATGCATTTAAGGTAGATCTCTTTATGTGGGTTATCCCTGAGACTACGTTGTAAATCGGCGACCATTTCAGAGCTGTGATCTGGATTGGCGATTTAGTTGGCATTTACATTCATCGTAAAACTCGGTTAAATGTGCAGTGCCATTCGTCTAATAATCTAGCGTACAGCAATTGTGAAATGAAAAATCGGCATTTCAATCTGCCTTTCTATACTATATCTTGCCTTTAATGTGAGCATGGTAGGAAATGCTAGTCACAGCACATATAAACCATAGCACATTCACCCGTTAGTGCAAAATTCAAGCTTGTTGCTCGCTGTCTTCGAGGTATGAAATTTTAATAACCAGCAGCATACACAACTGAAGTATTTAGAATAGAAATATTATTCAAATGACATCATATGCGCAATTTATGATGGATCATATTTCACACTGACTCATCACATGATCGTAATATAAATTATTGATTATAAGACGATACCTCGCTCTTGTAAACTTAATTTTGCACTTGGATCACATCTGTACTTGCTATTCTCACTTAAGGAAAGTTTTTGGAGTTATTAGTAGCAAAGCAAACATTTAAAATTTTATAATTTCTTAATGTTACATCTTTGAGCTAAAAACATAAATAAAAACGAAAGCTGCATTTGCAGAAGTATGTAGAAAATAAGAATTAATAAAATCGATTTTATATGTCAAAAAGTATTTGAATTTTCCTGCATTCGAAAATCTAGTTGAAGCGAAAGCATATATTAGAAATTTTGCGTTTCCATTTAAGTATTTCTGCTCATTGATTTTGATTAAACTGACCCACGCATTTTGATTAAATCGATATTTCTTACTGAAAGAATCAATTAGAGTGTATTGTCAAACATATTGAATTGAAATATTTCCTTGTTCTCAGGCATCACAAGTACGGGGGGGCTCATAAAAAACTTCTCCGATATATGAATTTCTAGAGGCCTATCCGCTCAACCAATCGAATTGAAATTTCAGATATTGATATTTAAAAGTGCATGCTCGAGATTGTGATAATATAGCTCTCAAGGTTACAATGGGAAAATTTTCATTTGGCAACACTCACGGTTTTCGTTCCAAATTGATTAGCGCACTACAAAACAATAAATGCATTGGAACGATACACGTACAACGAAAATTGCCGGGGTAGAACACTTGCAAAGAAAAGCATTGTAAAGGGTCAATGATAAAACAAGAGAGGAGGTGCATTAACGCACTTTGCATAATTTACAGGGATAGACAGTAGACGTACTAATCGCAGAACACCATGCTCAAAACATTGCTTGTGGAAAACCTTTAATAAGTAGCGATGGAAGATTGTTTTTTCAATCAGGTGTTCGAACGTGTTAACACGATGACGCTTACAGGGAAACAACGCGGTGAATTGATAAAGCTGTTTTATTTGAACAATGGAAATGCTGCCAAAGCAGCGCGAGTTCATCCGCGAAATCGTAAGCTAAGATGAGACTCATATTCCTTAACACGTTCACTGCCAACCACGAGTTACCTCGTAGGTCGAAGTTTGTGTTTAGGCGCCAGCTACGAGTTAATTCGTAGAATAGTTTTGTTTTACCTGCGCCACATAGGATACCGCCAACTACTCGTAGTTATTTATATAATATTTTATGTAATTATTAAATTATAAACTATTTTATCGCAACAACCGACTACGATATAACTCATATAATAATTAAAGCAATCAAAAATTATCTAAATTCAATATCGTTTCTATAAATACATGTTTTGTATTTTTATTTTACAATTAGTTAATTAAAATTTGTTGGTGTCCTGCAACTGTTTTTGAAAATGTGCCTCGGTAGCGAACATGTTAAAAAATGCAGGTGGTTTGGTAAAAAAATTTGTAGAAACTGGATGCGCATGTGATAAACCGCGATTCAGAAGATCATATGTTCCACATTATTGCGAAAGTGCGTAATACGATTGCTATACAGGTCCATTCATACTGAAAGAAGTGTTGCCCGCAGTTCGGATGCGCAGAAAATTACAGTCCTAAAGTTTCTACGGCCTGTTCTGCGGATGTTTCCTTATCGGTTCCAGCACATCCAGGTGTTGCAAGCTGCAGATTAGCAACAACTTGTGGTGGACTTTGCGAATTATTTCATCATCCGCTTGGGATATTATTGGACGGAAGAGGCAAATTTCTCCTTAACTGGGAACGTAAACTCCAAGAACTGCGTTCACTGGGCTGAAGAAATTCCTCAAGATGTGTCACCAGTGCCTTTACAAGAAGCTACTGACTGTGTGGTGCGGCATCGCAAGCACGTCCATTTTCGGTCCTTACTTCTTCGAAAAGGTCATTTCCACAGGTATAAAAACGTGCTCCATTACAAGAGCAAGGGTATATAACAATGTTGCAGAATTGAGTAATTCTATAATTGCAGCTCAGAAATATCGTAATGACAATGTATGGATGCAAGATGGTGCTCCTCCACTTGTCGCCACATGTGTTCGACAAGTGCGGCAATAACATGTTGGAGATTGAGTCATCTCCCGTAACTTTGCAATTTCGTGATCATTGCGATCACCCAACCTCACTCCGATGGATTTCTGGCTCTGAGGTTATCTGAAGTCTAAGATGTATGCATCAAATTCATGAGATATTAGAACTGAAAGATGCCACAAAACGTGAAGTTATACAGATTCCTCCTGTGATGTTTCGCGTGCAATGCGTTATCATCTACGAAGGTGAGCACGTTGAAAACTTGAATTCCAGTAAAAAATATTTTCCCTCTCCTCTGTTGTGTTGTCACTGATCTTTCATAATGCTGTTTTTTCAAATGTTTTACTTCAACAATTTTCGTCACCCGTGTATCGTTTCAACGTTATTTATAATTCTCAGTGCGCTGATCAATATGGGCAGAAAAAACGTGAGGATTGCCATTCGAAACTTTCGAAATGTTTTCACTGTAACCGTAAACGTGAGAGCTGTATTGTTTTACATCATCACAATTTCGAGCTCATGCCTTCAAATAACAATATCTGAACTTTTTGATTGGAAGAGCAGATAGACCGCTAGGAGCTCTTATTTTATGACTACTCTGTATATTTGTTTGAGTAAAAGGGGTCATAGTTCTCTTTTATAAGCTTTATCTGATAAACAAATTACTCACTACAAGTAAAATATTTTATCAATTATTAAACTTATCAAAATTATAGAATGAGATAATAATTTCTCAAAAAAAGTGTACTTGAAGAATATTACAACTTTAGAGGAAATATAACTGATTTTTCGTAGAGAACACTTTGTTTCTGTCGCCGTTTATATTATAATTGACTTTCGTATAGCAAACCCGAATAGAATTAGCAAAACTTCCCGGTAGAAATACGTTTAGTAACGAGTTATACAGAGAAGGAGGAGAAGAAAATTTTAAATTTGACTTCATTAACGGTGTATTTAACAACTTCAGACGCAAATGACATCTTAAAAAAAACGTGAATAAATGTTAAATACGTGCAAGAATAGCTAACTGAAAAGAAAAATATGTTTTGAGGCATCAAAAGAGAAAGATGTTATCAACACGTCACACTTCATTCACGCAAAGGAAAAGCACGCAATTACATTCATCAACTCTTGAAAATCTTTATAAAACTACCCAAAATTCTTTCAACGATTTTTTTCTTTATTTTTTAGAATAAAAAATTCCTGTTCTTACAGCCTGCGATTAATGGTGTAAAAATCAAACTCATTCATACATTAGTTACCACCTATCCCCCTTTTAACTCCTCCCAAAACATCGTTTTTCATTTAGGAGAATGGCAACAATTCTTTAAATCGTTCATCTTCCCTATCGCCTTAATGGCATTGCAAGTCGCTTGAAATAACTTAGCAACAGTTACTTGTTTCTCCTCCTATTTTCCCGCTCTGTCAGAGCACTATGAGTGCAGATTTGGCTGTCTAAAAAGAAAGATGAAGAGACAGCGGATGATGAATGGGCTACAGTTTTTTCCCCACATTTTGTTTTTTCACTTCTTATAACTTCAAGAAGAAGGTAAGTTTTTTTTGAATGCATAATAATGTTGGCCACACCAAAATGAAAATTCTTGTTACTTATGTTCATCTCCCCAAAGAAATAAAAACTAAAATAATGAAAATTTACGCATGATAGTTTGGAAAAACAGAAAAACAACACAATGCTTATTTTCCTTGCTTTTTCAGAAAGATGGGAAAAATCATGCACATGCGTGGTTAAATTTTATGTTAGGGAAAAAAAAAGAAAACTCAGCTTCATTTCTAAAAGTTCATAAACCAGACAAAACATCCACATAAGCATTAATTCATCTGTTTGTGCTTCAGTACAGTAGTATTCGTTGATGTATTCTAGTAAGATCCTCGAAGTTAGAATAAATCCAAACCTTTAATATAATAATGAAACTTTTGTTTCATGCACAGTTTTAAAAGAGTTAAACTTTACCTCTTATCTACATACGCACACCTCTCTTCAGAAGTATAAACAGCCATAACAAAGTTGCACGTATGATTGTTCGTAAAGGAAAAATAATAGATTCAAAGTTTTATGGCTTTTTATATATATAGTTTTATAGTCTTTTTTATATACTTCTCGTATAGTTGCATGCGTAAAGCAAACAGAAAAAGTTTTATAAAATAGGATTTTATTTAAAACTCATAAAATATTTAATGAATTAAAAGGAGAAAAAGAATCTGAATAGGACGTTAAAAAATTCTCTTTACAAAACTCTTCTAGAATTTTACATCGCAAACAAACAAAAGCTTATGGCACCTTTGATAAATTTATAAACATAATGACTCCTATTTTGGACAAAGTAATTAAAGTAATATATTTAATTATTTAGGCGCTTAAGCTTTTATTATTTCTGATACAAAATTATAAATGAGTTTTGTAAAGATAACTATTTAATGTCTAGTTCCCATTAAAACCATATAATAATTTATTTTTCTCCTTTCAGTCCATTAATTATTTACAAGTTTTAAACAAAAGCTTATTTTATAAAACCATCTTCTAAATTTTATTATTTTATTTCTTCATGTCTGACACATAATCAATTAAATTATTCCATTGAAAAATCATCTTTCAACAAAGAATAACCTCTTTTTTACTTCCAACAATTATGTAAAAATCCAAATGATTGGAAAAAATCTAGCTCTTTTGCCAAAAAATCAGAAATTATGTTAAAAATCTCATATAAAATTCATTTGAAAGATTTTTCCTGCTGTCTGCAGTGATACAAAAAATTTCCCACAATACAATTACACGTACGGCATTTCGCTACATGCAATTACACAATTCGTCAAATGCCACAATATATATGCCACATATGATAATTTCTAGTATAAATCAGGTGAAAAGTTTTAAGATTTTTAGCCTTATAGTTATAGGACACTTATAGGATCTTTATTGTGTAGAATTAAGTCCAAATCCTTCCCAGCTTGTTACACTGACAAGTGAGGTATTGCTCTGTATGAAATATTATGACAAAGGTCATTTTGACCAAAAAACTTGGCCTATGTAAACTGGCTCAATACTTTAATGGCGCGTTTTTAACGTCGGTTACCAGAATGGCTAAAGCCGGGATATTCTCTGGAAAAGACAGAACGTAAGTTGCTGGCGCCGGTGCCAAAAGTTCTATATCTAAAACATTCAGAACCCTCGGTTTAAATAGTCTACCATCTAATTTGCATCCTGGTGAGTTATCTAATTTGCAACTATAGTAAAAGTTTTGAGTCATAGTAATTGTTTAAGTAATATAAAATACTTTGCATTCGTTCCCAACAGAATTTAAACTGTTCGAAACAAAGTCTTAATGACCTTAAAAGAAATTTTAAGATTTAAAACCTAAATACTTGAGCCAACCTTTACAAAACATTATTTACCTTAACATTATTTCTTAATTCACATTTTCACGTCATTCGAAGAAAATTTTTTCGGAAGGCTTTCATTGACTCATATCTCTCTCCTGATATCTGGAAGGAAAAATAGTTTAGCACAGAAAACTGACATGTACAGTACATACATACAAGAATAACCATTCACAGTTCACGTTTTCCTCTTTAAACTGTTCGGAAACAAAGTCTTAATACTCTTAGAAGAAATTTTAAAATTTAAAACCTAAATACTTGAGCCAACATTTACAAAACCTTATTTAACTTGACATTACTTCTAAATTCACGTTTTCACGTCATTCGAAGAAAATTTTTTCTCAAGGCTTTCGTTGATTCACATCTTTTTCCAGATTTCTGGAGGGAAAAATAGTTCAGCAGAGAAAACTGATCTGTACAGTACATACGTATAAGAATAACAATTTGCAGTTCACTTTTTACTTCCTTGTACGAAGTAAAAAGGAAGTATTGTAATCGCGAAATGTTTCAGGCAGCACATTTAAACGAAAATATCCATTTTGACCGCTATCGAATGCAATTTAACGATGTTTTTGCGTGATATCTGTACGTAAGGACAGAATAAAAGATTCGTTTCTCCAAAAAAATTATAAAACTGCTTTAAAATTAATTCTGAAGAGAATTTTTCGTGGCGTCTGTACGAACGGATGTACGTACGTGCGTATCTCGCATAACTCAAAACCGAGTAGCCTCAGAACGTTAAAATTTTGTGTAGATGTGCATCTCGTATTTTGGTTGCAATCGGCCGCACCAAACGTATATAAATATATTTATATATACATCAACTCTGTTACCCGGCTCAGTGATCTCAGTTTCTTTACTCTTATATGTTTGTAAATTGTACATTTTTTGCTTTAAAAATGATTGAATTATGTTGTTTTTATCTTCCGGTTAAGGTTTTTATGCCTTTAGTATATATGTATGCAATATTTTTAGAATTATCAACAATTTTAAACTTGTTTAAGTGCCGCTAAGCCTTTTTTTTATGGCGGCCATTGATTGTTTACATTTGAAACAGCAGACTAGTGGATTTGTTGCCAATCTAGAGAAACTTAGCTTCGCAACAACAACATTTTCATTCACAATGTTTTTAGAAAACTAATTTAAAGCATCATATTTATTAACTCTACATAGAAAATGCGTAAACTGGTACAGTAGTTGTTATTATTTGGACTTGAATTAGCGACAAAATTTTCTATTATTTACGTACAATCCTTTGGGCTAAAATAGCATAAGCGTATGTAACACACAAACATAAATTCTCAAAAATAGATGATTCTTCAATAGGAAAGCTTCTAAGGTGTATTTAACACTTAAATATCCTCGTTGAGGTAAAAAGAAACTTCAGGCACATATTTTAACATAAGTATATAAAATAAAACTTCTGCTGGAACCAATAACATACATTTTTACTTTTATTTTGTTTTGTGGTAGTCGGCCATTTTTTCCTCCAGGATCTTGCTACAGGTTGGATAAAGTTTATTTATTCGTGTTCTTTTACGAGGGTGATTGTCATCCTGGTTATTTCTTTGCATCTTCCGTTTTCAGTTCGGTCCTTGATCCTAGTCGATTTTCTATGATCTTCGTCGTATTCTGGTGGTGCATATTGTTCTCGTTCTTCTTGTTCTTCGCAATCTCGTCTGTTATCCATCTGTGTTTCCTGTGTAAGATTCTCACTAGTGTATTTCTCAGTTACTGTAGAAAGTGAGTAACCTTAAGAACTAGTTAGCGAATAATCGCTTAAGTTCGTGTGACAAGAAACAACAAGATGGAAGGGTAACTAACCCCTTATTATTCCAATAAGATTTAATAAAACTCCGTCTTAGAGTGTACAATAAAAGCCGACACTTGAGCTTGAACTTAAGAGACTAAGTAATAAACTAAAACTAAGATTAACTAAAGAGATATAGCCGAAGCTATCAAGATTCTAATCGAGTTGGCCCCTTAACTCTATTTGACTACGAAGCTTATCAAAGGCCTGAGTACGGCCGAGGGTAATAACTGCTTTGAGAGAGAGTAGCCAAAAGGCAGACGCGCGGAAATCAGAAACTCTGATTCTCTTTAACTCAGCAAGTAGACTTCGCGGTTTAAATACCGCTCCTCCTTATTAAGTATTCAGAAAGATTCCAAAACTACGTTCTAGGCGGAAGTAATAAAGTTGAAGTTAAGAATTTGACAGGAAAGGAACTTTAACTTAAAATTTAACTGTTAATAAAATTAACATAATCCTTACATCTAGTTGCTGGTTCTTTTAAACTTTCTCCTCATTGGTTTATCCTTTGGCGGCCTTGGTCTTTTCCATCCTAAGTTTCACCATAAATGGCTAGTATTTTCCCCGACAGTGCGCGTTTCATCTTGATGTCGTTTGCAAGGACTTTTTATCTTTTTTTTCCGTCCTTCAAGCTGCGTTTGCTTCTTATTTGGGTAGTTGCGACTTCTGTCAAATACTTGATATTTGCTTTCAGCTTTTCTTATTCTTTTTTGTCTACCTGCACAGTAGGCTAACGCGTTTTGCTAACGCTCTCCAAGGTATGCATCGAGGCCCTACAAAGTGCAGCTGTCAACTTTATGCAAAATATTCAAGGAGTTTTGGATGTTGCAATATCAGCAAGAACAGTTTGCAGACTACTGGACAACAAGAACAGTTTGCAGACCGTTTACTTAAAGCCCTCAACGTTAGCGATTGCAATGCTGTCGGGATAAGGCCTTTTAGATTATTGAATGGCACAGGGCAGTACACAGTGACACATCTCGCTTTTGCTCCACTAATGGAAGTCGTGGAAAAAAGAGTCTGAAGGCAGAGACAAATCCAATCCTTCTGCAACTATTACACTGCTCGACAGCTCTACATCATGTTTTGCAGCGCCATCCGCATAGGTAACCGATCATCTCTGATATGTATTAGTGGCACAATAACGGCTCGACAATATGTGACCTGTTATTGTGCCACTAAAACATATCAGAGTGCTGTAATCAGTTGCACAGCCCTACCTTCAACAGTTGCAAAATGTTGTTTACTAGCAAGATAATGCTCGACCGCACTCGGCATTCATCAGCAGACAAAATCTGATAGATACTCGAATGCTTTCTCGACCACTGAGGTCTCCAGATCTAATATCGATTGAACATTAATTGTACGTGATTCGCCATCGTTTGTTTGATCTGCCCCAGTCTCAGTCGGAATGACGAAATGTGTAGGATGGTTCTAAAGCATATCGTAATCCATTTCTCAGGACATTAGAGAGCTTTCTTTGAGTAGATAACTGTATACCTTTCCCTTGCATTTTGAATTAAGAAGGCTCATGGTAATTTGTAAAATGTATTAAGATGCACATACACAGAAAGAAGTTTGGAAAATTAAGTTATTTAAAAGTAAGTCATGCATAACTTTTACAGCTGTGTATGGCAAAAAGTACGGTATTGTGCTGTGTATGGCAAAAAGTACGGTATTCAAAATTCAGTTACTGACTATATAGTCTTTCACGCTCTTTGGTAACAAAAATTCAGTGAAAACTCTGAAGACTTAGGCAACTTTTTGCTATGTTTTGGAAATTACAACAGAGGCTTGGAAAGGGTGGAAAAGTGTCTTTTAACTCAGATAATTTAACAGAAGGCACAGGTTGTTCGTACAGACCCAGCCAGTACTTATGACATAAACCAAAAATAAAGGACTGAACTAAGTAAACTGCAACCGAAGTGACAAGCCTAATAGCGAGAATAACGCAACGCTGCAGGTAATCTGCTTTCCAGAGAATCAACTAGTAATGTGACCTTCAGCAGGGGGAACAAGCTGTGATTCTACAATCTAAAACTTTAAATATTATCTTTTCCTACATCATTTGAATGCACGGGAACTAGAAATTAGCATACTGTCAGAAAAATTAAAGCAAGAAAGACAGTAAAGGGCATTAACATAAAATAACTGGTTAATAAAAATAAATGAATACTCTACAACTTACTATGTAGATTCTGTATACCTTCATCGACACTAGTTTCGTTTATTCTAGTTTCGTTTATTTACTTCATCGACACTGTTAGAGATACAGTATTGATATATATAAGTGTAATATATTTCAAAATTTAACATCTTAAAATTAAATTTATTAGAATTATGTTTTAGAAAAAATGGTCTAAGACTATGAATTTGAATTGGATTTAAAAACAAATTTTCGTAAAAGTCTTTTAATTTTATATGAAGAATTTTTTCCTAGAAATGGAATTTAGGAATTATTTCATTTCTTCATGATACGGCATTTATATCGTTAATGAATCTAATGAAATATTAAATCATTATTTTGGGGAAGAACTATCCAGTAATATCACAGTTTCCTACTTTTTTTTGCAGTAGGAAATATAAAGGTTGTAGAGCCATTAGGTTTCTTTTGAAATAGGAAACGTCAAAAATGTGCAGCGCTCTCGCCGGGACTCAAATCCTGGACCTCTCAAATGCACGTCGAGTATGCTTCAAATTGCACCACGAAGGCATGCGGAAAGGTGAGAGAAAATTACCTCCTAACACAGTTCTTGACAGGTCATGGACCATTCCCAGTATACCTGAACAGATTCAGACTTAGGGATACTCCTTTCTGCGAATGCGGAGAGGAAGGCGATACGGACCGTTATTACTTCCATTGTGTACATACAAGAACCTGGCACTTGAAGAAACCAGCGGACTGTGCCTGGACAATGTGGACGAATAACATACTCAAAAACAGAGTAGCCCTTGATAAAATAGAGAATATCTCAAGACACTGCCTAAGCAGAAACAACCGTGGATAATATTATAATGTTTCAAATGTTCAGAACTTAAAGCAGATAACTAGAATAACGCTTAGTGCCTTGCAGTTATCAATATGTAAAAACTGTTATTAGTATATAATATTCAACCTTGTTACTCTGGAGTCTTCCCCTCCGTGATGGTATATAATTCCGTTTGGTTCATGTCCGTGGTTGGAAGCTCGCTTAGCGGTGCACTCACTCACTCACCTCATAAGGTAATCTTGATTATATTCTTGAACGATGTTTTTTGGTTTTATGTGATTACGACAAAGCTTTTGAGGGCTATCTGTTTAAGGGGAAGGATATCTTGGAGGACTTTCTAAGGGAAACTGACTCGTATACACGTTACACATGGGGAAAACCACAAAACGCTCATGCAGCCAGCCCGTTCTCAGGATTCGAAGCGTGGACCGAATTACCAGTGTTCAGCAACTTCAGCGCTCTGTCGCTGGTGAGCCTCTTAAATGATGTATTGTCAAAATAGCAACATAAAAAAGTGTTATAATTAGATATGGCTGCATTTACTTCATTTGTCAAAAGTATTTTTTCTGAAATCTTAAAGAACAGGTCAAAATGCATTACTCGTTAAGATATCAAGTGAGGTCAAAAATGGCTAAATCTAAGTTCAGAATTTTCAGAAACTTTGAGACTACCACCGCCACTACTTGAAAGTGAATATACAGTAAGTTTTTCAATAGCATCTGATTTTCTTCCTTTGGTTATGTGGGCTGTAATATATGAGTGAATAAAATAAGCCCGAGCGTGGCCGGCTGAAACAAGGTGGTAAAATTATGATCTGTGTTCAAATTTCGCGATGCAATAAATTTCCTCTCGGCTGTGCAAGCTGTGGACAAAGTACATAAAAACGTGGCTTCTCTTAATACTGTTTTTTGCAAGGCCTAAAGTATCAGATGACGGTTCTGAGCTTAGATAGAATGTTATTTTTATTACGCATTGCACCTTTTTTTAAAAAATATTTTGTTAAAATTCTATTGCTTTAAGAAGAGATATACTTATTAATAAAATACTTTTAGATGTGCTGAAGGATTTCTCGTGATGTTTTCTCTGTAACTTTATTTCAGATTCCTTTTAAAGTTGCACAGGCAGAAACTTGTCTTGCAGCCAGTAAAAGGTTTTTAAGATTTCCTTTTTTAAAATTTAGAAGCACACAGAATTTCTCGTGGTAATGACCTCCCATAACAGACCATTTCAAAAAGTGACAAATATTTCTGTGAAAATAAAAAACACCGCTGCTAATAATTAAAATATTCTTCCCTCTAAGGAGACTACTTTCTCACAAGCCCGAGATTATTGATTAATTATATTTATTTATAGCAATATCTTAATTTCCATATCAGTTTAAAATATTTTATTTTCTGTATAAATTAATAAATGTGCATCCAACAGTAAAGTTATTTTTATAGAAGGTGAATTTTTGTACATTTCTGAAATATTAATTTGATTCTCATCTATCCCTAATTTAATTTACATCATCGTTTCTGATAATGAATAATATACTTAACGTTTATGATAACGTTAATGAACTAAATGATTCATTACGCTATAAAGTATTTCTCCCACTTTCCTAGCGTGCCTTCGTGGTGTAGTGGTCAGCACACTGAGCCGGCATTTCAGAGGTCCGTGGTTCGATTTCCGGCGAAGGCGGTTGCTAATTTTTCATCTCTCTTGCTTCGAAAAAAATCCTATTGTCCCTGCAGTGGCGCCCGAACTAAAAGGGTGTTGGATGAGGATTCTCCACACCCAGGATTTGGTGATTAGGTCCACTAAAAACCCCAGTCACCCTTTAAAAAGTGGATTATAGCAGGTATTTCTCCCACTTTCCTAGCGTGTCTTCGTGGTGTAGTGGTTCAGCACGCTAGGCCGGTATTCCAGAGGACAGAGGTTCGATTTCCGGCGAAGGCGTTTGCTATTTTTCATCTTTTCTGCTACCAAAAATATATCTAATGTCTCTACAACGCTAGTGACAGGTTTATACTAAAATTACCATTCCTTCTCCATGTCTAACAGATAAATGGTTTCATGATCATGTATAACAAATTTGTACTCAAATGATGCTAAAATTCTGTTATTTTGTGCTTTTTAGACCACTGATGATTATATTTATTTTAAAGTAGACAATCAAATATGTAAAACTGCGGTTTTGCATTTTAAATTCCGTTAACCTTAAGCGATTTACTTCAGATTAAGGTGTCTTCAAAACATAAGAGTAAAACTTTTAAATTTAGATACTACATTAACATTTTTAGAAAATACTGAGCGTTCGCCATTATTAAGGAACATGGTAGAAAAGTAAAAGAGAATGCTGCTATTATTAAGATGGTTGATTTAAACTGTGAATATCAAATAACATTACAAATGAAAAAAGAGAGAAAATCTAGTAAGCGGACTTGACTGAAAGAATACTTTGAGTAATACTGAGTATTTTTGTAAGTGTTAAATAAAACTTAAACTGAAGTATCTGTAGGGTTTTATCTTTTTACACATAAAATCTGTTTTCCGTATTTTAAAATATTGCTTCCATAAAGAATTTAAAACATTTAACTATGAAGTAAATATTTTTTCTGAAATTGTTTTACTTACATTATTTTTACTTTTCCTTGCGATTAATTTGTAAATTTTGTTAATATAATTGTATTACTAAACCCTCTCTAAAAAATCTAAACAATAAGCAACAATTATACAGCAGCTGCGCTACAAAGTCTTTGGATAATTTTTTGGATAATTATCAGCAAATAAAAATGGATATAAAATCATAATAATTAAAATAGATATAAATAATTTAATGACGGTAGATTAAAGTAGCAAAAGTAAGTTGTAATTTAAGATGCAGAGTCATTAGGGTTTTGGTTTGATGCTTGAGGTATGAAAAATATGGAGTGCCCTCTCCTGGATTTGAAGTGTTTTTAGTTACACCACAAAGGCACGGGGAAAGCAGGGAGAAAATACCTTATAAAGAAAAGTTACAGTTTCCAAAAATGAATAAGCATGTTTGACTGGAAATGAAATAAAATAAGATAATATCTAAGACCTCTGTTTAATAGAAAAATGCGTAATGATAGTTCAAGTATGTTCCGGAACTCCAAAACGTCCAGAGCCACAAGTCTGAAAGTAATCTTGAACAAAAGGTAGTAATTAATAAATTACAACAAGCAATAAATAATAAGTAATAGCAAGCAATAAATTTCAAGCTTTTAAGTATGATGTTATAAATATCAAGTAGAAGCAACATTGTATTTAAGTCACTGACGAAAAAAAACCTTTTAAAAATGCGAAAGACCATAAATATACTGCATTTCTCTTCAGTCTTTCCCTTTAATATCTGTTATACTAATCATTAACTGATATCACAGCTGTTATTACAGTTAATTAACTTCTCTAAAATGAGCATCTCCAAAGAAGAATAAAATGTTATGAATCACTGATGATTGTGTTAGAGAGCATTCATTTTACTTTTGGTAGAGTTCTCAAATTTTAGTACAATGATTCTTATACAATGATTCCTGTATTGTTTTCAATAGCATTACGCTGCATTAGATGCTATAAATGCAGTAATCTAAACGATGTGGTATCCGAAAGCCTGCAAGTTGGCGGTTTGGCGAAACGCATAATCTACTTCATGCTGTTGAATATGCGCGGTTTTTAAATAATACGCATGGTTGAAGAACTAGTTGATTGCCCTTTCCTCCTACCTACATCTTCGCCTCCTTCATTCTTTTCCTACTCCTCATTCCCATCTTCATTATTATCACCTTCTCACCCTTTCAACAATACTTAATTTCAACATCATGTTCATCATCCGTACCTTCTTCCTCAACATAATCCTCCTCGTCATACTCATTATCCAGATTCTCCATCATATCACACTCATCCTCCGCATTCTTATCCTTACTATCCTGAACATCATCTTCTTCATTATCACACTCATCCATCTCATCTACATTTTCTTTTTCATCCTAATCCTCCTTCTTAATCCTATTACAATCCTCTTCCTCATACTCCTCATCATTCTCAGCTTCCTTAGCTTATCATCATCATCCTGCCATAATCCTTATCCTACTCACTATCCTTATCTTCATCACTACCCTGAAGATCCTTATCTTCATCACTACCCTGAAGATCCTTATCTTCATCACTACGATGAACCAGCATTTTATCCTCATCGTTAGCCTCTTTAATCTCATCCTCAGTTTTTCCTCGATTCTTTTCCTTATCTTCATTCTTATCTTTATCAGCAACCTCTTAATTATCACCGTCTTTTCCCTCTTCATTTTTATCGTCTTCCTCATTCTTTCTATCATTCCTTTCTTATCTTTATCCTTTTTCTCCACAAAATAATCCACCTTACCATCTAATTCTTATTATCCTCCTCATGATCTGTCTCATCATCTTCAATTTTATCAAAATTATCCTCATCCTTAACGTTATCATTCTAATCCTATTTATCCTCAACATCATTCCCATATTCTTACAGATCATCACACGCATCATCCTGATCATTATTCTCATGCTCAACCTCCCTCATCGTCAACCATCTCATCTTCATAATCATCCTTATCTTCATTATCTTCATTCTCTTTATTCTCATAATCATTCTCATCTTATCATTGTTTCCTCCTCCTCATTCACATCATGCGCATCCTAATCATAACAATGCTCATCGTCTTCACTGAGTGCAACCTTATATTTACCATTGTCATGCCTGTTCTTTGACTCACCCTAATCATCTTCATCCTGATTTTCCTTATCTTCAAACTCCTTCTTATCATGCTCATCTCAATAGTCCACATTCTCATCCTCATTCTCCTTAACCTCATTCTGATTCTTATTTTCCTTATCTTCATTCTTCTCCTCTTCATCCTCCTTATCCTCATCGTATTCATAAATATTTTCCTCCATATTATTGTAGAATCGGTACTTACTGTCTAGGAATATGATGTTCGTAAACTTACTTCCGATGTGGCTGTCTAGGGGCTAATAAACTAGTCCGATTTATGTAAAACTTGAATATTTAATGAAACATGAATAGTTGCTACAAACTACAAAGTAATTACATACGTAGAAGGAAATAGGTGAGATTATTTACAGATGAAGAGAAGGAATCATCTTTAATATGCAAACATCTTTTAATCGCGTCATCGTCTTAATGGCGGAATCGTCTGACTTCTATCATCGGAAAAGTAAAAGTTTTTCTCTCACAGCTTGTCGCGTCATCCGATTATAATGAACGATGCTATCCCACATTATTTTCAACCTCATTCTCATTCATATTCTCACTCTCACCCTCAGCTTCATACTTTTCATCTTTATCACTTCCAAAATCTAACCAACATCGTCATCATATTGTTCCTTTCATCCTTATCCTCCTAGTCCTCCTTC
The DNA here is from genome assembly GCF_044657685.1 of Stegodyphus dumicola. Lineage (NCBI taxonomy): Eukaryota > Metazoa > Arthropoda > Arachnida > Araneae > Eresidae > Stegodyphus > Stegodyphus dumicola. Next base: position 63,324,993 of record NC_140779.1, read on the forward strand.
TCATTTTTATCCTTCTACTTCTTATTCTTATCCGCATCCTACTCATACTTATCTCCATACTCAATATCCCCTACTCACTCTTATTTTTATCCTCGTTCTCATTTTATTTCATTTACTTTCCCTATTATTAAGTAAAGGGATTATTAAGTAAGTTCCCTATTATTAAGTAAGTTCAAATGCTTTTGGTTTGATTTAGTCTATTATGACAAAGCCCATTAAGGCTATTATTATAAATAATAGGGAACTTACTTAATAATCCCTTTACTTAATAATTATTAATAATAGGGAACTTACTTAATAATCCCTTTACTTAATAATAGGGAAAGTAAATGAAAAAAAATGAGAACGAGGATAAAAATAAGAGTGAGTAGGGGATATTGAGTATGGAGATAAGTATGAGTAGGATGCGGTTTGCTGCCTAAACGGGTGGTAAGCCTTCGTGAAGGACTTTGTAATGTAAATTCAAATGAATGGAAAAGTTATTTTAGTGGATTAATATGAAAACTTTTAATGACGCAAACATAACTCTCTTTATAAATTAAAAGGGGTAAATAACGATAGTACTAAGAGGACGACTAACGTAGTGTAGCACTCTCACATTATAAAAATTTATATAGTATTCGCGTAAAAGTGTTTTTGGAATGACAAATGTAATACATTTGTAAATTAAGGAATGTTGCGCATTAGTAATTCACAAAGGAATATCACTGAATTATATTAAAAAGTTTGAAAAAATTAACCTCGAATTATTAATTTAATTTATTTTTTATTCGATCCCTTAGGAAAACAGCCGAAAAAGGTGGCAAAAATGCTTAATTGTGAAACTAAATATCTCGGTCAATTTTTATCATATGGGATCAAACTTCGTGTTTGAATTTTATAATGAGCATAAATTTTTACTGCAACTACAGAGACAGGGAAATAATAAAAAAGTTAGACTTTGCAATATTTATAAAAATGACTTTTAAAAATTTAAATATGTCAAAACATTACATTTAGAGTCATTAAAACATTTTCATAATCGAAATATGCCCAACGGTTTCGAAAATGAGGCCGCATAAGGACTTTTATGACCATAGATTATAACGTTGTGTTTTAACAGCATAGCAACTATATGAGTTCATTTTAAGAAATATGAAAATTTATCAGAATGAAGCTTGTGCTAAAAGAACTTCAAGCTGGTTATTCAATAAGTGGTAAGAACCAAACCAATGCTCAATATCTCATAATTTAATAAGATGAAATATTAAAGATTGGTTTGATTTATGTGATTAGGGAAAAGCCTCGAGGTCTATCTGCTTAAGGGGAGGGATGTTTTCGTGTAGGACTTTCTAAGGGAACCTGGTTGGTATACACGTTACATAAGGGAAAAACCACGAAAACGCCTATTCAGCGACTTTACTGCTCGGCCACTGGTGAGTGAAATACTGAGGAAGACAGATCAATAGCAAGAAATGCTAAATTCGTACTGAATGATGCAAGCATGAATTTGCTACCATAGTGTCATAATTCAGCGGTTATCAATGAAATGTGGAGGAAATATCAAATGGAATGTTGAACGCCTTTGAATCAAATAAATGTACCATTTAACGTGTTAGCATTAATTTTAAGCAGGTAAATTTTAATTGATAAATTAGTGAAGAATATTATTTATAAATGATGTAGCAGTATAATGAAAGTGTATTATAAGCTAAACTGTATATTTTAAGTTTTCTTTTTTATCTATATCGAAAGTACACCAAATTTTTTTTACATGAATTTGATTCAATACGAAATCAAAATACATATTTTGTTCTTTTTTAGCGTGTGTCATTAGGATTTAACATGAATTGGTCAAGCCATTTTTTTAAGAATTTGTTTTGCTCAAGTGAAAGGAAAACAATTCGTAACCATCATGCACAATTTTAAGGTAATGAAGGAACAATACAAAATATTTTTTCCATCGAAGTGCCGCATGAGCAACATTGGTCCAAATAGCGCATGCGTATTTGTATTCATGAGATAATAATAACAGACATATGAGGGCTGCATTTTCACCATAATATAGCAAATTCTTCCTCGGTGAGCTTTGTATAATTTAAAAATCGATTATCGTTTTAATTTTTGTAATTTCTTTGAATAAATATAATTTGCTTATAAATGAAAACCCTCGAATACTGGAATGGATTATACTTTAAAACAAACGTTCACTGTTATTTATCCAATCGATAGAAAATTTTATTCTGAATATGGTTTTGTAAACAAAGCAGAAAGTAAATTTTTTCAAAATAATATTTTCATTACATTGCCGTATTATTAAATTTTATATAGTTTTCTACATTCTCAGCAGCTTATGAATAATATGAAAAGGGATGCTTGTAAGTTTAATTATGGGAGTATAAGTCTCACTTTTCAAAAAGCATCTCCACCGCATTGTTTAGGAAAATTTCTTCGAAATACTGTTCATCTTTTAACGTTTGGTATAGCGCTATTGTTTAGAAATGGTATGCCAAGCGGAAAATTACAATCAGGACTTCGTATAGAAAGTTATAGTACGATAATAGGTTGGTGACATTTCCTTTTAATTAAAACTCATCATCATGGTAGATTCCAAACATTCTTTCTTAACTTTCCTTGCGCCTCATTGATTCCAAACATACTGCTAGTATTCTTTGAGTAATAGAGCACCTCAGCTGAAAAATAATCTCATCTTCTGCAAAATTCTCATCAAAATAACCTCAACTACTTCTCCTCTATTCTTCAAATGAAATACTGAGTTTAAACAAAAGGAGGGAGCAAATGCAGTTAGTAGTAAATAGCACAACATTTTTGCCGTACTTCAAATAATAATAATATTAAATTTGAAATTATGAATATTATTAATATAAATATGAATATTATGAATATAAATATGAATATTATGAAAACTTCAGATTATAGTCTAAAGTTTTCTGATTGAAATTTATTATGAGTCTTGAAGTATTTACCATTAAAAGTTCAAAAGAACTAAAAAAACTATGAAAATAGAAACTATAAAATATTAAGGTTGAAAAGAATTGCAATCTGGGATTTTTATACACAGATTTGAATTTAAGACATGAAACAATTTTATGCTAAGCAGATTAAAAGAATTAATGCTAAGCAGTTATGACAGGCTTAATATTTTTAAGAAATAGTACCCCAGCAATGAAAAGATTCGGAATATTTCCCACCTGAGACTTGCACATTTTTTTAATAAAAAACAATACTTGGTATTCGAAGCGTCGCTATGCCATTTGTCATTGGATCGCTTGCGCACAACGCTTGCAATTCATATTTCTCTCAAGTAACAATACCTTCTATTTTGTCATGAACTAAAAAAATAAACATCTCCAAAAGGTTTACTTTGAGTTGTTTAACAATCATAACAATAATAATAATAATAATAATAATAAAATAATGATAATGGTTATGATGATGATATTGTTACAAGCAACAATGATGATAATGATAATAAAAGAATTTCACTTTTTTACCAGTATTTTCTAAGCTGTTTTTCAGTGCTTTACAGGATGTCAAAAGAAACTTATAGGTATTACTTAAAATCCTTATAATCTAACTCATAAAGAGTATGCATTATCTGATTTCTACGAAAGATTGCAGCGCGTGCTAAAATATTTGGAATAGTTATGATTTAAATTTAAGAAATCTTTTGCTTGATAAAAAAGTGTAATTATTACAAATAATTTTATATATCATTATACTTTTTCGGGGGGGGGGACATTTCCTCACCTAGATTTTATTTTATTTCTTTAGAATTTTCTTAAACTTCTAGAAACTTTTCAGTAAAGTTAGAGAAAAATGTATAAAATTTTTAATTAAATTTATGGGTGATGAAAAAACACGTCCGTAATTTCTGGACGTGTTTTATTGAGTTTTATGTATAATAAAATTCCAGGGACTCTGAGGGACCTGGATTTCAGTGTCGCTTAATTTTTATACTTTAATTAAATTTATGGGTGATGAAAAATGAATAAGCCCAAACGCTAATGCCCCCGTATTTTATATTACTTTAAATAAAAATCACTGATTTTTGGTCTCATTTGATTTTTTCTCAAATTAGGGCTGTGTGAAAAAAATGTAAAAAAACACTTGCTTTTATTACTATTTTTACTCCTTTTAGTCCTTTTTTAAAGTCTTTTATAGCCTTTTTTTATTAAAATTAAAGAAAATTTGGTCTCAAATTTTTGGGCATCTCAAAAGTGATACAAAGATACAGTATTTTTCACTGACCATGGAAAACTGCCACGCTTCTGTGAAAATATAGGTCATTTGGTGCATTTTGATATAAAAAATACTAAAGATGTCCAAAAAATATGTCTTCTAGAGAGTTAGACATAAGCTGCTTATGCGTGTAAGAGAATCATTATGTAGATGACGAAACTTGATTGCTACTAAAATATTTTTAATGCATTTTTCTTGAAAGAGTGATTTTGTAGATTCGCAGTTTTGGCGTTGTAAAGAAGGCATAGTAAAATAAAATTTTCCAATTTTTTAAACACTACAAAACTCGATGTTATTTTAAGTAGGGAGAAAGTATTACCTAATTCTCAGACTGAAACAACATTGGAAAAAATATATTGCCTAATATTTGCGCAACAATGAGAGTGTAATCGGAGTTTGTAATGCAGTGCACAGTTTCACGTTGTAGGATAAGTTGAAAGAAAAATTTTATGCCTCTCCAAACTGGAAATTAGCCAGCCAGTAAAGATGATAAATTAACAATCTTATGGCCTTATGTAACGACAACACTACATTTAGAAAGCTCAAGACTGAAGATGATAAATCTTATGTCCTTATGTAATGACAACATTAAACTTGGAACTCGGATGATAAATCTTACAGAAATTTAGCGTAACAAATAACACGCGGGAAGTAGAAAAATCAAGATATAGACGTTTCTAAAGTCAAAATATGAATATGAGCAGTCATTTGGAGAAGAGCTTACATAAAAAAGACTAGTATTATATTCTTACATTTTTAACGTAGTGCTTACTAACTAATACTATTGCCATTAAGTAATTTAACTTCTTGTAACATGATGGAAGCTCAGTAGCGAGTTTTAATATTTGCATATGAAGTCGTTGATCGCACAGAATCTGAAAATTTTAACTCGTAGTTGCACCTACCTTAGCGCTTCACTACACTCTGTGATTGTTCTTATATTTTAATTCCCTTTTTTAAAAGGTCCGGTGCTAGTTAGAAATTACTTTGGTCGTTCGTATTCTTTTTTTATTTGGTTAGGTTTGCCTAGGTTATTTGGATACGGTAAAGCATACGAGAGTTATTTGGGAAAGGAGAGATGCCTTCGTTTACGCTTTTCTAAGGTAAGCTTACCTTTTTTTTTGGTTTGGAAGTAAGTACACTCTGACCTTTGTATAGATTGGTAAAATTTGCCAGTAATGTTTAGATGTACTCGGTATAAACATTGTAAATATTTGTGCAAGCTCATTATGCGGTTCATTAAAATGGTAAACCTGTTGTAAGAAGGAAAGTTTAGAAAAAATAAGTTATCATGAAATCATTTTCCCTTAAGTATATAACATTATTTCACAGGCTTTTATTAATTTAATGCAATCTCTTAAAAATTTTAATGCAGATTTGTTTATATTTTAGTAATATTAAATTTATTTATAATTTAAAAAGCAGATATAGTACTTTTGCTTTATAAAATGAAGAAAGTGATTTCGAATGTAAAGGCTCAAATATGAATTGGAATTATTCTAAACAAAAATCGAAACAATAAAGCTGCAGATGTAACCAAAAATCTGTATTCTTCTTCTTTCATGTTGAAATGCTAAATTAAGATGACACTTGAATTCAGGAAAATTCAGTCTTATATCTTTTTCTTGCTTGAGAAACAGAAAATGGTCTCATAAACACTTGAAATGTATAAATGTTTTTCTATAAAACTTCGTCAACATAAGGTTTAATTTTGCCTAAATTTAAATCTCAATATCACATGCTCTCCTAATGACGCCTAAAACATCACTCCTTTTAGTGGCGAAATTAAATTTTGCCAGATTTTATTAGTGGCTAGATTGGAAGAAGAATATAATGTTATTTATTTCTAATCCAATTATTTTATGCAGAAACACATTGTTACTACATTCTACAACAAAACATAATTTCCTGAAACAATCAATGTACCTTTGAAAAAAAAAAAGAATTGAGAATCAAAGTTATGGGAAACAAACTAAATTCTTTGCCATAAAAAATGCCCGAAAAAATAAAATCTATTTTCAATTTATCTCAAACTGTTAATTTTTAATTAAATTTTGTCATACATTGTGGATTAATCCTTAATTTTGTATCGATCTTGCCACCAATTATGAACTTCCCTCATTATTCTAAACAATTCTAATTACTCCTAAAGGCGCATTCATTTTATTTCATTTTATGGAACTCTCTTTTTTTGTTGGTAACAAATTTTTCCTCACTCAGAATTACATCTTATTTTATTTGTTAATCATAATTTTCATTTTCCACTCATTTCAATGATAAAACGTCATTGAAAACGTAGTTTCATTCCGTACAAGTAACTAACAAAGCATTATTTGCAGTTAGCTTCATCAATGGTTCTGTTTCCTTTGAACATCAAGATTTTTGAAGAGTCATTTGTAATGTTAAATGAGACTTTCATTAAGCGGAGCCTTGAAAGCCGTTCTCTAATTTGGAGAATTTGACTTGCATCATTTGGAATCATAATACATTTTACTGAAAGGAGAAGAAACAATGTAAATGGTTATAACATGTTTGCTAAGGCTTAAATGTATCTTAAATCACTACATTGGACTCGTACAGGACTTTAAAACAAATATTTGTTAGCTGCTATATACTTCAGTTACAGTGATTTAAAATATGTAACGAATACTGTACATAGGTATATAATATTATTAAAATTATATTCCACATATAATTTAAAATAAAATTATATTTTGCCGTATAATGTAACACGAAAAGCTGAGAGGCACGAAGCTCTGCAAAACAAATAGGAATACAGGAGCAAGTTTATTTAACATTGCGTAAATGGCTATCTCGCTAATTTGGCGAGATATCGCCAAGCTGGCACCTATTTTGGCAACTAACTTTTGTGACCAAATTTGGTGAGAAATCTATAAACTTGACGGCCATTTAACGATATTTGGGTCCGGTCCCTGTATAACTGTAATGGATATTGTAGTTGAATAACTGTAAAATAAATGCTCTGTGTAACTGTAACCGTGTTCGGCCATCATATGCTTTCCAGTAATTTCAAGCAATTCTAGGAATTCTAGGATAAGAATCTCTCGGCAGGCGGTCAAAAACTATATAATATCGAGGGCAGCATCAGTTCCTTTGGAGTTTTTAGTTGTTAGTTCAGCGTGAGTTCGGAGTACTGAGATATCTCCGGGTCAGCTTCGCTCTTTAGATATGCTTTGCATTGCGTTTAAACTTATTAGTAGTTTGAAGTTTGACTATTGAATGTACTTTATGATACTGTGAAGAGTCGTAAGACTTTTTTTTTTTTTTTGTAGAAAGTTCCAGAACTGTGAAGTGTTTAAATTTTTACAAGTCTTCATCAATAATGTGTGCATTCTCCTGTACGCAAGCAACAATTTTGGGTGCCAGGAGTGGGGTGTAATGTTCGTGACAAGAGCGGTGAAGGAGCAATTAAGACAGCTCATGAATGCCTTTGTTGAATTCGAAGAAAAGACGGAAGGAGCCGTCAACTCCTCTAATGAAGAGATGAAAGCAGGCCAAGAATCCGTTAAAGAAGACATGAAAGTTTGCCAAAATTCCGTTAAGAAATTAAAGAAGAGATGAAAGCTATTCAAGAAAGACTGAAGCAGATCAAGAGGAAATGAAAAGAGAAATTACCCGCATAATGGAAAACAAATTCGAATCTTAACTGCTTGTAAATTGCAAATTAAAGAAAAAGAAGATTATACAATCAAAATATGTTTTTAACCTTTACCTAATTATTTCTCAGCATTTTGAATAAAACAAAGAGAGCTTACCCTTTTTTTCTCTTTGAATCTCTTTTGTTAATTGAGATTGTTACGCAATAGCATTCTCATTAAAAGTTGTAAATCAGTTTACAAATATAATTATATTGAGCAAAGGTAAAACGAAATCTAATTATATTTAAAACTTAATGCAATCATTTAATTAACTTCGTAACTTACATAATTAACTCATTTTTTATGGCTGCCCATTACCAAAATTAATAAATTTTACCTCTTCAATTTTTTTCCCTTTAAATAGTTTGCTACAATGAATCAAGACTTTTAACTGTAATAATTATTTTTTCTTTCTTATGGAATCATCATCAAGATGTTTCGTTTAATCTGTGGGATTATTTCTTCTAATTCGATGTTAATTTATTTTAATGTTGCTAAAGAATTGCGAAAGAGTTATGTAGGCCCATAGGGCTAAGTCCTAAAGCCTGCAGATTTTAGAAAGTTCTAAAATCATCCTAAAACTACAAAAAGCCTTTATAGAAATTAAAAAAACATCTTTTGGGTATTTGCTCGGATAAAAGTTAAAAAATATAGGGTATGAAGTGCCCCCAACCTTCTTATTGAAGGTTTGAAGACTGGTTAAAACGTTCTGGGCTCTGCATTAAGATCACCTTACCTGAGCTCTAGCTGAAAATTTTGTTTTTTATTATTGACCATTTATTTTAATATTTTACAGCAACGAGCCTTTCTAACTTGCAACAAATTCATAATTAGGTGGAATTTTCCAGAATACAACTGCGCGAAACAGCAAAAAATAATTTTCCGCTGCGTTTAACACAATTTCATTCAAACGATTCAAGTGATTCACTTGGTTCTTGATCCATTTAATTTCTCACTATTAAATAGTGCATTACTTTTACACATATCAAATGAAAAAGAAAATTTAAAAATTTTTAACTTTTATTCAAGTGCTGATGTACAATATCACATGTCTTCTGAAACTTTGTGGCGCCATCCAGGCTCAGTCCGTTTTCAGTGGATTCGATCACTTATGTTGTACAGACTAAATTTGCCTTCCCCGGTCACCAGTTCCAAGTGACCGAGAGAAGCTTTCTTTTAGGAATATGTTTAGGATATTATATTCGTTCCACATTTATTCGCAAAGTTTAAAATCTGTATTTTTACTACTTTTGCGAGAATAAAAAATATACTTTGGGACATTAAAATTTTTTTTATTATCTTAAGGTTATTCATGTAACTAAAATAATGGACAACGTTGTAAGTAAAATGTAGAAGAATAATTTCTTTTTTATGGCCCACCAATTGGTGAGAATTTAAAACTACCTGAATAGTGGTAGTTGGTCTCTTCAATACCAGGAGAGGTTGAATTCCAAGAAAATGAGCTAGCTTTATAGAGGTTTCGTGAGTTCTGTCATGTTTAATGAAAAATACGAACTAGTTCTCACTTTAAAAGTACTTCTTGAAGGTATCTGTTATAAAGCAGTTAGTTACCGTACTCTTTGTAATATTCACTTAACCAACAAAAATTACTTTTTGTATAGCTTATCATTTCGAGATTGTAACTTTCAAAAGTAAGGCTAGTTGAGCGGGTACAATCATTTTAACAGCCAAGTATAGTGAATTTTTTTCTTCCTTTAAAACACCTACTCACACTTCCTGATAATTTTGGTCTTCAGTCTAGTGAAGAGGTAATGTGTACTTTTATGGCAACCAATCGAAGACAAAAGACACATCTGATGAAGCAAACGGATCTTTTTCTCTAACTTATACGGACTTCTGTCCGTAAACCATATGATACATTTGGAAGTGAAAGTACGAAATCTAACAAAGTCTGGGATTCGTCAGTATTTGAAAACGAAAAATGTTTCTATCGTATTAAACTAAATTTAAAATTAAGAAAAGAAGTAAAAAGGTAGCAGATGTACTTGCAATATTTTTTACAACCATTTTAATGCTAAGCTACACTTTCATACCCATTATCAGATTATTTGTGAAGATATTCAAAATGAAAGAACAAAATTATCATTGATTGAGAAGGTAATTGAATTAATTATGTTAACTAGAACCTTTGGGAAAGACGCAAATGTAAAATAATTAAGATCGATATTTTTTCTTTAACTTTGCACTGTCAGCATCTGTTATACCATTAAATTACTGCTAATCTGATAATATGTTAAGTTAAAGAAAAATACAAAGACGAGAAAGGAATTCTTTTGGAGAAAAACGACTTTTTTTTTAAAATCGCTAAATACAAACTGTAACAGTTTTTGCATTATAAACTTAAAATGCTACAGCAACAGTAATAATGAAATAATATTTTCGCCTGTAATTAATTTTCTGAAATAAAATTGAAACTGAAAAGCTGCTGTAAGCCTTAATTATATTTTAATTTTTACGACTGAAACAAAGGATTTCTTCAAGTTCAGTTATGTTTTCTTTTCTACTACTGTTATTTTCGTATAGTTTTGCTGAAATTGAACACCTTAAATTAAATTTGTAAGTGGCGATATTAGATAAAAGCGCAACTAATGAAACATTCATGGAACTGAAAGAAAAAATTGCCTTAAAATTTATAAGCAATTTACTTTACCTGGGAAGTGTTCTACTATTCATTACAGGTGATGAATCGAATTATATGTTTGATTCTGTTCTGACTGGCCGAAGTATTATCATGCAAAACGTCTTAACACTGTTCCTGTGCATTTCAGGTGACATTTAAACAATTTATCAAGCAAAGCATTGGCATGGTATGCCATAGATGAAGAAAGCGATACCTCTAAAGAAGTCCCCTTTTCAGGACCTTATTTAACGAAATTTCATGAGAACAAAACAAAACTCGTTTTTCAGCTGTGATGCCAAAAGAGGCAAAATTACTGGGTTTGAACGCTTCAAAAATAGCGATATATCTAAAACAATAACTTATTGAGCTAACGTACAGAGTATGGGGAAGAGGAAAAACTTGATATTGTTCAGAAGTTTGAAAAGAAGCCAGAATACGAAACAAAAAATAATTTTTATTAACAAAAATTTGTTGTATGTTGTTGTAAACAAACGACAATTTGTTGTTTGTTTTTAAAAACATTTAATTACAGGAAAGTAAGTAAATCTAAGTTCACCTTGAAACAGCTTAATTCTATTTGTCATATTGCGCAAACTTTGAAGATATCATACTCAATTGCTAATCGAATGAAGAAAGATCGGGGCTTAAAATGTTATATTAAAATGTCGACCCAAAAGTATAAAAAGGGTCAAGAAATTATAGCATAAAAATTGCTTTAAAATCTCCAAGCAGTTGAATTTACCTGGATGTGAGTGAAAACACTTCAAAGAAAATTAATTACATTTTATATGTGGTTATAATCTGGATAGTCTTTTAAATATTATCCTTCAACATTGCCAAACGATATTTATATGAAGAAAATATACGAACACGAGAATGCTTTTAAACTGGTCTTTTTACTAAGCAATGAAAAATAATTAAAATACTTTAAATTGATGCCTTAAAAGAAGTTTGATTCTTTTCGTCAAAACAATAGTATCAAAATTAAGATATTTAGCTATCAGCCAGTGAACAAAAGATTTAATCATTTCAAAAAACAAAGAATTATTTTTTTATTCTTATCCAACAATGTTTTTTAAGTCTGGCGACATTATTAAGTAAGTATTCCAACAAGGAAAAGGAGCCTAAAGTTAAGACTTAATTTAAGAGAATTTATCTTCGACTTCTGAAGACAATTTTTAAAGAAATGGTAATTGCGTATATCAGGGGAGCCAGAGCAAACGTTTATAAGAGAACCTTGAAAGGAATTTTCCCTACAATTTAAATGTGCACACCGAAAAAAAAAAAAAAAAAAAAAAAACCAGTGAAACTATTTGAATAATATCCTGATGTAAGTTTCAAGTTTATATTCATAATTATGTTAGCTTTTCAAAATCTCATTCTTACCTGGCATGCTATCTATTACTCTTATTAGTAAATCATGTTTTTATTAAAATTAAATTTTTATTAGAGTGAAAGGTCATATAGTATGAAGACTTTAGCATTAATAAAAGTTTGAATATTTAGACTGACGTTAGCAGAATTAAAGAAATATTATCTTAGAATGGACTATGAATTACGTCGGCGTCACCAGTGCCTGAACGGTTAAGGCCGCTGAATACTGGTATAGCATTCGAATTCCCCAAGCGAAAGAGGCTAAGAGGCTAGGCTGCATGGTTGGGTTGCGTAGGTTTTTCCCACGTTTTCTCTTAGAAAGCCCACCACGAAGGTATCCATCCAATTAGGCAGATAGAACTCTTGTGCCTTGCTTTAATAACCTAACCTAAACTAGCCTAAACATAGAGCAAAGTTATAAAGCAGTAATCATTGTACAAAACATTCACTAGTATAACAGTTAAGCTAAAGAGACTCAGACTGAATTCCAGTGCAGTTTCGTGTTATTTTGCTCAAATGTGATGGGAAGACGTTTCTAGAATCTTCTAGAAAAATTGTTCCTAGAAAAACGCTTTTCAGGAATTTTCCAGAAAATTATTAAATTCAAATACTACAAGCATTAATAATGAAATAAAAGAATCATTGATATTCAAGGTACAAGCATTAATGAGACAAACACTAATGCAACTTTGACCATTTTCTTGCAAACAAGAATCATTAGTGAAGCAAAAAATCATCGATAGTGATATAACAATTACCATTTTCTTGCAAATTACAAGCATTAATGAAATTTAAAAAAATTATTGATAGTGATATAACAACTAAATACTAAAATGTGTTTTCAAAAGTAATTATTCGAATTGTTGTTTATAGAGGAAAAAATGAAATTGGTTGCCGTCGTCTGAAGTTTAAATTCCCAAGGATTATAGAAACTAGTTTTTAAATGAAAAGCTCTCTTTATTGCAAGATTACGTCAGAAATTTAGTGCGGATCCTCTTATTTAAGTTGCATAAGGGCAAAACGAAGGCTCATAGCTCTGTTCTACATGCACAGTCCATAAAATTCTATTCCACATTCAATTCTAAATTTATGTTAAACCTATAAAGCCCCAAAGATACATTATCATATTTCATTGGAGAACTGTAAGTTAATAAGTTATTAAAGGGACATTATTAAAGGGACATTATTAAAGAGAAAGTGATGTTGGAGCAACATAAAAGTTTTCAAGACTCATAAAAGTAGGCAAAAGAACGGCAAACCCCTTCGTGCTCTTAATACGTCCAGAAAAGTAAACGTGGAAACTTTTTCGCTTCTTCCTACTCTTCTCAAAATGCTCTTTGTGAGTTTCTTTGCCGACGTTAGCCGCACAAAAGATTTATAAACGTAATGCATAAAAAAAACACTCTGTTTCTTGGAGAAATTCTTTATGTAGTTTCTTCAGCAGGATAATAGGGATTCTACGCATAAATAAATTAACGATTTCTATTCCATTTATGAGAGTATGTAGTTGGCAGAAATAAAATGGTCAACGTTTGTGTTACGGTATTTAGCGTACAAGTTCTTTTTTACGAATTTAATGGTCGATAAAAATAATCAGCTGGTTTAAAATATACATTTTGATGAAAAAACTTCAAAGATTTTTTAAGTGAAATCATTTGTTTAAAGGTTTCAAATGAGTTGTACATTATTGTGGTAGTAACAGTTTTTAAATCTTATAATAAAAATATTTTTAAGTGTCCATATGTTATTAACATTCAAAATGAATATATTTGAGAAAGTATTATTTAATTGGATGCTGAATACACAAATAATGCTTGAATTTATCCTTGAAAATGCTTGATTACTGCCCATGATTCGAGTTATTTGAATAATAATTCGAGTACTTTTTTCCAAAAGAAAAGTATAATTCATCGGATTTTATGCCTAGTTATATTCACTGCGAGTTCTTTGAAATATAAGTTATAGATGTATATTCTAAAGAACGCAGAAAATGAAGTCTAACTGTATAGGCGAGTATTCATATATAAGCGGAAACACTTTAGCAAAGCTAACTATAAATTAAGTTACTATTGAAGTTATTATTAACTAAAATTACTATTAAAGTTTGAGTATTAGATAATGTATGAATTCAAAAGAATTAATCCTAAAAAATAATAACTTAATAAAAAAGTAACACTAAAAGTATTATAGATTAAATGATTGAAAACTATTATTTAATCCTAATATACATTAATTAAATTTTTAGTGTTGGCAACCGTTTTATAATTTTCCAACAATTTTTTGAAGTCTTTGCTTGAGAGGGAAATCCATGGTAATTTTATCGTCTTGTATGTCAGATTTAACATCATTATCATCCGTTATTATAGAAAATATCATCTTTAGTTATGTCCAAGGTATTGCCCAGAGAAAAATAACGTGTAAGGTTTACGTAATTAGAGATTTCATTTAGCAAAAATGAAAAAATACATTTTCTTCGTAAAAGAGAGACCGCTGTTGGAAATCTGACTTCTCGAAAACAACTGAGAATCAAAGTAAAATTTGCTACACTTTTGCCAGAATGCCAAATGATGCTCATGCCTACAACTTCCTAGAAATGAGAAAGATAAACTGTACGCATCAAAATGACCTTTCTGCAGTGCTCTGATCCATAGTTTCCAAATGAAAGTTGAAAGTAAATTGGCATTTACCTTTAACTCCCTTGACAGATCTACCTGAGCCTGACGATCAGTTTACTTTTGTTGGTATATATAGCTGAATCTATTGGAAAATTTTAAATGCATGAAAAGTGCCCTCGCCGGAACTCGAACCTCAGACCTCTTGAATACGCATCTAGAATGCTTCTAATTACACAACAAAGGCATGCGGAAAGGAGAGAGAAATTACTTTAGAGACTGTTAGAGTTCTTAGGTGAAATGATGTTAGATACTAATTCTAAATGGCTAGGTATTGACAAATAATGAAGCTATTGAATGGAGAAGAAAAGAACTGTCCTGAATATTTATGAATCAAAAATTATTCTTTATATCTACAAACATATCTTTATTTTTTATGTAACGTAAAATATTTTATCTTGAACATACTTTTGCACATTTTAATATTTGTATTTTCCATTTCAATTAAGCAAACGGTCTTCTGGAGCTGTAACATTCAAATGATGATCCAGCTGACACCATTTACAAGATTAGTAAACGCTTCTGATTTCTTGCTCGCTACATACCTATATAAGGCGCTACCTAGATTGATTCTTCCGAATGTCCGCATTCGATCAAATCTTTAATTTTAATTTTTTAGTGTAATATATTATTTATGTATATATGTCGAGCTGGAGATCGAATACATCAATGTTAATAAAACGGATTTTCATACATTATGTTGTACAATAATTAAGTTTACTTAGAGCAGAAAACAAAAGAAATCAGCAGTGCTCTCACTGAAATTCAAACTCCAGACCTTCCGATTGCTAGTCGGACGTGCGTTTCAATTATACAGCGAAAGTATCTAGTAGGAAGAAAGAAAATATCTTAGAATGAATTTGGTATTTGAAAGGGGCACAGCCCCCAGCCTAGCTAGCCGAAACTACGTTCAGCCATAAAACTCAGAGGCGCCTGCCCAGTCAGCAGCCATCGTGAAACTTAAAAAAAATTAAAACAAAACAGAACAAACTTAAAAAGAAGACTGATGAGTATAAACTCACCAGATCTAACATCCACGAAAAAGAACGAAAATAATAACTCAAACCAAAATTTCGAAGTCAATCATCCTGCTATTTATCTCTCTAATAATTTTCTCTGCTATTGTCTTTAATTTTGTATGACTTTTAAAATCAGTTTTCAGGTCAAACTGATGATTCCACAGAGTATTCTTAATTGCTAGACAGATCTCGGTGAAGTGAACATTATTGCCCTTCATATTACAAATTTTACAGTTTTCATTTTCTTGAAGTTTAAATCTAAATAAATAAGCCGGTAATCGTCCGTGGCCAATAAGTTTCGGATTTACGACAGCATTATTGTATATTCCCATCTTCTGATTAATCTCAATATTTCTCATTGTTCTCAAAGTTATTGCTCTTTCCAATGTTCCAATTACCAGCGTTCTTCCCAATGTTCAATGATTTGTTTCATTCGTAGTTTCATTTAATGCGTTCTTAATTTCTCGTTTCAACACAGTAATTTGACTTCTCGAATACAGTACATCCAAGTCTTGATCTGCTTGTTCCAGAGCATCTTCTTTTGCCAGTGTGTCGAGTCTCTCCTTTCCAGCAAAGCCCACGTGGGCCCTAATCCAATGTGAATAAATATAATGATTTTCACTCAAAAACCAAGTCACTTGTAATCTGATTATTCAGAATATTGTCACAATAAGGATTGGAAATAGTTTGTGAAACAGATAACGCATCGGAATATATATGAATAGTGTGTTTAAGAACTAAGTTTTCTATTATCCATTTCAAGCACAAAACATGGACTTCAGTTCGGCCTTGATAAACGGGTATTCAGCCTTTTCAGTTCCGGTTCCATAAAAGTATACAATGAAATATATCCGACTCGAAGTTTATTTAGGAGCCATCCGAAACAGACTGCGGAGTCAGTTCTATACCCGCAAAATTTTTATCAAATTAGGTACTCTTATTTTCTATGGGATGTATTTCAGTGTTATTATTTGTTTCAAAATCATGTTGCAATGTATAAGATTACATTCTAAGAATCAAATAACTCTAACTAATTACAAAAAAACTTAAAAAACAAACTCAGACATTTATTTCTGTTTCTTTTTCAGGGTACAAGAAACTGAGAAAATATGCAGAACTTAATATCGACTTCTTGTGGCTTGAGAATACAACTGTAGATCATTAACATATAAATCAAATATTAAACTGAAAACTAAGAGGTTTCGATGCTAACGCGCCTTCTGAAGCAAAAACAAAATTTTAATTTGGAAACAATCAACGCAGCTCTGCGGCAAGTAGAACCAGACATAGAATGAAACAGGTGTAAGTTACCAATTATTTCTCTCATTTAACTTAGAAATCTATGAAAAAGCTAACTTTTTCCAGCTTCTCTTTAGGTATTCACTTTGGTGTAATACAATCCAAAGAGCACGGTTTGAAAAATCTTTCATCTTTATTTTTAGTAAATATTCTTATTTGGTAAAAGTGTTTTGAGAATCTGCGTTTGTCTTAAATGCTTACTATCGTCAAAGTTTTGAAGCAGTAAAATACACATCTTGAGTATTAAAATCCTCAGTGGGAATTACATTAGCATATCTCCGTAACAAGATGTCGTGCTTTATTCCATACAATCAATCTTCATTTTGTTTCTAATCTGCTAATTTCAGTGCGTTTTGAAAAACAATTTAAGCCAAAGAGAAATGGGATAAATATTAGCTTATATGAGAGAAAGTTGAACAAAATTCTCTAAGTTCAGAATGAAAAAAAAATCGCATTGGATAAAATTTACCAAATAAGCATGTATGTAAATCTTACTTTTATCCATAATTTTGCATATCTGAGTAACCGGCATATTATTCTTTTCATAAAGAAAACTTATTTTACATATAATAAGTTTTCATATGTAATGAAACACGCATATACATGGTTGAAAAGTAAATAAAAGTTTAATTAAAGATTTTAATTTGATTTATTTATATTAAATCAAATAAATTAATAGGTTTTGTAAAATATTAAATTTCATTAGATATACAAACTGCGTGTTCGAGCAAGGGAGACAGGAAAACTAAGCTTTCATGTTAATATATTTTTCTGACCCAAAATATACCTTTCAGAAATTAGTTTTTAAAAATTAATGTGTTCATCTGTCTTTAGCAGTATTTATGTACGGCTGTCAACATTTTAAGTAAAGGTAGATTTTTTTTTGACTGCTTATGTTATGGAAATCATTTTCATCACTAATTTTTGTTTTGTAACGATATCGACGTTTAAGCGTACATATATTTTTACTACATTCTTTTGAAAAAAAAAGAAAAAATCGAAGCACCATGAAGGAAGTGGTTGTTTTTGATGAAATTGAATATGTGTATAGCACATACACATATAATAAAATGATTAATAAATCAAGGTCATAGTACCTGTTATTAGTTGGTTGAACCGCACCTGGCGGGAATGTATGCTTGAATTCATCGAGGAACGAGTGGTAGAGGTTCCTAATGTCATCCTGCGACACATTCTGCCAGGTATTCACCAGTTGTCGCTCCAGATCTGCGATATTTTGTAGTGCCTGAAACTGGCGGCTTACCATGCCCCAGACATGCTCGATTGGTGAAAGACCTGGTGACCTTGCTGGTCAAGGAAGAGTATCAACCGCACGGAGACAGTCCAGAGATAAGCAAGCGGTATGTGGCCTGGCATTATCTTGTTGGGAAATGGCCCCAGGATGAGGTGCCATGAAAAGTAATGCAACCGCAGCAGGATGGTATCAATATATCGTTGAACTCTTAAAGATGTATGGAGGATGACTAAAGATGACCTGCTGTCATAAGGCATAGCGCTCACACCATCACACCAGGGGTTATGGCCATATGTCTTTGTAAAACAAAGGCTGACTGGGACCGGTGACCCCGTCCTCTTCAGACACAGTGGTCATCTGCTTCAAGAGTGAAGCAGGATTTATCGATGAACACTATACAATGCCAATCTGATGGCAGCCATGATGATCGGCTGCGACACCACTCCAGACGGCTCCGCCGATGTTCTGGGATCAAAGGCAAACGTCTTAAAGGCCTCTGTAAGCGTAACGCCGCCTCATACAAGCGCCATGAGTGACGGACGGTACCGCGGGAGGTACAGGCGTGGCTGTAGTGTGTTGAATAGTCGACAATGATACCGATTGGGCGGTTCAGGTCTGGCGAACAATCATCCTATCTTGCCTCGCATTTGTGCTCCTTGGCCTTCCAATGCCTTTCATTTCGTCGGCAATTTCCTTGTAGCAATCATTGTTGTCAACATCTTTGCACAGCAGTGTCTGTACGCTGCAGGTGGCGGCCTATTGCTCTGTATGACCATCTAGTTTCACGCAACCCTACAATGCGACCACGTTCGAAGTCGTTTAGTCGTCTGTAAGGTCTTCGATATCGTAGTAATGGCATCTTTAGTTACTTACTTCTTTACGGAATGACAATGGCAGCAACAAAAAAGATACATTTTCGCTCTGTTACTGATTTTATACTTTGCGAATTGCGCACTAGAAATGCGTGCTGTGATCGCAATCCCTTTTCATTTGCCTTGAAATTTTGATCATTTGCATGTTCGATCAAGATGTTTTTGCATACGAAATTTCGTCGCAGTCGCAACAGTCCTTCTTGGTGCTTCGAAGGTTTTGCGAAAGAGTGTATAAGAGGCTCTCAACGCAATCAAAATTTGAGAAATTTCAAGAATTTTCGAAAAATTTCAAAAAACATTAAGAAGGATTTTTCTAGGTCTTTCTAGGGAGCAGCGGTCTCCCTTGTGAACAAACGCGAAGAACGTGAATCTGTAACTAATCATCAAGAAAATCTAATTGCACAAAACATTTTAAAAATGAGTCTTTTTGAAATTGTTGTAACTGTTATTTTGCTGAAAAAATATCATTATTCAAAAACTTTAAAACCACTTTGCAATTTATAAATCATCGCGAAGTCATTTGCAGGAAAACCTTTGTACTGTAAATTAACAAGCAGTACGACACCATCAAATGTTTTTGGGGATCATATCATCAACAAAACGGATTATTGTAATTATTTTTGTATGATGTTAATTACATCTTACAGTTGTTGAAGTACATTCATTTAAAGCTTTTCCCAAGGTGTTATAATCATAGATGCATAAAATTAACTTTTATTTTTCTTATTATGATTCCGATGTGGAGTTAAAAATGAGGCGAAACAATTTTAATTCTTTACTGCTTTCGTTTTTTTTGTGTTTTGTTTTAATTTTTTTATTTTTACATGTGAAAGGCAACTTTTAATATTAACTACGCGTGGCCTCACAAGCGAGAAGTTTTAAAAGCTCTCAGTGAATAATAAGTAATTAAACTGAATTTATTCATACACTTTTAGAATTAATGAGGATTACGTGTACATAGCCATTACTAAATACTTAATCCGTTACTTGCCAGTTTCTTTAATAATTAAAGCATTTATGGTTTAAATGTTGGAAAATGTACCTAATTAGCGTCCTCGCACAGGAAATGTTTCAGCATTTTTACTGCAAATTATCACAATGTTAAACTAATTTCGTTTTTGTTTACAGCAGAATTAAGAGGAATACTGGAATAAGAGAAATTTTTGCATTTTCCTCTGCTCCGTTACCTTAATTTTATTATTTCTTGGAAAAAAAAAGAGCATAAAAAAATAGGAAGCTCTTACGATTCAACGATGTTTTAAGAAAATTTAACCTCTCACCGGGGAGGGGACACTCTTTTTGCTAGGCGGAGGGTAACCGAATTTTTTTGCTAACGAGTAAATAATACGCATTGTTAGAATTGCGTTTTAAAAATTATAATAAAGGAGCAAATATTTGTAAAAATTACAAAATAGATATATTGTTGCGTGCGCACGTGTTCGTAATAGATTGAATGCACAAGTCCGATAAAATGTTAATAAAATTTACTCTTATCACAAGAAATATAGTAAAACGCTGGATTATTCCTGAGAGATATTCGTACAATATACAATATCACACGATATGACGCGGTAGTTATATTTTAAACTACTAAAACGTTAAATAGAATCCAATACAAAGCGCAGGAAAAGCTAATCCCATCTCAAAATTACAGCAGCTATGTTAACAACAACTCACAAAACGGTTGAGCTGAGATGTTCTCTCTCTGGCTTTTATAGCTTTTTAAATCGGCCGCATGAGAGAGTTCTAGCAATTTTTGGAAAGCAAAAACCGTAGAATTACGGTTACAGTTAACATTGCAGTCAATTACATTTATTCAAATTAAATATCACTTACAGAGATAAACTTTAATTAAATGTTAAATGCACGTGCTCTTGTATTTTTACTTTTCCGGCTTAGCTTTCTCTTAAAATTCGTCACGCGTTGCACGAGGAAATAAAACAATTTTAATTATAATTATACTAAAAATAGTCAACTAAATACAAAATCCGTAACAATATTATTAATAATAAATAGTATTTCATGCAGATGTACAATAAGTATTGTTGTAAGTTTCTGCTAATATTTGTGCTGACTTAATTGTATTGTAATTCCGATCTACGAGATTGTGTTTCAAAGAGAAGAGTTATACCTCTTGTATGGTAAGGAAGGTTTGCTTATTATTCTGCGTCCATATTGAGGTATATGTTTATTTTATTGTGTATAATATTATTAGTTACAATCAATTGCCAGTTCTTGTCGGTATTGGGAATGATTAATCAAACAGGTGGCTCGCAACAGTATACATATCTAATATATGGATGCATTAGATATAGTACATACTAAAAATAATAAAATAAAAATAAAAACCAAATGATTCTATCCGCAAGGGACTTAACGTACAATCTTAGAATTAACTTTTATAAATTACAGTATGTTATGTGTGTTGCAAATATTCATTATTATCGGATTGATATATTATTAATTATTGCAAATGCTCTTTCGAAACTTTTTTTAATGTTAAAAGCATTAAGAAAAATAATTGAAAAAATTTTTTTTTGTTTAAAACACCGAGTGTTTTATGCTAGCAATGAAATGTGCCACTATTATTTTAAAGGTAAATCAAAGGTAGTTTCGGAAAAGACAGGCAGCGGTCCAAGGTTACACAAATTCTCAGATCGATTGATCAAAGATTTTCTGCCGCTCAATTAACAACAGTTCTTAGAATTGTCAGTTTGCTTGTTTGCATGTTTTACAATGCTGTGGAAGAGTACGTGTCATAACCTAAAGTGAAAAAAGGGAAAATTCAAAGACTGTATGCATGTCTAATACTAAATATATTCAACAGGAAGGCTATTATTTCCATTATGTAATTTAGGGTTTCTCAAATAATATTTTTGGTAAATTGTTTGCGAGTTTTATTAATTTGATTCTGTTTAGTCTCTCCTGATTTAATAAGATCTAGCCTCTTACTTTAAATGCTTTTCTTTCCCCTTTCTGATTGCCCTGTTATTGGTTTAGTTTGACATAAAAAGGGGGAAAGTGATTATAGCTGATTTTCGTGTAGCAGTTCATCAGGCGTTTAGCAGTTCCAAAAATACTTGCATGCCAGTGGATTTAAATTTATTGCGATTTATTACTGACTCAGAAGAGGCAGTTTTATGCGTAACATTTACTTGCAACTGCGTAGATCAATAAATCGTACACTTTTTATTAAATTTGCATTAGTACTGGTAGCGCCGTTTTTGAAAACTAACGGGTAAATATTCTTGAAAGATACTTAGCTTGTTGGATGTTTGATCGTTCTAAATGAAAATAAAATTCTATGTTTAACTCAACGCTTTTGTTAAGCATATGGTTAGACACCATATGTTTTAAATTGCATTTTTGTTTACAGAAAAATAAAAGTAAGGAATCCTAAAAAATAATAAAATATAGCTGACACTGGTTTGAGCACAAAAGATTTCAAATATCAACCTGTCTTTATCGTAAGAGACATAAAGATGAGAAAAGATAAGTACTTCAATGCATGAATCAAGGAGAAAAATTCCTGACATTTTGCATCTGAATTATTGTGATTTTAGCGTTACCCTGCGAGTGGGAATTGATGACATTTCTTGTGCGGTAAAGAGGAATTGCTTAATGCTTGTGCGGTAAAGAGGAATTGCTTAATGCTTGTGCGGTAAAGAGGAATTGCTTAATGCTTGTGCGGTAAAGAGGAATTGCTTAATGCTTGTGCGGTAAAGAGGAATTGCTTAATGCTTGTGCGGTAAAGAGGAATTGCTTAATGCTTGTGCGGTAAAGAGGAATTGCTTAATGCTTGTGCGGTAAAGAGGAATTGCTTAATGCTTGTGCGGTAAAGAGGAATTGCTTAATGCTCGCGTTTTCTTTGAGTTATCACTTAGTCTGAAGCAAATTACAAAGTCGAGGGAAAGCTATGACCTTTTCACTGCAGCCTTAAATGAACAGAGAGCACGGCTTGTGAAATATACGAACCTCCGCTAATTGTGAGTATTTGGATTAACATAAGATAACCTTATTTACAAATGCAGGTAACGTAATCGGAGACTATACATAAAATGTACTATTTAAGATTTCTCAAGATAATTAGTGGCTCTTATTTTTAAACGTCCGACAGCAAGATGATAAAGGCATAAACATAGGGGATCGTAAGTAACCCTGAGACGATGCTGCCAAAGCTTCTAATCTAAACATTCAAACCCTCAGCTTAAATACGCAAACAATCAATTTGCATTCATTCTGCTGAAGGCTATGGAAAAAAGAAGTTATAGTAAAGGTTCAAATCGTAATAACTGGTAAATTAACATAAAACCTTATAGTTTGAAAAGAAAGAGAAAGCTGTAAAAGAGAAGAGAAAGATAAAAGAAAAATGAGGCAGGAGAAAAAGTAAGAGACGATTCCTCTTACACGCTATACATTATGTGATTCTTCTACTATTCTTTCTTTCTTTTCTCTTCTCTTACTCTTTCTCAGAAGGAGAGAGGAAGATATGAATTTCGTCTGTTTAAGCTTGACTTTGAAGTCTATAATCTCTGTTCTTCTTCTTTTTTGTTTTCTCTGCCTGATCTGTCAAAAAATAAGAAAAGATCCGTATTAACAAGAGAAATAAAAAAGTAAAAAAAAAAAAAGATAAAAAAGGAATGAAAAAAAAAAGAATAAAAAATACAATAAAGGAAGGGTAGAAGAGATAAGAGCGCAAGAGAAAGAGAGAGTATATATAAGATTTGAGAGGAGAAAGTACAAGAAATGGGAAAGAGGAAAAGTAGAGAAAAGAAGCAAACTCCAGAGAGGTGTAGTTGGCGGAAAGACAGAAGTTAACAGACAGAAGGGTATCAGAAAAAGTAAAGAATATAATTTCTGAGAAATAGGCATAAAAAGAGAAATCGTAGAAAAGTAAGATTTAGTCTCAAAAATGTTTCTGTTCTTTACCTCTGGTCAGTAGGCTGGTTACTAGGTACTGGCTCACTCTAGAAGACGGAGGTTAATGCAATTCTTTTTCTTCTCTTTTAATTCGAATCAAAATTTTCATTTCCTTCCCTATTTTTCTTCAGTGCCTGACTAAACGGATTTTTTCCCTATTTTTTCCACTTCGAAAGTTTTACATTTTCTATATTTTATACGTGTTTTTTATAGAATGAGTATTAATTGTAAAAAAATGTTTTTTATTATTAACCATTTAACATCAGCAATGTTTAGCCACATTAGAAAACTCAGACAATAACTAAATGCAAGAAGAAACATTATCATGATAATCCAATGCAGATGTCACACATATGAAGTGAATCTCACAGTGCACAAGTCTTTATCACTCTTCATGAGCATAGATGTAAAGTAGGATGTCGTCATTCATGAATATAGAGCCATCCATTGTTATTCAAAAAGCATACAATCTATCGGATTTATCGCTGGATATCAAGCCAGGGTATAGGGATTTCAGAAGTAGTGAAATGTTGATCTACCTTTTTGGTGAACATTTTACCAAATTGGAGAACTGGGACTGTTTTAATAGCGGGACGGTTTAATTATGAAGTGCATAGGGAATATGGGCTGAATCGTTGGTCAAGACTAACCAAGTATCGTTCATTAACCAATCCTGCAGGTGAATGAAAGAAATGCTAAAAATCTCCGTAAAGAAATGAAACTAATTCGGTCTCCGGAGCAGATACTTGACAAAATTATTCATGCTGAAAAATCCTGTTTGTAAACGACAGTGATAATATGTTTATAAGTGCTGAAATTAAATCCTGATCAAAAGGCAAAGAATGGCCTCTTACCAGCAGGTTGTGATTTTTGTTGAATAGAACCTACAGGCTCAGGAAGCATTAGATATGAAGCATCTTACAACACGATTGACGCTATTATGTGACATAGGCTGGCTGGCTGGAGCAGCTTTATGATTTGGAGAAAGGGTTCAATGAATATTTTGGAGCCGCTGATATTTTTTCGTTCAGTCATCATAAATCAAGTAAACACTTGTACATGATGATCATATTTGCAGAAGATGACGATCAGATTTCCAGAGGAATATAATGATCATATTTCCTAGTGCAACAGTATATCAGTAAACAATACATCGCGTCATGGTGGTCGAATCATTCATGAATAGTTTAAGAAGCACAATAAACATTTAAACTCTTCTTTGATTTTCTACATCCCTGGAGCTTAACACTTGAACACATGTTGGACTACGTCGATCATTGCTATACAAATAACCATGGAATTTACAGAACTTAGGGTTTGCACCGTTGTCTGCATGATCATCAACGGTTTGAAACTTCAGCCAAATTATAAATCCCTTTCGTGACAGTTGACTGCAGATCTTGTTGTGAAAGGCGCTTCTTATAGATTGGCATAGCCAGGTGTTTCTGATGAATGGATTGGTATAACCTAGAAGTTACTGGCCGTAATACTGTGATCGAAACCTTGTATACATGATATATTTTTCAACAGTGTGCATGGCTTTAAGTTGAATAATTTATCATCGATTACCTTAAATTTCTAGATTAGTACTTTGCTATGATTCTAAATTTAACCCCGATACAGGTAATATCCTTTGATAAAGGATAAGAAATATTTTTCATTTGTTAACACTCATACTCTTCCAATGATAATAAGCTGCTAAGATTTCGAAATTGTTATTGTAACCTTAATTTTTGTAAGTTTTATACACAATGAATCAAAGAAGGCATTTTATAAAACTTATTTAGACGACCTAACGACCTTTTATAAAACTTATTTTAACTGAAGAAATAAAAAGTATATAAATAAATGGTAAATAAAAATTACCACTTGAATTAACACCTAAATACGTGGAAAATTATGTTAAACAAAGTCCTAATAAAACAGTGGCCTCTCAAACTGGATAACCATCTATGCAGTTTCTGAAGTCATTAGCTGTGATATGAAAAGATCACGAAGCTCCTCGGTTAGAGTTTATTTGTAGTTTTTACATAAACTATACTCGTATTTACGACTCGAGGGAATAAGAGCAATTTGGTAAAATTTTTAATCATTTCTCATTTCCTGCATTTGGCATTCGAAAGATTGGAACGCCGCCAATTTTTGGAAAGCTTAATAAGAAGGAAAAAATAATAAAAATTAAAAATACGGCTTTTATGTTTTATGCCTTTGTTTCTGAATTCAGCAACCTTAGCGAAAACAGAACATATTTTAATCGAATTTTAAATCGAGTATGTCTTTTTTTTTTTTTTTTTCAGTTTCTGGCATGGCTAATTTGAAAACGACCCGGGATTCCTTTTAACGAGCGCAGTTTTCGAAAACTATGTTCATAATGGTAATTTTAGAAATCAGAGCTCATCAGTTAGGAGAGAATATGCATCAGAATTTCTTTTTTTCATCTTTCCCCAATCTTTTCCGCAATTATCCCAGTTTGACCTTTAAGACTTCTTATCTTAGGTTTATAAGATGATAAAGGTGAAATCTTCAAATATTTTCCGAAACAATCCTGTTGTTAATGAGCGTTTATTGAAGTAGTATACGTAACGGTGACATTAAATTCTGGATCGTTATTCAGGAGAATGTTCCGACAAAGAGAATTAATTACCGGTAAATGCTGTTCCTTCAATACTCTTTTATTTCGCTCATGTTTGCAAGACTGATTGAAAGCTAGAGAATATCACGAAGACTTCACTAGTTAAGATCTCATTACTTTA
Source organism: Stegodyphus dumicola (assembly GCF_044657685.1). Taxonomy (NCBI): domain Eukaryota; kingdom Metazoa; phylum Arthropoda; class Arachnida; order Araneae; family Eresidae; genus Stegodyphus; species Stegodyphus dumicola. Next base: position 63,351,699 of record NC_140779.1, read on the forward strand.
CAGTTAATGGTTAAATTTAAGATAGGTTGTCATTCAGACATATTATTTCAGAAGTCAATAATTGTTTACCTCAGTTTGAAATATCATTAAAAAATATGCTCTCGAAAGAAAGTTTCACACCTCATTATACACAGTTATCAGATTTAAATAATAAAAAAAATTAAACAGTTTATCCAATAAGCTTTTGCTTAAAACTCTGGCTTTAATTTTTCCTATAGTTTAATGGGAGCAAGAGATTAATTAATTCTCTTGAGAAAATTCCTCTGAAGTTTTATATCAGGAATAATAAAAGCCTGGTAGGACCTTGATAAATTTATAAAGGTAATGCCTTATACTTTTGACAATGATATTTGAAAATTGGATTTCGTTATTTAAGTACCCACGCATTTATTATTACTGAAATAAGGCTGCGGAAGATTTTTGAAAGAGAACTATTTAAGCTGTTTCTTCTATTAAACTATATAATAAACTATTTTTCTCCATTAAGTTCATTAATTATATTATGTGTTTTAAATAAAAGCTTATTATTAGTCCAAAGGGGTTTTGTCCCTGAAGGACTAGTGTTTTCGTTTTGCGATTTTGCGTTGAATCACTGAAATGTCCGTTTTACACTGTTGCCACCAAATGTTAGAGTCCTGCATTATATTTGAAGAAATTAAATAATGAAAAATCTGCATAAATGTATGTATATTTTTCGCATTGTGATAAAACAACGGTACGTAGAGCCATCGAATTTTGAATGACGTCATCCTCCTAGGAATATGGGCATGTGGAAGACCAAATTTGAAATTATAATTTTTTTTGTTACCGATTTCATATTTTGTAAGACTTTAACGAATTTTTGTTTAACAAACTCAAGGATTCCAAAACGAGCAATAGTAACGTTGTACTGAAAAATCCTTTTTATCTCCAGCGCGTGAGTCTGTGTATCGGAAATTGTAAAGATATGCTCATTTTAAAATTATTTTGAGATATTGCTATTGAACTGAATTTTGTAGTGTAGAGAACATGATATTAAATAAATAAAGTAACACCCAAAACGTTAAAAAACGCTCCTTTGGACATAATTTAAAATCTGAAAACTTTCAGACTTTTAGAATTTTTTTTAATAATTTTTCTTCTTTTTAGCGTGAAGTAGATGCTATGAATCAAAATATTTAGATGAAAAACAGTTTTCCAACTTCGAAAAATCCTCATTTACTATCAATAATTCTGTTATATATTTCGAAAAAATATGTTATTTTAAATTCACATTACAATTATCTGCGATTAGACACGCATACCAGTCTAATGGCTGACCGCGCGAGCGGTTATATTAAAAACAAATTCTTGAAAGTCGCTAAAGTAATACTTTTTTAGTTCTACTTCTCTTAAAAGAGGGTAAAACGTTTGATTTATTATCAGCGAAAATTTAGATCTGTATAAATATCTCCCCTTTTAAAGAGCATCTGAGGAATAGGGAATCCAATCGCCAAATCCTGCCGGCGGGAATCGTCATCCACCCTCTTTTTTTGATGTTAGAATTTTGTAGTTCCATAAAAGAATATCACGTTGAATTTACAAATAAAATTTAAAACATCAGCTATTAGAATGGAATGCTTAGAAAAATGTATAAAGACCTATAAAATGGGAAAAATAAAAAATGTCGCCGCAGATTACATTGCAAATAATTTTAAACGCTAACCTATAATTAAACTTTACTCTTAGTTAGAGTAATGAAAGGAAATGAATAGTAAGTGTAACAGAAAGAGAAGAAAGAATTTCCTAAAATAGCAAAAGTCTGCAGAAGCTTAACTTCTTTGCAAAGCCCATGCCGCCAGCAGGATTCGAACCCCGGACTGAACTATCAGTGCTTAGCAACTGTACCGATCGGCCATTCTTGGGCCCTAAATAATGTTACGAATTTTGCAGATGTATGGGCAATTTTGGTGAAATTTTATGTGAAATTGTTGCATTTTTCTGTAAAATTTTGCTTGAGAGAAACCATGCTATGCTCAAAAACTAAGAATACAGAGGTAAGCCTATTTAACATTGAGTAAATGGCTATCTCGCTAATTTGGCGAGATATCACCAAATTGGCAACGGTTTCGGCGACTAACTTTTGTCCCCAAATTTGGTGAAAAATCGCCAAAAGTTGTCAAACTTGGCGAAAATTTGGAGATTTTTTGGTCAGTCCCTGTATAACTATAATGGGTATTGTAATTGAATAACTATAACTGATTCCTATGTTAGCTGTAACCGTATCAGGCCTTATACGCCTTCAGTTAATTTCGAGAAACAGGAAGTACTAGAGCTTTCTCGGCGGCCGGGAAAAAACTATATAAGACCGGAGAGAGCACATTTCTCAATTATTAGTTCAGAGTCGAAGTCGGAGTACTGAGATATCGAAAGAGCTTCGCCTTTTAGATGCGCTTTGCATTGCTTCGTGTTTAACGTTCTTAGAAGTTTCAGGTGTAATTACTGATTGTTACTCGGTAGTGCTGTGAAGAGCTGTACGAGTATTTTTGTGAAAAGTTCCAGATCAATGTGTAGAGTCATTAGGTTATTTGAAGAAGGAGAGATGAAAAATGAGGAATGCCCTCACCGGGACTCGAACGACGGACGTCTCGAATACGTGTCGAGCTTGGTGACCAGTACACCACGAAGGCATGTTAAGAAGGCGGGAGAAATACCATACATACTCCCCTTTTAAAGAGCATCTGAGGAATAGGGAATCCAATCGCCAAATCCTGCCGGCGGGAATCGTCATCCACCCCCTTTTTTAGTTTGGGAGCCACTCTAGAGTCATTACGTTATTTGGAAGCAGGAGAGATGAAAAATGAACAATACCCTTGACGGGACTCGAACCACGTACCTCTGGAATACACGTCGAGTGTGCTGACCACTACACCACGAAGGCATGTTAAGAAGGCGAGAGAAATACCTTATAAGTGAAGAGTTCCTTTTGGTAAAATAAATTTTATCAAGCTGTCATCGGTTCTGTGTGCATTTAGTCTATTACGAACGCATACAGTAACAATAGTTCCATAAGGAATAACTTGCTAATTAGAAATTAAGTCATAAATGACGAAGGAAAAACGTATATTGTGATTTTTGAAAGTTATCACGTGATCAAAATGCCCACAGTAAGAAAGCCATATTTATTAAATTCATTTTTCGAACTAGAACCATGTGCCAATAATTAACTGTTCAACATATAGACATGAAATACTTTTCAAGCTGACTAATATATTCATGTATAATTTAGCGTTTAATAAACTGATGTACACATTTTGATGGATTTAAATTGGGGTTTCACATATTTCCTTCGGAAAATACTTCCTTTATATATGCAGTGTAATCTCCTTTCTCCAAAAATATATTTTCAATTTGGGAACTCTTTGGAAATACTGGAACTATGTCGGCTAGCAGTATTTTCACACCGATGGATGCATATTTCATCCTATCAGACGAGAACTAACGCAACTAAGTTAGCTTATCAAAGCTTTAGCGCATGCAATATATCGAATTTTTGCTTTCATTATCGCCTTTATATTGAGTGCATTTTGAATACGGTTATAAGAAGAAAATAAGGAAAATATCTCGATTCTGGCTGGCATCCAAATATGATGTACTTGATGACGTCTTGGAGTACCTGATTGACGAGCTCACGTGACACTGAAGCACTCTGTTTTCTTGGCGTGCATGTAAACACCGTCTGGAAGCAGTGATGCGCCAAACACTTCAGAAAAGCTAGCTATGTGGTGGCTGCCATTTATGACCACGACTTCTATATTTTGTTGCAGCATTTGTGATTTCTTTTGTTTATTATAAATTAAAACTAGTGTGTTTATTTTTAATACATAAATCAGTAAATTCGACACAAATACAGTTTTCCTACTTTAGGAATTTCTTGCAGTATATTGTAATTTCAAACTATCTAAAATATATCTTTTCGTAAATTATGAAACTCAGTAAGTATATCAGGTATTTTTGTTTCTATTTCCTGAATGTAACATATATTTTAAAAACTTCATAAATTTTATCATAATTTATGAATTTTAACAAATAAATATCGTTAAATTTTTAAATTAATATCCATTTTTCATGAATGATATAATTTGCAGTTTAGAAGCATTTTGTTTCATATGCCTATTCATAATAAATTCACGAGAGAGCATTAAGTTTTGTATCTGAGTAATGTATATGAGTAATGAGTAATGTTCCTTAGAAAAAGAGCCTGTAGTTTGAAAACTCTCGTTATTACAATTAAAATCTAAAAAGATGATAAACGTTATAATATTTGTTTTCTCAAATAATAGTTATGTGCATTGCTGCCAATCTATGAAACTAAATTTCAGAACTAAATAAAATTAAATCTCAGTTCAAAAAGAATTTCAATTTCTAGAGCTGTTTGTTCCTGCATTATTTTCTGAATTTAAAATAATGTAAACACAAAAATATCAAAGTATATTACCGTTTGAATAAAATTAGGGGGAAAAAAAATCTGAAAGGTTTTATATTTTAAATTACGTCCGAAGGGGCGTTTTTTTAACGTTTCGTGTGTTACCTTTGTAGAGACATTAGGATTTTTTGGAAGTCGAAGAGATGAAAAATTAGCAAACCCCTTCGCCGGGAATCGAACCGCAGACATCAGGAATACCGACCCAGCGCGCAGAACTACTACGCAAACGAAGGCACGCTAGGAAGGCGGAAGAAATACCGTATACCTTTATTTATTAAATATCAGGTTCTTCGCACTTAAACCATAAATTTCAGTTCAATACCAATGTCGCAAAATAATTTTAAAATGAGCCTATCTTTAGAATTTCCGATACACAGTTCCGCGCGCTGGAGATAAAAAGATTCTTTTTCTTCCCCGTAGATTCTTACCATTGCTTGGTTTCAAATCGTTGAGTTTGTTACTCAAAAATTTGTTAAAGTTTTACAAAATATGAAATCCATAATAAAACAAATTCCAAATTTCAAGTTTGGTCTTCCACATGCCCATATTCGTAGGAGGATTACGTCATTCAAAATTTGATGGCTCTACATACCGTTGTTTTATCACAATGCGAGAAATATACATACATTTATGCAGATTTTTCATTATTTGATTTCTTCAAATATAATGCAGGACTCTAACATTTGGTGGCAACAGTTTGAAAAAAGAAACGGACATTTATAGCGATTCAACGCAAAATCGCAAAACGAAAGCAATAGTCCTTCACGGACAAAGCCCCTTTGGACTAAAAATCACTGACATAGAATAAATGATAGATAATGCAAGACTGTGAATGATGACTCTGAATTAACCTTGCATTGCGACGTTTTTCAAACATTTTTAAAGCGGGGAAGGGACTAATTTTATAACTTAGAATGTTCTGCGGACCACCTCACTCATGTTCTCTTAGAAAGCAATTTCTTAGCATATGTTACTAAACGTATACTTATATTTCAAAAATGCAATTATTAAAATGAATTTAATTTTATGTTAGTGTTTAAGTAATTAAGTTAAGAGCAGAAAACTTCTATTCATTTTAAATAATTCAAGGTTTATGAAAAACGTTATCTTGTTAACTGAAACTTTAATAAATTTTGGCCCTTAACATTAATGACATGAATGAGTCTACCAGATCTTGTACAGCTGTTATGTGTTTGGATCTACGTTGGTAAGCTTAAGTCTGAGGTCGGCGCATACATTAAGTCTATTTCTGTACTTTGTTTTTATCTGAGTTAGTGATGAAACCCTTTCTAATGGGTACGTGGGAGCAAACTCTATTATAAATTTTGAAGCATCGTTGTACAGTTCACAATATTCTGTTTTCACTGGTGATGAGTTCTAGTAATTTGGTCTTTTTAGAAATCCAGGAGGACCACACTATTTTTGAAGACCACCGATTCAGAAATGGTGCTGTAAGATTTAAAGGTGTGCTTACTTCCATGTGTCTTTGTGTGCTTGGAGTAACTTAGGTTGGACATATTGCGCAAGCACTGTTGTTTTCTCAAGTTTCCCACGTCTAGAAAATTCTACACAAAGAATAAATAATTCAGACTTTTTTAGAAAAATCTACATTGTATTACTTGAACTAAAATGTGGTTGTACGATAATTCGTTATCTTTTTAATTTGGTAGACTGAATTTTATTTCTTATCCTTAGTCACCCCTTAAGGGGGGAATAACGAATTAAAAGCATACCTCTGATATTTAATTGGGCGCCACAAGTGGCCGAGTATTTAAGATCGCTGAACTCTGGAAATTAAACCTGGATTTGATTTTAGGCAATAGGTCTATGTTTGTAATAACGTCAATAGATGGCGGGAGCTGTCCCCAAGTCTATGTATTATGAATAATTTTTTTAAATTATGTTACTTCTATCATGCTCCTTTTTTGTTGAATTAAGCTTTATGTTTTTGCTTGTAATACTGTAGTAATTTTACTAATATGTTTTTCTTTGCTTTTAATAGCATCTGACTGAGTGATTAATGTTTAACTAATTAATCCATTTATCAAGATGCATAGCAGTGTCGTGTTAAGTTTTTTGGACTCATGTGCACTATCCACTGTGAGAACAGAAATTTCTCACACCACGCAGTTCATCATCTTAGACACTATCGTAACATTAATCGGAATCGCAGAACTACCACGTGCATAAATGCACGCCGAACAGGTTTTCTCTTTCTTTGCTGACTACGGCTCGAACGAGTATGCGGGGCTGAGGCCCTTGCATCACTCACACTCTTGGAAATACATTCGTCTCGTAGATGGTAGAAAATGAGAGAAGCAGGAAAACATTTGCACGAAATATGCATAAGTGACTACGTTGAAAATTAATCTACCTTGAAGTAACTTTGTTACTATATATTTTTGCTCAAGAGATCGCTGGCATTGTCATCGGGTCGTCACCTCGTGGTGATCAGCTCAGGCCGTGTCCATTGAATCCTTTTGCACGTAGCGTAGATATACTGGGAATAGATTATGTATTTTAAAAGAATAGTTCACTAAAACTGGGTACTGCAACATCCGAAATGTGTGTGAGAAACGCTGAGAAATTTCCAGCGAGATAACGGAGTGATGACTTTGGATTTAGATTGTCCTTCTATTTTCACAGAACTGCGCAGTTCTTTTATATTATTGCGTGCTGTGCTATTAATATGATGTATTTAATCCAGATAATGTTTAAGTAATTAAACAAAGTGAGATTGAGAAAAGAAATTGTTCTCTGAAGACTTTTATGCAGTATTTTTGGGTAAGTGAAGCATTTTATTATTCTATTTATTAGGGTTATAACGTAATGTACGAGATATCGTTTTTCAGGCCAGCAGATATTGGGCATATGCAACTTTTCATTTGATACTTGTAAGCATCTAGTTAAATAGAGATTTACACGCAACACAGCATCCAGGCAGGGGAAATATTTTTATTATTTTCAGAGGTATATTGAAAAGAGATAGTGGACTCACTGTGTCTATGTATTTTTAAGATTTATATGTATATGTTAAAGGCCTATTCAGAACAACCATAGACGGGTAGTCTTAGCGTAGTTATGATCGCGTGTTTTTTAAGGTTTCCTTTCAGTCTTGCTGAGCAGCTGGATTTCTTAGAGATCTCTTCCCCTAGACAGATAGACCTCGTGCACTTTGCCAAGCTCAAATAAATAGCGTACGCAAATCTATTTTTTTATATAGTGATTAGCAATCTTGTCAACAACTAGAAAGTCTTGGGTTCGATACCTGAAGAAGACATAATTGATTTTACGGCATTTGAAGCTCCGAGAAATTCTATTATCCTACAATGCAACTAGAACAGCTAATTCACATTATAAGAATAGAATGCTTGAAATTCCGTATCAGTATTCCATACTAAAACTATCTGAAGTAGGTTGTTGGCTTCAGTAGCACAGTAGAGAAATCACCTTCCTCATTGATGAGAGTCTGTAGGCTCAAATCCTAGCTACAGCTGCAGTGTTTGATGTGGCAAGAATAGAAAGAAATACATTTGATTTTTCGGAGACACATCGCAGTCAGAAAGAAGGAGTATAAAAATAGCACCTGATCGGATAATACAGTTGAAGTTTCGGTAAATATTTATGGTCAAGCACATATTATCCACAGCATTTGGTGATTTTAGATGCCAAATGTCAACACTGGGACAATCCAGACCTGATATTCATTCAGTAAGTCACAGGGCAGAGGATAACAAGAGTCCGACCAATCAATTCAAGAGGTAGGAAGTCCATTCAGAGATCACATTATTGTAACACTAGTTAAAATTTATCTTCTGTAACATGTTCATGAAATGTTCATTAGCTACACATTAATACAGTAAAGACGCTTTTTATGTAGTGCTCAGCTTTTCAGCTTCAGCTAAACTTAAGGTACTATTCAATAAAATCAAAGTATTCGACGAAATAATAAATTTGTTGTAGATACTTGTATTCATTGTAAGACACTTTAGAATGGTACCATGGCTGCGAGCTCCTCTGCTATATGCATTCAATTGTCTACGAGCAAAATCATATCTTCAACTATAAACACAATTATGACAAAAAGCACAGTTACGATAGATAGTATGGATTTTACACCAGCTGCAATATATTGTTGCGTTTTTTTCTTTCTGACACTAGTCGTTACGTTATTTTATTCCTTCACGTTCGTACGGGGTTCGTAGATTTGGAGTGAATAATGACGACACTTGATGAAGTATCGAAACACACTTTATTTAGACAATATTGTCAGGACAGCTCCAAAACACGTTTTACAGTCACCTATTAACTACTATAAAGACGCTGACACGACCAGCGACACAGCCTTCAGGTTATTAGGCTATCACGGTGGAGACAGCTTCCTGCAAAGCACCCGATTCTGCTTTCCGGAGTACAGCTCTCGACTCTGCTTGGTCGTTCTCGGAACTCCACGTGCTCTCGAGACTCTCCACGATACAACTCACGATGCACTCGACGACACCCAGAGCACAGCTCCTGACTCTCGGTTCAGTCGTTTCCGGAGCTCAACACGCTCTCTCGACGATGCACTAACCGCGATACACTAAGAGACTCCTTCGGTGAACTCGACGACCCACTCGGCACTCGCTGCCAGGCTGTCAACTCGATCGACTCCGCAGGGTTGACTCGCTAGACGGGACATACTCTCGATGAGAAACACACATTGCGGACCAGCAGGGCTTATATAGCTTTCGTCTTTTGCTCGGGAACATTGTGGGGTAAACCGGTAAGAATTCGTTCCAGAAGGTTCTCCATCCGTTTTTGTATATCGCCAATTTTGTAGCCAAGTGTCACCAAATGGGCGATTTCTCGCCAAATGTGGCAACCCTGTCCTTTTTGCTATTTTATGGCAACCCTAAAACTGCTTTGCGGGGAAGCTATCTTACCGCGCCTTTACATTTCGTAACAATACTATTTTGAAGTCTATAGTTAGAAAAAAATTCTTGGTGAATAAGAAATCTTTATTTATTACTTAATTAATTACATAAAAGCTCTCGAAGCTTTCTAGGGCAACTTATAAGATGGATGTTTTGATACATTTTCAGCGCTTGAAAACTGACCTTGAGTAAATTGCTGGCTGGACACTAAAGTAACACCCATTATTGTCATTTAATGAAGCCAAGTGTTTACCTTTTAAAATTAAGAAGGAAAACAAAATGTACAGATTATTGAAATCGATATTTTTTTCTTCAGAATTTATGTTATCACTTGTTTTATTTATTTATTTATTTATTTTTTTGTGCGAAAGCAATGCAGGATAAGGGTATTAGGCATAATTATTGAAGCTAAGGTTAGAAAGATATCACATTAATCTTCGCTGAATTTATCAGTACATTAAAGTAGACTTGACGCACACGCACACAAACGTAAGTACGCACACAGAAAACTGCATTAATTTGAGGATTAGTTTTTAAGTAAGATTCATTTTGCAATTCAAAAGAAATAAGTAAGCATTTTTCAAGAAGTCTTTGGTAAAATCCTAGTATACTGTAGGGCCTTGGAGTAATTTTGAAAATTGTCGCTGGCATCAAAATGAAGCGTTTACTGCTCATTATAATCTCGTCTCCAACCAAGTCTACCAAGTCTCTTTTTATTTTCTGAATTTGGATACAATTCTTTATTTTTCACCTTAATTTCCGAGTCGGTTTGACTACCATAAGGAAGAAATAATTTTTGCATACTCTGTTCATAGAATTGTGTTGCCGAATCTAATGGCCAATTACGGTCATTTTCACTTCATCAGTGGTCTTCGTTTCACCATACCATTTGCTCAGATCTCTTCTTGTTTGGCTGAATTTGGGTCTGAGCTGCCTGCGCTAACATTACTGAATACCATAGCGTGCCCAGACAAGAGCACATTTCGTTATGAACATTCTCCCGACTTTCGTTGAACGATATCGCCTGTTTGTCGTTCTTTCTATCACTCATTGCACTGTCAGCGTACATTTCACCTATCTTGGGACGAATGACCGCAGCTTTCAGATTTCTTGCTCTTAGAACCTGATAACTGAGCGTATTTCACAGACGGCTTGTACTTTATTTTCTTAAACATTAAACCTCGCATTATGAAGCTTACAAATTGACAGCGTTAATGCATATGTGGTGTCAGATTCTGGGCGAAGAATGTCGAGAGCTAGCATGAGCGTTCATTCTTACGCAAGTGCAAAATTTTACAAAGGAAACTTAATTAAAATGTAACTTAAGTATAGAAATTGCGAAATTCTTAGTCTGTATCTATAGGTTTGTTTAATTCCTAACTAAAGCATCCAAATAATATCCTGTTCAGGATAATTACTTCTGTCACAATGAAACTGAATGCTATTGGAACATAAGTAAATTATCATAAAAAATAAAATTAAAACATTTATTGCAGTTATTCGTAGACTTTATATAACCTCAAAATTAACAAAAGTTATCCACCGCTATTTATGAGGAAAGGAAACTAAACGAATTATGTAAACTAAACAACTCAGAAATATAAACATAATTTAAATCATAAAATAAAACATAATACAAACATAATATATAGCATAATATAAATCATAATATAAAACATAATGTACACATAATCTAAGCTTTTTTTCAGCTAACACAATCACTTAGCAAACGATGAAATCATTCACTAACATTACGACAAGAATTTAGAAAAAATACAGTAAATATGAGGCGGAGATCTTACTGTTGATCACTGAATATACAGTTACTAAATATTGCTAATGTAAGTCGATTAGGTAAGAGCTTTATCAGCTATTTAAGTTTAAACTAATTTGAATTCTGGCTAGGGCTGACGGAAAACATGAAAAAAAAAGAAAAGAATTAACGTAACAGTAACTGGTTATTTAAAGAAAATATTACAAAACCAATAAGTATTTTTTAATCAAAGTCAAAAAATCAAAAATTTTTGACAGTGAAGCATAAACCCCTGAATTAATAAATTAGTCAATGTATTGCTACTGGAAAGAAATTTGAGTTAGAAATGGAATTATTTTGAAAAATGCAATACCTCTAACGATATATTACAGAAAATGAAATTAATTTAGAAAACGTAATCTTAATTTGTACAATGGCTTGATGAAGAATATCAGATAAAAGATTAATTTAAACATAATCATGATCTTCAAAATATCATAGAAATGGATATTAAGTAGAAAGTGGAAAAAAAAGAGCTTCATTAAGGTTTCTTTTTCAAAAGCAATTAATCTCAGGTTTCAATTTCTGAGCTACAAAATTTAAATATTCAAGTCTTTTAGCTGTTAAATTAAAAGCTGATTACTGTTTCAGCCAGTGCCGGGCAGACAAACATGCTTCGAAGTCTTGTGAAGTTTTTTATCTCCCCGAAAGACGATAGACTGAGCAAAGATATGAAAGAGTAGCCAAAGGATACTTCTGCACGGAATGAAAAGATTTTTTTTTATGTGAGAAATAAAAGACAGATAAAATCTGGATAAAAAATACAAATAAAACTTTCCAGTTTAAGAGAAAAAAGATGAGGAGTATTATAAATATTGTATGTGTATTTAGTTTTTAAGGCAGAGTACTGCAGTTTTTTCATTATCTTATTATCCAGTTTATGCCATCTAGTGAATACTGTGAGCACATTAGAGCCATAGTTATTTAAGCCACGGATCATTAGTTTTCCTTTCTGGTTCAGGTCGAAATTAGAATTGTTGTTAGTCATCTTACTTCTTTTTTCTCTTTTTGTTTAACGATGTTGTTACGGTGCTCAGTATAAGTTATAACACATTTAGTTAAAAGGCTTTTATCAGCAAAATAGGCTATATTTTTCATTAAATTATTAATTTTTAATTTCACAAATTCTTAAAATTTATAAATACACAAATTATTAATCTTTTTAAAGTAGTTACAGCATCAGTTGTACTATTTTATGCTATTTTACTCATAACTTAAAATGCTTTTTAATTTTTAAATTATGACTAAAATGGTGTTCCCAGTAGAAATTTACATGCATTCCCTGTGAAAATATGTATTCTATTTCTATACATACTTCGTGATCATAGGGCCTTCAACACAAATGCAGTTCAGTACAGAATTATTAAGAGTTTAAATTTATTGGCCTTAGAAATCTTTGTAAAGTCTGAATACTTCTGACTAATTTAGAAAAAATTTGAGTGAAGATCTGTTAAATATTTTTAGAAGGAAAACAAAAAGAATTTTTTATTCAGTAGTTAGAAGTATTTTTAATGCTTTAATGTATTTAAAACATTAAAAAAATTATAATTTCAAGAAATGAAACTCATATTAATTAGTTGAACGTTATTTCGCTTATAAGATAATCACAACATTAATATGTGTCTCATCCATTCTAATTCACCGCTTAATTCCAAAGAAACTAATTTAAGCAGATAATTTTCACCTATGTTCTCTGCAAATGAACAGTTCTTGGTATGGCCTTTATGTCAGTACGTTTCCTTCTTAATTTTCATGGTAAGGTATACGAAAGACAAAAACTTGCAGATGAGAAGCAGTACCTAATAAATCAAAACATGCAGCGATGGCCTGTAGGTTCAAGACCTTAGAAGAACGTGCAAGATAATAGCTTTATTATCAAATGGTATTGCAAATGAAGACTAATTACAGAATAACACAACGTTGCAAACCAAGACCAGAAAATTTCTTGCTAATACTTTAGCTTTGGTCAATATACGCGTAGAACGTTTCACGCGTATTCATTATGTAAGTGATAGGTTATATATGTATATATATAATCAAATAAAAAATCCTCTTTCCTACAAATTTGAGTGTCGTTTTAACCCCTTCATCGATTCCTCAAAGACAGACTCTTCGATTTGAAAAGTGTCTCAGGCATCATCAACGAGATACGCTCGTCTGGATTAAATGTACTCCGAATCGTTATCCTCGAGGGAGATTCGTCGCTTCGTGTTTTCTCTCCCAGAAGGATGAAAAGAGGATATTTATAGTTTAATTTGTCCCTCTCTCTTCAGAGCAGGGTTGCATCAGAATCATACAAAGCAGACGGGAAATAGGAGAGCCCTTTCACCACATTTCTAGCTCACAGTTTAGTAAAAACTACTTCTTGTTTGAAAGCATGCTTTTAAAAGATAGTTTTCGTTAAGTTTCAAATAAGACACTAGGGAACATAAAAGAATTTTTTGGGGGATAGAATTACACTATTAAACATCCTTGAGTGTGACAACTAGACGGTTCAAGTTCATCTGGGGTGAGATTCTAAATAGGTCTCGAGAGCTGGTGAAACCATTTTTATAGTAAACTGAGGCCAGTTTAAGTGACAAAAATATTATCATTGGAAAATAAAGCGTAGCAAATATTAAGTTTTGGAGGACGATGAAGTGATTAAAAATTTTTATTTTCTAACGATCATATAATTTCATCTGTATGCATATTATAGCATCTAGAAGTGATGCTTTTGGGGACTTTTAGCTCCCTTTCTTGAGCATCACAGGGAATCACACAAGGAAGAATGAAGACTACAAAGCGTGCAACAAAGAATATTATAGCAAAAGGAAATGCAGATTTTGATGAGTTGTTAGAAATTTGTACTTTCCTTACTGCATACCTTCGTGGTGCAAGCGGTTGCATGTTTGGCTAAAAATCAAAGATCAAGTGTTCGAATCCTAGCAAGGGTATAGCTCGTTTTCACGTTTCTTGCTTCTAAAAGATTAAATGACTTCGCAAGGTTATCAGGTTCAATGTTTCTTCTTACCTTCTTCGGAAACATACAATGACCTGACTAGAACAGAGAGCTTACTAAAGCTATGTTCACTAATTGTAGTAAGTAGACAGGATACAGACGAAGGGTATACAAAACCCTTTATTTTTCTTTATATACAATGACTTCCGTACTTCGGAATACAATGACCCTCCACTCGGGGTCTAACGTAAAAGATATCAAAATAAAACTAAACTCTAATTTAACTTTAGAATAAGATTGGCCTTATAATAACAGGAAGCGTATGTAGCACAGAGACTGTGAACACTACAATACGTTTAATTTATCACGAGGATTAAAACCTCTGTCCTGGAAGGCAAATAGCAACTGCGTAACTTCTAAGGTAAGCGGCCTGCTTCGAACTCACTGCTTCCTCTCCTCTGCTTGGCAAAAAGGCCACACTTAAATACTTGGCGTTCGCCAGACAACTTTGCATAAACTCCTTCACGCTTATAATTCTGGCCGGAAGTAGAAAATAAGAAGTGATAGTAAAGATTTAAAATAAAATAAACGTTAGTAAAACTTAAGATCCTTACATACTTCCCGCCAGAGTTAATTTGTTTGAAACTGAGGTCTAAAACGACCTTGTTGAAAACTTTTAACTCTACAAACTAACGCGAGGCCAACCTTTTACAATCATAACTTAGCTAGAAACTAGAAAATTTAAAAGAAAGAAATTTGTTACAATAGCAGCTCCCGGGATATACAACAATCTTTTTTTTCTTTTTCATCTGTACTGCATCTAAACAGGAGCTTTATTCAATTCTGGTTCCTTCCAGAGATCTGGAAGGAAAACTAGTTTAATGAAATGTTACAGAATGACATTGCAAATAACATATAGAATATACTTTTCTTAACATTCTTATTTCATTCATGACTATTTTAATTATCTCTCCCCGTGCTCTCTGACATGTGTTGTAAAAGAACACCAACCACGAATGTGTTTCTGTCTACGTGTGCCACACTTCCTCCTACAATCAAAACACTAACGTGTTAAAATTCAACATACGAGATCTCTTAACACACCCTAATTTCAACTCTAGACCCTGAGGTACTATTCTGAAAGTGGCTAACTCTAAAGTGTAGCGTCAGAGAGCCTAACTACATCATTCAACCTTTAACATATATTCGTCATGATTTAATCTTTACAGTCACACGAATAACAAATTTTTAACATTACTTTCACTTTTACCATATCACGGTATTTCTTAACATTCAAAATAACAGTTCACATGTATACAAGAACATATCAACATGCCGTTAATTTTACACATTTGAAAACATACATTAGTAGTACATTGTTAACTTCTATTCTTTTCAAAGCAAGTGCCAATTCTTTCTACATTGAAATAATACTACATTTCAAAAAGTCTTTCAGACTAAAACTTCTTTCTTGCTAGAATGTTTTAAATAAAATTTATACAATAACTTTTTACAATATTTAAGTCTTTACACAACGCTATTATACATCAACTTTAGTTTTACGCGCGAGTAATTGAAAAACATAATAAGAAAATCGGTCACAACTCATTTCTCGCCCTTTTGGCGATAAAGGTAGACCTCGCATGAGGTAAAACTTCTTGAAATCTGCCACTTGCAGTAAGAATGAAAGATTAACTTAAGTTTGTAAAGTAACATAAAATTTTACTTATCTTTGTAATATTCAGACATCCTTTTCTGGGCCCAGTCTTTAAAGGTATAGCTGATAGTAGCTTGGTTGATCCTCCTTCTTGTACGGGCTCGCCCTTCAGTGCTTTCCTCTGGAAGCTTCCGTTTTTCACCACTACGGCCACCCTTGAACATCTTCCTTCTGTCCTCTGCTTGTGGTCTTGGCCGTTTGAAGGCAGCTGGTCTTGGTGGAACCGGGAAACTTCTGTCGTGATCCTGCTTGGACCTCGTTGTTGGCCGTTCAAATTTTTCTTGTACTTTTTCCTCCGCCGCTGATGGCCCTTCCGCAGTTCGGCGACTTTTGCTGCGGAGAGTTCTGTCGGATGAGTCAATCTTCCGTTTCACAGCCGGGTTATAGTTGCCGTCCTTTCTCCCGGTCCTTTCCACATACGTCGTCCTTCTCCCTTCTTCATTCTGGGGATGTTCGTGAACTCTGTTTTCTGGACGGTGGAACGGCTTCTTTTTCTTTTTACCTTCAGTTTTTCCGCGGGGCAATTTTCTTTTCACTTGCTTCTGTCTCTCATTGGCTTGCCCTTGTACTTGTCGTTTTCCCACCTCTGGAACTTGTACCTGCGGTGTCTGCCGTACCGGATCCTGCAAAAGATCTGAAAAGATTTTCATTTTATTACGATCGAAGTAGGGTTTAATTTGATCCATATTTGCGGAACAGGTTTCACCATTTCTTGCCTTTAACACTACAACAGCGTGAGTTATTTTTTCTATAAAATATGGTCCTTCAAAGCGTGGAAAAAATTTGGCAGTTTTATCTTCTGGTGCTGAAGAAAGTGAATGCTTAATTTTTAAAACTTCATCCCCTACTTTATAAGTTACCCCCCGTCGTTTCAGATCATAGTATAACTTCTGTTTTCTTTGTGCTACTTCCGTATTCTTTTTTGCTTCTTTTATTAGTTTTTCTATATCACCCATTTTAAATTCTGGGGCTCTTTGTTGCACATAAAATAGTTTATCTAACGGTGTTATAACCTTTCTGCCTAGAAATAACTCAGCAGGAGTTTTGCCCGTTGTATCATGTTTTGCGGTCCTAAGGGCGAAAGCAAATTCATTGACATAGTTATCCCAGCTTTTATGAAAATTTTTAACATAACTACGGATAATTTTCACTATATTTCTGTTGACCCGTTCCGCTATATTTGATTGCGGCCGATACGGGACCATTTTTAAATGACGTATGCCCAGTTTTTGACACATGTCTTCAAATATATTACTTACAAATTGAGGACCATTATCCGATATAACTTTTAGGGGCGCCCCGTATTTTAAAATATATTTATTTAAAATAGAATCAGTAACTAATTTCGCGGAGGCTCGTTTTAAGGGAACAATTTCGGTCCATTTACTAAAATGATCAACCATAACAAGGAGATAGCGATTTTTATTTAACTGACTTTTTGGGAAAGGGCCCAATAAATCGATGCCGATTATTTCATTTGGAAATTCGGATTTAATACTATTTAGAAACCCGGCCGGGCGGAAATTAATATAATTAACGGCTTGACATGTTGGGCAGGACTGGACATACGCCCTTGTTAACTTTTGCAGTTCAGGAAAGTAGACTGCCTCGCGTACGCGTTGGATAGTTTTTCGAATACCAGCATGAGAAGCTAAAAGGCTGTCATGGAGCTCTTGCAGGATATTTAATCTAAGACTAGCTGGGATAACAGGTCGAAATTCGTTGTTGGAATTCGTAGTTTTTGTGTAGAATAATAGACCATCTATTAGTTCGTAATGGGCCGCCCTATTTCTTATCGCCACAATATCTTGGTGGCTAAAATTTTCAGGATCCTTCAAATACTCATAAATACTTCCAAACTCAGGATCCTTACCCAGTTCGGTTATTACAGTTTCTCGGGAATTTATTGTACACGCTGTCAGCATTGCAACTTTTACGGTATTAACCTGTTCGTCTAATTTAATTCGTGATAGGGCATCTGCTACGATATTTTCCTTTCCGGGGGTATGCTTGATTACCAGATTATATTCTTGCAGCTTGAGTGCCCATCTTATTAACCTTGGGGATAAATTTTTCCCTGAGTACAATCTAGTTACCGCCGCATGATCAGAATATACTGTTATCGGCGCCTTTCCAAAATAGACTCGGAACTTTTGCACTGCTAACAGAACTGCAAGTGCCTCTCTCTCGGTCGCGGAATAGTTTCTTTGTGTTTGATTTAAAGTTCGGCTAAAAAATGCCACGGGCTGCTGATTTTGCGAAAGTACCGCTCCTACCGCATAATCCGAAGCATCCGCTGAAATTTCTAAATTTTCATCCTTTTCAGGAAATTTCAACACAGGGGCTTGCGTTAATGCTTGTTTTAATTTTTCGAAAGCACTATTGGCTTCGGCAGTCCACGAGAATCTTGCCTTTTTCCTTTTTAATTTTAACAATGGCTCAGCGATAGCCGCAAAATCTTTTATAAAGGACCTATAATATGAACAAAGTCCTAGAAAAGAAGAGAGCTTCTTTGCCGTGTTTGGAGTCGGATACTTTTGTACAGCGATTATTTTTGATTCATCTGTCTCGATCCCTTTTTGCGATATTTTGTAACCTAAATATTTTAATTCAGGGGCTGCAAATTTGCACTTTTCGACATTAACTTTTAGACCGGCCTCATTTAATAAAGAAAACACCTGTCTTAAATCCTGTATATGTTGGTCGAGATTACCACTAGTAATAATGATATCATCTAAATAGATAAATGTGGACTTTCCAAGAACAGGTCTTAACACAATGTCCATGCATCGCTGAAATGTTGCTGGGGCGCCTGAAAGGCAAACGGCATTCGCAAAAATGCATAAGTGCCAGACTTGGTTATAAAAGCAGTCTTAGGCACGTCCTCAGGCCTGACTCCTATTTGAAAATAACCATTCGTTAAGTCTAAAGTCGTCATAAATTTGGTTGATTTTATGTTCCTTAAAATTTCTTCTATGATCGGTAACGGATATACCGGATATTTCGTTATGGAATTTAATTTACGATAGTCAATAGCGAATCTCCACCTTTTTGGATGCTCCAAAGGATAATCATTATTTTTCTTACATAAAACCACCGGACTAGCATAACTACTTGAGATAGGCGTTATGATCTTTTTACTTAGCATATCGGTAATATGCCATTCTATAATTTTTTCCTTATTCTTATCATACCGGTATGGTTTTTGACGAACCGGCAATGCATCTCCGGTGTCAATACTATGGTTAGTAACCTGAGTAAATCCTGGAATATCACTAAATAAGGAAGCAAATTCACTTACCACTTGTCGGATTCTATCTTGCTCGTCATTAGGCAGGTGGTCAAGATTTAACCTTGGCGGTTCAACCTTTTCTACACGCACTGGTTTCATCGTCAGCTTAAGGGACGCTGCATTAAAATCCAGTGTAGCTTGTGCGTCTGAAAGAAAGTCTATTCCTAGGATTAAATTTGCTTGCAAATTCTTTACTATAAAAAACATCACCTTTAGTTGTTCGTCCTTGATACGGATGTACAAAGGTACTTTGCCTACGCACTTACATTGTTCTCCTTGCGCCGCTAATACTGTTGTATTATCCGCATTATATATGCGGTATTTGCGAAAATACTTTCTAAAAAAGACTTCTGCCACACAGGAACACTGCGCGCCGGTATCCAGGAGTGCGGTGGCCGGGATATTATTTACCAAGACTTCAATCTTCGGAAGAGTTAAATTTTTCACCATTACTGTATTTAACTTGTAGGAAGAGGGGTTTTCGTGGCCTTCGGATTTCCGCACCCTCTCGTCAGCAGAAATCCGTTTTAGTTTAAATTATTTTTCCTTTCGGTGCTTTCCTTCTTTCTCCACTGGCCTTGAGACTTTTTTCCTGGGTTGCTATTGAACTGTCGACGTTCGCCGGCTGTTTTTGAATGCTCGGGTTTCCTTGCCCACTGATTCGCTTTTTCTCCGTAGCCATGTGCTTGAGTTTGCTGTAGTCTTGGCGTACCAAATTGGTTTCGCTGTTGATATTGGCGTCTTCTTTCGACGTCCGCCGTTCTTCTACTTTCAAACTGCATTGCTAGCTCAAATAACTTTTCCAGTGTAGTCGGATTTCGTAATTCAATAAAGTCTTGCACTTGGGGTAGTAACCTCGGCAAAATCACTTGAATTATTTCAGGATCCGGACGGTTTCCATACAAGAGCTTGAAAACGTGAATTTTTCTTAAAATAAAGCTCGAGAGGTTTTCCATTCTTTGTTGATATATACTGAAAAGTTCTGTTTCTAATTTCGCACGATCCCTTACAACAGGGAAGGCTTTTAGTAGGGCAGTCTTGAAATTTTCGTAAGTATAGGTGGGACTTCCTGCTTGACCCAAGAGACTTCTGCCGATACATTTGAACCAGTTAAGCGCTTGGCCCCTCAAAGCGCTGGTAGCTAAGGTAACTTTTTGAAACTCGTGCACGGGGTAGAGCATGAAGTGGTCATCCAATTTTTCCAAAAAACTGTTTACCTGTGAGTTTCCATTAAACGTTGCTTCTGGTTTCATCGAAGCGCGCATGGTCTGGACGATGTACCCAAATCCTTCCAGGGCGGCAGCTGGCATTTCTGGATTCTGAGCCGTTTCTGCAGGCAGCACAGGTTCTTCCTGAAACTCGGCCATGGTTATTCTTCGTCGGGCGCCACTATCAGGTTCAATGTTTCTTCTTACCTTCTTCGGAAACATACAATGACCTGACTAGAACAGAGAGCTTACTAAAGCTATGTTCACTAATTGTAGTAAGTAGACAGGATACAGACGAAGGGTATACAAAACCCTTTATTTTTCTTTATATACAATGACTTCCGTACTTCGGAATACAATGACCCTCCACTCGGGGTCTAACGTAAAAGATATCAAAATAAAACTAAACTCTAATTTAACTTTAGAATAAGATTGGCCTTATAATAACAGGAAGCGTATGTAGCACAGAGACTGTGAACACTACAATACGTTTAATTTATCACGAGGATTAAAACCTCTGTCCTGGAAGGCAAATAGCAACTGCGTAACTTCTAAGGTAAGCGGCCTGCTTCGAACTCACTGCTTCCTCTCCTCTGCTTGGCAAAAAGGCCACACTTAAATACTTGGCGTTCGCCAGACAACTTTGCATAAACTCCTTCACGCTTATAATTCTGGCCGGAAGTAGAAAATAAGAAGTGATAGTAAAGATTTAAAATAAAATAAACGTTAGTAAAACTTAAGATCCTTACAAGGTTATGTTACTCTATACAGGCAAAACAAGGCTATGTGCCTATGGGAAAAGAAGCCTTCGCGGAGGATGTTAAAAAATTTATTGGTATTCATGTTATACGTGGGGAAAACATAGAAAACTTCTATGCAAGCAGGCCATCCGCCAGGATTTAAACTCGAGTTCCAGCGTTCAGCTTGCCGCTTAGCAGCTGATGGTCCTGAAATCCCAACATGTTGCTCAAAAGTATCGTTGTAAAGTCCACTATTTTTTCCGTAGCAGAAAACAGTGTCTTCGCGGGGATTCGGATAACGCATTTTCCTCTTGTTAGAGGAACCTGTTATTCATATCCATCATAAAGGCATACACGGAGAAATGCTGTAATTTCTGATGTTTTCTTTTTCTTAAACGATGATTGGGCTCGACACCCAGCCCAGAAAATGCAGGGGTGACAAGTCATCGTCAGCCACATTTTAAATCGATCTTGTCTGTAGAGCGATTTTAGATTTTTCGGAGAAAGAGATATGAAAAATCAACTCAGCGCACTCTGAAATTCAAACCATGGATCTTAGTATCTAACTGAATAATGAACTAATTCTCCATTTGCACGGTAAGAGTCAGTGCTAGGAGCAGGTGTTAGTTTCTTGCATCGTGAAGAGACATACTTTACTTCGGTGGACTTTCCAGATCGTAACTATTTTGATGGTTTTAAAAAAATATCGGTCCCTTATTAATCGATCAATGTCCTAATAAATAATCTTGCTCGCTGAAATACCTGCGCGATTTTAGATTGCTGTTGTGTAAGACAAAATATCGTTTCACGTTTCAAATAATTTCTTTGAAACTCAGGGCAGTAAATGTAATCGAATAAATTATTTACAAGTAGTTAACTTTCGCAGTCATCTATCTTCATATTGCGTAAGATGACATTTATCAAAAATGCTTATGTGAAATCAGTTCAACTTTTAGCCGCACTGTAGATCTTAACGAAATAAGTTCTGTAAATCGTGTTCCAAGATGTCCAATTGTCGGTTGTCCCGACATTTCCGTGGGCATTTCAGCGAACCAAATAATAGCTAAGGGGGGGGGTTGCTGAAGATAGATGACCTGTTTACGACAAACGCCATCTGGATGGGAACGACACGCGCTTGTCCTAGAGATGACTCTTTTTTCCTTTTCTTACATTCTGTCCTCGTGCTTTATCTGGAAAAGGAACATTTCTTTTCTTAGTTGTGTTTAATATGGAAATAGCGACAGCTGGGCAAGTAATAGTCATGAACGCTGAATAACCAATCCTCTTTGTTTGTGATTGTTCAGCAAGAATTCCGGTCAATGTAATGATTTGTTCTTTTGTTGGTCGCATTCTTCCTTTAGGTTTTTAATTTGATGAAAAAAAAGGACAAGTTGTATAAGTCATAAATCTGTAATAGTTTTAAATATTTTGGATGTAACGATAATGAAGCTTCTGATTCCATAAGTATCTCTTAAAAATTTCGGATCAATGTGAATAATCTTTAGAAAAACGTATGTTCTTGAATCATAAATTGATAGTCTCAGCTTTAGTTAATATTTTAAATATTCTCTGATAGTCATATTCGGTTTAAAATTGCTACTTTCATGAAAGAATATTTATAACCATGTACAATTTAGTATAAATAACATGCATGTGTAGTACATTTATGAAAACATTTGGTATTTTATAGTATAAACGTAGAATTCACTTGTATTCAGTTTATATTGCTGATTTATGCATTAATATTCTTTGTCCTCCCTCTGTATATACACAGTATATGCAAAATTCCATATCTGGCCATAAGTTTTGAAATCTTTGTGGCAGTCGTACATTTATAGTTATAAAGATATTTTAAATGAGTTCTTCTAATTTCTATTCTTATATTTAGGAAACTGTTATACTTGTTAAAAAAATGATGTGGACACCCCATGACTTTCTTTGACCGCCTATTAAATTATGCGCATTTCTACTTGCATTTCATTTAAATTTCATTTTCATTACTTATTTCATCGAATTTCATCAGAGATATATTTCTCATTCAATTAATTCAGTTCTCACTTCGCGGTAAGGCAAAAATATATAAAAACGAAAAATATCTTCATTAAAAATAGAAAAATATATAGAAAAAAAAACATTAAATATAATTGAAAAGAGTTAAAAGTGTTTTTTACAATTAAAATTAGAGTTTCTGCGCAAAAGCAAGTAATTCGGCCAGCGAGTAAGAAGTCAGAGTTTTCGGTGCACAAAACTGAAAGTTTAAATTTGGTCCCACTCGGCAAAAAGACACTGGAGGTGCAGATACTGAATTCACTATTCTGATATGTTTCAAATGTGAACAAATATGGCTGCTTTATTAGGCTTAGTCGCACTTAAATGAATTTTAAAATGTTGATAATGCAGATTAACTAAAGGCATAAAAACCTTAACCGAAACATAAGAACAACATAAATCAATTGCTTTTAAAGCAAAAAATGCACAATTTTCCAATATGTTAGAGCAAAAAAACTGGGCTCATTGAACCGTGCAACGGACTGGGTATATATACATATATATTTATGTAAAACATAATACATCTAATATGTAAAATATAAAATATTTAATATGTAAAATATAAAATTTAGCTTTCATATAATAAATTAATAGCACTTTAATTTCCATTTCATTCTAAAAATAACAGCAATAAATTTGTCGCCCTGCAATTATGATGCGCACTTACCGATAAAATCTGAATCCAAAATCCTGTACACTAAAGTGTCATGTGATCTGAAATGAAATTTGGTGTTAAAAAGTCAATTGCGTCACAAATCCTTCACTTGTATCTTTTCTCTTGCTTCGTGTCTCTGCTTTTCATTGCCGCTAGTCTAGTAGAGCTTATGTTTCTAAATTCGTCAATTATTTAAGATGTAAACAGTTCAAAAATTGGGATGTGCATAGCGCACCCACAGTGATAATGTGAATTATTTTAAGAATAAAATTATGTGTGGAATTTACCGTTATGTGTATTCTTCGAGTGTCACCTTTCTAACTACGCAGTAAAGTCTACAAGTTATAATGCAGTCTTCGCCGATCCAATCCGTTGCAACTCTCACCAAGTCATTTTATTTAATAATGCAGTCTACATATATATATATGTAGACTGCATATATATATATATATACTTTTGGTTCTGCCGATTTGAACCAAAAAAGGAGGTGCATTACTACATGTCATACCAGTCCTGTATACAAAATTTCAACGTTCTAAGGCTACTCATTTTGAGTTATGCGAGATACATACAGGTATACGTGCATACGTATGTACAGACGTCACAAAAATATCTTCTGAATCCATTTTATAATCTGGTTTGGGAAAAAGAGTCCTTTATTCTGTCCTTACGTATATATGTCAAGTAAAAAGATCGTTAAATTGCATTCGATAGCAGTCAAAATGGATATTTTCGTTGAAATATGATACCCGAAATTTTTCCTGATTACAGTATTTCCTTTGCTTCATACAAGGAAGTAAAAATCAGAATGTAAAATGTTTGATTCTTGTTTGAAACAAAATGACCGAGATGCTTAACGTCATATTTTGCATTTTGCACCCAACTAAAAGCGCAGTTGTGTCGCAAATATTTGCACGAGTAATATTTGTTATTGCGTAAGAGCGCATATCTTATTTTACGATACATTTAGAGCTAGAATGCAGCAAAGGTTGTAGAGACATTAGGTTATTTGAGAGCAGGAGACATGAAAAATGAGAAATGCCCTCGCCGGGACTCAGACCACGAACTTTTGGAATACGCGGCGAGTTTGCTGATTACTACACTACGAAGGCTTGCTAAGAAGGCAGGAGAAATACCTTATAAGGCTAATCGTCCAGGAGGGTTGCGGCGCTCTCGTACATTACATTACATTAGATCTTATTTTAGGGCACATTTACAGCTAGAATGCACAAAGGTTGGTTCATGTTTGCTTTCAAGAAAGGTGATGTAACGTTAACGTAAGCATAATCGTAAAGTAAGCATACTAGAATTCATTTCCGTTTTAGAGAATTAAATATGCATCTTTACTAAATATTTAATAATTCAAAAATCTTGCTTGCATGGAATCCTCGAAAGAAAGAAAGGAAAAAAAAAAAAAAAAAAAAAAAGCTTGATAACCAATATATAAAAATCTCGTTGTCTCGTTGCCATATAAATAAAGACTATTTTTATCGCTTCTTTTATTATGAACTTTTGACTGCCAATTTTACAGATCCAGGCTGAAATCTGTGAAGTATGAGTAATATCATTTCACCCAATCTGGTGTATTTTGCAGCATGTTCATGCTGACAAGGAGTTGAAGTGTTCCATTGCGTCTGCCATCCCTTAGCCAGGGTCTAAATACACTGCCCTCCAAAAGTTATGAAACAGCATAGTTTTCAAAACTCACTATTACAAAAATGTCAGTAATGTTTAAATTCACAGTTCATATGCAGGACAGTAACGAAGTTTAAGAAAATATATGCTAAAACAGTAGCTAGCACTTTTATTTTATAGAAATGAATACTTATATAGGATTTGGAGAGAAAATGCAAAACTTGTAATTTTTGTTCACGAGTGTTATTACACGAGTGTTCACGAGTGTTATCAGTTGTTATTACAGTTTCGTGGACGATATTCAGGACAGTCCATCAATGTCCAGGAGGAGTCGTTTGCCCGACTCGTTGAGGAGGCAAGAGAACACGCCTCCTGGACCAGTCAACAATGGGCGTCTTTCCTCTTCACAGACAAGTCCAGGGTCACATTGGAGAGTGATTCAAGTCGTGAGCTGATCTGGAGGGAACAACGCAGCAGATTACAACAAATTCCACATTCTGGAAAGACACAGTTACAGAGGTGGTGGAATAATGGTTTGGGCTAGGGCTTCTCTCGGTGGTCACACTGACCTGCATGTGTTCCATGGAGGAACGCTGAGGGGTGTGAGATATCGAGACGAGATCCTTGATCATTATGTCGGCCCATATGCCGCTGCTATTGGTCCTGGAGTTTCTTCTGAAGGACGGCAATGCGTGACCGCACTGAGCTCGAGTATCTGAAGATTATCTTGAGGGTCACAGTACAGAGCGGATGGAATGGCCAGCTCGATCCACAGGCCTGAATCCGATAGACCATCTTTTGGACTACCTTGGGGGACAGATTTCTGCTTTAAGTCTTCCTCGAAGGTCGTTAGATGAGCTTGAACAAGGATTACTCCAAGTCTGGTAGTTCCATTTCGCTGGCGGACAACTTAATTGACAGCATGGAACGTCGCTGCCACCAATGTATTGTAGCTAGGGTGAACACAGTCCTTATTAGAACAAGTTTTTGTAATGTTACCAACCCATTTCTCCTAAAAAAACTGTGATATACTGTTTCTCCAAGACTGGATTTCTCTGCCAAGAGTGCAATTTTTTGTTGTAATTCATGTTTGTGTTGAATTTCAGAAACATTCTATGTCACATTCATTAAAGAACTGTTTAGTGAACATGTCCTGTAAATTGTTTGTTTCTGTGTTGCTTCATACTCAAATTACACACAAGAAAAATGCTGTTCCTTAACTTTTGGAGGGCAGTGTATTTAATCACCACTTCGCTCGATCTCAGGAAAAAATAACAGAAGTTTCTTATCTAATTAAATTTTACCTAATTGTTTTAATATTTAATATGCATTTCAAAGAGTCTTCCTTATTTCTAATTTTGTTTGACAGAATGCATTTTGCAGCGTTTTATGCTTCTAATTCATTAATGATGCTGGTTAATAAGTTTGTATTTGCTTGATTCTACTTCAACTCTATTTTTGTATCTACCACCTAAACCTCGTTGTATTGTCTCAGTAAAAGATAGCTGAATGGGCATGTTTCTTTGAATCCATCGCTAAGCCGAAAGTACTTTAGATTACATTTTAAATTATGAAAAACACGAATTCTATGAGTGGGTTTTCTTGAAACTATTTCCCAATAATATAGGAAAACACTTAATGTATCAGATAATTCATATAATTATCGAATGTCCTGTATAAGAATTCAAAGTGCTAAAGTTGCCTTTCATTTAACCAGCGAAAGGTATTAAATGGTTTGTAGACCTCTTGCTTACATTCTTCGGGCATACTACGTCCATACGCATAAGAACGTTATTACTGAAAACATTTTTTTCCCATTTAAGTGTAAAAGTGCATATTTATATGTATATCATACCATAAATTTTTTATGGTTACTTATTTCTGTTAAAAGAACACAAAAAATACCTTCAACTAACGTGAAAAGTTATGCATTTTTTCCCCTTCGAATCTCTATTTCGACATAATTACTCTCCTAATTAACATAAGCTTATTAGGAAGCGTGTAATAAATATCGATTTTTAATTTTTCCCCGACGAAATAACGTCTCGCATTTGTTGGTAACTAGCTGAAAATATGTGATTTTAGTGAAACTGAAAATTTTTTTGCTAGTCTTAATCTATCTGATTAGACAGTCTAACGTTAATATAAATCTGTAAGAGTAGACATAATTTACTGAAATATACGAAGAGTACTATGAACATTTTAAAGGATAAATAACTGAGAAACATGTTTGGAATATTAAAATTGTGTCAGATAAAACTGTGGGAAATATTTGAGAGATCCATTTAAGGGTTTTGCTTTCAGTTTGGAAACAAGACTCTCTTCGTTAAAAACAGTAACATTTTGTTCAATCACACTAAACAAAAGTGTTTAATTTACCTATTAAAAATCTACTCCACTGTTTTTAAATATATCGAGCTGTTTGTAATGTAACAAATGTACGAGATTTACGTATTTTAGAATTTACATATTTCTTACAATTACTTATATATGTTTCTAATACTTAGCTTCAAATATCGGTAAGATTTGGTAAGAGTTAATAAAACTCCTAATATGGTATATGCAAGATATATTACCTTAGATAGGCGCACTTTAAAGCAAGAATGGACAGGTTATTAGAAATCTTTAATTTCAATGACAATTTGGTTTTCTTTTCTGTCTAATATATAATTTCAAATGCCATTAATCATTAATATATTTCCTAAAATGCATTGAAAGGTACGTTAAACCATATAGATAAATAAACCATATAGGCGAAAATTAAAGAAACAAAGGACAAATCAACAGACCCCGATTCACCATAATCTGTCACAGGTTCAATTCTGATTTGAAGAAAAAAGTTGCTTTTTTATGAGTGAAATAATACCCATAAATATTTATTTGCTTTACGAATAAATTTTAAAAGTGTTTATATTATAAATTATGAAGTTCTTTAAAGGTCATTCTGTAGAGACATTAGGATTTTTTGGAAGCAGGCAAGATGAAAAATTAGCAAACGCCTTCGCCTGGAGTCGAATCACGGACTTCTAGAATACCGCCCCAACGTGCAGAACCACTACACCACGAAGGCACGCTAGGAAAGTGGCAGAAATACCTTATATACTCCCCTTTTTAAAGGGCGACTGGGGTTTTTAAGGGCCCCAGTCGCCAAATCTTGGGTGTGGAGAGTCATCATCCACAACCCTTTTAGTTCGGGCGCCACTGTAGAGACAATAGGATTTTTTTGGAAGCAGGCAAGCTGAAAAATTAGCAAACGCCTTCACCGAGAATCGAACCACGGACCTCTGGAATACCGGCCCAGCGTGCAGAATCACTACACTACGAAGGCACACTACGAAAGCGGGAGAAATACCTTATAATTTATGAGTAAAAGATAACTTATAAGTTCTTTACTGAGACTGCATATGCAGTTTTTTCTTTTATAATAAAAAGCTTAGCATAGCTAAAATTTATTCTTTTAAAATAAAAATGACGTCCTTTTGTTAGCTTTAATATTATTTTTCAGAATTTACATGCGGGGTATATCTTTTCAGGCAAGTTCTTAAATTTGTCCTCATAATTCTGAGGATTTAAATATTTAAAAATCAAAATAACGTGATTAAGTACTTTACCATAACTGATCTAGATAGGATTTTCCTTCTTCCCAAACGTAGCTACTACAGTTATTCTCCACAGGCAGTATATCACAATATAGCAGTAAGGCCGTTTTATTAACATGCCACCGACTGATGAGCAGTAGGACAGACTTTGCTCATTCGACGTGGTCAGTCAATAAAATCAAAATGCTTGTTTGAGCCATATCCAGAATAAATAACTAAACGGTTTTTGAAGTCAATAAGTTTTAAAATTTTTGAAGATTTTAAGGTTTTAAATTA
Organism: Stegodyphus dumicola; assembly: GCF_044657685.1. NCBI lineage: Eukaryota > Metazoa > Arthropoda > Arachnida > Araneae > Eresidae > Stegodyphus > Stegodyphus dumicola. The sequence goes on from NC_140779.1 coordinate 63,380,984, forward strand.
TAAATATGCATTTATAAATTTACCCAATAAGGTTTATGGTTTATCACAAGACGGAAGAAAATATTTTCTTAAGTTCATTACGTGAACGTTCATCGCAAAGACCTTTCTAAACGCCACTTATAGAGATTTAGCTATATCGAAGCCAGGAAACACAAAATATCAATTTTATCCTTAGCGGAATTCGAGTCACAAATCTTAAAATTATCCAGCAGGATGTACTAACCATTTACTTAAGAGGCAATGTCATAATTCCCAACATACTACTAATCCATTTTTCTCTTCAGATTTTACTGAGAAGTTTATTGTTGTAGTGGATTTAGAAGAAATCTCATTCTTTAGCGGAAATGTAAGAATGTTTTTCCTGCAGTTTTTTTAAAGCCCAAAGGGGCGTTGTTTTATTATCAATTTCATATCTTGTAAAACTTGACGAATCTTAAAGAACTTAACGATCTTAACGAATTTTTGTTTAACAAACTCAAAGATTTTAAAGCGAGCAGTGGTAGCGCTGTACGGAAAAAAAAAAAAAAAAAAAAGCATTTTTATCTCCAGTGCGTGTGACTGCCTACTGGAAATCCTAAGGATATGCTATTTTTAAATATTTTCAGCCCAAAGGGACATTAGCTGTAGTGCTCTTGAAACATGTATGTGTGTGTAAATGAAAAAACGCACCTTCAGGAGTAATATAAAATCTGAAAGGTTTAAGTTTTTTTTGGAAGCTTTTAAGTAATTGCAATAATAACCACGTGATCTAAACCAGTTCTGTCCAAATTACGGCTCTCTGATCTCGCTGCTGCAGCTTGAGCTCAAAACTTAAACATGTGTGGAAGGATCCAGCCATTAAGAACCAAACCTATTACTTACTAACACATGCATTTTTAAAACTCAAATCAGTTTAACTAATACATAATGTTAAAAGAATGACAACAATCGAAATTAAATTAAAACCCAATTAATCTCACTTATTAAGAGATAACAGTTTCTGTGCAATGCTATTTTGATAAACTCACATAAAGAGAAAAAATATGGCATTTTTATTGTTGTTTTATCAGAAGAATTTGATAAATGATCGGAATTATTAGCAAATATGCAACAGGAAAAACTTTAAATAGACTATTAAAAGCGGTATCTATCTCAAAATATCTCCCGCTCTTCATGAACTATTTTATGTTGAGCAGATTTTATGTTTATATACATATATTTGAAGAAAGAAACCTGAGACAGTCAGCTATACTCTGACCGAAATTTGAACCCTTGGTCTGACGAAGATACCACGAAATACATGATACCTGACACTGATACCACGAAAGCATGCAGTGAGGAAGGAGAAAATTCCTTATAACTTTTTAATAATAAGAATAGATATTTTTGTACGAATACTATATGACTATATTTAATATAAGAATATTTTAAGAATGCATATTTGTGAACAATTAGCAATCAGAATCTATTGCATTTATCGAACTACATATTGATATATTGGTATGTGGTTAAAGTGGTTATTACTTCCGGCTACCTTACTTATTAAATACCACCTTTTTCACACTAATGCCGCATAAAATTCAATTCAATGACAAAATCATAATATGTTTAAAAATAGCACGTGAGAATTCCTGATAGACTGTAAAAAGTTGCCATGCATACTTTTATATTTTTTATATTATTTCCTTAAAAATTAGAGGGTTGCGCAGCCAGCCTTCTATAATAGTCATCATAAGAAAGGAAAAGTATATAATGATTTTAATAAGTCCAGCTAGTGTCATTTAATAAAAGTATTAAATATTTCTATTAGAAATCTCGTGATTTTATTACATCTTTATTTAAATGAATCACATTGAGAAGTAGAAAAAATATTCTTAAGAACTGTGTTTATTGCTTTTAAATTCTTAGTTTATTACTCAACAAACTCCCAGAGATCATATTTGAAAGTATCTTAGGCTTTACTGATGGCAACACGCTAGCACGTGGAAGATAAAAGCATTTTCTTTCCGCCATAGCAACACATTGCTTTCAAATACTCGAGTTTGTTGATTAAAACTGAAAGAATATATTTTGCATTTTTCGGAATGGCAACAGTTTCGCGGGCGCTGGAGATAAAGCTGTTTTATATCGAATGATGTGGTCACTGCTCACTTTCAAATCACTGAGTTTGCTAAGCAAAATTTCATTAAAGGTTCAGAAAATATGAAATAAATAATAAAACAAATTCGAAATTCAAAATTCGGCCTTCTAGGGCTCATGTTCAGGCGGAAAACCACGTTATTCAAAGTTTGATGTCGTTAGGTACCGTTGTTTTGTTATAGTGCGAGGAAAATACATGCATACAAGCAGATTCTTCATTATTTAATTTTTTAAAAAATAATGCAGGGCGATAAAATTTGATGGCAACGATTTGAAAAGCGATAACACCAACGCAAAATCCCTTTTTGAGGCTAATAGCCCCTTTTCGGTTAAACATTAAAAATGTGATTAATGTGGTTAAAACTACTTTTTTAAAACTTATAGCATTTGAACCTTATAACTTCTATAATATTTAATGTCTTTACTTTAATACTATTCAAGAAAAATGCGGTAGAATATAAATAAAGAGGTTTACGGAACGTTTTTAATTAAACTTAATATTCACTGAAACGTAAGACAACAAATCGAAGAAGAATTTTTTCGGATATCTTAAAAATGTTACTTTTAAGAGTTATTTTTAAAAATAAAGATGTCCTATGTTCGTTTCTTAAAACATGTCTTATGTAAGTAATAACGAAAAAATGTTTTAAAGAAGGAGCTTTAATAAGCCAATACAAAATAACTACCATTTCCAGTTACATAATTATTCCTCATTAATGAGAACATCCGGTTTGGGAAAAAATTGTAAAAAAATGTCCAAGAACATCGAAATTAGAAGTTCCTCCCCTAAAAGTAAATCGAAACTCACACCGTAAAAATCAATCACTGTACTGGAATATGGACGCTGATAATTATTTGTATTATTTTTTTCCGCTTTTAATTACGTCGGTTACTCGAAAATCAATACTTAAGGCAGATGAAATACAATCCGAGAAAAAAGTTTCACCGCTAGCTTTTAAACAAACATTAAAGTACGGCTCGTTTTCATCGTTCGATTTGATTCTTTGCTATGAATTCAAAATCCTGAGACATCCATTATTATTTGAACAAAAAATGTTTATGCATATACAATAAATCAATCCACGTATCCCACTTGGAAAGCTAAATCCTTCAAAAACAGCCGACTGAGTAATTTTGCAAAATCATCAATCTTTCTAGAATATTTTTCCAACCGCAACGAATGTTTGAACCCCCTCGTATTCAATAAAGCGAAAGGAAAACGAATTTGCAAAAGGAGGGATGAATTTTTTTTTATCTTACCTTTCCGTTGAAAAGCTAAAAGTTCTTTACCTGCGAAGCATTTATCACATAGTTTTAGAAGCAAAAATAGCAACAAAACGAACAAATAGCCTCGAAATTCAAAGTCAGATGTAAATAAATAGGAACATATATGTATGTGTGGATGTATTAAAGCCTAGGCCGGGATTTATTTACGTAGGGAAGAAAACGAGGATCAATAAAAGTCTTTTTTCCTTTCTTTTGCGTCTTATGCTGAATAACACTGATATTACAAAATCATTGTATGACAAAGATGCGAATCAAATAGACAGTTCGGCTCGGAATATTTTGTTTGGATGGCATTTAATTCCCTTTAAGGGAATTTAAAGTCACGGCATTGAAATTTGGAGTTGTAAAAGGATTTCCAAATGAATGGGTCCATTCAGTTATTCAATCAATTTCAAACTTACATGTCACTGAGAATAGTAAGAATAAGCAATTTGACTCCAAAAATTTATTTATATTTCGAAGGACCATCCTCGCAAATTAGTTGAAAAGACATCTGCTGATTCCCAGTTGTCTTGGATAAAATTTGAATTTGCAATATATTTGATTCTGAATAAATGAATAGGTTTTACATATTTTCAAATAAAATGCTTTTTGAATTTCATGAGTAAAAGGTTTGTGAGTAAGAAATGCTATTTTTTCCTATATATAACTTAGCTGCTTTTAATCGCAATCATAGTTAAAAACTAGGTTTTGATTATTACTATTAATGAAATCACATTATAATTAAAAACCAAAATTTTCTGTAAAGTGAAGGTATTTAATGCTTCTGGACGTTAAGCTAAAAGCATACGAAAATAATTTTTAAAAATTGTATGTTTGAAAAATCTTAAATGGTTTTTCTAATATGCTCTTTTTTAAATCCATAGCTTTTCAAAGAAAACTTTTCATCGAATTTTTAAAATTTAAGTTTACTTAATTGCATATGTATTACTTTAACATAATCAGGCTCTTAAGTTCTAACATGATAGATATTATTGTAACTCTGCTAATAGCCTAAAAGTTCGAAACTGAAAAAAAAAAAAAAAAAAAAAAAAAAAAGAGGTCTTGCAACCGTTCTTCTATAGACATAAACGCCAGATAGCTCTAAAAGTATTTATTAACAGAGTACAGAAACAGTTACAAAGAAAATATACACCAAACAGAATATACACCAAAACGGAACACCTAACATTTAGAATTAACTTCCAAGACGTAATATTGAGAAACCTATCCTCCTTACAGCTGGAATTCGATAGTTCTCGTCGCCACTAGATGGCATTCTGTAAAATAGTTCAGTTACATCCGAATAGTTCTCTTACCTCCTCTTCCTCTGACTTCGTAGATGTCTCGGCAAGATGTCAGGAACTGACATTTGTCTACTTTGTGCAGTGCCTGGAGAACAAGATGAACGAACTCAGGTTGGACGAGTAGTAGTTATAGATTCAGCAGCATCTTTGGAAATGGATACAGGTTCGGTGCGTATTACATGTTTTGTGTGTCCTCGATTCTTCAAAGGAACCACTGGAGTTACATGATCTTAAGTCTGAAATTTATTTCACTCTTGATATGGTTTCAAGGTTGAAGCAGGATACTTGTCCAGAATTTAGTTTGGTTCGTTGGGATCGGCAATATCAGAAGACGGAGATCTTAAAGTCACTGTCACAGAGGGACCGTCTTCTTTAGGCATACTAGTTTGTAGTACTTTGCTGCCAGAGTGAAGATTAACCCAAATGTTATCTTAGGAGTTAATTTTGGAGTTTCTTGTCGTTTCATATCAGCATATTGCTTCTATTTATCTCGGTGTGAATCGACTCTTTCTCGTACCTGTGCACATTTCTCGCAAAACTTTTGAAATACGGAGTAATTTTTGGAACAAATTTATCACAGTTACAGCTTTCACGTCATGTTTTACATTATCTAAACTTCGTCACTCTCCAAATTAGAGAAATGCAGCAGAGTGTTTAGTTGAGTCACATTTGGCTGTATTTAAATCAAACTTTATTAATGGCGGTTTATCCTTCCATTCTTGATGCTCGTTACGAACAAGTATTACTAAACGAGGTTTCTAATCTCTTTTATTTCTTCAACTGGGTTAGATTGTATGTGTGATAGACAGGAGTAAGACTTTAATCAATGTTCAAGATATAACAGTTTTTGCACGACAGCACTAGTAAACTGAGCACTATTATCGCTTATTATTTTTCTCGGTAAGCGAATCGAAAGACGGACTTCTTCCAAAAGATTCGTGACACATTCTTTGGCCGTTGTTTCCTTTAAAGCAAATACTTTTGCCTATTTTGTGGCACATTCATACACAATAAAAATTAATTTCTCACCAGATAGTATTTCAGTAAGGGGACCGAAAATATCAGTTGACAGAGTCTCAAAGCATTGAGCATAGACAGGATTCTGAAGTAACCGAGGTGGCTTTAGTTAGAAGTTTTATAGCGACAGTATTTGAGACAGCTTTGGACACAGTCCGCTACAACTTTTCTCATTCCAACCGAGTAGCATCTTTTTGCTATTCGATAGAATGTCCCTTTAGAACCATAGTGTCCTTTGAATCATTGTTGAGGTACAAATAGTTGTGCTTATTCTTCTTCCAAATCAAGAGAATACACAGACAGACAGCGCAGATATGGCAAGAATCTGTGCTTCAGTGTTCACAAACTGGGCGAGATAATAGACCGACAATAAACAGACAGAATATTGGTGCAACACTCTTCTGTTCGTAATGTATCCTTTTCTAGTCCAAATTGCGCAGTCTACGTCTTTGCTTGCACTCTCAAAAGCTTCAATGACCTTTCGAAGATCATCTTCTAGCTGTGATTGGAGTAATTCTTCAGAACTAGTAGTAGGGGTTTCGACGGAGAAAACACAGACTTGACAAGAATCTATACTTGTATGTTCACAAACAGGAATATTAACAATAAAATTCAGTCTTTTAGGGATATAATTGATAGCCATATTATAGGACAAGGTTTGCAAGATCCGTCTTGCGAAGCTACCAGCTAGTGACTTTAAAGACCACTTCAACGATTGGTGGTCAGAGGTGATTGTGATAGATTAGCTTTCGGCGTATTCTCTAAATCTATTGAGTGCTCATGCTACTGTGAGGGCTTCTTTTTCCACGATGGAGTATTTTTGTTATGAGGAGGGGAGCAAACGATTGGCATATTGTATACGGTGTTCTTCACTTTTCTCCTTCTGGAGCAATACTGATGAAATGCCTAAATTGATAACCATCTGTCCGAATGATAAAAGGCTTCGTTCAATCGGTTTTCTTAAGAATCGGCGGGCAAATTAGTTTCGACTTCAGCTCTTGAAAAGCATTTGTACTCCCTATTTCCACACTGCTTTCTTTTTTAAAATCAGTTAAGAGATTTGGTTATTAGAGAGAAATTTGGAATATATCCAAGATACCAGGAGCAGGTTTTTACTAAAGATTATACTTAATTGGCAGTTTTAGGCGAAGGCGTGTCTTCAGTCTTCTGTAGATCAACAGATATACCATCCTTGTTACCTAAATATTTCACTTTTTCATCACTGAAGTTATACTTCTGTCGGTTGGCATTGAGCTTCAATAATGAGAGACGTTTGAAAACTTGAACTTGTTCTAAGTGGAAGGTAGGTCGCAGCACAGTGATATCATCCAAACATGACAACGCAAACATATTATTCAGTCTGGAAAACGTGGCGGGAGTATTTCTCAATGCGAAGACTATTCTGATTAATTTATATGTAACAAAGGAGCAATAAAAGCAGTCTTTTTTTGTCTACTACTTTCACCAGATGTTCACTATTTTCAACAGCTCAACCTGACCTCAAGGCAATAGTCGACATGCAAGGTGTGGGCTTTTCTTCATTCAATAAATTGTCTATACGTGGCAAAGGATAAGTGCACGAAACGGTCTGAGCATTCAGGTTGCGATAATCAATGCATAACTGCATTTTTCATCTCTATTGGGAGTCAAAACCACAGGAAAGGCACGAAGGCTTTCATAATGTGCTATGATGCTTAATTTAAGAAGAGAATCAAGTTCCTTTTTCAACAGTTCTTTCTTATTTGGGCTCATCCGATATGCAGGAATTGAAACGGGGGGGGGGACTCTTTCTTGTGTTAATATGATGGTCAAATAATATAATGGTTTCCTCCCTTAGTTTGAAGACAGGCTGATATTTGTTAGAAATGCATCACTTTCAAGCCTTTGGGATGTAGTTAACGGTTGTCCTCCATTTACTTGTCGTTGGCAATTGTTTACAACAATTGGGGTTTCTCCCAGTCCTTTGGGTTGATACGGTTTTACAAAGCTATATTTTCTTCTAGGTTCAACAGATAAGTTCCACTTATTTTCAGCAAGATTTAGCGCAATTTCAGCTTTTTGAATAAAGCCAATGTTTAAAGTGCAGTTTTTTGACAATAGACAAAACAAGAAGCAGTAGTTTTGACTTTATGCTTTCAAGAAGAATATTTTGTACTTTGCGAAATATCTCTTTTTAGATACAAACCATCAGCAAAAGACACACGCAATTTCATTCTTTTAAAAACTGCACTTTGTTTCTGCAGAATATGATAGGGTGATTCCCTTGCAATTAAATGGCAATGTCGGCAAAGGCAGTACCTGTAACACCTCCAATACTAATTCGAAATACAGCAGTTCGTGTGGAAGATAAACAGGATCGGATTTGTACAATGCCAAAAGATGAATTTGAATTCTTTGGGGAGTTACAGTCTGGAAACTTAATGAAATCAGTCTTTCTGTATCTATAGCATGCTAAATGAGGTCGATTTTATTGTCTTTGTTGCTGAAAACGATTTTCTGTACATCGTTCGATTTAATACTTTGGTTTGGATGGATTTATCGTTTTGACAGAATAGTTCCACCTTACAGGGGGTTGAATTTTATAATTCATATTTTTAGAGCGTCCAGCTTCGTAATAATCCAATTTCTGTACTAATTCAAGTGAAATCTTTATTTTGCCCCCAAGTGTCAGTAAAGTGCTCCTTAACATCATTACTGACTCTTCTTTTAAGCTGATCCGTAAGTCTTTGAGTGATTCAAAGTCTGTAACATCGAGGCTATACAGCCACTCTTCAAGATAATGCTTGATTCGTAAACAAAGTACTTCCATAAGGTCACAAGTTATCTTTGGTGTGTAGAAGGTTGATTCGAAATGATTTAGCATTTAATTTGAATCTTTGGAGCAGAGTCTTCTTTATGTACGAGTAATGTTCTAATTTGTTCTTCGCTTCTTGTAAAATAATTCCTGAAATGTCTATAAGCAGAAGAAATAGGAAGGGAGTGATGTAATTTATTTCTTTTACATTAAGTTTCTCGCATTGTATTTCAAGAATTTTCAGGTAGGTTGCAATGTCAGAAGCTTTTGCGCACTTCGAAATTAGGTGCTGAATATTTGCTTCAACAGTTGCATTTGAAGCAAAGGCGCCATAGTTAGGATTTTAGCCGGGATATGTCAAGTTTCTAGAAGGTTCTTGGTGAAAGCTTCATCATAATTGTCAGATTTCACAAAAAAATCTTTAAGTCCGATCACTTGCATAAGGTCTCACGTCGCATGGTATTGTCTACTTCCAAACCTAATTCTGTAAATATAGATTTTACATCTTCTTTTTGCGCTTTGGAAAAATAAGCCATAATTATTTGAATGGTCAAGGAGGAGGAAATAGATGAAGCTGAATTTGCCATTGTTCTTCTTTCGATTTGATTAACATTAAAATATGTATACATTTATACTATTTTCAAATTATTATTAATAATAATAACTGTACCTTTATGTGAAATGTTTATACCACTGCTAAACAATATTTATAAATGCTAACAATATTACTCCCAGAGTTATCGTTTAAAACTGTCGAAAGAAAATTAAACTTTAAAATTATCACATCTTTATAAATATCATTAAATACCCTTATAAATTCTAATTGTATTCAGAAAAGTTATTATTTCATATAATAATTTTCTCAAATATTCGTTTACTACTTATCGAAACATAAACAAATATCTTATCATAAGCTTTTATTTAAATTGAATTCTTCTGTTTTTAATCTTAACAAAACATGAAGCAATACTCACAACAGTAATTCTTTCATTTCAGTTAAATATTCATTTTTTATTCATAATTATTTTCTTTCATTTTAAGAAGTATGTTTCAAAACATCCATTAAAGCGAATAAAACAATGGTATTTTGTTAATGAACACATTAAACTTGCTCTCAAATTGTTCTTCAAAAAGAAAAACCAAAAAATTCAATATTGTTATTTTACTTAGATTGAAACATTTATTTAATATTCAAAAGAATTCAGAGGAAACGAATAAAATATGAGCAAAACGATTTGACAATAATACTTAAAGAATCATCTAGTCTAGAATTTTGCAGGGAGAGGAGGAAAACATCTGCTTCACTTACTAAGAATCGAAACTAATGAATTCTAATCAACAATAACAGTGAATCTATTCTAAATTAAATTATGCATTCGCGTTGCGAATAGAAGCCACAATTTAATTTAGTATGCGTACTAAAACATTTTAAAATAACAACAAAAGTTAACCAAAGTTTAAAAGTAACTTTTTTATCAAAGTTCTTTAGACCACAAGTATTTACCAATTAATTACTGAAATCTTGTTATATATCCTTTAAATTAACGTTAATGTAAGTACCTTGATTAATAAAGCTAAAATACAGGGTAATGCCCGAAATATAACCTTTATCTTGTTTATTATACATTTATTTAACATCGAAATATTACGAAATGAGTATATAGTGAACTGTGTGAGCATGGAAAGTGAATTTAGTGCAAAATGTGTTCAATTTGTCCACCGTTTTGTTTCATTATCTCTTGCAAGCAAACCTTTGCATTTATCACAACCTCTTGTACTCTTTTACGGAATCTTCTCGACACAATTGCATTTAATTCCTCTTAGAAGTATTCTTAGCATACAAGCTATCTTAATAACTTTTTATAATTAAATTGCATATTAAATAAATAATAAAATTAATAAAATGCAAAAAGGTTAAAAAGAAAATCTGAAAGGTTTGAGATTTTAAATTACGTCCAAAGGGGCATTTTTTCAACATTTTGTGTGTTACCTTTATTTATTAAATATATGATATTTCTTTGCATTTAAACCATAAAATTAAATTCAACAGCAATATCGCAAAATAATTTTAAAATGAGCATATCTTTCTGATAAACAGTCTGGAGATAAAAATGATTTTTCAGTACAACGTTGCCATTGCTCGCTTTGAAATCCTTGAGTTTGTTACACAAAAATTCTTTAAAGTCTTACAAAATATGAAATCGATAATAAAAAAAATTCCAAATTTCAAATTTGGGCCATATTCGCAGGAGGATTACGTCATTCAAAATTTGATGACTTTAGGTATCATTGTTATATTACAATGCAAGAAACATACATACATTTATGTAGATTCTTCATTATTTAATTTCTTAAAATATAATTCAGGACTCTAACATTTGCTGGCAACAGTTTGAAAAATAAAATGGACATTCAAAGTGCTTCGACGCAAAATCGCGAAACGAAAGCAATAGTCCCTCAGGGACAAAGCCTCTTTAGATTAAAAATAATAAATATTAAATAACTGTCTTTACGACATAACTACATCAACATTTCTATATGTTCGAATATTCTTTTCTTAAGCAATAAATGTTTTATTGCTAAGAAAAAATGTTTTGAGTTAATTCAGCATTTAAAACAAAGAATAACTGTAATTACGAATTAATGTTAAGGGGAGTTATTGAAAGGAAGAAATACAAGTCAGGACCAGCTGATGCGAAAAAGTTTCTATTAGCTCATGAAAACTGGAGTTCGATTCATAGATACCCGATTTGGGAAAAATCTTTCTGCTGTTATTGTGAATAAGCTTACTGCAGCAGTTAATCGCATTGGCTGGGATCAGAAAAGTGGAGGGGGGAAAGAAGCTGTCGCACACAGAATGAGAATAGAAGACAGCTGTTCGAGAAGTATGAGTGATTAGAGCATAGTACCAGTTTTCTATCTGAAAGCTCGTTAGCCTTAAAAGGATAAGTGCGATCATACCTTACATTCGAGACTGTTATAACTCACCAAAGAATGACTTCGCTTTTCTACTTTGAGTTGAGCGAAATGCAATAGCAGTTGAGTATTTTAAATAAATGAGATTGTTATATTGCTAAAGACTTCTTTAATGCACTTTTCTATTGGATTAGATATATTCAGTTCCAGATTTAATCGCATCTGATTGAAGAGATCTCTCTGGCTATTTTTTAGATCAAAGCAATTTAGGAGTTAACAGAAAATCTATTTAAGTATTATAACTTTTTCTGATAAACGATACATTTTTTCGGTACTTTATGGTTCAACTAAAATTAAAGACCTCAGTGGATTAATGAAAAAAATCTTGTGGGGACACCACATGACTTCCTTGTGTGGCCTATTAAACTATACACAATTTTTGCTGCATTCCAGTTTACGTATTTCCTCTAATTTCATTAGAGATATATTTCTCATTCGATGAATTCAGTTCTCACTTGGCGACAAAGCAAAAATACATAAAAGCTTAAAATATCTTCATTAAAAATTGTAAAATGCGAAACAACATAAGACACCAAATACAGTTAAAACAGTTACAAAAAGAAAAATTTTTTACAATTAAAATGTTTTACAATTAAAAGTTTCTACGCAGAAATAAGCAATTCGGCCAACGGCAAGAAGGCAGATTTTTCGGTGTGCAAAACTGAAAGTTTACGTTTTCTCCCACTCTGCAAAAAGACTTTGAAGGTGCAGAAACTGACTTAATTCACTGTTCCACTAAGTTTGAAATTAAAAAAATGGCGCTTCGTTAGGTTTAACTCTCCACTTGAACTTTTAAACTGTTGATAGTTCTACAACTATTGCATGCAGGTTAACTAAAGGTATAAAAACTTAACTGCAACATAAAACCCATTTAATTCATAAACGGGACATAAACAGGATGTTCTTGAACTATATTTGCGTCATTTATTTCTTCCAAAGTATTTCCTTCAGAAATTGATGATTCGCTGCAACTCATCATGTGATCTCTGCCGATGGACATGATTCCTTCATTCTTAGATTTGCTCTTCCCTTCGCAGGGGCTCTTCCAACTCAGATGGCCATTCCCTGCTGGAGATGCTGCCCTTGTATTCCGAATTTCATTTCAACAAGGAACAGATCGGACGATGTGTTGTTGTTACTTAGTTGGCGGAAGCTTAACAATTAGCTAGGTTCAGCAATACCACAATTACCTAAGGTACTACGGAGGTGCTGACCTAGCTTCTACCTGTACCTGTTGTTATTCAGCTACGAGATTTAGCGTTGACCTGAAATGCGACCTCTTAAATGATTCAAGCAATTGACGCAATTTCTCGTGTGCTAAGGAGAAACTACTGAATTCCCATGTTCTCCTTGAGCTATTTGTAACTATTTAATACACTGCATCTAGTTATTTCTTACAATAAATTGTTAATTTCTTCCTGTTTATCTAGAGTGATCATATAAAGAAACATCAACGAACCGGTAGCGCGAAACAATATCGATATCGCTTGATAGATATGACGCTAATTTAACTAAGCTCATTCCAGTGGACGATATAGTTATGCTAATAAGTGAATAATTAATTCTTAAGAAACTATCTCAAAGTTTTATTAGTTGTGGAGGGATATACACATTTATAATATTTTGACGTGATTCTGAAACTTTATTATTAGCAGAAAGGACGAAAGGTCTGTGGCCATACTTGCTTCTTCTATGCTCTGTGGGAATTACCACTGAGAGTAATGCAGAGTGGTAGTTTTATTCCTTCAGATACTTTCTTGTATTATTCTTTATGCTTATGGACGATTCTTATGTCGATTCTCTTCTTTTTTCACTAAAATGCCACAGATGGTGTACGTGCATTTAACATATTTCAACAATGCTATCATTGTAGAAAACATCTGTAAGAAAACTTTCCTTATCAAGCGTGGGATATGTACAGAGTATAGAATAGATTTACAATGTACAGTGTACAGAGGATTAATTTTTGTTATAATAAAAGATTCAGATGGCATTTAGCTTTGCAGGCACAGAAGGTATTTATCTGCACATATTGTTTACCACCACTTTTGTGAGGTTCCATTTTTGTCTTCACCATTTCAAGCTTTCTGGAGACGGCAACAAAAAAACGTGCCATGCTTTTTCTTTCCCTTTACTCGCGTTTGGCGTAAAAAATATCTGTATTGCTGTTTCACCTTTTTTTTTCTAATTTTGTCTTACAGAAATTCGTGTACAGTAAGAAGGTGTATACAGAGAGTCCTTTAAAAGGGGGGGTAAGTGTTTAAGGAAAGTGGTTGGTTAAAAGAATAACATGTGTGTGTGCTCCATGCTATTACTTCATGAAATGTCTCCTGTCTTCCAAGCCGCCAAGAGCTTGTGCTCGAAATTTAAAAGTTCTCCAACAGACCATTAGTAACAGGTTTTATTTTGAGTAGAATTACAAACTGACCCTCCCACTATGTATGAACGTACGCTGCTTAATTGTCTGGATACATCTTAAGATGCATGTCTATGTACTTAAAATATCAGTATTTTTAGTTTTAGCCAGTTTGGCTATCAATACCAATGATATTCATATTGAAATTAAACAGTTTCTAAATACGTTTAAAATGCAAAACATCATTGTGTTATCACTTCATGCATTCTTCCTCATAATAGTCACATGCAGGGGCGTTTTAAATTCTGAATGGAAAGGCTGAAATTGGAACCTTTCTTATTTACACCATACTGAGAGGCTGAAATGTGTAGATTTTCAAAAAAGGCCTTAACTGGGAAAGCCTGAAGTGGGATATAGCTATTATTTTATAGTATTATTATTTCATTAGGTTTGTGTTTGTTTTGTCATTACGGATCATTTTTTATACCAGCATTACCTTCTTCAGTCCTGGAAACTGATGTTATTTGGTATAACGGATTATTTGATTTGTGTAACTGATTACTGTATAACCGCTCACCTCATTTCCGCAACCAGCATCTAAGTACGTTCAATCAGGGTTCTTATTTTTATTTATCTTATTTAAGTTTCAGAGAGCGAGTACATAAACTTATCTTAACACTTAAATATAACAGAACATACCAGAAGTTCTTCATTTCGCAAAATGGTCAGAATCGGTAGATATGGGATATGTTCCTTTTCCCACTGGAAAACTGCAATTGCGCTAGGGAAAGAGAATTCCATGGGGAAATTATATTAGAATCCATTGTTCCAATTTAAGAAATGAGTCAAGTGAGAATTTTTTCTTCTTTCAGTTCGGTTGTCAAGTAGCCTCAGTAAGGACTTCGAAAAGCTAAAAAAGGACAAAACGTAAAGCGTCTTCCCAGAAGCGAGGAAAATCTCCTTACCAATTCACATTGCGAAATGTATTTCGAGAAATTTTATATAGATGCTCATTTGTAGGTCTAAATGTTGCTACATTACCGCAGATCATGGGTTATTGTTTAGTAAAAAATATGCAAAATTTAAAGTATTTTACTTCCCGCTCAGAAAGAAAATACCAACGAGAAAATAGTTTTTGGAGTTAAATTAGTTAAAAAAATCTTTTTGTGATAAAACGTATACAAAATATTATAGTTAAATGTTTTTCGTAATCCATCCGATAACACCCTGCCAAGGATAGCATTTGCAAATGCAGGCTTCTAAATGGTGCCGTTTAAATTTCAGTTATAAGGTTATTATTTTAAACTAACAAATTATTTATAAATTCGCCTTTACTATAACTTATCCTTTCCGTTTGCTCATCAGAATGCAAATCATTTGTACAGTACTTAAGCTTAGAATTTTTGATTGTAAGAGCGTATTTCCACGCGGCCACGTTTCATAGTTCCTGCAGTCTCTGATAAGCTTGTAGTTTTCGGCTTTGCATTATTCTTGTTGATATTTAAATTTGATGCTCCGGTGAACGTTTTCTGAGCCAGCTTATATTTAAATATAATTGTGTAGTCTTTGACTAATCGTCTACGCTTAAATTTGAATTTGACTTTTAATCTTTCTCCATCGCCACAGGTGATGGTAGATTCCATTAGCACAAGACGTGTACTTATGTTCAAAGTTCTGTTTTAATAAAAACTTTGCTTTAACCTTTTCAAGTCTCTGTAATTATTCCAGACGCAGCAATAATTAGTTTACATCTGTCAAAAGTTTGGAATAAGTACATTCTCCAAAGCAAGTCAAACTCAATGCAGTTTTACGTGCAATCGATAAAAACTTAATACAAGATCTTGGCTTTAAAATTTCCCCTAAAAGTCGAAGCATTTTATCCAACAATATTCGGGTTTTGGAAGACAGCTGAACCTAATAGTTTGATCTTTATTTACTTCTGATGAAAAGTTTATTTAAACTATTTAAGTTTCAAAGTCATTCCAGATGTGTTTTGATTATTACTTAAAAGATTTCACATTTATCCTCTTTATAAAACGAATGAAAAAGTAAACTTAATTTTCAATTGCTGTTAGCATTTATAAAAATTTAAACTCATTATAATTTTACAAAAATCTATCAAATGATCAAAACTATATTATATAGCAAAAAAGAAACTTTAATTGATGAAAAAGCGATGGTCGATTTTATACAAAAATCTTTGGACGGAGAAATGCGAGAATGAACGTAGCGCTATCTCTGAGGACAGCAATGAAACGAGATAAATTAATAGAGTTTTAATAAAAATCTACATCAAGCTAAGGTTTCTCTTTTGCCTAATATATACATTGGCATGCTTCTCTTCCATTTGACTATATTTTACACATTTAGAAAGGTTTGCCACATGACCAAAATTCTCGTAACCTGGACGGCTACCTTATTTAATTTCATTTTTTTTAACTGGAACAAGGGCTTGAGACCAACTGATAAAGATATATTTATTGATAAAGAAACAGTTCTTCTGAAACACTCTGCATGTAATTATATGTACTATTAAAATGAGTTCAAAGATTGATTCGATTTACAACATCCCGTACTTAAATAGCCTGTTCCAGAATGTAAGTAAAGGATTTTTGTTAGCTTCGGCATCTTGACAGAGATCACTTATGTGATTCAAGTTCGAGAACTCAATTTTGATAATCTTCTGAAATTAAAAAAAAAAAAAAAAAAAAAAAGTCTGAAAGCTTTCAGATTTTACATTACGCCCAAAGGGGCGTTTCTTTATCGTTTTGTGTGTTACCATTATTTATTAAATATCATGTTCTTTTCACTTAGACCATAAAATTCAATTCCACAGCAATATCGCAAAATAATTTTCAAATGAGCAAAGCTTTAGAATTTCCGATACACAGTCTCGCGCGCAGGACATAATATTTTTTGTACAGTATTGCCATTGCTCGCTTTGAAATAGCTGAGTTTGTTAATCAAAAATTCGTTAAAGTGTTACAAAATATAAATCGATAATAAAACAAATTTCAAACTCCAAATTTGGACTTAAAGATGACCATATTCGGTAAATGATTACGTTATTCAAAATTGGATGGCTCTAGGTATCGCTGTTTTATCCCAATGCGAGAAACATACATACATTTACGGAGATTCTTCATTACTTAATTTCTTTAAATATAACACAGGGCGATAATATTTGGTGGCAACAATTTGAAAAGTGAACCGACATTCAAAGGGAACCAAAGTTATAGAAACTTAGAAAGCTCTTCCTAATCTTATAGGAAAAAAACATTTGGAAGTTCCTTAGCACATTAGAAAATGAAATCTCATACAGCTGAAATGAATGCCTTTGAAAACAGTGATTTAATTAATAGTAAGTAGAAAACAAGCAGGAAAGAGAAGAAAAGAAGCGTTGAAAAGAGTCAATTACACATAGTTTCTAAGGGTCAATTACACATAGTTTCTAAGGGTCAATTACACATAGTCTTCTTAACAGGATTTCTTCTAGTCTTCAAACTTACAGAAGAAAAAGATAATTTAAGTCCTTAATTGGTATGCAGATTGAATGCATTCATAATTATTAATAATTTCCTGTGTACCAAAGAGCTCGCAAATTTTTGTACTAATTACTATTTTGTACTTATTTTATTAATTTTACCTTTACTGCCACTTTTTCTTTCGTCGATTCTTACCAGGATGCAAATTAGTTAACGTATATATGATGATTCTATGATCATGGGACAAACTTGGAGGGGTGGTTAAACATACTAAAGCATATATTTTTTGTAGGAGCATGTTAAGGCACGAACGCAAAAAATGACACGAGACGAAAAATGAGTTTATCAGGACTTGTGTTCCTCTTTACTTGCCTTGGAAACATGAACTGTCCTGACTCGGAACAGGGAGCTTACTCAAGCTATGTTCAATAAATTGTGAAGTAGACAATACACACAGGAAGGGTATACGAAACCCTTTATTTTTCTATCTTTACAGAGGTTTCCGGAACTTCGGAATACAGAGACCAACCACTTGTGGTCTGAACGTAAGAATATAAAGCTACTAACTAAAACTAACTTTGGATTAATATACAAGTGCCTAACTTTAAGATTGGCCGTTATTTAACAAAATCCGTATGTAGTACAGAGAGCTGCTAAAACTACGATACGTTTGAAATTATCAAGAGGACTAAACCTCTGGCCTTGAAGGCAATCAGCAACCGAGTAAAACTACTATGGCAAGCGGCCTGCTTCTAATAACTCCTTCCTCTCTCTTGCTTGGCAAAAAGCCACAACTTAAGTACTTGGCGTTAGCAAGACAAATTTGCATAAATAAGTTAAAGCTTTTAATTCTGGCCGGAAGTAGAAAATAAGAAGTGATAGTAAAGATTTAAAATAAAATAAACGTTAGTAAAACTTAGGATCCTTACAAGTTTACTTACAAAATCAACGTAAAGCGCTTCTTTGCAGCAATACACTTTTCCTCCCGTGCCATTTATTGCGTTCGTGCCTTAACATGTTACTTTAGACTCTACATTCCTATACACAAAATTCATGTTTTAGTACGTTCAACCACCCCTCCTAGTTTGTCCCATGACAATAGAATCACCCTGTATAAGAATAGGGTTCTTGAAGTTAAAGAAGAGTTGGTACTGTTCTGTTATCAAGCTCGAGTTAAGAAATGTATGTATGTGTGTATGTGTTCATGTATGCATGTATACATGTAAGTACGAATGTATGCGTGTGTTCACATATACACATATACTGCACATGCATACAAACACACCTTCATACGTTTATACATTTCTGAATCCGGTCCGGATAACAAAACATTTTCGAAGAGTTTTTTGGCAGTAATCCTCACAACTGTTATCTTACACTTTAAACACTGACTCGAATCGGCTTTAGCTTTCTGATAACCGTTTCTGCTCGCATGGTTAGAGGGTTTACATCAAAGCTTATAACAGGACTTGTGAATTTTCAGATATTAATTACACATTAATGTTTCATATTGGCTTAAATCTCGCAAACAGAAGTGACTTATGCTGTAATACACGAGATGTGCAGTTTGTTAAGAATAAAGTTCCAATAAACGGCTTATTTTAAACCCTCTTCTGAGTTCGTAGTTACTTTCACAAGAAGTTAAGACAGCTCGATATGCCATCGGACTGTCTACAATGAACCAGAATTTGGCTTAGAAGTCCATCAGTTCCGAAAACCAGAATTTATGAACCAGAATTTGGCTTAGAAGTCCATCAGTTAAACCAGAAACGTCCGAGAAATTCGAGTCTCCGAGAAGGAATGATGGATCAGATCTCGTTTAAGTATTATGTGAAATGGGTTAAAATTGATTTGATTTAGTTGTCTCATAAATCGATCACAAATAAAACTAATAGGTCTCAGTAGGTGAACAATTAACAGATGTCGCAGCGATATTCAGTTTCAGTAATACTTCGGCAAGTATATCTGGTGAAGCACTTATAATTTCCTCTCTGATTCTTTCCTTGAGGTGGTTAAGACCATCAGTTCATTAATTCTAAATCTCATATTTCATAAACTTGCAGTGGAAAAGTCCAAGAATGTAAGGTCAGGAATTCTTGCTGATCATGGTATACCAATCCAATGTCCTTAAGATCGACGATTTATCATGTTTCTCGTATAATTTTTAAAGCATGCTCTGTTTTGTCATAATAAATTCGCCATTCAGCGTCTTCAATTTTCAGTTGCTCAATTTGAACAAAATTGAATAAAAATTGTTTGGTAACATGATAGAATACATCACGAAGGTGGAACTAATTTCAACAGCTATATCAAAAACAAAAGGCAAATAACAACAAAAGCCCTTCTTTTGCACTTATTAGGCCTCACTAGTATTGAACTTAAGAGAATATAGAATGCGTTCATGAATCACATGATTATTTTCAGTTTTCCAGGTTCGTCAATTAAGCTAATTTACATAACTGTGTACATAGAATGTGATCTTCTTCGAGAGGAACATCTTTCATAGAAATTCTTTTTGTGCTGTTAATTATTTCCCTTCTCTGACAGTCAAATCAGAACAAATTTACAATTTGTATTATGGTTAGCAAAGCAAGATTGCGTCTGTCGTTGGCCCGTTGACATTCTGTAGGTGATAACATGATTTTTCTTAGTTTTGTCCTTTTTTTGAAGAATCCTTTAGGGGAAAGGACAGGTCCAAAAGTCACATCCACCCGTCTTCTCCTGCCACAAACTACTTGAGAGGACTTCACCGTGTATTTTTTAAGTGCTCCCCACTTTTTTAACTTCTTGAATGTTTGAAAACGTTCTGATTTTCCCTGGCTTTTCCGAAAAATATTTATATTTTCCTTTATTTTACCCTTACATTCCATGCTTTGTCAAGGTTTTCCAGAGAATGAGAATCTAGCATATATCGTCATCATACTCAGCATTGCCAGAACACTTAAATTTCAAGGAGTTTTTGAAGTCTAACAGTAAAATATGTTTCATTTTATTAAAAACTCTGCTCCCGATACTTGCAATAAAATATGTTTTATTTTATTGTACTTAGATCGCACAGAAATGATTGACACAATGGCTCTCACAATGAAACTGTTACACTATGCGAAGGGAAAACAAGTGAAATAAACACAAGGGGAAGTGAGTTACTCAGAATGCAGAGTTGGAGCTGGCCGCAAGCGAACGGTATAACTCAGCGCCCGTTACTTTCGCCATCGTCATTGAGAGAGTGGACAGCAATGATGAAAGATGATTATCACGGCCAGCGTTGGACAGCGTGGTTCCAATGGAAGGAAGGGATGTAGGGTAGTGAGATCCAACGTCGCATGGTGTCGATTGCGGGAACAAGGCACCCTCAAGGCGTGCCGTATCCCGTTGGTTGGTCAAGTTCAGCAGTGGAGTGGAGACCGCAGCCAAAGGTGTCAGCGCGGGACGACCAGCAACATCGCATGTGGCCAAAATAACAAAATATAACGTGTGGCATAACAAAATGTGGCAGTCGTATCAGATTTGATAATGGCGAACACGCGCATGGCGTTCAACAAGATGCAGGAAGAGACAGAGCTTGCGCAAGTAACATTACGGGCGATTGTGCATGGTGATTTGGAGATAACAAATGTGTGTGCAAAGTGGGTGGACTTCGAACCAAGATCTCGGACTAAGTCTTGCTTGACGACATGAAGGACGCAGTCAGGGGCCAACATGTTGAATCTTCTACCAAATTGCATGCAATTGTCCACATGGTGGTACACCAAAACCCACAAAGACTAGTTTACCAAAGCCCTTCGGAGCCTCTCAGTCAGATGGCAGAAGTGTATTGACATGGGCGGGGATTATTTCTGATGTACTATCAGTTTTTTGTTAATAAATTGTATTCCGCTCTGTGGCAGAATTTGTGTCATTCATTTCTGTATGACCTAAATAGAATATGTTAAAAATATTGCATACGGTGAAAGGATTCCCCGTTATCTTCAGCACCTACAGCAAAGAAAGACAGTACGCGTCACAATGTGTTGTAACTTATATTAATTGTCTGGCAGTAAAATCAGGTCACATCCATGAATTTTATTACAGCGAGGAGCACAGGATAGCATTCGCCTTTGGTATCGGCCTTGGAAAAGTTACAAGCGATAGTACGATTTCTCCCAGCTCCATCCCAATTTTCAATTAGAATTCCCCGGGAGGGGGTTCAAGGGCCTCCCATCCCTCTTTCCCTACCACTAAACCAGTCGACAGGACTTTCGGCTCACCATATACTCACCATATATTAAATGCCTCCGATGCTGCAAATACTGTATATACTTACAAATATCCAAGCCTTCCCTCTGGGGTTCGATCCCATGCTCAATGCTATCGCAGCTAGAAACGCTAATCCCTGTACCAAAGAGAGCGGCTAAAGAAATTATAGTTCATTGTAGCATATAATGAAGGCAGGTAACGCTATGCTTTTTGTCCCACTGTTCGACTGACTACAACAGATGAATAGTCTACGAATTCATCCTTAGTTTCTTGCGTTTGGCATCATAAACGATTGATTTAGAAGTACCTAAGTGATGAGTATGACAAGAAATGGACTTTTGAGAAATTTTGTGAATGGTCTTTCTTATAAAACCTTTGAACTAGAGAACACTTCCAGTCTATTGGCGTCTCATATACACAATAAAAGTATATACACATAAAGTAAGTGATTGAACTAAGTAAAAGAACTTTCAAAAATGCTTCTTTCCATATCAGAGAATACATACTTCACAAAGATTTCAAGAAATCCACCTTTGATTTTCATTGTCAATCAAAGAAAGAATCAATATATATCTTTATGTCAGAATATATGAAATCTCATCATTCAACAGATAAGCGCACTGATCAAAAAGACGGTGTTATACAGAAACTTGCAGTAACAAATGAATAAAACATACACAATAAATAAAAGAAAGCATGTGTATTTTTCTGAAAGACCGTCAGTATAAATGTATGGTATGCTACATATATAATTCTACTTAAGGAACCTTTACCTTTCCGATATAAACTTCTAAACTTCTTGAATATAAAATAGGTCATAATAAACGTCGCAATATCAATTCAGCTTTATTAAATGCCGTTCTTCAAGAATACTGAATCTGCTAGTATCTGAGAGGCAAAAGATTTGAACAAACGTAACGAGAAGTTTGAAGCAAATGTTGTGTAAAATCTGAAAAACAATTTCGGAATGCTAAGATGCCGCTAGCGAAATCAAATTTTGTAGGCAACTTTAAAATTGCCTTCACAACTACAGAAATCATCGTATGCCGAATTTATTATACAAAGTTTTCGATCGACGAGTGCTTCATGAAACCTACTTTGGATATGTTACATATGCGAAACTTCAGAATATTTAGGAATTTTGTCAAAAATATCGGTAACAAAATATATTGTTAACTTTATATCTTATTCTATAAACCTTAGTAATAAAGCAGATGCCTCCGGTTTTCATTTTCTTCGAAATATTTGGAGAAAATATCTGATTTGCTATGTCTTTTTCTCATCTCAATAGTTCACTAGCATGCCAAATGTTCATTAGCATCTCATGTTGTATATTATTTATCTCGATTTACAGTAGATAAAGTTATAAACGTGTTTTCTTTAAATGACATAAATATCTGCGAAAAATTAATATACCATTCTACGATATCAAACGTTTTGATGTAATATGGAAAGGAAATAATAAGAAAAGCGATATTTGGTTTCCATTCAAGAAAATTTAATAACACTTACCATTTAAAAATAAAAAAAAAATATATGTTACGTTTAAATAAGAAAATGTGTTTTAAGGGATGATTCTGCTTGAAAAATAATCCCATTTCAGAAAAAAAAGTCTGCTACTTACGATTTATTCTTTAGAAAGGATAAAATAGCATACTTGCTAGAAAATATTTATTAACACTAAAGAGCAACGCGTTCACTTAAGTTTTGGGATTAAAAGGAAAAAATGAAAGAAATATTTTACTGAAGACACACGTCAGTGGTACTAATGAAACATCTGCTATGTTTCTCTTCTTTTAATGACGCTTATTTAATTTTAGTGGGTAAGCAAGAAATATATTACAGTCTGCAGATTCTGGTTTATAGAAAAAGGCTCGTTCTCGTATGCCACCGTGGATTATCCTGAGACCTAGTACTTGGTTTCAAAGCATGGATTTTGTTTGAGTAATGCACACGAATACATGCCAACTTCTTTAGAAAGTCCTGACCGAAGCATCCCCCCATCTAGACAGATATTTCTCGTATGCTTTGCCGTATTCTAATAACCTAACCTGTAGAAAATGCTTTGCTGTGGGGATTTCCTATTTCGTGCTGAACCGGGTTAATGGGAAGCTATGACTGTTGACAAATTATAAGCGTGTTCTGCCAAGTTGGTTCTATTGAAGACAGAGCTGATTCAGGATTGATAAGGAAAGCTTTCCTATGGAGCATAAACGTTCTTCATGTGCCTGAACAGATCCTTAAATATTGCATGTTACAAGAATCTGCTAACGGATTACCCACATCCTATGATATCTTTGTTCACCCTGAAATTTTGTATTTATAAAAGAAACGACCACTTTGTGGCCTTCATAACCCACTGGATTCAAAAGGCAGTTTCATCTTCTTAGACTGCTGTTGAAAGATACATCCATGTTCATCCATGAACCAAAGCGGAAAAGGGCTTATTTTGCCATTCATGATAGGGACATAAAGAATGCAATATAAGCAGCAGCTTGAACTGGTTGCTTACTTTAGAGGATCTGGCCGTTAAAGGTAACTCAAGAAATAAAAAAGCGAAGTAATCTTACTCTCTAACGATAAGCGAAAAATCACGAACTCATAAAACAAATGGATTCTAAAATAAGCTTTGTTAACCTTCCGAATTTGCATTAATGACCTTTATAAAAAATCACACCTTCGTTTTTATAAAAATCCCTTGTTGACTGTGACGATGCAGTAGGTCTGAAGATTCTACAGTAGGCTGCGTTTACTTAAATCTCTCGAACGGAGCTAGTAATAAAGATATTGAGTATCTGATTTTACTCGCGTAAACTTTAAAAAACTCGCAGTGGTCTTTCAATAAAATATATTTTTTCCTAGAATAATATGCCTTTTAAATGAAACTCCATTGCAATAAATCATGCGAAAAATTAACGCATTATTATTTATAGTTTGAATACATTCTGTTTATGATCTAAAGAGGAAATATAAAATAAAACTACTGAATCTCGGAAAACTACTTAAATTTAGATTATTTTGTAGCTCGAAAATTAGAGAAACAGTATTTACAGTCAAAGATATCAAACCGTTGCATAAATTTATACCTTACATTTTTCTGTACTAAATTCCTTATTTCTAATTTAGATCATGTCAGTGTTTTTATATATTTAAAACGCACATGCATTATGCATGGATTGGCTGAAAGGTTTCAAGACTTCTTATTTTGCTCTTACTGAACATTATGCATAGTAACCCTATATCAAGTTCCACTGATCCTTTGCCGTCAAATGTTGCGGCTGGCTTCATAGAGGCACGCATCGTTTCCAAGATAAATTCGAATCATTCCATTGGATCCGTGGACGTCTGAGGGACCTGAAAGGTCGGAGAGGTCAACGTAAATTTCCTTCTAACGACATGGTCCGTTGACAACTTTTCGGGACAATTGTAGGATTCTCCACTGTGTAATTCTAAGTTACTGTTGGAAGCGAAAATTCTTAAGAACTGATAAGCGAATAATCGCTTAAGTTCATGTGACAGGAAACAACAAGATAGAAGGGTAAAATAACCCTTTATTATTCCGAATTAAAGTTTAACAAGAAGTTTAACTCAACATTTAACTGTTAATAAAACTATCATAATCCTTACATAGCTCCTGACTATAGTTTAATAACCGTAAGGTCTTTAAACGACCTTGATTAAGACTTTAAAGTCTAAAAACTTTCTAAAGTTAAACTATACACTTCTAACTCTTTCATTAACTAGATTCACTTAAACTTCTGTTGTTAGGGCCAACTTTACAGCAATTCTAAAGCTAGACTAAAGCTGGAAAAGTTTACAAAATTTTCATCTGTTTCTGGACAAACATCAACTTCTTCTTTTAATCCATAAATTATTCTGCTACTTTTAGTCTTGGTCCTTCTATATCTGGAAGGAAACAATACCAGTTTTGTACTTTACAAAGGTTTCCGTGTTTCTTACAATTACTCCTTTATTGCATCATTTGGCCCTCGTACGCTTTCATTCATACCTCGTTTTTTATTTGTACATGCAGTGCGGTTTTCCCCAAACACACGCACTGTTTACCATAGGTGGCAATTACTTTTTGTCCTGTAGTTTTAAATAGTCTATAGCAGGGGTGGCCAAATTTTGTATATAAGACCGACTTTTTATCTTAAAAGTGTGTCGCGATCGACTTGTTGTCATAGGTGTCTAAGGGGGGAGAAGAGTGAAAAATACATACAATGTATATACAGTGAGTTTCAGTATAAGGTGATGCATTCAAAAGAGGTATGGATAGATAAGTAAAATATATGTTCAAAACTATTTTTTAAATCACTTAAGTTTGCGAGATATAAACTCATGAAGAAAATAAATTTCCAGACCCAACTTTTAATAACAACATTCCGTACATGCTGTACCTAAAAAATTCGATTTTCCTAGACTTTTTCAAGATAGATTTTTACTAACTTAAAATGCATTTTTTTATCTGCTGACATTTGTAAGTTTTTGTACTATTAGTTCGTTAATATGAAAAAGTTGTTATAAAAATGCGCAGTATGGATGATGAATTGATTTCAATACTTCACTTTCGCATTTTTGGGGGCCAGGAGAATTTATCATGAAAGAATAACATGGCTTACGTTTTGCTAATCTAACAATAGCTCGCTGAGCATACGTAGTACTGAAATATAGATATAATGTTTAACTACCTACGTTAAAAACAACAACAATAATTATTTAAAATTCCCAAAAACTCATGTCAAAGGAAAAAAAAGGACATGGATTATTATTAACAATATTTAATGTTTCCTTAACATCAATAGGAAAAACTGAGTTTGCACGTCCATAACCAAAGAATCATAATTAGGTGTATATCCTGACAAAGATAATAATAATGAGTCTTCAGT
Organism: Stegodyphus dumicola; assembly: GCF_044657685.1. NCBI lineage: Eukaryota > Metazoa > Arthropoda > Arachnida > Araneae > Eresidae > Stegodyphus > Stegodyphus dumicola. The sequence continues at coordinate 63,407,428 of NC_140779.1, forward strand.
ATGGCAGTCAGTCAGGACAGAACCGTTGTTTAGTTACTTCGTTAGTTTCAAGTATGAAAATGCCGATTCGAAAGGTATAGAAATCCGAAACAAGAATAGATATATTCGCTACATTTGAGGATCCCTGGGATATTTTTCTCGGTTGACATACTTCCAAATATCTTCTTCAAATTTTCGGGCTTGTAAGATTCAGTTTGTAAAATTATAATTTCATTTTCTAATGCCTTTTGATCCATATGAAATATGTCTGAATTTTTTTGGCTGATGCGTTTCGCACGTAAATCTTTTTTAAAAGGAAAATATAGGAATTCTATAATTTCTTTAATTTTTTAAAAATCCTGGAATCTTATTTCAAAATCTTCAATTACGTTTTGGACTTCCGCGACATATTTGTCAATCTTATAATTAATATTTTTTATGTTTTTGCAGGTTATCTGCCATATTTGAAAAATTATTCAGATTATTCTGTTACAGATTTTCTCTATTACCAAAATAGATTTAGTTTTATATGCGTCCATACGGTTGATCATATCAATTACTGTTTCATCTTTATCTTGCAATTCTAAACTTAAATGACTTAATACTGAAGTAAAATCAGTAAGAAACGCCAAGTTACTAAGCCAAGTTTCATCGTTTAAATTTTCACAGTTTCCATCTTGTTCGTGAAGAAAATCTATAATTTCAGACAATAAATCACAAAATCGCTCACAATCAAAATCACAAAACAAATTTTTACCTCTGCTTAGCCATCTGACAGCGGTATGTTATAGGCCTTCATAGAGCTGCAGCTGGAAGAGACGCCGTTTGAGGGAACTTCCTGGAATTGAATTAACAATTTTAAATGCAATGTTCATTAACTCCTTTAGTCTCTTACTAGCTAACACTTGCTGGCGAATTATGCAGTAATGGCTTATAAAGGCAGGGAATTCATCTTCCTTTTGACATAGGGCTATAAATTATGCTACCTATCATTGCAGCTGCGCATCCATTGTTATTGAGACTATTTTAAAAAGTGGTATTTTCAAATCATTGAACAAGTTCTTTGACTATCTCTACACCTCTAGTCCTTTCCTTCAAAGAAATCATACCCAACAATTCTTCTTCAGATGTAAAATCCTTAAAAAGCGTACGAACGAAAACAAGTAATTGTGCCGTATCACTTCTATCTGTCGATTCATCACACTGAAGGGAAGAACAAGAACATCTATTAATATCGTTATGTAACTGCTCTTTTACATTCCCACTCATCCTTTCAATTCGTCGCATCACTGTGTTTCGAGACAATTGTAAATCTTGAATTGCAGCAGTTTCACTCTTGTTCTTAAAATCATTAAAAAGTGAATCTGACATTTCTAAAAAATTTCCTTTGCAAATTCATCGTCGGAAAATGGCTTATATTTTTTTGCTAAGAGATAGCTTATTTTGAATGATGCAGTAGTTACTGCTTGTGACTTCAACCTTGGCTTTTTAAAAACGCTTTTTTGATTTGTTAATTGAGTTTTAAGATTCCTAACTTTATTTTTTCTCAGAATTTGGTGAATAATCTGTTTAAGACTTGTTAAGTAAAGCTAAAAAATGTCTCTCCAGATTACCGTTTTTAGCAATGGCTACTGAGGTAAAGCATATTAAACAACAACATTTATCATCCAACATTGTAAAAAGTAATCGAGTTTCCATTCTACATTGAAGTGATAAGTTTTCGATTTCTTCGATTTACTACATATGTTCATGGATATACTAAAATGCAGAGAAATATGACAATTTAAAGAATAAATATTGAATTAAATATTTTTCTAGAAAATTCAAAACTCATGAACTGCGTCTATTATCTCCGTTTCATTGAAAGAAATGATAACAATACTACATACTACGATCGGACACAGCAATACAAGGGTATTAAAATCTAATAAAGATATATTCAAATTTACAAGAAGCATGTTAAGTAACAATATATTTATTACGGTTTAAATACTGAAATCGTAATTTAAATAGAATTATTGTTATTCCTAATATATTTGTAATAATGTCCCTCATTTTTCTCTCAGTGTAATAACCGCAGTTTAGAGATCTGTTGCCGAGAATGCTCACTTATCAAGTAAATAGATATGCGACTACGAACATGTAAACGTCTTGAAAATCATTTGCATCGAACCAAGAAGGAAAAAATATCGTATATGCTTAAACATTAATTTTGATCCAGGGGTAGGCAACGCGGCGCACGCGGGCGCCATGGCGCCCCCGATCGATTTGTAATGCGCCCTCGCTGGTCTAATGTAAATGTATGATAGCCAGAGCGATTTACTTACTCTTGTCAAACGGCGATATACAGCGAGTACTGTCTGACCACGTATTCCAGATCTATGTAAAAATCCGGTTTGGGGCGGAAGTGGGCACATCTATCAGTTATGTAGGGGTGAGTGCAGTAGCCAGGTAGACACTAAATGTCCCCTGACCTTCGATTTCACCCACACCCCCTTCGACCTTCGAGAGGGAAAAATACCCTCGCTTTTCGCCCACACACCCCTTCAATTAAACTGACCCATCTTGGCCCTCAGCCAAACTGCTCTCGCTAAGCGTGGTTAGACAGTAGTCAGTTGAGTTTAGGATTGTGCATAGATCAGCAGTTTGCTAACCTTGAGCGTATCTAATAACACGCACGTATTTTTTGTTAGTGTGTGATCGTATTTCGAATAGACCACGCGTAGACCGTGCATTTAAAACTACCAAGTAATCCGAAATAATTCTTTTCTTTCAAAACCCTTCATGGATAAATGTAAAAGAAAAAGAACATATTATTTTAACGATGAATGGGAACATCTATATTGTTTCGTTAATTACAAAGGAAAGTGTATTTGTTTGTTGTGTAATAATAGTGTTGCGATTCCCAAGAAAAGTAATATTGAACGACATTTTAAGACCGTTCATACCAATTTTGATAGTGACTATCCAATGAACTCTGAAATTAGAAGAAAAAAAAATTATTTCTTTAAAATCTTCAATAACTAACCAGCAAAGTTTTTTTACTAAACCGCTGCAACAACATAAAGCAGCCACGATCGCGTCATATAAAATATCGCATTTGCTAGCTAAGAATAAAAAACTATTTACAGATGGAGAATTAGTGAAAGAAGCCATGTTAGAAGCTGCTGATTCACTTTTTGAAGAATTTAAAAATAAAAAGGAAATAGTTTCAGCTATAAACACGTTGCAATTATCAGCACGAACTGTTACTAGAAGAATTGAAGTAATTGCGGAGAATTTGGAGGCAGAATTAGCAAATGATATGAAAAATTATATTTTCTTTTCGCTACAGATGGATGAATCGGCAGACGTGACAAATATATCAAAATTAGCAATTTGCGTGAAGATGGTATTTTCTGATTTTACAACAAAAGAAGAATTCCTTAAAGTTCTGCCATTAAAGGGAAGTACCAGAGGAGCATATATCTTTTCTACTTTTAAAAAGTATATAACAGATGTAAAATTACCTGTACGAAAGTTATCGTCAATTACAACAGACGGGGCACCAGCGATGACAGGTAAGAAAAAAGGATTTATTGCCTTATGTAGACAGGATTCCTTATTCCCGAAATTTATTTCTTATCATTGCCTGATACATCAGGAAATGTTATGCGCAAAAACAATCGGTTTTCAACACGTATTTACGATAGTAATAAAAATTATTAGTTCCATAAGATCGGGAGCTATGCAACACAGATTGTTTAAATTACTTTTAGAAGATGAGGACGTTCAGTTCACAGATCTTCTTTTACATACTGAAGTGAGGTGGCTGAGCAGAGGTAAAATACTTGAGCGGTTTATCATGCTTTTGCCACAAATAAAGGAATTTATTGCATCAAGAGGCGAATTTTACGAGCAATTAGAAAATAAGGATTGGCTAATCGACCTCGGATTTCTGACAGATATAACGGCAAAGTTGAATGAATTAAATTTAAAAATACAAGGGAAAATCAGCATATCGCTGATATGATTAGTGCAGTAAATGCATTCAAATGCAAGTTAGTGTTATTGAAATCCCATATATTGAAAAAATCATTATCACATTTCCCAAATATAAAATATACTGTTGAGAATTTAAATTTGAATAATGAAAATTTTACTGCTACATCGTATTTAGAAATTCTAAATAAGCTAATAGAAGAGTTTTCATCTAGATTTGAAGATTTTGCAGCATTAGAACCCGTTCTAAGATTTTTCATAAATCCATTAAATGTTACTGAAGAGGATGTCCTTGAAATAGTTTCAGTGTATTTCGAGCTTCATAATATCGAAGACCTAGAATTAGAAGTAATAAACTTGCAAAGTGATATTATTTTAAAAGCGCATAGTAATGATGAAATGTTTTGGAACTTAGTCGATGAAAATAAGTATTCTATTTTAAGGAAATGTGCGCTAAAAATTTATTCATATTGTGCAACAACATGCAATTGCGAGTCTTTGTTCTCAAATATGAAATATTTGAAATCAAAATACCGAACAAAGCTTAATGACTCGCATTTAGATAATTGTTTAAGGACCGGGAACTCTAAATATATCCCCAATTATAAGAACTTAGCTGAAAATATGGACACCCAAGTTTCACACTGAATTATATGTATCATTATGTATGACACCAACAAAATAAAGTTATAAAAAATCTGTTTTTTTAATGCCTATTTATACCTGTTGATTATCTGTAAAATATGCGCCCTCGGTGATTTTCCAATTTAGTATTGCGCCCTTAAGGACAAACAGGTTGCCGACCCCTGATCTAGAACAATGCCTGAGGGCATGTAACCTCTAGTAATATTGTTTTAAATCGATCTCTGAACAGTATAAAATGCTGCAAATAACCTGTATGAGGTGATAAGTGAATTTATGGGCTTTCGTAGAAAAGATATTTACATAGGAAGTGATTCTCTTCAGACGAGGCTATGGAAAAAGATACCTCCGCATAGATCAGAAGGTGTTTCGAAACAGGTTTTTTCATATTTTTGAATCGCTTATCAAAGACAAGTTAACTCAGTGTGAAATACTCGGATTTGAAAATTTTAAAAATACAACGCTCATAAAGTTATCTGAGTCTGAATAAGAGAACGGTTCAAATTCTTTTCAGTTAATTTACATTATAATGTGTAAGATCTATCTCTACTTTTCCACATAAAATAACTAGATCCCACAATGAATCGGCGAATTCTCGCACATGGCGTGACTTAAATACCAGCACAGAAGAAAGGGGCAAAATAAACCCTTTATTAAATCAAACTAATTTAACAGAAAAGCACGGACTTCGTGCGTTACAAAAGCACCGTTCACTTGCTGCGGTAGCTAAACGTAGACTATAATACAAATCAAATCTGAAAAAAAAAATAAAGAGTGCAAGAACGCACTTCAATTTACGCCTAAGAGGTGGACTCACAGATATCTAACCAGCGTGATACTAAACTAATAAGGCCAAGAGTCTTACTAGCGTGTGCGCTTGGCTAGCGAAACACGCTTTGAATAAACTGAGATAATCACACGTTTAAATAGCACCTCACTTAACTCTAAATTTACAGCCTGGCGAGAGAATGTGAGGGGAAGTTGAGAAGTTTAAAACAGGAAAACTTAAAATAAATTTGTTATGCAAAATAAGGAAAACCCTACAGATGTACTAAAGAGATTATTAATATGTCTTTGATTTGTTTAATATTCTGTTTTGAAGCAGCGATTAATTTTAAGATTTTCGAATGGGCTTAAAAGCAGCGTGGAGCAAGTCTTAAAAATATCACCAAATGTTTAATACTTTTAATGGATCTAGAATATATGCAGTGAAGCTAATTTAACTCTAGTCGTCAGTCTAACAATAATGCAGTTAGACGTACCTAATTGGATCATAATCCTTATTAGCAAGGAGTTAAGAAAATAAAACTAGAAAATTATTCATTAGCTTTTAGACAATATTCTACGAAATGGCACTGTTCTTAAAATGCGGGTCTTAAAACCTAAAAACCCATTAAAAGAGTAAATTTAATATTTTAATTACCTTGTGGTCACACTTGAAATCTCTTGAAAATATATTTAAAATCCAGACTTAAGTTAATTAAAAATTATAAATATGTCGGAATTTAATATTTGGAACAAAAGAAATTTACTCAGCAGTTAGAATATCATTTTGTATCCTTTCTTTGAGTAATTAAGGGAATGAATCGCCTTTGTGAAGCAATTCCTTCCCAAGAGTAATTTGCGAAGTGTAAGTTTGTAAATTAACTTATAATTATTAATTATAAGTTTGCCTTCGAGACGGTGTTATGATGGAAGTGATACTAACAGATACTCGTTTTTATTTGAAGTAAGAAAATTTGAAAATGTATGAGTTTATTTTAAATTTAATTAAATTACAAACTCAACATATTTAAAGAGTGAGTATTTTGATGCTAATGAAAGGGATGACAGCTTAGTTAAGGAACCAATGGACTTTAATGCATCAGTTTTAAATAAAACAAAGCAGAAGTGGTGCAGATATAATAACTGGGGCAGATGTAATAACAGGAAGGTTTACTACATTTTCCATTATTTGCGCACCTTATACGTTTGTAATGATGCGTAATGTAAATTATAAAATCGTGGTTTTCATTATGACATGACTGACAAAAAATAAGGAATGAATGCTTTGTAAAAAATAAGAGAAAATCCTTTTTAGATACGGTCATATGTAGCTTGCGTGCAAACTGGTACCTATTCTGTATACTTTCAGTTACTTGATGAATAGTTAAAACTATGTCAGTTTGTAACTAAAGACTATGTCAGTTTCAATGTTTGTTTCCGTTCCTTTCATGGTTTGAGGATAAATGAATAGGATCAATTATATTTCTTATCATGTTGTCGCACGAGTATTCGATAAGATTGACATCTATAGTGATCAAGCTGCCCGTAAAGGACTTCATATGAAAAGTACCGCTGACTAAAATATTTCATATAGGTGAGCATTACAATCCATTAAAAGAAAGGAATAGTCTGCAACAGAAGTATATAAAGTATCAAAATGAAAGAGCATCCAGAGATCCATCAGCAAATGCTTGGATGTCAGTCTCGTCACCAAAATGATTCATCCTCCTCTACGTAAATCTCCCTTTCCAGAATACATAACTGCAGTGTTGACTTCTTTCTTTCCTATATGACTATACGACTTGAGTCAGGATGTATTTGGTGTTGATCTAAAATTCCATGTAGTTTATGTTGAGACACAGTCTCGAATTAGTCGAGCGAGTGAATGAAACATATACATTTTTTTCTGTCAAACAGTCCGTCTTGAATTGATTTCTCCTCACAGTGGAAATAAGATATACGACTCCTTACGCCACAAAGTTGTCGAAAACAAAGCTGAGACAGATATATTTGTTTTTTTAGTTGGATAGAAAAAGTAAAACGCGTTTTTTCAAGTGTTATAATAATCAGGTAAATGAGTAGCTGGACGGAAAAAGTAAAACACCTTTTTTCAGATGTTATAATTATCCGGTAAGTGACATGCACTGATATGGTATTTAAATCGTATATTCACGATCGGATTACGGCATAAATATGACGAAATATTTTTGAATTTTATAATTATCTGCGTATATGGCAATTTATGGGAAGGTATAATGATTTTAGGCTGTTATCAAACTTTAAATTGGTTTAGAGTGAATTCACCGAGGAATGAACACCAAAACGTGTAAAAGACACTTCAACTAATACTTGCTGTCTTGAAATTCTCGCTGTAAGGTTACAGGTGAAAACACCGCAGCAAAAAGTATTGCGGGGAATACAACGCAAGGGGAAAATACGGTCGTACAAAACATTTGGCTTAAATGAAAGCAAAGAGAAAATATCACAATATAGAAAACACTGTAGTAAAAAACATCAAGGTAGAAAATAAAGTGTGCACAAATTTCGAAGTTTTAATACATCGTTATGCAAAATATCGTGGCAAGAAATAAAGCATCTACATATTATTGCATATATACGTTTTTTGCAAATCTTCTGTATGATGTATGAGTGCAATACAACTGAAAGGTGTCAGAACGAAATTGGCCGGTCCAACATTGTGAATTTCTCTTATTAGAGAACTAGACAAATAACGTGTCTGAAATATCTTACGCAATATGTACAAATATCATACCGAAAGCGTTCTTTAAGGTACTTTAAAAATCGATCTAGTCATGCGAGCAATGGTACTTTTTTTGGCGACTATGCTACTTTAAGCTGCACTACCTGTTGCTTTTTAAAGAATGAATAATTACATGTTTCTTAGTTAACATTATTAGCTTTCCCAAAAATTTTAGTCATGTTATTTAAATTCACGCTAGCTCAATGTAGCAGTTTACTAATGCAACATTATGGACAGTAATAGTTACTGCTTAACTTTAGTGTCTCAGTCTTGTGATGACATTTAATTTAGTTATTTCACACATTTTCCATATTACTGCTTACTGTTAATAACTTAAGTTTTGTAATTATATCTTTGCAATGAAACTTGGTCAGAGATACGCTTTCAAACTGTCTGGTTAGTTTCGTTTCACCTTATGAAACAAATTTACTAAACAATTATACTTTATCGCAATTTTTCAAGAGGATCTATAAATATTTTGCATTCAACTTCGATAAATAGCAGTATCTTCCCATTTACAGTTACTTTATTTCCACCCTGGATATATATATTTTGAGGTTTTATTGCTTGTGGTTCATGTATAGTTTACAAATTGATTCTTTACTTATATAGCGTACTATCGTAAATATTTTTAGTCAGTTTTATTGACGCATTTATCGATAAATTAAAAACAAGTTTAATCTTACCTAAGAAAGTACAGCTGTTTTTAAGTTTCTGTATATCTATTACTATATGTATTTATCTGTTTTTCTATAAAAGGAAAGAAAAAATATTTTTTAGTGCTAAGTAACTATCGTCTCTAAATAAAACATGAATCTTAAAATCATGGTGATTTTTTTCCTTCACAAAAGAAATGAAAAAATAAAGTAATTTAAATAAAGATAGAAAATTAAGCGAAAGAGCAAAATTCAATTAATTACTAACAGCCGCGGGGCATATGAAATACAACATTTAATCTTTGCTAGTATCTAGCTAATTATTAAAGTAATATGAGCCGATTTGGTTTTTTACTTACACATTATTTAAAGAGTCAAAGTAATCACTCTATTCTCTCAACATTATGCTCGTCTAACTGGTAAAATTTAATTATAATTTATTGAATATGAATCTAGTGCGTCAAAACTATCAGAAGAAACTTTCTTAAAAAAATAGTATCAGTGACATCAAAATGCATAATTGTTAGAATTCGACACACCTACTGCGGTGGAGACAGGAATGCTCTTTATCTCACGCAATATTAGAGTAAACGGCGTTCGTTTGGTAAAAAGGATTCAAGCAATGTTTGAACGTCATAATTTGCAAGAATCAATTGCTTGGCGAGGTATCTAGAATCAGTTGAATCACAAAGAGTAGTATATAGTTAATTCTTTTGGCGTCCTTAAGTGCAATATTTATATTTTAGAACTGAGTCTATACCATTATATATATTATTAGAAGCTCAGGTCATGCTTACTTATGTACCACAATAGAAGCTGACGATCTTTGACATTCATAACAGCCGGTTGAAATAGAACGTAAAAGTACACATGAAACTTACAAAAGGAGCTCTCCAAGATATAGGACGAAATGTATTGTCAGAAACTGTATGAAATCGTATTAATTCAGTAGTATGCACGTGTATCTACAGTTTGCGGATTAAGTAGGCGGATGGCATCAAATAAAGGTGGTGGGGCAGTACAAAGACGGATCAAATTCTCAAGTTTGTGAAGTCCTTTTGGAGCCAGACTTTATCATCATCTTATACAAAGATCATCTTTATACAAAGAGAACTTAGCCAAGAAGTAAGCTAACGTTTTTTTTTGGGGGGGGGGAGAAATCACAAAATTGAAAATTTGAGGCGGAGGACAGATAGTCATGAACAGAAATATGTATAAGCAAATATACGAATGTGCACATTATCCGGAAGGGCGGTTTCATGAATAGAAGGTACAGGAATAAGATCCATGATCCTTTGGTCTTGTCATCTGAATCATGTGTTACTGAATCATCTAGTAAATTCTAAACCATTTAGGTTTAGTAGTTCGGGAAGACATGCATTCTATTAATATGGCACAAAATACTCAGAAAATCATTCTCTACTTTAAGTTACAGACTTCCCAACTTTTATCCAGTTAAATGTAATGTCGAGAAACCTAGTGAACTGCTAATCGAATAAACTAATAATAGCTTAAGTCCAAGAATAAAAGCGTTAGGGTTAATTATCCTTTATTTCACTAAAAATAAGATTCACAGTCGGCCCCTTTCTCAGGGCGTACAACAAAGCCTCCACTTGGGTTTAAACTCAAAATGTAATAAATAAGAACTAACTAATGACTAACTAAAGAGATTTAGCGGAAGCTAACACAATTCTAAAGTAGTTGGCCCGTAATATTAACTTAGTCAGCGAACTATCAAAAGGCACGTAATATGGCCGAGCGTGATAATAGTTTAGAGAGACGTAGCCCAAAGGCAAACGCGCGTTATTCAGAAATCCTAACTCTCTCTCTAGAAGTCTGTTGAACTTGATTTAAACACTATTCTACTTCTCATTTGCATTCAAAGCGATTCTAAAAACTTATTCTGGTAAGGAGTTTTCAGGTGAAGGTAGAAGAGACTGGAAAGAGACCTAAACTTAAAATAACTGTTATAAAATTAAAATATACCTTACAAAATCTTTTATTGATGACAAAAATGACAGACAAATGGCTGACGATAGCTGCTCAAATGTCTGGTGTGTAACATTTGGAGAATCATATGGACACGTCCACTGCAATTTTCTCGAAAATATGACTCTACGTAAAACTACGTACGCTAATTTAACAAAAAAAAGACTCATCCTTCATTTTGTTTGAGCAGTGTGTTTCGATACTCCTAAGCAGCAATAACGTTATTCATAAAATATATTCCATTTAAATGGGAAACAGCAGGGCTATGACTGTTATTTAGAGTTTTATTACTAAATGAAAACAGCAAAATTTCTTGAAGGAAATTCCTTACAAAGCTGACACTTACTAAAGGGGGTAGCGCTTCCTAATATATATAAGTAAGATAAACAATACGTAAATCAGCTTTATAATTTAATTTAGTAACAGCCTCTTAATTCCTCATTTTTAATTTAAGTATTTTTTTCTGTATTCTAAAAATCGTAATAATTTTTCCGGACTGCGTATTTTCTAGATTAATCTATGCCACATGGCTTGCGTAACGCTGATGACGTAGCTAATATGAAAGTTGAACTCAAAATTTCGAGAACTGAGTCTTTTCTAATCTAAACCCAAACCTTCTCTTGGTAAGTCTGCATACTGAATAATTGTCCTCACTTTAGCCTCTGCCTCTCTTCCCATAAAGACGCTATTTCGCTGTGTTCTCTTTCTATCATAACAGTATTCAAAAATGTAAATATTCTTGAATAGGCACAAATAGAATAAGCCAAGCAAATTGTGGCCACAAATGCCAATGGAAATAAAAATGAAGATTTAATATTATTCGGCTGCCAATTTTCCTTGTCATTACGGATTCAGCATTTTAGTATACTAAGCAATCAGAATTCTTCCTCTTCAGTGTGGATTAATGTTTTATGCCATCAGTATTTTTGCGTTTCTACGTTTCGGTGTTCCTACATTACTACTTCTTAATTTGTTTTTATTGCATATATATATATATATATCCCTCAAACTCACGTACAAATCAATAATTGTATATGTGTATTTATATACGTAATACTATCTTGGGTGCTGGCGAAGGAGCTGATGCATAAATGGAGCTGTTTCACAGTTATAGCCATGAGTATGATTTTATTCTCTTTTATTCTTGAATCACAGACGCGGAACTGAACTGTCCAACACATGGACCTGCTTGTCTATTATCAGATGCATGGTTTTCACATTGTTCGTTCTTCATAATGATGCACTTGAAATAAATAAGAGAAATGGCATCTATGTATTAAAAATACAGGTAGAAGTGGGTGGAATTTTACCACTGGTCGTACAGGGTTTATTCCCGCAGCACTAACTATACAGTTCAACTCGATATTTCAGCGAGAATACCCCGAGGGCGATCCTAAGTCTCTCAATCCTCTTCTCATAAACCTTATGATTGTGAAAATAATGAACGTCATATGCAAGCGATAGATCTTTTTCCAACGAGTACTAAGTACAGGACAATATTAAATAATATATTTGTTAATAATTAATTCATAATATGATTTCATAAACAAGTGATAGAATATTTGTCATTGAGTACTAAGTACAGGACGATGATGGACAATTTAAATAATATGTTTGATAATAATTAATTGGCAATTTGATTTCTCACAAAACGAATACCTTATGCAAGAGATTCACTTTTTGTCATCGTGTACTAAGTATAGGACAATGATGGACAGTATTATATAAAATATTTGCTAATAAGTAATTACATATGCGGATGATGGACCGTATTTCATCTCTTAAATAATCAATCAATTAGTATATCCAGTCTCTCTGTAAATTAAAATGGATAACTGATAGCAAGCGTAATATTGTTTGATTAAACGTTCTTTTTTACAATTATGCATGTAGCGATATTTTGCAAAGATGTTTATGTACTTATAATTTGTGACTTTGTAATTTTTTTTGACTTGGCAGCAGTGGTATCTGGTAGTAGATCTCTTCCACTGTGTGGGCATTATTCCGTTAGGTCAGAAGCCTGCACAGTGGTGCTAAACCAAACCAAACCAAGGACTTTTGGTTCACTGTGTATTTTGAATGTCTCCTTGACCTACAGACACTATAAGTCTAAAAATATCCATGACTTCCAGGATTTGAACCCGTGGCTTCTGGTATGGGAGTCAGCGTCACTAACCGCTATAATAGTTAAGCGGCGGACTACTTATCGGTAGGACAATCCGCTGTTTGATCGTGGTTAGGAATGCTGGCTACCATATCGTTTGGTCTGGATTCGAATCCCAGAGAATCCTTATGCCGAATAGAGGCATGTAAAATATTTGCTAGCCGAAATGTTTTCTCGAGTGATTTGATGGTAGAGAAAGAGAGTTTGAAGACCTAGGTATCCATCTCCGGGGGTATTTTCTATCGAAACTGCGGTGGAATTGCACACATAATTCGGTGAGAGTAAAGATCAGTAGTGAAATTTTGCTGTCCCATCTACGTGTATCTGTTAACAGGAAAGAGACGCTGAAAAAATTGCGTAGGTTTTGATACAGATGTTAATGAAATTATGATTACATTTTATTTTTATTGATTATTCTTATTGGCTAATCTGATTTGAATATAAGAAAATTTAAGACTATTTTTGGCTAAATAAGTTTAGTTTTACTACTGTAGTTTTGTCCATGTACGGCGCAGAATTATATAATCACCATATAATATAGATAAATTTAAAATGATAGTATTCAGAAGTATTATCTTATCAGCATGTTAAAACAGGAAGATCACACAGCCAAATTAAAGGATGGAAATTCCCGAACATGGGAGACGTAAGGGGATATAGCAATTCAGAATTTTATGCTACATATCTTTTATTTTATATATATATTTCTGTGTATGTACAGGTCTGATTTGTATTTTTCAAAGTTTTCGGAAATCTGTTATCTTCAGATTATAAGCTATAAATGCTAGATCAGAAAGAAGTTCTTTTCTGACTTCAAAAGAAAACTTTTCTTTCACGGCATTGAAAACTGAAGACCTAGAGAATGAACTGCAAGAAAAGTAATGGAGATTGAGAAGAAAGTGGAAAAACACATTTCTTTCTATAAGAAATACTTGGAAGACGACCATTAAATTGACATAAGGGGAATAAAATTGCTTTCCTAAAGCCGTTAGAGCTATTTCAAAGTGCTGTATGTCTTTAAGTCTTTATAACAGGAAATGTCCATGAAGATTTGTCCCTGATATTGCATAGCATTATATTTTAAAGCTTGATTAAATTGATTATTTCCATTATTCAAACAAAATATGCGTTATGCCTTCTGGAAGCTCTTCTGAAAGAAACTTGCCAACAATGACAGCAACAGAAAGCCCATTTAGCCTGTAAGTTTGCATGGAAACAAATTCCGCCAGAACTAAGTATTAGGTCGCTGTATACACTTGGCCACTAGTGAGATAATAAGTTTTGATATTATATGCAATATCACCTGTTATTGTACATAGAACATGGATGGTAATTGGGACACTAAATACGAATAATTATGATATGATGATTAATTTTAGTACAAAGTTATTTATTAAAGAACTTGAATGAGAACTGAAATAATATAAGAATAATTACGATGGGCTGAGCAGTTATTGTGCAAGAAAAAATTATATTGCGTGAGTTTAAAAATGAAGCAAGCTACATTATTGTTTATGCAAGATACATTGTTGTTACTTTAATAATTAAACACAATTTTGAAAAAAGAACAAATATGTATAACTGAGCTTCGAACTAATTTCTATCGCAGGCAATTCGAGCATTAAACCAAATAATTCAGTTTTTTTTATTAGTCCAAAGGGACTTGAGTCCCGAAGGACTATTAGTTTCGTTTTGGCATTTTGCGTCGGACGGATAAATGTCGGTTCACTTTTCAAACTGTTGCCATAAAATGTTATAGTCCTGCATTATATTTGAAAAAATTAAATAATGAAAATCTGCGTAAATGTATGTATATTTCTCACATTGTCATAAAATAACGGTACATAGAGTCATCGAATTTTGAATAACGTAATCCTCCAACGAATATGAGCATGTGGAAGACCAAATTTGAAATTTGAAATTTGTTTTATGATCGATTTCCTATTTTTTAAAACTTTGACGAATTTTTGATTAACAAACTCAAGGATTTCAAAGCGAGCAATGGCAACGTTGTGCAGAAAAAACATTTTCATCTCCAGCGCGTGAGTCTCTGTATCGGAAATTCTAAAGATATGCTCGTTTTAAAACTATTTTGCGATATTGCTGTTGCACTGGATCTTATGGTTTAAGTGCGAGGAACATGATATTTAATAAAGAAAGGTAACACACAAAATGTTAAAAAACGCCCCTTTGGACGTAATTTAAAATCTGAAACATTTCAGATTTTTTTTTTTTTTTTTTTTTTTTTTTTTTAATTTCTTCCTTTTAACGTCTCAAGATGTGTTTTTGTTTTCAACTGGTACAGAAAAGCCTTTACTGGCAAAATAGGGTTTTGAGAACCCTACTATTGTATGTTTGCCTAAACCGATTTCGCTGACATAGTCTTGTGAATAGCTGAAATCGTGTCTGGTATTCTTGTCCAAATTTAGGTGCTTTTCTTACATCTTCACAGGTTCCTTGTTACCCGTTTCCTTTCTCCATAATTGAATTTAAACTAAAGCCCTTAATCCTGATTGCGAAATTGGCTCTAATTGGAAACCGTCACTATCTCTTATTAAACCTCTAAGTCTTCTAACTTGTAAAACTTAATTTTGGCCTCCAAATTTGCCAGTCTTTTAGTAACTATCTATTGAGGATATTTACAGAGGTGAATTTCGATAGATTAATATTAAGTTTTTATTTTCATACTATAGGCATAATAGAATTAAACTAAGTAAAATCAGGTTTGCCTGTATGTCTGTTTACGTAGCAGGGAAACTATCCATGCAAAGAAACTTCAATACAGTGCTGAGTATAAGCTATTTCGTATTTCGTAGTTTTGTAATGTTTTAGCAGGCGTTGTTTCACAGGGTTTTTAGTCCGAATTCAAGTTTCGAAGTCTTCACGACCGTTCTTCAATAGTTTTTAATCGTGAAATTATAGTTTAAGATAATTTCAAAAGGTGAAATTGTTTTAGAGGTAATTTAAATAAATTAGATTAATTAGTTTTCAAGCTGCAAGTTTCTTATCGCGTTTTATTTCAACAAAATATTTTACAAAAAATATAATTTTTTGTTTCCCTGACCCCTCTCCTCCAAAAAATTATAACGCCTTCCATAAAACTGACTGCAAAACCTTTTTTACTAGTTTACTGCTAAAAATTAATCAAATTTTATTTATTTGTCTAAAAAAAGCGCATGAAGCAAAGTTTTATTGATTTAATACAATGTAATAAACAACAAAATACAATTACTCGTATTTTCTTTAATTTATAATGGAATTAAAAATTTCTGGGATATAATCTTAGGAGTTTAAAATCAACGAAAACCGAAGAGTAAGTCTACATATATATTTACAAAAGCCTTGCCCAAGTACTCACAGTCCAATTAAATGGGAACCTGCAGTACTTGAATTGGAAGATATACTTTTCTCAGTAGAATATTTGAACATTTGTAAAAACAATTACTCTCAGACTTTCGGAGGTGTATACAACAAATAGAGTTATAAAAATGTTTTCCTCTGGTGGGCAAAAATGGCATCATGAGACCTAGCCTTGCAACGGCTGATTTCCGAGACATTTGCACCTGGT
This sequence comes from Stegodyphus dumicola, assembly GCF_044657685.1. NCBI lineage: Eukaryota > Metazoa > Arthropoda > Arachnida > Araneae > Eresidae > Stegodyphus > Stegodyphus dumicola. The sequence goes on from NC_140779.1 coordinate 63,423,933, forward strand.
TTTTCAGCTCCAAAATCTACGAATACTGTCAAGATTTCTTTCGAAATATATTACGTTTTGGGTTCTTGGAAGTTATATTTTGGGTTCTTCTGTCATTGCAACTATTTGTTAAATATGCGTATTTTAAATAGCTACATCTGGAATAACTAACCACTGGATATATCCTTATAGTTTCATTTATTTTGAAAGATCAGTTAAATTATTAAATAATAGTGGAATTGTTAGCATTAGAAATATTTAGATTATAATAAATAAACAAATAATTAAAATTAATAAATTAATATCAAGGTTTTTTTTTTTACAAATACGGCAAAGCACACGAAGTCTATCTATCTAAGAGTAAGACTTCGTGAGGAAGTTTCTAAGGAAAACTGGTTTGTATTTAAGTTACACATGCAGAAAACTATGAAAAACACCCATGCAACCTAGGTGTTTTTCTACGTTTGAATACTTTCGAATTGCTAGTATACTCGAGAGCTCGTTAAGGAGTTAAATGTTAGTGCAATGTTCCATTATCCGCGCTATGCATTACATAAATTTGACGTACGAGTTAAATCGTCAAGGGCCGTATGAGCTGACTCAAGCATGGACAGACCTGTTCAGGTCTGTACTAATCTGCTCGAATATCAAGAATAAAATTCTGGACCGGATCGTCACTTACGATGAAAAGCGGATTTACTTCAACAACACAGGTTAAAGCTGTGTCATAAAGCACAATTTGATTAACAAAAAGATCATGCTTTGTATCTGGTTCGGACTGCCATGGCATTATCCGCAAAGAGCATCTGGAAAAGGTTAAAAACCCTGAGCATTAAAGAGTACAGCGAGATCTAGTCCGTGTTGATGCTGATATCAAGGGAAAACGTCGAACTGAGTTCTGGCGCAAAAAGGTAATGTTACACCAAGATAACGCAAGACCACATGTGTTTGCATTCACCGGCTGGACTCGAACGGGATCTTTTGCCACATCCACCATATAGCCCGACATCTCTCCTTCAGACTTCTACATTTTTTCACACCTGCAGCTACATCTTGTTGGTACTATCTTCCATTCTTCATTGGATGTCTGAAATGAGGTTGATCTGTTTTTGGACTCCCGGCCACCAAGTTCCTAGACCGAAGTCTTTGAAAAAATACCAAAACGTTGGCAGAAAAAGCATAGATTTGGGTGGTGATTACTACCTGCTCTAAAAGTTAAATATAAGAACATGAAAGGTTCTGCTTTCATGTTCTTATATTTAACTTTATTAAGATTCTTTTTTTAACTTTATTAAGAGTGTTTGACGGAAAACGTTCGTTACAACGATATATTGAAAAATTAAAAAGTCTACAATATCATAACAGTTAAAAAATAGACGTTTCTATATTCACTGCGCAATTTATGATAGTGGAAACATAATTCTAAAAATTAAGTACATCAAAGGTACAATTTTCACACAAGTCATTAGTTAGTCACACAAGTTAGTATGTAGAGACATTAGGTATTTTGGAGGCAGGAAAGATGAAAAATATGTAACACCTTCGTCGGGAATCGAACCACGAACCTATGGAATACGCCCCTGGCATGCAGATTACCACACCGCGAAGGCATGCCAAGGAGGTGGGAGAAATACCTTATATACTCCCCTTTTTAAAGTGTGACTGGGGTTTCTAGAGAACCCAATCGCCAAATCCCGGGTGTGGAGAGTCATCATTCACCCCCTTTTAGTTCGGGCGCCACTTGTAGAGACATTAGGTATTTTGGAAACAGAAAAGATGAAAAATATGCAACGCCTTTGCCGGGAATTGAACCACGGACCTCAGGAATACGCGCCTAGCATGCAGACCACCACACCACGAAGGCATCCCAAGAAGGTGGGAGAAATACCTTATTAGTATACTGTAAACCTGATATTTTTAAATTTATATCAATTAGAAATATCGTGAAAAGCGAAAGAAAGATTTAAATTGTTATAAAACCATTTTATCAATTATAAACAGTACTGTTTTAACTCATGAACACATTTATTAAACTCGGAAGATAAATTAAAGACCTTATTCTTTGCCAAAAGCTAACTAAAATTTAGTTATGTGAATGAGCGTCTAAAATTAAAGCAGTTTTTCTTTTTTGGCAACGCTTGCTAAAGGCTGCTTTTAGACTTTTTTCATTCTTCTCTTTTGTCAGTTTTCGGAATATTATCATGCCAAAGCATACTATTTCACAAGAATGTTATTTTTTTATAGTAACTAAGAAATTATCTTATTTCCCCGTGTGTGCTATCGTCATTAGGCCATTAATTTTGCACGTAAAAGATCCGTGATTTGAATCCCGGGAACAGCACAATTGATTTCTCGTGTTTTCGATTCTGAAAGAAACGTAACAGTTTGTACAATGGGCCTGAACTAAAATGTAGCTCTATTGAATTTCGTTGACTGGATCTCATGCCGTTTCCCAGTCTTGTTTTAAAGGGAACAAAATGTAAAAAATTAACGCATTTGCCTGCGCATGTTACTATAAGAGCTTCCTTGAATATCACACTCATACTAACTGCATGAAATATTTGATGAATTTTAGACCGGAAATTGCATTTGGAAATTTTTATCTGTGCTTTATGTGAATAAGCCGAATTCTATCGTAAGTTTAAAAAATACTAGAGAAATCCCATTTTTGTTTAAGATGCTATCATTTATAAAATTTCAATTATTTCTATAATTTTTTTCAAAAAATATTAGTTCATATAACAATATGCCTCTTTAGAGGATTTACCGTATTATACAATTAATTTTATATGAGTTTTTCATGACATTAAGCAGTCATAGAGATTAAAAATGAATTTTAAATGAAAGTTTTAGGAACAAGAATGATCTGCACAATTAAAGATGTATGAATCGCCATTTAAAATGAATATTTAGCTTTTTAACTTTCTAAGTAGGTGTCATATTCCCCCGTGTGTGCTCTACCCGTGTAAGGGGTTAGTAGATATAGGTAACAGCTGGAAGATCCGTGGTTCAAATCCTAGCATGGGCAGAGCTTCGTTTACTATTTTCGAAAATCTAACAACGTTTGCAACCGAAAACAAAATATATCTTTTTTTAGGGGCAAATAATCACTTATATATTCTGCTTATGTATTTAAAATATACGTTAAATGTCAAATAAAATTAAACATGTCCTTTTTAAAACAAGAAGTATTTATATGTGCATGCTTATGTTGTACTAAATAAAGGAAAATTTAAATCGAAGATTATGGTTTTAGAGATTAATAACATTTCTGGTGACTATAGATTGTAGGGTTTCGTTTAGTTTATTAACGAGTTACTTTATTATAATTTACTTTCCTTTCCCTCTTATTTGCCATTTTCCTGCCAGAATGTAAATTTCTAGCTAGAGTGATTGAGGCAGAAAGGAGATAGTATTTAAAGAAAGATTTTATAGGGTGGAATTAGAGAGTGTTCTACCTTCTGAAAATCACATTACTAATTTGATTCTGTTGGAAACAGTATTCTGTGACGTTGCGTTACTAGGCAATTAGCCTTGTTACGCCGACCTTAGGTCAGAGCCAACTTGCACGTTGCTCTAATTATGTAGCTGTTAGGCTAACTTAGTTTTACTGAGTCATGTGAATTCAGTACCTTCGATTTAAGTCATAAATGTTGGTTTCTGTAAACACAAGTGGTGTTAAGTTTTATTTGAGACAATCAGCAATATTTAACAATCTGTTAATTTTTATTTGAGAGAAATAGAAGGGTCCTTTGCACCCTTTATCAGTCTCTGTGGCACTTTGCACGTAATGTCTTAAGACGTTTCGCATAGTTTATGTTACCAAAGCTTATGAAACACTATAAGATATTGTACCATATGGATTGAAAATTATTATTTATTAATCAGCAATCAGTTAGCTAATAAAGGTTTTATTTCAGATGCTTCGATTGGCAATGCTTCCTTATTTTGACGGGAAAAGATTTTTGCATTTATTAAAATATATATAAAAAATAAAAGGGCAAATCATTATTTTGCACTCATTTATTTGATTTACTGCCATTATTTTAAATCGCATCAGCGCCGCAGTTTGCGAGTGAACGTCCTCTCTCTCTCTCTCTCATTCGTTTGCAGGAGACACGTGATTTGCAACCAATTTAGTTTTCAATGCATCCTTTCGCCAAGATACCGGCTTACCTCATTACCGTATATTCGGAGTGCATGGAGGCAAAGTATCTCCTTTTATTAGTTTACAAAGCTATTATCGTAAGAGATTCACCTGAGGTACTTCTCATGTTTCATGTCCCAGATAAAGGTATATCTTATGCTGATGGAGAGAAGAGCAAAATCTGTATTATGACAGCATTTAAAAATAGCAGTATCAAATTACTAAAACACAGAAAATTTTAAAACGGATTATAAAGCTCTTTTTAGGCAATCAAAGGTCACCCGAGGATGATATTATTGAAACTAGTTACATTTTATTGAAATTATACAGATAACCTATAATTACTGCAATTTCAATTTTTAGAGCTACGGATGAAATTTCCTAGATTTTCAAAAAATATTTAACGAAATATTCAAATCAAAGTGTTTGGAAATATTCAAATCCCAAAAATTTAGCAGGAAATTTTTGGGATTTGAACGTAAATTTTTTTAATCTTGAAATGAATCTGACACCTTTAAAATTTCAAAATGTTAAGTAATTATGAGGTGCCTAACAATCTTTAAAATGAACAACTCGTGGACAGAAAGAGAGAGACGGAAAGAGTTCTTATTCAGAAATTCGAAATTTCTGAATGTACTTCCTTAATAAAGACTTCATCGCATAAGGCTTTAGCAACTGGCTGATTGAGTTCAGACTGTACGACTGAGTTTGCCAATTTCGGTGACTATGTACAGTGCCCTCTAACTGGGAAATATAATTCTGGGAAATAGTTTTCTAATATCTTCGATTTTAAGATGCACGTACTTTTTCCGAACAAGCGTTGTTAGAAATAAGGGTACATTTTAGAATCAGTTGCGAAAAGTTAGATTTTAGGATAACACTTTTGTTTTTGAATAAAATATTTTTCGAAGCAATAAAATTTTCCAAGTTATTAATTTACATAAGATTAAGTCGATTATTAAAACATATGCTAGGTGGATTTTAATGCTTTCAACTATTTGCTTCATTTGTTCCTAAGCAAAGGGTTTTTTTTAGATGTTGAATATAAGACGTTCTTCTTAAAATCAATGCTATCTTAGACTTGAAGAAAATTAAGAAAGAATGATGAGAAAAGATGAGTCTTTCCTGCATTTCTACGTTTCACGTACTCCATAAGAAATGGTAATTAAGTGAGTTTAAAAAACAAGTGAAAACATTAAAGCTTAAACAGACAGAAAAGAGAGAGAAAGCTTTGTCAATTTAGACCTTGACCGCTGTAATACTAATTCAGTCTGCAGTAGTGCTTGCTGATTAGCTTCCATTTTTTGTAAGTCAAAAGGTGCATTAGAACACAGATGCCAAGTTCTTTGCCTTCAGCATTCGATTTGCTAGTAATTGCTATCGTAATTTTGGCCGCAAACAATGAAGCTCGATTTCTACTAATCATTTTATTCATGTCAATTCAAGCTGAAATGCCAATAAATATTTTATTGTTTTTATTGTTGCCGCCACTTTCGTGTTATCGGATTATATTGTCGTTAGAGCTGGAAAGAAAATTTATCTGGCAGCTTACAATCGTTACCAATGTTTAGATTTAGTGTAATTAATATCTTATCAGGTTCAGTGTTTCTCCTTACTTGCTTGGGGGAGCATTCAATGACCTGACTCGGAACAGGGAGCTTACTAAAGCTATGTTCAATAAATGTGGGAAGTAGACAAGATGCACAGGAAGGGTATACGAAACCCTTTATTTTTCTCTCTTTACAAAGATTTCCGGACTTCGGAATACAGAGACCAACTACTTGTGGTCTGAACGTAAGAATATAAAAATATTAACTAAATTCTAACTAAACTAACTTTGGATTAATAAACAAGTGTCTACTCGAAGATTGGCCGTATATTAACAGAAAGGCCGTATGTAGTACAGAGAACTGTTAACACTACGATACGTTTAAAATTATCAAGAGGATTAAACCTCTGGCCTTGAAGGCAACCAGCAACCGAGTAAAACTGCTAAGGCAAGCGGCCTGCTTCTACTAACTCCTTCCTCTCTCTCGCTTGGCAAAAAGCCACAACTTAAGTACTTGGCGTTCGCAAGACAAATTTGCATAACTAAGTTAAAGCTTTTAATTCTGGCCGGAAGTAGAAAATAAGAAGTGATAGTAAAGATTTAAAATAAAATAAACGTAAGTAAAACTTAAGATCCTTACAATCTAACCTTATAAATTTACTCGCAGGATACTTTTGACCATTACATTGGAAAATAATACATATTTATATCGATAATGGACGAAATAAAAATAAGTCAAATGCGCAGGAGTACATTACATTACTTAAGATTCCATTACGCATATTAAGATCAAACAAAGAAACAACAATGTAAATTTAAATAATGTCGAAGCAATATTGCCCAACTCTATCCATTTTAAAAGGGTTCCTTCACTTAAAGTGATTCTTTCTCTCAATTAATCTCCGTTTCTCAACATTTTCGGTTTATAACCGCCTGTAAAATAATAAAATCATACTCTAAATAGGTATTTTAATACAAATGCAAGCACGTAAAGATGTAAAATGAATAAAAGCACTTGAATCCATTCTGCATTTTACGCACTATTAACAAAGGCAAATGCATATGAAGAAACAGTTAAGTTCCCCGTTTCTGAAACGGCGATTTAGGCTGAACAGCCTTTCTCTTCGTTCCTCAATTTAATGATAGCTTCTTGAACGATTTGCTCTTAAAAACTGATTTTCCCATTTCTGCCTTCTTATTGCTGCTATTTTCTGGATCTATACACCATTAACATCAGTTTATTTTTAAGAGAAATCTCTCAGTGCTTTATTGTTGGAAGGTATTTCTGGATACATTATATGCAAAACATAATTTTTTAAAATGATGTTGAAACAACTACATTTAAAAATACTTTAAAAATACTAACTGAAACAGAGTTGGACGTTGAAGAATGCATTATTTAATCTTTGATGCTATATCAAGAATATCGAAACAAACCATAAAAAGTATTTAAAATTTTTAATAAAGCTAAATGAAAATTTAATACTATTTTGATTTTGCTTGGTAGATTGAGTCAGAACTTGAAAGGACTTGAGTAATGAATTTTTCAGATAATGGGATTTTTTTTATGAACGAAAAGAATATTTAATTTAAAACCTTAGATTATTTATATTAACTAAAGTAAAGCGTATAACGTCTGTGGTGTAAAGTAACTTAATTCTACCACATAAGTTAGCAAACACTTGGTGTAGCCTTAATGCTTTTTAACTATTAGCACGATTCAGAAAAACATATTAAAATCAAACAGAGTTTTATGAGCTATTACTTGAAGATTTTTTTACCAATTTAAATGATAACGTTATTAGGTATTTCTCCCGCTTTCCTAGCGTGGCTTCGTTGTGTAATGGTTCTGCACCACGAAGGTCGATATTCCAAAGGTCCGTGTTTCCATTCCCGGCGAAGGCGTTATTAATTTTTCATCTCTCCTGCTTCTAAAATGTATCTAATGGCTCTACAATGTGACCTGAAAGAATTTTTTTTCCTGAAAAATTTTACAACCGTAGATAACTTTCCCTGGTGCAAGCATACTGATTTATCGCAACAATAGCGTAAATCTCAAACTACAGTCATCGATACCGGATCAGATTCAACAAACCTCTTAACAAACTTACCAAGTTCATCCAAATAACTCCTTATTTCTGTTCACACGTGTTGCAGGTGACTTACTGTAGCAAGATGACAACATTACAACGTAAGCTCCAATAGGCTCATGTTAACTTTCCTAATTTCAAACTATGCATCTTTTCGCTAGCTTGCACAAACCCTTGTAAGTGTGTTTTTTTTAATTTTCTAACAGTTATTTTTAATTTTGAAAACCCTCTCCTTTAAACTTTTGTTTCCCACTTCTGTACCAGAATGAGATTTTAGTTTTGCGTTGCATGTAATTGAGATAGAAAGAGCGTATAAAAGAAGTTTCGCTTACTTTCAGCAGAAGAGGAGTCTTTAGTGGCGCGTGTTTGTCGTCAGGCCACTTCATTGCTACGTTCACTACGCTTGGCCATATTGTACGTGCCTATTGATATTCGACGGTTAATTTAGTCAAGGGTCAACTACATCAGGTAATTGTTTACAGCTTCGGCTGAGTCAGTTTGCTCTAGATTAGTTTCTTATTTTCTTATCTTGAGTGGAGGCTTTCTTGTAAGCCCGACTGTAATTATTTCTTTGAGTGAATAAAAGAGTATTTTAACTCTTCTTTGGACTTTGTTGTTTACACACTAGGACTCAGCGACACGTCGCTACTTAGTTCAATAAGTTCCATTACGTTCAACATATACAAAGTAGCTAGGAATGTTACACCCTCTAGTCTGTGAGATCATCGAAACGAACCAAGAAGATCAGGGCTGAGTTTAAACTATTAATAAACTTACGAATAATTCTCACAAGCTTATTTTGCAGTTTAAGCCTTTTATTTTAGCTTAATAAAATTATTTTTTTAAAACGCAAATAGCGAAAAGAAATGTCCGTAATATTTAACTTTCCAGGATTGTAATATTCAAATAATGCTATATTTTATTTTCTATGAACTAAGCAAAAACTCTTAAATCTTTGTTTGATAGAAAAATCAAATAAAGATTCTAATAACAATAAACTCAGAAAGCATTTTTTTTTTTTTTTTTCATCCAAGCCCGAAAATTGAGGCAGACTGAATAAAAGATGTGAGTGTGGATTAAGAAAGTAAAAACTTGATTTAAAAGCTATGAACTGCGTTTCGATAAGTCTTAAAGTTTCAAGAACTAATAAATAAATCCATTGCCAGATTTTAAACTAACTGAACATTCATAAGATCACACAGACAAACAGCTCCTATCGTTTCCTCAAACATCATTGAATAAACATAAATAAAAGAGGATGTGCTTCGATGTGCTTTTTAAACGCAGGGAGGGTTTGGGCTCGTAGCAAAGGTAGACATATATCATGCGAAGGCGAATGCTTATTTTTAACATATCTCAGCTATTAAATAAAAGCATAATCCAGCCTTCAAATTTGGATAATATTGTACTAATTAATAAGCAGACTGACAAAACTTTTATTGAAATTGTTCAATATAATTATAATGAAATAATGAATTTTTCATTACATAAAATATAAGCCATTTCAAATGATATCAAGATTTAACCTTTCTAAAGATGTTACAGGCACCCCCAAACAACAATTACAGTTATTTTCCGTGAGTGCGCAAAATTTGAAAATACCTAGTTTAGAAAAAAATATTATGCTCTCACTACAAGAAAATCATTCGTATTTGTTTGTTCAATCAAGTTAAAGTTTAGTGCTAAGAGTTAGTCTGTCAAAAAGCCTGAACAGTAATATAACAGAAGTTGACTTGGGCCTCAGCAACCAGCTACTTTAATGACTAACATAACGCCGTCAGTTATCTACTTTCTTTTATTTAGTATATTAATTTACGTATTTCTCAAGTGAAGGATACCAGAAAAATAAGAAATGGAAAACGCAGCAATAGGTAAAATTTAAATAGCTAGTTTAAATTTATTTGTGATGAAACTAAACTGAAATTTGCAGGTTTTTATGTGTGTCTTTACTAAGTTGTTCAACACCATTGATTTTATTTAATAGCAACAAAATTCAGCCTAGATTTAAGACATTAGGATTTTAAAATTCGTTAAAACCGCTTTTAATTTATATATTGCGTATACGTAAGAGTGTATATTTCTAAAAGGGAAAAATTTCAGTTTCAAATTTTTAAATTTAACTATTATAAATATGGATGACTAATTAAAAAAATCATTGGATCTTTTAAAATAATGGCATATTTTACCCTGCAAAGTTCTATATACAATGCTCCTCATACTTTAAGTTTAAACTGCTATTTCTTCTTAATTTTAATCTTGTTAGATTAATGTATAGATCTAAAACTGGATACTTTATCAAGAGTTTTCGCAATCCTCCAGGGGTTTTTCGATTGAGAGATAACACGTCCAGCTAACATTTGAAAGAGCCGGGCTCTGATCCTGGCTAGGGCACTCTGCAATAGCACCCAAACTAAAAAGTGGTGAACAATGTTTCGTAACTACTAGATTTGGTCGATTAGGTTTCTTCTCTTTCTCTATTCACCTTTTTAGTGGGGGAGAATATAAGGAATTATTGCATTCTTTCGTATAAAATATTGTAGTATAAGTGGTAGCATGTCTAACTAAAAGTTAATAGATTCGTGATTCAAATCCCTGTGAAATATAGCTGAATTTCCATGTTTCCTGCTCCGAATAATCAAATATGTACACAGTGGCGCCTGAACTAGAACATAATGCACAATAATTCGTAAACACTATTTCATAACACCATTTAAAAAAATTCGTATACAATATTGCGGATTCAGTCAACTGGATCTAGCGCCTTTTAATTTAAATCACATTTCATCTGAGGAAGAATGCAAGGAATTAAAGCATTTCCCCGTACGTACTATCGGGGTGTAAGTGATATCATATCCAGCTGGAACAGAAAGAACGACGATTGAAATCCCGACAAGGACATAACTGATTTAATTTACATTTCCTCTTTCAAGAACATCTACAAGATTTACTATAAAAAATCTGCCTGAACTCTAAAAAAGGATGCCAATATTTAATTCAGAAAATTTGTTACAACGCTATAAAAATATGCAATTTAAATTCGTGTTTAAAGTTAATTTACATTTTTTTGTGGAAAATACATTTTTAAGGATAATAACTCACGAAGTTTTTAATGTTATTGCCTTAAAAATGTAGCTTAGGCACTTTGAAAATTCAACGCATCAGTAACAATACTAAAAGAAAAACTCATTTTACAGATACTTTAAAAGCATATAAACCTCAACCAGCAAACTGTTGGAATTTTCCTTTCTGAACTAGTTACCTAACCGAAATATTTTGCCCGTCTAAAATATTCCAGAGATTTACATTTTATCGTTATATCGTTCAATATTCCAAAAACTTTAAGATTTCACCCGTCAGTCGATATTTCCATCAATTTTCGTATGACTGCCATAATTTTTTCACTTACTTAAAATGATGACAAAGTAGACCCTCTCAGTCCCATAATGAAAAAGAAAGTTATCTTTCCTTTTTTTTGTGATAGAAGGGAGTGGAAAGCATCTTTTAGAGGGAAGAAACCGTATTAAACAATTTTGGAAATAATCAAGATCTCTCATCAATCAAAATATCAAAGCAATTTAAAGAATTCTCAAAATAGATTTTTCAAAAGATGCCTTGCTATACCTTATGTCTCTCCCCTACTCAACCCTCTTGTCAAGAGTTCTTTTCCTTTCCTGAGCCGCCACCGAGCATGCGTCGTCTCCGTGGAAGATGAGGTCTCTCAGCATCCATCGAGCAGACGATCCCACACGTGTCTGCCGGCGTTCCGTGATCGTCTGACGAACGATGCGTGCCGCGCTGCCGTTGGTAGTGTTTTGTTTGTTCTTAGGAGCGGCGGGAGGAGCAAGACAAGACAACAAAAGGAAGAAAACTCACTTAAGAACTACCAGTACTACGACGACTGCCCCCAAGACAGATGACTTGAGTGAAATCTCGGGGGCAACTAACAGGTTGCCCTCCCCCGGTCTTCGGAAACCAGGTAAGAGCATGCAAATTATGTGAACTTTGGGTAAAGAAACTAATATTCCTAAATAATATTATATTTTTGTAATAAATTTGGTAAAACGAGAGAAGAAGAAGAGATGTATATTTTTATTTGTTTAATAGTGTAAATTAAGAGACATGAATTATACGAAAATATTTTAGGAAAGTGAGTTTAGTTCATTTTTTTCAAAATTATTAATGAAAACAGTGCTATTTGGACAAAATCGAAACCAGATTACTTGGCAAAATTTATTGAATTTGCCGCAAAATGTCTAGTTTTGCTTTTAGTTTCTATTTAGCAACTGAAAGAGGTATTGTAGTTTTTGAAGAATATCAGTGCCTCTCTTTGATGATTGAAATGATTACACAGTAAACCCTTAGTGAGCGCGGATCTGTGGAATGCTGTTTTATGCATACGCTTTATGTGAAATGATTCCATTTAATTTGCCCAAAGCTAGAATTCCATCCATGCGCGGTACGTTGCAGAGCGTTGGTATCGTGTTTTTGGATCTGAATGGTAGAGGCTTTATTCTGACTACCTAATGCTACTTTCTTTATCCAACCAGCGTTATCAAGAGGTTTGTAAAAATTTTCAAATCTTATTATGTCACACGTGTTTACACACTTCTACAAATAAAACACTAGACGCAGGAAATCGAGAAATGCTTAGCATTTTAGCAACAGTTCAATATAACCTACTGCACAGAAATGATTAAACACGCAAGTGGACAAATGAATTCATAGACATGGAATGCTTTCTAAAATCAGCTCTCACTTGACTTGAAAACAGTTTTAAAGGATTTACATCGATTGAAAATGAAACCAAAGAAGTCATACCATCTGCAAAAGCAACTGGAGACAAAGGATTGTCAGATATGGAAAACGGATAAGTCAAAACATTAATCATTGAGCATGAACGAATGATGAATTGGATGATATAACATCAGCTGACAGTGATAATGAAGAAGAAAATAAAGCGACCTTTAAACTGGCAAAAAGTTAAGCGAATTGCTAAAAAAGGCTCCATTTGAAACGAATATTGATTCAAATCAAAAAAGTAAACTTAAAACTTACTTTAAAGGAAGTATTGGAAAATTATGCGCTTCTTGGAGCGAAGCATTCGCGCTAAGTCTGTCTTGAAGCTATTACGCTGGGCCGTATTATTACGTGCCTTTTAATATTGGCCGGCTAATTAAGGGCCAGCTACATTAGATACTTGTGTTTAGTTTCGGTTATGTCTCCTTTAGTTAGTTACAGTTCAGGTTTTTATAATTCCGAGTTGAAGCTCGTGTAGCGGCTTTGTTGTAAGCCCGAGAAAGGAGCCGACTGTTGTTCTATTTTGAGTGAAATAAAGGGTAATTTAACCCTTTTTGAATCTACATAGTTAGTTATTTGAACTCAGCGCTAAGTCGCTATACATAGTTTACTAGGTTCTTCAACGTTCAACGTTCTTCAACGCAAAAGGAGTGAGGAACCCTACATACTAATGTAATCGCTGGGTTCGACAAGTGTTTTCTCTTTTTACATCCAGTGGGCACGACAAATTATTAAATCGGAGAGATGTTGCCATTATACGCGGTATAAAATGAGTAACTTTTCTTTTTAAATCAAGCTCTGTACTATTTAACAACTGTTTTTTTGAATTTAAATTTAAGAAATTTCAAACTAGCATATGTCATTTTTAGAAATACACTATTTTATAAACAATATATATAATTATAAATTTTTAAAATGCATTTTTCAGAATAATTCAGTATGAAACTGTTATTTTTTTAAACATTTTCGTTGTTAAATTAATTAAGAAAAAATTTCCGTGCGCCCCCCCCCCGCCTTCTAATAATGCTGTTTTAGAGAATAACATTTTTTACACTATTTTAGTAATAAGTTCACCACAAATTTTATTTTTTGTAATTTTCACGCGGCTTATGTGCTTTATTTCATTAATACAAAAGAAATGCTCTGATGATTGTAAATATAATTTTACCCTAAGAAAATATAAAGTTGCTGCAAAATTTATAGAGAAAATATAATTAATTTTTCTTATTGCTTATCAGTCTAAAACCGTGATCCATTTAAAATAAGTTGATGCTTCTTAGTGCTTATATTCACCCCCTTGGAACGTTATTTCTCTTTAATTTATCCTTATTGTTATTTTTTGCAAGTCTTTTTAAATGTATGTATTCTAGGAGTTACACGAAGACTGAAAGTTTATTTTGATATGAGTTGCTTTTGAGTGTTGTACATAAATGCTACATTATATGAATCATTCTTTAATTAAAGTTAATTTCACTTCCAGATGTACATGAGGCATCTATACAAATAAGAGTTATTTTGAAACTGCAATTTTTATTTTACTTTAAGCGATGTAGCTATTGGTAGCATAAAACTATTGTGAATTTTTTCGCTATGTTACGTTGGATGTTACAATGACTAAGATGTTGACTCCGTTTATATGTGTGTCTGTACTCCGTCTATATGTGTGTGCATCTGTATTCGAGTAAGGTTTTGTTCTTGTGTATCTTCCTGGCTTTCCATGGATGTAATATCTATCTACTCCAGCTGGTGCACCCAAGGAAACTTTCCCTGTGATGAGATGGCTAAGAAAAGCAAATATCCGGCCAATGGATTAAAAAGTTTTTTTTTTCAATCCTCGAATAAAATGGTGTCTCGTAAATGTGGAAAATTTCAGTTAATCATCTGTCAGTTATTATACGTATAATGTATTAAAACCTGTTTAAGAAGCCATCCTTGGGGCTGTAGAGACATTCAGTTAATTGGAAAAGCCGGAGAGATGAAAAATTAGCAACCGCTTTCGCCGGGAATCGAACCACGGACCTCTGAAATACCGGCTCAGTGTGCAGACCACTACACCACGAAGGATCGCCAAGGAGGTGGGGGAAATACCTTATATACTCCACCTTTTAAAATGCGACTGGAGTTTTTAGGGGATCCAACTGCCAAATCCTGGGTGGGGAGAAATCATCGTCCGCCACCCTTTTAGTTCGGGCGCCACTGTAGAGATATTAGGTATTTTTTGGAAAAGCCGAAGGGATGAAAAATGAGCAAACGCCTTCGCCGGGAATCGAACAACGGACCTCTGGAATACCGCCCAGCGTGCCGAACCACTACACTACGAAAGCACGTTAGGAAAGCGGGAGAAATTAAGAAAAAATAACCTACTATTTGGATTAGCTGTAATCTGAAATTGTAAGAGCAGGATATATTCTGCACAAATGAGTAAAAAGTTTAAATAAATTCAACAAAATTGTGAATAATAATCGTTCTCATTTGTGACTGAAAAATCTACTTTAAAGCATTTATATGAAGGAAAAATGCGCGATAACAAATACCGTATTACATCGAAAAATATACTTTGAAATTATGATTTATTGACTATCTATTTGAAAATTCCTTTTTGAATTTGATGCAAACAGTTGTGATCTTCTGATGTTGTTTCGCTGACTGATAATATATACCTTGTAAAAATAACTAGATTTTCCAAACGATCCTTTTCAGTTGATGCTTTCTGAGGAATTTCCGCGTGATCATTTTCGAAAATTCCATTGTTATTAAATACTCCAGCAAGACTCTAAATTTTTTTTTTCCAAATCATTTAAAAGTCAGGTAAGACTTCAAAGTCATTTCTTCCCTTACTTGAGGGCGCAGCGATGAATGCAGCTGCTTTAAAATAGGAAAATTATGTATACCTTCTTCCCTACGAAAATGGATAGTTGACATCTGTTTATCTGGCTCATCAGCGCCGAACGGCTAAAGCCACCGAACACTGATAATTCTGTCCGGGGTTCAAACCTTTGCAAAAGGGATGGCTACATAGGCGTTTTCGTGTTTTTCCTTATGTGTAACGTCTATACGAGCCAGCTTTTCTTAAAAAGTCCTCCACGAGGCATCCCTTCCTTTTCATGTGCTACCAAATAGCGGAGCATGTAATAAATAACAGAAACAACATTTGTTTGCTTCTTGATTGACAGACGCTAATTGATTTGACGGATTTCTAGGGAGTAGGAATGTAGCTACAGTCTGGAGAAAAAGTTTAGAAAAAATAATAAATAAAAAATAAAAACAAATCTAAAACGTTTGAGATCTTAACATCGCACCAGAAGATTTGATGAGATTGTTATGCTCTTGCTGACATCGCAGTTTATCTGTATGAGTTTGAGCTATCTCTTGATGAACCAGCGCTTTTCGTTTTAGCTTTATTATTTTAGCTCTCAAGATATTTAAAAATGATATCTTTAGAATTTCAGTTACAGTGTTTATTGTTACCATACATTTGTTTTTTATATTCGCTATGTTGTTTTTTAAATTAATACTTGGCGATAACATTTGGTGGCAACATTCTTTTCATTTATTTCCTTTAAAAAGTGATTTGAGCAAAACATGATCCATCTCACAAATGGGAATTAAAATGAATCACTCATCTGGTGCTAAAAAACATACTTTCCTTCTGGTAAATTTATGGTTTTGGTTTGGTTTATTTAACTATGGCAAAGCACACTAGGGCTATCTGCCTATGGGGAGGGATGCCTTCGTGGAGGACTAAGGAAAACTGGCTCGTATACACGTTACACATGGGGAAAACTACGAAAACACCCATGCAGCCAGCCCGTTCGCGGGATTTAATAATAGAAGTCAGCATCTGAAAAGTAATTTTATGACCTGCGTACAGAATAGAAACGAAGTAGGAATTTGTGATGATTATTATAGGATGAAAAATATCCGACTTCATAAGTGGAGTGACCTACTATTCTGGATATCCGCCAGTGAAGTCTAACTGTAGAGACCAATCCAGATATTAGAAATTTCGATTTCGTTTTTTAAACTTCGTTTAGTTTACATGCTATAAGTATGCAAGAAACACCAGTTTCAGGTTTTAATCATACATTTTACGTTGTAATTACACAAGTTTATGTTAGCTACCAGGTTTATGCTGAAATCTGAAAAATCAAGCTACAAGGTTTTGCTATAAGAAACGTGTTTTTCAAATGTTTTGCCCTATTGTGTAGAGTGATTAGGTTATTTCGAAGCAGGAGAATGGAAAATGAGCAATGCCCTCGCCGGGACTCCAACCTCGGACCTCTCGAGTCCTGTACCCACCACAATAGATAACATCTTAAAAATAGGCACCTGTACAAGTATGTATATCGCAATGTATATCATGTAATTTAATCCCTTTTACTTGAGCTAATTTAACACTGAAAGGTTAGGAGTATTGTTGATGCCGCCGCCGGTGGCAGTCCTTTAGTGCTCACTGGAGTCGCAATTTCCATCATGACTCGAGGAATGATGCCAGAATGTTGTTAGTTTTCTAGTTAGTGTGTGTGGCTAATACCTGCTTAGTTAGGGTAAATATTAGGTGGCCCCCTAACTTCTACATGACATGACATATTTATCATCTACATGACCTGATAAATACTGTTTCTGCACGATAGATGATATCTTTTATTTTCTTCCACATGGCCGGCCAAAGAGTCCAGGTTTATAATGTTCCTTAATAAAGGTAACAGGCAAATAATTTCTGATACGCAGTTTTCAGACTATTGCCATATGAAAAGATATTAAACTTTAAACCTTTCTTTCAAAATATAATTCTACACTGGTTTCCAAAAATTAAGGAAAAATCACAAAAATAGCGATAACTCGTCCAAAAATAAACCAATCTGTATAGAATTTGAATATGTTTTCAAATGAGAGTTGTTAACTAAAACTGCAGCATGCAAATTAATTGCTCTGCAATGAGAATGCGTCATCTATGAGGAGCATAAAATTGTATGTTTCAGAGCAAGCCTGCAAATTTCTCTCTGGAATATTCAGATAAGAAATTTGGATTATCCAATTCCTAACAATGACCTCCAAGCATCATTTGCCCGAAAAACTGCGGTGGAGAGTTATTGGGAGACTAGAAGCATGGCAAAGCCAGACAGAAGTGGTCAGATGGCCAAGTGCTAGTCCTTTTGGGGTTCATAGAATTAGGCAACGATTTATAATCATAGATTCGTCTGATATTTCTTGTTATGCACACGAAGGAATAGAACCGCATCTCCGATTCAGCTCATATCCTCTCTTGCTGCAGCCACCAGAAGGTTAGTATCAACGTCAACTGTGTGTATAAAGCTTCACGAAGGAGGTCTGTACGTGAGGCGACTACCCATTTACGTGCCGCTCACGTCACGTCGTTCAAGGGACTTTAGAAATGGCCATGTCAACATATCCACTAGATGGCTGATAAGCGGAGGGTTGTTCTCCTTATGAATGAATCCAGGCTTAGCATCCAAAGCGGTAGTGGGCGTTATTTGATTTGGAGAGGACATGGAACCCGTTGTTATCCATCAAACAGTCGTGG